>NC_139573.1:15000-1342576 GCF_965112155.1 Podarcis liolepis | reverse complement strand
AGAACAGATGAAGATATTGTTATTGTGCCAAACATAGGCTGGTGCAGGAGCGTGCAAGCTTTTGAGTTTCACAGATCTCTTTAAACAGGGGGAAAAAACTTGATTCTTTTCTGTACTGTGAGAACTTGTGAAACTGGGAAGCTCGCACATTTTGACAGGAAGTTACCATGACAAGCTATTTCTTGATCCTGGTTTCAAGAAAACCACTCCTATCCTTTCCTTCATCCACATATCCTCCTGGGATGGATCCTGACAAGGAGGCACACAAGGTGTATGTATGTGTTGAAAGACTCAGGAGAGATAAAACAAAGTCCTTCTTCACGCAGCGCATAGCTAAACTGTGGAACTCCCTCCTGCAGGAGGAAGGGATGGCCGCCAACTTGGGTGGCTTTAAAAGCGGACCGGGCAAATTCATGGAGGAGGAGCGAGCCGCCGATGGCTACTAGCCATGCCAGCTGTTCTCTGCCTCCACTGTCGGAGACAGAGTGCGCCTCTCTGAATATGACTTGTTGGGAATCACAAGTGGGGAGGGCGCTGTCGCTGTGCTGAGATTTTGCTTGTGGCCACTGTGGGAACAGGAGGTTGGAGTAGATGGTGTTTGATCCAGCAGGGATATTCTTATGTTTCCACAGTGGGAAAACATGGGATCAGCTGAGGCGAGGGAGGGCCGTGCTCCCCCATCTGTCAGGACACGGCTTGTGCAACCTCCCTGAGGTGATGATTCCAGATACTGAGAGGCTCCTCCCTGAATGAAAGGGAAAGGCAGGCTGCGTTCCAAAGGGCTCCCTCGGCTCCCGATTCTGCTGACAGCGCACAGATGAAAGCAGCCCATCCTGCTACAGAAATGACGCATGCGTGCCAGCCTGTGAGGAAAACAACTTGGGAGGAGGCAACAGGTGAAAAACTCCACCTCGTAAACCCCACAGTGGCAAATCTCGCCACAATACTCCAGCCCTGCACATCACCAACCATGACTCACCAAGTTCCCTTTTAACTGCAAGAAACAGGAGCCACAAGCACACTCACGCATGCAAACGAAAAAGCCCACTGCTACACTCAGCAAGAGGGCCAACAGGCCTCAGACAGGCACCCCCTCCCAGGTGCCATCTGCAAAGGGGGCATTTTAGGCAAATCCATCAGCTGCAGCAGGCGCAGCATGAAGGTTAAAAGGAAAGGAGGAGGAAAGTTACTTCTCCCATCGCTGTGTCCCCAGAGCCACCTTGCAAGCAATGACAGTAAAATCTTCCTCTTTAAAAGGGTCATTTTGCAAAGCATTACAAAGAGCCTGCTGGTCAGGTTATTGGTATTTATAAGCAGTTATGCCTGGTACTAAATGGGGCAAGGAAGAAGCAGGTCCCTGCAGCAAGGAGCTTCCAGTATATCAATCATTTCCACTGCTGTGGGAGGCAACAGAGGAAGGAAGGGAGAGGTGATCCCAGTTTCTCCTGTCCCCTCCAGTTTCGGAGCAAGGAACCCACAGAGGAAAGAATGATGACCCGAACTGAGCTGTGGGGACCCCAAGGGCTCCAGAACACCAAAAGGCCCACTTTTAAAAGAGGGCCTGAAATATAGCAAGGCAACAATTATCCAGAAACTCTCAGACTCTTCCTGGTAACAGTGACGCTGGATAACCAGGGCGATACTCTACCGGGGTAAAGCGAATTCAGCAAATTCAGGTGGCAAGAGTTATTACGGGTGACGAATATTCACAGAGCAAGTTAGATTGCGCAGGCTAGCTAACAACCAGGGAACCAGCCCAGTGGAAGGTGGGGAGCTGCCTGCCAGTTTAAGGGTTAAACAAGCCTTTTGAAAATCAGCAGGAAGGAGATTGCAGGGCCCAGAAAGAAGGCTTTATAAACACAGAACCTTGAAAGGAAACGGTGGGGGGGGAGGGGGGGGAAGGTCTGCGGACCCATTAGCACAATCCGGCTTTTTAAAGCACACCCTTGTGCCCCCCCCCGCCCTAAAATATGTGCGTGCTCCGATTGGGAGACAGAAAGCAACACAGGCAGGGAGGAGGCAGGTGTCTCGCCACCCCCTGCTTTGCTCACCCCACCATCCCTTTGCTGGGGGGCTGGCTGGCTCTCCCTAATCTCCCCCCCCAGCAGCTGATCTAGAGAGGGCAACCCCCACCCACAAAACACGACTGCAGCAGCCAGGAGGGAAGAAGGGCTGCGTCGTGGGGGGGGGGGCGGCAGAAGGAGAGAGGAGGAAGAGGCGAGCCCGCCCCCCTGCCCCCCCCCGGTGCTGCAGGTTGCCAGAGGGGGGGGGATGACACGGCAAGGTTCGCCCCTGCAGCAGAGGCGCGGGGGGGGGGGGCTCGGGAGGCTCCTCGCCGCCGCCTTCCAACCCAGGCAGCCTCCTGGCGCCCCCCCCCCAACGATTACACTGGGGGGGGCGTCACAGCTGCAGCCCCCTCCTCACCCCTCCCAGCCCCACAAAAGAATTTTTTTGGGGGGGGTTAGTCTGTGTCATTCCTGTTCCCTCCCCTCCCCTGACCTTTGACCCCCCTCCCTGCCCCCCCCCGCTCACCCTGAGGGCGGAGAGGTCGATGTCGTCGAGGCTGCGGGCGGGGGCCGGGTCGGCCATGGCGGGCGGGCGGCGGCTGCTGGTCCCCCCCCCCTCAGTGCTGCTGCTGCTGCTGCCGCGGCCCCATCTTCCTCTTCCTCTTCTTCCTCGCTCTTCTTCTTCTTCCCCCTCACAGAGCGACCGACGGACTGACAGGCGCCAGGGAGGGAAAAGCAGCGCCGCACTGCGCAGGCGCGGGGGGCCGAGTGGGCGGAGGCTCTCCCGCTCCGCGCAGGCGCGGCGGCGGGGAGAGGCGGCTCCCGCGCAAGCGCCTGGAGGGCCCGGAAGAGGCGCGGAGCGGCGGAAGTCACGACGCGGAGAGGGCCTGGGCGGCGCAGGCGCAGAGGGGGGTCCGCCCCGCCTTCCCGAGCGTGCGCGGAAGGGACGTGAAAGCACGTACGGGAGGCGGGCACTTGCACGTAGTGTACGCTCGAGGGAAGTGTGGCGGAAGTCGGAGGGGCGACGCTAGTGCTCCGAGGCGCATGCTCCGTGGAGCGGCGCGGGGAGTCGCCTTTTCCCGCCTTTTTCTAGCGGCGGTTTTTCGTGAGGTGAAAAAGCCCCACAGATTCGTCGCGTGAAGAAACTCGAGGGCCAAAAACACCTGAGGCGCCCAGACATTGTCCCTGTCGAGATCTATATTTCCACAGAAAACACCTTCTAACGCTGCCTGAAACAATTAAAACTGCCGCTCTCGTTTTAATGCCTCAATTGGATTACTTTGTGTAATCTTCACCCTCCCGCTTCACAGGCGGCTTCTTAGCGCTTCAGAAAGAACCACAGCGCCATCGCAAACAACACGGCCCAAAATAAAGATTGTATTTATTGCTATTTTACTTCATAAAATGAATACGCCGCTTCGTTATTACTATTTATTAAATTGGATTGTTTTTTCAAGAAGAAACCCAAAAGAGGTTTGCCAAAAGAAGAGGACAATAAAATCATGAATAAATGCAAAAAATAAAAAATAAAGGTGCACCAGCATTTTGGATAGCTTGTTTAAACTTTAAATAAAGATGGGCCCCTGTTGCTGCTCTGAGGGAGACGGAGCCGATTCAGCGCCTGGGACAGGCAGCTATGTTTTAAATATCCGACCGTTTGTCAATGCTTTTAAATATAGATAGCCAAACGAAGACCTGGGAGAGATCAGGGTTCGAATCCTCCCACGAAGGGGCCATGAAGCTCCTCTCGGATCTGAGAGGGGCAACAGGACGTTGTGTTGTGTTTTTGTTTAGAGGCAAAATTTGCTACGGATCCTCTCCTCAAATGTAGGCGATGCAAACGATCCGGATCAGCCCCGTCACCGGTCTTAGAGGGTTGCCATATTTAGAAGAGCAAAGACGACGACGCGACGCCAGCCGTTCCAAGCAAATAAATGCAATTTGTCTCCAGTTTGACCCCTGAAAAAGAGGATCTCTCTTGGGAAAAGAGGACACATGGCCCCCCTGCCACTGGACTATGGGGCAAAGAGCCCCCCATCTGCCTTATTGTCATAGGAACGGCCAGAGCAATTTCCCCTCAAGATGATTTTTTATTCAATTTCCAATTTTTTTACAAACTGACTTTCAGTTCAACAGTTCCACCTCCACCATGTTTTCCTTCGAAGCTTTTCCTATATGCCAATTTCTCGCCTTTACAGAGCACAGTTGCACCAGATTTGAAACGGGCTAAGATGTTGGCAGCCGTCTCCGGATCCCAGTGGGAGAAATGGCGACAGAAAGTCTCAGGAGGACTAATGGAATCTTTATTATTGCTTTAAAATGGAGTTTCTTCTTAAGGCACCGAGGAAGCAGCATTGTTAGTTTCTTGCTGCGACGGAGTAATGTTTTGCACAGTTCCTGCTGTTTCCGCTGCAGCCGAACCGGTTTCACACCCAACTTAAGGCGCCGGATTTAAACGGAAAGTGGTTCCGAAACAAGGGAGGTTGAGAGAAGCTATGGGGTGCAAAAAATGGTGGGGTGCTCCCTTCCAACCTCCTGGAAGCTTTTGGGTTATTGGAAAATGAGACAGCACCTTCCTTACTTTGGAATACAAAATTAGTGCCGGTGGAAAAAAAACATTTTGTGGCTTTAAACCAGGTTGGCAAAAGCCCTTAAACTAATTCGCAATGGCGGAAGTTGCCCCAGAGGGTGGTGTCCCGTCACCCAGCTCTGGCCAAAGACAAGAGTCGTTCCTTGCCGAAGAATCCAGACAAGCCAGAGCTGCAAATGGGGGAGAGAGGTTCACGGGTCGCGTGCAGAGTGCAAATGCTCTCTGTGAGCCTCCTCCTCTTTTCCCCTCGGGGCTCCCCCCGCCTGCTGCGTCAAGTCCACACCTCCACGGGGATCATGCCCTCCTTGCTGTTGAGAGGGGGCAGGAGATACTCCTCGGCCAGGAACTCCAGAGGAAATTGGACTAGGTGGCCCTGCACCTTTTGCAGGTGGTCCCTGGCCAGGATGGGGCTCTCGGAAGCCAGGCTTTTCTTGCTGACGTGATGGTGCAGGTCCCTCCGGGACTTGACGGCGTCGGTGGGGAGGCAGGAGAAGACCTGGCGGAGAGGAGGAATTGCGGGGAGAAAGAGAACAAAATGCCCAACATTAATAATGATAAATTTTTATTTATACCCCGCCCTTCCCGGTTCAGAAGACTGGGCTCAGGACGGCTAACAACAAATTTAAAACACTTAATTGATGCTACAACAAAAAAACAGCATAAAATACAGTATAAAACGTGAATAACAATAAATTCAGAATTAAAAAATCAATTTAGGGGGGGAAATCCATCCAATAAACAGATGATCATCAGGGCTAGCTGGCTAAATTAGTCCTATTTGGGCCAGCGAGGAGACCAGGGGAGAATTAGCTGTGGGGTCTCAGAGTGGGGAATCTTTATAAAAAGGGAAGGAAGGGGAATAAAAGATCAGGCCAGGTTCAAATTGAAAGCCAGGTGGAATAGCTCTGCCTTACAGGCCCTGCAGAAGGAGGTTAAATCCTGCAGGGCCCTGGTCTCATGGGACAGAGCATTCCACCAGATCGGAGCCATCACTGAAAAGGCCTGGCCCTGGTGCAGGATAATCTGACTTCCTTAGGGCCTGGGACCTCTAAAGTATGATTATTCATGGACCTTAAGGTCCTCTGCGGGGCAGACCAGGAGAGGCGGTCCCGTAAATACGAGGGCCCTGAGCCATTAAGGCGCAGGCCCTGTTCAAGGAGGTACAAACACCTGTTGGGTGTCGGGGTGCTGTCCCCAAGCAAGATCCTGCTCCAAGGGAAAGCTATGGGGCAGCAATGGGGAACCTAAGACCCTCCTTCCCGGGAGGATTTTAAGCAGAGGTCGGGTGGCTGCCTCTCCAGGGCGCTTCCACCGCGATTCCCACACTGCCAGAGGCTGGACTGGATGACCCCTGGGGGTCCACTACACACCTTGTCGTAGATGCTGGTGTTGGACGAAGCTGTGGCTTGCCAGACGTCCCAGAAGAAGCGGTCGCTGAGCGGGTCTTGAATGTCCAGGTCAGAGGCCACCCCTAAAACGCACCTGTCGGCGGGGTAGGAAAAAGGGGTTTTGCCCAGGTCAGCGACACACAAAGCCGCTTTAGCTCCGGGAGACTATTTGTTCTGGAGGGTTTAATTTGGAGAAGAGGCGGCACGATAGCCGCCGATAAAGAGAGGCAAGGCAGGGAGAAACTGGAAAGAGGGCAGTTTTGCTCCCTCTGTCAAAATAGCAGCAGATGTTGAGGGCAACTAAAGAGGGTGAATGTTGGGAGATGCAGAAAGATAAAGTCCTTCTTCACACAGCCCCTCGTTGAACTATGGAACTCACCGCTGCAGGAGGCAGCAAAGCACTGACCAGGATGGCTTTCAAAGAAGATGGGGACCCCTAGATCCTTCTCACCTGCACTGCTGTCCAGCCAGACTCCCGCAGTGGGGTGGGGTGTCTCTAGGCCCCATGGCCCTGATCCCTGACTCGGTTCCTCCCTTACCCCCAGAAGACAACCCTGTGCTAAAGAGTATATGAGAAAACATTGTTCTGGAGTAAGCATCGGTATGTAATGAATGATGCTTTGCAGGGTTAAAGAAAGAGAAACATGGTATAAAAACTATAAAGATAATAATAATAATAATAATAATTTTTATTTATATCCCGCCCTCCCCAGCCAAAGCCGGGCTCAGGGCGGCTAACAACAATCAAATAAACAATCAAATAATAACACATTCTAAAAATATTTCATTATAAAAATTAGTTAAAATCAAATTGATGGCAACCGATTAAACAAAATTCTGTGCAGGTTGCCAGAGGAGGGACTCAGGCTGCGCCCTGACCAAAAGCCTGGCGGAACAACTCTGTCTTGCAGGCCCTGCGGAAAGATGTCAGGTCCCGCAGGGCCCTAGTCTCTTGTGACAGAGCATTCCACCAGTTTGGAGCCGCAGCCGAGAAGGCCCTGGCTCTAGTTGAGGCCAGCCTAACCTCTCTGAGGCCTGGGACCTTGAGGATGTTATTATTTGCAGACCGTAGGTTTCTCTGTGGGGCATACCAGGAGAGGCGGTCCCGTAGGTACGAGGGTCCTAGGCCGTATAGGGGTAATCTACATTAGACACAACAACTTTGAAAGAGTAAAAATGTCGAGGTCTCAGAACAAAGGAAGTCAATATGTGTATATGTATGTAATGACTAAATTAGAATGATGATATGGTTTTATTTGTAGATGTGGTTTTTTGTGTGTGTTTGTGTTTTTATTTTTTTCTTGTTTACACTGTTTTATTTTGGATTCAATGTTTCTAATTTTTGTTGTAATTTTGCATTGAAAATAAAAAAGAAGAAGACGAAGACAACCCTGCTGGCACACACCTGAAGCAGTCGAGGCGCAGGCTCAGGGCAAACTTCCCCGCCTGGTACTCCTGCCCACCCATGACGGACGGCACCAGATCCGTGTCCTCGACCAGGACAGCCAGCTCACTGTCCCTCTTCCCCAGGAGACTCCGGTCGTTGATGTTAGCTGAGCCTTGGGGCAGGGGAAAGCAGGGAACCATTAAGGGAAACTGGGGGGGGGGGCAGCCCACGCTGGATGCTGCAAGTGGCCTCCTGCGGGGAGAGGCGTTCCCAGGGCCCCCCTCCTCACCGATGATGACGCGCCGGTCGTCCGCTATGAGCATCTTGCTGTGAATGTAGACCAGCTCCGTCAGGAGTTTCCCCCGCAGCTCCCCGTGGGTCCTCAGCCCGCAGAAGGAGATGTAGCTCTTCCAGTCGTCCCCCACTTTTCGAAGAAAGAGGGAGAGAGGTGGGTGTTAGCGGGACAGCGTTGCGCCCGGCCTGTGGGGGCTTCCCTTTCCGGTTCCAGGGGGTAAACTCTGGAGCTTGCAAAGAGCGCGGAAACAGGGGTGCTTCAGAGCATGTGTAAAGTGCCTTTCCCCTCTGAAGGAGTGCAGATATCCAGAGTGTGGGGCTCAGGTGGGATTGCTGTGAGGAATTATGAAATACAGTGGTACCTCGGGTTACATACGCTTCAGGTTACAGAATCTGCTAACCCAGAAATAGTACTTCAGGTTAAGAACTTTGCTGAGAACAGAAATCGCGCGGCGGCAGTGGGAGGCCCCATTAACTAAAGTGGTGTTTCAGGTTAAGAACAGTTTCAGGTTAAGAACGGACCTCCGGAATGAATTAAGTACTTAACCCGAGGTACCACTGTAGTTAAAAGAATTTCTTCTTATTTGACTTTGTCCCGTGTGGTTTTTTTTGAAATGCTCAGAGGAAATCTGATTGGTTCTTACGAACACCATGTAAAAAGTTCTTTTGTGAATAAAACGACCTGGGCCGAGGCGTGGAGAGGAAATTATTATTGGCACCTCCTCCCAGAGACTTGCTGGTCAAGCCTCGTGTGTATTCTATTAATCAGAGTCCAATCCTTCCTTGCTTTGGGAACGCTACACCCCTTGGCACTGTGGAACCTGATTCTTGAATTGCATGGGGTCGGAATCGATGGCCCTCAGGGTGCCACCACGATTCTATGTCTTAGCCCAGATAGTACCTGGGATTGTAGGAGAGGGATTTTTAGCTAGGGGCAGCATGGCACAGCCCCACAGCAGAACCACAAGCCCCCTTAGGAGTCCTTCTTCTGACTACGGTTGGCAGAGAGACACCCTGCCCCATGCAGTCTCAGGCGAAGAGTTCTGAGGTTTTCCCAGTATGTTTGGGGCTGGGAGGGGGCAGAAGGCGGCTTATCTTGCCACACACCCCTCCCCACTTACTGACTGCCTTGAGCCGGCTGACGATGGATGCCTCCCCGCGGCACAGCGTCCTGGGAAAGAGGACAGGGGGAAATTAGACAGTGGAGTCACTTAGGGTGTCCCCCCCATGCACCTCCTTCCCCACCACCCTGTTGCCCCCCCAGCTCTAGATATCAGCCCAAAGCACCCTGCTGAGAATGGGGGATGTGGACAGACCCTCCCAGCCTGTCTTGGGGACCCTCCTTGACACCTTGAGATAGGGTGGTGTGCAAAGCAAAAACCTTGTGAAACAACATCTTAGGGGAAATGGGGAATGGCAGAGGCGGGGGGGATAATCTACAGTGCAATCGCATCTTGCACAGGGGTTTGCTTCCAAGGATTCCGAAAATCCTGGACACCCACATCCTTGGAGGTGCCCCATGGCTAGGGGGTGAGAGAGGTTTGTGGGGGACCCAATACTCTCCCAACCTAGTGTTGAGCAGGCCTTGCCCCCAAGCAAGGTGGAGAGAGAGCAGGAAAGCGCTTTTCAAGTAACCCTGCTGAAAAAAAGGAGTTCTTAAGCTCTCTTCCTTTCTTGGGGGGCAGTGTGCTGGGTCTGGGAAGCTCTGAAAGATCTGGTGGGGATCTGTGATGCTTGCACGAAATCTCATGGGAATCTGAGAAGATGGTGTGAGATCCCACAGGGATCTGGGAAGCTTGCACAAGATCCTGGGGGGGATCTTGCTCCTCGAGGAAAACCGACAGCTTAAAGACGCTTTATGTGCCAGGCACCCCCGAGGGGATGTGGTGCCCAAAGAGCTTTTTCAAGCCTTGCTCTGGTTTATACTTGCAGGGTGCAAAAATGCGGTTGTCAAAAAAGCACACAACGCAAAACTGGTAAATTATCACGTGATCCTGCACCCCTCGCAGCCAGCCTCCCTGCCTTTGTCCCCAGCCCCATTGCTGTGTCCTGCACCTGCTCCCCCCCTGCCCCGGCCCCGCTTTCCAAACTCACCTGTAGGTAAAGTGGAGAATGGCCTGGATGGAGTTTCCTCCGCCCTGGGCGATGTCTCCCTCAAACCCAGGCAGCAGCGGGAGCAGGACAAAGACCCGGAAGGGCTTCTTCTCACTGCAAGTGCGGGGGAAACCCCACTGTGGTTAGTGGCTGTGGCCCCCGGAAGAACTTCCTGGCCCCCGAGTCCCCTGCCTCTGGAATGGCTTGGTTTTTTGTTTCCCCCATTTTAAAAATTGTTTTCCCCCTCCCATACCAAAAACGTTGTTACAGAAGTAAATATCAATTAGGGAAAAAGAGGAAGCCAGCAACAACAGTCCTTTTACAAAAAACAATAAAACCAGCAAAACATGTAAAGGTTCAAGTACTGAATGCTGGTTAAGATTCACATTGGTTTTCTAAGCATCCAGGACAGGTTTGTTGAAGCAAGAATGTTTTTAAATTCAGTATACAGCTGAAGGCTGACATCAATCGGCAGGGAGTTCCAGAGTGTAGGGGCTGCCACACTATAAGCACAAATTATACCTGCTCCCACCATGAACAGCATTTCAGGATTCAGGTGGCATTGCAGGGGGTTGAGTAGATTACCCGGGGGGGGTGTCCCTTCCGACTCTACAATTATCTATACAGTGGTACCTTTGTTCTCAAACACCTTGGTTCGCAAACACCGAAAACCCGGAAGTAAGTGTTCCGGTTTTCGAACATTTTTCCGAAGTCCGATGCGGGTGTCGGCTATTGATTCCGGCAAGCCTGCACCAATCAGAAGCCGCGCCCTGGTTTTTGAACATTTCGGAAATCAAACTGACTTCCGGAATGGATTAAGTTTGGTGCTGTTGTTTTCGCTATTTATTTTGCGTTTTTGATGCTTTTTCAGTTCATTTGTTTTTGTGACTGTGTGGAATTTGTTTTTGTGATTGTGTTCACAAAAACTGTGTTCAGCTACTGATTGATTGACTGATTGTGTGACTGCGGAGATTGATAAAAGCCCCCCACCCAAACAATGACTATCGTCAGTGCAGATATGAAGAAAAATTCATTTTAATTTTTATCATCTACAATGCTGTCTTATTTATTTTATAGTACAGTACGTTGATTATTGCTTTCACTTTATGGATAAATGGTCTTGTTAGATAGTAAAATTCATGTTAAATTGCTGTTTTAGAGCTTGTTTTTAAAAGTCTGGAACAGATTAATCCGTTTTGCATTGCTTTCTAGGGGAATGTGCGCCTTGGTTTTCGAATAGACTTCCGGAAAGGATTAAGTTTGAGAGCCAAGGTACCACTGTAATCAAAACAAAGGGCTCCAATAATTAGATCCACATTTCATTTTTCTTAATTCACTTAACCCTTCTCCAGCTGATCCTATTTTCACTTTTTTAGAAAAAAGCCAAACAATATTATAGCTAGTTGAACCGATCTATCAGATCTCTAGCCATTTATAAAAGGAATAATCAATGCACATGTTTTTTTGCCAGGCTGGCATTCGTGTTTTGATTTTATGGGAGCGCCTCCGAGCCGAGTTAGGGAAGGGGGAACTTGAACCTGGAGGCCTGGTGTGCAATGCAGCCCTGGAAAGGGAAGAGTTGTGCCCCACTGAGCATACGCAGAGTGCTTACCCCACCCCCTGCTAATGAACCAGTGCAGCTAATCTCAATTTGGGCCAAAAAAGGGACAGACCTGTGGGCAAGCAGCACTCGGTCAACAATGGCGTCTCCCACGGTGTTGATCACCGAACGCCCGTCTGCACAGCTTATGAAGAACTGGTTCTGGAGCAGGAATAAAAGAGGGTGCATGGGTGAGGGAGGAGAGAGAGAGAGAGAGGTGTCTGTGCTGCAAAAGACAAACAGAAACCCCTGGCTTTTACCTCCCAAAACCGGGGCTCCTCTTAGCTGCCTGGGGACATGTGTTGCATTAAAAAAAAGCTGCACTCTGCCCTTCCTCAGAGACCTTCTTGCTCATCTGTTATGTACTGAAGTTCTCACCCTGGGCCAGCAGGGGGATACTGTAGATAGTTTTCACTCAGGTCCACATATGCAAATAAGGAATTGAAAGTGACCTTCAGTGATTGGATAGTTACAGAAAGTTGTTACTGTTGCGTTGTAGCTGAGCGCTATATAAGCAGGTTGGCTGAACCCTTCAGCCCAGTTCTGTTCTGGGCCTGTGAATAAACAAGAGCTGCTTGAAGAATCGCTGTGTCGTCTGATATGTTCACCCACAACTTAACATCATCTGCACTCTACTGTTCCAAGGTGGGTTGCCACCTTAAAAGCAGTTCAAAGCGAAGAGAGTTCCTGGGTTGCATGCAGAATGAACTAGGCAAGGCGATGTGCATGTCAAAATCACATCTCAGCAAGCAATATGGTTCCTTTGCCCTGCAAAGCTCCAACAAATATACGAAACAGCCCACGTGGTGCAAAATATGTGAAAATTAGCAAATCCGCACAATTTGGATTTGTCAGAGAATGCTACTTTTTCTGGGTCTAGCGGGAAGAAATTCCAATGAAAATCCTCGTTATTACATATTTTTGCATGGCTGTTTGTTTGTATATATTTTATATATGGAAGTTTTATGACGGCCTATATTTGTAATGCCTGATAAAGGTTTGGCAAAGTAAAATACAATATACTAAAATAAAAGCAGCTCAGAGCAACTCACAGTCATGGAAATAATCACACACTCCTCTACTGCCCCACCCACAAATTTGACTCCCCCCCCCCCGACTCCCATTTCGCCATCCTTCTCCTTTTGGCCCAAAGGAAGAGGAAGAGGAGTGTCTCCAAACAGCCTCAGGGTCTCAGTCTCACCCCCCACCCCATACAGCCCCCCCTTCCCCTCACCTGTCCCGAGACCTACCTCAATGTACAGGTAATACTGGCTCTCCTTGATGACGCTCAGGTAGGCGTTGTAGATTGAGTGTTCGTGGAGGCCGGCCGACCAGCGGTCCACAGAGCGCAACACCTGCAGGAAACGGAGGGAGGCCAAAAAAAGCTCTTTTTTTACTGTTTCTTCTCCTACAGAACGACAGCCCTGCGAGGCGGGGCAGGCCAAGCAGGAGAAGGTGCAAGAGAGAGCCCGGCCCGGCTGACCTGGGGCCCTTCCTGTTTGCCCTCACCTTTCCACGCACCCCTCGCAATTCCCAGACATTCTGTGTCTGTAAACCAAAAACAGGTCTTGCCCGGGTTGGACTAAATGACCTGGGGAGGGCCCCTTCCAACTTTAGGAAAAACCAAGCTCAAAATCCGATAGGGCTGCAAGAATATCTTGCTGGATCATGGCAAAGGGGCGACCATCCGGTCTAGGATCCTGTCCCAGCGGTTGCCAGGAGACAGGCAGGTGTGGAGGACTCCCTGTTCCTGAATGGGGTCACTGTGCCCCTGAAGGACCAGGTGCGCAGCCTGGGAGTCATTCTGGACTCACAGCTGTCCTTGGAGGCGCAGGTCAGTTCTGTGTCCAGGGCAGATGTCTGTCAGCTCCATCTGGTACACAGGATGAGACCCTCCCTGCCTGCGGACTGTCTGGCCAGAGTGGTGCATGCTCTGGTTATCTCCCGCTTGGACTACTGCCATGCGCTCTACGTGGGGCTACCTTGGAAGGTGACTTGGAAACTACAACTAATCCAGAATGCGGCAGCTGGACTGGGGACTGTGAGCGGCTGCCGAGACCACATAACACCAGTCTTGAAAGACCTACACTGGCTCCCAGTATGTTTCCAACCACAATTCAAAGTGTTGGTGCTGACCTTGAAAGCCCTAAACGGCCTCAAAGGCCCAGTATACCTGAAGGAGCGTCTCCACCTCCATCGTTCAGCCCGGACACTGAGGTCCAGCTCCGAGGGCCTTCTGGCGGTTCCCTCACTGCGAGAAGCCAAGATACAGGGAACCAGGCAGAGGGCCTTCTCGGTAGTGGCACCCGCCCTGTGGAGCGCCCTCCCACCAGATGTCAAAGAGAAAAATAACTACCAAACTTTTAGAAGACATCTGAAGGCAGCCCTGTTTAGGGAAGCTTTTAATGTTTAATAGGTTATTGTATTTTAGTGTTTTGTTGGAAGCCGCCCAGAGTGGCTGGGGAAACCCAGCCAGATGGGCGGGGTATAAATAAATTATTATTATTATTATTATTATTATTATTATTATTATTATTATTATTACTAGCCAGGTGCCCAGGATGGGAAATCTGCCCACCCAGAGAGTGCCACCCAGCCTCTCACCTGAACGTTGGCGGTCTGAGCCCCGGGCACGACGAACGGGACCTGCAGGGGCGTCGCTCGAGAGGACTTGGGGAGCAGGTAGGGGTAGTCCTGCCCTTTGTACTTGGGCTTCACGGTCTGGAGAGGGAGAAAAGCAGAAGGAGGGTTTGCCACAACAGCTGCAAGAATATTACGAGCGAAGAATTGGAAGAACAAGATCTACCAACTATCGAAGAATGGCAGATGAAGATGACGGACTGACCGGGAGACTCTGAGACCAGAGAGAAGAGACGGTGGAAGAAGAAATTTAAAGAATATTTGAAAAAATATGTTAATATTTAAATCTTAGAATAGCTTTGGAAGTGGATATAGGCTGTAGGGTTAAAAGTAGAAGACAGTGTATTTTAAAAGAGGGACTTCGTGGAAAGCATGGCCTCCATGGGGCTGTCCCTGAATAAGTCTGGCCCAACCCATAGTCATGGACATGCCTTGGACCTGGTGTTCACCTCTATGGATGTTGGTGATCCTTTATGATTACCTTTATGGATGTTGGTGATCCTTTATGATTACCTTTATGGATGTTGGTAAAAGCGAAACAAAAGAAGTGCCATGGTCAGATCACTTCCTGGTGCAACTGGACTTCTCCGCGACCCATCCCCTCTGCAGGGAGGGGGGACCGATTCGGATGGTCCGCCCCCGCCACTTAATGGATCCAAATGGTTTCCAGAGAGTGGTAGGGGATGCTTCATCCCATGTCTCCACCCCCATCGTTCTACCCAGACACTGAGGTCCAGCTCCGAGGGCCTTCTGGCGGTTCCCTCATTGCAAGAAGCAAAGCTACAGGGAACCAGGCAGAGGGCCTTCTCGGTGGTGGCGCCTGCCCTGTGGAACACCCTCCCACCAGATGTCAAAGAGAAGAACAACTACCAGACTTTTAGAAGACATCTGAAGGCAGCCCTCTTTAGGGAAGCTTTTAATGTTTGATGTAGTACAGTATTTTAATATTTTTTTTGGAAGCCGCCCAGAGTGGCTGGGGAAGCCCAGTCAGATGGGTGTGGTATAAATAAATTGTTGTTGTTGTTGTTGTTGTTGTTGTTGTTGTTATTTGTAAGTGATAAAATGTGAAGATCTTTATGGTAAAAGTAAGCGTGATAAAAAAATGGTTAAAAATATGATATATGTAAACTGCTAAAGATGAGGTAAAGTGAAAATCAGATGGGGGGACTTGGGGAGCCCACCTAACAATGTTTAGAAAAAAAGGATAAGAATTGGTTTGTATTGTTTGTTTTTCTGTTTGTGTTGCTTCGTTGTCTTATAAAATGAATAAAAAAAAATTGGGAAAAGAAAGGAAAATCAGGAGGAGGGGGGAGACACCCCCCAGAAGACCTTTGCCCAGCAGAGGCAGCCATGGAGCCCTGAATCTGCTGCACTCAGACAGTCTAAACCCTGGAAGGGGGGGTTATTGGCTGGGGGGGGCAGAAGAGATATTTGTCGGCTCTGCTAGCAGATCTGGGGGTGGGGTACTGTTCACCCCCGTCCTCTCAACATGCACCTGCAAACACCTGAAGGGCTGCCCCACGGAAGACGGAGCAAGCTACCGTATTTTTCGCTCCATAAGACACCCTTTTTTCCTCCTAAAAAGTAAGGGGAAATGTCTGTGCGTCTTATGGAGCAAATGTGTGGACGGTCGCTGGCTCCCTTTCTGCCCCCTTGCCCAGGCCACCATTGTTGAATGTTCTGCAGACGGAGGCTGTTTGTTTCCCCAGCGATATGTGACTATTATCTGTCTGGAAACTGTAGAAACAGCTCCCTTTCCTTTCCCAAAGTAGCTGCAGAACTGTGAATTGAACCCCATAAAAACAGGATTTTCCCCTTTGCAAAGTAAGCTGCAAAACTTTGAGCTGCTCCTCAAAAAACTGGGGCTTTCCCCCTTTCCTCCTTTAAAAACTAGGTGCGTCTTATGGAGCGAAAAATGCAGTGGTTTCGGAGGGCAGGATCCAAACTGCAAGAAGGGACAATTCTGCAATTCTCTACATTTCTGCAATTCCGCGACTCACCTTGGTGAAGTTCCATCGCTGGATGAAGTGTCGCGCAACGTCCCGCGCAGCCAAGCCGTGAACGGCCACCCCAACATCCCTCCACGGCATCCGCGGAGTCTCGCACCTGTCAATGAAATCTGACCCACACCTGCCGTTAGCCCCCCAGGCAGCAGGATCAGGGAGGGGCTGGGGCCCTGGAAGCCCCCACCATTAGGCCCCCTTGGACCCGATCCAGCAGCCAGGCTTAAGGGGCATTGCAAAGTGGAGACACCGCAGAGGCTGGCAAAACCACCTCCTCCCTCCCAAAACTGCCTCTGGGGGCTTCCCCACATACCAGACCCAGTGATGGACCGTGGGGCTTTGTTTTGGGGAGAAGGGAATATGCACTGTGTAGTAGGATAGAGAGAAAGTTTTCTTCCCTCTCTCCTAACACTGCTCTTGAGTTTGTTTAAAATCATTTAAGGTTTATGATTTCTCTATTTCCTTCTGCAGAAGCTGAACAGTTCAGTGAAACAATGTTTGTAGCTGGCATCCCATTAAGGCTTTGTTCGATTCTAGGTTTTCCTTAAACTTGTTGATTTTTGTTATTTGGTTGAATTCTACAAGATAATACTTCCAGCCGATTCCTTCTCGTTTCGGGGATTCCCACAATATTTCATTTGTTTTGTGTAAGTTCTCGGTTCCGCGACTGTCTTTTTTCTACTGCAATGGGCCCCCATGGCAGCTCCCAGTTTTGGGGAGGGGGAGAAGGGAAACGTGGTTTGGGGGCACCCCCGCTTTACCCGGGTTCAACACCTCACCCACCTTCGAAGGGTCTGTCCAGCTGCACCCAGTCCTTCGCAATGAGGTTGCTGTAGTCCTTGCCCATCCAGAGGCGCTGGTTGGTTGCCAGGTCAACGGGGGCTTCGTCCCCCCCAGGAAGGGCAGCCCCTCCGCCCTGAGAGAGAGAGGGGGTCAGCGGGGGGAGCAGGCGGCTACCAGCGTCCCTGTGGGGAGGGAGGGGGAGAAAGAGGGAGAGGGAAAGCAAGAGGAGGAGAAGAAGAGGAGAGGAGGAACGAGTCAGAAACAGATGAGAGGGAGAAAGAGGAAAGCAAAAATAGGGCATTCCTGGGTTGGCGGCCACTAGGTGGCGCCCATGTGTCTGTTCTGAACCTGCTTGCCAGCCAGCCATTGGCCGAGCGTGGCTGTGATGTCACGGAATGCAGCCGAATCAGAACAGCAGTTGCAGAGGAAAGCAAGAGGGGAAAGAGCGTGGGAACTCGCACCCAGCTCATGAGCCAAGGGCCCTGTTGCAGGAATTTATGTATAGGTTGGGGGGGTTGCCCCTCCAGCAGATATCCTGCACCTGCAGCCCACTACCAAAACCAGCACAAACACTTTTGTGACTTGTCCCCACAAAACACTTCATCACAGTTTCTTCCTCTCTATTCAAAGGGCCTCTGCTGCACGATACCAAATGTAAGAATTCACTGATCAATGTATCTCTGTACTGGCTCACTGGGAAAACTTCTGAAATTCATCTAGACCTGTGAGCTCAGCTCCTCAGCAGCCCCTCTGCCTGAGTGATAATCCCTGGCCTCCTGATACCTGAGGGCCAGACAGGTAGCTATTCCAGAAAGAACAAACCCAGATGGAGACAAAAGGGTGTGGTTAACTTGGCTGGGAAACAGGAAATGTAAATATTTCTTTCGTTCCACTTAATGGGTGGAGGGCAAGGGGAACCATGGGGCAGGGTCCAGGATGCTCAGGTTACTGCCAGCAGACCTCCCCTTTCATGATGTATGAGTGATGTAGTTTTTGGGGGTGTAACATGGGGATGAGCAGCTAATAAAAGTTTGGGTTCTCTCTTGTATGAGGCTTCCATCTTGTTCCACCTGGTGGCAGGTGGGAGTCCTGTGGCGACAGTCTTCATACGGGACCAAGCCGACTGGCTGCTGTTTTGCTCTGATATTCCTGGCTGGTCTCCTTGTTTTTTGTCCAAGGGAGCCCTCAGATTTCTCCGTTAACACACACAACAAATAAGGCCTGAAGGGAAACTTTTGGGGAGTTGGAGGACAGCAGTTGCAGAGGAAAGCAAGAGGAAAAAGAGTGGCGGAACTTGGAAGAGGAAATCAAAAAGAGGGTGATGGAAGTATTCCTGGACTTGGCCGCCACTAGGTGGCGCCTATTTGCCTGCTCTGAACCTGCTTGCCAGCCATTGGCCGAACGTGGCTGTGATGTCACAGAATGCAGACAAATCAGAACAGCAGTTGCAGAGGAAAAAGAGCGTCGGAACTCGCACCCAGCTCATGAGCCAAGGGCATAATCTTTATGGGAATAACGCCTGAAAGGAAATTTTTGGAGAGATGCAGAGAATTTGGTGCTTAGCCAACACGTTTGGGGGCTCAGAGAAAGCCAAGAGCGGAGAGGAAGATATTGAGGGGGGGGGGAACGAGACTGGGGGTCTGCGGAAAAAGGGGGCAGCAAGGAGAGGGACCCCCCAACCCCCCCAATGTCACCTTGGGGGCTCGGCAGTCGTCGCCCTCCAGGTCCGCCAGGCGGTACTCGTGGGTGTCCCAGCGCCCGTAGGCCAGATCCAGGCCGCCCAGGAAAGCCACAGACTGGTCCACCACCACCAGTTTCTCATGGTGGGCCCACAGGAAGATGATGGAGGAGACATGGTCGGGGTGGCGCATCACCTGCGGTGGGGGGCAGAGAGACATTTCAGGGTGGCTCAGTGCTGTGTGGGGGTCTGAGAAGCCCACCCAGCCACCCTCTTGCCCTGAGGCAGTGTGGTGTAGTGGTTAGAGGGTTGGACCTGGGAGACACCAGGGTTCAAATTCCACCCCCTCAGCTGCGAAGCTTTCTGGGGGTGGCCAGTCCCTGCCTCAGGGTTAGAATAATAGAATAATTTGGTAACATACAGACAGATAATTTAAGGATTTTATAATATGTGGAGAATAGGTCGGCTATAGAATAAGAGTCCGCGACCAGAAGGAGGAGGAGTATCAGGAAGAGTGGATTAAATTTAATGATTATCTAGTTCAATTTGTTAAGTTAAATTAACTGAAAATAGCTTGCAGAGACTTAATTGGCTTAGGATTTTATTTATGCTAAGTGATGAATTAATATGTTTAATTCCATAAGGTGAAGATTTAAGGATGTTTAAGTTAAATTTCATAAGAATCGGGATTTGGAAAACCGTTCAAAGGACATGCAATGAAATTCAACCAAGGGGAAGCGAGGAAGTCATTTAACAAAGTTAATAAGTGTAATTTTCAATAAGGCTATGATTTTTGTTTGTTTGTCTTGTGTGTTTGTTTGTTTGTTTATAATATTGTGAAAACTGATAAAATGTTTGAAATATATATATATAGTATGGGGAGAATAACACGTGCTGAAAAGCCAGAGAGAGGAGCTGAGGGAAGTCTGGGTGGGGATGGGAGGGTAGATTTTTCTTGGGGGGGGAGGGAAAAATAGGGGGCAGGGAAATGAGGATGATATGTCTTTGATAAATTGTTATGCTGGAATTCTTAATTAAAAAAAAAGTTAAATAAATAAATAAATAAATAAATAAATAAATGTTAATAGAATTAACTCTTAAGTTACAAACTGAATGATCCCTGCTGTTGCACTTCCGGCAGTTAAAAGATTTGCCATTGTGGTGTCATGCAAAAAGAAGAAGAAGAAGAATAGAATAAAAGGATTGTAGAGTTGGAATGGACCCCCAAAGGGTCATCTAGTCCAACCCCCTGAAATGCAGGAATCTCAGCCAGACCTCTGCTCAAAAATCTCCAAGTTGTAACTGGAAGCCATGAGTTCAAGTCCTGCCCTCTGGAGCAGCTTGCTCCATCTTCCATGCGCTTGAGAAACCTGAAGATGCCTCTCATATCTGAAGGCATCTGAAGGCAGCCCTGTTTAGGGAAGCTTTTAATGTTTGATGCATTACGGTATTTTAATATTTTGTTGGAAGCCGCCCAGAGTGGCTGGGGAAGCCCAGCCAGATGGGTGGGGTATAAATAATAAATTATTATTATTATTATTATTATTATTATTATTATTACTCCTCTCAGTCTCCTCTTCTCCAGGCTAAACATACCCAGCTCCTTCAACCGCTCCTCATCAGGCTTGGTTCCCAGATCATCTTCACTGTTGTGTGGATTAAATGAGGACTAGGAACTTGCAGCGACCCGGGTTCAAGTCTGACCTTGGAGGCCTGCCAGTTTGGCACCAATGGGTCTGTGGGGCTACGGCCATTTGGGAGACACAGAGAGAGAACAGCGGGAAGAGGGCCAAACCCCCGGTGTGAATTTGCACCGGCCGGTTGTGCAAAAGTGGGGGGGGGTCCCCCCTTACCTTGATGTTGGGGTGCAGCAGCATAAGGGCCCGTTTGCTGTAGTCGCTGTTGATGCCCAAGGCCAAGCCCACCTCCTTGAAGAGCAGCACACAGATGCGCACCCCTTGCTCCTGAAAGCATCACAGAAATTGAGAGGGGGACACCCAGCGGTCATCCAGCCCAACCCCGCGGCGAAGCAGGACGCACAGTTCAAGAGGCAAGGGGGAAAAGAGGGAGGGGGTGCAGGAAGACAACAGGCAGTCGGGGCAGGGGGGGGAGGAAGAAATAAAGCTGCCCCACCCAACCCCAAACCTCAGGCGGGGGGGGGGGGGCTGTGCTCACCGCTTTGTGTTTCAAAAGGAGGTCCAGTCTCCACTCGTCCGACTGGGCCGGGCGCTTCATGTAGATCTCCGGGCTGAGCCTGGGAATCACAGAATAATGGTGGCGTTGGAAGGGACCCCCGGAGCTCATCTAGTCCAGCCCGCTGCAAGGCAGGGAGCAAAAAGAGTGGGGCTGGGGGCTCCGTCCCGCATTTAGCATGGCCGCACTGGCTGCATTTAAAAGCAAGAGCCGCCCCCGGATCATTTGAACTGATTTTATAACGAATTGAATTTAGAATGCTGTTATTGCTTTACTGTTGTTCGCCGCTCTGAGCCCGGCTTTGGCTGGGGAGGGTGGGATATAAATAAAATATTATTATTATTATTATTATTATTATTATTATTATTATTATTATTTGCCCCCATTGCCCATTCAATTGGGATTAGCATAGAAGCTGCGTTGTGAGCCGTCCTGTGAGCTGAAGGGTGGAATATAAATTTAATAAATAATATTAGATGCTGCCCTCTGGCCGGGCACAGAAACCTCGCACCCAGGTCTGCCACAGGCCGGCCTTGCGGAGAGGAGAGCAGGGAGGGGATCGCGGCGTCCATTTCTGGCCCCCCTATTTTGGGACCAGGAATATCTTTTTTCCCAAAAAAAGGAGAGAACCTATTTATTATGATGGTTAATTACATTTGTATACCACCCATAGATCTCCGTTGGCGGGCAGTTCCACCACTTCAAAAATACGGAGATTGAGGGGGGGACACTTTGGGAAGCTGGGCACCACCCCATTTCTGAGGCCGGGCGGCCCCCAACCCAACACCCGCCCCCCCGGCACTGACCACCAGTCCGTGATGAAGATCTCCTCTTTTGCCTGCGCCACGGCGTCAGCCACCGCCGCAAAATACCCGGCACCGTTCACAAACCTGAAAGTGGAGAAAAAGAGAAAAGAGAGGGTGTTGAAAAGCTTCTGGGAAATGATATATAATGATATGAAAAAAATGTTGAAATATACATTCATAAAGAAACCAGAAGCATTTTTACTGGGCATGGTAGGAAGCGATATAAATAGAAAAGAATGTAAGCTGTTTTTATATGCAACGATGGCAGCAAGAATATTAGCAGCAAAAAAATGGAAGCAAGAAGAATTACCGACGAAAGAAGAATGGAGGATGAAATTGATGGGCTACGCAGAATTAGATAAAATAACAGGAAGGATTTGAAATCTGCGGGACCAGAAATTCACAGAAGACTGGTGTAAATTTAATAATAGTAATAGTAATGATGTTTATATGATGTAGGTTTGTAGGTTTGCAAGAAGTTTTGTGAGGTGAATTATTGGAATTATTGCAAAAATGGATAAAGGGGAGGGTGATTAGTGAAGATAATTAAAGGCAATATGAATTTAACAAATGCATAAGAAGTGGTCAAAACGGGGGTATCACCCGATGTGCTGATGGCAGTTCCATAAAAAAATAGTACAAGTGGTGAGGTTTTGGGGTATGTATTATAATTCATATGTTAAAATTAATAAAAATTATTATTTTAAAAAGAAAGAAAGAGAGGGTGATGAGCGGAGAGAGAGACCTTGGGGGGCAGAGGAAGGACCCCCAGGGCTCACCAGCGGGCAGGGGTCTCCTTGCGAGGGGGCACAAAGCCCTGGTGGCGATGGAGCCGCAGGAAATCTCTGCCCTTGCCCTCGGCCAGTTCGGTGATCTCCTGGCACCACCAGCAGGCCTGGCGGTAGCTGCTGCACTTCAGGATGAGAGACCTGGGTTGGGGATAAAAATAATAATAATAATTTCATCTTTATACCCAGCCCATCTGGCTGGGTTTGCCCAGCCACTTTGGGGAGGGCAGCGTATGAGTCCGGCCGCCAGTCAGGCCAAAGGGGACCCAGGAAGACCGGCGTCCGGTCCCCACGGAGGCCCCTGATCTCAGAATTGAGATAGACTGCCTCTGGACATGGAGGTTCCATAAGGGGACACTGGGAGAGATAGGAGAGCCATCTTCAAATAGCTTGAGGGCTGGAAGACGGAGCAAGCAAGGTAGGACTCGAATCCACGGCTTCAAGTTGCGAGAAAGGAGATTCCGACTAAATATTATAAAGAACTTTCTAACAGTAAGAGCTGCTCAACTGTGGAACAGACTCCCTCAAAAGGTGATAAGAATCCCTTGGAGTTTTTAAAGCAGAGGTTGGGTGGCCGTCTGTCACGGATGCTGTAGCTGAGATATTTATTATTATTATTATTATTATTATTATTATTATTATTATTATTATAAAAGTTTTTATTGTTAAAATAATTCAGCATTAATATACACATATTACGAATACAGTGGTGCCTCGCAAGACAAAAAGAATCCGTTCTGTATTCTCTTCGTCTAGCGGTTTTTTTGTCTTACGAAGCAAGCCCATTGACGGATTAGCGGATTAGCGCTATTAGCGGCTTTTAGCGGCTTATCTGCTTATCGGACCAGCTGATAAGTGGCTTAGCGGCTTAGAAAAAGGGGGGGGAACCCCGCAGGAACTCGCAAGACGTTTTCGTCTTGCGAAGCAAGCCCATAGGAGATTCGTTTTGCGAAGCACCTCCAAAACGGAAAACTCTTTCGTCTAGCGAGTTTTCCGTCTTGCGAGGCATTCGTCTTGCGGGGCACCACTGTATACAAACATACATTTCATACAATCCTTAAGACTATTCTAACATTCCTACATTCAGTCCCACAGATAATTCCTTTTGCCATCACCATCCACCCCACCCCTCACCCCACCTTTGTGTTAGACTTCCAATCTACTCAATTGCAAAGCTATTATTATTATTTTTATTATTATTATTATTATTATTATCATTATTATTATTATTATTCTGTTGGGAGCCACCCAGAGTGGCCGGGGAAACCCAGCCATATTGAACTTGAAATTGAAATACTTTATTGTCACTTGTTCAACTTGTCTACAGTGAGATTACACACAAAACCCCTATTTTTCTTGCAAGCCTGATGTTTACCAGTTTTGTGCGTGAGTAGGTGAAGTATTGGGAACTCAGAGCCGCAGCGTATGAACGTGCCGCCATCTCGGAACGGGGTATATAATAATAATAATAATAATAATAATAATAATAATAATAATAATAATTCTGTTGGGAGCCACCCAGAGTGGCTGGGGAAACCCAGCCAGATGGGCAGGGTATTATATTATATTATATTATATTATATTATATTATATTATATTATATTATATTATATTATATTATATTATATTATATTATATTATATTATATTATATTATATTATATTATATTATATTATATGCCTGGTGTGCTCTGGTCCAGCAGGTCACGAAGAGTCAGACACGACTAAACAACAACAACAACAACAATATATAATATATAATGTTAAGTTGTGGGCGAACATATCAGACGACACAGTGATTCTTCCAAAGCAGCTCTTTATTTGTAAGCTGGAACAGAACTGAACTGAAGGCCTCAGTCAGCCTGCTTATATAGAGCTCCAGTACCTTGTTACTGTAACAACTTTCGAAAACTATCCAATCACTGAACGTCACTTTCGATCCTTCATTTGCATAACTATCTATAGTATCCCCCTGCTGGCCCAGGGTGAGAACTTCAGTACATAATATATAATATATAATATATAATATATAATATATAATATATAATATATAATATATAATATATAATATATAATATATAATATATAATATATAATATATAATATTATTCCTGCCTTGCAGGGGGTTGGGCTAGATGACCCACGGTGCCCCTTCCATCTAGGATCCTGAGATTCTCCCATTCTCCTTCCGCTCATTCCTGGGAGGGGCAGGGCAGAAACCGCTCTCTCCCTGGAGACTCTTGAGCCAAGAGGCAGGTAAACAGCCAAGCCCTTCTGCTCCTTTCTTTGTCTTGGCTCGGATCCTGCCTCTCTCGGCTGGGACCCCCGCCCTCCCCGGTCTGCCCCGGCCGCGGGGACCCAGCCGTCCTGACCTGCAGGTGTTGTCGATGCGCACGCCGTGCTTGGTCTCGGTGGGCTTCTTGCCCACCTGGATGTTGAAGCCGGTGTCGAAGAGGAGCACGAAGGAGATGGCGCCCGACTCGGGCTTCAGGTAGAGCAGGAAGGAGTCTTTCACCACCAGCCACCTGGAAAGGGGTCCCAGAGGTGTAAAGGGGGAGGAGAGAGAGAAGCCCCCACTCCTCTCCCCACAGCAGCACCCTTGGGAGACTCACCTCTTCGACCAGCGGTAGCAGAACTGATGGCGCCCCGCGCAGTTGAGGCCCTGCAAGCGGTGGCCCCCAGACCGCTTCAGGATCATGCCCTCCCTGGAGAAAGAGAGGGAGAGGACACAGCAAGAGTTAAGGAGCCGGCGTTTGTCCACAGACAGATTTCCAGGTCAGGTGACCAGCATGACCAAACCACTACTGGCACACGGAGGACCGTGGCGAGTGCCAGAGCGCATGGAAACACTGTTTACCTTCCCGCTGCAGTGGCACCTATTTATCTACTTGCGCTGGTGTGCTTTCGAACTGCTAGGTTGGCAGGAGCAGGGGCTGAGCGACAGGAGCCTACTGTGTCGCAGGAATTCAAACTGCCGACCTTCTGATCAGCAAGTCCAAGAGGCTCAGTGGTTTAGACCAGGGTCAGCAAACGTTTTCAGCAGGGGGCCGGTCTACTATCCCTGAGACTTTGTCGGGGGCCGGACTATATTTTTTTGGGGGGGGGGAAATGACCGAATTCCTATGCCCAACAAATAACCCAGAGATGCATTTGAAATAAACGACATATTCTGCTCATGTAAAAACACACTGATTCCCAGACCGTCCGCAGGCTGGATTTAGAAAGCGATTGGGCCAGATCCAGCCCATGGGCCTTAGTTTGCCTACCCATGGTTTAGACCACAGCGCCACCCATTCACAAACAGCTGGGCTGAATGCCAGAGGAGCCCCCAAACCTCTCCCCTGCCAGGGGTCCTTGCAGACACCGGAGGAAAGCTCTCTGCCCCCTTGCAGGATCATGCCCAGGGGGCAGGCAGCAACACACCCAGACCCATAACCAGGACCCCACTTCACTCACAGGCCTTTCGCTCCCAGGTCCGGAATGAAGGAGAGCGAACTCACATCCAGGAACTCTGCCTGCCCAGGAGAAGGAAATTGGAAAAAGCATCCATCAGCGCCAGGAATCGCATTGCGGGGGGGGTGGGGTGGGCTGGATGACCTGCCGGGTCCCTTCCGCCCGCGCATTTCTAGGAAGAAGGCGACTGGCGTATCGGGCGAATGCGCAGCTCTGGGAGGCGAGCAGAGGGAAAGGGAGAGCCCAGGGGAAGGGCCCCCTCTGCCCCCAAGAGAAAACAGGGCACCCTCCCTCCTGGCACAGGCAGGGGGCAGAGAAAAGGGTCATCACCATGGCATGGTAGTCGCGGTAGACGCTCATCTCCAGCAAAGTGTTGAGGTAATTCTCCAGCTGCTTCTGAAAGGGACAAGCGAGAAGAGACATTGCCTTGGGTTGTTTGGGATATCGCAACCCCAGCTCACCCCCTTTGCAGCCACGGCGACGCTTTCCTCCTCTTCCTTCCCGCTGTTTGCAAACTAAGGGCTTTGGAGTTAATTGGAAAGCGCTCAAGCGTATTGAAGGGCGTTGTGCGGCGACTCCTGGAGCTGGCCAGCAGGTGGCGCTGCTGCTTTGCTTTCCTGCTCCACCGAACACACTTCTTTCTCTCTGCTCCTCCTTCGATATGATACAATACTCTTTATTGTCATTGTCCCATACAGAACGAAATTGAAAAAAATCTACATCAGACATTCAAAACCAACAAGCCTGCTATACCAGCCATCCCAGCCTGGTTAGCCCCCTAAAATCTCTGATACCCCATAATTAAATACAATATACTCCCATAGAGACTACCTTAAAGGTAAAAGGTAAAGGGACCCCTGACCATCAGGTCCAGTCGTGGCTGACTCTGGGGTTGCGGCGCTCATCTCGCTTTATTGGCCGAGGGAGCCGGCGTTCAGCTTCCGGGTCATGTGGCCAGCAGGACTAAGCCGCTTCTGGCAAACCAGAGCAGCGCACGGAAATGCCATTTACCTTCCCGCTGGAGTGGTGCCTATTTATCTACTTGCACTTGGACATGCTTTTGAACTGATAGGTTGGCAGGAGCAGGGACCGAGTAACGGGAGCTCACCCCGTTGCGGGGATTCGAACCACTGACCTTCTGATCGGCAAGTCCTAGGCTCTGTGGTTTAACCCACAGCGCCACCCGCGTCCAGAGACTACCTTACACTGTGTTTAAAACCAGAATTGCATTTGGGTAGAAACTGTTTCTCAGGCGGCTAGTCCTAGTCTCAATAACCCTGGACCTTCTTCCAGAAGGCAGAAGCTGAAAGAGATCATTTCCGGGGTGCGCGCTATCCTGCAGCTTTCTTGTGACACCTGGAAGCGTAGATTTGATCCAAGGTGGGAAGAGTGCACTCAATTATTCTCTCCGCAGTCTTGACAACCCTGGACAGCATTGGTTTTTTCCCTGGCCTTGCAGCTCCCAAACCACACACACAGACCATACGTTAATACACTCTCAACAGTACAATGGTAAAATGCCATCAACAGGTCCTTTGAGAGACTGTGCTCTCTTCATCAGGTCTTTGCTGTTTTCTCCCCAGGTTAGGTCATCTCTCTACTCCATTCCCAGAAATCGAAACACTGGGACCTGTTCCACGCACGTCCCCTCAATAATAAGTGGCTGAATATTCAATTTACATTTCCTAAAATCCACAATAATCTCACAATTATCTCAACTTCCTTCCTATAGGCCACCTCCCTTCTCCAGCCCCACATGCACACAGACCCACGGCGTGGCCACAAACCTGCTTGCTGGAGGGGCGCCGGGAGACCTCCCCGCCGTGGGGCAGAGAGGGCAACCCCAGGACGGTTCCATCGGACCGAGAACCCAGGGCGGCAAACCTGGGCGAGAGAGAGAGAGAGAGAGAGAGGAGACAAATGATGCTCTAGAACATTGGCTGGATGAGGCCAGGATCCTGTTCTCAAAGGGGTCAACTAAGCGCCTATTGTGGGAAACCGGTAATCAGGATTCGAACACAAGAGCTGCTCTCCAGAAGCTGGGATTCAGCAACGTTTGCTGCTGGGGCAGAGCGTAGCCCCGGGGGCTGGCACCCTCTTCTTCTTCTTCTCCTCCTCCTCCTCCTCCTCCCGGAATCTGCCTCAAATCTTGGAAGCCATCCGAGTTGGAGGTTTCCTGTGGCAGGGAGTTCCACAGTCTAACGCAGCTCAACCTCCTCAGCTGCCTGACGAAGGACTCTGGGGCTGCCGGAGGGATGTGGCCACTGCTCAGCATCCCCTCGGTTCTCCTTGGAAGAAGGAAAGCCCCACTGGCAAGGGGGAATTTTGCTTATCGTAGAATAACAATAATAATTTATTATTTATACCCCGCCCATCTGGCTGGGTTTCCCCAGCCACTCTGGGCAGCTTCCAACTGAATATTAAAAACAGTACAGCATCAGACATTAAAAACTTCCCTAAACAGGGCCGCCTTCAGTTGTCTTTTAAAAGTTAATAATAATAATAATGATAATGATAATAATAATAGAAAGGACGTCCAGTCCTTTTTGAAAGCCATCCTGTTTGAGGGCCAACTCTGCCTCCTGCACTACTTCCTTCCTTCCTTCCTTCCTTCCTTCCTTTCTGTTATGTTTGCACTTTGGTTTGCAAATTAATAGCAGTAATAAACATTTATGCGTGCAATTAAACAACCACAAGTGTGGAATCCACCGCAGGTTAAAACCGTTCTGACACGCCCGTCACCCGAGACAAATCCTGGGCTCGAGTTTCTCACATCCTTCTCCTGCAACGGAATATCTTTGCTGAAAAAACACCTGTGACCTGGCTTCTCAGCTTGGGCTACTGGGAAAGATCACTAGGCTACCAAGTCCAGCCACAACAGACTTGGACACACAAAGAGAGACAGCAGATCCACTAAGAGATGGACAAAGCCTCTTACCAACGGTGGTTCCTGGACAGGGAAAGCTTGGTTCCTAAAATCTAAGAATTGTAGAGTTGGAAGGGACCCAAGGGTCATCTAGTCCAACCCCCTGAAATGCGTCGGTGACTTCAAGGCTGCACTACTGCAATGCACTCTCTGTGGGGCTTCCCTCGCTCTTGCTGACCCCACCGGTCAGAATCGGCACTATATAAATTCAATAAATAAATAAATATACAGGCGCCACGCAAGACCCGTTCCGCCTTTCTAAGAACTTGTGTGGCAGCGCCTGACCTTTGGAACTCCCTGCCACTTGAGGCCCAGCCCTGTTCTGTTTCCCCCCGCGCCTGCTAAAAACATCCCTTGTTGACACATAGCCTGCCCAGACACGCAGGCTGCCAGGGTACATTTTAATCTGCTTTTTCCTTTATTGCTGATTTTATCTTTTGAATGCTGCTGTTACTGATAACATTATCGTTTTGTAAACTGTTCTGATGGTTTTTTTGGGGGGGAACAAGCGAGCGAGTGAGCGCAGTGTGTGATTTATGGAAGAAATAGATAAATAAAATTAAAAACCCCTCGACTGTGCAGGTTCTCTCCTCACCGTGTCAGAGGCAGGAAACTCATCAGGATCCGGTGCCTCATGAGATCTCGGTGTAATTCCTGGAAGTGCTTGAATTTCTTCTTCATCGTCCAGGTGAACTCGCCGTGCGTCAGGCGCAAGGAGTACACAGTGTTTGGCCGCACCTGCCCAGGTGAGAGAAGGCAGAAGGAAAAACACAATCACGGAACTGAGACATTGCACAAAATAAATGAAATATCATGAAAATCCCTGAAACAAAGAAGGAATCAACTAGAAATATTACCTTGTGGAAATCAACTAAATCATAAAAATCAAAAAGCTTACGGGGAAAAATTAGAAAAACCAAAAACAGAACAAAGCCTTAACGGGACGCCGCCTACAAACCTCGTTTCACCTGACCCCCCCTGACCTTCTGCCCCCCACAGGAGACATCTCCGCAGTTTCCTCAGAAGGAAATAGAAAAATCATAAACTTTAAAATTCAAACAAGGGTAGAACCCTAAAAATTCTGACGTATTATGATCCTAGCTCGACCAAGGTAAAGCAAAGTTTTCAAACTTGCTATTTAGGTTTCCAAACCTTTTTTTGTAAATTCAGTATTAGAAACTGTACTTTCGAGTCCTCAGTCCTTTATTACTGCGCTTTGCTTTGTGCAATTTTTCAGGAGAGAGAAGCCGGCCGCTGAAATCACCACAATGAGCCCTTTGTGGGGGCAGACAAACTCTCCTCTCCCCCCCAACCCTGCACTGAAGAGGGTTGGACTAGATGGCCGCTGGAGGGGCCCTTCCAACTCTGCACTTATATGATTCCACCGGGAATGGGGGCAATTGTGATATGAAGGTCCCCCTTTGCAGCGTGGCTGTGCATCTGATATCAGGTGAGAAGATTGGGAAAGGTTATGGAAAACTGATTTAAAATTTACAGATTGTTCTTTGCTGAAAGAAAATTATATGGAGATGATGTATAGATGGTATATGACTCCAGTGCAGTTAGGAAAAATGTATAAAACCAGTTCAAATATGTGTTGGAAGTGTAAGGAAAAGGAGGGGACATTCTACCCTATGTGGTGGGAATGGAATGAAATTAAAAAGTTTGGGGAAATGATATACAATGAATTGAAGAAAATGCTCCACCTAACATTTGTTAAGAAACCTGAAGCATTTTTGTTAGGGATCGTAGGAAAAGACCTGCCAAGGAAACTGAAAAATATCTTCATTTATGTGACAACGGTGGCGAGAGTCTTAATAGCACAAGGATGGAAGAACGAGGAAACACCGACTAAAGAATCATGGCAAGAGAAATGGATGGACTATGCAGAACTGGCAAAATTGAGACATAAACTACGGGACAAGGATAACTGCGATTTTAAAGATGAATGGGAACCTTTTACAAAGTATTTAAAGAAACAACAAAGTGAACTGGACTCCGTGGCAGGTTTTGACTAAACACTCACAAACTCTTTATCGACAATAATCAGTCAGATAAATTAAGGATCTGTACAGTTTTGTAACATGCAGAGAATAGCAGTTGTAGAGAAAACAGAGGTTGGAACTGAGGGAAGTCGGGGGGGAGGGGAGGGGGGTTATTTTATGGGGGGAATGGGGGGGGATCAAAGATGATATGTTTTAAGATAATATGTTTTGTTTAAATTCTTAATAATTTTTTTTTTTTTAAAGGAAAAAGAACAGACTGGAAGAAAATGTTTAAAATGACATTTGTAAAAAACAACAACACCATAAGCAACAAAGAAAGATGTTAAGTGACTAAGTTAATTTTATGAGAAAATTGGTTTTGGGAAACTGTTACAATGACATACACTGAAATTCAGCCGGGGGATTTGAGGAAGTCACTTAACAATGTTACCAAGATTGGATCAAGCACAGTTAAGATGTATGTTTGTTTCTTTGTTTAAAAATTTTGGAAAATCAATAAAAAAAAATTGAAAGGGAAAAAAGAGAGAGAGATGGATGGCTGCTGTAAGGTTACGGAGGAATTGCGAAAGGCCAGAGAGGATGCCTTGGCCAACGGGCTCAGGGCACCTTGAGAAAAGCGGATATTGAGCTGCAAGACTTCTTATGAAATCAGGAGATTATAGTCTTCAGGGGAGGGACGCAGAAAAGACCAAAGAGTAAAAAGGAGAAGACAAAATGCAAAAGAAAACAGCAATTCTCTCTCACGAACCATCGCCCAATGAAGCTGAACAGCGGGGGATTCGTGACATGCAAAAATAAAACCCTTCTCCTGGATAACCTGTGGAACTCCCTGCCACAGGAGGCCAACTTGGGGAGCTTGAGAAATGGATGGAGGAGGAAAGGGCTCTCCACTGACGGAGGCAGCGGTGCTTCTGAATGCCGGGTTGCAGGAAACCACGGAAAGGGAGAACATTCCTCTCGCACTCGGGTCCCGGGATGGCAATCTGGCTGGTCCCGTGGGAAGAGGAGGCGGCTGGACTAGGGGGGCCCCCTATTGCCCTCATGCAGCAGCCTGGCTCTCCTGGGGGCTTCGCCGGGGGCAAAAAACTGGCTAGCCCACCCCCCAACTATGGCCCTTGGGACCCTTCCCGTTTGCCCTCCCCTTTCCACGCCTCCCACCCAATTCCGAGACATTCTGTGTTCGGAAACCAAAAACAGGTGGCGATGGCGGGGTTGGACTAAATGACCTTTGGAGGGCCCCTCTGGCGCCACGATTCTACGAAAAACCAAGCTTGAAGGCGTATCTTGCTGGATCCCACCAAGGAGGCGAACCTGCAAGGGGGACACAAGCCCCATAGCCGCTCTCCCTTCCTGCAACAGGTCAGATCTGCATGGAGCAGAAAGGGGGCTTCCTTCTCATCCGCCCCCCCACCCCTAAAAAGGTTCGGTTTCTTTTTCCTCTTCCCCTTGCAATCCCCTTTATTTCGTGGTGCATTCAGAGCTGGCCGGTTTGTTGTCTGCAAAACAAGCTGCTGCCTCTGCTCAGTGTCACGAGGAGCCGGAAAAGGAGGAAGAGGAAGAGAAGGAAGAAGAAGAGGTTTTAAATTGAGTGTTTTTAAATTTGTTGTTAGCTGCCCTAAGCCTGGTTTTCTAAACCAGGAAGGGCGGGGTATAAATAAATTATTATTATTATTATTATTATTATTATTATTATTAGAGGCCTCCCTCTCCCTCCTCAAAGGGGACCCAGCAGCCTGGCGGAGAGGCAGAGCCTGCTTGCAAAGGGCACCCGCGGAACTCCCTGCCACTTGAGGAGCTGGAGAGCAGCTTGAGCTCCGGAAGGGAGAAACAACAGCAATCGATATCGGGGCTTAGATAATTCAAACATATGTGATATGAGACAGCTAAGAAAAAAGGAAGAAACAAAGAAACATCAGGAAAGGGTGGATGGGAAGTCCAGAAGAAACTATGTATACAGTATATATTATATACTGTAATATAATCTCTCAAATGTGTTAATCGCCAATGGATACCAGCAAAACAGGGTTACGAAGCTAATCCAAAAAGAAACACCCCCCAAAAACCAAGACACAGAAGAAAACAATGGCATGGCCCTCCTTCCTTATATCAAGGGCACTACAGATAAAATTAGCAAAATCCTCCATAAACACAATATCAAAACAGCCTTTTGCACCAACCAAAAAATAGCCAATATCCTCAGAAACCCCAAAGATAAAATCCAGTTGGAAAACCAAGGGGTCTATGAAATACCCTGCAAAGTCTGCCCAGCCACGTACATTGGACAAACAAACAGACGAATAAATGCACGTATCGCAGAACACAAGAATGCCGTCAAAAAAGAAGAAAAAACTTCCTCTCTTTTCCAACACATGAAAGAAACAGGACACGAAATTAATTTTGCAGATTCCAAATTGCTCTTTAACATGGAACATCACCACAAGAGAATAATCATGGAAGCCATCGAGATAGAGAAACACCCTCACAACATGAACAAGCGTGACGACACGTCCCGCCTGCCAGACATCTGGAAATTAGCCCTCCCCACAAAAACCGACACCAGAACCAGAGGCACACAGAACACCATCACCAATCAACCACACCAGACCCAAACCCAGACCCTCTCCACAGATAAATTACAGACACCATCCAGTAGCCAAACCATAGTGGCACCTCCGGATGCTACACCCCCCTGCAATCCCTACACAGATCTGACTGGCACAGGGCACAAAACCACAGCTCGCCCCTATACACGAAGCCAAGCCAAAGCACAACTAAGTGCAGTACAGCCATCTTCTCAGAAAAACTCTTCACAAGTTCAAGAGGTCAAGACACGAAAGCTTTAGCAACTAATCCACTCTTAATGACCCTCCTAAGTGGTACTCAGAATATCACTCAAGAAATCACTCAAGATATCCCTCAAGTAATTAAGGAACAAAAGAAGAAAAGTCACACTATCCTGGGAACTTCCTCTCTGCCCAGAATACACCACACCCCCTCAACAGTATTTATAGGAACTCAAACACTGAGATCCTGCTCTGTTCCAGTAACAAGAAGCCGTAAGCACCAGCCTGAAGATGACGAGTGAGACCTCGTCGAAACGTCGCCTAGACACCCCAACTCTTACACGGGAAGACACCCGAAGACACCAAAACCTGTATATATATATATGTATATATAAAACCCTGTGTATGTGTGTGTGTGTATAAATTTATTTATTTATACCCCGCCCTCCCCAGCCAAGACCAGGCTCAGGGCGGCTATCACCAGGTATAGAAACAATTGATTGAAATACAACTTAAAAACAGGATTAAAATACAACATTAAAATGCAGCCTCATTTTAGTAGATACGATGACAAACACAATAAAAATCACATTTAAAAAACAATAATGGGAGAAGCAACGGCTTGTGGCAGCGGGAGCAGAAGGGGAGGCATTGGGGGAAAGGTCTGGGTGCAGGATCAGTCCAGAGATCTGGGCAGAGCGCCCCACAATGGCCCAGATCCACGGCAGGCAAAGGATTTTGAGACGGTAGGTTTTTGGGGGAGGGAATCTGCATGGCTGTTTGGCTGAGAGACAACCGATTTGCAAGAATCAGAAGAGCCTTGCAGGGTCTGGCCCCGTGGCCCCTCTTGGCCAGCACTCTCACGGGGGCCAGCCAAGGGCCCATGGTGGGGAACCAGCAAGCAGACGTGGGGTTTCCAGAAACTGGCGTTGAGAAGCATCTCTGCCTCCAGTGGGAGAGAGTTCCACAGTCTAACTCTGCACCGAAGAAGCCCTTTACTTTCTCTCTCTGCCCCAAATCCTCCAACATTCAGCTGAGTCTCTCGGTCTTGACCGATTAAGAAATCTGTGCAGCGCTTTCGGTTTAGTTGAGAAACAGCTTGTCAACAAAAGCCACACCTCATTTGCGTAACGGACGTGGAGGGGGAACCTATTTGCATACTATTTGCATACTGTTGCCAGACAAGAGGAGATGCCCACGGCTCAGCCTGGCAGAGGCAAATTCGGCCCTCCAGATGTTTTGGGACTACAAATCCCATCATCCCTGACCGCTAGACCTGTTAGCTAGGGACGATGGGAGTTGTAGTCCCAAAACATCTGGAGGGCCGAGTTTTCCTATGCCAGGCTCAGCCGCACAAGACCTGCTTTGGAAACATAGCATTGTGCAGTTGGCAGGGACCCCCAGAGGTCATCCATACCAACCCCCTGCAACGAAGGAATCTCAGCTAAAGCACCCATGACCGAGGGTCACCCCATCTCTGCTTAAAAACCTCCAAGGAAGGGGAGTCTGCCACCACCGTTTACACGGAGGGGAGTGTAATTTGAGGACCTGGGAGAGACCCGGGTTCAGATCCCGCGACTTGAGCACAAAGCTCTCACTGGACTCAGCTCTCAGCCTGGCCCACCTCGCAGGGTTGTTGCTGGCATTCCTTGAGGACTAGGACCTTGGAGTGAGGACCCACCGGGTGTGAGTTTGGGGGCCAGTCCCTGCCTCTCAGCCTAAGCTAATTGGGAGTTAAAGCGCTCACGGATTCATAAAAAGGATTGGTGGGGGTGGAGCAACAGTGTGGGGTAGTGGTTAGAGTGTGGGACGAGTTCCTGGGAGAGAACAGGGTTCGAATCCCTGCACTCAGCCACGAAGCCTCCTGGGTCCCTCAGCCTGGACCACCTCACAGGGTTGTTGCAGCGATTAAACGAGGAATGGGGAATTAAACTGGCTATAGACCACCATGAGATCCTGGTAGGAAAATTTGGGATTATCAATGCAATAAGCAAGCAAAGAGAGAAAATAAGGCCACCTGGCCAACTCCTGGCTCTGTGGCCAGGGAGCATTTCACAGAACTGTATAAATGTAGAGTTGGACCAGGGACCCCAAGGGGTCATCCATACCAACCCGCTGCAGTTCGGGAATCCTGTTTGCGCCTGAATCCTGTTCACGGGTTTCCCGCTGAGGCACCTGTGAGGACAGGGGGCGGGGCTAGCTGGGCCCCCCTTGGGCCTGATCCTGCTGCTGCTGCTCTCTCAGTGATTGAGAAAGGTCTGGTTTTTTTGCTAACTGGATTTGCAAAGAGAGCTCCTTCCCTCCCTCTCCGGATTCTCTTTGTCTCTTTGTAACCTGAGACTCGGAGGACACCAAAGCCCCGCTCTGACTTGCCTGCTCAGGGCTGCAGGATCCTCCCCGGAGCAGAACCGGGAGGGCGAGGAGAGGCAGCGGCGCCCCCCCCTTCCAAAAAACCCAAAGGTTGCCCGGCTGGCAAAGCCCTGTACCTACTGTCCTGTTTTTCATTTCCACGGGAAAAAATTAAAATAAAAGTTATATGCAACTTTGCAGCGGATGCGCTGAATGAGGAAGTCCAGCTTGCCTTCGGAAAATAATATATATCATTTGACTCTGTGGATTTAATTGCTGTGATTCCCGCATCGCTTGGGGGGCGGGATAGATGAGCCTTGGGTGCCCCTTCGATTTCCGCCACCGCCCCCCTTCTCCCTTAGGCGCCCCCTTACCTTGGAACCGCTGGCATATCTCTCTGCGCTCTCCACGCGCGCAGTGACGGGGACGCCCCTAAGAAAAAGGGGTCCCTGAGACCGGAGGGGCTTCCGCTCGTAGATGGCCAGGAAGGGGCTGAGGTCACCTGGGGAGAGAGGGAGGCAGGACCGGTTAGGGGGACCCCAAACTCCTGCCCCTAATCAACCCACAACCTACAAAAAGTGGGGCGTCCCTGCACCGACTGACCTGGCGCCTCGTCCCGGCGGAGACCATCTCTCTCGTCCTCCGCTTCCAGGTCCGAGTCGTCCAGGGTCTCCCCGCCGGGGTGGGGTCTCTCCAAGCTCAGCATGGGGCCGTCCTGCTGGGGTGCGGGAGGAGGAGGAGGAGCAAAAAGAACCCAGGAGTCCGAGCCCTCATGCCAGGCTCCAAAACCTTCGGCACAGGAAATTCTTTCTCTCTCTTTCCCCGATTCCGCTGGAAATTTTTACGCGCAGGCAGCAGCCGGTCTCTCCAGGCAGCCAGTTCCTGCCCCACCCTGCCTGGTCCGCCTGACTCACGCTCCGGGAAAGGGGGGGCATCCCTCCCTCCCTCCCACCCCCCCGCTGGTCCCAGGCGGGTCTGGATGCCGGACAGACGTGTTGGGCAGGAAGCGCAGGCTGGCCTCGCCCAGGGCGTCCGAGGATCCCCGCGGGGCGAGGCCAAAGGGGTTCCCCATCTCTTCGTCCAGCCTCCTGCCCCCCCCCCCCAGCGGCTAAATGTCCCCAAGGACTTAGAGAGCGAGGTAAACTGCCTCTGCGCCAGGAGGCTCGATTAAGGACGGCAGGAGGGTGGGCAACAGATGTGGGACATAATGTTGGAAGATTGGGAAAGACTGCGGAAGAAAGGGTTCAAGTTCACTGCATGTACGGTTTTAAAGGAAAATATGATGAAAACAATGTATAGGTGGGACGCGGGTGGTGCTGTGGGTTAAACCACAGAGCCTAGGGCTTGCTGATCAGAAGGTCGGCGGTTCAAATCCCTGTGACGGGGTGAGCTCCCGTTGCTCGGTCCCTGCTCCTGCCAACCTAGCAGTTCAAAAGCACGTCAAAGTGCAAGTAGATAAATAGGTACCACTCCGCTGGGAAGGTAAACGGCGTTTCCGTGCGCTGCTCTGGTTCGCCAGAAGCGGCTTAGTCATTCTGGCCACATGACCCGGAAGCTGTACGCCGGCTCCCTCGGCCAATAAAGCAAGATGAGCGCCGCAACCCCAGAGTCGGCCACGACTGGACCTAATGGTCAGGGGTCCCTTTACCTTTACTAACCCTAGTAAAATTTGCAAAGATTTATCACAACAGTGATAATCTATGCTGGAAATGCAAAGAAATAGAAGGTACCTTTTATCATATGTGGTGGACCTGCCCCAAGGTGAAAGACTTCTGGGAGAAGATTTAGAATGAATTGAAAAAAATGTTGAAATATAGATTTATTAAGAAACCAGAGGCCTTTCTTCTTGGAATAACAGGTTTGGAATTGCCCAAGAAAGATCTTAAATTATTTTTGTATGCCACAACTGCTGCTCAAATCTTATTAGCTAAGAATTGGAAAACACAAGAAGTTCCAACAGTGGAAGATTGGCAGATGAAGATGATGGACTTTTCGGAGCTAGCCGACCTGACCGGAAGAATCAGTGACCAGAAAGAAGAGGACTATCAGGAAGAATGGATGAAATTTAAAGACTATTTAGTTAAATATGTTAAATTAATTGGACTGCCTGCAAGTACCAGATAGGATTAGGATTTAAATGTGTAATGTGATGAATTAATATGTTCAAAGTTGAAATGTAAAGAAAGAAAGATGTTAAGTGAGTAAGTCAATTTTTAAAGAACTTAGGTTGTGGAAAACCGTTAAAATGATATACAGTGAAATCCAACCAGAGGGATACGAGGAAGTCACTTAACAATGCTACAAAGTTTGGTTTAAATACAGTTGAGATATATGTCTGTTTAATTTTTTTGAAAACTAATGAATTTTTTTTAAGAAATAAAAAAGGACAGCAGAAGGGACGGCTGCTGGAAGAGGCCAAAGGGGGTCCTCACCTTAGCCTGGCATCCTGGAATACCGCCAAGGGAAGCCCCCCCCCCGGCAGAATCCGGGCGCAAGAGGAACACTCTCCCCTCTGGTGTTCAGAAGCATTCCCTGCCTCCTCCTCAAGGAATTTGTCCTGTCCTCTTTTAAAGCCATCCAGGGACCCCGGAGCGCTGCTGTCTGCCTGTGCAGACATTATGGGGCGAAATGGGCCTGGTGCAACAAGGCGGCTCTCTCCGATGCCAGAGGACTCTGCAAATCGGTGGGTGGGGTACTAGAGGAAGAGGACCATATCTGCATAATATTTGGACAGCCTTTGCTCTGTGGGGCTGGAGGAGGGGCACATGTGGGGCTGCCTTGGAGCAGTGGGGGGTGAGCTCCAGTGGTTTGCCAGCTCCTAGACTAGGTTCACCAAGTCATGTCCTGCTAACCTTCTGGCTGGACTAGTGCAACGCACTGAGTATGGGGCTACCCTTGAAGACGGTCCCGTGAGAGTGCAAGGAAATCGAACACCAATATTGCAGGATTCGCTCTGGCTACCTAAGACAAGGCGCTGGTGTGAGTTCATAAACCTCTATATGACAGAGGCAGAGCGGTGTAGTGGTTAGTGTCAGGCTAGGACCGGGGAGAGATGAGGGTTCAAATCCCCCCACTCGGCAGCGTTTGGGGCGAGTCCCTGCCTTCTCTCAACCTGACCTCCCCAACAGGGCTGTTGTAGGGCATCACCTGAGATGGGGGGCGGAGAAGGGAGGTGGGATAATGCAATTAAACGAATGAACGAAGGACTTGGGACCCAAATCTACAATCTCCCAATGATCAGCCCACTTGGCCCCCCCAAATCCTCTTGGAGAAGGCCAAATAATATGCCCCAAATCCTTTTGCTGCATTAAAGTGGTTTGCTTTAAGAGCAACCCAACAGTTTGGGTCTTTTGCGGGAAGATTTTGGGGCTGTGCTAAACTCCCACTGCCCAGGAATTCTATGGGGTGAAGGGCAGCCGGGAGGGGCAGCCCCTTGGAGGGGGAAAGAGGAAGGCCAGGGGAGCAGGTCTCGACTCTGCTTGGCGTCTGCTCTCACCCTCTCTATAAGGGTCACAGAATTTTGCGTTGGGACCCCGCAGGGTCATCTAGTCCAACCCCTTTAATGCATTGAACCCAGCTTGATCTTCTGCCCCACGTCCACCCCCAAATTGGGAGCTCAGCCGGGCAACCTCGGGAGCGTGCAAGTCCAGCTGAAACGCCACTTGCCTGCCCCTCGGGTTGGCACCCACCACCTGGCACTGTGCCCTCCAAGCGACGCATCCCCACACCGGAAGATTAAAAGAGGATTTCCCCCCTCTTGACCTGAACTGAAACTGGGAATCCCAGAATTACTACAGCCTCAAGCAGGCCTTCCTCTTTTGCAGGAGTCAGCAAACTTTTTCAGCAGGGGGCCGGTCCACCGTCCCTCAGACCTTGTGGGGGCCAGACTATATTTTGGGGAAAAAATAATGAACGAATTCCTTTGCCCCACAAATAACCCAGAGATGCGTTTTAAATAAAAGGGCACGTTCTACTCATGTGAAAACACACTGATTGCCGGACTGTCTGCAGGCTGGAGTGAGAAGGCGATTGGGCCGGATCCTGCCCCTGGGTCTTAGGTTGCCTACCCCTGCTCTTTTGCCTTTGGGCCTTGCCTGGAGGCTGTGGGTCACTTCTAGGCCCAGAAAACGGGGGAACTGGAGATTCCTGCATTTCAGGGAGGGTTGGACTAGATGACCGCTAGGGGTCCCCCTTGCAGCTCTACCATTCGAAGACTCTGTGGTCTCAGAAGGGGATGGGCTTTCTCTTCCCTTGGAGGTTTTTAAAGAGAGTTCGGGTGGGATTCTTTTGCTGAGGTCGTCCTGTGATCTATTGGTAGATCACTGGACGTCTGGGGTAGATCACTGGTAGATCACTGCCCTCCCAAAAGAAGCTCAACAAGTTTGGCTCAACTAAAAAAAACATTTTTGCTTCCTGCACCCCAAAAATGTGGCTTTTCCCCTCCCTAAAAAAAACCTGAACAACTTTGGCCTGAACCCCAAAAAAGGGGAGCAGATCACTGCCAGTTTTTAACTCTGTGAGTAGATGGCAGGGGAGTTGGCCACCCCTAGATGACCTCTGGGAGTCCCTGCCTCTCCCCAAGAAAAAGAGAAAAATATGACTTGAACCACTCAGGATCATAGGCCCCAAATGCAGGAAACTGAAAGGGGTTGGGGGACCCCAAGGCCTGACTCTGCAAGTCCAGTCGTGAAACTTCATTAAGGCCTAACAGAATGGCTGAAAGCCAAAAGCAGCCCAGGACTTCCGAAACCTCCGCTGCTTCTGTCCTATTTGCAGGCGGGTTGGGCTAGATGACCGCTGGAGGGCCCCTTCCGACACTACAGTTCTACAATTCCTGCAAGGACTCAGAGATATGCTCTCGGTCTACTCGGAAGTAGGCAGCGAGGGTGGTCCACTTCCAGCTCCAAGAGCAGCTCAGGTAGCTGCCCTGGGGCTCTGACTAGAGAGGCAGCGTGGTGCAGTGGTTAGAGCTAGCCTCTGAGAGAGTCCGGGGGGGGGGAGTTTGGGGGCCAGTCCCTGCCTCTTTCAATCTAACCTTCCTTGCAGGGTTGTGGTTCCGGAGATCAAACGAGGGGAGGGGGTAAAATGGGCAATATATCAGCGGTCAGTAAACTTTTTCAGCAGGGGGCTTGTGGGGGGCCCGGACTATATTTTTTTTGGGGGGTGGGGAATGAACGAATTCCTCTGCCCCGCAAATAACCCAGAGATGCATTTTAAATAAAAGGACACATTCTACTCATGTGAAAACACGCTGATTCAGTATAGAAGGCAATTGGGCCGCATCCGACCCCCGCAATAAATCAATAAATGAATAGCACTTTCCGGAGCTAACAGAGACTCCAGCCCAGGAGTCCAGGGATGGAACTCAGGACCCCCCCCCCCAAAAAAAGCAGCAGGAAGCTAGACAGTTAGACACGTGTCTCTGAGCGGTGTGGGGACGCCCCAAAGCCCTGCAAAGGGGGCGAAACCAGACCCAGACCCGTCCCGTCCCTTCCTCCCCCCCCCCTCGCTGGAGCCCCGGCCCCTATCCGCTCGCTCCCATTCCTGGGGCGCAGAGAGAGAGAGAGAGAGAGAGAGAGGACGCCCCCACCTCGCTCCTCCCCAGAAAAAGAACCCAGGCGTCCGGGCCCCTGTCCCACCATGCGCGGTGCTCCCCCCCCCCCACACCCGGCCCCAGTTTCCGAGGAGGAGAAGGAAGTACCGCCCCCCCCCCCAGCTTGCCAAATTCCTCTCCGAGTAGCGGAGATTTTGAGTCATAAGGACGGGGGGGGGGGCAAGAGAAAGGGGGCGGGGCCTCGGGATTTTCCAGGGTGGGGAAGGGGGTCTTTCCGAAGCAAGAGCCCTTCTGATCTGCAAGGGGGGGTCGGGATGCTGGGATTTTCCGTGGGGTGGGGAGGAAGGAGGGAGGAGGGAGGCAGGCGCGCAGGACCTGGTGGAAATTTACAGATGGGGAGGGAGGCCAGGTGTGTGTGTGGGGGGGTCTCACCTGCAGGGTCCGGGGGGGGCGAGCAGGGCGCCGTCGCTGCTGCTGCAGCTGGGAAAACCGGCCGCGGGGGGGGCGGGGAAGAAGGAGGGCCGCTCCGCCCAGAGGGCCCCGAGCCATGTGCAGAGAGCCGCCGGCGCCGCCCCTGCCCTTCCGCCCAATCCCCAGCCGAGGCGAGGCAGGATGAGGCCCCCCCCACTGCCCTCGCCCAAAAAAAGGGGTGCTGGGGCCGAGGCATCTCTCGAGCATGCACAGAGCGCCTTCGCTTCCCGGAACCCGAGACGCGCTTTTCTGCTGTCGGATGGGACCCCGCAGGGTCATCTAGAGCAACCCCGGCCAGGGGGGGTTGGGGGTTCAAAGGGCCACTTTGGATTTTGGAATGCCACCCACCCCCATCAAAACAAGGGGGCCCGATTTCTTTTAGGCGCTTACCAAGCTCCCTTCCTGCGCCTGTTTCTCCCGAGTTCGTGGCAGATCTGGAGAGTTGGAAGGGACCCCCCGAGGGCATCCAGCCCGACCAGCGCGGGGCAACGGGCGGCGTTCCACGTTTGGCCCAGATGTGGATCCTCTGCCCCCCGAAAAACACTGCTTTGAAGGGGGTGTCTCGCGCCTTTGGGGGACTCCCAGCCGCCCTGTCGGGGGTGCTAGAGAGGAGCAGGTATATTTGGGGTGCCCCCCCCGCAGGCTCCAGCTGGTCGGAGGGAGGGCGGGAGGGAGGCAGTTGGGGAGGCGGCGCCGGGCGCTGTTTGGCGGAGGAGGCGGGAGGGGGGCGTCTCCCCTGGCCTGGCCCACCCAGGGCGTGGGGGGGCGGGGAACTCCCCGTCTTGACACTCCGGGAGCCCCGGGAGAGCGAGAGAGGCGCGGGCAGGTGAGCAGGGACCCAGGGGAGACCCCAGCCCGGGCCCAAAGGGAAGGGAAACCGGGGAGGGGGTCTCTACTTTGGGGTGGGGGAGTGGGGAGAAAGAGGCCAGCAAAGAGGGGGGGCAGAGCCCTGGAGGCAGAACCCCGCCCTTTGCAAATGTGAAAGGGGTTTTGTAAATGTTTGGGGTGGGGGGAGACCAGAGATCAGGCATGCTTTGAGGTTCTCTCTGTGCCCCCCACCCAAAGCCCCCTACCTGATTCTCCTCTGTGTTTGCAGGGGGGTGACAATGGGGGGCAGGGAGAGCACCCCCCCTATTCCACATGCCCCCCCTCACGTCTCTCTTTCTGCCTCAGGATCTGACAGGATGGGGTCAAAGTTTCCCAGCTGCTTCCCCCGGGGAAGGCGATCCCGGCGCCACAGCAAGACGGAGCAGAAGGAGCCCCCCACAGGTAAGGAGAGCCCCCCCCAAGTCCCTTGCACTCCTCTTGGGCAACTTCTCCCTGCCCTAGATGCAGCCCACCCCCCAGGGCAGGGGCGTAGGGATCCCTTGCCCCTTTGCCAGTGAGCTGACCTGGCCCCTCCATCCCAGGTTTCTCCCCCCTTGGGTGCCTTTTGGGAGAATCACCAAATTGTAGTTGGGATCCCAGGCGGTCATCCAAACCAACCCCCTGGAGAGCAGGGGTTGCAAACTCTTGTTTGAGCCTCTCCTCTTCTTTCTCCACCTGCAGCAGCCGCTTCCTCCTCCTCCTCCTCGGACACCCCCCAAGCCGCAGCGCCGCGGACACGCTCCACGCCGTCCACCAGCAGCGAGACAGACTCCCAGAGTGGAAGGGCCTACTTCAGCGGAAAGGCCAGGGTCTCCTTTCGCCACCAGCTGGACTCCGAGAGGGAAGTGACTAGCTGAGCTCCCCCCGAGGGACACTCCTCCTCCCCCCCCCCAGGTGCCCCTGGAGCAGGAAGACTGAGCTTGGGCCCCCCAGGAGACTCCCGGCAATATAGGGTGGGGGGTCAGTGCAAGCCCCCCACTCCCCTCCCCAGCAAACTCGTTGACAGCGAGCGCAGCCTGCGTGTTGGAAGCTACTGGGATGAGAAGAGGGGCTTGGCTGCTTCCCAGCCCCCACCCCCCAAAATGACCCGAGGTCAAATAAGCGAGGGGTCAGACCCAAGCAGAGCTGTGTGAAAAGCCAGGATGTGGGCAGCGACCCCAAACTGGAGCGGACTAGTTGTGGGGCCCAGATGGGTGTAACCTGAAACAGACAGGTTTGCAGGCTTGGGTCCCGATCCCAGAGCCCCAGCAGCGGATATGGAGCAATAAAAGGTGTTACTCCCCCATCCTCGTTTCAGATGTGTGTTTTTTTGAGTCGGGGTTGGGCTAGATGACCTTTGTTGGACCCTTCCAAGACCCCAGCACTTCTCACACCAGGCCCAGCTCACAAGGGGCAGGTGGGTCTCCAAAGAGAGGGGAGGGGGCAGGCCCCAATCCCTTTTGCCACGTTGAGCTGCTGGGCAGGGGGCCCAGCCACTGTTGTATGCTGCTTGCGTGTCAACGCCTCTCCTCCGGCGCTGGCGCTGGGCCCAATCCGCCCGCCCGCCCGGTCCAAGCAGAAGGCAGGCTGGAGCAGGAAAGAGGGAAGGGCCGAGTGCGAAACCAAACACCCCACCCACCAAAAGAGGCAGGCGGAGGAGAAGAAAACACGTCGGGCCGTTAAAAGTGAAAATTAAAGGACGGAGGGCCCAGAAATAGTGGTTTGAGGGTCCTTGTTTTCTGCACAGCGCCTTCTCCGCCCCCCAAAAAGTGGAGTTTGGGAGAGGGGGGCCGGGGCAGGCCTGCGGCACCTTCTTCCTCCTCCTCGGCTGGGCGTAACCCCTTATCTCACCAGGGTAATCACAGCCTGGGAACAATTGCGGCAGGATGGAGAAACCTCAATCGGGATCAGAGGGAGGGAGGGAGGCAGCCCTGCGGAGTCAGCCACCCTCACAGGGGAGGGGGCACCAGCGCCCCCTGCTGGCACCTGGGGGGCACAGGGAGAAGGTGCTGGGCTCTTACGCGGTTCCTGCACCAGGAGCCTCAAAGGGACAGAGAAAGTCACACCCCTCCCTTTCCAGGAAGCCGTCAGACAGGGATCAGGCCCATCAAGTCCAACATTCTGTTCTCACAAAGCCGTCCTGTGGGAGGGAGTTCCGCAGATTAACTGTGTCACAAAACTACGAGTCCTGCAATGCCAAGCCAGGGCAGATCAAACCTGAGAGTCAGTGTGGTGCGGAAAGGAGGGCTGGACGAGGTCCAGGGTTCATATCCGGCACCCCAGCCAGATGGACGGGGCATAAATAAGAAAATTATTATTATTAATCCTCCCCACTGGGCCCTGAAGCTGCCTGGGTCACAGGGCCTCTCAGCCCAACCTACCTCGCAGGCTCGTCGTGGGGATGGTTATATATTCCTTGCTACCCTGCCTTTCCCCCTGACAAGACTTGAGGCGGCTTGCAGAGGAAAAAGCTGAAAATACAGAAGATGTGAGAGTTATTGAAGGAGCAGAGAGAGAACCACTATGTACGCTACCTTGAAAGGAAATGCCGTGAAAATCCCTGGAACGAGAAGGAATCGACTAGAAATATTATCTTATGGAAATAAACTAAATAATAAAAATCAAAAAGCTTAAGGGAAAAAATTAGAAAAACCTAAAATTGAACAAGGCCTTAACGGGATGCCGGCTAGAAACCTCGTTTCACTGAACTATTCCGTTTCCTCAGAAGGAAATAGAAAAATCATAAATCTTAAATGACCAAAATTCAAAAAAGGGGGGTAAAACTCCCAAAAATTCTGAAGTATTGTAATCCTTCACCTAGGTCGAGCTATAAAACTTTTTGATTTTTATTCTTTAGTTTATTTCTATAAGATAATATTTCTAGTCGATTCCTTCTCGTTTCAGGGATTTTCACGGGATTTCGTTTTGTTTTGCGCTATTTCTCAGTTCTTTGACTGTCTTTTTTCTACTGCGTTCGCTACCTTGAGCTCCTTGCAGGGAAAAAGGGGGGATATAAACACAACGGTAATTCTGACCCCCCCATTCCGCCCCGACAAAACCTTGAGAGGAACCGTCAAAGGCGCTTCGTTTCCGAATCCCACATTTTAATGCGGCATCAAACCAATCTGACAGCAGAACAAAATACGGACTCCCCAAACCCCTCCGCTTCCTGCCTGAGGCCCCCCCAACCCGCCGCTTTTCAGAGGGTGGAGAACCGGGGCAAGTCGTTTCCCAGGATGACCTTGCGCTCCACGCCGTCCTTGGTGATGGCAGCCAGGCGGATGACCCCCCCGCTGGAGCCATCGCGGTCCATGGCCAGGGCGAGGGCTGGAAGAGAGGAGAGTGAATGAGATGAAAAAAATGTTGAAATATACATTTATAAAGAAACCAGAAGCATTTTTACTGGGCATTGTTGGGACCGATATAAACAGAAAGGAATGTAAGCTCTTTTTATACGTGATAACAGCAGCAAGAATATTACTGGCCCAAAAATGGGAGGAAGAATTACCGACGATCGAAGAATGGAGGATGAAGTTAATGGACTATGCAGAATTAGATAAACTAACAGGAAGGATTCGAAACTGGCGGGACCGGAAATTCACAGAAGACTGGAGTAAATTTACAGACTATTTGAAAAGTATTTGTGAAGATCAGACAACATTTGTAGGTTTGCAAGAAGTTTTGTGAGGAGTATTATTGGAAGTATTGCAAAAATGGGGAAGGATGATTTGTTAAGAGATGTAAAGGCAATATAAAGTTAAGAAATGCATAAGAAGTGGTGAAAACGGTGGATCATCAGGGGTGCTGATGGAAGTCTAAAAAGACTGCATAAGTGATAAGTTTTGTGGTACATTTTATAATTTATATGTTAAAATCAATAAAAAATATTTTTTTAAAAAAAGGAAGAGATGAGAGTGAGGCAGGACACCCCCAGGAGGACTGGGAGACACCCCCACCCCAATTTGAGCCCCCCCCCGTTCTGCATCCTTACCGTTGGCCGCAAAGCTCAGACACTCCTCCTTGCTCATCCCCGGCTTGTAAGTGGCGTCGACGAAGCCGTAGATGTAGGAGCTGCCCGAGCCCCCGATGGAGAAGGGCTGGCGGACCATCATGCCCCCCATGGGGACAGAGTACACCTGGGAAGGGGGGGGAGACACAGTTATGAGCCAGTCCAGAGGATACAGCCCCCGCCTCCCATCAGGGCTCAGAGAGTCAAGCATAGGCTGCCCGTGCCGGGGATCCAGGCCTGGCCCTGTGGGTGGGTAGGTGGCCAGCCTGCTTGCTTGCTTGCTTGGGGGGCAGCCCCCCCATCTCACCTGTCCCCCTTTGCGCTTGTCCCAGCCGGCCACCAGGATCCCGGCCGTGAGGTCCTCTCGGTAGCGGTAGCACATCTCCTTGAAGAGGCTGGCGGCTGTGTGCACCAGTGGGCGCTCATCCAGTTCAATGCTGTGCAGAATTTTTTTTTGGGGGGGGGGGGAAGAAGAGAAACGGGTCATGCACAGAGCAAGCAGGGCGGAGACTGGCACCCACAGGGGGCTGTGGACATCCACGCAGGCCCCACACCACCAACTCTAGGGTGTAGAAAAGGCTTCTTCTGAGTTCCCCAGAAATCTTCGGGACCACCTCTCCTGGTCTGCCCCACAGAGGACTTTAAGGTCCATGAATAAGTTTAGAGGTCCCGGGCCCTAAGGAAGTCAGACTGTCCTCCACCAGGACAGGGCCTTCTCAGTGGTGGCTCCGACCTGGTGGAATGCTCTGTCCCCGGAGACCAGGGTCCTTCAGGATTTAACCTCCTTCCGCCTGGCCTGTAAGACAGAGCTATTCCGCCTGGCCTTTAATTTGAATTCAGCCTGATCTTTTATTCCCCTTCCTTCCCTCCTTCCCCCTTTTTACGAAGATAACCCGCTCTGGGATCCCACAGCTAATTCTCCCCTGGTCTCCTCGCTGGCCCAAATAGGACTAATTCAGCCAGCTAGTCCTGGGGATTATCTAATGTTTATTTCCCCTAAATTCATTTTTGAATTTTATTGTTATTCATGTTTTTATACTTTTATAATTGTTTTAAATTTGTTGTTAGCCACCCTGAGCCCGGTTTTCTAAATTTTATTATTATTATTATTCTGCTGGTGTGCTCTGGTCCATGGGGTCACGAAGAGTTGGACACGACTAAACAACAACAATTATTCTCCTGTGGCCTTCGTTCGTAAGCTGGACTAGAAGGCCCTTGGGGGTCCCTTCCCGCTTGACGGTTCTACAATTCCCCAAAGTTAAAGCATTAGATCCATGTCTCTGGATTCTTCAAGCCCTGCCCCATGTGAACTCCTGACTTGGCAGAATCTCCAGCTGGGAATAACGTTCCCCAAGAACAGCACGATCATACGTTAACAGGCCTATCCTTCTTTCAGAGCTGAGTTTTGTCACCAAGTGAAAAAGAGTGTGGTTCTGTGGAGCCCCGGCAGGCCTGCAGGCTCAGGGAGGCCAAAAAATGTGCTGCCCCCCCCCGCCCCCAGCGCCCCCACCCTCCGTACCTGTGGAAGCCCAGCTGGTACGTAACGGCGTCCGCGATGGCCTGGGTGTCGGCAGCGGAGCCCGAACGGCAGCAGAAAATGTGGTCGTGGATCTGTGTCAGCTTGTCTGTGACGCGGTTGGCAATGTACGAACTGCAAGAGGGAAGCGGGGGGGGGGGCATCAGCGTTGGGAGTTCACGGCCCACAAAGGATTTCAGGGCAGCTGCCCTTAACCTCCCAAACCAGAAGTGAAAGTCACACGTTGGAAGCTGTCTTATTACAGCGTCTCGCGCCCCTCCTCACGACCCACCTCACTCAGCCAGCGTCCCCCCTAACCTGCCTCTCAAGGGTCCCAAGCAAGTGGTCTCTCTCCCAGCCCTACACAGGGATGCTGCTGGGGCCTCTGGGGCCTCCTGCGTGCAATGAAGGGGCTCTGATGCCCCCTCCCTCAGAGTCAGAGGAAGATTCTGGTCCTCATGGCTCTGGAGAAAGCGCAGAATTGAAAAGGGCTCAAGAAAGCAGCTCCACATTAACTCAGACCTCAATGCCCGGCAGAAATGGCTCACCACATTGCTGATTTGTTTATGAGCAATGAGTTGCTTTGCATTTTGCAGTGCTTATTATGTAACTAGGCTACGGCTAAAAGGGACGCGGGTGGCGCTGGGGGTTAAACCACAGAGCCTGGGACTTGCAGATCAGAAGGTTGGTGGTTCGAATCCCCGCGACGGGGTGAGCTCCCGTTGCTCGGTCCCTGCTCCTGCCAACCTAGCAGTTCGAAAGCACATCAAAGTGCAAGTAGATAAGTAGGTACTGCTCCGGCGGGAAGGTAAACAGTGTTTCCATGCGCTGCTCTGGTTCGCCAGAAGCGGCTTAGTCCTGCTGGCCGCATGACCCGGAAGCTGGACACCGGCTCCCTCGGCCAATAAAGCGAGATGAGCGCCGCAACCCCAGAGTCGGCCACGACTGGACCTAATGGTCAGGGGTCCCTTTACCTTTAGGCTAAGGCTGCTTGCAGTAAAGCTTTGAAACTCTCTTTTTTTTATTTAAGCAATGACTTTCCAGGGTTTCAGGCAAGGTGACATTCCCAGCCCTACCCATGAAGCTAAGGCCTTCTGCATGCAGGACAGGTGCTCGACTGCTGCACTATGGCCCTTCACAAAACAGTGCCATCTTCTTGCTGTTGCAATTCCTCTTATTATTCTTCCCGGGATGGCATTCTGCTCCCAGCCACCTGAGAACAGAGGGGAATGCCTCCCAGGGAAAGCAATGTGGAGTTCTTTTTCTGAGAGGGTGCTGGGAGGCCCTTCACACAGCCACCCCCCTTCCCCCACTCACCCCGTGGTGGTCCTGGAGTCAGCACCGATGACGACCCCACCGTCAAACTCCACAGCCATGATGGTTGTCTGAGGAAGGGGAGGAAGAGGGTGAGGAACAAGCCAGGACCGTGGGGCCAAGCCCAGATCTCGAGGGCTTGCTGGAATCATAGATCTGCAGAGCTGCAAGGGCTCCAAAGGGTCATCCAGCCCACCCCCCCGCAATGCAGGGAGGGAGGAGGAAATCCCACCAGCTGCAGCTTCTTCCATTGCTGCCGTCTGGGTTGGGAAAAGGAAGGGTGACGTCACGCATAGCTTTAAAAAAGGACTGGGTGAATTAATGATGGAAAAGAGGGCTCTTGAGGTTGGAGGCATCAATATTGTGAATAACACAGTTATTGTGCTCAGATTCTGCCTGCTGGTTTCTAAGAGGCTGGGGTTTTTTTATGTGGCAGAGTGCAAAGCTCTGATTATTATTTTCACAGTGTGATTTATTTTCTTTGCTTTATGCATCTTGCTTTGCGATGGCTTCGGGTATACACAAACCAACCAACACTATTCTCGCCCCCCCCCCCCCCGATTGTGACAGCATTTAGTTTCAAATATGTTTGGCTCTTAAGCTGCTTTGGGCTGCCCTGGGCAAGGAAAAGCGGCTGACAAATTCAACAGGTAAACGATGACAGCCACAGGGGCAGTGATGGAGCAGGGCTTCTGGGAGCGACCAGGGTTCGACTCCTGCACCCTGCCATGAATCTCGCTTTTGGAGGGGGGTCTCCTGGGGCCAGTCGCTGCCTCCCTCTCAGCCCAACCCACACAGCAAAGCTGTTGTGAGGATAAAATAGAAGACGGCGGTAGAGAGACCCATGTGCATATGTTGCCTTGAGCTCTATGGAGAAAAAAAGGGCAGGATATAAAACGCAGCGAAGGGGCCTTCCTTACATACCTTTAGGGCAGGCACCCCCAAACTTGGTCCTCCAGATGCTTTGAGACTACAACTCCTATCATCCCTAGCTAACAGGACCAGCGGTCAGGGATGATGGGAATTGTAGTCCCAAAACATCTGGAGGGCCAAGTTTGGGGATGCCTGCTTTAGGGGGCGAAAACATTCCTCTTCCACCAGGCCTTGGGCTGACTACCATCCTATGTACTTTTAAATGTGCTTTTTGGGGGGAGCATTGTTTTGTTCTGTTCTTATTTTTATTACGTATTTTACATTCTCATCTTGTACACTCACGCAGCATACAAATTTAATAAATAACAATAGGACAGTAATAATAAATAACTGGTAAGTTGTTCTCTGTGTGTGCCTACCAGGGAGCAAGCAAGCCTGTGCGGGGTGGAGAGAGAGAGGGTTGCCACCTTTGTTCTGGCAAAATACAGCGCGGGGGGGGGTGCTTTTTATTCTTAATCTAGTTCTGAAGGGACTTCAAAGCTATCCATTACAATCTACTGCAGCCTCTGGGATCTGTCTCCCTCTATCACACACGCAGGCACAAGAATTTGTGAATGTGTCTGTGCTTGGCTATGCAGAGCTTAGACACGGACATTGGGGGGGGGGGTCCCTAAATGGCCATCGAGAGGGAGATTAGAAACCCGAAATGCAGGACGAAGCTGCTCCAAGGCAGCACGACGAAGCCTTTTAATTGTTATTATTACATTTTTTATTTATACCCCGCCCTCCCCAGCCAGAGCCAGGCTCAAGGTGGCTAACACCAGTAAAATTACAATAAAAACATAATGGGGGGAAGGGACAATTTAAAATACAGGTTAAAATGCAATTTAAAATGCAGCCTCGTTTTAAAAGTAGCCCCCAGATCCAAAGCATAAGGGGAGGGAAACCTCGGGGTCAGAGTGAGTCCAGACCAAAGGCCTCTTTGGCATCGAAAGGGGGGGGGCTATCCTGCATTACACAGGACAGGGGGCCACCCTGGGGGGGGGGGACACACGAGGCGCTGACCCCCAGGCCAGCCAGGCAGCACAGAGGGGGGGCAGCCTCTTCGGGGCAGGGACCTGGGCCCCCTGACCCCCTCCTTCTGCCCCCCCACCGCGAAAAGGAGGCAGGACCTGCTCCCCCCCCCCAGGCCTGGGCCTCCCTCCCAGGGAGGCCCAGGCGGGGTTGTTGTGGGGCGGGGGGGGCGGAGGCGGCGAGGGGAGCCCCTCTGTCCCCCCCCCCCCAGTTCTCAGGCCAGCCAGGCAGCACAGGGGGGGCAGCCTCTTCGGGGCAGGGACCTGGGCCTCCGACCCCCTCCTTCTCCCCCCCCCCACCCCCAGGCCTGGGCCTCCCTGGCGGGGTTGTTGTGGGGCGGGGGGGGCGGGGGGGGCGGAGGCGGCGAGGGGAGCCCCCCCCAGTTTCCCCTCCCTCCCTCCCGGACTCACCCCGGTGGTGACGGCCTGCTGGGTCCAGTCCGGACACCGCGCCTCCATCCCGACGCTCGGCCTCAGCATCGCCGCCGGCGCCGCCATCTTGGATCTGAGCGACGGCACTGTCGCGAAACTGCCCAGCCATGGCGCGCGGCGCGCTTTGCGGCGCGGGAGGGAGGGCCAAGCGCCTAGAGCTGCGAGCGGGCGAAGAGGGGCGGCCTCTGCGGCCAGTTTCCGGGTCCCGCAGGATGGGGAGTTGTCGCGCCGAAGAGATACAAATAAGAGAGGGGGCGCCTGCGCCGAGTCTCCGGGTTTTGTTTCTTCTCTCGTTTCAGTCTACTACCTCAGGGGTCAGCAAACTTTTAAAAAAATATATATATATTTATTAATTTTTAGAAAACTTTTCCAAAGAACATATTTTCTTATCTAATACAATATTTTGGGCTTCCATCAACCACATCTGAAGACCACATAACACCGGTCCTGAGAGATCTGCATTGGCTCCCAGGACATTTGTGTCTTCTAATACTTTGCGATGAGTATTCTTGCTGCTGTTGTGGCATACATAAAGAGAGTTCTATCCTTCTTTGGCACCGATTGGCCAACCATGCCCAGGAGAAAGGCCTCTGGTGTCTTCAGGAAGGTATATTTAAATACCTTTTTCAATTCATTATATATAATTTCCCAGAAGGCCTTAATCCTTGGGCACATCCACCAAAGGTGAAAGAATGTACCTTCATTTTCTTTACATTTCCAACACTTATTGTCGGGCAAATGATATACTTTTGCAAGCTTGACTGGTGTCATGTACCACCTGTATATCATTTTCATAATATTCTCTCTTAAGGCATTACATGCCGTAAATTTCATACCTGTGGTCCACAACTGTTCCCAGTCAGCCATCATTATATTATGTCCAACATCTTGTGCCCAATTAATCATAGCAGATTTAACCGTTTCATCCTGAGTATTCCATTTCAACAGCAAGTTATACATTCTTGATAATATCTTAGTTTTGGGATCTAACAGTTCTGTTTCCAATTTTGATTTTTCCACCTGGAAGCCATTTTTTTTGTCCAAATTGTAAGCCTCCCTTATTTGATAGTAATGAAGCCAATCTCGCACTTTATCTTTTAATTTCTCAAAACTCTGCAGTTTCAGTTTGTCACCCTCCTGTTCCAAAATCTCCCAATATTTTGGCCGTGAAGAATAAGGTTTGAATGATGCTTCTCTGAGATGAATTGTAGGGGGGAAATGTAACTTCTAAAAGGAGTTGCACGCCTTTGTTTGGGACTTACTCTTTCCTGGCTTAGAGGTTGAAATCTTATCGCAACAATAAAGACAAGGCTTAATAGCTGCTTCTTGCTTTCCTATACCTGGGTGCGGTTTCTTGATTTATCCTGACTGGGGAAAGGACCTCGCAGGGCGCACTGCAAGCAGGGATACCCAGATTTCAAGTCACCTTGGCAACCACGAAAGGACGATGGGGCTGAACAGCCGCTTTTTGCTGGCATTTATTTCTCTGACCTGCATGAGGACCTCGGGGGATAACAGTACCCAGATTTCCACTCAAAACCAGGGTGCAAACTGGGGGTTGCCTTGGGGCATGCACAGAGTGCACACGATGGGTAGGCAAAGGGGAATGCTGAACCGCGGGCCCTCTCTCCCATCCCTTTTGTCCTGAGACTCCTGGCACCCCCCTGCCCTCCCTCACCCCGACCCGATCATGTCCTGAGTTGCTCCTGCAGTCAGAGAAGGGTCCTTGAGCCCCTCAGACAAACAGATCCCCAAGCCCAGCTTAAAGGTAAAGGGACCCCTGACCATGAGGTCCAGTCGTGGCCGACTCTGGGGTTGCGGCGCTCATCTCGCTTATTGGCCAAGGGAGCCGGCGTACAGCTTCCGGGTCATGTGGCCAGCATGAATAAGCCGCTTCTGGCAAACCAGAGCAGTGCACAGAAACGCCGGTTACCTTCCCGCCGGAGCGGTACCTATTTATCTACTTGCACTTTGACATGCTTTCAAACTGCTAGGTTGGCAGTAATCCCAGCTTACCCTCCCTCTTTTTCCTGGCCAAAGAGCAGGGCCCCTGTTAAGGAAAAATCTGGGTGCGAGGCTGCTCAGTCACCCAGCTGGTCGGGCAGAGCCCACGGGTCCCTGCGGAATAAAGGAAGGAGTCCAGCCAACCGGGGCAAATAGCTGTAGACCAAAGTTTATTGCACAGTAGTTTCAAAGAGCAAATTTTGAACCCCGAGGATGGGGTGACAAAGACTTTTAAAACTTTCCCACCATATCCCAGAATACAGTTCGTACAGCATCACTGACATGTCACAAAAGGGGAGGGGTTAACCTTGGCAAACATGTCCAGAAAGGTCCTTGGTACAAGATTAGCATAAGCAGACATGGCAGGGCAAGACTCAGGTATAAGATGAGCATAGACAAATATGTCTTAAGTACCCACCACCCAAAAGTACAATAGGAGTTCCTTTGCATGTCTGGAGCCTGAGGCGAGTCAGGTGATGAGATTTGGCTTCCCTTGGCTAACAATGAGCCCAGCAATTGTCACCTCTGGGAACTTCCTGGAGTCCTTTTGCAAGGGGAATGATTTTATATTATTTTTAAAGCTAGGTAACTTCCCTGAGCTGTCAAGTTGAAAGTATACATTCAGGCATAATATTATTAATATTTAACTTTAAAGATGTCCCCCCCCCCGGTAATTTCCGTAACAGCCCCCATTTTCCGAGTAAGAGCTAGGCCTGCATGTCCAAATGATATTTTCTCTTGCAGACAGGCAAGCTCCTAGCTGCTCACCCGGAGGGCATGTGGGCAGCCCCCTCAAGCCAGCGCCATGGATCCAGGGCCTGTCAGGAGCTCGGCCTACACCCGAGCAGGACCCTGGCAGAGAAACATGCCCGACTGGTATGTTCTCTCCCTCCTGATTGATCGTTCGGGAGCTTCAAAAGCTTTCTTCAGCCCGGACCGATGCCAACCGACACCAGCACACTTAGGGATCCGCAGAGTATGCACATCATGCGTAACAGAACTCAGCATTTTGGCTAATCTACTTTATTTACATATAAACACACACGGAGCACTGCAACATGGCTCCCTCTCTTTCTAGCATCAGGCAGCAAAGAGGAAGAACAAAGGACATTAGTCCCATTTCACGGAACACAAACATCCTGTCTCTGTCACTTCCCACTCTGTGGAGTCAAAACATACACCGTCATGTAAAAGACAACAATCCCATGACTGCAGTCATGGAGCAGGAATTCTAACAGGGGCCATGACCTGCTTCTCTGGCTGCCGGGCCCTGCAGACCTTGCCTTCATAATGCATGTGTGAATGAGACAACCAGCCTTGGGCTCCGCAGGCGGGCACAAAAAGGGGGTTCGGGCACCAAGGACCCAAGATCAGACATCAGGCACGGCGCCTTTTATTGGAAACTGTATACAGACGGGTTTGGGAGGAACAAAGTCTCCCGTGTGTCTCCCCCCATCACAACCTTGCGTCCCCTGATGCTGCTTCGGGTCAAGTCTGGGTCCCTCTAGGTGACGAGGAGCTACTGGGAGGCCGGGAGGCCGCAGGATTCTTTATGGGCGTCAAAGAGCTCCTTCAGGGCCTCGACGTAGAGAGCGTGGAAGCTGTTCACCTCGTCCTCAGTGGGGCGCGGGCGGAGCGGGACCGGGATAGGCTTCCCCACTGCAGGAGGGAGAGAAAGAGGGGTGGTTTGGAGGGGTCTGCTCTGCCCCTCGCCCCCACCCCATGGCAGCCAGGGCCTCCCCACCCCAGCAGCTTTGCACTCTGGCCTTGGGTTTCAGGGGTGGCTTAGGTGCAGGAATGGAGGGGACCCCAAGGGTCATTTAGCCCAACCCCTTGATTAATGGCCAACCAACCTCTGCTTAGAAACCTCCAAGGAAGGGGAGAAGGAAGTCGGTGTGTGTGTGTGGACGCACACACGCAATCGCAGCTCCCTCCATAGCAAGCCCCATAAAACGAGGCGGCTCGTTTGATTTCTGCATTGTAGAGGGGTTGGGCTAGATGACCCTTGGGGGTCCCATTCAACTCCACAGGTCTCCGATTCAGTTCTAAGAGAGGGCGAAAGGGAGATGCACCACAACCTGCTGTTTTATACGATTCTGAAGAGTTTGTGGCTCTTTGCAATCAGGTTGGTGAGTTGGGATTTTGGGGTGCAGGGCAAAAGCTAAGGAAGGAACGAGGAGCCTTGTGGGTCCTTACCCACCACCGTGAGGGGGACATCCATGGGCAGGAGCCCCCAAGAGGTGCTGGAGAAGAGGCCCCTCCCGCTGAAGAGACAAGGGGCGAAGCCGATCAGCTGCTTGAAACCGAGCTGGAAGCGGCGAGCAAAGCTGCCCTCGGGGAACCGGATCTGTCGGTAAATGTCGTTCTCCCCGAAGGTGTAAACGGGCACCAGGTCAGCCCTGCGAGGAGGAAGAGGAGGAAGAATTTACTTTCTGTTTTGAGACAGGGAGAGACAGCATGTTGGTGCCCTCTCCCGGGTCGTTGATTTATTTTGCTGCTGTACAATAAATCGCTTCTTAGATTAGAAGGAGCTGTGTGCGAGGGTTTCTCTGCATGGCTCAGATTCCTACACACACACACGCTATCTGTTATGCAATGCTGAAGCCAGGAGGAGCAGAGCGGCGTATCGGAAGAGTGCTGGACACCAAAGCACTTCAGCTGTTTGCAGTCTAAACAGACATTCAACAGAAAAAGTTATGGCTCATAACTCACAGGTTATGGAGTCAGCCACCCAGATGATTTGGCAGGCTCTTGAGAGGGTCCATGACAGAACCACAGCAGGAGCCAAGATCCATGTCACCAAAAGTTTGTTTGAGCTGAGGCTACGTCCAGGGGACAGCATCAGAGAACATGTGGCAAAAATGGTGGCTGTGTTATACTGACTGAGACAGTTAAACGTGAATTTTTCAGAAGATTTGAATGTTCACATTCTTCTGAGCTTCCTAGACAAGAGTTATGACAATTTGTGCCTAACTCTAGAAGCCATGCCCCCTGCCGACCTAACGCTGCAGTTTGTCTCGGATCGCCTATGTGATGAGGAGGAACATCGGCAGAGAGAGGGGCACACTGGCCCAGGCAGTCCTGCTTCCAAGAGTGGGGGGCAGTGAAAGAGGACACCGTGAAGGCTTTTGCTACGAGACGTTATCGTTGTGGCTCGGAAACCCACCTGCGTAAACAATGTCCCAAGGAAGCTGCACAGAATGCCTCCAAGGCCGTTGCCCCGAGCAACCAGATTAGGGGAACGGACCGGTGTGGGAACGCAAGGTCCCAGGGGAACTGACAGAGACGCAACGTCACATCATTTGGCGGTTTCCATGGGAACAGTGGGTGATCGACAGTGGAGCCAGTCATCATCTGCTGCCATCTGGTGGCCAAATGCGGAACTGCAGAGCTGTTTCTGAAGGAAAAACAGTCACGCTTGCCGATGGTTCCAAGAGACAGCTGACAACTGTTGGCTCTGTTTTTGTTCCTTTTTTGCAGGCTGAACTGGAAGCATTTCTGGTCCTAGGGATGTAATGCTGTCTATTGTCTGTGTCTTCTTTAGTTAGAGATGGGTTTAAGGTTTGCTTTGAGAATAATGCATGCTCTATTTCCAGGGGCGGGACTGGAACACTGAACAACATTCAGTGTTGAATGTCAGAACAGGCTATTCTGGAAACGTCTCAAGCAGGTAAGGGTAACACTGGGTCAGAACAGGCACAGTGTGCAAATGTTCCCACTCACTATATGTGTCATCATTTGTGGCACAGGAGGATGTCCCACTGCAATTGGGGATATGTGAGAAAAATACCAGGGTGCATTGAGGGGTGCAAAATGAAGTCATGTGCCAAGTTCCTGGATTGCAGAGCATGCAAGGAGGCAAAGGTAAAAACGAGCAGTTATCCTAGGTCTGACAGCGTAACCAAGAAACCTTTTGAGTTGGTTCATGCAGATATTTTGGCCTTATGCCTTTTTGCAAGTCTGGGTGGGGCTAAATAGGTTTTAACCTTGACAGATGATTACTCCAGAAACAGCTGGGTGATACCTCTGAAGGACAAGGGTGAAGCTGCCACCATGCTGAGGGAGTGGGTCACTGCAGTGGAACTCCAATTCTCACTGAGGGTTTCCAGTTTCCAGTCAGACCACAGTGGGGAGTTCACTGCGTTGCAGAATTACTTTCGCCAGAAAGGGATACATCACAGGTTGATGGTTCTGCATTCACCACAGGAAAACGGGATGGCAGAAAGGCGGAACAGAACGCTCCAGGAAGCGGTGGAAGCAATGCTTTTTGACTTGGGCTTACCCCAACGCTTCTGGGCAGAAGCTTGGGAAATGGCGAATTTCACTCTGAATTGTTCCTACAACTCTGTTGTAGGGGGCGCACCCTATTTTCTCTTGCATGGTAAGACACCAAAGGTACATTTCTTTCGTGTGTTTGGGTGTGAGGCTTTGGTTCTTGTGCCGAAAGCTAACACAGGAAGGGTGGCCCCAGGTACCAGAAAATGATCTTTTGTGGGAATGAGCCAGGGACAAAGGGGTGGAGATTCGCTTATCCAGAGGGCAACCAGTCACAGGTTCTAGTCAGCAGGAGTGCTGAGTTTTGTGAGCAAAGTGGGTGGACAGGCATCCATGGGAATCCTGACATTCTCTCAGAGTTTGCTTGACTCTGCTGAAGAGGGAGAGTTAGTAACTTTGAACTCGGATCTGAAGGAGGGTCTGTACATGCTACCTCCTCCAAGGTTCAAGGGCAATAAGCCAGATGTAGTGTGGAAGTTACACAAATCCATCTATGGCCTCAAGCAATCGGCCAGAAACTGGAATTTGTGTCTGAATGAAACTTTGGAAAGTATGAGTTTCCGGAAGAGTCTTGCAGATAGCTGCCTGTACCTGAAGGGGTATTGGGAGAAAAGCAATAACAAACCTAGACAGCATCTTAAAAAGCAGAGACATCACCTTGCCAACAAAGGTCCGTATAGTTAAAGCTATGATTTTCCCAGTAGTGATGTATGGAAGTGAGAGTTGGACCATAAAGAAGGCTGATCGCCAAAGAATTGATGCCTTTGAAGTATGGTGCTGGAGGAGACTCTTGAGAGTCCCATGGACTGCAAGAAGATCCAACATCTCCATTCTGAACGAAATCAGCCCTGAGTGCTCACTGGAAGGACAGATCCTGAAGCTGAGGCTCCATGACTTTGGCCACCTCATGAGAAGAGAAGACTCCCTGGAAAAGACCTTGATGTTGAGAAAGATGGAGGGCACAAGGAGAAGGGGACAACAGAGGACGAGATGGTGGGACAGTGTTCTCAAAGCTACCAGCATGAGTCTGACCAAAATGTGGGAGGCAGTGGAAGACAGGAGTGCCTGGTGTTCTCCGGTCCATGGGGTCACGAAGAGTCGGACACGACTAAACAACAACAACCTGAAGGGGTCAGGAGAGACACAGTGTTGGTCTTTGTTGATGACATCATACATGTGGCTAAGACAGGTAAACAGGTGCAAGGTTTTGCCAAAGAGCTTAGAAAGCATTTTAAACTCAAGAACCTAGGACCGTTAAAGGTGTACCTAGGTGTCCAGATAGATAGAACCGAGGACGGCAGTTTCTTGCTCAGTCAGAAAAGCGAGATTGAGCAGTTGCTTGAGAAGTTCAGGATGGCTGAGTGTGCAGGGGTCAGAACACCCATGGAAACGAGCTATGTGAAAGACAGTCAGCTCAGGGAATGTTCTGAGTTCGAAAACGCTGAGATCTTTCAGTCAGCTCTAGGGAGTTTGTTGTATCTTTCCCAATGGAGCAGACCAGACATAGCGTTTGCTACAAATCTGCTCAGCAGGGAAGCTACAAAGCCAAGCGTGACTGCCTGGAATGGCATAAAGAGAGTGCTGCGGTATCTGCAGGATACCAAAGATTTCTGCCTTAAATTGTCAGCTGAGGGTGACACACAGCTCACATGCTGAGCTGACAGTGATTGGGCAAATCTTGGGGACAGGAAATCAGTGTCTGGGTTGGTAGTGAAGTTTGGAGAATCTCTAGTTGGGTGGAAGTCCTGAAAGCAAAGTCTCATTGCGCTTTCCTCTACAGAAGCTGAATTCAGTCCGTTGTCAGAGCTTTTAGGGAACTGGAGTTCTACAAGTGTTTGGTCCAAGAGATCTGTGGGGAGTGTTGCTTGCCCATCACCATTTGGGAAGACAATCAACCCTGTTTGACGTTGGCAGAGTCTGGACAGTTCAAGACCAGAACTAAACATTTAGACATATGTTTCCAAAATGTATGTCAGAGTGTCCAGACAGGCTTAGTAAAGCTGAAAATGGAGGGAAAATGTAATAAAAAATTACACAGCAAGGAAGGGCAGGGATCTTCAGTCCTCGCAATTGCTCATTGGGGCAAAATCCACTGGGAAGCACTGCCATGCTCACGAGGCCCGAGATATTGCTGACCTGCACCCAACACGCCCCCCGGACCCCCGCTTGCCCCCTTGGTGCCCCTACCCGTGTTGCAGCGCCAGGCGCACGAAGCCCTTCCTCCCGTGAAGGAGTATGCGCTGCTCTCCGGGGGCGCTGTCCAGCATCTCGGACACGCCCCCCACCACGATGACCACCGCGTGCCCGGGGGGGCCACTCAGGAGGAAGTCCAGGGACCTTTTGTTGACCGGGACCATCCCTGGAAGTGGGAGAAAGCAAAGGTGCTTGTGGGTGTGAAACATCTCCAGGAGTTCCCTGCTTTGCAGAGGGTTGGACTAGAGGACCCTCGCAATTCTCCTCCAACTCTGAAATTATGCGAGTCTATTCAAGGGCAAAAGGATCGCTGGCAAAGGATCAGTGCGTCTGGAAGTGGTTGGAGGAGAGATGGTGGCTAACCGATTGAGGTTGAACAAGACAGAAGTACTGTTTTGGGGGGCAAAGGGGGCGGGCAGGTGTGGGGGACTCCTTGGTCCTGAATGGGACAACTGTGCCCCTGAAGGACCAGGTGCGCAGCCTGGGAGTCATTTTGGACTCACAGCTGTCCCTGGAGGCACAGGTCAGTTCTGTGTCCAGGGCGGCTTTCTACCAGCTCCATCTGGGACGCAGGATGAGACCCTACCTGCCCCTGGACTGTCTGGCCAGAGTGGTGCATGCTCTGGCTACTTGGACTACTGCAATGCGCTCTATGTGGGGCTCCCTTTGAAGGTGACTCGGAAACTACAACTAATCCAGAATGCGGCAGCTAGACTGGGGACTGGGAGACCACATAACACCGGTCCTGAAAGACCTACATTGGCTCCCAGTATTTTTCTGAACACAATTCAAAGTGTTGGTGCTGACCTTGAAAGCCCTGTGGAACGACCGCCCATCAGATGTCAAAGAGAAAAATAATTACCGTAGATTACGGCGTATTAGGCGACTGGGCAGCTGCCAATTCGGGGGGTTGACTTATAGGCCCAGTCTTATATGCGGCAGCTTTGCTGGGCAGCAACAGTGGGCAGTGGGCTCCACACCACACCGGGAGGAAGCCGCCCAGCAAAGTGAGCTTAGCATCGCTGGGCAGCTTCCTCCCAGCGTAGAGCCTGCCACTTGCTGCCGCTGCCCAGCGAACCCATACCCAGCGTATAAGACGACCTCTGACATTTTAGAGAATTTTCCGGTGTTAAAAAGTAGACATATATGCCAGAATCTATGGTATCTGACTTTTAGGAGACATCTGAAGGCTTAGGGAAGTTTTTAATGTTTGGTGTTTTATCATGTTTTTAATTCTCTGTTGGAAGCCACCCAGAGTGGCTGGGAAAACTCAGCCAGAAGGGCGGGGTATAAATAATAATAATTATTATCATCATTTGCACAAACAAACGCCCCTTTTCATTTGCTCGGGAGCGAAGAATGGAAGGAAAAACAGACATTCTTGCTGGGGAATTCTATTCCCAGGGGCTCAGGGAGGGCATTCCTGAGACTGGGGTGGTTCCCCCCATTGGATGGGCCAGGCAGGTTATTGAAGGTGGTCCTTAGGGGAGGGGCCACCCCACTTCCCCGCCCCCACTATTCCTCGCCCCGTTGGCCTCACCTAAGCTCATCAGGTACTCCCGGTAGACGGGCATGTGGAACAGCCCTGCGAGGGTGGCCAGGCTGGGGCGGAGGCCGGGGAAGGCGCGGGAGAAGCCCGTGGCCTCGGTGCAGAAGACAGAAAAGGCCCCCACGCAGATGATCCCGTGGGGGTGGGAGCCCAGGACGTAGTTCCGCGTCGGGGGCAGCTCGGCCGTCTTCACCAGCTGCAAGGCAAGAGGGGCAAGTCCTTTGGCATTTGGACCCCCACCTGAATGTCAGTGCACAGATTCCATGGCCAGCAGCCTTTGACGGCCGCCACCTCCTCCTTCTCTGTGATCTGGTCTCCAGGGGTTCCAGAGACCCTGGACATCCTTCGGAGGAAGGCAGACCCTCTGTTGCCCTGCCAGCCCCCTTCTCACACCTGAATGTCACATTCAGAGGCGTGCCCCGCTTTCCATTGGTGGGCATGCGCAGATTCCATGGCCAGCGGCCTTTGACAGCCACCACCTCCTCCTTCTCCGTGATCTGGTCTCCAGGGGTTCCAGAGACCCCGGGCATCCTTGAGGAGCCCTGCCAGCCCCCTTCTCATACCTTGATGGGGAAATAATCCCGATGGAGCTCCCAGACTCTCCAGCGCCTCATCCAGTCACAGCGGCGCCCACCTGCGAAGACAAGGGTTCAGGCAGTGGATGGAGTCAGAGAACTGTGGGGTTGGAAGGGGACCCCCAGGGGTCATCCAGCCCAACCCCCTGCAACGCAGGAATCACAACTGAGGAATCCCTGGCAGATGACCACCCAACCTCTGCTTAAAAATTCATTTAATTATGACTTGCTGGTGTTTAATTTTAGCGTTTATTATTAGATTCTAATGGATTATTGCATATTGCTTTACTTGGTGTAAGTTATTTTAAAGTTATTGTGACTTGTTATGTAGGATCTGATTGTTACTATTAATACCTGATGTTTTGATTATTATTGTGTGTGTGTGTGTTGGAAGCTGCCCAGAGTGGCTGGGGCAGCCCACCCAGATGGGCAGGGTATAAATAAAATTATAATCAATCAATTAATCAATCAATCAATCAATCAACAATGAGGAGCAAGATGCTCCTTGGGGTCCCTTCCAACTCTGATTCCATGTTATATTTTGGGGAGGGTTCTTTTGATTCGTGTCAATTACAGGATTTTGTGTGTGTTTTTATAGCAAAATTTAATGAATAATGATAAATACATAAATAAATGCAGCTGATTTTTCTGCCCTCCATAGAGAGAGAGAGAGAGAAATGAAATGCCTTCTGCCATTGTGTCATCTATTGGAAGCTGTCTTGGAAAATACCGTATTTTTCGCCCTATAGGATGCACTTTCCCCCCTCCAAAAATGAAGGGGAAATGTGTGTGCGTCCTATGGGGCGAATGCAGGCTTTCGCTGAAGCCTGGAAAGCGAGAGGCATCGGTGCGCACCGACCCCTCTCGCTCTCCAGGCTTCAGGAAACTATCTGCAAGCCTTGCAAGCCCGGCGGGAGTTCCCACGGGCTCACAAGGCTTGCGGGCAGCAGCCTGCAGCCTGCAGCACGGGACGCCCTCCGGAGGACGCCTGGAGAGCCCCAGCGCCAGCCCCACAAGCTCCGGGGACAGCGGGGAGGCGCAGCGCGCCATCCCACTGTCTCCCGACGTGGTTTGGAGGCTGGCGGTGGGGAGAAGAGCGCTTCTCCCCGCTGCCGGCTCCACAAGCGCCTGGGGGGAAATATTTTTTTTCTTTATTCCCCCCCCCCCAAAAAACCTAGGTGCATCCTATGGGGCGAAAAATACGGTAGATAACAGTAAATAGCAGTGAGGAAAGCAGGTTTGGGATGGTTGCAAGCTGCCCCAGGGGAAGGGGGTGAGCTGCAGGAGGAGGGGCAAGGTGAGGCAGCAGCTCCAGCTGTGTGGGTCTGGGTGTGGGGCTCAGCACCCTTCTCAGACAAGGAGAGGCACCTTTCACCTGACCTCCAGGTAGGGTTGGGGGCAGTGCCAGATCTACCTATAAGCTAAACAGGCTATAGTTTAGGGCCCCAGTCGCTTGGGGGCCCCCAAAAAAATTAAAGGAAAAAAACCTGGATGCACATATCCAAAATATAAGATAAAAAACAAATAAAATAAAGCCTACCTACATCAACATTGTTTTGTGTTGTGTAAGCTCCTGTAAGTCAAGGGCCCCGCCTGCTAGCCTGTTCCCTAAAATATCCCTGGTTTGCTCATTTCTATATATAGTATACCTACGATCTGCATCTGGGACGCGGGTGGCGCTGGGGGTTAAACCACAGAGCCTAGGACTTGCCGATCAGAAGGTCACGGTTCAAATCCCTGTGACGGGGTGAGCTCCCGTTGCTCAGTTCCTGCTCCTGCCCACCTAGCAGTTCGAAAGCACCTCAGAGTGCAAGTAGATAAATAGGTACTGCTCCGGCGGGAAGGTAAACGGTGTTTCCGTGCGCTGCTCCGGTTTGCCAGAAGCGGCTTAGTCATGCTGGCCACATGACCCAGAAGCTGTACGCAGGCTCCCTCGGCCAATAAAGCGAGATGAGCGCCGCAACCCCAGAGTCGTCCACGACTGGACCTCATGGTCAGGGGTCCCTTTACCTTTACCTTACGATCTGCATGGACTGCTTGCATGGTTTTAGATACCTATGAGGTCCATCAATTACCATATAGCATATATTCGACACAAAAAACAGTGACAATTTGTTGTGAACAAAAAACAGCAGGACATATAAAGGGCCCCATCACCTTCAGTAGCTTAGGGCCTCATCAAACCCCAATCCGGCCCTGGTTGGGGGGAATCGAACTCACCTCTCTGTGGCGTATCCCAGTCGAAGATCCACCAGGCGAAACATAGAATGCTGATAGGCCAGTAGGAGGTGAAGAGCAGGTAGACCAGGAGAACAGAGAAGAAGGCACCTGGGGGGGGGGAGAGGGGAGAAGTCCAGGAGATTCTGTGGATTCTTGTTTTTATGTTGTATGCTGGATATGTGATTGCAAAATTCTGATTTGAAAAACCAAATAAATAAATTTATTTTTTAAAAAAACCAATATCACAATGTGGACTTCAAACTTGTTGTGGATGATATATCAATATATCGCCCAACACTACCCACAAGCAGCGCTGGGATTCAGAGCCCTGCCTGGGACCACAACCCCGATTTCACGGGACCCCCCGAGGATGTGATCTGAAGCCCCCCTAAACCCAGAAGGACATTTTAGGTTGGAAGGGGCACCCCAGGGTCATCTAGCCCAACCCCCTGCGGTGCTGACTCCCTAGCCCTGGAACCATTTTGGCTCCCAAACTGACCAGATGTTTTCTCTGCAAGGTTGAAGGAAAATGGAAAAGCCTCCCCATTGTCTTTTCCTTCGCAAATCCTGTCTGAAGGGTATGTCTGTGTATGAATAGGGTGAGCCTGTGACCTGGCCCAGGAACTAAGTATTCGTCACTACAAAAGACTGGCCAGGCTCCCCCAGGGTATCCAATCAAGTGAGCATTAACAGGTAACCTGCCAGACAGGAGGTAAACAACGCACTCAGATTTCTGCTGTAGACCACCCTTTCTGTGATGTAGTCATGATGTATCTGGGGGTGGTCTTGGACTCCAGGGCGGCCAATTTAAAATGTCTATATAAAGGCGGGCACACCTTGGTTCTGGGTCCTCCTCCTTCTCCTGCGTGTGAGGGGGGCACCCTGTTGCAACAGTTCAATAAAGATCAGACTAGCTGCTTTGCTTCTCAATATTCTCTGCTTGGCCTCTGCTCTTTTCTCCGACCGATGGAGAACCTGCAAAGGACTCTATAAGGGCTCTTGTGTCCCCCATAAGGAAATACGGGCAGATTTACGTTTCTTACAGGGGCCTGGCCTGCCAGAGGACCTCCCAAGGGCCATGGCTCCAGGAAGAGGAGGAGGCCAAGCTGCCTCTCTTCCCTGAGGACCCCCTGCCCCTCTTCCCTGAGGACCCCCGGCCCCTCTTCCCTGAGCACCCCCTGCCCCTCTTCCCTGATCACCACCTGCCCCTCCCTCCCACCCACCCCAGCTCCCAACTTACCAAAGAAGAAGAAGGTGAGGACCCACTGGAAGACGCTAAGGGCCTCCAGGTGTTTCTTCAGAGCCATCTTCTGACCCTGGGTCGCAGGAAGAGATCCTGGGGAGAAAATCCACAAGGGGGGAGTTGGGGGGGGATGTGCAGCAGGACTCCAGCCAGGAGGGGCCCCTGCCTTGGCAGAAGGGAGAGCGTGAAGACGCAGGTGTGTTCAGCACAGGTGGCCTCTGACCTGCATCCCAAAGCCCAGCTGCTCCCCTTCAGCTGTGCCCTCAGGAAGGGGGCAGCATGTGGAGGAGGAGGGGGAAAGAGGCTCACTTGTCCAGGAGAAGATGTTGTCTTGCCCGCGGCTGCGTCTGTCTCTCTGCCACCTGCACTTTGGTAGCCAGGTGAGTTGGCAATAAGGATGCTGCTGTCACCCAGGTGAGGCAAAGGGGACCTGGCTGAGCTCTCCTCCTCCGAAAGGAGACAAGGTGTGTCATTTCATTCCTGACCTTAAAAAGGTCAAGCCCAGTGGCTCCCAAACTGGGCGTGCCCAGAGGACCTTCAGATTCTTTTCTTTTGACTCCCAGCCCTGCCTGGCACCTGCCTTGCTGGCCCTCGGCTCCCTCCCCTTGGCCCTCATCCCCACCCTCTTGGCCCACAAGACAAAGGTTGGGGTGCCAGGATCGATTGCCCCATCTGCCCGCCTCCCTTCTCCAAACCACGAAGAATGGAGGAAGCTGCTCTCGAGGAGATAATCATCATCATCATCATCATCATCATCATCATCATCAAATTTTATTTATATCCCGCCCTCCCCAGCCAAAGCCGGGCTCAGAGCAGCATAAAATGCCTAAAAAGCAGGGAAGAACCGTTTTCAAAACAACAGATTTATTTCAACAACAGTGGAACTTACGATAGAACCATAAAGCGGTATAGTTGGAAGGGACCCCCAGGGGTCATCCAGCCCAACCCCTTGCAAGGCAGGAATCGCAGCTTTGGTGGCACTGTAGCTCTAGGGAAGAAAGAGTGCCTCTGAGCAGGTGAAGAGTGCTCTAAGGATCCGCAGCTGCAGCTGCCTCCCTTTCAAAGGGATCAAGCGCAGCTCCTCCTGATGGCCTTTAGGTGCCCCTGGAAGAAAGACAGGGTGAGAAATCACCGGGATTTCTGAAGCACCCTGTGGGTGGGGGTGTTGGGTGCTGTTCAAAGGTTGCCCCCTCCTCCTCCTCCGTCTCCTGCCAGGCAGGGCAGTGAGGTCCAGTGGCGTAGCGTGGGGGGTGCAGGGGGGGGCCGGCTGCACCGGGCGCAACATCTGGGGGTTAGGGTTAGGGGGCACAAATCCACGGGTTAGGGGGCGCAAAGTACTTGCCTTGCCCCGGGTGCTGACAACCCACGCTACGCCACTGGTGAGGTCCAAGCTGACCTGAGCCTGGCGGGGGCAGAGGTAGAAATTACGCAAACCATTTTCTGGAACGACATTGCTTCCTGCCTCAGGGCAGGGCAGCCTCTCTACAAATTAGCATGTATATATCCCAATACTTTCCTCCAGAAATCTGTAAGCATCAGACATTGCATAAGGAGACGCTTCAAAGAGGCTTATTCTCGTTTTGGCACCTCCAGCAAAGATCATCCCTTGTAGATCATCCCTTTCTATACTGAGGTATCGGAGCCCAGTATTATTTCTGGTTGTATAAGACGTAGTTTACAATCTAATGGCACATTAGGAAGGTAAAACACTGGTTTACAAAAATATATATCAAGGAATCAAAACAATCCAATGAAAACATGAACACCCACAATTAAAATCCACAAATAAACATCAGACGCATGGAGGGCCTTCGGAATTCTGGGACTGTCCCTGGAAAATCAAGACACTTGGAGGGTATGGCAGGGAACTCTTCATCTCAAGGTCGTGGGTTCGAGCCCATGCTGGGCCAAAGCTTCCTCTTTTTCATTTTCAATTTTACAAAGAATCAAAATACAAACATCATATTTCCTTTGACTCCCCCCCCCTTTGTGGACCCTTAGGTTATAATTTTTGTCCTGTATCTCCTCCCTGACTCCAGTTATTATAAGTCCTTACTCCAATCCATGATTCGAATTTTTACTACACGTTTTCTGTCAAACCTACGAGGGATTGTTGTTGTTTACAATGATTTTTTTCAAATGCATTTTAAACTCTCCCCATTCTTTATTGAAATTTGATTCTTCCTGGCTCCCGATTCTTCCGACGAATCCTGCATTACGGGGGGGGGGGGGTTGGACTAGATGACCCCCCGGGTTCCCTTCCAGCTCTACAATCCTATCAGTGTTCATAAGTTGCCCATATATAAAATAATAGAATAGCAGAGCTGGAAAGGGGGGGTCATTAGTCTACTCCCCCCGTGCAATGCAGGAATATTTGGCCCAGCGTGGGGCCGGAACCCATAACCCAGGAATGGGGAGGTGGGTTGGCTGGGGGTGGGGAGAGAGAGGAAAGAGACCCCAGCCAGGAAGAGCAGGGTTTTTAAGGAAGAGGGAGGAGGAGGAGGGGGAAGACTGATTTCCACCTACCGTATTTTTCGCTCCATAAGACGCACTTTTTTCTTCCTAAAAAGTAAGGGGAAATGTCTGTGCATCTTACGGAGCAAATGTGTGGTCCCTGGAGTCGAATAGCCCAGGGGAGAAAAGCAGATCATGCTTCTTTTTTTGAAAGAGGGAAGGGGGTGTTGAAACAAGTCCTCTGATCGGCAAGCGATCGGGAGCGAGATAAGGGAGGCTAGAGGTAAAGGAGGCTGCCTGGGAGGGGGGGAGGTAAAAGCCCATGGATCCTCAGGATTTTTGCATTGGGTCACCCCAAATTCACCATCAGATCACATATCATGTCCGTGACTACAGCCTGCACCAAAAAAATCACACACCCACTGTTTTGTGGGGCCGCAATGGTGCAAAAACGTGGTTACAAAGCACAGATCCACATGGATCCTCAGGATTTTTGCATTGGGTTGTAGCCTTTCAGGCCTTTCCCACGGGTCGGGTGTGCATTGCTCCTGTTTCAGGGAGCAAAGAAAGTTGCGAGAAGGCTGATCAGCTGGATGCACTGCTGGCGGCTAGGTCATCTTTTACTGAGAAGAGGAGAAAGCTTTGTTCCTTTCAGCTACTTTGTGTTATACAGCAGAGCTAATGCATTTTAGTCTTGAGGCCTAGGGAAGTCTTGAGGCCTAGTTGGGGTGACTACACACTAATTGGGGTGACCACACAGTCAGGATTTGGGTATCCTGTCCCTTCATCCCCCCCCCCTTTTATTCTGGACAGCCTTCCGTCCCAAGGAGGCACTGGCTGATATTCTCGGGCTAGTGCTATAATCTGGGGCCGAACCATTCGTGACACCATTTTATGCATCATATTTTGCAAGCATTGCAAGAAGCAAGGTACATAGGAGCAGAAAAGAAGCAAAATTATCAATGGGCCTAGTAACATCATTAAAAGTCCTCTAGGTTTGGAAGTCAATCAGTCCACCAGGACATGTCCCATCCGTTCCAAGTAGGGACTGGGACATGGGCCACTTTTTCAATTTCTGCTGCCAAATTTCGAAAAGCTTCAGCACGGTCAGAGATGTTAAAGCAACAGGCCCCTCCTGTCAAATTTAACGCAACACAAAACCCGCCCTGTCGTGCCAGGAGAAAATCCATCCCTAAGCGGAGCTGAAGGACTGCTGTGTGCGTCTCATCTAATTGGGTGGCGATTAACCGGAGGGCTGTGGCTGTGGCATTGGCGACAATCTCTACTACCGCTTGGAGTCTTATTATGCCGTTTAAATTATAAATTGGCCCCCTTGCCCCTGTGATTTTTTCTCCCCGATTCCATGAGGCCGGATCGTAATGGGCCACTATCCTTTCTGGAGGCCACTGATCCTTGCCCCAATTTTGGGAGCTGCCTCCTGCAACTGCTACTAGGTCAACCGAGCGTCTCCTCCGACGGGGTGCAGTGGCTATCGGCTCATAAATCCACATGGGAGGAATTAAAGAGGCTGGAAAGCACACTCCCACCCCTTTGGCAAGATATGATAAGCCAGCTTTCCACACACCCAATACACATCATGTTCTTGAGCAGAGATACCATCTCCCCCTTCTGAAGCCCTTGCCAAGTGCGTCAGGCATGTAGTTAGAGTACAGCCAGAAAGAGTTCCTAGTGCGGACTCAGTCACGGTTGTCTGGGCTGGGAAGGTGCGATTACACCTTCCCACATACGTCAGATTGCTACTGGCGCCCTCAGACTGGTTCACACACAGCCATCCAGGAATTTGGTGAACCTGGAAAGGGATAGAATGGTTCCATAAAAAAGAATTGTTTCCCAGAGGGCGGAAGCCAAAAATTGGGGCCGTAACGGAGGACTCATTCCGAGGCACAGGGAGGCGGGGCATTCCTCCCAAAGCATTTGTAGGTCCCAGAGTGCAGACCGTGCAATTGGTTCGGTTTGCAGAATAAGCCACCATTTCAGCCATTTGCAGCTGTTTATTATTCGTGTTGTGGGCACCCCACTCCCGCATTAGCTGCTTGGTCACCTGAAGGGGTGTGAGCACGCTGACGGCCAGAGGCAGTAAAAATACCCTCATGGCCAAAGCCATAGTCATCCACAGCCCTGTCTGCACCACTTGGGCTCAGGGATCTAGTTATCTATTACCTAGTAGGTTCTTTGGGCCAGGGGGAGGCTTTAGGTAATTCCTGGAGGCTCCGGGTGGAGCTCTGCTAGGTGGCAAGATAACAAATCTGGCTGGGGCGTAATTCCCTGATTGAATGTCCCACACAAATACCCTTCCCTGAAAGAGTGGCATAAGTCTCGTTCTTGCTGGAGCAACTGGGTGTTCCATTGTGTGGCAAGGTTTCAAAATCTCATGTTGGAGCAGCTTTTTGATGTGAGTTTGCCGCGTCCCTTCCAGAGTGAAACAGCACCTGAAAAAAAAAAAAAACTTTGACAAAGTTCCCAGAAAATTGTCACTTGCTTTTTAAGAAGTTACTCTTCAGGTCTTTGCTTAGAGGATCACTTTGCTTAGACCAGTGTTTCCCAACCTTTTTTGGGCAAAGGCACACTTGTTTGATGAAAAAAATCTCGAGGCACACCACCATTACAGCCCCGTGACGTCAGCGCGCAGCGTCACGCCGGGAGGGACGCACGAGTTTCAATTTTTTCCCCTCCCCCTTGCCGGGGAACCTCCAAGCTTTGGGGGTGGGGGGAGAGGAGGCAGCAAAGTGAGGGACTGAGGGACGGCGGCAGCTGAGGCGGCGGCGGCTGTTGTGGTGGTGGCGGCGATAGCGGGCGGAGGAGGGGGCGGCGGCGGGGCCGAGGTGGCCGGCGGCGGCGGGGGAGGTGGCGGCGGGTGGAGCAGGAGGGCGGCCGAGGCCGGTGAGGGAGTAGGGTTGCCCGGGGCTTGAGGAGCCGTCGCCGGGAGTTGCTGCTGCTGTTGTTGCTGCTGCTGCCCGGACATGCCGGCCTCCTCCTCGTCCGCTGTCTCGCGCTCCTCCCTTTTGCGCGCGCTGCCCCGCCGCCGCCCCATTGGCCGGGTCCTGTCAGCTGATCCTGTGTTATTTCCTGTGTTTGTGTGTGAGGGGAGAATGGAGAGAGAAACCTCGGCACCACCACCGCGGAGCTGCCCCCGGCTTGACGCGGATCCTCGTCGTCGCCGCCCCGCCTCTCGCCGCCCGACTCGCCCGCCTCCCTCCCATGGCACACCAGCCAACGTCTCGCGGCACACTAGTGTGCCGCGGAACACCGGTTGGGAAACACTGGCTTAGAGGACCACTCCGGGTTCCCTTTGCTCTCAAGGCTAAGGTGGACGAACAACTGGACAAGCTGATCGCCCAAGGAGTTTTGGAGCCAGTTGACCACGCCAAGTGGGAAACCCCCATCGTCACGCCTGTCAAGCCAGATGGGTCGGTGAGAATCTGCGCTGACTACAAGTGCACGATCAACAAGGCACTTCAGCAGCACGCTTATCCGGTTCCTGTTGTTCAACACCTACTGCATTCCTTGGGTGAGGGTAAGGTCTTTGCTAAGCTGGATCTTGCCCAAGCCTATCAACAACTGCCCGTCGATGATGCCACTGCTGAATCCCAGATGATCGTCACCCACCGGGGGGCATTCCGTTGCCGCCGGTTGCAGTTCGGGGTGAGTGTGGCTCCTGGCATCTTCCAAAGCCTTATGGAGCGTCTCCTGCAAGGGCTTCCGGGCGTGGTACCATATTTTGATGACGTCTTGGTGTCCGCAGACTCACACCAGCAGCTGTTCGAGCGCCTCCGTGCCGTACTCCAAGAGGCCAGGCTCAAGGTAAAGAGGGAGAAGTGCCAGATCGCTGTTCCACAGGTAGAGTTCCTGGGCTATCTTATCGACGCCTCCGGCCTTCACCTGACCACATCCAAGATCCATGTTATCCAGCAGGCCCCCATCCCAAAGAACAAGACGGAATTGCAGGCGTTCCTGGGACTGCTGAACTTTTATAACATGTTCCTGCCCCACAAAGCCATGGTGGCTGAGCCTCTTCACCGACTCCTCAGCACAAAGACGCCTTGGTCCTGGGGTCATCGGGAGACGGCGGCCTTCAATGCGCTCAAGGCTCTCCTTTCATCAGACAGTGTGCTGGTACAGTACAGTGAAGCCAGGCCGCTGGTCATTGCCTGTGACGCCTCACCTTTTGGCATCGGCGCTGTCCTTAGTCACCGTTTTCCAGATGGAAGAGAAGCACCGCTCACCTACTTTTCCAGGACGCTATCTCTGACTGAACGGAATTACAGCCAGCTCGACAAGGAGGCACTGGCACTTGTCGCTGAAGAGGTTCCATGAATACCTCTATGGCAGGACTTTCGACCTCATCACCGACCACAAGCCGCTCCTGGGCCTCCTCGCCGGTGATTGACCAACTCCACCGGTCCTCTCGCCGCGCATGCTGCGATGGACTGTTTTCCTGGCTGCCTACCACTACCGGCTCGTCCATCGCCCGGGGAAATTGATGGGCCATGCCGACGCCCTCAGCCGTTGCCCTCTTCCAGCGTTTGTGGAAGACCCGGCTCCAGCTTCATCGCTCCTCCTGATCGAGGATCTTCCGGCAGTGCCTGTATCGGCTGCCACAGTGGCCTCCGCATCTGCCCAGGATCGCACCATCAGCTGTGTGCTCAACTGGGTGTGGAGGGGGTGGCCACAAGGGCCTTTCGCATCGGAGTTCCAGCCCTTCGCAACCAGACAACATAAACTCTCGGCTCATTGTGGCTGTCTGCTGTGGGGAGACCGCGTCGTGATTCCCCAAAGACTCCGTCAACGCGTCCTGGAGGCTCTGCACGTTGGCCACCCGGGAATCGTCAAAATGAAGGCGTTGGCTCGGTGTTACGTCTGGTGGCCTAACATGGACGATGCCATCACTGCCTGGGTTTCCGCCTGTCAAGTGTGCCAAGAATTGAGGCCTGCGCCACCGGCAGCGAAGGGACACACCTGGGAGATGCCCAAAACACCCAGGTCGAGGGTGCACATCGATCTGGCCGGACCTTTATGGTAGTGGTGGACACCTATTCCAAATGGCTGGAGGTGACCCTGATGCCCTCCACCACTACCGAGGCCGTCCTCCGGGTGCTGCGAGGCCTCTTTGCGACGCATGGGTGTCCTGCTGTCCTTGTCTCCGACAACGGACCGCAGTTCACGTCAGGCACTGTTGAGCGGTATCTTTTGGGACTGGGCATCCGCCATGCCCTAACGGCACCCTTTCATCCATCCAGCAACGGGCAAGTGGAGAGAATGGTGCGCTCAGCAAAAGAGGTACTGGCGCACCTGGACCGGGGAGACTGGCATGAGCGGGTCGCCGAATACTTGTTCGTCCAACACATCACCCCTCATGCAACCACAGGGCGGAGTCTTGCCGAACTGCTTATGGGCCGCTGCCTCAGATCTCCGCTCGACCGGCTGCACCCTGACTTTGCCGTGGCCGAACCCCCAGGCTGTGCCAACGCGCCACGGTCATTTGTTCCAGGAAACCAGGTCTTTGCCCGGAACTTTGTGGGGGGCATTCCTTGGGTGCCAGCCACAGTAGTGGGAGTCACTGGACCTCACTCATATCAGGTGGCACTCGAAGACGGACGCTTGTGGCGCCGACACATAGACCAGCTTAGGCGCAGGGTTGGGGACTTGGACACTACCGTGGTGCCCCCAACTGCTCTCGTGGCTCCGGAAGAGACACTTACAGATGGCGAGGCTCCACCTACACCTCTCTTGCAGACTGCGGGCGTGGAGCCGAACCAAGCCACTTCAGAGGGTCTGCTGGACTTCTCACAGACTCAGACCACTGCCGTGCCTGACATTCTGCCAACTCCACTTTCGGAGGTTCCACCCACAGCAGCGGATCCAGGGGATTTGGTTTCAACGCCACCTAGGGTCGCACCACAGCCTCAGCAAGAATTGGATGGCCCCCCGGACTTGGCTACCTGTCCCCGGCGGTCTGGCAGAGTTTCCATGTGCCCAATTTATTTAAAGAACTATTTTTGTTGGACATGTAGCACTGTTGGTCTAAGTATGGGAAATGTAACCGATATGCTTTTGTGCCTAATTGAACCATTACGTGTAGTGCTGTATATAAGGAAACCATTACGATTGTAACTAACGCCTTATCTCGGTGGGGAGGGGTGTTATGTACTGAAGTTCTCACCCTGGGCCAGCAGGGGGATACTGTAGATAGTTATGCAAATGAAGGATCAAAAGTGACGTTCAGTGATTGGATAGTTTGTATGCAAATGAAGGATCAAAAGTGACGTTCAGTGATTGGATAGTTTGTATGCAAATGAAGGATCGAAAGTGACGTTCAGTGATTGGATAGTTTTAGAAAGTTGTTACAGTAACAAGGTACTGGAGCTCTATATAAGCAGGCTGACTGAGCTCCTCAGTTCAGTTCTGTTCCAGCTTACAAATAAAGAGCTGCTTTGGAAGAATCGCTGTGTTGTCTGATATGTTCACCCACAACTTAACAGATTCAGCATGGACTGGAACAAAGGACAATGATCAGCTCTTCCCTCTGGGGGCAGGAAACTGCAAAGTCCTCTCTGTCACCTGGAAAGTACTCATGGGGAGGGGGAAAGGAGGAACCAGCCAGGTGACAGGACACTCAGGTTACCACCACAACTCCTCCCTCAACCTCTCCTTTCTGTGATGTATGTATGATGTTTCTGGGGGGTGGTCTTGATCTACAGGGTGGGAATTTCAAAAGTCTTCATAAGGTCTTGCACACCATCTTTCTGGGTCTTTTTCCTCTCTCCTGCAAGTGAGGGGAGCACCCTGTTGCAACAGTTCAATCAAGGCCAAGCCTACAGGCTGCTGTTCTGCTCCAAGTTATCCTAGTTGGTGTCTTTGTTTTTGTCCAAGGGAGCCCTCGGATTTTTCCGTTAACAATGCTCAGAGGAAATCTGATTGTTTCTTACGAACACTGTAAAGGGTTCTTTTTGTTAATAAAACAGCCTGGACGAGGGGGTGGCGATACGCACTTCCTCCCAGAGTCTTGCTGGTCAAGCCTCATGTGTATTTTATTAATCAGAGTCCAATCCTTCCTTGCTTTTGGGAAGCAACATGTTCTCTCTTCCATGGGACAGCCCTTGAACTCCTTCAACCATTCCTCATCAGGCTTGGCTTCCAGACCCTTGATCATCTCAGTCACCCTCCCATTCCAGCTTGTCAATCTCCTTAAAGCATGGCACCCAGACCGGACACCAGGTTCTAGTTGGTGTCTGGCGCGAACCAGCCTGTAACCCCCCCCCCTCTGAAAAACACACCTGTGCCATGGCTGCCTGCCTGGGTAGTTCCTGGAGTGGAGGGCATTGCTGAGCTGCCTTGGCCCCCTCCCTCCCCCAGAGGGCAAGAGAAGGGGTAAATTATGCAACGGCAGCTTTAATAGCAAAAAATGTACACCCTCAAATAAAGACCCCCCCACCCCAAGGGCTGTCAAAGGCGCTGCCAAGTGCCACACCCCCCGCGCGGCCGGACGGCGTCGTAGATGAAGAGGCCCAGGAGGACGCAGAGGGCAAAGAGCAGCGCCACGGCCAGGACCACGTAGACGGCGGTGGTGACGGCGAAGGCGAAGAGGAAAACGGTGCGCTGGCAGAAGGCGGGGCGGCCGGCCGGGTCGTAGTTGGGGGGGTAGATGGTGTAGACCCACACGTTGCCTGTAGGGAGAACGGTGTAATAGAAATTTTGAGGTCTTAGATATATGTTCAATGTTCATAAGTGTACCAAACAAGCACGTACATAGATCAGCACAGAAGACCGACCTGAAGCCATTTTGACTCCCAAACTGACCAAACGATTTCTCTGCAAGGTCGAAGGAAAATGGAAAAGCCTCCCCATTGTCTTTTCCTTCAGAAATCCTGTTTTTAAGGGTATGCCAGTGTATGAATAGGGTGAGCCTGTGACCTGACTCAGGAACTAAGTATTTGTCATTGCAAAAGACTGGCCAGGCTCCCCAGGGTATCCAGTTAAGTGAGCATTAACAGGTAACCTGCCAGACAGGAGGTAAACAATGCACTCAGATTTCTGCTGTAGACCACCTCTTCTATGATGTATGTATGATGTATCTGGGGGTGGACATGGACTCCAGGGCTGGCAATTTAAAATCTCTATATGAGGGCGGGCACATCTGGGTTCTGGGTCCTCCTTCTCCTGCGTGTGAGGGGGGCACCCTGTTGCAACAGTTCAATAAAGATCAGACTAGCTGCTTTGCTTCTCAATATTCTCTGCTTGGCCTCTGTTCTTTTCTCTGACTGATGGAGAACCTGCAAAGGACTCTAAAAGGGCTCTTGTGTCCCCCATAAGGGCAGATTTTCGTTTATTACAGCGGGAAAATAAGGGTCTTTCCCTGCCTCCCCCCTCCCCCCCTGGAGATTTCGTTGGGGGGTGAACAAGGGAGGAGTAGGGGTCCAGTCGCTGACCTGCATCTCCTGCCTGCCCATCCAAGGCAAACCATCGAACCCCCTTCTGAACCCCCTTTCTGAAGAGCCCTGTTTTGAATGGCTCATGGGAGTCAGAAGGGGCACCCAGAGACCATCCAGCCCAACCCTCCAGGATGCGGGAATCGCAGCTTGGGCATCCTGGCAGACCTCTGCTTAGTGACCTCTGCTTTTCTGGGGAAAGGGCAGCCCACCCACCCGCCGACTTCCACCTCATAAATACCCCCTTCTGCCGGGCAGCAGTTCCCACCAGGTATGTGCGGAAGAGACAGGTGGGGGGCGACTCACCTGCCAGGAACCAGATGCAGAGGAAGAGGCAGCAGGCGGCCCGGAAGCGCTGTGCCCAGGGGTTGGGTCGGTCCGTGCCATCTCCGCAGGGCAGGCAGCTGAGCAGCAGCAGGAGGAGGACACCCGCACTCAGGACGATCAGGTAGATGGGGATGAGAGGCTGCTGGGGGCACTGGCCCAGGTAGACTGCTCCTGCAGGTGGAGGCACAGCGGGAGAGGCTCAGCGCCCGGGGACCCCGGACTCTCCCCCTACGGCGCCACCTCTCCTGGTCTGCCCTGCAGAGGACCTTGAGGTCCATGAGTAATCATAGTTTAGAGGTCCCTAAGGAAGTCAGATTATCCTCCCCCAGGGCCAGGGCCTTCTCAGTGGTGGCTCCAACCTGGTGGAATGCTCTGTCCCAGGAGACCAGGGCCCTGCAGGATTTAACCTCCTTCCGCAGGGCCTGTAAGACAGAGCTATTCCGCCTGGCCTTTAATTTGAATTCAGCCTGATCTTCTTTTTCCCTTCCCTCCCCTTTTTACGAAGATAACCCGCTCTGGGATCCCACAGCTAATTCTCCCCTGGTCTCCTCGCTGGCCCAAATAGGACCAATTCAGCCAGCTAGCCCTGGGGATTATCTAATGCTTATTTCCCCTAAACTGATTATTGAATATTTTATGGTAATTCATGTTTTTATACTGTATTTTATGCTGCTTTTATAATTAAGTGTTTTAAATTTGTTGTTAGCTGCCCTGAGCCCAGTTTTTGAACCGGGAAGGGCAGGGTATAAATAAAATATTATTATTATTATTATTATTATTATTAGCCGCAGATGTGGACCCCACTGCCACTGCTGCTTCCCAGTGCTCAGAGTTGGGAGAGACCCCCCAGTCCAAGGAATCACAGCTGCCGACTGCCCTTCGAGTGCAGCCCATTGCCAGGGTGGGGAGCCAGGAGGCGGCGACCCGTCCCAAATGGCAGCCCCAAGAGGCAGCATGGCTTAGTGGTTGGAGCGCCTGACTAGGACCTAGAAGAGACCAGGGTTCGAATCCCTCTGCTCAGCCACGTAGCTCGCTAGGTGTGACATTGGGGTGGTGGTCTGCCTCGCAGGGTGGTTGTGGGGATTAAAAGAGGAGGGTAGAGAACCTCGTATCCCGTCTTGAGCATAAATAAAGCAAATACAATCCTATTATGGCAGCAGCAGCAGGAGGAAGACTCGCACCCGGCTCCAGGATGTTTGCCAAATAATCAGAGTTGGGGGAGAGCTATGCAGGCCACATGCAAAACCCCAACCAACTAGCTGAACAGCCACCGATCAGGGATTTTTAAAGTTGGGATTCCTTTATTGCAGGGGGTTGGACTAGATGACCCCTGGTGTTCCCTCCCTAGTCTGGCTGAGCCTCTTAGCAACACTGGCTGCTGCCCAGAGCTTCCCTGAGCGGAGCTGAAACACTTCCCTCGCTTTGAGCTCAAGGTTTTTCTGCTCTTATCGCTTTCAAGGCAGTTTCCTTTGGTTGCATCTGTACTTGCAATTCTGAGCTGTCACAGATTGCAAGATAGCTATTGATTTCCTGGTGAAGGTTTTTGCACGTTGCGGAAAAACAATATGAACTGTAGAAAAAACCACCATTAAGCACTGGTAGAAATATATCTATACCCCTGCACAAAATCTGTTTAAAACATAACAGATAATGACAATGAAAACAGGACAGCTCCGGCCCTTTCTTTAAAAGCAGCCTGTTCCCCAAACAAGGAAATCTCCAAGTCTGGCTTCTCCAGGGAGAGAGAGGCCAAATCGTGGAACTGCAGAACTGGAAGGGAACCCAGGGGTCATCTAGCCCAACCCGCGCCTGCAATGCAGGAATCTTTTGCCCAAGGCAGGACTCGAACTCGGGACCCCAAGATTGTGAGCAATTAGGTATAAATGCTTTGTGCTGCAAATTCGCTCGCCCTGCAATGCTCTCTAGCTGAATCGGATCGGGTTAATCCCGCATTCTTTTAGTGGGTCGTGCAAGCAGCTCAATAATGTTTTTGTGCACATGGTTTGGGGATGTTGGGGTGAGTATCTAGAACTAAGGGGAGGCAAGGACTCAAAAAAGCTTGGGGAATCACTGGTCTAGTCAGTAGCAATGCATTAGCAGGTTAATCCGGGTTAATGCATTTTAATGTTTTAATGTTGTATTTTAATCTTGTTTTTTAAGCTGTGCTTCAATCAATTGTTTTTATATTTGGTGTTAGCCGCCCTGAGCCTGGTCTTGGCTGGGGAGGGCGGGGTATAAATAAAAATTATTATTATTTATTATTATTAATCCACAGGTGCAGAGACAGACAGGCAGACAGAGATCGAGTCTCTGCGCAAGGAGAGCATTGCACATTATTTTTCCCGACTCACCTACAACGATCCCGGCAATGGTCGGGGCAGCGAACAGGATCTTCACCAGAACTGAAAGGAAGAAAAAAATCTGAAATAAGAGATTTAATGACGGATTGGTTGCAGTATCGCCAGGTAAACGATGTCTTTAGCAGCTAATCAAAGTTTGGGTTCTCTTTTGTTGGGGGCTTCCATCTTGTTCCACCTGGTGGCAGGTGGGAGTTGTGATAGGAATTCTGAGGTCTTAGATATATGTTAAATGTTCATAAGTGTACCAACCAAGCACATACATAGATCAGCACAGGAAGACCGACCTGGAACCCTTTTGATTCCCAAACTGAGCAAATGTTTTCTCTGCAAGGTCAAAGTGGGAAACCTCCCCATTGTCTTTTCCTTCACAAATCCTGTCTGAAGGGTATCTCTGTGTATGAATAGGGTGAGCCTGTGACCTGACTCAGGAACTAAGTATTTATCATTACAAAAGACTGGCCAGGCTCCCCAGGGTATCCAGTCAAGTGACCATTAACAGGTAACCTGGCAGACAGGAGGTAAACAAGGCACTCAGATTTCTGCTGTAGACCGTCCTTTCTGTGATGTAGGTATGATGTTTCTGGGGGTGGTCTTGATCTACAGGGTGGCAATTTCAAAAGTCTTTATAAGGCCTTGCGCGCCATTGTTCTGGGTTCCTCCTCCCTCCGGTGTGTGGTGAGGGGAGCATCCTGTTGCAACAGTTCAATAAAGATCAGGCTTACTAGCTGCTTTGCTTCTCAATATTCTCTGGTTGGCCTCTGTTATCTTCTACTACCAATAGACAACCTACGTAAGGACTCTATATGGGCTCTTGGATACCCCATAAGGGAAAAAGGGCAGATTTTTGTTTACAACAGTACGGGGCTTCCATCTTGTTCCACCTGGTGGCAGGTGGGAGTCCTGTTGGAAAGTCTTCAACCAAGACCAAGCCTACTGGCTGCTGTTTTGCTCTGGGATTCCTGGCTGGGGTCCTTGTTTTTTTGTCCAAGGGAGCCCTCAGATTTCTCCGTTCACAGCAGGGAGCAGGGTCCAGGGAGAAGGACCTCGCATGATGGTCACTGCTCACAGACGCATCACAGGGGGTGGGCTGGATGACGGCTGGGGGAGCCCTTCCAACTCGACAATTGGCAAATTTGGGAAAGGAAGAGGCAGCGACTCACCCATCAGGACAGAGTGGAGCGTGGACTCCTCTGTGGCCTCCAAGAGGGCCGAACGGCTGCCCTCCAGCAGCGGGGTCTCCTCGGGCATGGTGCCAACAGAAGCTGTGAGCCTAGGAAATAAAACCAAGCAGGTGAAAGGAACAGGAGCATATCCCCCCTTCCAAGCTTTAAGTAGCCTTTGCTTCTCTCTTAGGGGCTTCTGGGACCAGGTGTGGCCCAGCCTCACCTGCACCTGGGAAAGAGATGATTGTGCTTTTGCCCTTGCAGGATCAGGCCCCGACATCCCGCCTGCAGTCAAGGGAAGGGAGGGCAGGTGAGCTGAACACTAAAATACAATAACCTATTAAACATTAAAAACTTCCCTAAACAGGGCTGCCTTCAGGTGTCTTCTGAATGTCAGGTAGTTGTTTATTTCCTTGACATCTGGTGGGAGGGTGTTCCACAGGGCAAGCGCCACCACCGAGAAGGCCCTCTGCCTGCTTCCCTGTAGCTTTGCTTCTCGCAGGGAGGAAACTGCCAGAAGGCCCTCGGAGCTGGACCTCAGTGTCTTGGCTGAACGATGGGGGTGGAGACGCTCCTTCAGGTCTACTGGGCCTTTGAGGACGTTTAGGGCTTTCAAGGTCAGCACCAACACTTTGAATTGTGCTTGGAAACGTACTGGGAGCCAGTGTATGTGTTATGTGGTCTCAGTGGCTGCTCCCAGTCACCAGTCTAGCTGCCGCATTCTGGATTAGTTGTAGTTTCTGGGTCACCTTCAAAGGTAGCCCCACGTAGAGCGCATGGCAGTAGTCCAAGCGAGAGATAACCAGAGCATGCACCACTCTGGCCAGACAGTCTGCAGGCAGGTAGGGTCTCAGCCTGTGTACCAAATAGAGGAGATAGACAGCTGCCCGGGACACAGACTTGACCTGTGCCTCCATGGACAGCTGTGAGTCCAAAATGACTCCCAGGCTGCGCACCTGGTCCTTCAGGGGCACAGTTGCCCCATTCAGGACCAGGGAGTCCCCCACACCTGCCCGCCTGTCCCCCAAGAACAGTCCTTCTGTCTTGTCAGGATTCAACCTCAATCTGTTAGCTGCCATCCATCCTCCAACCACCTCCAGGCACTCACACAGGACCTTCACCGCCTTCACTGGTTCTGATTTGAAAGAGAGGTAGAGCTGGGTATCATCCGCATACTGATGAACACCCAGCCCAAACCCCCTGATGATCTCTCCCAGCAGCTGCATGTAAATGTTGAAAAGCATGGGGGAGAGGACAGACTTCAACGGAAGGATACTCTTGGCATGCTCAGAGGAACTCCCGGCGTAATTATCCCTTCCTCGGTTGTGGCCGAGGCCTGCCGTTATGCCCCCCACACCTCACCCAGGACCCCCTCCCTGGGCCCTGCTGGCACCCTGAACTCAGCACCCAAGCTCCGCGGTGGGATTCAGGAAATCCTGTCTCTTTCCTGCCCTAGTGCAAACTGGAGGAAGGAGCAACCGGGGGGAGGATGGGGGCAGGAAATCTGGGGGGAGTGGGGGGGGTTGAGCTGGGAGATGGGGCTCTGGGGCCCTTCCACCCCCGTAATTAATTTTTATTATTTTCTTTACATATTCTTTTCTTACATTTCGCCAACGCACACCCATGACTTCCCTCCCTTCAGCTGGTACCCCATATGCCATCCATTCGCCTATTTTATCTTTTCATTTCCTATCCTCTCTACATTGCAGGGGTTCCTTCAGTCCTGCTGGTGCCTTTAGTTTTACACAGCTACCCTTTAAGCATATAGTAAATTTACTCCAATTTCCTTGGAATCTCCGATCGTCCTGATCCCGAATTCTTCCGGTCAGTTTGGCTAACTCTGCGTATTCAGTCGCTTTCATGTGCCGCTCCAAACCTCTTTTGATTTCCAATTTTGGGCCGACAAAGTCCTTGCAGCAGCTGGGGCGTACATAAATAATATTTTATCTTAATCTCCTTTCCCATCGAGCCGAGTTAAAAATGTTTTTTGGGGAAGGTATATTTTAATATTTTCTTAAGTTCATTATAGACCGGGAGCGCTTTTCTGGGGTCGGGGTGAGTGCACTGGGTGCTCAAAAAACGGAGCGCCCACCCTATAGCCCTCTTTTTTCGAGATAGGGGGCCACCCATGGCCCTGCCCAGCCACCCTAGACCCTCCAGGAGACCCCAAAGTGTGCCCGGTTCACCTGCCAAAGCCCCCCAAGCCCCACTGCAGGGTCAGGGTTGCCCCCAGGGTCGAGGGAAGGGGGTCTGCCCCTCTCTCTCTTTTACCTGCGTCCGGGGAAGATGTACACAAAGGACCTCGCAGCCCAGAGACCCCGATTTTGTGGGGAAACCTCACCCTTCATCTGCCACCCGCAGAGGACCAGCTGACTCTCCCCACTTCCTGCCTCGCCGTGGGGTGGGCGTTGGGTGGGGTGGGGGACCCTGGTGACGGAGAGACCCCATGACCTCTTCCTGCCCACGCTGGCCCAGCCCAGCCCCTCTTATCATCAACCTTTGCTTGGGCTCTATCTCAGAGCAGATGGAAAGAGGCCGGTGACGCAAGAGGACTCGGGAGGCGGAAAAAAACGGTTTATTGTGGCTGCTCTGATTCGGAAGGCAGAGAGAGAGAGAGAGACGGAGGGCAAAGGTGCTCCTCTCGCTTCGACACAGAAGCACCGGATTGCAGTGAAAGAATCACAGAATCGTCATGTTGGGACCCCCAGAGGTCATCCATCCCAACCCGCTGCAATGCCAGGAATCTCAGCTAAAAATAAATCACGGGACGGTAGAGGGGGAGGTCAGGAAGCCAGCGAGGGATCAGTGGTAGGTTTCCTGGAAAGACAAAAACAAGGCAGAGCGTGAATGTGGGGCGGAGGAAGGGGCTTTCTGTGGGGAGCGGGGCAGGCCCCAGGCTTCCCTTGCCAATGCTGGCTTTGCAAACTGGGCCCAGTCCAGCTCGGCGGCACCGTCCCTTTGAAGGACCACAGGGGCACCCCTCTCTAGCTGGCCAAGGGGGCCCAAGGCACAGCTACGGATCTTGTGGAGTTGACGGGGACGCCAAAGGTCATCTAGCCCAACCCGCTGAAAGGCAGGAATCGCGGACTCCGCCCCGCCCTCGCTTTAAGCTCTCCATCTCGTCACTGGGACACGTTGGTTAGGGCAGCAGCAGCAGCAGCAGTTGGAAGCAAGTAGGGCACCCAGGAAGCCCCCAGAAAAGAGGGGGTCTGCCCTAGACGTGCCCCATTGCTGCCTCCTCCTCCAGAGAAACGGGGGGCTGCAGGAGCTCCTCCTGCGTCTCCCCCCGCCCACCTTCCTGCGAGGCCTCTGCTCACAAAGAGCCGCAATCCCACTGAGTAAATAAATAACTAAATAATAATACCGTGTTTTTCTGTGTATAAGACGCCCCCATGTATAAGATGCCCCCTATTTTTGGGGACCCCAAATAGAGAAAACGGGGGGAAGATTGTATCCACGTATAAGATGACCCACAATTTTGAACACAATTTTTAAATAAAAAAACCCCTGGTCTTACACACGGAAAAGTACGGTAATTGTTTTATTATTAGCTGGATATTAATTAACTCACTTTGCATACAACCCTTCACCTGTAGATCTCAGGGTTGCGGCTGACGACATAAAGACACAAGCACAAAATACCAGGAAGAAGAACAAGTACAGACCGATAACTACCCCCCCCTCCATAACGGGGGGTTGGTCTAGAGGACCTTTGGGTTCCCCTCCAGCTCGACCGTTCTGTGGTTCCAGGAGCTCAGCGGGGCTTCCTCCGCAGGGCTGCTTGCGACTGGGCTCCCCCCCCCCAGGTTGGGCTAGGGAGGCGGCTGCCTTGGGGGGGGGGCTGCAGCGAACCCACCTTTTCTTCCTCGTTGCAGGTTCCACAGACGCAGCCAAAGAGCCCGTTGAGGATCTGGAGGGCGCAGAGGCAGAACTCCACCAGGCCGGAGGCCAGGATGATGGAGAAGAGGATGACGTTGAAGCGGGTGACGCCGGGGGGGTCCCGGCAGACGTCCCACAAGCTCGTGTCAAAGAGGTAGTTTTTCTCGCTGGAAGAGAACGGGGCGGAGAAGAGATGGGCGGCCCCGTCACGCTCACAACTGTCTCCCTCGCACAAGCCCTGCACCCCTTTCTTCACCCCTGAATGAGGGCAGTGAGGGCCCCCAAACTGGAGGGTGAGAAAGATTCAGGGAGGAGGAGAGGGCTATGGAGGGCTGCTAGCCCCTAGGGGGTTAAGCTTCTGGAAACTGCAGGAGGGGAAGAGTTGGTCTTGTGTTCGAATCCTGACTGCGGATCACCTGCGAGAACAAACGGGATGCTGGACCAGGTGGGACCCAGACTTAGGATGGGAGAAAACAAGGAGGGCCACAGCAGGGCCCCACCCTGGGTTAAAGGTAAAGGGGCCCCTGACCATTAGGTCCAGTCGTGACCGACTCTGGGGTTGCGGTGCTCATCTCGCCTTATTGGCCGAGGGAGCCGGCGTACAGCTTCCGGGTCATGTGGCCAGCAGGACTAAGCCGCTTCTGGCGAACCAGAGCAGCGCACGGAAACACCGTTTACCTTCCCGCCGGAGCCGTACCTATTTATCTACTTGCACTTTGTCATGCTTTCGAACTGCTAGGTTGGCAGGAGCAGGGACTGAGCAACGGGAGCTCACCCCGTCACGGGGATTCGAACCGCCGACCTTCTGATCAGCAAGTCCTAGGCTCTGTGGTTTAACCCCCAGCGCCACCCGCGTCCCTGGGTTAGGAAGAGACAAAAAGAGCTTTAAGTCAGCAAAGCTGATCTTGAAGGGGCAGCCTCTCTTTGCCTCCAGCGACGCTGTACATGAATCAAATACCAACAAAAAATGGCTTTGTGCCTCCAGAGCTCTTTCCTTCAAAGGGAGCCTGGTTTGCACAGCCCCTGGAACTCCCTGCCACTTGAGTCGCCCGGTGCGACTAATGTCTCCTTTAAAATAAATCAGAAACACCGCCGTGCCTGCTCTGAAGGGTCTCCCATGTGCCAAAACTGGAGGTAGCTGAAGCCGCTCCCCACAACGCCCTCCAGACCCCTGACTCACCTGAAGTCCTCCAGGCTGCTCTCAAAGGGGCGGCCCCACTCCAGCGTCCCGTTGGCCAGGGGGTACTGACACATGGGCCCGTGAACAAGGCCCAGAGAGGAGGTGGCGACGGCGTAAACGCCTCCCAAGGCCCCCACAGCTGCAAAGATGATCGAGAGGCACATCTGGGGAGGAAATGTGGGGCGGGGGTTAGTGGCCAGGGAAACAAGAGCCCTGAAGGTGGGACCTGGTTCTGGGTGGAGCACCAGTTCCCCCTGATATTTAATAATAATAATGATAATAAAATAATAATTCTATTTATATCCCGCCCTCCCCAGCCAAAGCCGGGCTCAGAGCGGCCGACAACAATAAAAGCAACGCAGTTCACATAAAACCACAATCAATCCATTGAAATACATTCTAAAATCAATTCATTTAAAATCAATTCAGAATCAAATTCATGGCAACCATTGGGCTAGAGTTCTGTGGGGATTACCAAAGGAGGGGGTCAGACTGTGCCTCAGCCAAAGGCCCGGTGGAACAGCTCCATCTTGCAGGCCCTGCAGAAAGATGTCAAGTCCCGCAGGGCCCTGGTCTCTTGTGACAGAGCGTTCCACCAGATCGGGGCCACGGCTGAAAAGGCCCTGGCTCTAGTTGAGGTCAGCCTAACCTCCCTGTGGCCTGGGACCTTCAAGATGTTTTTGTTTGAGGACTGTAAGGTCCTCCGTGGGACATACCAGGAGAGGCGATCCCGTAGGAACGAGGGTCCTAGGCTGCATAGGGCTAATACTGTTATGAGTTTCACCCCCTAAATTCCTGGTTCCAGTAGGTGCTAGGATTTAACCCGTGCTTGGAGTCTTACTTGAGTGCCAGTCCTGAGATTTAGCAAGTGTTTCCAGCATGTTCGCACTCCTGTCTCACGTACGCTGGCTTGGCCATGTCCATGGAAGAGGGCAGGATCTCGCAAGGATATGCTCTACTGGGAGCTGGTTTCTGCTACCAAGCCCCTTGGCAGACCAACTCTGCACTACAAAGCTGTCTGCAAACGTGACATGAAGACTGGCAACATCAACCCCGCCGTGTGGGAATCCCTTGCAGGAGATCTCAGTGCCTGGAGACGGGTAGCTAAGTCCATAGCAATGAGCAGAGAAGAAATGACCGCCGTAGCGTCAGATGTGCCTCATTCCCAAAAGGAAACACGGACGGAAGCGCCTGGAATCTCGCGCTGCTCGGAGACTGGGGTGGAGTGCAGTAATATATATATTTATTTGGGGAGGGGGCTTTGAAATAACAGCATGGGAGTGCAGAATGGGGAGGGTGCCGGGGGACGTTTCACGGCACTGCAGGGGGCCTGGACTAGACAACCCGTGTGTTCCTTGCCACTCTACAGTTTTATGAGGTTTTGCCTGGGAGTTTGTGGCACTTTGCCCGCCCCCGCTCCACGCTGGCATGTGCAAACAAACAAGGGGGTGGGGAAAAGCAGAAGTTCCTGCCCCACATCTCACCCCGCAGCGGTTCCCACAGCAGCCTTTGCGCCCGGTGGCCTGGATGTGGACGGCTGGAACCATCACCTGGGGAGGGGAGAAGACCCGTCAGCTCAAGAAACATGATCAAAATGCCCCCCCCCGAAACACACAGATACAACCCCCCCGTCTCCTGCTTCCCCATAACCATGACATCCTCCCCCCATTCTGAACCCACAGCCCAGCTGTTGGCACTGGGTGTGAGCAGGGCAGTCAGCCTGGCATTCAGATCCTATTCCTGCAGGAGACAGATCATGCCCTCTCCCTTAGTCCTCACCCACCTGCCGCAGGGGGAATTCTTAATCTGTTTCCCAGCTTTACTCTACTTATCTCACACACACACACACAGTCATGAGGTGGCCGCAAAACCCACTAAAGGCAATTCTCCACCAAGATGTGGTAGCCACGATCCCTGCCTTGCCCGGGGTTGGACTGGATGACCTTTGGGTCCCTCATGCCACGATTCTCAAAACCTCTCAAGGCAGCTTGCGAGCAAAATGAAAACACCCCAGGAGGCAAAACTGTGCAGGATCCTTCCCTTAAGGGCCGTTCATCCTGCTAGTGTCCCAGAGAGAGTTGAAGAAGGGGGAGGAGGAGAGAAAGAGTCGGGTTTTGGCACAGCCCCCGCCCTCCCAATATCCTCTGCCAGATTATTCCTTCTGTTGCAAAGACCGTACAGGATTCCTAAGAGCGGCTCCCTCTTGCCGTGGAACCTTACCATGACGCCCCCTCCGATGATCCCGCCCAGGTAGAGGATTTCGGGGGTCAGGTACTCTCCCCAGTGGTGGACATACTGGGTCTTCCAGTCCGGGAAGGCAAGGACGATGTTGCACACAATGCACAGGAGAGCGAAAGGCCAGAGGGCAGCCCCCAGCACGCGGGAACAGGCCCCCGTGCACATGGCAACGCTGAAATGGGGCTCTGCGGGGCAAGAGGCAGCCTTATACGCCCGGGGGGTGGCACCCAGTAGACTCAAGAGGAGGAAGTGGGGAAAGTCTTTGGACTTTCTCAGCGCAATTGGCTCGTAAATGCCACCTTTGTCCCCTCGGATGCCGTCCAGCAAGTGGCGTGAGCAGATAGTGGCGCTGGGGGCAAGAGGTTCCTGGCGTGGGCAGAGCCCTCTCCTCCAAAGCATGAGTCAGAGAGGCATAGAGGTGGAAGGGACCTCCAGGGGTCATCCAGTCCAACCCCCCGCAAGTGCAGGAGTCGCAGCTGATGCGACGGCCACCTGACGGCTGCTTAAAAGGAAGTAGAAGCTGCCCCCTTTCGAGGTCACAGAGTGATAGAGCCACAATTCTCTCCTAAAATCTACATCCCGCATTACTGTAAAAAAAGAGAAAGACCTCTCACAGCAGTTTCACAAAAAGACCAAGAAACATTTTCAAGACTTTAACGTACCCAAAGTTAAAAGACTGAACACTTTCTAAGCATCTGGGACGGCTTGTCTAAACAAGGAAGTTTTTAGAGAAAGAGAAGAGGGAAGGTTCCTGCTTGATATCATTCGTATCAAGAGGCAGGGAGTTCCAGAGTGTAAATGACCCGCTTCTTACAAATGTGGAAGGGGTATTGTGCCAACTCCTCCAACCGGAGCCGTCAGTCTTGCAAGTAAACTGGTCCCAGGTTGTTAAGGGCTTTTTGTGTACTAATAGTAATGCCTTGAACTTGGCCCAGTAGCAAACCGGGAGCCAGTTCAGATTTCTGGCACAGGTGCTGTGCACTGACAAGACCTCCGTCCCGTCAGCAATCGTGCTGCAGCGTCCTGCACCAGCGGCAGCTTCCAGATCAAGAGTAAGGGAAGCCCCACAGTGAGCGCACTGCAGTAGCCCAGCCTCGAAGTAACGAACGCATGAATCATTGCAGAGTTGGGAAAACCCCTGAGGGCTATCTAGTGTGGGATATACAGCTGTCAGTCAAGTCCAACTTTCTGAGGGGACTAACTGCCTCTGTGTGGCAGGCAGTTTTGTCAGTTGGTTGGTCGCTGCAAGGAGCGTTAACTGGTAACCTTCTCATGACTCACGACTATCTAGTATATAGTTTATATATACCATATACTCAAGACTATCTAGTACATACCCTTCTCATGAGTCACGACTATCTAGTATATAGTTTATCTGTTATGTCACCTAAGCCTGCCTTCAGGAACAACTCTGTTAAACCTGAATGAATCTGATAATAAAGCAGTTTATGTTAATATGATTCAGATTCATGTGTGTTTTCTTTAAGAGGGACAGAAAGGGATTATCAACCAGGAAGGTATTGATAGGACTCAAATGAGTTAGCAACCCGCTTGACGCTGCATAAACTCAAACAGGGGACCGTTTAAACTCTGCTAAATTATATAAACGTTCCCACATCTAGTACAACCTCCTGCAACACAGGGATCCTGCGTCCTGCCCACCACCTCCAGACCACTAAGGGGATACAAACAGGAAGCAAAGGAATAACAGCCAGAAGAGGCTCAAGGAAGCTAGCCAAGGCGCATCTGGCAGGGGAGTGTAAAAAATAATAATAAAGTCCATCAGGGTCACTAAACAGAGGGAGGAGGGTCTTCTGTGGCCACTGTCAAGGTGTTTCTGGGCGCAATTAGTACAAGGGCTAGGTAAAGGTAAAGAGACCCTGACCGTTTGGTCCAGTCGTGACCGACTCTGGGGTTGTGGCGCTCATCTCACTTTACTGGCCGAGGGAGCCGGCGTACAGCTTCCGAGTCATGTAGCCAGCATGACTAAGCCGCTTCTGGCGAACCAGAGCAGCGCACGGAAACGCCGTTTACCTTCCCGCCGGAGCGGTACCTATTTATCTACTTGCACCCGGGGGTGCTTTTGAACTGCTAGGTAGGCAGGAGCAGGGACCGAGCAACGGGAGCTCACCCCGTCGAAGGGATTCGAACCACCGACCTTCTGATCGGCAAGTCCTAGGCTCTGTGGTTTAACCCACAGCGCCACCCACGTCACTTAGTACAAGGGTTAAAAGCCCAGAATTAATTGGAATTCAGGTACTTGAAGATATTTATTTATTTCATAGAATTGTAGAATTGGAAGGGACTCCCAGGGTCATCTAGAAACCTAACGCAGAATCTCAGCTAAAGCATCCATGGCAGACGGCCATCCAACCTCTGCTTAACACCCCCCAATGAAGGAGAATGTTCCACACACACACACCCGAGTTTCCACTGTCAAACTGTTCTCACCATCAGAAAATTCTTCTTGACGCTGAGTCGGACTCTCCTTTCTCGGAGCTTGAAGCCATCGGTTCGAGTCCTACCCTCTGGAGCGACAGAAAAGACGCTGGCACCTTCTTCCATGGGGCAGCCCTTGAGATATTTGAAGTTGCCTCTCATATCTCCTCTCCCCTTTCGCAGGCTAAACATCTCCAGCTCCCTCAACAGCTCCTCACAAGGCTTAGTTTCCAAACCCTTCATCCTCTTGGTCACCATTTTTGTTGGGGGACGCAGAGCAGCTCTGCAGCTCTTGGCTGGGGCTGTAGAGTCCACCCAGACCCTCCCCTCGAGACCCACCTCCTTCCCTGAAGACTTGGAAGGGTCCCCCATGCCCTGGCACGATGAGGTCCGCCATGCCCAGGGCACGGGCCCTGCTCCCTGCCTGCCGCGCCGGGTCCTCGCTAAGCGGCTGCCACTCTCCTTCGTCTCCCTCACGCTCAAAAAGGTCTCCGGCCACCAGGACGTCCCCCAGGGAAGTGCCGCGGACCAGCAGGCTGACGTCGTTCCCCGTGTGGCCGGGGGTGGGCAGCACCTCCAGGTGCCCCGCGTGGAGTGGGTAGGGGAGCCCCCGGCGCAGATCCGTGGGGAGGTAACGTCCATCAGGCCGGCTGACGTCCGTGCCCACGACCAGCAGGGCCTCGGGGAAGAGGTTGAGGTTGCCCACGTGGTCCGAGTGGCCGTGGGTGCAGACCACGTGGCGGACGTCTCGAGGGGACACGCCCTGCTCGGCCAGCCCCGCCAGCAGCCGCTCACGGCCCCAGGGACCCCCTGTGTCCACCAGGGTGAGCTGGGGACCCAAGACCAGGGAGACGGTCCCGTCCGCTCGGGTGCTGCCGTCGCAAAGCTCCTCCGAAAAGCCCTCCTGGAGGACCAGCACCGAGTAGGGGGAGCCGGGGATCAGCCGTGCAGGGAAGGGGGCTGTCCGTGGCTTCGAAGAGGTGGAGGCCGGGGAGCAGAGAGCCATGGAGAGGGAGATCTGGAGGGGAAAGGGTCCGGGGGGGGGGTCCTTTCTTTCTGCCTGGTGGAGGGATGGCTTGAGGGCAAAACTCCCGGCGGGTCCTGGCAAAGCAGATCCTGAAGACCTTTAAGAAACAGGATAAGGAAGAGTTAGAAGGGTCCCCCCAAAGTTCATCTAGCCCAGGGGTCAGCAACCTTTTTCAGCCGTGGGCCAGTCCACTGTCCCTCAGACCATCTGGAGGGCTGGACTATATTGGGGGGGGGGGGGGAATGAATGAATTTCTATGCCCCACAAATAACCCAGAGATGCATTTTAAATAAAAGGTCACATTCTACTCATGTAAAAATACTCTGATTCCTGGACTGTCTGTGGGCCAGATTTAGAAGGCAATTGGGCCGCATCTGGCCCAAGGGCCTTAGGATGCCTACCCCCGATCTAGCCCAACTGCCTGTGACACAGGGATCCTTGACCAGGGGCTGGGGCAACTTTGGCCCTGCTTGCCAACCTGGCAGAGATTTCTGAGGCTGCCCTTTGCCAGCAAAGGATCAGACAGGAAAATAATAATAATAATAATTTTTTATTTGTATCCCACCCTCCCCAGCTGAGGCCGGGTTCAGAGCAGCTAACATCATAAAAACAACACAATATGCATAAAAACAGACATCAATTAATTAAAATACACTAGCGTTGCTAGTGCCCCCCCCAACCCCCCGGGGAAATGAGGACACAGCACCATCCACGGCAACATCAGGGGTGAAATGATGCCGGTAGAAAGGAGAACCCCCCACCCCGCCGCCCACCTGGCCTGGGACAATGGACCAGGCGCGTGCAGGTGTGCCCCCCCCCAGCCTCCCTGCGGCCTCCGCTAAATCCAACACCCATCAGGCTCATCCAAGAGGGTCAGACAGAGGCAGAGAAGGTAGGCTGGGGCTGGTAAGAGGTGCCACCGCAATGGCCCTTTAATCCCTTGACTTTTGGGGGCAGGAAAGGTGCCCTGAGAGGCCCATGCCGGGAATCCAGGGTGGGGAGAAGGCGGCTGTGGCGTTCCCCTCCCTCCCTGGCAAGGGGAGAACAGGGCCTTCTCTGTGGTGGCTCCCCGCCTGTGGGATGCTGCTCTCCCCAGGGAGGCTCCCCTGGCGCCTTCCTTCCCCTTCCACCAGGCCGGGGCTGACCCGCCTGCGTCTCTCTCTCTGGCTCTTGCTCCTTACGCATTCCCCCCCCCCTTTTTTATACCGTAAACCACCCTGGAGAGACGCAGGGGAGTTTAAGAAATAAATAATTTATTCATACCTGTCAAACCACCTTTACCAAAGAAAAACAAAACCGAGAACCGCTAGAAAAATACGAAAATTGGGGGAAAAAAGCAATTAAATTGCAAAGAGTGACAGAAGTAAATACACCTGTGGACTGTTTTTTCTATTTCCCACCTCGTGACGTCACGTCGGCCGCACGCACCGGAAGTATGCGCGCTCACGCAGGCGCCGCTCTAGCACCTCCTCCTCCTCTGTGCTCTTGCCAATCCTGAGAGGAGGAGGAGTGCGCATGCGCAAGTGGATAAAAAAAAACACCACCCCCACCAACCAGGCGCCGGGGCGAGGAAGGAAGCTCCGCCCACCTCCTCCTGCAGCGGCTCCCTTGGGGCACTTCCGGTCGGGGCTGTGGGCGGGGCTTGTGTCTCCCCGTCGCGGAGAAGGGGCGCCGTCGGATGACGCCGCCTGGGTCGGGCTACCGTATATGCGGATGTAGGGGCGCCGCCCGGAGGCGGCTGTTACCGTATTTGCGGCCGTGGCCAGAGAAGCCTCCGCCGGCGGTAAGTGGCGCGCCGCTGGCTGCGCTCTGCACATGCCCCGGGGGCCGCTCCTCCGGGGCAGCGGGCGAGCTGGTTCTTGCAAGGCGAGGGGGGGTTGGACTAGATGGCCCCTGGGGGTCCCTCCCCGAGGTGGCCCGGGCAGCCTCGCCCCAGCTGGGCGTCGCGTCCTCCTGTCTGGCCGCTTGGCCGTCTCTTCTCCCCCCGGGGGTCCCGGGCACCGAGAGGCCTCTCCGTCCGGCTCCCTCGCGAATCCGGCAGCTCGGGGGGCTGGAGGGGGCTGGGGCGCCGGGGCTGACATTCCGCTGCACCGGCCCTCCTCGTTTCCCACTGCTAGGCTGCTTCTATTCCGCCACCTGAAGGAGCCCAGGGTGGCAAGCGACTTCACAGGGCAGGGGGACCTCGGGTTACGGACGCTTCAGGTTACAGGCGCTTCAAGTTACAGACTCCGCTAACCCAGAAATAGTACCTCGGGTTAAGAACTTTACTTCAGGATGAGAACAGAAATCGTGCAGCGGGAGGCCCCATTAGCTAAAGTGGTGCTTCAGGTTAAGGACAGTTTCAGGTTAAGAACGGACCTCCGGAACAAATTAAGTATGTAACCCGAGGTACCACTGTACCACCTTCTTTCTCCCCCTTCTTTCTCCCCACAACCTCACAATGCCTATGACACCAGTGTCTCACACTGAATATAACTGACCTGTAGAAAGGACTCTATGAATTGAAAACAGAGACATTGTCTTTACCATGGTTATTCATGAAAATATTTCAAACATAAAACAATAGTTTAAAAACCGTAAAAGCACTGGTTTCTGGGTTGCCTGGAAGAGCATCATTCAGCCATCTTTAGATTTCCTTCCAAAAGTCCCTAATAATAATACAGTGGTACCTCGGGTTACAGACGCTTCAGGTTACAGACTCCACTAACCCAGAAATAGTGTTTCAGGTTAAGAACTTTGCTTCAGGATGAGAACAGAAATCGGGCTCCAGCGGCACAGCAGCAGGAGGCCCCATTAGCTAAAGTGGTGCTTCAGGTTAAGAACAGTTTCAGGTTAAGAACGCACCTCCGGAACAAATTAAGTATGTAACCAGAGGTACTACTGTAATAATTTATTATTCATACCCTGCCCATCTCACTAGGTTTCCCAACAGAATCTCAAAAACACGATAAAACGTCAAACATTTAAAACTTCCCTCAACAGGGCTGCCTAGTGAGGGAGAGATTGTGGGCAAGTACAGTGGATGCTCAGGTTGTGAACATGATGCATGCAGGATGCACGTTCGCAACCCACAGCGTCCACAACCCGTGGCGGCGCGTCTGCACACACGTGGGTTGGGATTTGGTCTTCTGCGCATGCGCAAAGCGCGATTTATCGCTTCTGCACATGCGCGGCCCCCGAAACCCAGAAATGACCCATTCTGGTACTTCTGGGTTTTGGCGGTCCACAGCCCAAAAAAACGCAACCTGAAGCGTCTGTAACCCGAGGTATGACTACATTGTAGTTCAGCATTGGGGGTCTCTGGCCTGCAATGCGTAAAACTACTCCCATTTGTTACCCAGATTACCATCTCCATATCTTCTTGGCTTTCCTCAGCTGCCTCTGTTTCTTTTCCGTGCTCCAAAAAATAATGAGTTCACAGGTTTTGTTATGTCGGTTTTGTTTCTTAGCATGTGCTCCTTACGTGTCCACATAAATCTTCATGAAAATCAGTTGGCAAAGCAGTAATAGGGGACGCAGCAGCACATCTCCAGGGAGGGCGTTACGCCAGCGGGGAGCCACCACCAAAAAGGCTTCGCTATGGGTTGGCCAATGTTGGGGGCTGAGGGGGTTGAGGCAGAAGGCTGCCTGGGGTGAGGGATGCCGGTGACCAGAGCAGATCTTTGTGGTCTTTCCACCCGCAGGGGCAGCCGTTGAGCCAAGATGGCGGAAGAGAAGAAGATGAAGCTGAGCAACATGCAGCTGCCCACCGAGTCCATGAAGGTCATGGCCGAGTCGATGGGCATTGGGCAGGTCCCTGAGGAGACCTGCCAGATGCTGGCGGACGAAGTCAGCTATCGCATCAAGGAGATTGCTCAGGTCGGTACTTCTTCCCGCAGCACGGAGTTCAACTGCGGAACTCCCTTCCACAGGAGGCAAGACTGGCCACCAACTCAGATAGCTTTATAATGATAATAATAATTTATACCCTGCCCTCCCCAGCCAAGACTGGGCTCAGGGCGGCTAACAACCGATTGATTGAAATACAACTTAAAAACAAGATTAAAATACAACATTAAAACATTAAAATGCAGCCTCATTTCAATAGAAACTCAAATCAAAAACTTTTTGGGGATGAAAACATCAGGTCTTCACCAAGGCTAGCTTTGAAAGAGGATGGGCAAACCAACCAACCCCTGTGTTACAAAATATGAATCAGCAATATCAGAAGCAACACGATGGCCAGAAACAATTACAATGTGGAAAACTTTATGGAATAATTCAAAACATCAAAACTCAGAAAATGAAGTCCCTGCAAGTCCTGTTTCGTTGAATTCTTCATCATGCATGAGCCCTGTTCTGGAGTACTTTTCATTCTCATGTGTATTATATCTATTCAAAAAAAAGATTGGTTAATGATGAAATTACATATCTTTCTACTTACGAGTGTTGAACTAATTGGCTGATGAAGAATTCAACGAAACATGTCAAAATATTGTTCTAAAAATGACATGTTAATAGGCTTAGAGTAAAAAATGTAAGCAATAACAAAACCAATAAAGAAAGAAGGAAAAATCAGAATTTTACAAAAAAAAATAACTTATTATAGAATGCAAGGGGGGAAAGGTAGAAAGAAATATAAAGAAGTCAAATTGCTGTGGAGGGATGTAGAGGGTGGGTGGTGGGTTTTATAATTTAGTGTATAACTATGCAGCTGTTGTAATCTAGGAATTATATTTTATGTGAGGGAATCATTGGGAATTTTCGTTATTATGTATATATGTTAACTTGCAATAAAGATCTTTGAAAATTTAAAAAAGAATTCAACGAAGCAGTAGTTGTTATCCATAAACACTGTTGCAGAGTTCAGAGTTGGACATCAGAATCGGACATTTGCTGATTATACAAAGCTGTTCACAGCTTGCTTTCCGCCGGGTAAAGTCTGGCACCGTGATTCGTTTAAGGACTTTCAGAGACTTTCAGAGACTTCAGCTTGTTAGTTTGGATGTTTGGAATCATTCCCTAAAGTTTTTCACATTGTGATTGTTTCTGGCCATTGCGTTGCTTTTGAAAGATGACAGAGAAGAGGGCTTTGAAGGGCTACCAGCCATGATGGCTACGCTCTGACGCCAAGTTTGGAGGCAGTAAATGCTTTTCTCATGCTCACGGAAAGATTCGGGGGACCCCAAAGGTTTGTGGGGCTGTGCAATTCATCTCCGCTCACCCTGATTGACTTCCAACTGTGCAGGGCCCAGAAAGCGTCAGTGTGACATCGGTTGATTGGCAGGCGGTTGCCCTGCAGGGTTTGGGGAGGTGGGGAGGTAGGGGAAGAGGGAGCTTTGGCCTCCCCTCTTTGAGGCGCACCCAACCCTTTGCCCGGTCTCTCTTTTTCCCTCTGCGACTTCCACCCTCTCAGGATGCCTTGAAGTTCATGCGCATGGGCAAACGCCGGACCCTCATGACGGGGGACATCGACTTGGCCCTAAAATTGAAGAACGTGGAGGTGAGTGTTGGGGTGGGGCGGGCAATTTCGGCAGGGCTGGGGGTGTTTGTGTGGAAGCAGAGCCATCTTCTTGAGCTGCGTGTTCCTGCCTTGCAGGGGGTTGGACTAGATGACCTGTGGGGGTCCCTTCCAACTGTGATTGTGTGTTCATTGCTGCCTCAGAGAAATTGGCATAGTGGCTAAGGGGTGATCCCACCTCTATCTGGGGGTTATTTTTATTAAACATACAGGTGAAACTTGAAAAATTAGAATCCCGTGGGAAAGTTAATATATTTCAGTAATTCAGCTTAAAAGGTGAAATATATTAAATAAATTAAATATATTAAATATGTTTAAATAGCTTAAATATATTAAAACTAATATAGGAGATAGATTCGTGACATGATTCGAGATACATCAAGCCTTTATTTGTTATAATTGTGATGATCATGGCGTACAGCTGATGGAAACCCCAAATTAACAATCTCAGAAAATTATAATATTGTGAAAAGGTGCAGTAGCTATTCAATCCATAACCCCTGCAATGGGTTCCTGAGCCTTGAAATGGTCTCTCCGCCTGGTTCAGTAGGAGGCGCAATCACGGGGAAGGCTGCTGACCTGACAGTTGTGCAGAAAGCCGTCCTTGAGACCCTCCATAAGGAGGGAAAGCCTCAAAAGGTAATTTCCCACAATATTCTAATTTTTCGAGTTTCCATCGCAGCCACGTGGGTGCCAAATTCCTTACATTTGGCGGCATCTGTAAACGGACGAGACCCTTTTGTTTATTTCACTGCCTCTTTCGTTGTGTTTTCACGCCCCGTGTACAATTGCGTCCGTTTCATTCTCCCCAGATTTTGACCCTGTTCTCGAAAGCTCCTTGTCTTGAACTTAACAGTACTTTCCCATCATTATTTGCTTTTTCTCCTGGTCCGTGTTATAGGAAAGAACTAAAAATAAATGAGCGATCCTAGATTCATAGAATTGCAAAGCTGGGAGGGACCCTGAGGGTCATCTAGTCCAGCCCCCTGCAGTGCAGGAATATTTTGCCTAACGTGGTACTTGAACCCTCGACCCTGAGATTAAGAGTCTCCTGCTCTACCAGCTGAGTCGGGGCTGGGTGGCAGCTGGTTGTTTTGAGTTGGATTCAGCGAGGGAGGCAGCAGGGCCTTATCCGGGGCTACCCCTTTTGGGTCCTTGAACCACTTTCTTCTTCTGTTTCCGCCACAGCCGCTGTACGGCTTCCACGCCCAGGAGTTCATCCCCTTCCGCTACGCCAGCGGCGGGGGGCGCGAGCTGCACTTCTACGAGGAGAAAGAGGTGGACCTGAGCGACATCATCAACACCCCCTTGCCTCGCGTGCCCCTCGACGTCTGCCTCAAAGGTGAGGGGCGGGTGGGAGCCCAGGGGCCGTGTGGCGCTCAGATCCAGGGTGGGCTCGGAGAAGGTGGGTGCCTCCTCTTGGCAAAGCAGCGTTCATGCATGAGGAGAGGGCGATGGAGGGCAAGCAGCCACAAGGTTTTAGTGTTCTATTTTAATCTTGTTTTTATTATTGGTTGTTAGCCGCCCTGAGCCCAGCCTTGGCTGGGAAGGGCGGGGTATAAATAAAACTTATTATTATTATTATTAATGGCTACTCACTGCCCTCCACTGTAGTGATCAGGTGGGATTGCTAGCAGGAATTACAAAAAATATGGAGCAAGCCATTTGTGCCAGCAATGAAAGCATTGACTGGGTTTGAGCCATTCTGAGAAGATTTCTGATCAATCCAGGCCTCTGCATCCCTGTCCAATTTCTCTTGCTTGGCAAGTCACATACACAGACCAGTGGCTTCACCAGGCATCCTCCGTACATGAAGATAGTAGGTTACTTTGATGTAGTAGTTACTGTATTTTTTGCTCTAAAAGACTCACTTTTCCCCTCCTAAAAAGTAAGGGGAAATGTGTGTGCGTCTTATGGAGTGAATGCAGGCTGCGCAGCTATCCCAGAAGCCAGAACAGCAAGAGGGATTGCTGCTTTCACTGCGCAGCGATCCCTTCTTGCTGTTCTGGCTTCTGGGATTCAGAATATTTTTTTTTCTTGTTTTCCTTCTCCAAAAACTGGGTGCGTCTTGTGGTCTGGTGCGTCTTATAGAGTGAAAAATACAGTAGACCTTAAGGGCCTGGAAGAGAGTTCACAAGGATACTGCCATCCTTGTTATTATAATCCTTGTTGTTATTCATGTTTTTATACTGTATTTTATGCTGCTTTTATAATTAAGTGTTTTAAATTTGTTGCTAGCTGCCCTGAGCCCAGTTTTTGAACCAGGAAGGGCAGGGTAGAAATAAATTTTATTATTATTATTATTCTTGACCCTTGGCAGTCCCTTCTGGCCCTGGTGTGAGGGACCTTAGAATTGTAGACTTCGAAAGTACCCCAAAGGTCATCCAGTCCAACCCCCTGCAATGCAGGGATCTTTGAAGAGGTGTTTTCCAAGCGTCTAGGAGAAGCGACTCTTGAGATCCGCGCTGGGATCCTCAAGCTTGTGGGTCGGCAGCTGAGCAGAAGCGTGCGGAGGTTTGCCTCTCTCTTTGCCTCTGAGGTTTCTTTTCCCTTCTCTCGTAGCCCACTGGCTGAGCATCGAGGGGGTCCAGCCCGCCATCCCGGAAAACCCACCCCCAGGTGAGTCGCCTGCTTTGGTTGATGCCGTGAATCTGATGGGGCACTTTCTTTTTTAAAAAATTCATTTTTATTAAGTTTTCCACTTTAACAATCCAATCCAATCACATTAAATATTCCAAGTTATACATATTGTGATGAATATAGGGGTTGCTCGTGCGTAAGTTGCCGCCACTCCTGGCTATGTTGCCTTGTTAAACCTTTCCTGTCTGGACAGCCCTTCACTTCGTGGCTGCCTCAGTCGCTAGCAGAATCCGTCAGTGGGCGTTTCTTAAACCTTTTCCAGCATAAAAGCTGTTTGACGCCAAGTCTCCTCCTACTCTCCCTGCGCGGAAGTCTTCTGCGCAGGGAGGGTGTGGGTAGCGGAGGACCCGTGCTCTCCCCGCTGGTGTCCGGCGAGGAGTCCTGGAGCCCTCCCGCCGATTCCCCCATCTGCCCCCCTTTGTCCCTGGTGTTGCGCTGATTTCCTTCCCCAGCTGATGATGAGCTGCCTCTCTCCCTGCTGGGTCCTTCTCCAGCATCACTTGGGAGCCTTCCCTCCGCCTCTGGCTCCGATGTCAGTTCCCTGACACATATACATATCCAATAATCCAAATATTCTGCCAAATTATATTTTTTTAAATGGGACTTCCCATGTTAGGAGTGTTCTCTCTGTTTGGTGCACGTTAGGAAGTCAATAAATGAAACTTCATTTACACAAAGAAGAAGCAGACCCCGACCTCAATCCATCTTTTCCCCTTCCTCTCCAGCCCCGAAGGAGCAGCAGAAAACAGAGGCGACCGAGCCCCTCAAGGCAACGAAACCAGGACAGGAGGAGGACGGCGCCCTCAGGGGCAAAGGGCAGACCACCGCGGCCCCCGATGGCAAAGGTCAGGTCTTGGCAGGGCAGTGGTGCTCTGTATTTTGATAAATGTTTGCCCGTTTATTTTTTTGATGGAGTTACCAGCTTGGTGGATCAGGGGGACGCTGTGCATGTAGTATATCTTGATTTCAAGAAGGCTCTTGTCACAGTCCCCTGTGATATTCTTGCAGAGAAGCTGCTAAAATGTGGACTGGGCAAGGCACCGTAGTTTTCACTCCATAAGACACACTTTTTCCTTCCTAAAAAGTAAGGGGAAATGTCTGTGCATCTAATGGAGCAAATGTGTGGTCCCTGGTACCTCACTTCATTTAAAGACTTTCAGAGACTTTGAGACTAAGATTTCATTTTGAACTTGTTATTGTTTAAAGGAATTCTATAAAGGTTGCCTATTAGGTATGTATATGGTCGTCCTGTTGCCTAAACATTGTTGACCTGCGGAAGGAAGCTGGAGGGGTCAGCCAGATGAAGATGTCCGTTGTCAACCAACCTGGTGCCCACAGATCTCCAGCTGGTCGCAACTGGACCCGCGCCAGTCGCCAAACCCTTTGCTGCCCCTCCGTGACCCTGCCTTCCTTCCCTCCCTGCCAGGCAAAGAGAAGAAAGGCCCCCTTTTGGAGGGAGCCCCCCTGAAGCTGAAGCCCCGGAGCATCCACGAGCTCTCCGTCGAGCAGCAGCTGTACTACAAGGAGATCACGGAGGCCTGCGTGGGCTCCTGCGAGGCAAAGCGGGCGGTGAGAAACCGTGGAAGGGAACCCCCGAGATCCGCTAGTCCAGTCCCATGTCAGCAGTCGCAGGAGTTGGGGACCTGCTCCTGCCCAGAGGAAAGCTGGCTCTGAATCAGCTGGCTTAGGGCACAGGAAGAGCCTGGCAGCAGGATCAGGCCAGCGGTTGCCCATCTGGCCCAGAACCCTCTTCTTGCAGTGGCCAGCCAGGTGCCCGTTATGGGAAACAGGCAGCAGGATCTGAGCACGTGCACCCTCTCCTCTCCTGTTGTTGCCAGCACTGGGATTCAGAGTGTCTGCTGTTGTGGCAGAGCCCTCGCTCCTTCATTCATTTGCCTAATCCTCTTTTAAAGCCAGGTTGGTGGCCGTCCCAGCCTGCTGTGGCAGGGAGTTCCACAGCTTAACCCTGTGCTGCATGGATAATAATAATAATAATAATAATAATAATAATAATAATAATAATAATATAATTTATTTGTACCCCACCCATCTGGCTGTGTTTCCCCAGCCACTCTGGGCAGCTTCCAACAAAGACCAAAAATACACTAAAATGTCACACATTAAAAACTTCCCTGAACAGGGCTGCCTTCAGATGTCTTCTGAATGTCAGGTAGTTGTTTATTTCCTTGACATCTGAAAGGAGAGCATTCCACAGGGCGGGCGCCACTACCGAGAAGGCCCTCTGCCTGGTTCCCTGCAACCTGGCTTCTCGCAGGGAGGGAACCGCCAGAAGGCCCTCGGTGCTGGACCTCCGTGTCCGGGCTGAATGATGGGAATGGAGACGCTCCTTCAGGTATACTGGACCGAGGCCGTTTAGGGCTTTCAAGGTCAGCACCAACACTTTGATTTGTGCTCGGAAACGTACTGGGAGCCAGTGTAGGTCTTTCAAGAAGTGCTTTTATTTGTCCTGAATCTTCTTAGCTCTCCCTCCACCACCGCAGTGCCTTGGAGAAGGGGGAGTGAGGGGCTCGTGTGGCCAGTTTATACAGTAGTATCTCTTTGTGAGTCTGCCCCGTTTTGTGGAATGTCTGCGGCAAACCTGAAAGTACCGGAATGGGTTACTTCCGGGTTTGCCGCTGGCGCACGTGTGGAAGCGCTGAATCGCGCTTTGCGCAGAAGCGCAAAACCGCTCACTCGCGTGTGCAAAACAGTGCTTCATCAAGCGTCCGGCGCTCCGGAACAGATCCCGGACTCAAAACAAGGTACCACTTTAATTCCACCCTGGAGCCCTCCTGGTGGTGACTTGGACTACAATACCCAGCAGCCAGTATTCCCAGCGCTGATGCATCATGGGAAGTGGAGTCTAAGGCTTTTTGAGGCCTGTGGCTGGAAACCACAGGAAGGGAGACCATTGCTCTGTTGCTCGGATCCTCCTTGTGGGGTTCCCTTTGGGGTGTCTGGTTGTGAGACCAGGATGCTGGCCACGTTTCCTACGATTCCCACGTGGAGCCTCCATGGACAAAGCCAGTCTACCTCAGAATGGTGGAGAACAAGAGTGGGAGGAGGCTGCTGCCCTCGCATCCTTCTTGGGGGCTTTCTTCCCTTTGGGGCGATGGGTCAGCCACTGTGAGGATGCCAGTGGCCTGATCCGGCTGCAACGCCCTCCCTGATTCCTGACGTTCTGCCTTTCTTCTGCAGGAGGCTCTTCAGAGCATCGCCACAGACCCCGGCCTCTACCAGATGCTTCCTCGCTTCAGCACCTTCATCTCCGAAGGGGTAAGGGGTTTGAAAAGTCTTTCAAAACCAGATTAAAACTCTCACCCGCTTCCTAAGCATCCAGACAGGCTGGCCTAAGCAAAGCATATTCTTAGCAGGCGCAGGAAAGAGTGCAGTGTGGGCGCCTGTGCTGGATCTCAAGAGGCAGGGAGTTCCAGAGCCCAGGCGCCGCCACACTAAACGATCGAGTTCTTGCAAATGTGGAATGGGTGTCGCACGGCACCTGTGGCAGCGCCCCTCCTGCTGTTGAGCTGGGCGCATGTGGAGTTACGCGATCATGCAGGTAAACGGGTCTCGAGCTTTTAAAGGGCTTTGTATCCTGATACTCAGGGGGTGGGTTAAACCACACAGCCTAGGACTTGCCGATCAGAAGGTTGGCAGTTCGAATCCCCGCAGTGACGGGGTGAGCTCCTGTTGCTCGGTCCCTGCTCCTGCCCACCTAGCAGTTCAAAAGCACGTCAAAGTGCAAGTAGATGAATAGGTACCACTCCGGCGGGAAGGTAAACGGCGTTTCCGTGTGCTGCTCTGGTTCGCCAGAAGCGGCTTAGTCATGCTGGCCACATGACCCGGAAGCTGTACGCCGGCTCCCTCGGCCAGTAAAGCGAGATGAGCGCCCCAACCCCAGAGTCGGCCACGACTGGACCTAATGGTCAGGGGTCCCTTTACCTTTTATCCTGATAGTAGCAGCAGCACCTTGAACCTGGCCCTGTGTCGGATCAGACCCCTCAGCAGCAACGGCACTCACTGCAGGCAAGGCCTCCTTGCTCCTGTCAGCAATTGTGCTGCAGCATCCCATGCCTACTGCAGCCTCCGGGTCAGGCGCGAAAAAAGCCCTGCATTCGAGGGCACATTTTATTTTAATTTTTTTTTTAATTGCGTTTTTATGCATATGAAACAAAACCATTTCAAACATTAAAATACAAGGTTCTTTCGAACCTCCTTCCCTCCCTCCCTTCATGAGTTCCATGTTTAAATTGCTGCATCTTTTACCGTTACCCATCCATTATATAACCACAGTGACCATAAATAGTTCCACATTGCAAGTGTCCTTACATCCCTGCCAAAGATTTTAACTGTTTACAGTGGTCTTTTAAACAAATTACAAATTTACTCCAGTCTTTAGAAAACACTTGAGCTTCCTGGTTTCGGATCTTCCCCATCAGTCTCGCCATCTCTGCCTAGTCCATCAGTTTCGTCTGCCATTCTTCTTTTATTGGTACTTCTCCTTCCTTCCATCTCTGGGCTAGAAGCATTCTCACTGCTGCCATTGCATACATAAAAAGTCTTTTATCTTCTTTTGGAGACTCTGTTATACCTAGTAAAAAGGCTTCTGGTTTTTTGACAAATGTATTTTTAAGCATTTTCTTTAGTTCATTATACACCATATACCATTTCCCAGAAAGCCTTTACCAATGTACATGTCCACCACATACGGTAAAAGATGCCTAGAGTGCGTATCTCTGTAGCCACCGGCTGCCTTTCCCAATCTGATCTGGAGCCTCTCACCTGAGGTCCCATTCCCTCCCTCTCTCCAGGTGCGGGTGAACGTGGTACAGAATAACCTGGCTCTGCTGATCTACCTGATGAGGATGGTGAAGGCCTTGATGGACAACCCCACCCTCTACCTGGAGAAATACGTGAGCCCCCCTCTCTCTCTCTCTCTTGGATAGAGGGACCATTAAGCAAAATAAGCCCATTCTTAGGGCATCAAAGTAAGCGGGGGGAACCACAGACATGGTCCATGGGCCACATGGTGCCGCTGAACCAAGTTCCACTGGAGGGCGGGAGAGAAAAAGCCTGAAGTGATTAAATAAGTGTAGAAGACTATATCGAGCGTGCCTCATCCAAATGCTTTGGTATACAGTGGTACCTTGGTTTACGAACTTAATCCGTTACGGAAGTCCATTCTTAAACCAAGGCGTGCTTTACCATAACAGCGGGGGACTCAATTTACAAATGGGACACACTCAACAGGAAGCATCAACTGGGCTGCATCAATAGGAGTATAGCATCTAGATCAAGGGAAGTAATAGTGCCACTGTATTCTGCTCTGGTCAGACCTCACCTGGAGTACTGTGTCCAGTTCTGGGCACCACAGTTCAAGAAGGACACTGACCAACTGGAACGTGTCCAGAGGAGGGCAACCAAAATGGTCAAAGGCCTGGAAACGATGCCTTATGAGGAACGGCTAAGGGAGCTGGGCATGTTTAGCCTGGAGAAGAGGAGGTTAAGGGGTGATATGATAGCCATGTTCAAATATATAAAAGGATGTCACATCGAGGAGGGAGAAAGGTTGTTTTCTGCTGCTCCAGAGAAGCGGACACGGAGCAATGGATCCAAACTACAAGAAAGAAGATTCCACCTAAACATTAGGAAGAACTTCCTGACAGTAAGAGCTGTTCGACAGTGGAATTTGCTGCCAAGGAGTGTGGTGGAGTCTCCTCCTTTGGAGGTCTTTAAGCAGAGGCTTGACAACGATATGTCAGGAGTGCTCTGATGGTGTTTCCTGCTTGGCAGGGGGTTGGACTCGATGGCCCTTGTGGTCTCTTCCAACTCTAGGATTCTATGATTCTAAGCAGAACATGTTCTGCTTCCAAGGCAAAGTTCACAAACCAAAACACCTACTTCCAGGCTGTTCATAAACTAAGCTGTTCTTAAACCAAGGTACCACTGCATTTGCCTTGGTGTCTGTTTAACAAGAACGGTCACAAATGGCTCAGCTGAGTGTTCCTTTTCTCAGCTAGAAGTCCCAGCAGAGCAACTAGGCAGGCCGGACGCCTGTTCTCGACAAAGTACAGAAGCAGGTGTGTTACGTAAGATTAGTTTTGAGGATCCGATCAAGGCGAAAATTACCCTAACCCACACATTCTTTTATAAGCAGTCGTTAACAGTCGTCAACAGGTTTACCATACCCCTTGAGTCAATCACCCATCTCCCACTACCCTTCTGAGGAAAACCCCACCCCACTCTCCCACTATATATAAGGGTCTGATGACTTCTGTTTCAGTGTATCTGAAGAAGTGTGCATGCACACGAAAGCTTAGACCCAGAACAAACTTAGTTGGTCCATAAGGTGCTACTGGACAATTTGTTTAAGCTTTTTCATTCTTTTATAAATTATATTTATTATCCGAAGAAATACAAAACGTAGCAAGCTATTAATATTTACGTATTAAATAAGTAGAATGTAAGACGCATCTGCGGGGGTCGTGTTTTGCTGCTTCTGCGCAAGTGCGTGACATCCTTTTGAGCGTCTGCGCATGCGCGAGCGGCGAAACTTGGAAGTAACGCGCTCCGTTGCTTCTGGGTTGCCACGGAGCGTAACTTGAAAACGCTCAACCTGAAGCACATTTAACCCGGGGTATGACTGTATTGGTCGAAATAAAGTCTCTGTCTGCAAGCAGCTCAGTTTTTTATTATCCTTTGAATTAGGTATATACAGGGGCACCAAAATCTTTTAGAGGTCGAAAGGTCTTAATCCAGCCCTGCTCTCTCTGGGGGGCTGGGGGCCACTGGGCAGGTGGGTGAGCCTCTCCCTGCTGCTAGCGGGTCTTAGCCTCTGGCTGAAACGGCCCTTCCTCTTCCTCGTCCAGCCCTGGGTGGGGGGTGTCTTGGGGTGCCCTAAAGTGAATCGGGAGCCGGCGCTGACCTTAACGCCATGGGCATCTTTTCTTCCCCACCCCCTGGCAGCTCCACGAACTGATCCCAGCCGTCATGACCTGCATCGTCAGCCGCCAGCTGTGTCTTCGGCCGGACGTGGACAACCACTGGGCGCTGCGGGACTTTGCTGCCCGGCTCATCGCCCAGATCTGCAAGAACTTCAGCACCACCACAAACAACATTCAGTCGCGCATCACCAAGACCTTCACCAAGGTGCATTTTAACGCCGGAACACGCGGGCCTCCGATGGAGCTGAGCGTGGGGAGGTTGAGTTGGACTGCGGAACTCCCTGCCACCACAGGCCGCGATGGGTGCCGTCTAGGGTGGCTTTAAAAGAGGGTTGGGGGAATTCATGGAGGAGGGCAGGGTTTCGAGGGCTCCCGGTATGTTTCCGGGCACAATTCAAAGTGTTGGGGCTGAGCTTAAGCCCTAAACGGCCCCAAATGCCCAGTATACCTGAAGGAGCGTCTCCACCCCCATTGGTTTGCCTGGACGCTGAGGTCCAGCTCCGAGGGCCTTCTGGCGGTTCCCTCGCTGCGAGAAGCCAAGTTACAGGGAACCAGGCAGAGGGCCTTCTTGGTGGTGGCGCCCTCCCATCAGATGTCAAGGCAACCCTTTTTAGGGAAGTCTTTTATGTTTTATGGTGTTTTTAATATTCTGATGGGAGCTGCCCAGAGTGGCTAGGGAGGCCCAGCCAGATGGGCGGGATATGTCATAAATAATAATAATAATAATAATAATAATAATAATAATAATAATAATAATAGTTGTTGTTGCCAGGATGGCTCTGTTTGCCTCCCCAGTCAGAGGCAGTGATGCTTCTGAATCCCACTTGCTGGAAAACGCAGGAGGGGAGAGGGCTCTTGGGTTCGGATCCTGCTTGCAGCTTTCCTATAATTTTTTGGCAACTTTTTGGCTGCTGTGATACTAAATGAGCCCCGTTTGGCCTGATCCACCAGCCAGGCTCTCCTCCTGTTCATATAATAAATAATAATAATTTTTATTTATAACCCGCCCTCCCCAGCCAAGACCGGGCTCAGGGCAGCTAACACCAGATATAAAAACAATTGATTAAAATACAACTTAAAAACAAGATTAAAACACAACATTAAAATGCAGCCTCATTTCAGCAGGAACTCAAAAACTTTTTGGAGGATGAAAACGTCAAGTGTTTAGCAAGGCTAACTGTGCAGACTGGTCCTAAAGGTAAAGGGACCCCTGACCATTAGGTCCAGTCGTGGCCGACTCTGGGGTTGCAGCGTTCACCTCGCTTTAGTGGCCGAGGGAGCCAGCGTACAGCTTTCGGGTCATGTGGCCAGCAGGACTAAGCCGCTTCTGGCGAACCAGAGCAGCGCACGGAAACGCCGTTTACCTTCCCACCAGAGTGGTACCTATTCATCTACTTTGACGTGCTTTCGAACTGCTAGGTTGGCAGGAGCAGGGACCGAGCAACGGGAGCTCACCCCGTCGCGGGGATTCGAATCGCCGACCTTCTGATCGGCAAGCCCTAGGCTCTGTGGTTTGACCCACAGCGCCACCCGTGTCCCTTCCAGACTGGTCCTACATGGGCCAGAAAAAAGCCAGGGAAGACCCCAAATAGGAGTTCCATCACAGGAAAGGAGAAAGGAAAGAAAAGAGGGGAAGGGGATCAAGTTGCTTCCAAGCCAAAAGCCAGGCGGGACAACTCTGTCTTACAAGCCCTGCGGAATCAGATCAAAATATGCATTTAGGGAGTCCGCTCCCCTCCCCCTGACTCCTCTCTCTCTCTCTCTCTTCTTCCCCCACTAGAGCTGGGTGGACGAGAAGACCCCCTGGACCACGCGCTACGGCTCCATCGCAGGGCTGGCTGAGCTGGGGCACGATGTGAGTAGCCTCAGAGCTGGCTATGGGCACAGCAGGGGCAGCCCAGGGGGCAAGCCAGGCTCACATCTCCCCCCTCACTCTCCTCCTGCCTCCCCAGGTGATCAAGACCCTCATCCTGCCCCGGCTGCAGGTGGAGGGGGAGAGTGTCCGCTCCGTCCTCGAGGGGCCGGTCGTCAGCAACATCGACAAGATCGGGGCCGACCACGTCCAGAGCCTCCTCTTGGTAAGGGGGCAGCCGGCGGGGGGGTGGGGTGGCTGCTGCCGAATGGCTTGCCTGCGTACAGAGAAAGAGCTGGTCCCAGGCACAGGGAGAAGCTGTGGGGAGGAAAATATAGGTCACCCATGTGGGGCAATTGATCGGCTGGAGCCCTAGATCCAAAGTTTGGGGCTGGACAAATCTCTCCAGCAAGAGGGGAGCTCCCAGAAAAGTATTAAGGTCACAGAATCACACAGCACAGTGATGAAGCATGAGGAATACAGTAGAATTGGTTGGAAGGGACACCAAGGGTCATCTAGTCCAACCCGCTGCAACGCGAGAATCTTTTGAACCCACAACCCTGAGATTAAGAGTCTCATGCTCTGCCAACTTAGCTGCCCCCTATATAGGCAGTTGGATCCTTTAAACATCCCATTTAGTCCACTGCCCTTCTCTGCCCCTCTGGCAACGAACGGACCACACCGTGAGGAAGTTTAAACGCTTTACTTACAAACTCCAAAGGTCAGATTCATGTGTTAGTGCATGCAGCAAGGAGAAGAACGTGGGTGGGAAATTCAGAAAAATATTTCTGAGCGCATGGTCTGGGCAGTGCATTAATCTCCTCCTGTGTAACTTCCTTGCGCTTGAATCCTGCCTGTGGGCTTGCCAAGGGCACCTACTTGGCGTCTGTGAGGGCAGGACGGTGGAATAGGCGGGTCCCCTTTTTGCCCAACCAGCTTCTGGGCTCTTCTGCTCTTCCGATGGAACTTCCACATCCAGGGGCAGTCTTTCTCCATTCCCGGGCTCTTAGTGGCTTGCGGCTGCCGCGAGGGCAGGATGCTGGGCTTGGGTGCTTCTTCTGAAGTCTCTCCTACGTCCTCCCCCCACCGCAGAAACACTGTGCTCCGGTCCTGGCGAAGCTGCGCCCCCAGCCCGACAACCAGGAGGCCTACCGGGCAGAGTACGGGGCGCTGGGCACCCTCCTGTGCACCCACGTGGTCAAGGCTCGCGCCCAGGCAGCCATGCAGGCGCAGCAGGTGAACCGCACCACCCTCACCATCACCCAGGTAAGGGGGGGCAGAACCCCCACCCCCAAGCACCCACGGGCTCCGGGTCTCTCCCTCCCTGGGCAGCCCCACCCAGGGCTGCGGTTCCCCTCTCCCTTCATAATAATAATAAATTTTATTAATTTTATTTAAATAAATTTTAAATATTTAAATTTTATTTAAAGAGGCAGCCTTGTTTAGGGAAGCTTTTAATGTTTAATAGGTTATTGTATTTTAGTGTTTTGATGGAAGCCGCCCAGAGTGGCTGCAGAAACCATCCAGATATGCGGGGTATAAATAATAAATTATTGTTATTGTTGTTATTATTATTATTATTAGGGCCTGGAACAAGGGCCTGGGGTCTGTGGTGTGCACGCCTAGGATGCATTAAGAAGACTGGGTGCCATCTGTGCATGTGCAGAGTGCATTTGCCCCACCACTGAAGGAACTCACACTTGGTAGTGGTGCCCGCCCTGTGGAACTCCCTCCCACCAGATGGGAAAAAACACCTACCAGACTTTTAGGAGACACCTGAAGGCAGCCCTGTTTAGGGAAGCTTTTCATATCTGAAGGGCTATTGTATTTTAACATTTTGTTGGAAGCTGCCCAGAGTGGCTGGGGAAACCCAGCCAGATGGGCAGGGTATAAATAAAAAATTATTATTACAGTGGTACCTCGGGTTAAGTACTTAATTCGTTCCGGAGGTACGTACTTAACCTGAAACTGAAGCACCACTTTAGCTAATGGGGCCTCCCGCTGCTGCCGCGCCACCAGAGCCAGATTTCTGTTCTTATCCTGAAGCAAAGTTCTTAACCTGAAGCACTATTTCTGGGTTAGCAGAATGTGTAACCTGAAGCGTATGTAACCCGAGGTACCACTGTATTATTATTATTATTATTATTATTATTATTATTATTATTATTATTATTATTCCTCCCCAGCCAAACACCAGCTATAAAACAATTGATTGAAATACAGTTTAAAAAACAAGATTAAAATGAACCTGGGAGGGAAAATCTACCACCTCCTGTGATCCTCTCTCTGTCTCTCTTTCTCTCCGCAGCCTCGCCCCACGCTGACCCTGTCCCAGGCCCCCCAGGGGGGCTCCGGCAGCGCCTCGCGGGCCCCCAGCATCATCAAGATGCCCGGCTCGCTGGCCCTCCCCATGCAGACGCTGGTCTCTGCCCGGCCGGCCACCCCCACCCAGCCCTCCCCGCCGCCCACCAAGTTCATCGTCATGTCCTCCTCGGCCTCCGGGACGCCCACCTCGCAGCAGGTGATCACGCTCAGCGGGGGCCCCGCCTGCACCTCCACCTCCCCCGTCACCACCACCGTGCCCAGCACCCAGCCCCTGGTCAAGCTGGTCTCCGGCGGGCAGGCCGCCCCCAGCCCCCCCGTCTCCGGCAGCGTCCAGAAGTACATCGTGGTCTCGCTGCCCGCCGCCGCCGAGGGCAAAGGGGCGGGGGCCGCCCAGCTCTCACCCTCCTCCTCGGGGGCCGGCGGCTTGGCCCTGGCGGGAGGCATCAAGCAGGAGCACGGCGAGAGCCCCCCGCCCCCCGGGAGCAGTGCCAGCACCTCGGCCGCCACCGCCTTCCTGGCCAAGGCCAACGGGGCACAGGGCTTGGTGCCAGAGTCCCCGCAGACGCCCTCCCTGTGAGGGAGGCCGGGCACGTCCCTGGATCGCAAGACGGCTGGGGGGCCGCAAGACAGCGCAGCACCTCCCCTTGCCCACTGCGTGCCAAGAAAGGGGGGCGACGGTGGCATCTCAACAGCATCTGCGTGACGTTAAGTCTATTCCCTCCCCACGTTTGGAGCAACTTGGGGGGCAGAGGAGAAGGAATCGAGACTCTGTGTTGTTTTTTCTTCCTGCGAGCAGCAGGGCCAAATTGGGGGGGCGTGTGTGTGTGTTTGTGAAAGTTGGGTGGGGGGTCCCACGTTTGGTGTTGTAGAAAAGCCCCCCCGTCCTTTCGTCTGTGTCGCAGAACTGTAAATAGGTACTCTTTTAAGTTCCAATAAACTCGGACTCTTCTACCTGTCTGTGAGAGTGGTGTTTGCCCTGTTCCCTTGTGGGATTCCCCCCCCCCCCAATCTAGGACACAGTAAAAGGAACCCCCTTCCTCTTGAAAGGCCCGGGGAGATGGTGACGGCCAGCTGGGCTTGGCAAGGCAGGCCCAACTCAAAGCAGGCAGATGCAGCTCCCATCAAAGAGTCCTACACTTGGAAGGGACCCCGAGGGTCATCCAGACCAACCCCGAAATAATAACACAAGCATTTCAGCATGGGAATCCCCAACAGGGGTTCTCTGCTGAGAAACTTCCAAGGAAGGAGAGCCCCCCTTTTTCTGAGGGCGCCCGGCCCTCTCTCCTACCTTCAGAAAGTTCTTTCTAACATCTACTTGGAGAATCTCACTGGTGTGGACGACACTGCAGGGAGCCCAGTTCTCCATCTGCTGCTGCCATGTGCATATGAAGCCCTTGCTTTTGCTGCTTTCTGGCGTTTTCTTGGCACGCCAGTCCAGGGCGTGGGGGATCCTGGCTCCCCAACCGGTTCTGCCAGCTTCCCGTGGGGCTCCCTGGTAGGTCTGGATGTGGGCCTGCCCCTCTCTGCAAGCTCCAGCCTGCACCTCCCGCAAAGAGGAGCTGCGCTGGACCCGCCGGGAGGAAGCAGGTAAGAGGCCTCACCTTTGCCCACCTGTTGGGAGGGGAGGGGAGGAGGAGAAGTCCCTTGAGTGGGACCAGAGGCAGAGCGCCTGGGAAAAGGGTTTGTGTAAAAGCACCAACGCCAAAAAGAGCCTGGGGCAGAAGCGAGAAAGGGGTGCCTCTGGAAGAACTTTCTGAGGGCCAGATTGACAGAAGTTGGTGGCCTCTCCTTCCTGGGTTCTTAAACAAGGGTTTGGGTGGCCAGGGATTCCTGCAGCGCATGGGGATGGACTAGATGACCCCTGGAGGCGCCTTGCAGCTCTGTAATTCCAGGGTTGATTTTGAAGCGCCACAGGTTGGACGCCCTCGCTGCCTCCGGAGATGGCGAGTGCCACCACTTTTGGCTGGCAAGGGTCCGCTAGTTGTCCAGCCCCCTGCGACGCACGGTGCCCCTCACCGCCTCCCGTCGGAGAGGGGCAGGATCCGGCTTGCTTTTCCCACGGACCCCTTCCTAGCCCCGCACCAAGGCCGTTTTTCGGAGGCGAGGCTTCCAGGACGCGCGAGTACCCGGGCGCACGGCGGCAGCAGCAGCCTCCGCTCCCCACAAACACGCGGACACGTCTGGGGCTCACTTCGCGACTTCTTTACTGACCCGGGCGGGCGAGGCCCCCCCTGGCCGGCTGACGGGGGGCGTCCGGCTGCACAGCTCCCGGAGCTGCTGGGGGAGCAGCGTCGCCTGTCCGCCCTCGCCCAGGACGCAGGGGAGCCAGCGCGCGTCGTAGACCACCTGCCCTCGAGGGGCGCCGCCGCAGCTCCCTTTGGGGACTTCGCCCTTGGAGTCCGTGCGCAGGATCAGGATCTTGGAGGGGCAGGGCGCGCGCAGGCGGCGCTCCCGAGGGGACGGCGAGCGGCTCGCCACCTGCTGCCCCGAGCGCCGGTGCCGCCCCGACGCCTCCTCCAACTCCTCCGGTTGCTGCTGCTGCTGCTCCCGCCGCCGGGCGCTGCTCGACGGCTCGGGGCGCTTCACGTCCGTCCCGTCCCGCCTGGAGACCCGACGGCTCAATCCGCTGCCGCCGCCGCCGCCGCCGTCGAGGGCCCGGCTAGAGCTGTGTCTGTGCGTCTGGGGAGCCGCCTCTGGACGAGAGGAGGCGCGGTGGGTGCTGCGCGCGCTCTTGGGGCGTCCGCCTTCTGCAAATTCGGGTGCAGGGGGGAAGAGAGAGAGAGAGAGAGAGAGAGAGAGAGAGAGAGAGAGAGAGGGTGAGGCCCCAAGGAGGAGGGTCCCCAAATCGCTGCTCCATCTCTGTGCCCCCGTCCCAATTTGGAGCAACTCTGCGCACCCCCATCTGCGTGCGCCAGAGGCACTCGGCCGTTCCGGTACCCAAAGTCACACCGGCCCACCGAGGGGAGATTTTTATTGCATGAGATTTTTGGGGGGGAACCGCCTGTTTGTAGGAAACGGCGACAGCAACACCCTCGAGCGGCATACCAGAAAAATATACCGTTACCCAGGAAAATGGGGAATAACTTGCAACCCGACTTTAATACGCGCCGGAAGTGGTGCCGTTGAAGGTTCCTGCCTGGTGTCAAAACGCAGGGAGTTCCGAAGTTGTATGTGCTGCCACACTAAATTATAGATTTCGTGCAAGGGAAGCCCCTCCAAGGGAGCACTGCAGGAAGGCACTCTGCACATGCTTGAGAGCAGCCTGCCCTATGCGCCTAACTCCAGCTGCTACTGGGCTGAGTTCTGCTGGGGTTGCAAGCCGAGGAAGCAGGGGCTGGTGTTTTCCTGCCTCAAGCACAACAGCAAAGACACACACTCTGTGTGTGTGTGTGTGTGCATAGCAGCCAAAGTCAGCCAAGTCTTGGAGATCCCGGGCCACAGGGAGGTTAGGCTGGCCTCAGCCAGAGCCAGGGCTTTTTTGGCTGTGGCTCCAATCTGGTGGAACGCTCTGTCCCAAGAGACCAGGGCCCTGCGGGACTTGACATCTTTCCGCAGGGCTTGCAAAATGGAGCTGTTCCACCAGGCCTTTGGCCGAGGCACAGTCTGACCCCCTCCTTTGGTAATCCCCACAGAACTCTAGCCCAATGGTTGCCTTTATTTTGATTTTGAATTGATTTTAGAATGAATTGATTTTAGAATGTATTTCAATTAATTGACCGTGATTTTATGTAAACTGTGTTACTTTTACTGTTGTTAGTCGCTCTGAGCCCAGCTTCAGCAGCTGGGGAGGGCGGGATATAAATCATCATCATCATCTGAGCTAGAGAATCCTGCAAGCAGGGGTTTTCTTTCTCTTCCCCTTACTTTTTAAATGCAACTATTAAAATTCATTTTCTCAACACCCCAAAACCAGTCGCCTGAGGCGGCCACCTCACTCTGCTGAATGGGAGGGCTGGGCCCTCTTGGGTGCGAGTGACTCTGCCCCCCAGCCATGAGTGTAGCCAGGATTCTTGTTAGGTGGGGCAGGACTTAGTTAAGTTAGTTAAGTGTTTCTATTGTTTTGCTGAAGACAGAAGTGCCTGGCGTGCTCTGGTCCAGGGGGTCACGAAGAGTCGGACACAACTAAACGACTCAACAAACAAAATTGTTTTGTTTGATGGGGGGGCGGCTGCTCCCTGCCCCCCCCGGCTACACCCGTGCCATCTCCAAGCTGCCTGGCCCTTAAATCCAGTTGTTCCTTGACTTTTGATTTGCACCCTGTCTTGGACCTAAAAGCAGAGAGGGAAGAGAGTTTCCCATCCCACACACCGTGGGGCTCCTGGTACCACCTCCAGCTGAAAGGTGGGGCTGTAGCCTTGGGTTCAGACCCCCCCACCCCTGACAACACCCCCAGCTAGGCCTGGCAAACCCCAGAGAACCACTGCTGCCGCCGGCCCGTGCAAACAGTGCTGATCTAGATGCACCCAAGGGGGGCTTGGATTATCCGTGGGTTGGGGACATCCTCACCTGGGATGGGGCGAAGAGACAGGAGGAGCCTCAGATCCGCTTTTAACTGCAGTGCAACAAGCCCCGGAAGTTTGGGAAGGGGCTTTTCTTGGCAGGAAGATGGGCAAAGGGAGGGAGCCTGGAAGAAGCTGCCTGGTGCTCCAACTCCCATCACCCCCTACCAGCTCGTGGTTGAGGGAGGTGGGAATTGCAGTCCAGGCAACACCCGACGGCCCAAAGTCAAAGAACAGGGCCCTACGCCCACTGGCCGGCCGCAGCTCTCCTTGGGTTGCCGATCTGCCTGCAGATGCCGTCAGGACTCGAACTCAGGGCCTGCTGCAGGCAGAGCAACACAGGCCATCCTGGACTGTGCAGAGTCCAGGCAAAGATCCATTGTGGGGTCCCTGCAGAGTCTGGGGGAGAGCATCTTTCAGGGGCTGTGATGTGAATGGGGATCTTGGTCCAAGGCTGCCCTATGTTGTTCCTCCCCCCCCCCCCGCCTCTGGTGGCTCCTTAAGTTTTCTCATCCCACAAAAAATGACTCCCCGACCTCGGCTGCTTGTCGGCTCCAGCGCCTCTTTCGCCTCCTCCTCCTGCTTCTCTCTCTTGCGCTTGCTCCGGGGAACCTCTTTGCTGCTGAAGGGCGGCGGAGGCAGGCAGAGCTGGGGGGGGGGGGGCGGGCGGGCGAGAAATAATAATATTAATAATAATTCCTTTATATCCCACCCATCTGGCTGGGTTTCCCCAGCCACTCTCGGTGGCTCCCAGCAGAATAATAATAGCGATAAAAGATCAAACATTAAAAACTTCCCTAAACAGAGCTGCTGTCAGGTGTCTTCTGAAAGTCAGATCGTTGTTTATGTGGGTGTTCCAGGCAGGCGCCACCACCAAGGAGGCCCTCTGCCTGGTTCCCTGTGACCTCACTTCTCCTGACCAAGGCGGTTCCCGTCCCATGATGAGGCCTGAATCCTGACTCAAAGGGATCCAAATGGTCCGCATCCTCCAGGTGTGCCTGGAGTCGTTCAGCAACCACCCGCTCAGTCACCTTGCCCAAGAATGGAAGATTTGAGACCGGGTCTGGGAACGCTCCTTCACAGAGGAAAGCATTCCCCGCCCCACAGAGCCCATCGCCCAGCCCCTCCCTGCTCACTTTTATGAGGTCAGGTCAGCAGGTCCAGTGAGCGGGGCATCAGTCCCAGCTTCAGGTGGGCCAGCTGGGCTTGGGTCGTTCCTGCATTTCAGGGGGTTGGTCTAGATGACCCTTAGGGGTCCCTCCCAAATCTACAGGTCTACAATTCTTGAATTTCCTGCCCCAGAGCCAGAGGGAGGAGGTCAGGGGTGGATTCCGGCACCCCTAGCTGGCCACTGTTGGCAGCTGGAGACTTAATATTTGGGGGTGTTAACGGAGAAATCTGAGGGCTCCCTTGGACAAAAAAACAAGGACACCAGCCAGGAATCCCAGAGCAAAACAGTAGCCAGTCGGCTTGGTCTTGATTGAAGACTCTTGCGACAGGACTCCCACCTGCCTCAAGGTGGAACAAGATGGAAGCCCCGAACAAAAGAGAACCCAAACTTTTATTAGCAGCTAATCACCATGTTAAAGGTAAAGGTAAAGGGACCCCTGACCATTAGGTCCAGTCGTGGCCGACTCTGGGGTTGCGGCGCTCATCTCGCTTTACTGGCCAAGGGAGCCGGTGTACAGCTTCCGGGTCATGTGGCCAGCAGGACTAAGCCGCTTCTGGCGAACCAGAGCAGCGCACGGAAACGCCGTTTACCTTCCCGCCAGAGCGGTACCTATTTATCTACTTGCACTCTGACGTGCTTTTGAACTGCTAGGTTGGCAGGAGCAGGGACCGAGCAACGGGAGCTCACCCCGTCACGGGGATTCGAACCTTTGATTTTCTGATCGGCAAGCCCAACCCAAGAGGCTGTCTAGGACCATGAAGGTTGGTATGCCAACTGGGAAGGGCTCCTGTAGACGTGTTGGCATGCTCAAGGGATCATGCCAACACGCCCTGTATCAAACCACCCCCTTTGATAGTTCTTCCTTCATAGAGGAAAATAAAAGTGGAACGGTACAGATCCGATGCACGGGTGATTTTCTATGAATTTATAACAGAAGTGTCGCGTATGTCATGTGTGAATGTGTGTGTGTGTGTGTGTGTGTGTGTGTGTGTGTGTGTGTGTGTCAAGTTTGTACAAACTGAATGATTGGTGGGCGTTTTTTACTGCAACACCTGTGAGTCAGTACATAGATGTATTGATCAGTGAATTCTTACATTTGGTATCGCGCAGCAAAGGCCCTTTGAATAGATAGGAAGAAACTGTGACGAAGTGTTTTGTGGGGACAAGTCACAAAAGGGATTGTGCTGGTTTTGGTAGTGGGCTGCAGGTGCGTGATATCTGCTGGAGGGGCAACCCCCCCAACCTATGCATAAATTCCTGCAACAGGGGGCTCTGGCCTAGTAGGGGATTACTCCCCCCCCCAAACCCCTCGCCCGTCCTCACCAGAGCAATGACGTTGTTGGCTACGCAGAGCAAGACCAGGCCGCCCAGAAACTTGATGGCCAAGTCCCCGACCTCCTGGCAGGAGCTGTGCTTGGAAGACATGGCAGGAGGTGGGCTGCCATTGCAGACTGAAGACCAAGAAACCAGCCGGTGGGGGGGGGGGGCAGGGAGGAGAAGCCATTGTGAGGCGGCAGCGATGAGCTCACAGTAGGAGAGGAGGGGGCAGCGAAGGCCTGGCACTGTGTGGGGTCTTCCCTCCCTGCCCTATAAGCCCCCCGTTGACCCACGAAAGGCAAACTCTCAGGAATTTTTAAGGAATTGACAGGCTGCGTTGATTCCTGTGTTGCGGGTTGGGATGGATGACCTTTAGGAGTCTCCCTTCCCACTCAGCAATTCCGTGATTAGATTTCAAAAGAATAAAAGTCAAATCTGCCTCCTATTTTTTCTTCTTCCTGTTTTATTCTGTCGCTTTGGGGGCTGCTTCTTCTTCTTTTTGAATTTGCATTTTATTTATTTGTTAACATTCTTATATTACATCGGTAAACATTGTCCTATTACATTACAGGACTTACTGTAATATAATTTCCAACGTGTATACAAAAATTATATACAAATTTTATGTACCTAGAAAGAAAATGAAAAACAAAAAAGAGAAAGAGGAAAAACAAAAATGATTTCCCCCCCCCAAATCATATACATACCAACACACTAGACTTCCTGTCTTTCCCATTGTATATTCCTTTTTTGCAAATGAATGTACGATACAATACGATATCTTTATTGTCATTGTCCCATACAGAACAATGAAACTGAAAAATCTACATAAGACATTCAAAAACCCCTAAAAACTCTGAAACCCCATTTTAAAATACAATATACTCCTATAGAGACTCCTTATACTGGGTTTAAAACCAGAATTCCATTTGGGTAGAAACTATTGTCTATTTCTTGACATATTATCTAATACATTCCGAGGTCAATAGGTGCTCTTAGTCTTCTTTCTCAACTCAGTCTCACTCCAATGTCAGTCGAATGCTAGCTATGCAAATCTGCCCCCTAACCTGTCTTTTTCTTCCCTTTTCCCCCTACCCCCATAATTCTGACCGGGGTCCCTCGTCCCTCCTCCAAGGGCTGGAGCCCCCTGTCCTATGTCTCCCCCCCCCCTTGCTTCCTCTCTAGGTCGCCATGCCTTCCAGGCTGAAGTTCTTCCGGGGACAGCGCTACCAGCACCTGAAGAAGCGCTGCCTGCAGCAGCAGAGCCTCTTTGAGGACCCCGAGTTCCCGGCCACAAACGCCTCCCTCTTCTACCGCAGAGACCCTCTGCAGGGAGTCTCCTGGAAGCGCCCCGGGGTGAGCAGGAGACAGGGGTGCCTAGTGGTTAGAGCGCTGGAGAGGCCAGGGTCCACATTCCCCCACTCGGCCCTCGTGAAGCTCCCTTGGGGGCCGGTCCCCGCCTGGCCTACCTCGCAGGGATTATTGAGAAGGGGAGCCCCCCCTTGAATCATGGAATTGCAGAGTCTCAAGGGACCCTCAGAGGCCCTCTAGTCCAACCCCGTGTGCAATGCAGGAATCTTTTGCCCGACATGGGGCTCGAACCCACAACCTTGAGATTAAGGAGTCTGCCAACTGAGCTATCCCTGTGTTAGGAGGAAAAAGTGGGGTGGGAATTAAATGAATACATAAATACGGGGTCTTGGGGTGGGGTTGGTGAATCCTACTGTACCCAAAGGACTTCAGCTCAGCAGATCCCCATAGACTTGGGGTCCCCTCCAGGAGCAGGGTGTCTCCTTGACCCCAAAGGGGTGGGAGAGAGTGGGGGCCTGGGCAGATGTGGGGGACTCCCTGGTCCTGAATGGGGTCACTGTGCCCCTGAAGGAGCAGGTGTGCAGCCTGGGAGACATTTTGGACTCACGGCTGTCCATGGAGGCACAGGTCAACTCTGTGTCCAGGGCAGCTGTTTACCAGCTCCATCTGGTACGTAGGCTGAGACCCTATCTGCCTGCGGACTGTCTCGCCAGAGTGGTGCATGCTCTGGTTATCTCCCGCTTGGACTACTGCCATGCGCTCTACGTGGGGCTACCTTTGAAGGTGACCCGGAAACTACAACTAATCCAGAATGCGGTGGCTAGATTGGTGACTGGGAGCGGCCGCCGAGACCACATAACACCTACACTGGCTCCCAGTATGTTTCCGAGCACAATTCAAAGTGTTGGTGCTGACCCTGAAAGCCCTAAACGGCCTCAAGGGCCCAGTATACCCGAAGGAGCAACTCCACCCCCATCGTTCTGCCTGGACACTGAGGTCCAGCTCCGAGGGGCTTTTGGTGGTTCCCTCCCTGTGAGAAGCCAAGTTACAGGGAACCAGGCAGAGGGCCTTCTCAGTGGTGGCTCCCGCCCTGTGGAATGCCCTCCCACCAGATGTCAAAGAGAACAACTACCAGACTTTTAGAAGACATCTGAAGCTTTTAATGTTTGATTTAGTACTGTATTTTATTATTTTGTTGGAATCCGCCCAGAGTGGCTAGGGAAACCCAGCCAGATGGGCGGGGTATAAATAAATTATTATTATTATTATTATTATTATTATTATTATTATTATTATTATTATTTTATATAAAGCGCGAAAGGCAGGAGCGTCATTTCCCACATTGCCAGGGTTGGACTAGGTGCCTCTGGGTGCCTCTTCCAGCGCTATGATTCTGTGCGATGTTGCCTCTGGCTTCTGCTGCTTCAGCCGCAGACCTGGCAGGGCTGTTTCTCAGGGGGAGGTGGGTGGGGAGAAGCCCCTTGGCTCTGCCCTATAATGGGGGGCGTTTGGGGTTCCAATGTCCAGAGAGCCTCTCTCCCTCCCTTGGCCAGGAGCTGTGCGCTGACCCCCGGCTCTTTGTGGACGGCATCAGCCCCAGGGACCTGCACCAGGGCAGCCTCGGGAACTGCTGGTTTGTGGCGGCCGCCTCCTGCCTGGCCAGCGAGCCCAGCATCTGGAAGAAGGTAGGGGCCCCTCCTTTGCCCACCCCCTTCTCTGCCCCCTTCCCTGCCCCCTCTCTGCCCAAGCAGACACCAGCCTCTCTCTTGTTTGCAAGCGGGATCTAGCCATGATGTGAACCGGGACTGGTTGGTTCAGGCCAGGGTGCCTCTGGTCATGTGCAGAGTGCCCGAAAGAGAGATGCAGCTCTGTCCAGAGGGCTGCCCTCTGAGGGGTGCCAGGGTGCCAGGCCTGCTGCGCCAAAACAGTATCCAGTTCTTCTCTTTTTATTTTTTAAAATTAATTTATTTAACATAATTATTACAAAATATAAGCTAAATATTGCAAATACATACATATATATATCAGATAAGCACACATATATAAAAAAGAGAACAGAAGAAAAAAGAAGAAAAAATAAAGAGAAACTCTCTCTTTTTTAAAAAAACAAACAAACCCAGAACCTAGCTGTGATTCTGGCTTCTTTGAGTGCCTCTGGGCATGTGCAAAGTGGCAAGGATCCATTCAGGGTTCGGTCAGCCAGCCAGCTACAAATCCACTTAACAGCTGCCTCGCCGCACTCCCATTTTACCAGCTTCCTTGCGAGAATATCCTGGGGGACTTTGTCAAAAGCCTTCCTGAAATCAAGATAAACTATGTCTTCAGCATTCCCCTGATCCACTCGTTTTGTATCTCGGCCTTTTTCTTTGGCCTCCTCCTGCCAGAGTCCAAAGCCCTTCCTGCTTCTCTTCCCTCAGGTCATCCCCAACCCCCGGGAGCAGGATTGGGACCCTGGCCGGCCCCACGCCTACGGCGGGATCTTCCGCTTCCGCTTCTGGCGCTGGGGCAGCTGGACGGAGGTTGTGGTGGACGACCGGCTGCCCTGCCGCCAGGGACAGCTCCTCTTCTGCCGCTCGGCCGAGCCCCGCGAGTTCTGGAGCGCCCTCCTGGAGAAGGCCTACGCCAAGTGGGTGGGGCAAAATGGGGGGGGGGGAATTGGGTGGGGGGGTCTTCTCAAGGGCGTAAGGAGAGACCTGCTACTGGATCAGGCCAGCTGGTTCAGCACCCTGGCCTCAAAATAGCGGAAGGACCCCAGGATCCTAGGGAGCGAGATATATTGGCAAAACCTATTGGTATTTTGCAACTTTCCGACTCGTTGCAGGACCTCAGCCAGACCTAGCAGAGTCAACGCAGAATCCACGGAAGCAATTGGCAACTTGGCTGCAGACAGGATAGACGAAGCAGGAACCGGGAACTTGTAGTTAGGTGTTTATTATATACAGCGGACTATTTACAGGAACACCGGGACACGGGTGGCGCTGTGGGTTAAACCACAGAGCCTAGGACTTGCTGATCAGAAGGTTGGCGGTTCGAATCCATTATTTAAATAGATAAATAGGTACCGCTCCGGCGGGAAGGTAAACGGCGTTTCCGTGCGCTGCTCTGGTTCTCCAGAAGTGGCTTAGTCATGCTGGCCACATGACCTGGAAGCTGTACGCCGGCTCCCTTGGCCAGTAAAGCGAGATGAGCGCCACAACCCCAGAGACATCCACGACTGGACCTAATGGTCAGGGGTCCCTTTACCTTTACCTATTTACAGGAACAGAACACGGACCTTTTGCTAGCTCTCTCTGACACGACTCACAACTCCTACACTCACTGACACACTGAACCACTGAACCCTGAACTAACACATTCCTGTTAGTAGGCCATTAATTATCGCTGCCTTGAGAGAGCTTGACCAATCAGGGAGCTGTCTCCATGTCTCTGTTATCACCAGGCAGACTTACTCCTTCACATGACCTTCTGGCTGTCTGCCAGACCTTAATTGACTCTGTGTGAGTAGCTAGACGTACATAGTTTCCCAACAAAATAGACTGCCTCTGCAACTGGAGAACTTCTGAAGAGCCCCCATTGGCTGCTGGATCCGGCCAATGGGGGCCCATCTAGCCCTGTTCTCACAGTGGCCAAGTGGGTGCCCCAGTGCGGAAGCCTGCGGTCAGGATTCGAACACAAGAGCACTCCCCCATCCCACGATTTCCTGCAACTGGGGTTCAGAAGCATTGACTGCCTGTGAAGGCAGAGCAATAATCGATAGCCCTCTCCTCCTCCATGAATTTGTGTGATCCTTTTTTAAAGGCATCCAGGTTGGCTCCTGTAGCAGGGAGTTCCGCAGTTGCAACGCAGGAATCGCGGCTCAAGAGTCCCTGACAGACAGCCGTCAGATCTCATGTGGCTCTTTTTATAATATTCCAGAGTACTTTAAAAAAATCTAATCTAGAAAAACAAACAGGAGAAGGGGGAAAGTAAAAGGAAAGGAAAAATAGAAAAAGATGAAATAGCTTCTGATTCTCTGTCTGCCAGCTAAATATACTAATATATTCGCTCAAATTAATATCCAGCTATTCTATTTTCTATCAACCATCATTTTTTGCCAGATATTATTATTTAATTTTATTTATACCCTGGCCAAGACCGGGCTCAGGGCAGCTAACACCAGCTATAAAAACACTTGATTAAAATGCAACTTAAAAACAAGATTAAAATACTACTTCAAATGCAGCCTCATTTAAGTGGAAGCCCAGATCGAAAACTGTTTGCGTGGAGAAAACGTCAAATCTTCACCAAGGCCAACTCTCCAGACTGGTCTTATGTGGGCTAGAAAAGTCAGAGAAGTCCCCAAATAGGGGTTCCATCACCGAAGGAAAAGGAAGTTAATTTAAAGTCTGCTTTTACTCTTAATAAATGTCAATAGTGGGCTTTGCAAGTGTGGGGAGGGCAGCTGGGATTCTCAGACCCTCCTCCTGACAGACTCTCCATTGGGGCAGCTGGCTGGCTGTAATCCCCCCCCCCCATTCAAGGGCTGTGTGGTCGAATGGTTAGGGCACCAGCTCTGAGAATGGGCCTTGTTCCTTCGTCCAAAAGACCGGTCATTGGGGAGTGACCAGCACACCCCAGCCCCAACCTGGTGCCCAGCCACTTCAGCAATGGGGGGGCTGACCACTGGGCATTCCAGCCCACCCACCCTCTTTCCCCTCTCCTCCCCAGGCTGAATGGGTGCTACGAGGCCCTGGAGGGCGGCAACACGGCCGAGGCGCTGGTGGACTTTTCGGGGGGCATTTCGGAGCCCCTGGCGCTGGACGAGGGGGGCTTCGGCACGGACCCCGAGAAGCGGAAGGAGCTCTTCCAGCAGCTGAAGAAAGCCCACGCCCGAGCGGCTCTCGTCAGCTGCTCCATCCGGGTGAGAAAAGAGGCCGAGGTGAAGGAGAGGCAGCGCGGCACAGTGGTTAGAGCGCTGAAAGAGACCAGCGTTCGAATAATCCCGGCGCTCGCTGGATGTGACCCTGATGGCCAGACTCTGCCTCTTGGCTTTCCTTGCAGGGCTGTTGTTGGGGACTGAATGAGGAAGGGGAGAGAGAGAGAGGAAAAGGGTTTGGGATATCAGTGCAATAAATAAATTAAATAAAGATAAACTGGCCATTAGAAGTAAAAAGAGAAGCAGGGGAGAAGCATTCTTTCTCTCCCCCCCCCCATTTTTATTTCTGCTTTTCAGATATATACATTTCACTGATTTTACAATCCTTTTGACATTTCGGAACTTGACTTCCTTCCCCCTCTTTCTGCGGGTCCTTAAATTTATTTTTAAACATCTTCTTCATATCCAAATTCACTTAACTCGCTCGTTTATCTTCTTCCAATATATACTCTTACGTAACCGCAGGTTAGTACAATAATCCTTCCAGTGTGTTTTTTTATCTGTTTGCAATTTACCTGTAAATAATTCAATAAACCATTTCCACTCTTTTATAAAAAAAAAGTTCGTTATCTGGATTTCTTCTTCTTCCGGTAAGTTTCGCCATTTCTTCATATTCCATAAGTTTTTGTATCCATTCTTCTTTTGCTGGGAATTCTCCTTTCCATTTTTGGGCAAGTAACATTCTTGCCGCTGTAGTTGGAGACATAAATAAGTTTCTGTACAATTTAGGTAGTTCTGTCTCTATAATTCCCAGATGAAAAGCTTCTGGGTTTTGTTTGTTTTTTAACAAATGTTACTTTAAACATCTTTTTCAATTCATTGTATATCGTTTCCCAGGAAGCTTTAACTTTACTGCAAGACCACCCCATATGCTAGAAAGTAACATTCTTGCTGCTGTAGTTGCAGACATGAATTAAGTTTCTATACAATTTAGGCAGTTCTGTCGCTATAATTCCCAAGAGAAATAACATTTACGAATGTTATTTTGAACATCTTTTTCGTTGCATTGTATATCGTTTCCCAGGAAGCCTTAACCTTCCTGCAAGACCACCACAGGGCGTTCTTAGTCTTGCATGGCCGTTCTCTGAATCTCTGTGTGTTGTGTGTCCCCCGCCCCACAGTCCCTCCCTGGCGAGGGGCCCGAGGCTGAGCTGCCCTGCGGCCTGGTCAGGGGCCACGCCTACGGGGTCACGGCGGTCAGGACCGTCCACCTGCGCAGGAGGAACCTGCTGGAGCTCTTCAAGGTCAAGAAACTGCAGCTGATTCGCATGCGGAACCCCTGGGGGACGGTGGAATGGAACGGGGCCTGGAGCGACAAGTAAGGGGGCACGCGGGAAGGCTGCATTGGGGTGGGTGGAAGGGGCCTGGGGGATTGGGGGAGAAGTCAGCCCCCTTAGTCACAGAATTATGGACCTGTAGAGATAGGAGGGGGCACCAGTGGTCATCTACTCCAACCCCTCAATGCAGGAATCTAGGGGAGAGGTCAGCCCCCTTAGTTGAAGAATTATGGATCTGTGGAGGTAGGGGGACCCCAGTGGTCATCTAGTCCAACCCCCACAATGCATGAATCTGGGGGGAGCAGCCAGCCCCCTTCATCATAGAATTATGGACCTGTAGAGATAGGAGGGGACCCCAGCAGTCATGTAGTCCAACCCCCCACAATGCAAGAATCTAGGGGGAGCAGCCAGCCCCCTTAGTCACAGAATAATGGGCCTGTAGAGAAAGAAGGGGGCACCAGCGGTCATCTAGTCCAACCCCCACAATGCAAGAATCGCAGCTGAAGAATCCCTAAAGAGATGGTTGCCTGATCTCTGCTTAAAAACCTCCAGCAAATCTTAGAATGTAGAGTGGGAAGGGCAACCCAAAGGTCATCCAGCCCAACCCCACGCAATGCAATGTGGTGGGGTCCCCCTGGAGGGGAAAGGAGACCGGGTGGGCTCTGGGGGGGCTGTTAGAGAGGGTCCTGCTCAAGGGGCGGAGGCTTTTGACCTGTCTCACTTCAAACCTCCCCCCCCCCACACTTCAAAGGTCCCCAGAATGGCAGAAGGTGAGCCAGCGAAACCGGAAGCAAATGGGGGTAACCGTCCGGGACGATGGCGAATTCTGGTAAGTTGGGGCTTTTTTGGGGGGGTCTCCATTGGTCTCTCTCTGTGATTGTGGTGCCCCTCAGGGTCCGATCCTGCAAGACTCCATTTCAGGGGTCAGCTGCAGGTTTCTAGGACAGGCATAGGCAAACTCCGGCCCTCCAGATGTTTGGGACTACAATTCCCATCATCCCTAGCTAACAGGACCAGTGGTCAGGGAAGATGGGAATTGTAGTCCCAAACATCTGGAGGGCCGGAGATTGCCTATGCCTGCTCTAGGATGTGGAAAGACCCCAAGGCAGGCTGGCCCCTCTTTCCCTCTCCATGGGGCAGCCTCTGCAGCCTGCCAAGACCAGACTCTGACAGCTGATGGATTGATTGACTGACGGGTAGTATTTCTGTTCCGGTTCAAATGAGTCCCAGAGCAGCTCACAAGCAACACATAAATGCACAACGTCAGTAATTGCAACTGAAAAAACACTATATTAGCAAACCAAAATATAGCTGGACGTCCCAATTGGAGCATGACACACCATCTGATTAGCAAACCAATAAGGCGTTTATAATCTCTGAAGCAATATTCACTAAATTGCAGCTAAAAAATAAGCTGCAAAGTCTACACCCCCCAATGTTTCATAATCTTTCGCTCTCTTTGGTTCATTGAGAGAGTGTGTCTAAGGAGCTCCAGGCGGCTCGAGTAAGTGAGCCAAGCCACACACGAGCACCGGAAGGTTGAAGGAGAATATTTCCGACCTCGCCAGTCCCTGCCTGACTCTTCTTCCCTGTCTCCCTGACTTTCCCGGCAGGATGAGCTTTGAGGACTTCTGCGCCCATTTCACAGACGTCGTCATCTGCCGCCGCATGAACACGGCGAGGCTGAGCTGCCGGCGGAGCTGGGTGGAGGGTCTGCAGTTTGGGGAGTGGGACCCCCAGAAGAGGCAGGCAGGGGGCTGCCTCAACCACCGGGACACCTTCCTGGAGAACCCCCAGGTGACTGGGGGAAAGCGATGGACGTTCTGGGACCCCATATTTCGAAAACCTCATCAGTTTCGTTTTTGCAAGCTGAGAAGAAGGGCGAGAGGCTGAGTTCTCCTCTTTTTAGCGTTTTATTTCTTTTGCTTTAAATGCCCTTGCTTTTCCACTTTTGCTGCGATTCCTGCATTGCAAGGCAGGTTGGACTAGATGACCACTTGGGGGTCGCTCCCAATTCTGCAGTTCGATTATGTAAGTTTATTGATTTATTAAATCTGTATACTGCCCTCCATCCATAGATCTCAGGGAAGTACACAGCACAAAAAAGCAAGATAAACACAAAATACCGTATTGGCCTGAATATAAGCCGCACCCGAATATAAGCCACACCTTTAAAATTCAAGGGGGGGCGGAGACAATACCCGAATATAAGCTGCTGCCTTAAAATTCTGCAGTTACAGATAGGTAGCCGTGTTGGTCTGCCATAGTCAAAATAAAAAAATTCCTTCCAGTAGCACCTTAAAGACCAACTAAGTTAGTTCTTGGTATGAGCTTTCGTGTGCATGCACACTTCTTCAGATACACTGAAACAGAAGTTGCCAGATCCTTCTATATAGTGAGAAGGTGGGGAGGGGTATTACTCAGAAGGGTGGTGGGAATGGGAGATTGGCAGATAGCTGAGATGAGCCTGTTGACGACTCTTAACTGATACCCAGAGAGAACTTGCTGCAAGACAGACCCAAAAAAGAAAATAACAGAACACCTCTAGTCATCACATACAGCTCCCAAGTTAAAACAGTACAACGCATCATCAGAGACCTACAACCTCTCCTGGACAATGACAGTTCTCTTTCTCAAGCCCTGGGAGGAAGACCTTTCATTGCCTACAGACAGCCACCCAATCTTAAACAACTCCTAACCCACAATAATACTACAACCAGACTTAACACGGACACTGGCACCAGAGCCTGCAATAAACCCAGATGCCAACTTTGCTGCCACATACACCCGGACAACACCATTACTGGCCCCAACAACATCACACATACCATCTTGGGACTATTTAATTGCTCATCGTCTAATATTGTGTATGCCATCAAATGCCAACAGTGTCCTTCAGCTCTCTATATTGGACAAACAGGCAAAACCTTATGCCAAAGAATAAACGGACATAAATCAGACATCAAGAATCACAAAACAGAGAAACCAGTAGGAGAACACTTCAGTCTCCCAGGACATTCTATACAAGATCTCAAAGTGGCTGTTTTACTACAAAGGAGTTTCAGAAATAGACTGGAAAGAGAAGCTGCTGAATTGCAACTCATTACCAAACTAAAACCATGGAGAGACCTGGTCTGAACAGAGACATTGGATTCTTATCTCATTATACATGACTAGCTATTTTTCACCTTCTCACCCCTTGCCTTTTCCTGTAAGACCTATTGCAGTCGTTAAGAGTCGTCAACAGGCTCATCTCAGCTATCTGCCAATCTCCCATTCCCACCACCCTTCTGAGTAATACCCCTCCCCACCTTCTCACTATATAGAAGGATCTGGCAACTTCTGTTTCAGTGTATCTGAAGAAGTGTGCATGCACACGAAAGCTCATACCAAGAACTAACTTAGTTGGTCTCTAAGGTGCTACTGGAAGGAATTTTTTTATTTTAAAATTCTGCAGGCACTCACACCTGTTCCGTTTTACCGTCTGTCTGTTTCAGCAGTTATATCATAAAAGCACATTTTTGTAAGGTCGCGAATTTAAGCCACACTTTAACTTTTCACGGTCGGAATTTGGGGGGGGGGGGAGGTGAGGCTTATATTCAGGCCTATACAGTCATACCTCTTCTTGCGAATGCTTCATGTTGCATTTTTTTCAACCCGGAAGTGTTTATTTCTGGGTTTCGCTGTGTGTGCGTGCACAAGCATTCTGCGTGGTTCGCGCATGTGCAGAAGCACTCTATTGCGCTTTGCAGATGCGCAGAAGTGCTGCTCTGGTTACAGTGCGAACCGCAACCCCAGAACGGATCATGTCCACAACCACAGGTACCGCTGTACGGTACATAATAAAAATAAAAATAAGAACAAGAACACACACACACATATACATATACATACATATATACATACATATATATATATATATATATATATATATATATATATATATATATATATGCTTTCGTAGATTTTCACGGGTACAGGAATGCAGGTTTTGGTGTCTTCGGGTGTCTTCCCGTGTAAGAGTTGGGGTGTCTAGGCGATGTTTCGACGAGGTCTCACTCGTCATCTTCAGGCTGGTGCTTTCGGCTTCTTGTTACTGGAACAGAGCAGGATCTCAGTGTTTGAGTTCCTATAAATACTGTTGAGGGGGTGTGGTGTATAGCCTCCAACGTTCTGGGCAGAGAGGAAGTTCCCAGGGTGTGCCTTTTCTTCTTTTGTTCCTTAATTACTTGAGGGATATCTTGAGTGATTTCTTGAGTGATATTCTGAGTACCACTTAGGAGGGTCATTAGGTGTGGATTAGTAGCTAAAGCTTTCGTGTCTTGACCTCTTGAGCTTGTGAAGAGTTTTTCTGAGAAGATGGCTGTACTGCACTAAGTTGTGCTCTGGCTTGGCTTCGTGTATAGGGGCGAGCTGTGGTTTTGTGCCCTGTGTCAGCCAGATCTGTGTAGGGATTGCAGGGGGGTGCAGCATCCGGAGGTGCCACTATGGTTTGGCTACTGGATGGTGTCTGTAATTTATCTGTGGAGAGGGTCTGGGTTTGGGTCTGGTGTGGTTGATTGGAGATGGCGTTCTGTGTGCCTCTGGTTCTGGTGTCGGTTTTTGTGGGGAGGGCTAATTTCCAGATGTCTGGCAGGCGGGACGTGTCGTCACGCTTGTTCATGTTGTGAGGGTGTTTCTCTATCTCGATGGCTTCCATGATTATTCTCTTGTGGTGATGTTCCATGTTAAAGAGCAATTTGGAATCTGCAAAATTAATTTCGTGTCCTGTTTCTTTCATGTGTTGGAAAAGAGAGGAAGTTTTTTCTTCTTTTTTGACGGCATTCTTGTGTTCTGCGATACGTGCATTTATTCGTCTGTTTGTTTGTCCAATGTACGTGGCTGGGCAGACTTTGCAGGGTATTTCATAGACCCCTTGGTTTTCCAACTGGATTTTATCTTTGGGGTTTCTGAGGATATTGGCTATTTTTTGGTTGGTGCAAAAGGCTGTTTTGATATTGTGTTTATGGAGGATTTTGCTAATTTTATCTGTAGTGCCCTTGATATAAGGAAGGAGGGCCATGCCATTGTTTTCTTCTGTGTCTTGGTTTTTGGGGGGTGTTTCTTTTTGGATTAGCTTCGTAACCCTGTTTTGCTGGTATCCATTGGCGATTAACACATTTGAGAGATTCTGTAACTCTCTGTAATGTGTTAATCGCCAATGGATACCAGCAAAACAGGGTTACGAAGCTAATCCAAAAAGAAACACCCCCCAAAAACCAAGACACAGAAGAAAACAATGGCATGGCCCTCCTTCCTTATATCAAGGGCACTACAGATAAAATTAGCAAAATCCTCCATAAACACAATATCAAAACAGCCTTTTGCACCAACCAAAAAATAGCCAATATCCTCAGAAACCCCAAAGATAAAATCCAGTTGGAAAACCAAGGGGTCTATGAAATACCCTGCAAAGTCTGCCCAGCCACGTACATTGGACAAACAAACAGACGAATAAATGCACGTATCGCAGAACACAAGAATGCCGTCAAAAAAGAAGAAAAAACTTCCTCTCTTTTCCAACACATGAAAGAAACAGGACACGAAATTAATTTTGCAGATTCCAAATTGCTCTTTAACATGGAACATCACCACAAGAGAATAATCATGGAAGCCATCGAGATAGAGAAACACCCTCACAACATGAACAAGCGTGACGACACGTCCCGCCTGCCAGACATCTGGAAATTAGCCCTCCCCACAAAAACCGACACCAGAACCAGAGGCACACAGAACGCCATCTCCAATCAACCACACCAGACCCAAACCCAGACCCTCTCCACAGATAAATTACAGACACCATCCAGTAGCCAAACCATAGTGGCACCTCCGGATGCTGCACCCCCCTGCAATCCCTACACAGATCTGGCTGACACAGGGCACAAAACCACAGCTCGCCCCTATACACGAAGCCAAGCCAGAGCACAACTTAGTGCAGTACAGCCATCTTCTCAGAGAAACTCTTCACAAGCTCAAGAGGTCAAGACACGAAAGCTTTAGCTACTAATCCACACCTAATGACCCTCCTAAGTGGTACTCAGAATATCACTCAAGAAATCACTCAAGATATCCCTCAAGTAATTAAGGAACAAAAGAAGAAAAGGCACACCCTGGGAACTTCCTCTCTGCCCAGAACGTTGGAGGCTATACACCACACCCCCTCAACAGTATTTATAGGAACTCAAACACTGAGATCCTGCTCTGTTCCAGTAACAAGAAGCCGAAAGCACCAGCCTGAAGATGACGAGTGAGACCTCGTCGAAACATCGCCTAGACACCCCAACTCTTACACGGGAAGACACCCGAAGACACCAAAACCTGCATTCCTGTACCCGTGAAAATCTACGAAAGCAAATATATATATATATATATATATATATATATATATATATATATATATATATATACACACATATACATATATATGTGTGTGTGTGTGTATGTGCGTGTGTATGTATACATATTAACAGATATATATACCATATAAGCAGTCAAAACAATAGGCTGACCTTTTCTCTCTTCTCCCCCCAGTTCTTCTTCGACGTGTCTGGGGTTCGAGACTCGGTCCTGATCTCGTTGCAGCAGGAAGACACCCGTCAGCTCCGGGGGTCTGGCTCCGGGGGGCACAACCTCCCCATTGGCTTCGAGCTCTTCAGCGTGAGTCCAAGCACCTCGTTCGGGGGGGGGGGCTTGGGGGTGCAGGAAGCTCTGGGTGTAGGGAGTAGGGCAGGTCATAAAAAACTTTTTCTTTTTAAATGCCTGCTCCAAGGGTCTTAGCCCAGCTTTGCCTGGGGAAGGTGGGATATAAATAAAATCATCATCATCATCATCATCATCATCATCTTGCTACACTAGGGATTATCTAGCTATATCTGAAGTTTCATGCATATCAGTTAATATATTGACCCTGCTCCGCTGAATTGAAATTTCAGCCTTCATGACTTGGGAAAATGGCCAAGTAAACAGCTATTTTCATAGAGGAGGGTCAAGATATTAACTGATATGCGTGAAATTTCAGATATAGCTAGATAATCCCTAGTGTAGTAAGAGAAGACCTTTGGAGAAGGCATTTTCAAAACAAAGCTTTTAATGATCCGCCCTGGGGGGGAGGCCTTGCGTGACCTGGCAGGGGAGGGGCTGAGGAGGGGGGCCTTGGCGCTGCCATTTGAGCTGCAGAGTTGGAAGGGACCCCCAGGACTCATCTGCCCCAATGGAGGCTTCTGAGCAGAGACCGGCTGGCCACCCCCAGGGGATTCTCGAGCGGCGATTCCTGCCTTGCCGGGGTTGGGCTGGATGACCTCTGGGGTCCCCTCCCCGTTAAATGTAATTCCCTCCCTCGCAGGTGGAGCAGAACCGGACTTGGCGCCTGCATCGCATTCCGCCCCGAATGGCCGGCTCCACCTACATCAACTCCCGCAGCGTCTTGCTCCGGGCAGAGGTGCCCGGGGGCCGCTACGCCCTCCTGCCCACGACCTTCGACCCCGGCCAAAGCAGCACCTTCCTCCTGCGCATCTACAGCGAGCGCCCGGCCAGGCTGCGGTGAGCAGGGCCCCTCGAACCCTAGTCTCTCTCCCTCTGAGCATCTGCAGAGTGCATTCGCCTCGCCTGACGGGCCTCTTCGCGGCAGCCCCTTTCAGCTTGGCAACTTGAGATTTCACGATGGTGACAAGTGTTCCTCTGGGCATGGGCAGAGTGCCTTTCCCTCGCTACAGATGGAGCGGATTGTCTGATAACATAAAGACAGAGGGTGGTGTCTCTCCTCCAGGGGGTGTTCTCTCCTTCGCTGTGTATTTAATTTTAAAACACCCACCACCCCCAAAAACGATTCCTGGGAGCTCACGTGCCCCTCGCAGACCCCTGGCTCCCGGTGTTGTTGGCAAACTGCAGTTCACAGGGGAGTTTAGCGGGTGGGTGGGCTTTGGACGAAGGGGCCCTAAGCAGGGATGGCAGGGGGTGGACTGGATGACCCCTAGGAGCCCCATACAGATCTATGTTCCTGTAAGGCTATTCCCCCCCCCCATATTTAAATTGCATTTTAACCTGTCTTTTAAATTGGTTGTTTTTTTCCTATTATGTTTTCACTGTAATTTTATTGGTGTTAGCCGCCCTGAGCCTGGCTCTGGCCAGGGTGGGCGGGGTATAAATAAAATTTATTATTATTATTATTATTATTATTATTATTATTATTATTATTATTATATTAGAATAAAAATACACTTCTTTCCCTCCCTCTCTGCCCCCCAGGGCTGTCAACCGCAATGACCCCCCACCTCCACGCTGCAGTTGCTGCTCCGGATCCCACCAGCTCATCACCTCCGTTTGCGTCCATCGGGCCGTGGGGCTGGCACTTCCCAACTCCAGCAAAGGTGAGCTTGCGACAACTCCTGCACTGCAGCGGGTTGGGCTAGATGACCCCTGAGGGTCCCTCCCAACTCTGCAGTTCTGTGATTCTGCAGAAAGACACTTGCCAAAAGGCACAGGGTGAATTCAAATGGGGAGGCGGCAGGAGAGGCCTGCCAGCAGCTGTGAGCTGTGTTGCAGAGCCTCCACATTCAGGGATAGTCTACCTTTGCCCGGGGGGGGGTTGCTGGTGAGGGAGGGGCTCTTGAGGAAGGCCTGGGCCCTGGGCAAGGGGTCTCCCAAGAGGCCTGGGGGCAAATGACTGGGGTGTGTCCCCCTCCCTCTCTCTCTCCAGCCCCAGATGTCTACGTGAAGGTCTGCTCCGAAGGCCAGGCGGTGCGATCCTGCCTCCACAAGGCCACCTCCAGCCCAGACTTCAACTTCAAGGCCGTCTTCTGCCGCCGGCGCCCGCAGAAGCCCATCCGCATCGAGGTGAGTGGAATTGGGGGGGGACACACACGGGCAGCGGGCGGCATGATCTCCCACCTGTTGCGTTCCGAAGGCCAAGGAAGGATTGGACCCGGGTTAATACAATACACACAAGGTTTGGCCAGCAAGACTCTGGGAGGCAGTGCGAATAATCATCTGCCACACCCTGGCCCAGCTCCCGTTTATTAACAAAAGAACTTTTAACACAGCACTTGTAAGAACCAATCAGATTTCCGCTGAGCATTAAAAAAAACAAACCCTGCCACGTGGGGACAAAGTTAAAACTACAAAGAACTAATTTGAGCATGCATACATTTTGGGTAAATAAAACAGGAATCAAGGAGGACTGCATTTAGCAAACCCTGGAGGTCATAGGTAAAGGTAAAGGGACCCCTGACCGTTAGGTCCAGTCGTGGACGACCCTGGGGTTGCGGCGCTCATCTCACTTTACTGGCCGAGGGAGCCGGCATACAGCTTCCGGGTCATGTGGCCAGCAGGACTAAGCCGCTTCTGGCGAACCAGAGCAGCGCACGGAAACGCCGTTTACCTTCCCGCCGGAGCGGTACCTATTTATCTACTTGCACTTTGATGTGCTTTTGAACTGCTAGGTTGGCAGGAGCAGGGACCAAGCAACAGGAGCTCACCCCGTCACGGGGATTCAAACCGCTGACCTTCTGATCGGCAAGCCCTGGGCTCTGTGGTTTAACCCTGCCGGAGGTCATAAACAGGCAGTAAACAGGAAAGGAAGGATGGCAAGGAAAGATAGTATTTACCAAGCCAGAGGATTACGTATGCGGAGGTATTTTTCTTTCAATTCACAACACGCTGTAAATTACAAATCTGTTTTCCATAACTTCTCTTAACCTACCATCTCACATTCCTCTCCTTTTGTTCCCTGCTCCACAGGTGTGGGCCAGGCGGTTCCTGCGCAGCACCCGTCTGGGGTACGTCAAAGTCTTGGCTGCGGAGACCCCCCCGGACGCCGGCAGTGGGCAGGTGCTGCGGCTGCAAGGGGGACCCCCTGCCTGTCCCCCGGGCTCCATCCTCGTGGAGACCTCCACCAGCTCCGACCTCCTGGCTCTGTGAGCTCGGCCGAGGAGCCCTTTGTGGGTGCCAGGGAGTGCGTTGGGTGCCCGCCTAGGGGTGGGCGTGTTAGGATATAGTTCCATTCCACCTGAAAAGGGTACAGGCATGATATTCGTGTATCGTGTTTACGTCCAGCACAGTCTGCTGGGAACTTCCGTTGTGTATTGCTTTTGCTATACTGCTCTTTTGCCGGAGACGAAGAGATGCAGACATGTTTTCCTTTGTTCCTGAACTATGCTGAATAAATGCTGTAAATAATGCTTACATCTGCCTCTGTCCGCCTCATCCGCTGTGTGATGGTTTACACACTCTGCTGACAGAGCGGGCACAAGTCTCTAAGCGTATCTGAGGCTCGTGTCGCTGGCTGACTGATGCGGTTCCATGGGAGACCGGTGATCGTCCGGAGCAAGCTGGGGGCCTGCCTGATGCCCCCGTCTCCCCGGCAGTATCCCAGCAACATGGTTTCGGGCCCAGGTCCATGGTGCTTACAGGAGAGTAAGACTGCTGATGGCTGCAATCCGATCCCGGCAGTGACAGGGGCATGTGAAGCGAGGCTTTTCTGTGCCACGGCAGAGACCTGTAGGCACACACGCAAGGACCGCTGTCCTTCTGCTCAAGAATGTCGCCGGAAATCGCCCCCCCCCCACACTAACACGTGTTCGCACAAGCACCACACTCACACATACACGCATCTTCCCTCCCCAGCCCAGAGGTGTCCCTTTAGAGGGCCATCCCTTAAAGGCCTTCCGTAAATAAGGAAGCGCCGGCTTGACAGCTTCACACCACAGCACTCCGCGAACGCCTATCCTTATTGTGAGTAGACCGGGCGGCCGAGATCTGCTGTCAATCGGCGGCCGCCTCAGCCAATCAGCATTATCGGACAGTGCCCCTTGCGGCGGCCACGCTGGTACTGCAGGCCGCGAGCGTCTGTTCCCTCACCTTTGACAGCTCCCGATTCATTGTTTCCGAGTTCAATGAACCATGACTGATCTAATCAAAATGTTGCAAGTTGTTTCCGAAAGAGGAAAGTACTTTGAACTTCAGTGACTATATTCTTTATAAATTCACCAAAAATCAGCCGTACAATGGATTTTCACCGGACCACTTTTATTTCACTGCATATTACAAGAACTATCAAAGGGGGGTGAGCTGGGATTGATCGGCCATAAGCCTTGAACCGTGCAGTCACGTACACAGCGGCCCTTCTCCGGATGGCGGGGCTGCCTTGATAACCATCGGGAAGGGCTCAGACGAAAAGCTATCAAGAACACAATAAACTGCATACGGTAGTGTATTCAATACGGACTCCAACAAAGGACCCCGACCGGATCCCCCTCAGGGGGCAGGGAAACTTCGCCCATTCCTTTGTTTTCGGAAATGACTCATGTGGGGAGGGGGAGAGGTGGTCTCCGCCAGGTGTCAGGATACTCGGATTACCTGGGAAGCTCCTCCTTGACTCCTCCTGTCCTTTAATAAAATCATGATGTATATATGATGTAATTCTGGGGGTGTAGTCAAGGGGATTAGTGGTCAATAAAAGTTAGGGTCTCCCATTGTTCGGGGCTTCCATTTTGCTTCACCTTGTGGGCGGTGGGAGTCCTGTCGCGACAGTCCTTCAAAATAAAGACCGAGCCTACTGGCTGCTGTTTTGCTCTGACTTGCTCTGGTCGGTGTCTTCATTTGCCCAAGAGGACCCTTGAATTTCCGTTAACAAGAAGAAGCCGTGCTGCTTGTTGTCATTGATTTCTGTCACATTCCCAAAGCAAGGAAGGATTGGACCCTGATTAATAGAATACACACGAGGCTTGACCAGCAAGACTCTGGGAGGAGGGGCCAATAATAATCTGCCCACCCCTTGGCCCAGGTCATTTTATTCACAAAAGAACTTTTTACACAGTGTTTGTAAGGACCAATCAGATTTCCTCTGAGCATTTCAAAAACGTGGGGACAAAGTCAGATCACAGTAATCCTTGTAACTACAGAAACGATTCCCTACTTGAGCATGCATAGTAGTTCAGAGTAAATAAAATAGGAAGCAAGGAGGAATGCTTTTAGGAAATCCAGAGGTCATAAACAGCAATAAACAGTATTTACCATTTCCTTGTGAACTCTCTTCCTGGCCCTTAAGATCTAGCTAAAGATTAACAAAACCAAGGAAGGGTATATCAAAGAAGTTACCTACTATCTTTATGACCCAGGACGCCTGATGAAGCAACTGGCCTGTGTTTAGAATGCTGATAGGTGCCTGTCAGGCAGAGAAATAGGACAGAGACGCAGAGGCGTGGATTGATCAGAAATCATATCAAAATGGCTCAAGCCCAGTCAACGCTTTCATTGCTGACACAAATGGCTTGCTCCATATTTTTTATAATTCCTCACAGTGATCCCACCTGATCACTACAATTTCCGCAGACGTTTCTTGAAATTTCACTTTATAACATGTACGTAAAACGGAGAGGACGGTTGCATCAGCCGAAGACAAGCGAAAGGTGGGGAACAAAACGGGAAAAGAGGCACACGGGGCGAGTCCGGTTGCGCACGGGTGTGTTACGGAAAAATTCCGGGTGCGGAGTTGTCCTGCCACCCAGCTCGTCGGACTAAGTCCACGGGTCCTAGCGGAAAAAGTAAGCTCAGCCGGACACAGGAGCAAACTGCGGAGACCCAAAGTTTATTGCGCAACAGGTTCAAAATGGCATTGAACCCCGAGAATGGGGTGACATAGGCTTTTAAAAGTTCCCTCCATAACCCAGAATACAGTGCAGGAAACGTCATGAATACATTATGGGAAGGTCATGTTTCACGAATTACATCATGAATATATTTCACACGTCATGAATAGATTAAGGAAGGGTGGGATTACATTCATTAAAATTTCGGATGAGGGAGGGGGAGATATGCAGAGCAAGAAATATACATAGATAAACATTTATTGAGTACCGGTGGTGGCAAGACAATGGGTCAGAGATATGCATCGTCTGCCACCTAATATTGCCTAGAGGAAAGGTTTGACGAAGCGATCTGGCAGGATTAGGAAGTTCCTGCGTACGTGACCTGCCGCTTCAGGGATTATGGAAGTAGGGACAGCATCATGGAGTCCAAGGGGAACTGAGTTGAATGACACCGAGAGCGAAGAAATCGGGGTTACGGTTGATTTTATATTAATTTCTAAAGATTTCAATGATTTCTAACCCATTCTGTACTGTAGGGCAAAAGCAGAAACAGAATGGATACATTGTAGCAAGATTTTGACAAGCGGAAACAGAATGGATACATTGTAACAGGATTTTGACAGTTTTACGAGGTCCCTGGTTTCGGATCCATTGTTCTCGCAGTGGGGGGCCGTCAGCAGCTTGTCAGGAGTGAAATGAGGCGTGCAGGAGCTCCCTGAGCTAGCTTCTGCAGGGCGAATGCATGGCTGTGATTGGCTAAAGCGCGGCCATAGGAATAAGCGGGGATGCAGCAACACACGGTCTACTCGTTATAAGTATGGAGCGCGAACAGGCATAGCAAGAGATAGGGACATATACATGAGCTTATTTCGCTCGTAGAAAGAAGGGAAAGGGGGGGGTCTGGGAGAAGTGTGGTGCTTATGCAACGGTGAGGGGGCTGAGGGTGAGTGTGTGGTGGGCACCCTCGAGGTCATCGCCTCGGATGTTCCTAAAAGGAGGGGGAGGAGAGGAGCCCCCCCCCTTCCGTTCCGTATCAGGTGGAAACGAAAGGAAACTCTCGCCGTGGATTTCTGTCCCAACGAGGTCCAAGGAAAGGCTGTTGATTGTCAAGTCTAGTTCCCGGGACCTTCCAAGGGAGACCGTTTTCCTCTCGGATGCCGCAAACGGAAAAGGGAAGCTATAAACATTAACGAAACCTCTCTTTGCTGGGCACCAGGAACTTAGCTGTGAAGCTTTTAGCTTCTGGAAGTTCTTTGCTGCTTTCAAATGCTACTGGTGAATGTGCCGTGCTTCAGATTTTATATTCTGCTTTAATAAAGTCTTCTAAATCCAGCAGGATCTGTAAAAACTCAGCTGCACTACTCAGTGTAAAGAGTAGAACATTAACAGAGTTTGAACCTGGGAGGATGTTGGCTTTGTGGCTGGGGGCTGGAGAGTGGCTGGCTGGGGGCAGGGTCACCCCCCGGAAAGAGCAGGTTTTCCTGGACCCCTCTCTGTCATGCTCAAGAACCCTCTGTGGCTAGGAGCACATTTTCCCAGCTACGGCTGGCATTATAATAATTTTAAGGTCCCAGGAAAATGGAAAAGCCTCCCCATTGTCTTTTCCTTCACAAATCCTGTCTGAGGGTATGTCTGTGTATCAATAGGGTGAGCCTGTGACCTGACTCAGGAACGAAGTATTTGTCATTACAAAAGACTGGCCAGGCTCTCCAGGGTATCCAATCAAGTGAGCATTAACAGGTCACCTGCCAGACAGGAGGTAAACAACGCACTCAGATTTCTGTTGTAGACCACCTTTTCTGTGATGTAGGTATGATGTTTCTGGGGGTGGTCTTGAACTCCAGGGCGGGCAATTTAAAATGTCTATATAGGGGCGGGCACATCTGGGTTCAGGGTCCTCCTCCTTTCCTGCGCGTGAAGGGGGCACCCTGTTGCAACAGTTCAATAAAGATCAGGCTTACGAGCTGCTTTGCTTCTCAATATTCTCTGCTTGGCCTCTGTTCTTTTCTCCGACCGATGGAGAACCTGCAAAGGACTCTCTAAGGGCTCTTGTGTCCCCCATAAGGGAATAAGGGCAGATTTTCATTTATTACAGAGGGAACCTACATAAGGACTTTATACGGGTTCTTGGGTTCCCCATAAGGGACAAAGGAGCAGGGTTTTTTCTATTACAGCTGGGAAGACCACTCCCATGGGGGGAGGTCCTTAGACAATTCCTCCAGGAGGCAGAAGCCCACCTGGTGGGGCCGGCTTACTCCCAGTCCTATAAAAGTGGGTGCCTTCCATGGCAGGGGTGGGGTGGGGGTCTCAGTCTGCCTGTGCTCAGACCAGGCCAGCACAATTTTCACACGACTGATGCCGCACTTCCTCCTCCTTTCTGTGGCTGTGGTATGTGCTTCGCCATTGCGCAATCTTCCACCCAAATCTCCAGCCCTCAGGGGAGAGAGGCTTCCTGGACTTGCTCTTGTGTGGCTCTTGTGGCTGCAGCCGGGCTTTGCTCTGATCCCTGAAGCCACCAGAGACCCCAGCAGCAGAGGATATGATCCGCCAGGGACTGCTGCTGCTCCTGCTGGTCCTGGGTGGAGGTGAGTGAAAGGGCAAGGCAGCAGCAGGGAGGAAGGAAGGAAGCTCGGGGGGGACGGGGACGACAGAAGGGGAGCCCTCCTGGATCAGGCCAAAGTGGCCCACCTAATCCAGAATCCTGTTCCCACGGTGGCCAAAGACCCCTCAGAACCTAGGAAGCTAGGTAGACTTCCTCTGGCCCTGGAGGTTCCATAATGCAGCCCAGTCAGTGATGGGTGGGGTATAAATAATAAAGCGATGGTGTTACGGAAATGACATGGGGGCGGCCACATATTTAAAATTCGTAGAAAATCCATACTTTAACCTCCTCTCCTCATTCCAATGCCATTTTGACCCTTAAAGAAAGGTGAATTTGGGCTCCACCCAAATACCAAGAGCCCTGCAGGCTTAGACCAGGGGCCCATCTAGGGCAGCCTCCCGTCCTCACAGGCACCCCCAAACTCAGCCCTCCGGATGTTTTGGGGACTACAACTCCCATCATCCATTTGCCTCTGCCTGGCTTGGCCCCTGTGAGGCCAAGGAGGCTGGACCACATGGGCTCCTGGTCTGAGCCTGAAGGGCTCTTGGTCTATGTTCTTTCATGATAAATTAGTCCCCTGACTTGCCATCACAGGACACTTTCGGTTGTGTCCCTCAGAGTCGCCCCCGCTGACGTGTGATCACATTTCCTTCTCCCTGAAACCACCAAGAGCTTGTGCTACTTCCTTTTCAAAGCAGAAACACCTCTCGAATTATTATTCTTATTTACCCGCAACAGGGAGTACGGACTCATCCAGAACGTCACACGGGGCGGCAGCTGGCGAGAGCAATGGGGCGTTTCAGAGATGCAAGAGCTTGGAACCCGACCCTTCGAGGTGGAACGGAGCAATGCAAGGTTGGAAGGGGGCACTCTCACCCCCCAGGGCACTCTCACCCCCCCCAGGGCAGAGGGGGAACCAGGGCCTTCCTCCAAGGACCAGAAGGAGGGCCTGCAGGATCAGGCCAGAGGGGGGCCTACCTGGCCCAGCATCCTCTTCCCCCAGGGGCCAACCAAAAAGTGGTGGTGGGGGATGAGTGTTCAGACCCCTGGGCTCTCACTTGTGGGGTGCCTCAGGGTTCTGTCCTCTCCCCCATGCTTTTCAACATCTACATGCAGCCGCTGGGAGAGATCATCAGGAGGTTTGGGCTGGATGTTCATCAGTATGCGGATGACACCCAGCTCTACCTCTCTTTCAAATCAGAACCAGTGAAGGTCCTGTGTGAGTGTCTGGAGGTGGTTGGAGGATGGATGGCAGCTAACAGATTGAGGTTGAATCCTGACAAGACAGAAGTACAGGAGGCGGGCAGATGTGGAGGATTCCCTGGTCCTGAATGGGGTAACTGTGCCCCTGAAGGACCAGGTGGGCAGCCTGGGAGTCATTTTGGACTCACAGCTGTCCATGGAGGCGTAGGTCCATTCTGTGTCCAGGGCAGCTGTTTACCAGCTCCATCTGGTACGCAGGATGAGACCCTCCCTGCCCACAGACTGTCTGGCCAGAGTGGTGCATGCTCTGGTTATCTCCCGCTTGGACTACTGCCATGCGCTCTACGTGAGGCTACCTTTGAAGGTGACCCGGAAACTGCAATTAATCCAGAATGTGGCAGCCAGACTGGTGACTGGGAGACCACATAACACCGGTCTTGAAAGACCAACATTGGCTCCCAGGACATTTCCGAGCACAATTCAAAGTGCTGATGCTGACCTTTAAAGCCCTAAATGGCCTCGGTCCAGTATATCTGAAGGAGCGTCTCCACCCCCATTGTTCTGCCCGGATACAGAGGTCCAGCTCCGAGGGCCTTCTGGCAGTTCCCCCCCTGCAAGAAGTGAGGTTACAGGGAATCAGGCAGAGGGCCTTCTCGGTGGTGGCACCCGCCCTGTAGGCCTTGTGGAGTTATCAAGCCATCCTTGTGTTTTTATACAAATAATGTTTGAAGCTGTTACCCTTTTTGAAACTAAGTTATACTATCTGTGTTCTCTTGCTGCTGTATGGAAAAGCACATGAAATACTTTGTAAGTAAACCATTTTCAACTAACCAAACATGCAGTCTCTTTTATGCCAAGGGAGGTGGGAAACTTTGGGAAGTGACTTAAAAGGAGATATTTTAAAGGTAAAACAGGGTATATTGCCTGTTTTGTGATTTTAAATCTCTGCTGTGGCTCTATCACCAAAAGTGCTTTCTCCCAAACTTGGATTTATGCCTCCAGAAGAATTTCCATTTATCCGTTAACCCCAATACGAAAATAACCAGTCTTTCCTTCTGTTTTTCTTTCTTTCTCTCTCCGTTCTGCTTCCTTGGCAGATTGTACCACTTGCTTCCTGAAATTCCACATCTGGCAACCTTGCCATCTCACGGCCAGGCCAAACGGATCTGTCACCCTGCCCTGCACCTTCAACTACACCTGGGAGGCTCAAGAGACGGCCCAGGTGTATTGGCGCTTAGGAAACTTCTTTGGAGAGTTCATCTTCAACCACACCCACAACCCCACCCACAGGGACACCCACCCAAACTACACAGGGCGGGTGTCTCTGGTCGGGGACCTGTCAAAGGGGCGCGATGCGTCAATCCAGATCGAGAATCTGCGGGAGTCGGACTCCAATCTATATTTCTGCGCCGTCTCCGTACTGACAGTTCATGAAGGTGTGAAGTATTGGCGAAACATCGAGGGGACACACCTCACGGTCACAGGTGAGCTGGCACATTTTTAAAAATGATGCTTATTTTTGAGTGTTTCAGTTTTACAATTACACTTCCGTCCCCTTCTTATACAATAGTTCTGTTTGACGTGAAACTAGATGTGTATCCAATTAGACACCTCCTCCCTATCTTTTAATGTTATGTTGCCATCTTTGTATCCAAGGAGATCTTTGTACTTTCCCCATATCCCGTCCACGTCTAGCCTTTTCACTGCAACCGCTTCCACCGGTGAGATCTGTTATGTACTGAAGTTCTCACCCTGGGCCAGCAGGGGGATACTGTAGATAGTTATGCAAATGAAGGATCGAAAAGTGACGTTCAGTGATTGGATAGTTTTAGAAAGTTGCAACAGTTACATTGTTCTGGAGCTCTATATAAGCAGGCTGGCTGAGCTCCTCAGTTAGTTCTGTTCCAGCTTACAAATAAAGAGCTGCTTTGGAAGAATCGCTGTGTCGTCTGCTATGTTCGCCCACAACTTAACCCTGGCGACGAGGATGGGATCGATGGACATCAGAGCACAGCCAGATGCAGCCACCCTCTGAGCAGAGCTGAATCACTGAGCTTCCAACCAGGAGTCTTTCTTTCCAAAATACATTTATGTCTCATCCAAACCTTCCATAGACTCCTTCTAATCATGTGATTCAAAAGTCCCTTGCGCACCCTGGTTTTCTTATACCAGAGGGACACATGCCATCCATAGAGCGAATCAGCTCCTTCTAAGCCCGAGTTTTTAAGCAGCGATTGACTGCTTGATTGTTGTGGGGAAGAATCCCGAAAACTGCTCACCTGCCAGAACGCAGCACACAACTGCTCTTGTCGCAGCTGCCTGAAGCCACCAAGAGCTTTTGCTGCTTCCTTTTCAAAGCAGAAACCCACAAACTTCTGCCTTTTTGGGTCTCTTTAGCCTGGGAAAGAGGAGGCGGAGATATTGGCCATCTCCCCATACCTCCCCATGGAAGAGGGAGCAGCCTTGTTTTCTCCTGCTCCTGGAGGGCAGGACTCGAACCCATGGCTTCACCTCTCGAATTATTCTTATTTACCCGCAACAGGGAGTACGGACTCATCCAGAATGTCACATGGGGTGGCAGCTGGCGAGAGCAATGGGGCGTTTCAGAGATGCCAGCGCTTGGAACCCGACCCTTCGAGGTGGAACGGAGCAATGCAAGGTTGGAAGGGGGCACTCTCACCCCCCAGGGCACTCTCACCCCCCCCCCCAGGGCAGAGGGGGAACCAGGGCCTTCCTCCTAGGACCAGAAGGAGGGCCTGCAGGATCAGGCCAGAGGGGGGCCTACCTGGCACAGCACTCTCTTCCCCCAGGGGCCAACCAGAAAGTGTGTGTGGGGGGGTGAGTGTTCAGACCCCTGGGCTCTCACGTGGGGTGCCTCGGGGTTCCGTCCTCCCCCCATGCTTTTCAACATGCAGCTGCTGGGAGAGATCATCAGGAGGTTTGGGCTGGGTGTCCATCAATATGCGGATGATACCCAGCTCTACCTCTCTTTCAAATCAGAACCAGTGAAGGTGGTGAAGGTCCTGTGTGAGTGTCTGGAGGCGGTTGGAGGATGGATGGCGGCTAATGGATTGAGGTTGAATCCTGACAAGACAGAAGTACTGTTCTTGGGGGACAGGAGGTGGGTGGGTGTGGGGGACTCCCTGGTTCTGAATGGGGCAACTGTGCCCCTGAAGGTGCGCAGCCTGGGAGTCATTTTGGACTCACCACTGTCCATGGAGGCGCAGGTCAGTTCTGTGTCCAGGGCAGGTGTCTACCAGCTCCATCTGGTACGCAGGATGAGACCCTCCCTGCCTGCAGACTGCCTGGCCAGAGTGGTGCATGCTCTAGTTTTCTCCCGCTTGGACTACTGCCATGTGCTCTATGTGAGGCTACCTCTGAAGGTGACTCGGAAACTGCAATTAATCCAGAATGTGGCAGCCAGACGGGTGACTGGGAGACGACATAACACCGGTCCAGAGAGATCTTCATTGGCTCCCAGTACGTTTCCGAGCACAATTCAAAGTGTTGGTGCTGACCTTGAAAGCCCTAAACGGCCTCAAAGGCCCAGTAGACCTGAAGGAGCGTCACCACCCCGGACACCGGGGTCCCTCTCCCAAGGGCCTTCTGGCGGTTCCCTCCCTGCAAGAAGTGAGGTTACAGGGAATCAGGCAGAGGGCCTTCTCGGTGGTGGCATCCACCCTGTAGACCTTGTAGAGTTATCAAGCCATCCTTGTGTTTTTATACAAATAATGTTTGAAGCTGTTACCCTTTTTGAAACTAAATTATACTGTCTGTGTACTCTTGCTGCTGTATGGAAAAGCACATGAAATACTTTGTAAGTAAACCATTTTCAACTAACCAAACATGCAGTCTCTTTTATGCCAAGGGAGGTGGGAAACTTTGGGAAGTGACTTAAAAGGAGATATTTTAAAGGTAAAACAGGGTATATTGCCTGTTTTGTGATTTTAAATCTCTGCTGTGGCTCTATCACCAAAAGTGCTTTCTCCCAAACTTGGATTTATGCCTCCAGAAGAATTTCCATTTATCCGTTAACCCCAATACTAAAATAACCGGTCTTTCCTTCTGTTTTTCTTTCTCTCTCTCTCCGTTCTGCTTCCTTGGCAGATTGTACCACTTGCTACCAGAAATACCACATCTGGCAACCTTGCCATCTCACGGCCAGGACAAACGGATCTGTCACCCTGCCTTGCACCTTCAACTACACCTGGGAGGCTCAAGAGACGGCCCAGGTGTATTGGCGCTTAGGAAACTTCTTTGGAGAGTTCATCTTCAACCACACCCACGACCCCACCCACAGGGACACCCACCCAAACTACACAGGGCGGGTGTCTCTGGTCGGGGACCTGTCAAAGGGGCGCGATGCGTCAATCCAGATCGAGAATCTGCGGGAGTCGGACTCCAATCTATATTTCTGCGCCGTCTCCGTACTGACACTTCATGAAGGTGTGCAGCATTGGCGAAACATCGAGGGGACAAACCTCACGGTCACAGGTGAGCTGGCACATTTTTTAAAATGTTGCTTATTTTTGAGTTTTACAATTACACTTCCATCCCCTTCTTATACAATAGTTCTGTTTGACTTCCCAGCCAGCGTTCCATGACTGTTCTTTTTACATCTTGCTTAGCTGCAAATACATTAATTATTCCTTTGCCCTATTTTCTACACTCTAGTATCTTTCATAGTAACAACTGTTGGTCACGAAGTACCTCCCCACCTGGAATTTATATTTGTGGTCCATTTTTTTGCAAATATTCCCTTAGGTATTCTCTCTGTTTCCAACTCTCTTGCATATTCTATCCTTCCTGCTGTTGTTGCATATAAAAATCGGTTGTGGGCTTTCTTTGGTAATTCATTCCCAAGTTCACCTTTTATTTTATATCTATTTTATATCTATTTTCCCTTATTTGATAACATGCCGAAAAATTCATTGTCCATAATTTTCCCCACTCATCAATTCTGATATTACGCCCCATATCAATAGCCCATTTTATCATAGCCTCCTTAATGAGTTTGTCTTTAGTCTCCCACTCTAGCAGCAGTTTATATATTTTAGAGATTAGTTTTTTATTGGGCCCCAAAATCACCCTTTCAAATTCTGATCCTTCTTGGACAAATCCTCTCTCTTGGTCTTTTTAAAGCTTCTCCTTTATCTGGAAGTATTGAAACAAGATGTGTATCCAATTAGACACCTCCTCCCTATCTTTTAATGTTATGTTGCCATCTTTGTATCCAAGGAGATCTTTGTACTTTCCCCATATCCTGTCCACGTCTAGCCTTTTCACTGCAACCACTTCCACCGGTGAGATCCAACCAGGAGTCTTTCTTTCCAAAATACCTTTATGTCTCATCCAAACCTTCCATGTTGTTGTTGTTGTTTAGTCGTTTAGTCGTGTCCGCCTCTTCGTGACCCCCTGGACCAGAGCACGCCAGGCACTCCTGTCTTCCACAGGCACCCGCACTTTGGTCAATCTCATGCTGGTAGCTTCGAGAACACTGTCCCACCATCTCGCCCTCTGTCGTCCCCTTCTCCTTGTGCCCTCCATCTTTCCCAACATCAGGGTCTTTCTCAGGGAGTCTTCTCTTCTCATGAGGGGGCCAAAGTCTTGGAGCCTCAGCTTCAGGATCTGTCCTTCCAGTCAGCACTCAGGGCTGATTTCCTTCAGAATGGAGAGGTTTGATCTTCTTGCAGTCCATGGGACTCTCAAGAGTCTCCTCCAGCACCAGAATTCAAAAGCATCCATTCTTCGGCAATCGGCCTTCTTTATGGTCCAGCTCTCACTTCCATACATCACTACTGGGAAAACCAGAGCTTTCACTATAAGGACCTTAAACCTTCCATAGACTCCTTCTAATCATGTGATTCAAAAATCCCTTGCACACCCTAGTTTCCTTTTTTTAAAAAAAAAATTCTCTTTATTAATTTTCATACACACATACACACACGCATATGTACAAAAAATAAATTCTTCACAGAAAAAAGAACAAGAACAACATAACTTAATTATAAGAAAAAAACAAAACAAAAAAACAAAAACAAAGACAAACATGTAAATTATTGACTTCCCTCCACCTCAGTTTTGGGTTATGTAATACATTTCCCCCCACAGTCTGTCTTTAAAACTTTTGTATGTCGAAGGGTTATATTAAGCCTACTGTGATCTTTGGATTTTTTAAATCTACTTCAATATAGGTTGTGAATTTATTCCATTCTTTAATAAACTTTGTTTCTTTCTGGTCTCTAATTTTTTGTGTTAATTTTGCCAATTCTGAATATTCAAATAATTTACTTTGCCAATCTCTTACTGTTGGGATATTGCTTGATTTCCAATTTTGGGCAATTAAAATTCTAGCAGTTGTTGTTGTGTACTGGAATAAGGTCTGGTCCTCTTTCTTAATTTCATTGCCAATCATTCCCAGAAGAAAATTTTCAGGTTTTTTAGCAAAAGTATATTTAAACATTTTTTTTTAGTTCATTCTAAATGAGCTCCCAGAAGTTCTTGATTTTTTCACAAGTCCACACCCTAGTTTTCGTATACCAGAGGTACACCTACCATCCATAGAGCAAATCTGCTCCTTCTAAGCCCAGTACATTTGCATTCTTCAATTTGACCCACTCCTTCATCCAGCTTAGACAGGTTGCTTCATAATATAATTGCTTGAACACCATTTGTAAAGGCCAATCCGATGTCCATATAATCTAGGATCTTTGTCGCAAAGGTCCATGAGACATTGTCAAAGGCCTTTTCCCAGTGGTGGCAATGTTATTCTTGAACCTCAGTCACCATACATGGTGACAAGACATCTCAAAGTGCTCACATTCTGACAATCCGCAGTCACAAAATGTGCCTGGCGCCTGGCTAATTTTGAACGCTGCCTCAGCCCCTCAGCCCACATCTCTCTCCACAGCAGCCCCCTTCTCCCCAGGGTTGGCACTGCATTCTGCTTGGTTCAAAGGGGACCCCGGGGAATGGCAGTGGAGCCTGAAGCAGAGCAGAAAATGGGGATCCACCCTCTCCCAGACAAAGGGCTGTGGATGACCCAAAGTGACCCAAAGTGACCTACCCCGAGGCAGGTAGACCCACAAGTGCTTCCCCACCACCACCCTAGACAGCAAAAATATCCCACCACAGAAAACACATTAGCTACATCTTCCCACAGAGAAGATGGAGCCAGCTTGCTTCCGGCTGCTCCAGAGGGCAGGACCTGAACCAACGGATCCACATTGCAAGAAAGGAGATTTTGACTAAACATTAGGAAGAATTTTACCAGGGTAAGAGCTTGTTCAACAGAGGAACGGTCTCAAAAAACCACAACACAGAGGAATGGCCTCCCCATAAGGTGGCGGCCTCTCCTTCCTTGGAGCCTTTTCCTTGGATGGCCACCTGTCAAGGAGTCTTCAGCTGTGATTCCTGTATGGCAGGGGGTTGGGCTGGATGACCTTGAAGGTCCCTTCCAAACATGCAGTTTTATATTTCAACGAGGCGCCGCTCTCTCCCCAATGCTGAGGAGGTGCAATTGCAAATGGCAGGCGCCCAGATCAGGAGGCCCCTGAGGGTGCATGAAACGGCTTGTGGGCTCCTGTGGGTGCCCCCCCCATCCTTGAAAGAAATGCCCTTGTGCCAGGCCACTGCAGTGTGTGCCCGTCCTCAGCCTCTGCCTTGTGCCTCAGCCTGAGTATTGCTTTCTTCCTGCCCCCCAGGTCCTCCACTGCCGGACCCCCCCAGCTTCAACTTCGGCCTTGTAGGTCTGGTGATTAGGGGAACCCTCGTAGGTGCCCTCCCTCTGGGGCTGCTGGTGTTCCTTGTCTGGAGAAAAGGTAGGGGGGCTGTTGTGGGGCAGGGAGGGAGGGGGCAGTTACTGCGCTAGGGTCCGTCTCTCCCTCCGAAAGCTCCCAGCACCAGATGTTGGCTTGGGGAGGAGAGGGGAGGCAGAGGAAGATGAGCGGAGGGAGGTGGGGGCAAGGAGAATTGTATTTCAACATTCAGTTCATAAGTTTAGTGCAGGGGTAGGCAAACTAAGGCCCAGGGGCTGGATCCGGCCCTGTTAAGTTGTGGGTGAACATATCAGACGACACAGTGATTCTTCAAACAGCTCTTGTTTATTCAGAGGCCAGAACAGAACTGAACTGAGGAGCTCAGCCAGCCTGCTTATATAGAGCTCCAGTACAACGTTACTGTAGCAACTTTCTAAAACTATCCAATCACTGAACGTCACTTTCACTCCTTCATTTGCATAACTATCTACAGTATCCCCCTGCTGGCCCAGGGTGAGAACTTCAGTACATAACAGGCCCAATTGCCTTCTCAATCTGGCCCACGGACGGTCCAGGAATGAGCATGTTTTTACATGAGTAGAATGTGCCCTTTTATTTAAAATGCATCTCTGGGTTATTTGTGGGGCATAGGAATTCGTTCATTATTCTGCGTAATGCAGAACTAGCCAGATTGACAGGAAGAATTCGAGACCAGGATGAACAGAAGTTTCAAGAAAGTTGGAGTAAACTTATGGTGTACATAGAAGATCATTGTAAAGCCTTAAAAACACTGGCAGGACTGGAATAACTCTTACAACGTATGGCAGATATAAAGTTAAATAAATAGAATACGCAATATAAGAAAATATAAGATACTCATTGAAGGGGTAGAGGGAAGTCTTAAGCTCGGCAGAGCTAAGGTAATTATGTGATATATGTGTATTACAACTGGATGTTTAAAGAAAATAATAAACATTTATTGGGGGAGAAAGGAATTTGTTCATTATTATTATTTTCCCCAAAAAATATAGTCCGGCCCCCCACAAGGTCTGAGGGACAGTGGACCGGCCCCCTGCCAAAAAGGTTTTCTGACCCCTGGCCTAAAACTTGCCTCTCTAAGCTGCAAAGGGATGCTCTCTGCAGAACTTACAAGGAAGGACGGATAATCTCTAATGCGCTCTCGGCATCTATTCACATCCCTACAATCCCAACTTTACACTTCTACGGTCTCTTAGTGTTGTGTCACCTGGTCCAAGCCCTGGGAGCTCCCCTGCCAGCCAGACTTGAATTCGTTCATTATTATTTTTTCAAAATATAGTCTGGCCCACCACATGGTCTGAGGGACAGTGGACCGGCCCCCGGCTGAAAAAGTTTGCTGACCCCTGGTTTAGTGTTCTAGCCAAAGGCCATGTCAAATTTGTATTCGGCAAGAGTATTAATAAAATTATACAGAACACCCACCCATAATCTTAAAATCCACAATATAAAAACTTGACTTTGCAGAGTTCTTGATCATTAAAATGCAGTTTCCCTTCTGCATCTCCGACAGCTCCAATTCTAACAATATTTCGCCTTTTTAAGATTTTCCAACATCCGTGAGTTAAGAGAGAAAGACGATGCCAGACACAGCAACAGACGTACTGTGGGATATTTACAACCCTCTCCTCGCATCTCTATGCATCCCTACACCTAAATCTATCTTGATTTCAGATTAGACCTCCGAATCATCAAAACAATTTATAGCAATTTTATCTGACTCATTCTTTTCCTGTTGTTGTTTTTCCCAGCCTGTGCCAAGAGAGCTGCTCCATCGGTCACAAAGCCATGATTGTCGCTCAAAAGAAACCGACCCATTTCTGCCGGCGTGTGTGAATAAATGTCTCAGAAATCGATCTCTTGGATAACCACAAGGTGCCTACAAGGTCTTTTCATAGTGGGCTGTATATAAATTTAATTAACAATAACAAATAAATACATTTATTAATGAATCAAATATATTTTATTATTATTAATAATAGCTGTCTCCTGATGGCCAAGGGTTAAAGAAAAATAGGGGTCGCCGCTGCAGCCCAGGCCTCACTCGAGGGTCTTGCAGTCCTGCAAGGTCCACTTGTGGGTCAGGAGGAAAGCAAGAAACTGCAGCCAGGTATATAGAAAGCAGGGCAGCTAGTAAGGCTGGTATTTATTTTGCTGAGGTGGCTTTCAAAATTCCAAGACACTTGCTGTTGCTCAGAGAGCCACTCCAGTTCACTCTGTGCATGAGGTCTTTGGTTTGAGTTCCATTCACAAACTATTCCATTCATTAAACTATTTCCATTCACAAAACAGGACTTAGCCCGTGTCTCCACTTCACTGCCTGCTGTTTGACGGACAAGGTGATGACGAGCAGGTCGCTGTTGCGCAAGGGGATCACAGTTTCTTTAACTGTTCAAGGACAAGGGGATGCAATTTCCCCCACAAATGATTTTTATTAGTTTTCCAAATTATTACAAATCAAATCAATTTAATACAATTCCTTAAAATCTGGTTTCCCGCTCTGGTTCCAAGCATATGATCATCATCATTTCCTTGCATTAGCTGATCATTTCTTATTTAGAGTCCAGTTGACGTCCTTCGCTTGCTGTTAGACATTCTTCCAGCTGGCTGCTTTTCCTACCTTACAAACAGCACCTCCGTTACATCTTAAAATAAGTAATCCCTTTCACGTGTGTAGTCCTTCACATACATTGTTATTGTTCCAGACCTGGTGTGCTGGGAGAGTTCATTACTATCTTCCATTGTCAAGTTCTTTGCAGTGTTTATCTGGATGGTACAAGGTCACATTCTGTTCCTTCCGCTGTTTACAGGCTAGCGTACGAGCTGCAGCCATAAATAACTCACAGAGTGCATCTCCAGTCTCCGCCATAAAAATTCCGCTCTGGAGTTCTTCCTCGGCACACAGTTAGAAACAAGATTTTTTTCTCAATTTCAGCCTCTTTGCCAGATCTGTTCGGCGGCAGTTCATTCTTTTTTCACTGCGTTGCTCCATCCACACACTAGTCCAGTCCAGGAATAAATTTAAATAAAGTCCATTCAGCCTCGGTTGGGGGGGGGGAGGGCATAGTAAAGACTTGTTAAGTTCCTTGCTGAGCATAAATCAAAAGCCTCTCCCCCTTTTCCGAAGTAACAATCAGAATAGCACAACAGCGGCTGCACACGTCTCTTTCATTTTGCAGAGGAGGAAACGAAGAAAAGAGACAATTTGAAACCCATAAGAAAGCACCAAGCCCCTTGTCCTCCCCTTCCTTCCCCGGCTGTTGTCACGATTCTCAAGCTTCAGGGGGGAAAATATTCAGATACCTTCAAGGAGCCAAGCCCAGTCCTTTCGGCAGCTGACTGATTGCAGCCCCTTCGCATCTGTCGGTCCAGGAGCGCCTCTTGATTCATGCCAAGTGTCCGAATTATGGAGGAACAAGTCACAAACAATGCCGGGGACGGAGGCTCGTCCATGGCAGGGACACGCTCCCAGGTCGCGCCCACTCTGCCTTTCAAGTAGGCAGACCCGGGCTTGAGCGGCGCAATGGGGTGCAGGGAGTGTGGGATGTAAAACTGCAGTCAAGCACAACATTCCCACAGTGGACGTGTCAGGGGATGTTTTGCACCACTCAGGAGAAGACTTCCTGTTTCCTCCTGAGCTGGGACAGACTTGAAGAGGACGCGGCCTGTTGTTCTAGCATGGAGGAGCCCATGGCCTCCATGTTGGGATCCGTGTCTCTTCTCCATTTTGGATGTTGCTGTGTGTTTGGAGAAGCGGCTGCTTAGTCGCCGTCACTTGGGACTCACTTCTTTATGGAATAGTTCTGGTTCTTATGTAACCCAAGCCTGCCTTCAGGGATATTCCTGTGAACCTGAATGAATCTGTCAGTAAACTACTTTTATATCAACATTAGTCAGATTCTTGTGTTTATTCTTTTTAAGAGGGATTAGAAGGGTGGAGCTGTGGGTTAAACCACAGAGCCCAGGACTTGCCGATCAGAAGGTCGGCGGTTCGATTCCTGCAACGGGGTGAGCTCCCGTTGCTCGGTCCCTGCTCCTGCCAACCTAGCAGTTCGAAAGCACACCAGTGCAAGTAGATAAATAGGTACCGCTCTGGCGGGAAGGTAAACGGCGTTTCCGTGCGCTGCTCTGGTTCGCCAGAAGCAGCTTAGTCATGCTGCCACATGACCCAGAAGCTGTACGCCGGCTCCCTCGGCCAGTAAAGTGAGATGAGCGTCGGTTGACTCCTCAGCTTGGGAGCAAGGTGGCACCTTGGGGCCACCTTCCCACAAATGCTGCTGGGGGGGGTTGAACTCTGAAGTGGAGGTGGTGGCAGCAGCCCTTGCCCTCGTCTGGAGACCTCTCAGGCTTCCTGAGCAAAGCGAAGGACAGGGTTTGGGCTCTCCTGCGAGCTTTCATAAGCCCAACTTGGGATGGTCCTCGGACGGAGGCGTGTGGCAAACCCAGGAGTCACCTCCGGGGCTGGTGGGTATCCAATGTTCCTGCTTTTAGTTGACGCAATGCTTGCCTTGCCCAGGGCACTGGCAACCCGTGCCACGCCACTGCTCAGGGGAGCCCGTCTAGGCCAGCATCCTGTTCTCACAGTGGCCACCCAGATGCCCCAATGGGAAAACCACGAAAGCAGCATCTGAGCACAAGACCAGCTCTCCTGTCCTGCTGTTTCCAGAAGGTGGCATTCAGAAGTTTTGCTGCCTCTGACTGTGGTGGCAGAGCAGAGCCATCCTGGCTAGCAGCCCTCAATAGCCCCCTCCCACTCAATAATAATAATAATAATAATAATAATAATAATATCCTGCCCTCCCCAGCCAAAGCCGGGCTCAGAGCGGCTAACAACAATAAAAAGTAACGCAGCATTCTCAAATCATTTCATTCTAAAAGCAATTCAAAATCAAATTAATGGCAACCATTGGGCTAGAGTTCTGTGAGGATTACAGAAGGAGAGAGGGGGTCAGACTGTGCCTTGGCCAAAGGCCTGGTGGAACAGCTCTGTCTTGCAGGCACTGTGGAAAGATGTCAAGTCCCGCAGGGCCCTAGTCTCTTGGGACAGAGCGTTCCACCAGATCGGGGCCACGGCCAAAAAGGCCCTGGCCCTGGTCAAGGCTAGTCTAATTTCCCTGAGGCCCGGGATCTTCAGAGTGTTTGCAGACCGTAAGTTCCTCTGTGGGACATACCAGGAGAGGCGGTCCCGTAGGTACGAGGGTCCTAGGCCGCGTAGGGCTTTAAAGGTTAAAACCAGCACCTTAAATCTGACCCTGTACTCCACCGGGAGCCAGTGCAGCTGGTATAGCACCGGGTGAATGTGATCCATGAATTGGCCCAGTCCTCTTTCAAAGCCATCTGAGCTGGTGGCCACCACTGCTTCTGGTGGAAGGGAGTTCCACAGTCTGCCCTGCGTGAAGCGTTTTGTTTCATCTGCCCTGAGTCCTCCAAGATCCAGCTTCGTTCAACGTCTGCAGGTTCCACTGTTATGGCACGAGGTGCCAGGCAAGGTTTTGTAATTCCACTCTACCCCCCCTCCCCCGCCAGCTGGGAGTCCTGAGCCATGGGGCCTCCCACCCCACCCCACCCCTCTTCAACTCCCCCCCCCCCAGTTGCACCATTGCCTCAGAGGAAGGAAGGAAGGAGGCTGGTTCTGGGGCAGTGAGTCAGGCGACTGGGGGCACCTCGACTGCCCCCTCCTTGCCCCCCCCCGGCACTTTGCTTGTGTCATTGCAAAGGAGGAAGCGGAAACATCATCTGTAGCATTGCAAATACTTAAAAGCTGATGGGCATTTTGATGGCATCAGCAAGCATTGCAAGGGGTCCTGAGAACAATATCTGGAGGGTACGGCCACATGACCCGGAAGCTGTACGCCGGCTCCCTTGGCCAGTAAAGCGAGATGAGCGCTGCAACCCCAGAGTCGGCCACGACTGGACCTGATCCCTTTACCTTTACCTTTTAAGAGAAAAATGAAGGAATAAGCCCAAGAAGAAGAAGAAAAATGAAATATCCGGTTTCAAATGAAGCAGCATTAGCTGCAGAAATCCAAATGCCCACAGGCGCAGACTCAGGGCAAAGGGGGCACTTTCACTGGGCAACAACATCAGTCAGTGTTGTGGTGTGAGAGCCAGCTCTGCAGGGCACCGTAGAACGGGAGAGTCGAAAGGGACCCCCAGTGGTCATCTAGCTGAACCCCCACCCTGCAGGAATCTCAGCGGAAGCATTCCAGGCAGGTGACCATCTGACGTCTGCTTAAATATCTCCCGTGAGGATGTCCTTGGCCAAGGAGGTAGGAGCCCGCCTGGTGGGGCAGCCAGGAAGGTGGGGGCCTCATCCATTGCTGGGCTGGGGGGCTTGGGGGGCTTTGCTCAGAGGCCTCCCAGATTTTCAGGCGAGCAACACCCCACTTCCTCCTCCTTCTCCGTTGCCTCTCTGCTGACTGTGGCAACAGGACTTCCCTGTCAGATGGGCTCTGTTGTTGCGCCACCCGAATCTCCAGCGCTCAAGGGAGAAGAGGCTTGCTGGATTTGGCCGTGTGTGGCTCCTGCGACTGCAGCTGGGCTTCCAGGGAGATCTGGATCCTGCTCCCTGAAGCCACCAGAGAAACACCCCCCAGCAAAGGATATGATCCGCCAGGGACTGCTGCTCCTCCTGCTGGTCCTGGGTGGAGGTGAGTGAAAGGGCGAGGCAGAGGAAGGAAGGAAGGAAAGAAGCTCTGGTGGGGACCAGAAGGGGAGGCCTCCTGGATCAGGCCAAAGTCGTCCACCTAGTCCAGAATCCTGTTCTCACGGTGGCTGAAGGAAGCAGGTGTAATAAACGAAAATCTGCCCTTATTCCCTTATGGGGGACACAAGAGCCCTTATAAAGTCCTTTGCAGGTTCTCCATCAGTTGGAGAAAATAACAGAGGCCAAGCAGAGAATATTGAGAAGCAAAGCAGCTAGTAAGCCTGATCTTTATTGAACTGTTGCAACAGGGGGCTCCCCTCACAGGCAGGAGAAGGAGGAGGACGCAGAACCCAGGTGTGGCCCCCGTTATATAGACATTTTAAATTGCCAGCCCTGGAGTCCAAGACCACCCCCAGAAACATCATACCTACATCACAGAAAAGGTGGTCTACAACAGAAATCTGAGTGCGTTGCTTATCTCCTGTCTGGCAGGTTACCTATTAATGGTCACTTGACTGGATACCCTGGGGAGCCTGGCCAGTCTTTTCTAATGATAAATACTTAGTTCCTGGGCCAGGTCACAGGCTCACCCTATTCATACACAGACATACCCTTAAGACAGGATTTGTGAAGGAAAAGACAATGGGGAGGCTTTTCCATTTGAATTTGACTTTGTTGGTTTTAGGGGCTCATATTTCCAAAGCTGGCTTCTTGGGAGGGAGTCGCAAGTCCTAGTCCAAATCTTGCTGCTCTTCCAATTCCCATCATCATCATCATCCCTGACCATTGGCCATGCAGGCTCCTAGGAAAGCAGGGCGCTCCCCTAGACCGAGTCTAGACCTTTGAGGTCCATCCAGTCCTTCTTCACACAGCACACACCATATTTTTCGCTCCATAAGACTCACCTCACCATAAGACGCACCTTGTTTTTAGAGGAGGAAAACAAGGGAAAAAATATTCTGAACGAAACAGTGGATTTATGATTTTTGTGGTTCATGCTGTGGCCACAGGCGTGTGATTTGACGGTGAGTTTGGGGTGACCCAAGGCAAAAATCCCGAGGATCCATGTGGATCCGTGCTTTGTAACCACGCTTTTGTGCCATTGTGGCCCCACAAAACAGTGGGTGTGTGGTTTTTTTGGTGCAGGCTGTAGCCATGGACATGCTGTGTGATCTGATGGTGAATTTGGGGTGACCCAATACAAAAATCCTGAGGATCCATGGGCTTTTACCTCCCCCTCCCAGGCAGCCTCCTTTATCTCTAGCCTCCCTTATCTCTCTCCTGATCCCACCGATCAGCTGTTTCCTTTCAACACTCCCTTCCCTCTTGTTTGCCTTAGTGTCTTTTCCTTAGCTGGAGCAGTTTTTTGCTCCTCATTTTCTTCTAATTTCTCTCCTCACTGCTTTAGTCTTCCTGTCTCCTCTCCTTGCAAGTTTGCTGTCTTTACCTCCCCCCTCCCAGGCAGCCTCCTTTATCTCAAGCATCCCTTCTCTCCCCGATTGGGAAACCATCAGTGACTTTATTTCAACACCCACTTCCCTCTTTCACAAAAAAGGCATGATCTGCTTTTTGCCCCTGGGCAATTCAGCTCCAGGGACCACACATTCGCTCCATAAGGCGCACAGACATTTCCCCTTACTTTTTCGGAAGAAAAAAGTGTGTCTTATGGAGCGAAAAATACGGGTAGTTAGACTGTGGAACTCCCTCCCACCGGAGGCAGGGATGGCCACTGACTTGGATGGCTTCAAAGCAAGACGAGACATATCCATGGCCCTGGTCTGCCTCCATTTGTCAGAGGCAGCGACACTTCTGAATGCCAGTTGGTGAAAACTGTAGGAGGGGAGAGCGGCTCTTGTGTTCGAATCCTGATTGTGGGTTTCTTATTGGGGCATCTGCTTGGCCCCTGTGAGGCCAGGAGGCTGGACCACATGGGCCCCTGGTCTGAGCCTGCAGGGCTCTTGGTCTAGGTTCTTTCATGATAAATTAGTCCCCTGACTTGCCGTCACAGGACACTTTCGGTTGTGTCCCTCAGAGCCCCCCCCCCCCCGGCTGACGTGTGATGCCATTTCCTTCTCCCTGAAGCCACCAAGAGCTTTTGCTACTTCCTTTTCAAAGCAGAAACCCACAAACTTCTGCCTTTTTGGGTCTCTTTAGCCTGGGAAAGAGGAGGCGGAGCTATTGGCCATCTCCCAAGATCTCCCCATGGAAGAGGGTGCAGGCTTGTTTTCTCTTGCCCCTGGAGGGCAGGACTCGAACCCGTGGCTTCACCTCTCGAATTATTCTTATTCTTATTTGCCCGCAGCAGGGAGTACGGACTCATCCAAATCGCCGCACGGGGCGGCAGCTGGCGAGAGCAATGGGGCGTTTCAGAGATGCAAGCACTTGGAACCCGACCCTTTGAAGTGGAACGGAGCAATGCAAGGTTGGAAGGGGGCACAGAAACCCCCCAGGGCAGAGGGGGAACCAGGGCCTTCCTCCAAGGACCAGAAGGAGGGCCTGCAGGATCAGGCCAGAGGGGGGCCTACCTGGAAGCAGAGAACTACCGTTGTGGCGTGTGTCCCTGAATAGCTCTCTCCAAAAGATTTGCAAAATCCTCTTTTAATGCCACCCCCTCCAACCCCCTGGGACCCCTTTCCCATCTGAGTTGCAGAGGGGCAAATGGAAACAAGAATTTTAAAATAACAATAGCCCAACTCACCATACGTCCAGGTTTTCCCGGAAAACCCGGACGTACGGCAGCCCTGTTTCTAAGAGATGGGTTAGATGAGCCACGAATGTTGCAAGATTCAAGACAGATAAAATGAAGCCCTTTCTTCAAAGACTATGGAACTCCCTGCCACAAGAGGCAGGAATGGCCACCAGCTTGGATGGCTTGAAAAGAGGACTGGGTGAATTCATGTGATGGGCAGTGATGCTTCTGAATCCCAGGTGTGGAGAGTGTTGCTCTTCTGCTCACATCCTGCTTATAGGTTTCTCTTTGACCACTCTGAGGTTGGGATGATAGACCAGATGGGTCCCTTTGGCTTGGTCCAGCAGCTGCAAGGCTCTTCTTAGCTCCTTATGGTTCCTAAAGGGAGCTTCCATGGGCAGAGCTGTTGTTGTTTAGTCGTTTAGTGGTGTCCTCCTCTTCGTGACCCCCTGGACCAGAGCACGCCAGGCACTCCTGTCTTTCACCGCCTCCCGCAGTTTGGTAAAACTCATGCTGGTAGCTTCGAGAACACTGTCCCACCATCTCGTCCTCCGTCGTCCCCTTCTCCTTGTGCCCTCCATCTTTCCCAACATCAGGGTCTTTTCCAGGGAGTCTTCTCTTCTCCTGAGGTGGCCAAAGTCTTGGAGTCTCGGCTTCAGGATCTGTCCTTCCAGTGAGCACTCAGGGCTGATTTCCTCAAGAATGGAGAGGTTTGATCTTCTTGCAGTCCATGGGACTCTCCAGAGTCTCCTCCAGCACCAGAATTCAAAAGCATCCATTCTTCGGCAATCAGCCTTCTTTATGGTCCAGCTCTCACTTCCATACATCACTACTGGGAAAACCAGAGCTTGAACTCTACAGACCTTTGTGGGCAGAACTATGTCTATCTTAAAATACTGGAGAATAAGTGTGGGAGCAGGTTTTGCTCTTCCATACTGCCTGGGGCTTTTCTATGTTCTGTTTTACTTGTTTTTGTGGGATAAATCCAGCCTTATATAACCAACCTGATTAATTGAAATTGAAATACTTTATTGTCGCTTGTACAACTTGTATACAGTGAGATTACACGAGCACCCCCCACTCAGCTCTCTTAGTCTTAATCGTTTACTGATGCACACCCACCAAACCCGAAAGTCCGTTGCCCTGTTGTTATCTTTTCATTTGGCAGCCTAACAGCCCACGGAGAGAAGCTGTTCTTTACTCTGTTGGTGCGACTAATCCTGCTTCTATAACTTCTGCCTGAGGGCAGGAGATCAAAAAAGTGCCAGCCAGGGTGTGAATCATCCCTGAGAATTTCCCTCACTCTTCTTCTACTATTTTATCCAGCGGATTCACGGAACAGCCCATAATACCTTGTGCCGTATTCACCACCCTCTGTAGGCACTTCCTATCAGTTGATGTCAAACCAGCATCCCACACCGTGATTAACCACCTGGGTTGTATTGATTTTCCAAGTAAGGTCTTCACTGAGATAAACTCCTAGGAATTTAAAGGAAGAGACTCTCTCCACACAGAGGGGCTAGTTCTCCTCTCTTCCTCCAAAAGTCCAACACCGTCTCCTTTGTCTTGCTGATATTAAGGTGCAAGTTGTTCCCTAGGCACCATGGAGGTATTTTTTGGACCTCCCCTCTATACGCTGATTCATCTCCACCTGTTATTAAACTCATTATGGTGGTGTCATCTGCAAACTTAATAATTGCAGTAGACGGGTCAGATGATACACAATCGTATGTATACAATGAATACAGGTAGGGACTTAGCACACATCCCTGTGGGGTGCCAGTGCTGATTTTTAAGGAATTAGATGTTACATGTCCAGTCCTCCCTGTTTGTGTCTGATCTATCAGAAAGTCTTTAATCCATTTTTAGCTCTACTGCATGAAGAGGTTAAGATAATAGATTAAGCTGTCCTGACAGGTTAGCTAGGTCACATGCCCTCACCTTGGGAGGAAGAGTTATCAAACTCTTTGTTCTTTCTTTCTTTCTCTTCTTTTCACTATTTTAACTTCACAGTAAGGATGTTTGAGCTAGATGCCATGAGCTCAGACTTTGTGGAGTTAGCCATCCATCTGTGTTTCTAGGGACGCGGGTGGCGCTGTGGTCTAAACCACAGAGCCTAGGGCTTGCTGATCAGAAGGTCGGCGGTTCGAATCCCCACGATGAGGTGAGCTCCCGTTGCTCGGTCCCAGCTCCTGCCAACCTAGCAGTTCGAAAGCACGTCAAGGTGCAAGTAGATAAATAGGTACTGCTCCAGCGGGAAGGTAAACAGCGTTTCCATGCGCTCTGGTTTCCATTGCAGTGTTCCATTGAGCCAGAAGCGGTTTGGTCCTGCTGGCCACATGACCTGGAAAGCTGACTGTGGACAAACACCGGCTCCCTTGGCCTGAAAGCGAGATGAGCAACACCATAGTCGCCTTTAACTGGACTTAACCATCCAGGGGCCCTTTACCTTTACCCTTTTTACCATTGTGTTCCTGTACAAATAATTTTGAAACTATTGCCCTTTTTGAAAGTTGCACTGCCTGTGTTCTCTTGCTGCTGTATGGGAAAACACATGAAAATGACCTTTAAAGACTTTGTAAGTAAACCATTTTTAACTTACCAAACCTGTGGTCCCTTTTTATGCTAAGGGGCTTAGATGGGGATATTTTAAAGGTAAAACAGCCTATATCCGGCTGCTGCCTGTTTTGCGATATTAAATCTCTGCTGGGGTTCTCTCATCAAAAAGTACTTGCTCCCCAACTTGGATTTATGCCTCCAGATAATTTTCCTTTTGTACGTTAACCCAAATACTAAAATAAATGGTATTTTCTCCTTTCTCTCTCTTCGTTCTGCTTCCTTCGCAGATTGTACCACTTGCTTCCCGAAATACCACATCTGGCAACCTTGCCATCTCACGGCCAGGACAAACGGATCCGTCACCCTGCCTTGCACCTTCAACTACACCTGGGAGCCTCAAGAGCTGGCCCAGGTGTATTGGCGCTTAGGAAACTTTCACGGAGAGTTCCTCTTCAACCACACCCACGACCCCACCCACAGGTACACCCTCCCAAGCTACACAGGGCGTGTGTCTCTGGTTGGGGACCTGTCAAAGGGGCTCGATGCGTCAATCCAGATCGAGAATCTGCAGGAGTCGGACTCCAATCTATATTTCTGCGGCGTCTCCGTACAGACACGTCACGACGGTGTGCAGCGTTGGCGAAACATCAATGGGACAAACCTCACGGTCACAGGTGAGCTGCCCCATCCTCAGGAGGACCCCTCTGTGCCTGGATCTCTCTTGGCCCTCTGCCCCACACCTTTCTCTGCAGCACCCCCCTTCTCCCCAGGGCTGGCCCTCCTTTCTGCTTGGTTCAAAGGAGTATGGGGTGGGTGGGTGGCAGTGGTGCCTGAGGCAGAGCAGAAAATGGGTCTCCACCCTCCCCCAGCCGAGGGGCCGCAGGGTACCCAAAGGTATTACAGCACCTGTGGCAGGGAGTTCCGCAAGTGATGCTCCTCCCAGGAAGCAGAAATAACACAAGAGGTTGATAGCATAGCCGCCTTCAAACATCTGAAGGGTTGCCCTGTGGAAAGTGGAGCAAGCCTGCTTCCTGGTGCCGCTCTGGAGCACAGGGCCCGATCCAGGAGTAAACATGAGGCAGAACGTCCTGAGAGTAAGAGCAGTTTGACAGTGGAACAGACTCACTCATGGGCCCTGTCCTTCCTTGGAGGTTTTTAAATTTATTTTATTCTAAAATGTTTCTTTATTATTTCTTTTGGTAGTCCACTGGCAAACCGTTCTGCTTTGCACCCATAGAAATGATCTTTTTATACTGCGGAGAAGGAAGGCCCAAGACATAGTCTGTCATTTGGTAGCTACAACTCTTAAGTATTTTCCCTTCTTGAGTCTGGACTGTAACTTCTATTGGGATGTAAATACCTTCTTCAACTCCCTCTTGTCTATCCAGAGAAGGTAAATCGGTAGTACCCATTCTCCCCACGACTCCCCACACTTCATCGCCAGGACTATGGATTATAGTTGCTGTACTTCCATGCCAGTTAGATGAGAGCCAAAAGCAAGTTTGTAATCCAGTAGCTGTGCCTGTGTGAGAAAAACCGCAGGCGGGTTTCTTAACATTATCCTCTCCCACAACCAGTTACTAAAGGTAAAGGGACCCTTGACCTTTAGGTCCAGTCATGGCCGACTCTGGGGTTGTGGCGCTCATCTCGCTTTACTGGCCGAGGGAGCCGGCGTACAGCTTCCAGGTCATGTGGCCAGTAGGACTAAGCCGCTTCTGGCGAACCAGAGCAGCGCACGGAAACGCCGTTTACCTTCCCACCAGAGCGGTACCTATTTATCTACTTGCACATGATGTGCTTTTGAACTGCTAGGTTGGCAGGAGCAGGGACTTAGCAATGGGAGCTCACCCCGTTGCAGGGATTCGAACCGCCGACCTTCTGATCGGCAAGCCCTAGGCTCTGTGGTTTAACCCACAGCGCCACCCGCATCCCTTAACCAGTTACTACTGTAGGCAAAATATGATCAGCTTTCATTCCCAAAGCTTTGGACATCCAGCCCTTCACCCAATCCGGTTGGTGTACAGTGCTTAAAGGTTTCCATCTGCTAGAAAGAAGCCCTCAGCCCTGCCTTCCTTGGAGGTTTTTAAACTGAAGTCAGATGAGCACATGTCAAAGGGCCTTTGGCTGCGAGTCCTTCACTGAAGCGGGTTGGCCTGGATGACCTTTGGGGTCCCCTCCAACCGTATGATTCTCTGTTTCTGCAAGATGTTGCCTCTTCTCGGGCGTCTGCCTCTCTCGGCCTAACGCTGACGCCCAACTCAGGGCGCAGGGAACTGTCTCCACCTGGGGGCTGCTAGGTGTGGGCCCCCCTCCTCAGAAGAAACGCCCTTGTGCCACTGCAGTGGGGAGGGTGCTTGTGGGTGCCCCCTGCTTTTGCCTCAACCCCTGCTTTCTCTCCCCCCACAACCAGGTCCTCCAATGCCGAACCCCCCCAGCTTCAACCTCGTGGGTCTGGCGACCGGAGGGGCAGCCGCTGCCGCCGCTGTTGCTGTGGGCCTGCTGGCGTTCGTCGCCTGGAGAAAAGGTACGGGGGCTGTTGAGGGGGCAGGGAGAGGGCTGCGGTTGTGCCAGGGGCCGGCTCTCCCTCCGACCTGGCCCTCCAGGTGTGGCTTCTTCCCAGTGTGGTGATGGCTCCTTCATCTCACCTGCGGAGGCACCTGGTACCCCAGCCCTGCTGCCCTGTGAGGCTCAGCCTGAACCAAACCACTGCCCCCCCCCCATTCTCCAGGGCTCCCCCCCCCAGGAGCTGCTCTCTCTGAAGGCCATTTTCTCCTCTCTGTTCCTCCCCAGGTTGCTGCCCAAAGTGTGTCCCAAGGAGGTGAGTGCCTTTCCTGCCTCCTGCTGGTCTCCTTCCTAACTGCGGGGGGGAGGGGGGCTGACCGTGGCCCTAGTTTGGCTCTGCCATGGATGGTGACCTGTGGGCAGGAAATACTGTTAACGGAGAAATCGGAGGGCTCCCTTGGACAAAAAACAAGGACCCCAGCCAGGAAGACCAGAGCAAAACAGCAGCCAGTAGGCTTGGTCTTTCTTTAAGACTGTCAGACAGGACTCCCACCTGCCACCAGGTGCAACAAGGTGGAAGCCCCAAACAAAAAAGCCCCCAAACTTTTATTAGCTGCTAATCCCCATGTTACCCCCCCAAAAAAACTATGTCACTCATACATCATGAAATGGGAGGTCTGGTGGCAGGAATCTGAGCATCCTGGACCCTGCCCCATGGTTCCCCTTGCCCTCCGCCAAACACCCATCAAGTGGAACAAAAGAGATATTTACATTTCCCTGTTTCCCAGCCAAGTTAATCACACCCTTGTGTCTTCATCTGGGTTTGTTCTTTCTGGAATGGCTACCTGTCTGACACTCAGGTATCAGGAGGCCAGGGATTATCACTCAGGCAGAGGGGCTGCTGAGCAGCTGAGCTCACAGGTCTATAGGAATTTCTGAAGTTTTCCCAGTGAGCCAGTACAGAGATCCATTGATCAGTGAATTCTTACATTTGGTAACGGTGCAGCAGAGGCCCTTTGAATAGATAGGAAGAAACTGTGGTGAAGTGTTTTGTGGGGACAAGTCCCAAAAGTGATTGTCCTGATTTTGGTAGTGGGCTGCATGTGCAGGATATACGCTGGAGGGGCAACCCCCCCAACCTATACATAAATTCCTGCAGCAGCCCTGTCCTCCCTCTCTTATATCATAACAGCAATGCAATAATCTCTCATTCCATCTGTTGCTCACAGTTCGAATCCTGCTTGCAAATTCCTCATTCTATAACATTTCTCTAAATAGTTCTCTAAATTTGGTTCTCTTATTTTAAGCTGTTCGTTTTCTGATTCAATGCAGCCCATTCCTTTATTATTTATTCGTTCTTCTTAGGTGGGAATTTGTTCATCTTTCCATTTCTGGGTATAAGGAATTCTAGCTGCTGTAGTTACAGGCACAAAAAACCGTTTTAAGCCTGGTGGTGAAAATCCACCTTATTTCTTTTACATCAGTTAGTCTTTTGAATTCAATTCTTCTTGCAAGGCACCCCCTACAGCCCCAGGGTGCTTCGAGGGGGGGCACCCATGTGACCACCCAGAACTTTTCTTGCAGGAGAGCTTCACCGCAGAGTAAGGAGACGCCAGAGGAGAGAGAATACGAGGAGTTTCCCATTGAAGGTGAGCTGGGGTGGAAAAGCAGGTAAAGGGTAAAGGGGCCCCTGACCATTAGGTCCAGTCGTGGCCGACTCTGGGAGTTGCGACGCTCATCTCTCTGTAGTGGCTGAGGGAGCCGGCGTACAGTTTCTGGGTCATGTGGCCAGCATGATTAAGCCACTTCTGGCGAAGTAGATAAGTAGGTACCGCTCCGGCGGGAAGGTAAACGGCGTTTCCGTGCGCTGCTCTGGTTCGCCAGAAGCGGCTTAGTCCTGCTGGCCACATGACCCGGAAGCTGTACACCGGCTCCCTCGGCCAGTAAAGCGAGATGAGCGCCGTTACCCCAGAGTTGGCCATGACTGGACCTAACGGTCAGGGGCCCCTTTACCTTTAAGGTGCTACTGGACGTTCTTTAATTCTTTAGTTTATTTCGACTGCCTCAGACCAGCACGGCTACCTACCTGAATCTCATAATGCTGTAACTCTGGACATACTGTGAAGCAGAAAATTCAGGGCAGATAAAAGGAAGCTGCACCTTTGTGCAACATGAAGTTAAACTACGGAACTCCCTGCCACAGGAGGGGAGAGTTGCTCTTGTAGCCAGGCCCCGCTTGCAGGGTTCCCTTTGGATGCTGGGCTAGATGGGCTGGTCTCTTGTGGCCTGATGCAGGTAGCCAGGCTGTTCTGCTGCTCTTGTGGAACCTCCATGCCCAGAGGCAGTCTACCTTGGTTCCTAGGTTCTTGGGGGTATTGGGCCCCTGTGAGGACAGGGTGCTGGGCTTTTCCTCTGAGCAGTCTCCTCCTCCGCCCAGGGCCTTTCTGAACTGCTCTGCCGCTGGAGGGAGGAGGAGGAGGAGGGTGATATTCTGTTCCTCTTTCTAACCTGCGTTGTCCCCCTTCCCTCCTCCTCTTCCAGGTCCAAAAGCCCCCCCTCCCGCCTCCCCCCAGCCTCCTCCTCGCGCCCCACCGCCACTTGCCCCCAAAGACTCCGGCGGCCTCCTCTACGCCGACTTGAACTTGGCCGGAGGCAGAGGCAAGAAGAAGATGCCCGAGGGAGGAAGGGGCGAAGAGAGCACCTATGCCATCCTGCGCCACTGAGAGGGGGCAACGGACGATGGGGGGGGCGCTTTCCTTGGCTGCCTCCAGCCCCCTTCTGCCCCCAGCCTCTTCCTCTTCTGCTTCCTTCTCCCTCTCCCAGGTGGGAGCGAGCGACCTCCCTTGCAGGATCGGGGCCCTGAGTGGATGGCCTTCAGGCTGCAAGGGGAGGTTGCTGGAGCCGGCCTGCTCTGCAGGGGTGTCGTAAGGAGCCCTGAGACAAACGGGGGGGGGTGTCGTACTGTAAACGCTGCCCCCTCTGCTGCCAGCCCACTGCCCCCGAATAATGCCCGAATTATTGCAATATGTGATCACAGCGGCAAGAGATGCGCAGAGCGGGAAAGACAGCTCTGTCAGTCGAGCGGGAGACCCTTGATCTCCAGGTGGTGGGTTCGAGCCCCAAGTGGGGCGGAAGATTCTAGCACTGCAGGGGCAGGACTAGATGACCCTCAGGGTCCCTTCCAACGCAGCGATTCGATGACCTATGTCTTATTATTATTACTATCCCCCTGTGAAAGAACGGTTGCTGAAATTAAGGGATTTGGCAGAGATGGCCAAGTGGACTTTTTGAATTCGAAAAAAAATTAAATTGTTGCGCTTATGAATGATTGGAAGCCCCTTACGGACTTCCTGTGCGAAAAAGAACGACGGGTTTGACGACTGAAAAGTTTGGTTTATGGAAAGTAGGAAATTTGCACGTCGTTATGGAGTAAGAGGTCTGCAGTTTTTAAAGCTGATAGTTAGAATAAGGTTACCAGACGTCCCCTTTTCCTGGGGACAGTCCCCGGATTTACAAATCAGCCCCCATACAAAATACATTGAAGTTGAAAAGTGTCCCTGCATTCATTGAAAAAAATCTGGTAACCTTAATCTGGTAACCTTAAGTCTTTGCCTTTCCTTTATTTTCTCTCTTTTTGCTGTTGTTGTAAAAAAAGTGCTTGCTATTAGATGTTGATTTCTGTATGTTGCTTTTTCTTCCGTTTTTCAAACTTTAATAATAATAATAAACAGATTCGGAAATAATAATAAATAATTCCAGTTTGTGGAAATCAGCAGTGAGGAGACTTGTTCTTGTTGCTGCTGCTGCTCTCAGCTCCTCCTCCTGTGAGTGCAGGATGAAGCCCTGGGGCTTTTCTTGAGGCCAACAGAGAGCAGGGCCTCCACCCTCTCCAGGGAAAAGGGAGATTTTGGGGGCAAAACACCTTCCCTGTGCACCTTTCTACTTGCATAATAATAAAGTCCCAACGGTTTGTGTGTCTCCATTCCAAATATTTGCAGAGGTGAGGACTGACCCAATAGGGTGGCATTATGGGATGGACTGGTGGAGGGGGGGGCAGGGGCGTCCTGAATTCTGGGGCACCTGCCTGGCCACTGGGGGAGAGGCAGGGGGCACCTTGGGCCGGATCCTGCTGCTGCTGCTGCTCTCTTCCTACATTCAAGACATCACACCTCCCTCTGGTGCAGAGGCAAGTGGGGACACAGGTCGGCTGGCAGGGGGCGTCCTGTGAAATCATGGCAAAGGAGTGCCCCTGAGCACGTGCAAAGTGATTTCCTGGAGGCTGTGCCTGGGGTGGCTTCCCTTTTCGGTCTCTGTCCCCTTTAACTTGCTGGGAAGGTGGCGGAGGTTTCTAAGAGAGAGGCCGGAGTGCCAGGCCACCTGCGAGGGATTCGTCGGCTGCACTGCGGTGGGGCTGGACTAGATGGCCTTTGGGGGTCCCTCCCAGCTCCACAATTCTAGGCTTCCTTAGGCCCCTGAATAAAAGCGGCGTTTCAGCTTCCGAGCCCTTCGCCCTTCCTTGCCGCAACCCATCCTCCCTGCGCTTTTGCAGGCGCAAATCCAACCGGCGCAGCTTTTGCCCGGTGGGATGACGGCCTGCCAGGTGAAGCCTGCCTATTTGGGAGGCGGGCGGGGCCGCTGCCCGTCCAATGGGAGCCTGGGGGGCGAGGCGGGGCGGGACTCTGCCCCTGATAAGCCTCCTCTCCGGCGCGGGCGGCGTTTTCTGCCTCCGGTCTCTGCCCCGCGGCGCTCGCGATGCTGGTCCAGTTCGCCCCGCTGCGCCTGCCGCTGCGACGCCGCCTCCAGACCGCCGCGGTGCTGCAGTGGGTCTTTTCCTTCCTGGCGCTGGGTGAGGTCTCTGGAAAGGGGTGGGGGGGGGCTCCTCCTATGGGGCAAGGACCCAGGGGGCGCCTTGGGAAGGGGCTGGCTCCGGGGGGCGCTGCCCGCAGGTGGCGAAGAGGCAGGTATTCATTTCGGGGCGGGGGGAGAGGAGACTTCCCTGTGCCCATTTCAGGGGGCGCTGCAGCATTTTCGCTTTTTGGGGGGCGGTGCAATTCCGGGGATTCTTTAACAAAAAAAAGTCGAGGCGGGGAGAGTTTGGCGCCTCTCAAGGAGTTTGTGGGCTGCCTTGCTTGGCTGAACGTGCCTTGCTTCGGGGGGTCCCTCCTCCTAGCTCCCCACTAGGAAAGGGGGCGACTCTGCCAGCTTGGTTGAAAGCAGCGTGCAGAATCCGCCCTGCTAAGAGGGCGTCGATTTGGAGGGAGGAAGCAAGGAATGAGCTTTGGGTCGGCTGCGCAGGTGGGTGGGAGGCTGGGGAAGGGCGGGAGGGGGCTTGGAGAGGGGTCTTTTCTGCAGCGTCCCATCAGCGTCTGCTCCAGAGCCACGGCCACAGCAGATTGCCTCTGAGCATGTGCAGAGAGAGGTCCCTTTTGCTGGCTGTTTGAGCAGACATTCATTGCCGCTTTCTGCTTTGTATAGTTTAACTTTGCATACCAACCTTCGTCTAGGCACGGTTTGCAGCTTAATAATGCAACGTTAAAAAAAGGCAAAATGGATAATAAGACGAAATAATAAACAAGAGCAAATACAGAGAAATATATACTTCAAAAGGTATTGGGTGTTAACCAGCCAGAGGCAGAGGCTGAGCTGAGACATGGAGCATGTGCAGAGTGCCTTTCCTTTCACAGTGCGGGGCAGACCAGCCAGATGGGTGGGGTGTGAATAGTAAAATTATTATCATTACCATCATGTTCAAGAGAAACATTTTTATGTATTGTGAAGGAGAAAGCTAAACCTCCCTTGAACGGGACCCCAAGGGGTCATCCAGCCCAACCCCCTTTGAGGCAGGAATCGGCTGCGGTGGAGCAGGGGCCGGTCCCTTTCCCAGCAGCCAACCTCTCGGAGGGGCTTGTGGTGTGGGATTTGCAGGCATTGTATGTGTCTTGGTTTTCCCCGGTGGGGCGAACGTTGAGGACTAGCCTCTTGAGGGCACCTAACCGAACCCAGGCCTGCCTCTCTTCCCAGCGCAATGCTGCCTGGTCTTGTTCCTCGTCTTGCTCCTGGGAGACGGCTGGGTGCTGGCTGTCCTCTACGCCGCCTGGCTGTACCTGGACTGGGAGACCCCGGCCAGAGGGGGCCGCCGCTCCAACTGGGTCCGCAACTGGGCTGTGTGGCGCTACTTCCGAGACTACTTCCCCATGACGGTGAGCAGGGCATGTGTTTGTGTGTGTGTGTTTCTTGGGGTTGTGAAATCTGAGGGCTCCCTAGACAAAAAACAAGGACCCCAGCCAGGAATCCCAGAGCAAAACAGCAGCCAGTCGGCTTGGTCTTGATTGAAGACTCCCACCTGCCACCAGGTGGAACAAGGTGGAAGCCCCCAACAAAAGAGAACCCAAACTTTTATTAGCTGCTAATCCCCATGTCAGAGGGACGTGGGTGGCACTGTGAGTTAAACCACAGAGCCTAGGGCTTGCCAATCAGAAGGTTGGCGGTTCGAATCCCCGCAACCGGCTGAGCTCCCGTTCCTCGGTCCCAGCTCCTGCCAACCTAGCAGTTCGAAAGCACGTCAAAGTGCAACTAGATAAATAGGTACCGCTCTGGCAGGAAGGTAAAGGGCGTTTCCGTGCGCTGCTCTGGTTCGCCAGAAGCGGCTTAGTCATGCTGGCCACATGACCCGGAAGCTGTACGCCGTCTCCCTCGGCCAATACAGCGAGACGAGTGCCGCAACCCCAGTGTCGGCCACAACTGGACCTAATGGTCAGGGGTCCCTTTATCTTTAATCCCCATGTTACACCCCCCCAAACGACATCACTAATACATCACGGTTACATCATGAAAGGAGAGGTCTGGTGGCAGGAATCTGAGTATCCTGGACCCTGCCCCATGGTTCCCCTTGCCCTCCGCCAAACACCCATCAAGTGTAAGAAAAGAGATATTCACATTTCCCTGTTTCCCAGCCAAGTGAATCCCACCCTTTTGTCTTCATCTGGGTTTGTTCTTTCTGGAATGGCTACCTGTCTGGCACTCAGGTATCAGGATGCCAGGGATTATCACTCAGGCAGAGGGGCTGCTGAGGAGCTGAGCTCACCTGTCTATAGGAATTTCTGAGGTTTTCCCAGTGAGCCAGTACATAGATCCATTGATCAGTGAATTCTTAACTTTGGTATCGTGCAGCAAAGGCCCTTTGAATAGATAGGAAGAAACTGTGATGAAGTGTTTTGTGGGGACAAATCACAAAAGTGTTTGTGCTGATTTTGGTAGTGGGCTGCATGTGCATGATATCTGCTGGAGGGGCAACCCCCCCAACCTATGCATAAATTCCTGCAACAGGGCCTGGCGTGGCCTGTGCCCTCCTTGGCAGGGTGGTGTGCAGAGAATTGCAGCCCGGCTGGGACCAGACATCTTGCCCTACTTTCCTTTGGAGGCCAAGGGGTCTTGGCGTCTGGGCATCCCAGGACCTCCAGACACACTGCCGAGGCCTGTGCACTTCGATGCTGCAAACCCAGCGGTTAGACTTCGCCCCAGGAGACAGAGAGATGCCAAAGGCCGGAGTCGGAAGGGGGATCCCAAGGGACATCTAGCCCAACCCACTTGCCTTGCAGGAATTGCAGCTAACGAATCCCTGATCCGGATGGCCAGCCAACCTCTGTTAAAAACCCTCTGAGGAAGGGGAGCCCCCTGGCTTCTGGGTCAGTTGAACGCCTCTTGCAGACAGAAAGTTGTTATATGTAACGTCAAATAAGAGAAATGTGTAACAAATTGAGAATTAATCGGTTTAAGTGATGAAAACCGAATATGCAGAGAGATATAATCTATATATCCTTCTGGCTTCTCCACATCCTCCTTTGGCCACTGCCCGCCTCCCCATGCCCTCGCCGGACCTTCCTCTCTGCCCCACTTGACCTGGGTACAAATTCCACCTCTGTTTGAACAGCAGGAGCAAACATTCAGGAAAAGCCACATTCCTTCTGTCCTGTAGAAAAGAGAAGACTTCCCTGGAGTCCTTCGCAGACCCATAAAAGCTCTTCAGCCCCATGGGATGGGGTCAGTGTCTGCCCCATATTGGAGAGGTGTGTGGGAGGCAGAGGCTGCAACGGCAAGGCTGAGCTGAGACACGGAGCATGCGCAGAGTGCCTTTCCTTCCACAGTGTGGAGCCGGCGCTGCTGCAGCTGCCTCCTAATACCCTCTTTGCATTTGTAAGGAAACTGTGGAACTCCCTGCTTATTGATGTCAGCCAGGCGCTTTTGCAGGGCTCTTTTTGCTGAGAACATTTCTGCTTAGAGCCAGACCTTCAGGAGAGGTCAGATATTTAGACCGTGGTGCTGATAACGCCAAGGTTGTAGGTTCAATCCCCGTGTGGCATAGCTGCCTATTCCTGGGGTTGGACTAGATGATCTTTGGGTTCCCCTCCAACTGTTACTCCAGGGCCTGTCCAGATGTTTAGAAAGCCGATGTCTTAAGTTGTTTTGAGTTGATTGCTGATGTTTTGAGTTGATTGCTGGCTTTATTCTTCGATTGTTCTGAAGAGTTGTTTTTACCAGTACTTTTATTGACAGACTCTCTTCAGTTTAGTTGGCCTGGGTGAAGATTTGACGTTTTCATCCTCCAAAAAGTTTTTGAGTTTCTACTGAAATGAGGCTGCATTTTAACGTGTTTTAATCCAGGTTTTTATGCTGTATTTTAATCAATTGTTTTTTATACCTGGTGTTAGCTGCCCTGAGCCTGGTCTTGGCTGGGGAGGGCAGGGTATAAATAAAACTTATTATTATTCATCAATTGCTCTCAGGTTCCCCCCCCCTCTGTGTGTGCAATAAATAAAACCCCACAGGTGTGCTGCAGGTTTCCATCTGGGTTCAGAAGTGGGGCTCCCTCAATGGGCTTGGCCCTGGGAACCAGAGAAGGGCTTTGAGCCACAGAATTGTAGGGTTGCGTGGGACCCCCAAAGGTCATCCAGCCCAGCCCTCTGCAGTGCAGTGACAACATCTGCGGGAAACACCCATATCCCTCTAGGGTAATTCATTGCAGGGTCACCAAATAGTCCTCTCCCCTTACCACCTTTGGGTGCCCTCCCCTGCCCGAAAAGTGAGGTGTGTGTGTGTGTGTGTGTGGAATCTCCCCTGCCTGCCTTCTTGCCCCCTTGCGCTGCCTGCCCCCCATGTTTCTGGCTGCTTCCTCACCCTGCCCCCCTTTTTCTCTCCCCGCCCCACGGCAGCTGGTGAAGACGGTGGATCTGGACCCCTCGCGCAACTACCTCTTCGGCTTCCACCCCCACGGAGTGCTGGTGGCTGGCGCCTTCGGGAACTTCTGCACGGAGGGCACCGGCTTCTCTGCCCTCTTCCCGGGACTCACCCCACACCTGCTGATGCTGCCCTTCTGGTTCAAGGTGCCCTTCTTCCGAGACTACATCATGAGCGGCGGTGAGAGGCTTGGGGGACCCGGGCAGGGGGCTGCCGGGCTTGGGTGGGTGGGTGTGGGGCAAGAGGAACCGCCACGTGCCATTATACGAACTGAATATTGCATACGGTTAGGAAGAACTTCCTGACAGTAAGAGCTGTTGGACAGTGGAATTTGCTGCCAAGGAGTGTGGTGGAGTCTCCTCCTTTGGAGGTCTTTAAGCAGAGGCTTGACAACCATATGTCAGGAGTGCTCTGATGGTGTTTCCTGCTTGGCAGGGGGTTGGACTCAATGGCCCTTGTGGTCTCTTCCAACTCTAGGATTCTATGGTTCTGGTCGCCTCTCCTTTAAAAGGATATCGAAGAGTTGGGAGAGGTTCAGAAGGAGATGATGGAGCGACTCTCCTATGAGGAAAGGGGGGGCTTTTAAGTTTAAAGAGAAGCAAGAGGTTATGAAATCATGTGTGGCATGGAGAAGGTGGTTATAATAATAATAATAATAATAATAATAATAATAATAATATTGAATTGATTTTAAAATGAATTGATTTTAGAATCTTGTGTTACTTTTATTGTTGTTAGCCGCTCTGAGCCCGGCTTCGGCTGGGGAGGGCGGGATATAAATAAAATGTTATTTATTATTATTATTATTATTATTATTATTATTATTATTACTACTACTACTACTACTACTACTACTACTACTACTATAATTTATTGTTTGTAGGCCACCCATCCGACTGGGTTGTCCCACCCACTCTGTGGGGGTTTAACAGCAAATAAAAACATCACAGAGGAAAGTTTTCCTCCCTTTCTCAAAGCACTGAATGTGGGAAGGTTCTGGACACAGAAAGGAAAGTCCTTCTTGTAGCACAGACTGTGGAACTCCCTGCCACAGGAGGCAGGGATGGCTACCAAGTTTGTTGTCTTTAGAATTGTAGAGTTGGAAGGCAGCTCTTTCTCTCTTTCTCTCCCTGCAGGGCTGGTTTCCTCGGACAAGAGCAGCGCCGCCTACCTCCTTGGCCACGAAGGCGGGGGCCAGGTGGCCGTGATCGCTGTTGGGGGGCCTCCCGAGTCGCTTGACGCCCGGCCCGGAGCTCTGACCCTCCAGCTTCGCAACCGCAAGGGCTTCATCAAGATGGCGCTGCAGCACGGGTGAGTTTGGGGGCGCAGGGGACCCTCTGCTGTTGTTCCTCGCGACTTGTCCGTAGCGAAATCCCCTAGCCCTGATCAAGCCCGGGCTCTTTTTAAATATAATGTTATTAAGGCTTTTCAACATGCAATTAAACAAAACAAAACAACAGAAGCAAAACAAAGATTTCGGAAAGAGAACGAAGAAGAAAGCAAGAGGAAAGAGAGAAAGGAATAAGAACAGGAGAGAGGGAGGGAGAAGTAACGGGGGGGGGGGGGAGTATTTGATCCCCTGCTAAATTTGCCCTTTTGACGAAGAAATGACCTGTCCATCATGTTAATGGTAGTTTTATCGTAGCTGTGAAAGACAGAATAACAACAGGAAAACCCCCCAGAAACCCAGAAGACAAAAGTCAGAGATTGGTGTGCATTATAAATGAGTGAAATAAGTATTTGATCCCCTATCAACCAGCCCGATGTCAGGACTACCTGGTATCTTCACAAATACTTATTTCACTCATTATAACTCGCATCAATCTCTGACCTTTGTCTTCTCAGTTTCTGGGGTTTTTTCCTGTTGTTATTCTGTCTCTCACAGCTACAATAAACCTATCATTAAAATTATGGATGGGTCATTTCTTCGTCAGAGGGCAAACAGGCGAATTTAACAGGGAATCAAATATCCCCCCCCCCCTGTAAAAATGACTTGCAAGTATCCGCCCATCAGTTATTCCTGCAGAATTCCTCCTAATAATCTGATGTTCAATCCCGAGTAATGCCCAGATATTCCTCCCTCTGCTAGGTGACGCTTTCCCAATTTTAAATCCAGGCACCACAGGTTAATTCCTTTTCCTTCCCACCCAAAAGTCAAAAATTATTTCTTGTAAGTGTCAGCCTTCATCTTCCTCCAGTCCCAACCTCACAACTTCACTGCCAGATTTAGAAAGAAATATTCACTCCTCATTCTTTATTCCTCATGAGTTTTTTTGCTGCGTTTATAGAAAAAGACAGTGCTTGGGGAGTGCTCGCATTTTTGACTCAAGAAAATCACCATTTTATAGTTCAAATCAGGGAAAATAAATAAAGTAAATGGACAAAAGTACAAAGATTCACAAAATATTTAGACGTATGCGTACCCCCCCCAAAAATAAATAAATCTATGGGCTGCTTTTAAAATGAGGCTGCATTTGCATTTTAACCTGTATTTTAAATTGGCTTCCCCCCTCCTATTATGTTTTTACTGTAATTTTATTGGTGTTAGCCGCCCTGAGCCCGGCTCTGGCCAGGGAGGGCAGGGTATAAATAATTTTATTATTATTATTATTATTATTATTATTATTATTATTATTATTATTATATTTATTATTATTATTATTTATTATTATAGCAGTGGATAAAGACCCATAGCTGTAACTGATTATGAATTATACCAGCAGGGCTCTTTGTATGGAACCTCCTGTTCCAAGAGCAGTCTATCAGGTTCCTAGATTTCTTAGGGGTATTTGGCCACAGGCTTCTGGACTGGGTGCCCCCCCCCTTGGCCTGATCCAGCAGCGTCCTTAAGGTGCAGCCTGCTGGCCAGGCCCCCATCTTGCGCCCCATTGCTCACTCACTCTCTCTCTCTCTCTCTCTGCCCCCCACTTCTCCCTCCCTCCCAGAGCTGGCCTGGTCCCCGTCTTCTCCTTTGGGGAGAACGAGCTCTTCAACCAGGTCTCCAACCCCCAGGGCTCCTTCATCCGGGCAGCGCAGGATCGCCTCCAGAAGGCCATGGGGCTGGCGCTGCCCCTCTTCCACGCCCGGGGGGTCTTCCAGTACAACGTTGGGCTCCTGCCGTTCCGGAGGCCCATCTATACAGTCGGTGGGTAGAGCGCGGGGGCAGCGGGGTGTGTGTGTGTGTCTCCTAGGTGGGCTTGACCTGTTTGCCAGCAGAGCGGACTCCCTTGGAAAGCTGACAATCCGCCTGCCTGGAACTCTTTGGCCGCCATCTCTGCATTGCAGCGGGTTGGGCTAGTTGGCCTCTGGGGTGTCCCACCCAACCCGCGTACGGTTCTTTGCTTCTGCGACCTTGGAAGGCGGCGGGCTCTCCTTCACGGGAGGCTTTCAATCAGGAATTCTTTGGCTGCCGCTCCCTGCATTTGAGAGGGTTGGGCTGGATGACCTCCAGGGAACCCCTTCCGACTCTACAATTCTGTGCAAAGCCATTTCTGGATGAGGCCGGTGGGGCCTCCCCTCCTAACCACCCAACCTGGGCCTCTTCTGCCTGCCCCACGGCACCTCTCGTCTCTGCCCCACTTTGTTCCTGGGCTGATGCAACACATACACACCCCCAACGCTGACTTCTGTACCATCTCTGCCTTTTGCAACCCTCCCTCCCCTCTGGGCCTTCCTGGCAGCAGAGCTGTCGCGCTGGACTTTGGCCTTGGCAGAAGGGGGGGGGGGATTTCGGGCTGACTCAGCGTGCTGCAACTCCCGGGGGGGGGGGTGTGTGTCTCTCTTTGCAGAGGCCAAAAACCGGACCCTTTGACACGCCCCCCCCCCCTTGATGGAGAAAGGCTAACACTCCCTTTGCTGCCTTCCTTTCCCAATCCCTGCCCAGACTTTTTGCTGCAAGCTTCCACATTTGCGACCCAAAGGCTATGGGGGGGGGGGAGCTGGTGAGTTTGCCTTGGAACCATAGAACTGTAGCATTGGGAGGGACCCCTAAAGGTCCTCTAGTCCAGCCCCCTTTCACAATGCTGGAGTCGTAGCGAAGGAATCCCTTGTCCCAGCACCCCTAAGCCTGGGGTGTGTGTGAGTGTGTGTATGTAGATTTTATGGGGGGGGGGAGTCAAGCACTTGGCTGTGCAACTAGCATCCTTCAGGGCCGAATCCTGGCCTTGCCCGCTCTAACCACTTAGCCAGTGGAGGAGTTTGTTGTGACCCTAAAAGAAGCCGCCAGTGTGGGGGGAGGTAACCCCAGGAGTCAGAATAATGGAACTGAATTGCAAGGGACCCCCAGGGGTCATCCAGACCAACCCCCTGCAACCTGGGACAAGCCAAGGAGCTGGAATACTTCTTGGTGCAGAGTTTGAGCACTAACTCTCTCTCTCTGTCTCCCACCCACAGTGGGGGCCCCGATCCTCGTGACCAAGACCCCCCACCCGTCATCCGAGGCCATCGACGAGCTGCACAAAACTTACCTGGAGAAGCTCAACCAGCTCTTTGAGGAGAACAAGGCCGCGTACGGCCTCCCCGAAGACAGGCACCTCGAAATTGTGTAGGGCAGGGCGGGGGAGCAAAACCCACGGACACCCCCTACCCCGAAAGAGATCCCCTGTGGGGAGCTTATTTCCTGGACTGCATGAAGGGGTTTCTGGAGAAGAAGACTGATGAGGAACCATTTCAATACTGAGGGGTCCCCCAGTCTCAGGAGGGGGGCACCCTGATTTTTGACCCTTGAAGGATTCCAGGGAAGGAGGTGGAGGGGGGTGACGTGCACTTAAATGGGGGAGAGCTGGATAATGGCTGCTTTTATGAAAGCTGTATACTTGCCTCCTGGGGGGTAGTTCCCTGTTGTGTGCTTGCCTGAACCAAGGGGGATGTGGGTTGCCCCCCCCCCGTATGAAATGCTCCTTCAGCCTCTAAGCAGTTGCCCCCCCCCCGTTCTCCTTCTGCAGAATAAAGGGCAGAATTGTCTTTTCAAAATGATGTGTGGTGCAGGGTTTGTGCAAAAGACAAAATGTTGCCTGCCCTCCTTGCCCCCTTTACCTGGTTCAGAGATGGGCTGCCACCTCCTTCTCCTGCCCCCCCCCATTCCCGAGAAATACACACAGCATGGAGAAAGCTGCAAGGCTGAAATAATTATTCGGGTAGCGCAGAGTTAAACTGCAGAACTCCCTTAGCTGTCAATGGCTCCTAGCCAGGAGGGCGGCTCTGGTCTGAATTCCAGAGCCTGAGAAGCACAAGGAGGGGAGATTTGTGGGTTTCTCAGCTGGCAGAGCACAATATTCCTAATTTCAGGGTCGTGGGTTTGAGCCCCATGTTGGGCAAAAGATTCCTGCCTTGCAGGGGGTTGGACTAGAGGACCGCCAAGGTCCCTTCTGATTCAGCCACTGTGGGGGGGGGGGCAGGATGCTGTGCTATGCGGGCCATTGGCCAGATTCAGCAGGCTCCTCTTGAGGAGGCCTTTTCTTGCAGCTGACCCTCCATGCCCCGGAACAGTCTACCTGTGAACACCAGAAAACGGGGGAGCCACAGTTGCAGAAGACTGCTGCCCTCAAGTCCTGCTTGCCGGCTTCTCTTTGGGGGCATATCATCGGCCCCTGGCCTCATCCTGCCTCTGTCTCTTTCCCCTCCTGTGCTTTGTGACAGTGGCATTGCTCCCCCTTCCAGAGCCTCGCTTGACCTATCCAGCTGTTCCAAAGGCCATGTCGGAAAATGGATCCCAGTAGAGGCTGTGGTGGCGGCGGCCTCCTCTAAGGCTAAGAATAACCTTTCTTGCCCAAGGGCTGGCTGGCTGGGGAGGTGTGGAGAGGCCTAAAGCAGATGATTATTGGCTGCATGCAGAGTCACGGAACTGTAGAGCTGGAAAGGGACCCCGGAGTCATCTAGTCCAACCCGCTGCAATGCAGGAATCGCAGCCGAGAGCTGAGCCAGAGCTGGCACCCTGCAGGCGGCTTATCACTTGCCCTGTGCAGCCAGCCACATCAGCTGCAGCTCTTCAACTCTGTCGGGTGAGGAGGAAGGCTGCTCTGCGCATGCTCAGAGGCATTCTTGGCTAAGCATCGCATGCGCTGAGCAAAGGTGGTCAAATAGGTTCAGGGGTGAAGCCCAACAGCTTGGGATGGGGGAAGACCCTCCCTCCTCCTTGCTATTTGATGCTGGCAAATACGTTTCAGGGTGCAAGTTGGAATGGGGGGGGAGTGTTTCATTCCCCAACCCCCCAGCTTCAACTGGACAAATGTGGATTTAATACACTAGATTCCTCCCCACCATGATTTAAATGTTGCCAAAGGAGATTTAAAGCTCCCAGCTAGAACCCTCAGCGGAACCAAACAAGAACCATCAAATTGTAGAGTTGGAAGGGACCCCGAGGGTCATCTAGTCCAACCCCCTGCACTGCCAGAATCGCAGGTGAAGAACCCTCTGGCAAGTGACCCCTTAGCCTCTGTTTTAAAGCCTCCAGAGAAGGAGAGTACACCACTTCCTGAGGGAGTCCGGTCCACCATGGAACAGCTCTTGCTGCCAGAAAGTTTTCCCTGATATTTAGTTGGATTCCCCTTTCTTGGCATTTGGATCGGTTGAATTATGGAGCAGCAGCAGCAGAGACTCTTCCCTTCCACCTTCATTGGGGACACATTCCTCTTCCTTTGCCAAGATTCCTTGCCGGAGGGCGGAATTGGAGAGAGTTGTGCAAAGAGAGATCTGCCTCCACATCCTGAGAGCCAGCCAACAGGTGCTGGTGATGAAACGATCTGTCTGCCGTGGGGAGCAGAAAAAAATGCCCCCAGCCCCACCCTAGAGACTTGTGCTGCCTCAAGGTTCGCTCATCGTTCAGATTAAGATCAGAGGCAGCCACCAGGTTAAGTAAACGCAAAGAGGATGCTTAGCCTGAGGTCAAAGACCAGGCAATAAATCACACCGGTCAAAGATGGGAGTTTACTCTTTATGAGCAGAGCCACTATTTGCACCGAGTTTGTCAGGAGTCAGACCTCATGAGCACAGCCCCTCAACCCCAGCAGGTCTTGCCCCATGGATCAGTGGCCAAGACTGAAAATCCTTGCCTCCCCACAGCCGCCTAAGTCCCCTCTTCTGCAGGGCTTTCTTTTTGCAAGCAGTTGGAGACTGTGCCTGCACACAGCCCGCCTCTCCTACGCCCTCTTCATGCGTCTCATGGTTCTGGGAGACTCTGAAAAGAGGGGAGCTTGTTGCAGCAGCAGGAGACACCTGTGACCTTTCGCCATCTGACTCATCTCTGCCTCTTGGCCTTCTTCCTCTCCTGCCTCTGATTCTGCACTTCTAGAGGACTCCCTGCTCCTGAATGGGGCAACTGTGCCCCTGAAGGAGCAGGTGTGCAGCCGGGGAGCCATTTTGGACTCACAGCTGTCCATGGAGGCGCAGGTCAATTCTGTGCCCAGGGCAGCTGTCTACCAGCTCCATTTGGTATGCAGGATGAGACCCTCCCTGCCCGCAGACTGCCTCGCCAGAGTGGTGCATGCTCTGGTTATCTCCCGCTTGGACTCCTGCAATGCGCTCTATGTGGGGCTACCTTTGAAGGTGACCCAGAAACTGCAATTAATCCAGAATGCGTAAGCAAGAGTGGTGAACCGGGAATGGCCGCCAAGACTACAAAACACTGGTTCTGAAAGGCCTACATTGGCTCCCAGTACGTTTCCGAGCACAATTCAAAGTGTTAGTGCTGACCTTGAAAGCCCTAAACGGCCTCAAAGGCCCAGTAGATCTGAAGGTGTATTTCCACCCCCATCGTTCTGCCCAGATACAGAGGTCCAGCTCAGAGGGCCTTCAGGCGATTCCCTCCCTGCGAGAAGTGAGGTTATAGGGAACCAGGCAAAGGGCCTTTTCGGTGGTGGCGCCCACCCTCCTACCAGATGTCAAGGAAATAAGCAGCTATCTTCTCTTTATAATAATAATAATAATAATAATAATAATAATAATTTTTTATTTATACCCCGCCCTCCCCAGCCAAGGCCGGGCTCAGAGCGGCTTACAAGCAATAAGAAAAACAAGATGAAAGATTACAACTTAAAAACAAAAATAAAATATAACATTAAAATAATGGAACATTAAAATATTAAAATGTAGCCTCATTGTAGGAGAAGGAAAAGAAAAAAGAAAATGGGGGGGAGGGAATCAAATTGGCTCCAAGCCAAAGGCCAGGCGGAACAACTCTGTCTTACAGGCCCTGCGAAAAGAAATCAGATCTTGCAGGGCCCTGGTCTCATGAGACAGAGCGTTCCACCAAGTTGGGGCCAGTGCTGAAAAGGCCCTGGCTCTGGTTGAAGCCAATCTAACTTCCTTAGGGCCTGGGACCACTAGGGTGTTGTTATTTATGGACCTTGAGGCTCTCCGTGGGGCATACCAGGCGAGGCGGTCCCGTAGGTACGAGGGTCCTAGGCCGTGAAGGGCTTTAAAGGTCAAAAGCAGCACCTTAAATCTGACCCTGTACTCCACCGGGAGCCAGTGCAGCTTGTAAAGCACTGGATGAATATGCTCCCATGGCAGAGACCCCGTGAGGAGCCTCGCTGCAGCATTCTGTACCCGCTGGAGTTTCTGGGACAGCTTCAAGGGCAGCCCCGCATAGAGCGAATTACAGTAGTCAAGCCTGGAGATGACTGTCGCATGGATCACTGTGGCCAGGTCGGGGCGGGAAAGGTAAGGGACCAACTGCTTGATGCGGCGAAGGTGGAAAAATGTCGCCTTGGCTGTTGCTGTAACTTGCGCCTCCATGGAAAGGGAGGCGTCAAGGATTACACCCAAACTCTTAACAGAAGGCAATGGCACTAACTGGGCCCCCTCAAGAGAAGGGAGTTGGTCCCTCATCCCCATACCATCCCGACCCAGCCATAGGACCTCTGTCTTCGAAGGATTTAGTTTCAATCGGTTCCCACGAAACCATCCAGCCACAGCTTCCAAGCATCTGGTCAGTGTGTCCGGGGCCGAGTCAGTGTGGCCATCCATCAGCATATAGAGCTGAGTGTCATCAGCATATTGGTGACAGCCCAGCCCAAAGCTCCGGATAATCTGGGCAAGGGGGCGCATAAAGATGTTAAAAAGCATCGGGGAGAGAATTGCGCCCTGTGGCACTCCACACACCAAGGAGTGGCGTGACGACATTTCCCTCCCTAGTGCCACCCTCTGTCCCCGACCAGAGATAAAAGAGCACAACCAGTTACGGGCTATGCCCTGTATCCCCACGTCTGCGAGGCGATGGTCCAGAAGATCATGATCGACCATGTCAAAGGCTGCTGACAAATCTAAAAGGATCAGCAGCCCTGACCCGCCTCGATCCAGTTGTCTACGGATATCATCTGTTAGGGCAACCAGAGCCGTCTCCGTCCCAAAACCAGGACGGAAACCGGACTGAAATGGATCTAATGCCGATGTTTCATCCAGAAACCTACCAAGCTGTTCAGCAACCGCTCTCTCAATTACCTTACCCAGGTATGGAAGATTTGAAACTGGGCGGTAATTGGATAGGTCTAAGGGATCTAATGAAGTTTTCTTTAAGAGTGGACGCACCACTGCTTCCTTCAGTTCTTTAAAAGACATCTGAAGGCAGCCCTTTTTATGGAAGTCTTTTATGTTTGACGTTTTAGCGTTTTTTATATTCTGTTGGGAGCTGCCCAGAGTTGCTGGGGGGGGGCAGGCAGATGGGTGGGGTATAAGTAATAAATTATTATTTTCTGCCATAGACTCCCCCTGCTCACTAAGCCCCGTCACCCTTTCTGCTTCCAACACCTCCTCTTCCCTGTCTTTCCCCTCTGGCCACTCATCACCATCCCACTCCCTGGGGGGCTCTGAGCCTTCTTCCCATGGGGCGGGGGTCTCCCAGGTGCCGCAACAGGGTTCCTACTTCCAGCGACAAGAGAAGAGAGACCCTCTGTAGTAAGAAACTTCTGGCTGGCTTTTACAACCCATATCCCCATTCAAGGGAATTTGCGTCCATCAAGGTCAGCTGTCGGTCGGAGACAGACATACATGGAAGTCCCCACAAAGGAAGAATGGATACAAAAACTTATGGAATATGAAAGAATAAGAAATCAAGATAAGAAACTTTTTATAGAAGAATGGAAATGGTTTATTGAATATTTACAGATAAATTGCAAACAGATAAATACATTAGCAGGATTGTTGTAATGACCAGCAGTTTGAGAAGAGTATATATATTTAAAATAGGTGAGCAAATTAAATGAATTTGCATATGCAGAAGATATAATATAATAATAATAGTTTTAAGGAACTGCAGAAAGAGGGGGAAGTTTTGATTCCCCACCCCATGGTAAATCTTTATTGGTTTAAAATACAAATACAGATAATTTACAACGAAGGAAGTCAAGTTTTGAAATGTTAAAATGATTGTAAAATTAAGGAAATGTATAAACCTGAAAAGGACACAAACTATTGATCTTTATTGGTCTGGTAGCAGTGTCTCCCTGCCCACAAAGGTGTGTAACACCTTTTAAAACCTCAGAAAGTACCCCTCCCCCATATTTGGCAGAAAGGCCACCCCAAAGCATAACAAAATGTCAAGGAGGGAGGAATTGGCCAGCAAAATTCAAGGGCCTGACTTCCCACCTGTCCATTAGGATCCTTGATAATGGTCCTTTCTAGTACATCCTTCAGGAATGGCAAAAGTACTGTGGCCCCAGAGAATGATTGCCACCCCATTCATTCCTGCTTTGCAAGTCTGCTCTATTTTTGGCAAGCACCTGTCAGACAGGTGATCCATCGAGGAGTTCCTGCCTCCCAGGAGAGAGAGAGGGTCTTCTAGATTCAGCAAACACTTCATTTAGACACAAGCTGGAAATGGAGTAATAATTGACCCGTTGCTGGCTGACGGATAAGGTGTCAGCAAGCAGCATTTTGTAAGGCTGCAGTAGCAGCAGGAGCTCCCCTAGGGGCCGCTCTTGCAAAGGAAAAATATGGTCATTTTAAACTTTAAAGGGGATGTCATGTTTTGGTGCTTGGGGACGTGTGATAATGCACTTAGGTTCCTGCATTTATTTTTGGGGACTTCAATTTCTTATACTGCCCTGAAGAAAGTACACTTTTCACCCAGCCGTTGTCGAAACCCCCACCCCCACAAAAAGTGGGAGAAATGTAATAGAAAAAGGAGAAATTTGAGTGTATGGTTTGCAACTTATCCATCAGGACATTTTGAGTGCCAATGTCTCGGGGTGCTTCTCGCATTTTGATGCCTATTTGCATTTCCTTTTGGAATTTCAATTCCTGAAACCAGGTCACAGGCTCACCCTATTTATACACAAATACACCCTTAAGACAGGTAAGCAAAAGACAGAGCAGGGATCCTCAAACTTTTTAAACAGGGGGCCAGTTCACTGTCCCTGAGACACTATTGAGGGCCAGACTATAGTTTTAAAAAATGAACGAATTCCTATGCACACTGCACATATCTTATTTGTAGTGCACTAAAAACAGGAAAAATACAAAATATAAAATGAAGAACAATTTTAATCAACATAAACTTATATTTCAATGGAAATTATGGGCCTGCTTTTGGCTAATGAGATAGTGTCCGGTTCCATTTTTGTCACTGCTAGTCATAGCAGGTGCTGCAAGCGTCCATCAGTTAGTCTGGGTCCGGTTGGGGATTTTAGATGTTTCATTCGGGAAAAAGTCTGTTCACAGACATAGGTGCGCCCAAAGATGGTTGTAAATTTGAGTGCATGATTCCTGAGAGTCAGATATGTCTCAGAGGGGAGAGATGCACAGAAATTAGTGAGCCTGCTTGATTTGAATGCGTCTTTCAGAGAGTCACAATTCTGTAGTTCGATCAATTCCATTTCGCAAATTGGATCAGCAGTTTCAAAGTCAACAGAAAATGGGTTCCGGGAAAGCTGTATGCCCTGCTTATGGGTGTGAAGCTCTTTAAATCGAATTTGAAACTCCTTTTGCAACATTTCCAGTAAATCCACACGTTTCGTGGGGAGATGGCAGAAGTTTTCCTCCTTCACTTGTTTAAAGAGGTCTAATTTTGCTTGAAACGCTTTCACAAGTGAAAACATATCACAGATGAGATTCCCCTTTCCTTGAAGCTGAACACTGGAAACTGTTCAGTAGCTCTGTTATGTCTGTCAGAAAGGCAAGGTGCCATTTCCATTCTGCCAACATGGGGATTCAGGGCACAGTTCGAAAATGGTTACGCTCCTTTCTCTCAGGTCGGGGACAGAGGGTGCCGCTAGGGAGGGAGTTGTTGCTGCAGCACTCCTTGGTGTGTGCAGTCCAACAGGGCGCAATCCTTTCCTCAATGCTTTTTAATATCTTTATGCACCCCCTTGCCCAGATTGTCCGGAGCTTTGGGCTGGGTTGTCATCAATATGCTGATGACACCCAGCTTTATCTCTTGATGGACAGCTGCCCTGACTCGGCCCCAGACACACTGACCAGATGCTTGGAAGCTGTGGCTGGGTGGTTGCATGGGAACCGGTTGAAGTTAAATCCTTCAAAGACAGAAGTCCTCCGGCTGAGTCGGGGTGACTTGGGGTTGGGGGGCCAAATCCCATCTCTTGCGGGGGCTCAATTAGTGCCAGCGCCTTCTGTCAAGAACTTGGGTGTAACCTTCAATGCCTCCCTTTCCATGGAGGCGCAGGTTGCAGCCATAGGAAAGGTGGCATTTTCCCATCTCTGCCGCGCTAAGCAGTTGGTCCCTTACCTTTCTCACCCTGATCTGACCACAGTGATCCATGCGACGGTTACATTCAGGCTTGATTATTGTAACTCGCTTTATGGTAGGCTGCCCTTGGCGCTGACCCAGAAACTCCAGCGGGAGCAGAATGCCACAGTGAGGCTCCTTACGGGGTCCTTGCCGCAGGATCACATTCACCCAGTGCTTTTCCAGCTGCACTGGCTCCCGGTGGAGTAGAGACCCAGGTGTATGGTGCTGGTTTTAACCTTTAAAGCCCTCTACGGCCTAGGACCCTCGTACCTACAGGGTATACATAAAATTTATTATTATTATTATCTTTGAGCTCTAGTACGTCTTTGTTTTTCATAAGCATAAAATCAGAAACAAGTAATAAAAGCGTTTCAAAACTCTCCCTTTACTCAGCCAAAGGACTTCTGTGTGGTATGGAATATCTTCATGATCAACATTTAACTGAGACAGAAATTCCTGAAACTAACTGTGGTTTAGTGCATAAGCTCTCATGAAGTTAACACAAGAGACGACAGTTTTCATGACAGAGTCCAACTTCAGTGGTTTTTTACAACAGAGTGCTGGTTGGTGGATGAGGCAGTGCATGGCTATTGCATGTGAATAGTTGTGTTTGTCCATCTCTTGGTTAATGTGTGCAACCTCTCCTCTCATAAACCCCATCATGCTAGGAGCACCATCAGTTGTCACACTGGCAAGCTTAGCCCAGTCCAGCTCCAAATCACACAGTTTGGCAAACTTTTTCAAAGATATCCTCTCCTGTTGTTCCCTTGATGCCTTGCAATGCAGCAAACTCCTCTGTGACTTCAAAATTATCATTTGTCCCACAAATGAAAATTAGTTGTGCAGAATCATGAACATCAGTGCTTTCGTCATGTACCAATGAAAAATAAAGGGTTTTTTGAGTTTTGCCAATGTTGATGCAAATTTCCCCTCATTTCGTCAATCCTACATGTACCTATACATCCTGAAAGACTCAATGTACCAAATAAATCAGTCTTCTCTGGACGCATCTCTTTGGAAGCAAAAATAATGCATTCTTTAACAAATTCTCCCTCTTCGAAGGGTCTGCCAGTGCATGCTACGAGCTTGGCAACTTAAAAACTTGCTCGCAATGATGATTTATTTCGCTGCTCTTGCTTCACAAAAGTATTTTGCTGAGTTGTCAATCCATATTTCAGTTTCAATATTTCAGAATCAGTTCTTCTTTTTTTGACATAATGATTTCCTGGGGATTGAAAATTGCTATTAGTAAACAAACCAATAAATAGAGCTACAAAAACAATGTAACAGGAGTAATGACTAAAATAAAAAATGTCAGCGCTGAGCAATAATGCAAATTGTCAGTGCTCATGCTGTATTTTCATTATTTCAAACGTGATGGATCTATTTCCAAACATATCTTGCAATGTTAGTGATAATGCACATTAAATACATGGGAGCCCATTTCAAAACCTAGTCATGGCTGACCCCCAACCAGGGAGGCTGGAGGAGAGACGCCTCAGCTGCTGCCCATCTCAATCCTGAGGGGCGGCGGAACGAGGCTCCCCAGGTCCAAAATGGGCACTTCCCTGTTCCACCTCAGAGTGCAATGGCTGAAAAGGGAAAGTGGGGGGCGGCCAACCTTCCCCACACAGCTGCCTCACCTGAGTTGCTCACCTCGTGCAGTGCAGCTGAAGGAACTCTCAGCCATGGACTAGAGAGAATGCAAAAGTGCTGGCCTGCCTGCTGCATGTGCACAGGATCACATCATCCCTCTCTTGCATGCGCACCGCCCCCCCTCCCCGCAACCAACCAACCACTTGTGGTATCAATAGACACCAGATGCAGAGGTCGCGCACGGGACGCCATACAGTGGTACCTCGGGTTAAGTATTTAATTCGTTCCGCAGGTCGGTTCTTAACCTGAAGCACCACTTTAGCTAATGGGGCCTCTAGCTGCTGCCGCGCTGCCAAAGCACGATTTCTGTTCTCACCCTGAAGCAAAGTTCTTAACCCGAGGTACTAATTCTGGGTTAGCGGAGTCTGTAACCTGAAGCGTCTGTAACCTGAGGTACCACTGTACGTCCTTTTGCCATAGACCCGTTAGACAGCGGTGGGTTCTGCAATTGCTGGGCAGGCTGGGTTCAGGATCCTGGTGGGCCAGATCTGGCCCACAGTCATAGTTTGAGGACCCCTGCAGTACACCAACCCATGTGGTTGCAAGGAAGAGTGAAACTGCTAGGGAAGGGCATATAATACACCAGTTCTTTCCCACACGTTCCTTGAATCAGAGAAAGTGTTGTCTGTACAACAGTGTGTCCAAGTAAACATATGGAATATGCCAGGGATAACAACCCAGTAATTTTGAAGTTTGAAAAGAGGCTGATTTAACTAAGCACTGGCATGAGATTAGTCTTTGGAGCAAACTACACATTATGCCCCTGCATTGTGGGGGACCCCCCCCCTTATCCACTGCTCAGGTGTCTGCGCCAATTTACTTTTTTAAAAAAGCATTCGGGCAATTGTTAATTGTATCATGTCGTTTGGTCCTTTGCTCTTTGTTACCCAGATTGTGTAAATAGTGCCTTCAGTAAGCTGAAGCGTTAAGTCTTCATACAGACAGGAGCTTTTAAAATAAAAAATTGCTCAGTAGCACTTTATAGACCAACTAAGTTTGTTCTGGTATAAGGTGCTACTGGACAATTTTTTATTTTAGTTTTTACTTCCACCGCTTCAGACCAACACGGCTACCTACCTGAATCTGCAATCATGGAAGGAGCTTTCAAAAAACGTAAAATGCACAGTAAGAAGCTACACAAACGACTTTCAAGGAGCCACAGGCAGACAAACCTAGAGATGTCCCACATACAGCAAACCCACTAGGAACCATTCCTAGCATAGGAAAAAGCTGCAAGGGGGGGGGGGGGATTTGATTTATGCCTTCTCTGACACCACGTTCATTAGCAACCAAAATGAACGGGCAACACTGAAGGCAAGATGACTCAAAGGAACCGGAACCAAGCAAGCAGGGAAAGACCTGAACCTGCATGCATATACACAGCTTACCTACATTAGGGAGCTGGATACATTATGCGCAGGGGAAGGAGGAAATGTGCACAGGAACTAGCATTTCCTGCAGCTCAGCATACTGCATTTTAATAAGCCTGGCTGTTTGTAAGGGGCCTGCGCTATGGCTTCTTTCTCACAAAACCTCATCCTGCATACCTGAAGGAACGTCTCCACCCCCATCGTTCTGCCCGGACGCTGAGGTCCAGCTCCGAGGGCCTTCTGGCAGTTCCCTCACTGCAAGAAGCCAAGTTACAGGGAACCAGGCAGAGGGCCTTTTCGGTGGTGGCTCCCTCCCTGTGGAACACCCTCCCACCAGATGTGAAGGAAATAAGCAGCTATCCTATCTTTAAAAGACATCTGAAGGCAGCCCTGTTCAGGGAAGTTCTTAATATTTAACGCTGTATTGTTTTTAATACTTGATTAGGAGCTGCCCAGAGTGGCTGGGGAAGCCCAGCCAGATAGGCAGGGTATAAATAATAATAATAAATAATAATAATAATAATAATAATAATAATAATAATAATAATTACCTCCACTCTTTCCTCTCTAGGGAAAAAAACCATGGCTGCGTTTGCAAAATACCCCTGCTCCCTATGGAAGAGTGACGGGTGGTGGTTGCTGGCCTGCCCCGTCCAGCCCAACCAACAGCGCCTCCTCGCGAGGCCGGCCGGGCGCGAACCCGAGGCGCCCCCCCCCACACCACGCGCGAAGAGGCCCATTCTCGCGAGAGGACGGGCTCCCTCAGGGGAAGGGAAACGGGGCGCGCGGCGGGGCCTTGACTTCTCACCGCCGGGCTTCTGTATTTCTCGTCCCTCGGCGTTACTGCGCTTCTCCGCCGACCGAGGCCTTCGAAGGAGGCGCTTTCTTCCCCCTCAGCGGCGCCTTTAAAAGCCGGGACATACCATCTCCGCGGAGTGGGGGGCCCGGGATTCTTCCGAGGGAGAGACGAGCCGGCGGAGGCTGTGGGAATCCGGCTCCCTTCGCTCCCCCCCCCGCCTGACTCACTTGGTTCGCTCCAGCCCCTCTTCCCGCGCTTTTCTGCCCTCAGCGTCTCCCTCAACCGCCGCTTCCCTCGCGCGCGGGAGAAAGGGACTTCCGGCCGCTTCTTATAGGCCTCCGCCCCGGGCCTAACCATTGCTTGCTGGAGCGGGGGGAGAGAGGCAGAGAAGAGCAGGCCAGACCGCGCCATTCCTTGATTTCTTCAGAAACCCGTCGTAGCCCAGACAGGCTTCCAAGGCCTGGCATAGAGACCGAAGGCGCACTCGGGTCCCTTGTCGAAACAGGGGGACGTGGAATGTACCAACTGTGCTTCTCTCCCCCCTCCTCCCTCTTGGCGCTTGCTGGACCCTAGAGCTAGCAGGGCAGAGGAGCGCAGCAAGAGGCACGTGGAGATGCTGCGGGTTCGATCCTGGACCTTGAGGCTGCACCACACCTGGAAGGGTTCATGGTCACATGTTGTCATTTTCTGCTTATTTGGTGATTTCAGCAGATTCCCTGCCTGGGCCACAGAGGATGAAAGGCTTCAGTTCCTGCAGATGTGCAGGCTCTGTTTTATTTTAAGATGCCGTGTAACGTTGGGTCAGGAAACACACTGAACGGGGCCTTGAGTTTCTGCAGCGCTGTTGCCTTTCTTGGCCATCCACCGTCCTAAATCAATAATAATAATAATAATAATAATAATAATAATAAATTTTATTTATATTCCGCCCTCCCCAGCCGAAGCCGGGCTCAGGGCGGCTAACAACAATAAAACAGTATAAAAGTATAACATAAACAACACTCTAAAATCATTCATTGTAAAATTAATTCAGGCCACTGGCAACCATTGGGCTAGAGTTCTATGAAGATTACAGAAGGAGAGAGGGGGTCAGACTGTGCCTTGGCCAAAGGCCTGGTGGAACAGCTCCGTCTTGCAGGTCCTGCGGAAAGATGTCAAGTCCCACAGGGCCCTAGTCTCTTGGGACAGAGCGTTCCACCAGATCGGGGCCATGGCCGAAAATGCCCAGGCTCTGGTTGAGGCCAGCCTAACTTCTCTGAGGCCTGGGACCTTCAAGATGTTTTTATTTGAAGACCGTAAGTTTCTCCGCGGGGCATACCAGGAGAGGCGGTCCCGTAGGTACGAGGGTCCTAGGCCTTATAGGGTTTTGAAGGTTAAAACCTTTGCCGAACAACTCCAGGCACGCCTGGAAGAAGCAGACCATTTGGATCCCTTCCAGTCGGGATTCAGGCCTCATCATGGGACTGAAACTGCCTTAGTCGCAGTGGTTGATGATCTCCGGTGGGCTAGGGACAAAGGTGAGAGCTGTTTCCTAGTTCTGCTGGATCTCTCAGCGGCGTTTGATACCATCGACCATAGCATCCTTCTGGACCGTCTTGAGGGGCTGGGAGCTGGAGGCACTATCATACAGTGGTTCCGCTCCTTCCTCCTGGGCCGTGTTCAGAAAGTGGTGGAGGGGGGTGAGTGTTCAGACCCCTGGGCTCTCACTTGTGGGGTGCCTCAGGGTTCCGTCCTCTCCCCCATGCTTTTCAACATTTACATGCAGCCGCTGGGAGAGATCATCAGGGGGTTTGGGCTGGGTGTTCATCAGTATGCAGATGATACCCAGCTCTACCTCTCTTTTAAATCAGAACCAGTGAAGGCGGTGAAGGTCCTGTGTGAGTGCCTGGAGGTTGTTGGAGGATGGATGGCGGCTAACAGATTGAGGTTGAATCCTGACAAGACAGAAGTACTGTTTTTGGGGGACAGGAGGCGGGCAGGTGTGGAGGATTCCCTGGTCCTGAATGGGGTCACTGTGCCCCTGAAGGACCAGGTGCGCAGCCTGGGAGTCATTTTGGACTCACAGCTGTCCATGAAGGCACAGGTCAAATCTGTGTCCAGGGCAGCTGTTTACCAGCTCCATCTGGTATGTAGGCTGAGACCCTCCCTGCCCACAGACTGTCTCGCCAGAGTGGTGCATGCTCTGGTTATCTCCCGCTTGGACTACTGCAATGCACTCTACGTGGGGCTACCTTTGAAGGTGACTCAGAAACTACAACTAATCCAGAATGCGGCAGCTAGACTGGTGACTGGGAGCGGCCGCCGAGACCATATAACACCGGTCTTGAAAGACCTGCATCGGCTCCCAGTACGTTTCCGAGCACAATTCAAAGTGTTGGTGCTGACCTTTAAAGCCCTAAACGGCCTCGGTCCAGTATACCTGAAGGAGCGTCTCCACCCCCAGCATTCAGCCCAGACACTGAGGTCCAGCGCCGAGGGCCTTCTGGCGGTTCCCTCATTGCGAGAAGCAAAGCTACAGGGAACCAGGCAGAGGGCCTTCTCGGTGGTGGTGCCCGCCCTGTGGAACACCCTTCCAGCAGATGCCAAGGCGATAAACAACTACCTGACATTCAGGAGACATCTTAAGGCAGCCCTGTTCAGGGAAGTTTTTAACGTGTGATATTTTATTGTATTTTTGGTTTTTATGGAAGCCGCCCAGAGTGGCTGGGGAGGCCCAGCCAGATGGGCGGGGTATAAATAATAAATTATTATTATTATTATAACTGTCAGGGGTTTAGGAGCAGAGGCAAGGGCAAGGGAGGAAACAGAGAGCGAAGGGGAGGAGGCAGAAGAAAAGATGAGTGATGACGACGACCCGAGATCTCCGAGTCTTTCCAGTGAATCAGAGGATTCACAGAAAGGAGCACCAGTGGCCAGGGCAAGGGGGGAGTCTAGGGGGGCACCCCAGGAAGATAGAGCCAGAGGGGACTCAGAGGAGAGCAGTTGGAAATCGGGACCAGCGTCACCGCCAGAGAGCAGGGAAGAGGAAGGGAGCCAGGGGGCAAGCGCTGGCAGCTCACCACAGGAGGGAGGGCACGAGTCAGGAGTGGCCACACCTCCATCGGGGAGCGAAGAAACGGTTAAGTGGAAAGTGGAAGGTTGGGCGCGCGCGCCAAGTTCAAATGCACAGGAAGGTGGCGCAGTAAGCAGCCCGGAAAGGGAGCCAGGTCCTAAAGCCCGGCGCAAGGAGACAGGAGGGTCCGGGGGGTCAGCGTCAGAAGAATCCCGGAAGGAAGAGACCCAGGGGGGTAGAGGGACCCAGTGGAGGACAGTCAGGCGGAAAAGGTGGAGCCGGGCTAGGATATTAAGTTGGTGCACACGGGGCGGAGACTCAGACGGAGCTTCGCCGATCTAGCTACTAGACGTAGAGTTGCACGCAGCAGCTTGAGAATGGAAACTGTAACTCAATAAAGACTTTTACTTAATGATCGCTGGCTAGCGTGATCCTCTGTGAGCTAGGATCTTCAAGCAGCTCTGACAGTAAGCTCCGTCTCTAAATTGTGGGCATCTACAGCCTCGAGGAGGGGAGAGAAGCAGGTGCCTACCAGCGAGCTCACGAACGGCAGCCGACATGACGGCTGAGCAGCAGATAGCGGAACTCAGAGAAGCAGTGTCACAACTGAATGCAGCGGCTCTCACATCCAGGAAGAGAGAGGAGGAGGCAGCTGCCGCCTGCAGGGATCTCCAGGTCAGGTTAGACGTGCTTACAAAGCAAGGGCAACTGACACCCAGGCAGGAGGGAATTGGGTTGGCGAGACGAACAGGCGGTCTGGTCTCTCACTTCGATGGGAACCTGCAACAGTATCCCAACTTTAGAGCAGACGTACTGTGCGTGCTGCAACTGCTGAATAAAGACTTTAGAGATGAGCAAGAGAAAGTGGGATTCATCATGTCCCATTTGCATGGGGATGCTAAAGCATGGCTGCGCAATTTGTGGAGAGATAAGGATCCGGCGCTCCAAAATGCGGATGCCTTTATTAAAGCGATGGATGGGTGTTTTTTATCAAGCATTGACGTGGATCTTGCCCGGAAGGAGGTGCATGGACTAAGGCAAGGGAGGGCCAGCGTGAGGCAGTACCATGCCCGCTTTTTCGCTTTGGTCAGTGCCCTGGAATGGGACAGAGATTCGGCCCCTGTAAGAGACCTCTTTTGGGAGGGGTTGCACAGCTCGATTAAAGATGAGATCGCGAGGGGGGAGAGACCCCGGACCACCCAGGAGGTCGTTCAGAGGGCACTGGCAGTGGGGGTGCGGCTGGAAGAACGTCCGTGGAGCAGGGACGAAGGGCGTGGAGGGCGCGAACCAGCCAGGGGCTCCTCCTTCCTTCCCAGAGAAGCAGCGCGTGCGCAATCCACGCCTCCGCCAGGAGGAGGAGCGGAACCTATGGAGGTTGGAGGTGCAAGGGCTCAGTCAGCAACCAGAGCCCTAGCACCGGCAGCAGTGAAAGCGAAGCCTCCTAGAGGGAACAGGAAGTGTTACGTCTGTGAGGAGCCAGGGCATATGGCGAAAGAGTGTCCCCAGAGGCTCCACAAGCTCACTGCAGCCTCAGCAATGGTGACTGCAGCAACGCAGCAAGGAGGACCACAGCAGGGAAACGACGCAGTCTGGCTGGAGGAAGAGGCCCTGGGGCCCAGCCAGACGTGTTAGTGACGCAGTCCCCAGAGATTTTACAGCCCGTGAACCCCCTCCCGCCCAAACCAGTAGTGAGGCTCACCGCATCTCTCCAGCTGCCCAATGGAATCACCATGGACGTGCCAATCACCATTGACTCAGGCAGCAATGCGGACTTTATAGGGCAGGACTTTGTCGACAAACACGCTATACAGTTGCTGCCGGCCACACTGCCCCTGCAGGTTGTCATGGTGGATGGCAGGGAGCTGCTCGGGGGGCAAGTGGTGAAGCAGACGCCACCAATGGTGATGCGACTTGGGAATCACAAAGAAATCATCAGCTTCAATGTCACTCAACTATCGGATACGCCCATTGTATTGGGAATGAGTTGGCTGGACAAGCACAGCCCAACGCTGGCTTGGTACCAGAGGCAGCTGACCTTCGGCTCTTCCTTTTGTGCTGAACACTGCATCGTGCCCCGGCAGGAAGGAGAGGAAGAGGAGTCACAGCTGCTGCTAGGCACGCTGCAAGCGATTCCCCACAAGTACGCAGAATTTTTGGAAGTTTTCTGCGAGAAGGAGGCAGACAGGCTACCCCCTCACAGACCATATGACTGCAAAATTGACCTGCTGCCGGGGGCGGTGCTGCCTAAAGGGAAACTGTATTCCATGTCAGAGGACGAACTGCAAGAACTCAAAGAGTTCATAGATCATAATTTGGAGCGCGGTTTCATCCGAGAGTCCAAGGCAGCGGGGGGCAGTCCTGTATTCTTTGTTAAAAAGCGGGACACGCCCCAAAAAAGACTGGTAGTGGACTATCGCATTTTAAACAATGGGACCAAGCCATCGGACTTCCCCATGCCCCGGATCGACGACCTCCTAGCGAAGGTGCGGAAGGGAAAAGTGTTCACCAAGTTAGACCTGCGAGGGGCGTACAACCTCATTCGTATGCGGGAAGGAGATGAGTGGAAGACAGCCATGTTCACGCCACTGGGTACCTACGAATATAGAGTTATGCCTTTTGGATTGCAAAATGGCTCCCACGTTTTTCAAGCTTTCATGCATCATGTGTTGGCGGGACTTCTCTACAAGACGTGCGTCTGTTTCTTAGATGACATCCTGATCTTTTCGGAATCGCAGCAGGAGCATGACGGACACGTCAAGGAAGTGCTGAGCAGGCTAAAGCAACATAGGCTCTACGCCAAGCTGGAGAAGTGCCAATTTGACGTGACGGAGGTGGATTTTCTGGGCTACAAGCTGTCTGACAAGGGGCTCGCCATGGACAGCGCCAAGGTTCGAGCGGTGTTGGATTGGAAGAGCCCACGCAACCGGAAGGAGGTCCAACGGTTTGTCGGCTTTGTGAACTTCTATCGCAAGTTTATCAAGGGCTTCGCTATGCAGACAGCGGCCATCACGGACACGCTTAGCTCCAAGAAAAAGAAGTTCATTTGGACAGAGCAGGCGGAGCAGTCCTTTCAGGCACTCAAGCGTCTCTTCGCGTCGGAAGAGCAGCTGCTTCATGTCAACCCCAGCAGGCCGATGAGGGTGGAGACAGACGCCTCGGACAGAGCCGTGGGGGCGGTCCTGCTGCAGAAGGACCCGCAGGGGGTGTGGCGACCGGGAGCGTTTTACTCCAGGAAGCTCAGCAAGTCCGAGCAGAACTACACCATCTGGGACAGGGAGTTGCTGGCCATTCATGCAGCGTTCAAAGCGTGGAGGCACTTCCTGATCGGCGCCAAGCACACGGTGCAGGTTTGCACGGACCACAAGAATCTGGAGCACTGGCGCACGGCACAGTTCCTAAACCAGAGGCAGATACGTTGGGCTGAGTTCTTTGCGAACTTCGACTTCCGCATAGAGTATGTCCCGGGGGACACTAACATCATGGCGGACGCTCTCTCCCGTAAGCCACAGTATCTGGAGGACGCAACGCCAGCGGCCGCCATGCACATCTTCGCACCAACAGTGTGGGCGTGCGCCGCGGCAACCGTGGACCTGGAGGCGGTGCGACGAGCGTTGCAGGATGACTCCTTCGCGCAAGCAAAGATGGCAGAGGTGCAAAGGGGCATGGCAGCGGCCGACGGTTTCCAGCTAAGAGATGGATTGCTCATCCGTAAAGGGGCCATCTACGTGCCGGGAGACGACCTTCGCGCCAAGGTGCTGCAGCAGCTGCACGACACGCCCACTGCCGGGCACTTTGGCAAGGAGAAGACGGTGGAATTAGTCGCCAGGGATTTCTGGTGGCCTGGAATGAGAGGGGAGGTCGCAGACTACGTGGCGAGGTGTGACACCTGCCAGAGGGCCAAGCCAGTGCACAGACCGCCGGCCGGACTGTTGGAACCGCTGCAAACTCCGGTCGAACCTTGGGAAAGGGTGGCCCTGGACTTTGTCACGGATCTGCCCAGCTCGAGGGGCAAGACGGCAGTGCTGGTGGTGGTGGACCTGTTTTCCAAGATGGCGCATTTCATTCCGTGTGCTAAGGTGGCCACGGCGGAGCAAACCGCCAAACTGTTCATAGACCACGTGTTCAAGGTTCACGGTCTGCCACGGTCTATTCTGTCCGACCGGGGGCGGCAGTTCATCTCGAATTTCTGGCAGAAGCTGATGGGCTTCCTGAACGTCAAGATCAACCTGGCGTCGGCGAGACACCCGCAGACCAACGGGCAAGCGGAGCGGGTCAATGCCATCATGCAGCAGTACCTGAGATGTTATGCAAATCAACAGCCTGCGACGTGGGTGGATTACCTGCCGCTTGCCGAGTTCGCCTACAACAACACGAAGCACGTGTCCACGGGGGTCACGCCGTTCTTCGCCAACAACGGGAGGCACCCCAGAACCTTCCCGGGACTGGAAAGGATGGGGGAGGGGGAGCCGCAGACAGCAGATGCGTTCGCGTCGGAGCTGCAGGAAGTCCACGATCAGCTGAGACGCCACCTGGAGCTGGCCAAGCACGCATACAAGGTACAAGCGGACAAACACAGAAGGGTTGGCGAAGAGCTCCACGTGGGAGACTGGGTCTGGTTAGCAGCCCACGCAGTGCCGGCCAGGTCGTTGGCCAAGAAGAAACTAGGGCATAAACAACTGGGGCCCTACCAAGTCGAAGAGCAGGTCAACCCGGTAGCTTTCAGACTGGCACTTCCGGAGGGTTCCAGAATGCATCCGGTGTTCCACAGATCGGTGCTCACTCCCTACAAGGCACCGCACAGGTTCCAGGAACCCGGAACGGCGCCGAGTCCGGTCAGAGACAGAACAGGGCACGCGGGAGTGGCACAGAAGGAGCGCATCAACGAAGTCACGGAGATTTTGGACTCCAGATGGGGGGAAGAGGGGGTAGAATACTTTCTCGCCAAGGAGGGCACCCCGGCCAGTGCGAACAGCTGGGTGCCGGGCTACGCCTTGGACGAACCTCTGCTCAAAGACGAGTTTCATGCCCTCTTCCCACATAGACCAATGCCAGCAGACTTTTTCGACGACTGGCTTTTCACGCCCACGCTTTCGGCCAGCACGTTCCGGGGGTTCGACTCGGACGAGGACCCGACACGAGACGTCCGTTCCCCGGAGGGGTCACCCTCGGGATCTGCCTCAGAACCCTCGTATTGGTGGGACGATAGACCAGAGGAGCAGTTCCGCAGAAAGTGGCTGGAATGCCCAGGACGAGCAACGCCGCCAGGAGGAAGTGAGGGAGAGACGGACATGGACGTTTTCGGGGACGACCCTGGTTTCGAGCACGGCAGCACAGAGATGGAAGCGGAGGTGACCGTCGTCGACGAGAGCAGGGAGGAAGACCCGGGAGACTTCAGATGGAGGCCCGCCACGGGAAGCGAACGATATCCGACGTTCGTCCCTTTGACACAGCAGCACCCAGCTCCAGCACCGGAAGGAGGGGAGGGGGGAATGGGGGGCTTCGAGGGGGGGATGGATGTCAGGGGTTTAGGAGCAGAGGCAAGGGCAAGGGAGGAAACAGAGAGCGAAGGGGAGGAGGCAGAAGAAAAGATGAGTGATGACGACGACCCGAGATCTCCGAGTCTTTCCAGTGAATCAGAGGATTCACAGAAAGGAGCACCAGTGGCCAGGGCAAGGGGGGAGTCTAGGGGGGCACCCCAGGAAGATAGAGCCAGAGGGGACTCAGAGGAGAGCAGTTGGAAATCGGGACCAGCGTCACCGCCAGAGAGCAGGGAAGAGGAAGGGAGCCAGGGGGGAAGCGCCGGCAGCTCACCACAGGAGGGAGGGCGCGAGTCAGGAGTGGCCACACCTCCATCGGGGAGCGAAGAAACGGTTAAGCGGAAAGTGGAAGGTTGGGCGCGCACGCCAAGTTCAAATGCACAGGAAGGCGGCGCAGTAAGCAGCCCGGAAAGGGAGCCAGGTCCTAAAGCCCGGCGCAAGGAGACAGGAGGGTCCGGGGGGTCAGCGTCAGAAGAATCCCGGAAGGAAGAGACCCAGGGGGGTAGAGGGACTGTGCTGGCCCCGGGGGTAAGGTACCGTGAATGTAGCAGAGTCCACACGAAGCGGGGCGAGGTCCGATGCAGAGAGACGGGCGGGGAACAGGAACGCTGGAACAGAAGGCTGAGCAGGGAACAGGAATACCGGATGGTCGGGAACAGGAGGCCGAGCAGGGAACAGGAGTACTGGATAGTCAGGAACAGGAAGCCGAGCAGGGATCAGGAGTACCGGTTAGTCAGGAACAGGAGGCCGAGCAAGGATCAGGATCACAGGAAGGTCCGAAGCCAACAACGACGTTGCTCCCGCAACCTGGGGCCGGGATGAGTGGGCTTTTATCCTCTTCTAAGGTCAGGGGCGGTCCCGACCCCCAGGAGCCCCGCCTACCTTGGCCTTAAGGCGAGCACTCCTCCTGGGGGCAACTAGTTCCCTTCGCCTCTCTGCCCTAAGCCTCTGCAGATCAGGAGAGGCCGAAGGGTTACTGGGCCCTGGAGGAGGCTCACCTGTGGCCACTGAGTCATCAGGCTCCTCTGGGGCCAGGAGGACTTCACCTGGGGCCAGCTCCTGCTGCACTGCCACAGGTGCAAGCTCTTCAGCCTCTAGGCCTTGCCCCAGTTCAGCCGGCCCTGGGGGCGGGGACTCCTGTGCAGGCTGGGATTCCTCTGTTTCATCCTCCGAATCGGAATCCCAGGCCATCACACCATCCCCCCTCCCAGGCCCCCCCCTCAACCGAGGGTCCGGACCCGGCTTGCCGGGGTACGTCGCATGGAACTCTCGGAGGCAGGCAGGTGCGTGGACGTTGGCCGCTGGTTCCCAGGAACGGTCCTCCGGTCCGTACCCCTTCCAGTCAATGAGATACTGTAGCTTTCCCCTGCGGTATCGGGAGTCCAGGATGCGTTCCACCTCGTACTCAGGCTCTCCCCGAACCAACACTGGCTGCGGTTGGGGACGGTTCGGGTGGAACTCGTCGGGTGGGGCCACAGGACTCAAAAGGGACCTGTGGAAGACCGGGTGAACCTTCAGGGTTGCGGGTAACCGGAGACGGAATGCCACAGGAGAGACTTGGTCCACGATAGGGAACGGGCCGGTGAAGCGGGCGTCCAACTTCCGCGAAGGTCGAGAGGGGTGGAGATGGCGAGTAGAGAGCCAAACCAGGTCACCGATGCGAAGTTCCGGCCCCACCTGGCGGTGGCGGTCGGCCTGGGCTTTGTACGCTTCCTTGGCCTGGTGCAGTTGCTCCACCAAAAGCTGTTGCTGGGACTGGAGCTCTTGAAGCCACTCCGTCACTGCCGGGACCGCGGATGCCGGCAGCACCTCTGGAAACAGCCGTGGATGATAACCATAGCTGGCCTGGAACGGGGTCTGCTGGGTGGACGCATTCACCGCGTTGTTATAGGCGAACTCCGCCAATGCCAGGTGGTCGACCCAGTCATCCTGCTGGTAGCTGCAGTAACACCGGAGGTACTGCTCTAGCACCGCGTTCGCCCGTTCCGTCTGGCCATCGGTCTGTGGGTGGTAGGCTGACGAGAGGCAGACCTCTGTCCCGAGGGTCTGGTGTAATGTTCGCCAGAACCGGGATGTGAACTGAACGCCCCGGTCGGACACCACGCGCTCAGGTAGTCCATGCAGGCGGAAGACATGCTGAAGGTACAGCTGCGCAGTTTCCTTGGCTGTGGGTACAGATGGACAGGGAGCGCAGTGTACCATCTTGGTGAAATGGTCGGAGAAAACCAGAAGGCATGTACAGCCACGAGACGAGGGTAATTCCACTATAAAGTCCAACGAAACCGTGTGCCAAGGGCGCGGTGGAACTGGCAATGGCTGAAGTAGGCCGGGGGGCCGCCCGGTAGGACCCTTGGCGCGACGGCAGACATCACAACCAGCAACGTAGCGAGCCACGTCAGCCTTCAGACGGGGCCACCAAAACTCCCGACTGACCAAATGGGTGGTCCGATACCGTCCAAAGTGCCCTGCTGCTGGGGCATCATGGGCCATCCGGAGAACCTCCAGCCGTAGTGGCCCTGGCGGGACGTACAGACGACCGTGGTGCAGCAGCAGGCCCTGATGCAGGACCAGCCCCGGATATTGTGGACTGGACCCTTCAGCCAGCTCCCGGAGACGATCCTGGGCCCAAGCGTCGACCCGCTGCTGTTCCCGCACCCGAACCTGCAGTGGCTGCGCCTCCTGGGTGGCCAGGAATGCAGCCGGAGGTAGAATCGTGGTGGGTTCTGCTTGCTGTACCGTGTCTGCGTTGTCTTCAGGTTTCCGGGACAGAGCATCCGCCTTCTGATTCTGAGAGCTAGGGATGTAGCGGATCCGAAACTGGAACCGGGAAAAGAACAACGCCCACCGGATCTGTCTTTGGTTCAGCTTGCGGGTGGTCTGGAGGTACTCCAGGTTCCGGTGGTCGGTTCTCACCTCCACCGGATGTCGTGCCCCCTCAAGATGGTGGCGCCAGACCTCGAAGGCTACCTTGATAGCCAGTAGTTCCCGCTCCCACACAGTATAGTTACGCTCCGCTGGGAGGAGCTGGCGGGAATAGAAGGCGCAGGGTAAAAGTGGCGCTTCCGGTCCGTGCTGCTGAGACAAGACGGCACCGAGAGCCGTACTGGAGGCGTCATTCTCTACCACAAAGGGTCGAGAAGGATCTGGATGCTTCAAGATTGGCGCTCTCTGGAAACAGGCCTTCAACCCTTGAAACGCCTCCTCCGCCTCCTTGTCCCAGGAAAACGGCGTCTTGGGGCGCAGTAGTCGGGTCAACGGGGTGGTGCGGTGAGCATAGTCCGCAATGAAGGTTCGGTAATAGTTGGCGAACCCCAGGAAACGCTGTAGGTCCTTGCGGTTCCGAGGTGCCGCCCATTCTCGAACCGCTGCCACCTTCCCAGGATCCATCTGCACCCCACCTGGTGAGAGTCGGTGACCCAGGAAGTCCACTGACCGCTGATGAAACTCGCACTTGCTGAGCTTTGCATACAGACGATGCTCGCGCAAGCGCTGCAGCACGGTCCGGACATGGCCTTCGTGGCACGCCGGGTCACGGGAGTAAACCAGAATGTCATCCAAGTACACCACCACATACTTGTCTAGCAAGTCCTGGAACACGTGGTTGATGTACCGTTGGAACACAGCAGGCGCGTTGCACAAACCAAAGGGCATAACCAGGTATTCGAACTGTCCGTACCGGGTCCCAAATGCGGTCTTCCACTCATCCCCGGCGCGGATCCGAATCAAATTGTAGGCACCCCGGAGGTCTAGCTTGGTGAACACCTGCGCCCCTTGCACCCGCTCCAGTAACTCCGAAATAAGGGGCAAAGGGTACCGGTCCGGGATGGTGATTTTGTTCAGGGCCCGGTAATCATGGCAAAGGCGGAGCTCCCCACATTTCTTTTTAACAAAGAGCACTGGCGCAGCAGTGGGCGAGGTAGAAGGCCTAATGAACCCACGCTCCAGGTTCTTGCGCAAGAAGTCCTGTAAAGCCTCGCGCTCCGGCTCGGTTAATGAGTATAAGCGACTCACCGGTAGAGGCGCTCCGGGCTGGAGGTCTATGCCACAGTCAAAGGACCGATGCGGCGGTAGCTGGTCTGCCCCCCGTTCCTCAAACACGTCGTGATAGTCCCGGTATTCAGCGGGGAGCGTTGCAGCAACCTCCTCAGTGGGCGCAGCTGCTAGCATCTCAGTCTCAGCCGGAGAACTGGGGTCTGGGAAGTGTACAGTCCGTTTGACCCAGTCAATCCGCACATTGTGAGCCTCCAGCCAGTCCATCCCAAGCACCAGGGGGAACCGGGGCATGGAGGCAATATCCAGAGTTCGCATCTCACGGTGCTGCTGGAGGCACAGGACCAGGGGCTGGGTCTCCTGAGTGACGGCACCCGAACGCAGGGGCCGTCCGTCGATTGCCTCCACCTGCACCGGTTCTGGCTTGTTCCGCAGTGGCACCCGATGCTGGGCAGCAAAAGCAGCGTCCATATAAGAGCGGGTTGCGCCCGAATCCACCAGCGCATGGGTAAGAATCCATGGCCCTCCTGGAGGGTATAGATGTACCGGAACCATAAGGTGTTGTAATTCAATTGGTGCGGCCCCATTCTGTGCTGTTTGGGACCCCCGGTAGCCAGGGCCATCAGCTACTGGGGTTTGGTGGTTTCCCTGCGGCTGGTGTTTCTCAGGACAGGACCTTGCATAGTGTCCGCTTCCGCCACAATAGAGACAAAGATTCCCCTCCCGACGCCGCGACTTCTCTGCGGGGGAGAGGCGTGGCCGCACTGCCCCAAGCTGCATAGGTTCCTCCAATGACTTAGCTGGGCCCGTGGGGCTGCTGGTCGACACTGGGGCCAAGAACTGGAGGTGCCGGCGGTCCCGAGCCTGACGCCGGTCCTCTAGCCGATCGTCAATCTGTAGACTCCATTGGATAAGGGTGTCTAGCGTGGTGGGGCGTTCCATCGTGGCCAGCTGGTCCAGTATCTCATCTGAAAGCCCCTCGAGATACTGGTCCCGGAGAGCTGAGTCGTTCCAGGTCAAGTCCTGTGCCAGCAGCCGGAATTCTGTGGTGTATGCGGCCACCGTGGACTTGCCCTGTCTCAACCGCCGAATCGCCCGGTTGGCTTGACTCCCTTTCTGGGGGTTGCCGAACGCGGCCTCCAAACGATTGCAAAACCCCGTATAGTCTGCCAGCAAGGGGGAGTCTTGCCTGAGTAGCGGCAACGCCCACTTGGCCGCCTGGTCCTTTAACAAACTAATCAAAAAGTGCACCTTGGTGCGGTCGTCAGGAAAGTTCCGAGCTCGCCCCTGAATATATAGCTTGGCCTGGGCCAGGAACATAGGAAAGCTGGCCGGGGCTCCATCAAATTTCTCAGGCAAAGCCACTGGGTGCTTGCCAGGAGTCGGGGCGTCGGCCCCAGGAGCCGGTAGGGCTTCTAAGCGTCGCTGAAGTGCCACGACCGCGTCACTGAGCTGCTGCACGGTGTGAGTTAAGGCCTGGTTCTCCTGGACCAAAGTCACCAGTGCAGCCGCCTGGTCCTCCATGGCCTCTGGCTCTTCCCGAACGCACCCCTACGAAGGGGGAGTGCGGGTGTGGCGGGAGCAAACTGTGCTGGCCCCGGGGGTAAGGTACCGTGAATGTAGCAGAGTCCACACGAAGCGGGGCGAGGTCCGATGCAGAGAGACGGGCGGGGAACAGGAACGCTGGAACAGAAGGCTGAGCAGGTAACAGGAACACCGGATGGTCGGGAACAGGAGGCCGAGCAGGGAACAGGAGTACTGGATAGTCAGGAACAGGAAGCCGAGCAGGGATCAGGAGTACCGGTTAGTCAGGAACAGGAGGCCGAGCAAGGATCAGGATCACAGGAAGGTCCGAAGCCAACAACGACGTTGCTCCCGCAACCTGGGGCCGGGATGAGTGGGCTTTTATCCTCTTCTAAGGTCAGGGGCGGTCCCAACCCCCAGGAGCCCCGCCTACCTTGGCCTTAAGGCGAGCACTCCTCCTGGGGGCAACTAGTTCCCTTCGCCTCTCTGCCCTAAGCCTCTGCAGATCAGGAGAGGCCGAAGGGTTACTGGGCCCTGGAGGAGGCTCACCTGTGGCCACTGAGTCATCAGGCTCCTCTGGGGCCAGGAGGACTTCACCTGGGGCCAGCTCCTGCTGCACTGCCACAGGTGCAAGCTCTTCAGCCTCTAGGCCTTGCCCCAGTTCAGCCGGCCCTGGGGGCGGGGACTCCTGTGCAGGCTGGGATTCCTCTGTTTCATCCTCCGAATCGGAATCCCAGGCCATCACAGGGACCCAGAGGAGGACAGTCAGGCGGAAAAGGTGGAGCCGGGCTAGGATATTAAGTTGGTGCACACGGGGCGGAGACTCAGACGGAGCTTCGCCGATCTAGCTACTAGACGTAGAGTTGCACGCAGCAGCTTGAGAATGGAAACTGTAACTCAATAAAGACTTTTACTTAATGATCGCTGGCTAGCGTGATCCTCTGTGAGCTAGGATCTTCAAGCAGCTCTGACAATAACCAGCACCTTAAACCTGATCCTGTACTCCACCGGGAGCCAGTGCAGCTGGTGTAGCACCGGGTGAATGTGATCTCGCAACGAAGACCTCGTAAGGAGTCTCGCCGCGGCATTCTGCACCCGCTGGAGTTTCTGGGTCAGTCTCAAGGGCAGCCCCACGTAGAGCGAGTTACAATAATCCAGTCTGGAGGTGACCGTCGCGTGGATCACAGTGGCTAGGTCAGGGCGAGAGAGGTAATCAAGAAAACGAAATAGCTTAGGTATAGACAAGACAAACAAGTTGCTATGTGATATTATAGAACTACTGGTTACACTGGATCTTGTGTAATAATAATAAAAATAATAAGAAGTCGGGAAGTTGTTTTTCTCTTTGACATCTGGTGGGCGGGCGTTCCATAATAATTATAATAAATAATAATTTATTTATACCCCACCCATCTGGCTGGGTTTCCCCAGCCACTCTGGGCGGCTTCCAACAGAACACTAAAATACAATAACCTATTAAACATTAAAAGCTTCCCTAAACAGGGCTGCCTTCAGATGTCTTCTAAAAGTTTGACAAGACAAACAAGTTGCTATGTGATATTATAGAACTACTGGTTACACTGGATCTTGTGTAATAATAATAATAATAATAAGAAGAAGAAGTTGGGAAGTTTTTTTTCTCTTTGACATTTGGTGGGAGGGCTTTCCATAATAATAACAATAATAATTTATTATTTGTACCCTTCCCATCTGGCTGGGTTTCCCCAGCCACTCTGGGCAGCTTCCAACAAAAATTTAAAATACATTTAAATGTCACACGTTTAAAACTTCCCTAAACAGAGCTGCCTTCAGGTGTCTTCTAAATGTCAGGTAGCTGTTTATTTCCTTGACGTCTGATGGGAAGGCGTTACTTCTCGCAAGGAGGGAACCACCAGAAGGCCCTCGGAGCTGGACCTCAGTGTCCAGGATGGATGATGGGGGTGGAGACGCTCCTTCAGGTATACTGGACCAAGGCCATTTAGGGCTTTCAAGGTCAGCACCAACACTTTGAATTGTGCTGGGAAACGTACTGTGAGCCAATGAAGATCTTTCAAGACCAGTGTTATCTGGTCTCCGCGGCCACTCCTAGTCACCAGTCTGGCTGCCACATTCTGGATTAGTTGTAGCTTCCGGGTCACCTTCAAAGGTAGCCCCACGTAGAGCGTATTGCAGTAGTCCAAGTGGGAGATAACTAAAGCATGCGCCACTCTGGCCAGACAGTCTGTGGTCAGGGAGGGTCTCATCCTGCATCCCAGATGGAGCTGGTCCTTGAGTACAAGCCCGATTACACTTAAAGGGGGTCAGTTTGGCTTTAGGTTGTAGCAGGAGACCCCCCCTTCATTACAACGTAATTCACAAGCAGCACATCACACACACCCCACCTCCCCGAGCCTGGAGATGTCCCTTCTAGAGGGGCATCCCCTGAAAGCCTTCCGTAAATAAGGAAGCGCTAGTTTGACAGCTCTGCACGGAACCCCTTTATTCTCGTATATTTTCCCTTAATAGACCGTCACACTCTACCTCGCCCTTTCCTTATTATGGGTAGACCAACTGTCTGAACTTAGGGTCAATTGGCTGCAGTTCCAGCCAATCAGTGTTACCGAATAGCGCCCCTTGTGGCGGCCACGCACGTACTGCAGGCAGCAGGCGCCCGCTTCTCTGTCTTTGACAGTTCTCAAATACAAAGTTTCCGAGTCCAATTGACCGTGACTGATTTAATCAAAATGTTGCAACCCGTTTCCGGAAAGGCGAAAGTGCTTTGAACTTCAAGGACAGTATTCTTCATAAATTCACCATAAATCAGCCGTATATCGGATTTTCACCGGACCACTTTTATTCTGCTTCACATTACAAGGACTATCAAAGGGGGGTGTCCTGATACCAGTCAGCCATAATCCCTTGACCGAGCAGGCACGTACTCTGCAGCTCTTCCCAGTTGACCTGGCAACCTTGAGAGTCATCTTGATGGGCTCAGACAGAAGACTATCAAGGACACAACAAAATGCATACACTAGTGTATTCAACTCAGACTTTGACAAAGGGACCGTGACCGGATTCCCCTCAGGGAGCAGAAAATTGCGCCTTTCCCTTTGTTTTCAGAGAATGACTCATGGGGAGGAATGGAGGGGGCTCCGGCCAGGTGTCAGGATGTTCAGATTACCTGTGCAACCCCTCCCCTGACTCCTGCTGTTTTAATGTAGTCATGATGTAAATATGATGTATTTCTAGGGGTGTAACTTAAGGGATTAGGAGCTAATAAAAGTTGGGGTATTCTTTTGTTCTGGACTTCCATCTTGATTCACCTTGTGGGCGGTGGGAGTCCTGTCGCAACAGTTTTTTCTTCAATAAAGACTGAGCCTACAGGCTGCTGATTTGCTCAAATTGCTCTGGTTGGTGTCTTGATTTCTGTCCAAGGGAGCCCTTGGATTTTTCTGGTAACAGTTTTGGCGACCGTGCTCAGGGACACTTGGTTCTCCTGTAAAGGTGAGAGGGGAGATAGAGGGGATCGGGCGCCACCGGGCAACCTTAGCCCGGGGATCCTTTCCCCCCCTTTCCCTGCCTCCCCTTTGCGGGCGGTAATCATTCGTCACCGAAAGCCCAACCAGGGGGAGCAAAGGCAAGGTCGAGCCGGCTAAAAAAGAAAGGATCCCGGGATCCACGAGGGACATCTACGAACGTGAGTAAGGTTTGAAATAAATACACTGGGAGCGGAGTGGAAAAGCAACGTCCCCACGACAGCTGGACCTTTTCTTTCATCTATCTCTGACGTTACCCCTCGGAGTCGACCAGGAACGTCCTAAACTTTCTCTTTCTCTCCCCCGATTTCCCTCTCGGAGTTGGACCGGGGAAATCGTGGAACTTTTTGTTGTTTTCCGACGTTACCCCTCGGAGTCGACCAGGAACATCCTAAACTTTCTTTTTCTTTCCCCCGATTTTCCCTGTCAGAGTTGGACCGGGGAAAACGCGGAACTTTGTTGTTTCTCTGACGTCTTCCCTCGGAGTCGTCCGGAGGCGTCCTTATCTCTCTCTCTCTCTCTCTCTCTCTCTCTCTCTCTCTCCCCCTCCCCCTGTCTATGCAAATGAAGCCGCCCCTCCTGCTCGGCGACCCTTGTTGGGGATGACCCGTGTATGTGAGAACACAAGGTCATTTGCTTCCTTTCAAAACTTTGTTTTCTCGAACCCCGATCTGGCACTGCACTGCGCAAACGTTCAGTAGGGAGCCCCGAAATTAGTCTCAAAGGCTAGGCAGGAGGCTGTCGTGGATGGTAGAACGGGAGGTTCACGAACTGGGGCCCCACACTAGGGTTAGTCTTGTAAACAGTGCTGAGGTAGAATTCCGGATCTGTGGTTATTGTCCGGGTGAAGAGACCCGTGGATTTTTCCCAGGCTTGCGCCTGTGGTTTTCTGGGTAAAGAGACCCGTGGGTTTCCAGGCTTCTGCCTGTGGTGTCTTAGACAAGTCATTTATAGTTTACTGATAGGTAGGAATTGAGTTGGTCACAGATAACCTGAATACTGAAAGAATATTCTTTCTCTGCCCCTCTCTTCCTTTTGTCCTTTCCCTTGTTTGTCCATTCTTTCTTTCCCTTAGTGTACTTCGTTAACGAAAACCCTGCTATATATTAGAGGAAATGGGAGCCCACGCTTCCAAACATTCCGACTGGACTCCTCCAGGCGACAAGGCTCCCATGAAGCCTTTCTGCCCTAGAGAGGACTCCGATACCCCTCTACAATTCGTTCTCTCAAATTGGAAAGAGCTGAGAGGGAGGAAGGGACTCTCAAAGTCTAAACTAAGGGACCTCTGCAACATCTCGTGGGTTGCTTTCACCCACCATATGGAGCCGGCCTCTCAATGGCCACCTCATGGTTCCTTTAATCTCGTGAAGATGCAGGCACTTAAGTCTTATTTAGCCGATGAAAAGCCCCGGCAGCTTTACTATCTCAATGCCTTCGTTGAAGCCCGTGAATTGTTCCAGCGGCAACAAGCCCAAATTGTTCGGCAAATGGCCGTTTTAAAAACAGCCAGACCTCCTCCATACGATGAAATTAGAGCCCAAGAGGAGCAATTGGATAGAACCCTTGTCCCTTTCTATTATCCCGAACCAAGAACACCCCAACCACCAGGGTCCGGGGCAGGAGCCGGTAGAGGAGGCGCGGGACCCAGGGAAGACATAACAAATCCACCTGCCACTACACCTTCCCAAAGCCTATCAATCACATCGCCGCCCTACCCTTCCCAGAGTGCGCCCAAGACAGGGGAAGACCCACTCGATTTGGATGTAGGAGCCCTACCCAACGGGCAACCTTTTAACGAAGGAAGGAACGGACCAGTCTCCAGTAGAACTCGGAATAGAGATAACCTACAAAACGGAGAGGCAGAGGGCGCTTTTCCTCTAAGGGCACTACCTATACCCCCGGTCAGGGCAGGAGACCCACCTCGCATGGTCTTCACACACCAACCCTTTCTTACTTCGGATTTAATGAACTGGTCCGACAAAATGCCCTCTCTTCGAGACGACCCTGACAAATGCCACCGCCAAGTGGCCACCATCTTCTCCACCCACAACCCCACGTGGGCGGATGTACATATGTTACTTGGGGTCCTTTTTAATGAAGCAGAAAAGAGGGAGATACTGGCAAAGGCGGGGGAAGCTTTAGCTCGGGCAGACTACCAACCGAACCGACCCGCCTCGATGGCCCCACTGACCGCCCAGACTTTACTTAACGACCCTGACTGGGACTACAATACTACTGATGGTGCATGGGGCTTAAAGATCTTTAAGAAAGCCATACTAGATGAATATGGAGGACTGGTTGTAAGAAACTTGGATCCCATTGGGAAAGAGCTCCTTCGAGACCCGATGACCAACATAAAGGACTACCAACAAAATCGGCGGAGAGGGACTGATTTGGACTTGAAGGCCTCGGACGTGAGAAATCCAGGCTAAGGACTGATATTGTGGACATCTTTTGGGGATCGAAACCGGGAAAGAGGGGGGGTGAGAGCTTTTGAATCCAAAAGGAGGAGAATTTTATGATATTTAACTTTAGTGTGTTTAGTACCTAATACTTAAAATTGGGAAATTTGTGGAAGGGAACTTAGGTTGACCTTAGGAAAAGATGTTAAGATTACAATTGATGTATAAGTTAAAATTGGTTAATTAAGAAGAATTAAGTTAAAAAAAAGAGGACTATAATAATATTTTGAAGATGAAAGTAAGAACTTGCTGAGCCAACTATTGGAATTAGGATGTATGAAGGGGTGGCGCGGGGAAGTCAGAGATTGTGGTTAAGAAAGCAAGGATTTGAAACTATTCATGTTTGTCTTTGTCATTATGTGTTTGTGATGTCAATATAAAATGTGAAAACCCAATAAAAATTTATTTAAAAAAAAAAACAACAGAAAAAAGACCGAGCCTACAGGCTGCTGATTTGCTCCAAATTGCTCTGGTTGGTGTCTTGATTTCTGCCCAAGGGAGCCCTCGGATTTTTCCGGTAACAGTGTCTTTAATTTCGCTCATTTCAGGGTGTGTGGCAAAGGCCTCTGGGCGTGCTGAGAGGTACTCTGCTTTTAAAAACTTTTTAATACATGCAGAGAGCGTTTTGCTCAAGGCCCTTCTCTTTCCCCAGCGAAATGCAGAGCTTGCCAGCAAGACTCCATAAAGGGAGTCCACTGACTGAATTCCTATATTAGATGCTCTAAGCTACGTTTTGGTATGAGCAATTCACAACAGACCACTTCATTTATTAATGAAATGCTTGTTTTATGCTTAGGAAACACAACCAGACAGCTGTCGCTATTCAGTGTACTGTATCATTCTTCTTACTAAGGTGCAGGAAGAAAATAGAGAAAGCATGTTGGTGTCAGTGGATGTGAAAAATAAGCCTGTTTGGCTGACTTTGGTTAAACAGAGCACACACACAAGATATTCCCTTTAGGCTTTCCCCATTTCCTTCCTCCTTGCGGAGGAATATTTGAGGTCAATTTGGGAGAGTCAAAATGGCTTCAGGATTGCTCTCCTGTACTATTTCAGACACCTGGTTTATATACTTATGTAGGTGTTTGCCTTGAGAGTTTAATTTATATTTGAGACCTTAGAATTCTTACAAGAATACCCTCGCCTTGAAACCCTAAAAGGGGCAGGAGGCTGTTTGCCCCCCCCCCGCGCGCTCAGCCTCTCCTACAACCGCCCCCCCTCCATGGCAGCCATTTTGTGACCAGCACCCATGGCACCCCCCACCCCCCGGGGGACCTGCCTGGACCCCCCTTCACCAGCCGGGAGCAGATGGGGCAATGGCCCTGAGAGTGGAGGAAGAGACTTGCTAGGATAGACCGGGCCCAACAAAAACAGGTTCCCATGAGGTCTGCTAATCCAGTGTGGTGTAGTGAGGTCTGCTAATCCCGTAGCTGCTAGACAGTATCCCATCCCACGCCTAGCGGCAGAAGGGATATGGTTCCAGATTCTTCTTTGCTTTCCCCTTCGTTAAGAAACAAACACAGTGCCCCCGCCACTGTCCCATAAACTGGATAATCCTTTGATGAATGGTTGGTAATACTTTGTCTCAAGTAATCATTTTGTGTGGGAAGACTGCGGCCCTGATCCAAAAATGGTTGTTCAGCATACGGAATAAGGTTTCGACAAATGATTCAATCTCATCTGTTCTTGCTAAAGGCTGTTGCAGCAACAGCACAGCACGGCTTGGGTCTAAAGGCAGTACAAGTAGTAGGACATCAGTTTTGCACGCTTATCTCTTGGCTGCTATGTCATCATCCTGAACTGCTGGTCATACTGCCTGGAGCTAATTAGGAGCTACAGTCCCACAACATAAACCCAGAAGGCCAAAGTTTACCCACCCCATGCTCTAAGCAAGGACCTCAAGAGTAACTTCTTAAAAGCAAGTGGAAGTTTTCTGGGAACTTTGTCAAAGTTTTTTTTTTCAGGTGCTGTTTCACTCTGGAAGTGTTGTAATCGCACCTTCCCAGCCCAGACAACCGTGACTGAGTCCGCACTAGGAACTCTTTCTGGCTGTAATCTAACTACATGCCTGACGCACTTGGCAAGGGCTTCAGAAGGGGGAGGTGGTATCTCTGCTCGATAACATGATGTGTATTGGGTGTGTGGAAAGCTGGATTATAATAATAATAATAATAATAAATTTTATTTATATCCCGCCCTCCCCAGCCGAAGCCGGGCTCAGGGCGGCTAACAACAATCAAATAATCAAACAGTAAAATAGTTACACAATCTAAAAATATTTCATTATAAAAAATAATTAAATCAAATTGAAGGCAACCAATTAAGCAAAATTCTGTGCAGGTTGCCAGAGGAGGGAGTCAGGCTGCGCCCTGACCAAAGGCCTGGCGGAACAACTCTGTCTTGCAGGCCCTGCGGAAAGATGTCAGGTCCCTCAGGGCCCTAGTCTCTTGTGACAGAGCATTCCACCAGATTGGAGCCGCAGCCGAGAAGGCCCTGGCTCTAGTTATCATATCCTGCCAAAGGGATGGTATGGAGTGTGCTTCCCAGCCTCTTTAATTCCTCCCATGTGGATTTATGAGCCGATTGCCACCTCACCCCGTCGGAGGAGACGCTCGGTTGACCTAGTAGCAGTTGGAGGAGGCAGCTCCCAAAATTGGGGCAAGGATCAGTGGCCTCCAGAAAGGATAGTGGCCCATTACGATCCGGCCTCATGGAATCGGGGAGAAAAAATCACAGGGGCAAGGGGGCCAATTTATAATTTAAACTGCATGATAAGACTTCAAGCGGTAGTAGAGATTGTCGCCAATGCCACAGCCCTCCGGTTAATCGCCACCCAATTAGATGAGACGCACACAGCAGTCCTTCAGCTCCGCTTAGGGATGGATTTTCTCCTGGCACGACAGGGCGGATTTTGTGTTGCGTTAAATTTGACAGGAGGGGTCTGTTGCTTTAACATCTCTGACCGTGCTGAAGCTATTCGAAATTTGGCAGCAGAAATTGAAAAAGTGGCCCATGTCCCTGTCCCTACTTGGAACGGATGGGACATGTCCTGGTGGACTGATTGACTTCCAAATCTAGAGGACTTTTAATGATGTTTCTAGGCCCATTGATAATTTTGCTTCTTTTCTGCTCCAGTGTACCTTGCTTCTTGCAATGCTTGCAAAATATGATGCATAAAATGGTGTCACGAATGGTTCGGCCCCAGATTATAGCACTAGCCCGAGAATATCAGCCAGTGCCTCCTTGGGACGGAAGGCTGTCCAAAATATAAGGGGGGGGGGAATGAAGGGACAGGATACCCAAATCCTGACTGTGTGGTCACCCCAATTAGTGTGTAGTCACCCCAACTAGGTCTCAAGACTTCCCAAATTCTTTCTTTGAGGATGCAAACCTAAAATGCATTAGCTCTGCTGTATAACACAAAGTAGCTGAAAAGAACAAAGCTTTCTCCTCTTCTCAGGAAAAGTTGACCTAGCCAGTGTGGTGTAGTGGTTAAGAGCGGTAGTCACGTAATGTGGGAAACCGGGTTCGTGTCTCCGCTCCTCCACATGCAGCTGCTGGGTGACCTTGGGCCAGTCACACTTCTGTGAAGTCTCTCAGCCTCACTCACCTCACAGAGTGTTTGTTGTGGGGGAGGAAGGGAAAGGAGAATGTTAGCTGCTTTGAGACTCCTGAAGGGGAGTGAAAGGCGGGATATCAAATCCAAACTCTTCTTCTTCTTCTAGCCGCCATCAGCGCATCCAGCTGATCAGCCTTCTCGCAACTTTCTTGGCTTTCTTGGTTTGACAGAAAACATGTAGTAAATATTCGAATCATGGATTGGAGTAAGGACTTATAATAACTGGAGTCAGGGAGGAGATGCAGGACAAAAATTGTAACCTGAGGGTCCCAAAGGGGGGGGGGGAGTCAAAGGAAATATGATGTTTGTATTTTGATTCTTTGTAAAATTGAAAATGAAAGAGAGGAACCTTTGGCCCAGCATGGGCTCGAACCCACGACCTTGAGATTTAGAGTTTCCTGCCATACCCTCCAAGTGTCTTGATCTTCCAGGGACAGTCCCAGAATTCCGAAGGCCCTCCAGGCTTCTGATGTTTATTTGTGAATTTTAATTGTGGGTGTTCATGTTTTCATTGGATTGTTTTGATTCCTTGACTCCCTCCCTTGGCAATCTTCGCGGAGCTCTGGCCCAATGGTTGCCAGTGGCCTGAATTAATTAATTTTACAATGAATGATTTTAGAGTGTTGTTTATGTTATACTTTTATACTGTTTTATTGTTGTTAGCCGCCCTGAGCCCGGCTTCGGCTGGGGAGGGCGGGATATAAATAAAATTTATTATTATTATTATTATTATATATATTTTTTGTAAACCAGTGTTTTACCTTCTGTGGCTAATGTGCCATTAGATTGTAAACTACGTCTTATACAACCAGAAATAATACTGGTCTCCGATACATCAGTATAGAAAGGGATGATCTACAAGGACGTCTTGCTGGAGGTGCCAAAATGAGAATGCCTCTTGGGAAATAGTAGAAAAAGATGGAGACACATGGAGACTGCAGAGTTTTGAGAAATTAAAGGATAAAGTGCGAGACTGGTTACATTATGCTCAGATCAGAGAGGCCTTTAATATGGACAAAAAAACAGGCTTCCAGGTGGAAAAATCGAAACTAGAAACAGAACTGTTAGAACCAAAAATTAAGGTACTTTCAAAAATGTATAACTTGCTGTTAAAACGGAACACTCAGGATGAAACGGTTAAATCAGCTATGATAAAATGGGCGCAAGACATTGGCTACAATATTATGTTTGCTGACTGGGAACGGTTATGGACCACCGGTGTGAAATTCACGGCATGTAATGCCTTGAAAGAAAATATTATGAAAATGATATATAGGTGGTACATGACCCCAGTCAAGCTTGCAAAAATATACCACTTGCCAGACAATAAGTGTTGGAAATGTAAAGAAACTGAAGGAACATTCTTCCACCTTTGGTGGACGTGCCCAAGGGTTAAGGCTTTCTGGGAAATGATCTATAATGAGCTAAAAAAGGTATTCAAATATACCTTCCTTAAGAAACCAGAGGCCTTCCTTTTGGGCATTGTCGGCCAAATGGTGCCAAAGAAGGATCGAACTTTTTTATGTATGCGACAACAGCAGCAAGAATACTCATCGCAAAGTACCGGAAGACTCAAGATTTGCCCACTCTGGAAGAATGGCAGATGCAACTGATAGACTACATGGAACTGGCAGAAATGACTGGCAGAATCCGAGACCTGGGAGAAGAGATAGTGGAAGAGGACTGGAAGAAATTTAAGGTTTATTTGCAAAAGCATTGTAAATTGTATGAATGTTAGAACGATGCAGGATATAAAGATAATGTGGCATTAGTGACAAATTTGAGAGGCGTATGTAAAAATTGGTTTATAAGAACAAAGGTGAAATTTGAATAATATTATGTTAAGCTCAAATAACTGATAAGAAAAGGGAAAAATTAGAGATGTAATAGCTGAAATTTATAATATAAAATAAGATTTGAAAGAAGGTGAAGTATTGCTGAATAAGATTTTATAAACAGGAACACAGAAAAGGGAGACGTGAGGGAGTCATGAAAGAGGGTTATGGAAATAATATTTAAGAAATTGAATCATTTTCTTTTTTTGTCTTTTTATGTCTTTTTTGCTTGTTTTTTCTGTATGCTTTGTATGTTTTTCTTGTCTTTATTTGGTTTATGGTGTTTTTCTTTTTTATGGATTGTGAATGGGAAGATTGTTGTGTTGTTTAAATTGTTTAAAATCTCTTAATAAATATTCTATAAAAAACAAAAAAACAAAACGAGAATGCCTCTTTGAAGTGTATGCTTATGCAATGTCTGATGCTTACAGATTTCTGGAGGAAAGTATTGGGATATATAAATGCTAATTTGTAGAGAGGCTGCGCTGCCCTGAGGCAGGAAGCAATGTCGTTGCCAGAAAAAGGTTTGCGTAATTTCTACCTCTGCCCGCGCCAGGCTCAGGTCAGCTTGGACCTCACCAGTGGCGTAGCGTGGGTTGTCAGCACCCGGGGCAAGGCAAGTACTTTGCGCCCCCTAACCCGTGGATTTGCGCCCCCTAACCCGTGGATTTGTGCCCCCTAACCCTAACCCCCAGATGTTGCGCCCGGTGCAGCCGGCCCCCCCTGCACCCCCCATGCTACGCCACTGGACCTCACTGCCCTGCCTGGCAGGAGATGGAGGAGGGGGCAACCTTTGAACTGCCCCCAACACCCCCACCCACAGGGGGCTTCAGAAATCCCGGTGATTTCTCACCCTGTCTTTCTTCCAGGGGCACCTAAAGGCCATCAGGAGGAGCTGCGCTTGATCCCTTTGAAAGGGAGGCAGCTGCAGCTGTGGATCCTCAGAGCACTCTTCACCTGCTCAGAGGCAGTCTTTCTTCCCTAGAGCTACAGTACCACCAAAGCTGCGATTCCTGCCTTGCAAGGGGTTGGGCTGGATGACCCCTGGGGGTCCCTTCCAACTATACCGCTTTATGGTTCTACCAGAAGTCCCACTGTTTTTGAAATAAATCTGTTGTTTTGAAAACGGTTCTTCCCTGCTTTTTATGGCATTTTATGCTGCTCTGACCCCGGCTTTGGCTGGGGAGGGGGGGATATAAATAGGCAGGCAGATGGGGCAATCAATCCTGGCACCCCAACCCTTTGTCTTGTGGGCCAAGAGGGCGGGGCGGCCCTGGAATGAGGGCCAAGGGGAGGGAGCAGAGGGCCAGCAAGACAGGTGCCAGGCAGGGCTGCGAGTCAAAAGAAAAGAATCTGACATGCCTTGTCTCCTTTCAGAGGAGGAGAGCTCAGCCAGGTCCCCTTTTCCTCACCTGGGTGCCAGCAGCATCCTTACTGCCAACTCACCTGGCTACCAAAGTGCAGGTGGCAGAGAGAGACTTGTGCATTGCAGCCGCGGGCAAGACGTCTTCTCCTGGACAAGTGAGCCTCTTTCCTCCTCCTCCTCCACATGCTGCCCCCTTCCTGAGGGCACGGCTGAAGGGGAGCAGCTGGGCTTTGGGATGCAGGTCAGAGGCCACCTGTGCTGAACACACCTGTGTCTTCACGCTCTCCCTCCTGCCAAGGCAGGGGCCCCTCCTGGCTGCAGCCCCCACTCCCGTGGATTTTCCCCCCAGGATCTCTTCCTGAGACCCAGAGCCAGAAGATGGATCTGAAGAAACACCTGGAGGCCCTTAGCGTCTTCCAGTTGGTCCTTACCTTCCTCTTCTTTGGTAAGTTGGGAGCTGGGGTGGGAGGGAGGGAGGGGCAGGGGGTGCTCAGGGAAGAGGGGCAGCTTGGCCTCCTCCTCTTCCCGGGGCCATGGCCCTTGGCAGGCCAGGCCCCTGTAATAAACGTAAATCTGCCCGTATTTCCTTATGGGGGGACACAAGAGCCCTTATAGAGTCCTTTGCAGGTTCTCCATCGGTCGGAGAAAAGAACAGAGGCCAAGCAGAGAATATTGAGAAGCAAAGCAGCTAGTCTGATCTTTATTGAACAGTTGCAACAGGGTGCCCCCTTCACACGCAGGAGAAGGAGGAGGACCCAGAACCCAGATGTGCCCGCCCTCATGTAGACATTTTAAATTGCCAGCGCTGGAGTCCAAGACCACCCCCAGAAACATCACACCTACATCACAGAAAGTGTGGTCCAGAACAGAAATCTGAGTGCGTTGCTTATCTCCTGTCTGGCAGGTTACCTGTTAATGCTCGCTTGATTGGATGCCCTGGGGAGCCTGGCCAGTCTTTTGTGGTGACAAATGCTTAGTTCCTGAGCCAGGTCACAGGCTCACCCTGTTCATACACAGACATACCCTTCAGACAGGATTTGTGAAGGAAAAGACAATGGGGAGGCTTTTCCATTTTCCTTCAACCTTGCAGAGAAATCGTTTGGTCAGTTTGGGAGCCAAAATGGTTTCCGGGCTGTTTTCCTGTGGGGTTTCAGACATGTGGTTTATATATTTATGTACATGTTTACTTGGTACATTTATTATATATATATATATATCTATATATATATATCTATATATATATAACCTTAATTTTTTTATTTCACCCCCTCCCCCAAAGGCCAAACCCCCTCTTCTTTTCAAAGCACCTTTCCGCCAGGTGTGCCTGGACTAGGGAGTCAGCACCGCAGGGGGTTGGGCTAGATGACCCTGGGTTGCCCCTTCCAACCTAAAATGTTCTTCTGGGTTAAGGGAGGCTTCAGATCACATCCTCGGGGGTCCCGTGAAATTGGGGTTGTGGTCCCAGGCAGGGCCTCTGAATCCCAGTGAGGGGGGAGCGCTGCTCTTGCACTCAGAGTTGGAAGATATATCGATATATGATCCAAAACTGGTTTGAAGTCCACATTGTGATATTGGTTTTTTTTTAAAAAAATAAATTTATTTGGTTTTTGAATCAGAATTTTGCAATCACATATGCAGCATACAACATAAAAACAAGATTCCACAGAATCTCCTTCCCTCTCCTCCCCCCAGGTTCCTTCTTCTCCGTTCTCCTGGTCTACCTGCTCTTCACCTCCTACTGGCCTATCAGCGTTCTGTATTTCGCCTGGTGGATCTTCGACTGGGACACGCCAGAGAGAGGTGAGTTCGATTCCCCCCAACCAGGGCCGGATTGGGCTTTGACGAGGCCCTAAGCTACTGAAGGTGATGGGGCCCTTTATATGTCCAGCTATCCTTTGTCCACAACAAATTGTTGCTGTTTTTTGAGTTGAATACATGCTATATGGTAATTGATGGACCTCATAGGCATCTCAAGCCATGCAAGCAGTCCATGCAGATCGTAAGGTAAAGGGACCCCTGACCATTAGGTCCAGTCGCAGATGACTCTGGGGTTGCGGTGCTCATCTCGCTTTATTGGCCAAGGGAGCCGGAATACAGCTTCCGGGTCATGTCGCCAGCATGACTAAGCCGTGTCTGGCGAACAAGAGCAGCTCACGGAAACGCCGTTTACCTTCCCACTGGAGCGGTACCTATTTATCTACTTGCACTTTGGTGTGCTTTTGAACTGCTAGGTTGGCAGGAGCAGGGACCGAGCAACAGGAGCTTACCCCGTCACAGGGATTCGAACCACCAACCTTCTGATCAGCAAGTCCTAGGCTCTGTGGTTCAATCCACAGCGCCACCCGCGTCCCAGATGTAGATCGTAGGTACCCTATATATAGAAATGAACAAATAAAAATACCCAATAAAAGACACAATGGCAGAAAGCTTTTCTCTTTATCTCTTGTGGGATGTAAAACACAGGAGCAGTCAATTACAACATTCCTAGAGTGTACATGTTTAGGCATGGGGAGGGATGTTTGTCCAGCCTGCAGGTAAACTTCCTGGGACATACTTCCTCCGCAAGTGACCAGAGGTGGGTGTGGCCTCACCTGTGCAGGTAATGATAAAAGCACAGGGCAGACCAGCCATCTCTCTCTTGCTTCTCTTCCACCGCTCTAGTAAAGGTAAAGGTACCCCTGCCCGTACGGGCCAGTCTTGCCAGACTCTAGGGTTGTGCGCCCATCTCACTCAAGAGGCCGTGGGCCAGCGCTGTCCGAAGACACTTCCGGGTCACGTGGCCAGCGTGACATCGCTGCTCTGGCGAGCCAGAGCCGCACACGGAAACACCGTTTACCTTCCCGCTGGTAAGCGGTCCCTATTTTATCTACTTGCACCCGGAGGTGCTTTCGAACTCCTAGGTTGGCAGGCGCTGGGACCGAACGACGGGAGCGCACCCCACCGCAGGGATTCGAACCGCCGACCTTTCGATCGGCAAGCCCTAGGCACTGAGGCTTTTACCCACAGCGCCACCTGCGACCGCTCTAGTAACATCTGCTAAAGATGCCCTCTTGGCTCCCAGCCAAGAGAGGAGAAAGGGACTGTCTTCTTATAAGATAGATTCTAAATGTATATTACTTTATTAAGCCTAAATAAAAAAATTCCTTCCTGTAGCACCTTAAAGACCAACTAAGTTAGTTCTTGGTATAAGCTTTCGTGTGCATGCACACTTCTTCAGATTAAGCCTGTCTGCCTTCTGGGATCTGATTGTGAACAGAATGTGAGTAAACTCTTTTTATACTTTTATGAAAGACTGTGTCGTGTCTTGTATTTTAAGAGGGAACAAAGGGGAAAATACCAGAGTGATTATAGAGGTTCTAGCGAACCTGAGCACACGTTACCGTTGCGAACTTAAAAAGGGAATATAAAAAAATTCCTTCCAGTAGCACCTTAAAGACCAACTAAGTTAGTTCTTGGTATGAGCTTTCGTGTGCATGCACACTTCTTCAGATACACTGAAACAGAAGTTGCCGGGCCCTTCTATATAGTGAGAAGGTGGGGAGGGATATTACTCAGAAGGGTGGTGGGAATGGGAGATTGGGAGATAGCTGAGATGAGCCTGTTGACGACTCTTAACAACTGTAATAGGCAAGGGGTGAGAAGGTCTCCATGGTACCATGGAGAGACCTGGTTTGAGCAAAGACATTGGATTCTTATCTCATTATACATGACTAAGCCATTTCTCACCCTCAGGATCTCCTACTGTGGAGGTTTTTAAGCAGAGGTCGGGTGGTCACCTGCCAGGGATTCCTCGGCTGTGATTCCTGAATTGCAGGGGGTTGGGCTGGATGACCCCTGGGGGTCCCCTTCCAACCCCACAGTTCTCTGACTCCATCCCCTGCCTGAACCCTTGTCTTCACAGGTGGGCGCCGCTGTGACTGGATGAGGCGCTGGAGAGTCTGGGAGCTCCATCGGGATTATTTCCCCATCAAGGTATGAGAAGGGGGCTGGCAGGGCTCCTGAAGGATGCCCAGGGTCTCTGGAACCCCTGGAGACCAGATCACGGAGGAGGAGGAGGTGGTGGTTGTCAAAGGCCGCTGGCCATGGAATCTGCGCATGCCCACGAATGTGACATTCAGGTGGGGGTCCAAATGCCAAATGACTTGCCCCTCTCTCCTTGCAGCTGGTGAAGACGGCCGAGCTGCCCCCAACGCGGAACTACGTCCTGGGCTCCCACCCCCACGGGATCATCTGCGCAGGAGCTTTTTCTGTCTTCTGCACCGAGGCCACGGGCTTCTCCCGCGCCTTCCCCGGCCTCCGCCCCAGCCTGGCCCTCCTTGCACGGCAGTTCCGCATACCCGTCTACCGGGAGTACATGATGAGCTCAGGTGAGGCCAACAGGGCAAGGAATGGTGGGGGTGGGGAAGTGGGGTGGCCCCTCCCCTAAGGACCATCTTCAAGAACCCTGCCTGGCCCATCCAATGGGAGGAACAACCCCAGTCTCAGGAATGCCCTCCCAGAGCCCCTCGGAATAGAATTCCCCAGCAAGAATGTCTGTTTTCCCTTCCATTCTTCGCTCCTGTGCAAATGAAAAGGGGCATTTTTTGTGTGCAAATGATGATGATCATAATTATTATTATTTATACCCCGCCCATCTGGCTGAGTTTTCCCAGCCACTCTGGGTGGCTTCCAACAGAGAATTAAAAACATGATAAAAGACCAAACATTAAAAACTTCCCTAAACCTTCAGATGTCTCCTAAAAGTCAGATACCATAGATTCTGACATATAAGTCTACTTTTTAACACCGGAAAATTCTCAAATATGTCAGAGGTCATCTTATACGCTGGGTATGGGTTCGCTGGGCAGCGGCAGTGGACTCTGCACCGGGAGGAAGCTGCACAGCGACGCTAAGCCGGTTTTGCTGGGCGGCTTCCTCCCGGTGTGGAGTGGCCAATTTAGGGGGTCATCTTATACGCCCAGTTCCCTAATACGCCGTAAACTACCCTAATTGTTTTTCTCTTTGACATCTGATGGGAGATCATTACACAGGGCGGGCACCACTGCTGAGAAGGCCCTCTGCCCTGTAGCTTCACTTCTCGCAGGGTGGGAACTGCGAGAAGGCACTTGGTGCTGGACCTCAGTATCCAGGCTGATCGATGGGGGTGGAGAAGCTCCTTCAGGTCTACTGGGCTGAGGTCGTTTAGGGCTTTCAAGGTCAGCACCAACACTTTGAGTTGTGCTCAGAAATGTACTGGTAGCCAATGTAGGTCTTTCAAGACCGGTGTTATGTGGTCTCGGCGGCCGCTCCCAGTCACCAGTCTAGCTGCCACATTCTGGATTAGTTGTAGTTTCTGGATCAACTTCAATGGTAGCCCCACGTAGAGCGCATGGCAGTAGTCCAAGCGGGAGATAACCAGAGCATGCACCACTCTGGCCAGACAGTCCGCGGGCAGATAGGGTCTCATCCTGTGTCCCAGATGGAGCTGGTAGAAAGCCGCCCTGGACACAGAATTGACCTGCGCCTCCATGGGCAGCTGTGATTCCAAAATGACTCCCAGGCTGCGCACCTGGTCCTTCAGGGCCACAGTTGTGCCATTCAGGACCAAGGAGTCCCCCACACCTGCCCGCCCCCTTTGCCCCCCCAAACAATACTTCTGTCTTGTCAGGATTCAACCTCAATCTGATAGCCACCGTCTCTCCTCCAACCACTTCTAGACACGCTGATCCTTTGCCAGCGACCCTTTTGTGCTATAATAGACTCACATAATTTCAGAGTTGGAGGAGAATTGCGAGTGTCCTCTAGTCCAACCCTCTGCAAAGCAGGGAACCCCTGGAGATGTTTCACACCCACAAGCACCTTTGCTTTCTCCCACTTCCAGGGATGGTCCCAGTCAACAAAAGGTCCCTGGACTTCCTCCTGAGTGGCCCCCCCGGGCACGCGGTGGTCATTGTGGTGGGGGGCGCGTCCGAGATGCTGGACAGTGTCCCCGGAGAGCAGCGCGTCCACCTTCAGGGGAGGAAGGGCTTCGTGCGCTTGGCGCTGCAACACGGGTAGGGGCACCGAGGGGGCAAGGGGGTGTCCGGGGGGGGCATTGGGTGCAGGTCAGCAATATCTTGGGCCTCGTGAGCATGGAAGTGCTTCCTTGTGGATTTTGCCCCAATAAAGCAATTGCGAGAACGGAAGGTCCCTGCCCTTCCTTGCTGTATAACTTCTCATTACGTTTTTCATACATTTTCACAGTAGCCTTCCCAACAAGTAATTCCACTGTTCCATAAGTGGACTTTCCACCTACAGTGTTTTTACTCAAAGCTTTTCTACTGTGCTGTATCATCATGTATTACAAAAAGATTAGTACAATTGTTTTATCATTTTTCTTCTGCTCCTTTTATCTTGAATTCTGTCCGTGATTTCATTTGACTGTAATCCACAAACGGCCTCCACCCTTCTGTAAGAAGTTCATCATTCTGATCTCTTAATTTTGCTGTGAGCTTTGCTATTTCTGCCTAGTCCACGTCTTTCAAAAGCCACTCCTCCTTCGTTGGGACCTTCTCTTTTCCCCAATTAAGTTTTCTCTCAATGTATAACAGGCCGTGAATTCCATATGCTAAAGTCCCTGACTTCCCACAGCCTAGCCTCCCTCGCAAGGTTCTTGGTTGGATTACATGCTCTCCCTGACCTGACATTCCATCTGTGAGTTATGAGCCATAACCTGTTCTGCTGAACATCTATTTCGACTGTGAACAGCTGAGTGCTTTGGCATCCAGCACTCTTCTGATGTTCCACTCTGCTCCTCCCGGTTTCAGCAGAGTATAACAGATAGTGTGTGTGTAGGAAACGGTTGTAGGAACGATTCAGAGTGAAATTCGCCATTTCCCAAGCTTCCGCCCAGAAGCGTTGTGGTAAGCCTGAGTCAAAAAGCATCGCTTCCACCGCTTCCTGGAGCGTTCTGTTCCGCCTTTCTGTCATCCCGTTTTCCTGTGGTGAATGCAGAACCATCAACCTGTGATGTATCCCTTTCTGGCGAAAGTAATTCTGCAACGCAGACCCAGTGAACTCCCCACCACGGTCTGATTGGAAACTGCAAACCCTCAGTGAGAATTGGAGTTCCACTGCAGTGACCCACTCCCTCAGCATGGTGGCAGCTTCACCCTTGTCCTTCAGAGGTATCACCCAGCTGTTTCTGGAGTAATCATCTGTCAAGGTTAAAACCTATTTAGCCCCACCCAGACTTGCAAAAAGGCATAAGGCCAAAATATCTGCATGAACCAACTCAAAAGGTTTCTTGGTTACCCTGTCAGACCTAGGATAACTGCTCGTTTTTACCTTTGCCTCCTTGCATGCTCTGCAATCCAGGAACTTGGCACATGACTTCATTTTGCATCCCTCAGTGCACCCTGGTATTTTCCTCACATATCCCCAATTGCAGTGGGACATCCTCCTGTGCCACAAATGATGACACATATAGTGAGTGGGAACATTTGCACACTGTGCCTGTGCTGACCCAGTGTTACCCTTACCTGCTTGAGACGTTTCCAGAATAGCCTGTTCTGACATTCAACACTGAATGCTGTTCAGTGTTCCAGTCCCGCCCCTGGAAATAGAGCATGCATTATTCTCAAAGCAAACCTTAAATCCATCTCTAACTAAAGAAGACACAGACAATAGACAGCATTACATCCCTAGGACCACAAATGCTTCCAGTTCAGCTTGCAAAAAAGGAACAAAAACAGAGCCAACAGTTGTCAGCTGTCTCTTGCAACCATCGGCAAGCGTGACTGTTTTTCCTTCAGAAACAGCTCTGCAGTTCCGCATTTCGCCACCAGATGGCAGCAGATGATGACTGGCTCCACTGTCGATCACCCACCGTTCCCATGGAAACCGCCAAATGATGTGACGTTGCGTCTCTGTCAGTTCCCCTGGGACCTTTCCTTACGTTCCCACACCGGTCCGTTCCCCTAATCTGGTTGCTCGGGGCAACGGCCTTGGAGGCATTCTGTGCAGCTTCCTTGGGACATTGTTTACGCAGGTGGGTTTCCGAGCCACAACGATAACGTCTTGTAGCAAAAGCCTTCACGGTGTCCTCTTTCACTGCCCCCCACTCTTGGAAGCAGGACTGCCTGGGCCAGTGTGCCCCTCTCTCTGCCGATGTTCCTCCTCATCACATAGGCGATCCGAGACAAACTGCAACGTTAGGTCGGCAAGGGGCATGGCTTCTAGAGTTAGGCACAAATTGTCATAACTCTTGTCTAGTGAGCTCAGAAGAATGTAAACTTTCAAATCTGGAAAATTCATGTTTAACTGTCTCAGTCGGTTAAACACAGCCACCATTTTTGCCACATGTTCTCTGATGCTGTCCCCTGGACGTAGCCTCAGCTCAAAAAAACTTCTGGTGAAATGGATCTTAGCTCCTGCTGTGGTTCTGTGATGGACCCTCTCAAGAGCTTGCCGCATCGCCTGGGTGGCTGACTCCATAACCTGTGAGTTATGAGCCATAACCTGTTTTGTTGAACTTCTGTTTTGACTGTGAACTGCTGAAGTGCTTTGGTGTCCAGGACTCTTCTGATGCGCCGCTCTGCTCCTCCTGGCTTCAGCAGAGCATAACAGATAGTGTGTGTATGTGTGTAGGGATCTGAGTCATGCAGAGAAACCCTTGTACGAAGCTCCTTCTAATCTAAGAAGCGATTTATTGTACAGCAGCAAAATAAATCAACGACCCGGGAGAGCACGGTGACATGCTGTCTCCCCCTCTCTCAAAACAGAAAGTAAATCAGCTCACATAACAAAGTGTAAACCCCGGATTTGAACACCCCCCCCCCCAGTGATAGGACTTAACTTCCCACACTATTAACCCTATAAGCTCTGGGTCTCCTCACACCTTCTTCCTCCTCTTCCTCCTTGCAGGGCTGACCTGGTGCCTGTTTACACCTTTGGGGAGAACGACATTTTCCGACAGATCCGCTTCCCCGAGGGCAGCTTTGCTCGCCGCTTCCAGCTTGGTTTCAAGCAGCTGACCCGCTTGGCCCCTTGCCTCTTCAGCGGGAGGGGTCTCTTCTCCAGCACCTCTTGGGGGCTCCTGCCCATGGCTGTCCCCCTCACGGTGGTGGGTAAGGACCCAGCAGGCTCCCCATCCCTTCCTTAGCCTTCTCCCTGCACCCCAAAATCCCAACCCACCAACCTGCTTGCAAAGAGCCACAAACTCTTCTGCATCGTACAAAACGGCAGGTTGTGGTGCTTTCGCCCCCTCCTAGAACTGAACCAGAGACCTGTGGAGTTGAATGGGACCCCCAAGGGTCATCGAGCCCAACCCCTCTGCAGGAATCAAATGAGCAGGCTCGTTTTATGGGGCTTGCTATGGAGGGAGTGGAGATTGCACGCACACACACACACTTCCTTCTCCTCATCCTTGGAGGTTACTAAGCAGAGGTTGGTTTGGCCACCATTCAGGGATTCCTGCATTATAGAGGGTTGGGGTGGATGACCCTCAGGGGTCCCTTGGGTTCCTGCACTTAAACCACCCCTGAATCCCAAGCCAGGGTGCAAAGCTGCTGGGGTGCGGAGGCCCTGGCTGCCATGGGGTGGGGGCGAGGGGCAGAGCAGACCCCCCAACTGTCCATGCTTCCTCTCCTTCCTGCAGTGGGGAAGCCTATCCCGGTCCCGCTCCGCCCGCGCCCCACCGAGGACGAGGTGAACAGCTTCCACGCTCTCTACGTTGAGGCCCTGAAGGAGCTCTTTGATGCCCATAAAGAATCTTGCGGCCTCCCGGCCTCCCAGCAGCTTCTCGTCACCTAGACTGAGGGACCCAGACTTGACCCGAAGCAGCATCAGCGGACACAAGGTTGTGGTTGGGGGGAGACACGCGGGAGTCTTTGTTCCCCCCATCCCTGTCTGTACACACCATTTCCATTAATCAATCAATCAATCAATCAATCAATCAACTGGCACGCAGAGAGTCCACAAAAGTATATACAGTGGTGCCTCGCAAGACAAAATTAATCCGTTCCGCGAGTCTCTTCGTCTAGCGGTTTTTTCGTCTTGTGAAGCAACCCTATTAGCGGCTTAGCGCCATTAGCGGTTTAGCGGCTATTAAAGGCTTAGCGGCTATTAAAGGATTAGCGGCTAAAAGGCTATTAGCGGCTTAGCGGCTTAGAAAAAGGGTGGGAAAGCGAAAAAAAATCGGAACACTTGCAAGACGTTTTCGTCTTGCAAAGCAAGCCCATAGGGGAAATCGTCTTGCGAAGCAGCTCAAAAACGGAAAACCCTTTCGTCTAGCGGGTTTTCCGTCTTGCGAGGCATTCGTCTTGCGGGGCACCACTGTAAGTCAAGGCATAAAATTGGAGTCTGCTTACAAAACGATATTCTAAGGCAATACGGTTAAACAGTGTCTTTATAGCGACGTAGTTTCATAGCATCTCTCAGAAATTCTGCTACCTTTATACTTTCGCCTAAGGCTGTTCCATAGAAAGGGAACCCTGGAGAAGTCAGAGCAATTTGACCTTTTCCTTTCTGCACGGGGTTTAGATATTTGCCGTGTGAAAGGTGCAGGGTAATAAAGCACGTGGAACCCTGGTTTCCACCTTTGTGCCACAACTAAAACAAAGCCTTTCCGGGTGTGGAGTTTGCGGGAATATTCCTTGCAGGGTTGCAGGTGGCGTGAGGTCAAGTCTTGCAAGGGAAAAAGCTCTGCGTTGGTGGGGACGTAAATATGGGTGGGCAACCGGGGTGAGGGGTGTGCCAGGAGCCTCTAGCCGAAAGGGCATGGGGGAGCTGGTCTGTGGTTCAGCATTTTGCCCATCCGTGCACGTCGTGTGCCCTCTCTGCATGCCCCAAAGCAATCACCGTCTGAGCTTGCACCTTGATGATAATAATAATAATAAATTTTATTTATACCCCACCCTCCCCTGCCAGAGCCGGGCTCAGGGCGGCTAACACCAGTAAAATTACAGTAAAAATATAACAGGGTGGGGGAAACCAATTTAAAACACAGGTTAAAATGCAATTTAAAATGCAGTCTCATTTTAAAAGCAGCTCATAGATCAAAACCATAAGGGGAGGGAAAACATAAGGGTCAGACTGTGCCTTGGCCAAAGGCCTGGTGGAACAGCTCCCTCTTGCAGGCCCTGCGGAAAGATGTCAAGTCCTGCAGGGCCCTAGTCTCTTGTGACAGAGCGTTCCACCAGATCGGGGCCAGTACTGAAAAGGCCCTGGCCCTAGTTGAGACCAATCGGGTCTGGGTAAAAGGCAGATCAACATGGGTATCCTCATGGATCCTCCACTTTTTTATAAATAACTCCACAAATGCAGTGACAAATCACACCTGGAAGGCACGCCTACAAACTGGACTATAAAAAAGGTGGATCCAATACTTTGCCGCGCTGCAGCACCACAAAAACATGGATCCGAGGCACGGATCCTCATGAATTCATATGCTTTTTATATCGAAACAAAATAAAACACCATGATACTGTAGACCACTTCTTAGTCTGTAGGCAGAACCAAAAAATCACGCATCCACTGTTTCGTGGTGCCGCAATGGCGCAAAAACATGGTTAAAAAACACAGATCCTCATGATTTTTGCACTAGATCAGCCCAAACTCACCGTCAAATTACACATCATGGCCAGGGGCACAGCCTGCACCACAAAAAACTCAGATCCACGCCTGTCGTGGATGGAGGACTTGACCTGGCATGTGTAAGAGAGACTTGGTTGGATGAAGCAGATGGGCCTGTCCTTGCTGCTGCTTGTCCACCAGGTTTCTCTTACACACAGCAACCCAGGTCATGGGGTGGGGGGTTTGCAGTGATTTTTAGGAAGTCATTAGTTTGCACCAGGCGTCCTACTGGAAAGACCCAGTTTTCCGAGTGCATGTTCTGGAAGTTGGGCAATAGGGGCAGTACAGGATTCCTTTTGGTGTACTGACCTCCCCGCTGCACCAAGGATTCCCTGCCCGAGCTGCTTCAGGTCATGGCAGATGTTCTCCTGGAGACACCTAGCTTGGTCGTCCTAGGGGATTTTAACATCCATGCCAACATGACCTTACAAGGGGCTGCTTGGGACTTCGTGGAAAGCATGGCCAACATGGGGCTGTCCCTGAATAAGTTTGGCCCAACTCATAGTCACGGAAATGCCTTAGACCTGGTGTTCACCTCTAGTGACGTGGGTGATCTGACACTAAGTAAAAGTGAAACAAAAGAAGTGCCATGGTCAGATCACTTCCTGGTGCAACTGGACTTCTCCGTGACCCTTCTTCTCTGCAGGGAGGTGGGACCAATTCGGATGGTCCACCCCCGCCACTTAATGGATCCAAATGGTAGGGGATGCTTTATCCCATGTTGATGGCCTTTCAGCCGATTCCCTGGTGGCCCGCTGGAATGCAGAGTTAACCAGGGCTATCGACTATCTGGCTCCGAAGCGCCCTCTCCGATTGCATGGAGCCCGGACAGCCCCGTGTTTTTCTTCGGAGCTGAGGGCGATGAAACAATCGCTGAGACGGCTCGAGTGCCAGTGGCAGAAAACTCACTCCGAATCTGACCGGACACAGGTTAGAGCTCAACGTCGAGCCTACCAAGTGGCGATAGCAACGGCGAAGAAGACTTTCTTCACTGCCTCTATTGCATCTGCAGAAAATAGTAGCAGGAGACTCTTTCAGGTGGTCTGCAATTTAACGGAACCACCTGTACCACCAGGGCCTTGTAAAGACCCCAAGATCTCCTGCAATGCTTTTGCAATTTTTTTTGTAGAGTTGCTCATATTCGGAAGACACCACTGTGGGAGCAGGGCTGGGGCGGGAGAGTGCTAGAGCTCTGTCTGGTCAAGTTGCATGGAATCAATTTCAATCCGTTACCCCCGAGAATGTGGACAGGCTGCTTGGATGCGTGAAACCAACCACTTCTCCTTGATCCTTGCCCATCCTGGCTAATAAAAGCAAACCGGGAAGGGCTGGGCGATGGGCTCTGCGGGGTGGTGAATGCTTCCCTCTGTGAGGGGGCATTCGCAGACCTGCTGTAAGAGGTGGTCATTAAACCGCTTCTTAAAAAAACATCTTTAGACCCGGCCAGTAGGGCCAACTATCGCCCAGTCTCAAATCTTCCATTCTTGGGCAAGGTGATTGAGCGGGTGGTTGCTGAACAACTCCAGGCACACCTGGAAGGATGTGGACCATTTGGATCCCTTCCAGTCGGGATTCAGGCCTGATCATGGGATTGAAACTGCCTTGGTCGCGCTGGTTGATGATCTCCGGAGGCGGGCTAGGGACAAAGGTGAGAGCTGTTTCCTAGTTCTGCTGGATCTCTCAGCGGCCTTTGATACAATCAATCATAACATCCTTCTGGACCGTCTAGAGTAGTTGGGAGCTGAGGGCACTGTTATACAGTGGTTCTGCTCCTGGTTTTGAAGCACGGATCCCCATGGAACCTCACGCTTTTTGCACAGCCTGAACCACAGAAAACTTGGATCCATGGTTATCTGGCAACACCATGGACCAAAAACGTTATTTCGAAGCACGGATCCTCATGAATCCTAACGCTTTTTGCATTGGGCCACCCCTAACTCACCATCAAATCACACATTATTTCCAGGGGCACAGCATGCAACACAAAAATCACGGATCCACGGCTTCCTGGTGAAACTGTGGCCCAAAAAACGTGGTTTTGAAGCACAGATCCTCATGGAGCCTCACACTTTTTGCATTGGGCAAGACCTAAATCGCCATCAAATCACACATTATTTCCAGGGGCACAGCCTGCACCACAGAAAACTCGGATCCATGGCTTTCTGGCCATACCGTGGTAAAAAAACGTGGTTTTGAAACACGGATCCTCATGCTTTTCTCATTGGGCCAATCCAAACTCAACGTCAGATCACGCGTCATAGCCAGGATCACAGCTTGGACCACGTAAAACTCGGATCCACAGCTTCCTGGACACTCCATGGCCCTTCCTCCTGGGCTGTGTCCAGAAAGTGGTGGTGGGGGATGAGTGTTCAGACCCCTGGGCCCTTACTTGTGGGGTGCCTCGGGGTTCCGTCCTCCCCTCCATGCTTTTTAACACCTACATGAAGCTGCTGGGAGAGATCATCAGGGGGTTTGGGCTTGGTGTCCATCAATATGCGGATGATACCCAGCTCTACCTCTCTTTCAACTCAGAACCAGTGAAGGCGGTGAAGGTCCTGTGTGAGTGCTTGGAGGCGGTTGGAGGATGGATGGCAGCTAATGGATTGAGGTTGAATCCTGACAATATGGAAGTTCTGTTCTTAAGGGACAGGGGGTGGGCTGGTGTGAAGGACTCCCTGGTCCTGAATGGCGTAACTGTGCCCCTGAAGGACCAGGTGCGCAGCCTGGGAGTCATTTTGGACTCACAGCTGTCCATGGAGGCGCAGGTCAATTCTGTATCCAGGGCAGATGTCTGTCAGCTCCATCTAGTACACAGGCTGAGACCCTACATGCCCAGAGACTGTTTCACCAGAGTGGTGCATGCTCTAGTTATCTCCCGCTTGGACTAATGCAATGTGCTCTACATGAGGCTACCTTTGAAGGTGACCTGGAAACTACAACTAATCCAGAATGCGGCAGCTAGTCTGGTGACTAGGAGTGGCCACCGAGACCATATAACACATGTCCTGAAAGACCTACATTGGCTCTCAGTACGTTTCCAAGCACAATTCAAAGTGTTGGTGCTGACCTTGAAAGCCCTAAAGGGCCTCAAAGGCCCAGTATACCTGAAGGAGCGTCTCCACCCCCATCGTTCTGCCCAGACACTGATGTCCAGCACCAAGGGGCTTCTGGTGGTTCCCTCACTGCGAGAAGCAAAGTGACAGGGAACCAGGCAGAGGGCCTTCTCGGTGGTGGCACCCGCCCTGTGGAATGTCCTCCCATTAGATGTCAAAGAGATAAACAACTACCTGACGTTTAGAAGACATCTGAAGACAGCCATGTTTAGGGACGTTTTTAATGTGTGGCTTTTTAAATTTTTTATTTCATTTTTTTGGGAAGCCACCCAGAGTGGCTGGGGAAACCAGATGGGCAGGGTACAAATATATTATTATTATTATTATTATTATTATTATTATTATTATTATTATTATTATTATCAGTACTTTGTAGGATTTGATAATCTTTACAGGTCTTTTAAATTTCTTATCTATCTATCCCCTCCCCCTTTTCCCTTTCTGTACTTCCCTATCCTTATCAAACTGAATATATATATTTTTTAAAAAATTACGGCTCCACAGTTTTCTGGGTAGCCCCATATTCATTACCCATCCACCTATGCTGCTCATGGCCAGATCACATTGGGGCACTGCCATGCTGTAAAAAGATTCTCATGAAGCACAGATCCCCATGGATCCTTAGGTTTTTTATGTTTGGTCACCCTGAAATCACTATCAAATCACACCTGATGTATATGACCACAGAATGACCACAAAAACCACAGAGCACAGCCAGGGAACAAACACTATATTAAATACTTTAATCCTCATGGATCATCATGATTGTTAAATGGGGTCCACCAAATTACATTGTAAGATCACACCAATGTCCATGGAATGACCGAAATAAAAACTCTATCTGAAATGGTTCTGCATTAGCAAGAACATAGTATTAAAATGACATTCATATCCATAGCTTCCACTGTGACGAACTGCACCTGGAAATTTTTGACGCTGCTAAACTTCAAGAATATCCAAGGCAGAGATTGTGATGATCTTACCTGTGAATGTAAAGTTTTCTTGCCGACAGAGTTTGTCAGTGCAAACTTTGAAATAGGGGGTCTCCAACGTGGTGCCCATGGGCATCATGGTGCCTGCTGACAGCTTTCCTGGAGTCCACCACGTGTTTTTAGAAAAAGAACAGGATTAGTGGTGAATTGGTGCAGGCTGTAGCCATGGACATGCTATGTGATCTGATGGTGAATTTGGGGTGACCAATGCAAAGATCCTGAGAATCCCTGTGGATCCATGCTTTGTAACCACATTTTTGCACCATTGCAGCCCCAGGCAACAGTGGGTGCGTGATTTTTTTGGTGCAGGCTGTAGCCATGGACATGCTATGTGATCTGATGGTGAATTTGGGGTGACCCAATGCAAAGATCATGAGAATCCCTGTGGATCCATGCTTTGTAACCACATCTTTGCACCATTGCAGCCCCAGGCAACAGTGGGTGCGTGATTTTTTTGGTGCAGGCTGTAGCCATGGACATGCTATGTGATCTGATGGTGAATTTGGGGTGACCCAATGCAAAGATCCTGAGGATCCATATGGATCTATGCTTTGTAACCACATTTTAAGTGGGGAGCGAAGGAAAAACAAAGAAGGGACATGAGAGGGGTGTGCAGAGATTCATCTGGCTAAGAATGCAGGAGAGGGATTTAACGGGAGGGAGGAAAGAAAGGCAAAAGTTTCTCCCCACCCAAGCCAGCCATCTCTCTCTCTCTCCCTCCCCCGCTCTCTCCCTCCCGCCCCTCTCTCTCTCTCTCCCTCCCCCCCCCTCTCCCCCAGCAGCACCGGAGCACAGAGAGGAAGGAACGACACTCTGCTTTCCCCTCTGCTTGCCTGGAGGGGAGGGGCTTTCCCTGCTTTTTGTTCCGTTTCAGCAAACACAGCAACGAAACAGAGGCGGGTGGGCAGTAAGACCCTGAGGCTGAATGCAGGAAAGCAGCCGCTTCCTCTTTTCAGGTTTCCCTTCTCCGTGAAGCGCGATTTGATTTTTGACTGATTTTTCGGCTCCAGGGACCACACATTCGCTCAATAACACGCCCAGACATTTCCCCTTCCTTTTTAGGAGAAAAAATCTGCGTGTTATAGAGGGGAAAATACGGTATGTACTAAGCTTGGATCCTAGAACAATAGGCAAGTAGGATCCTAGAATGCAAGAACTGATTGGCTTGCAGGAAAAGACCAATCAGGCTCCAGGAGGGAAGCAGAATCAGCCAATCAGACGGGACTCATTGTGTAAATAATGTATATAAAGCCTGAGGTTTGGGGTAAAATTCAGTCACTGTTATACAAGCTGCAATAAAGAGCATGAAATCACTACAGGACTCTGAGCATATTTAATTTTCTTTGACTTTACCAACTTGGGTGACCCTGCTGGGAGTACGAGATTCCCAAGGGCTTCGCTCACAAGGGTCATAGGAATGTGCAAGCCCACTCACCATGACAAGTGAGAGAACTGAGATAGATTGCACTGAGCCCTGGTCTCATTAGACAAAGCGTTCCACCAAAAAGGCTCTGGCTCTGGTTGAGGACAGCTGGATATGTTTTGGGCCAGGGACCACCAGTAGGTTGCTGTCAGATGAGCGTCACACTCATGGGGGGTGTATTGGAAGAGAATTCCCACAGATAAGAAAGGTCACAGACTGTTTAGGGCTTTAAAGATTAGCACCAAAACATTGAACCTGATTCGATACTCCACCTGGAGCCAATCCAGCTGATGAACAACCAACTGAATGTGGGCTCTCCACAAAGTCCAAGTAAGAACTCATGCACCTGCATTTTAGACCATTTGGAGTTTCTGGAGCAGTCTCAAGGGTAGCCCTGCATATCTATCTCTCTCACTCTCTCTCTCTCTATCACATTTATACCCTGCACTCCCCGGCTCAGGTGTACAGCAAGTTAAAGTAGTCTAGTCTGCAGGTGACTACTGCATGGATCACCATGGCTAGGTTGGAAAGGGACAGGTATGGTACTGATCGCCTAATCTGACATAGATTAAAAAATGCCAGTTTGGTTACATTTGTGACCAATGCCTCCTTAGAGATATAAGCATCCAGGATCACACCGGGACTCCTGGTGGCGGCTACAGGTGACTATCGTGCCCCATGAAGAGCTGGGAGCTGGCAAACCAAACCAAAATCATTCTGGCCCAGCCACTGGATGCCCATCTTTAATGGATAGAGATTCAGCCAACTCCGTTTCCTCCATCCCAGCACACCCACCTAAAAATTGGCCAATATATCCAGGGTAGCATCTGGCCAGGGCCATGAAGCAGTAGATCCATGATGTTTGTGGTCAGATCTGTGGTTATGTACAAGATATTTGAATAAAGGGTGAAATTGGGGTTCCCCAATGCAAAAAGTGTGATGATCCATGAGGATCCGTGCTTCAAAACCACGTTTTGGGGCCATGACGTTGCCAGGAAGCTGTGGATCCTAGTTTTTTGTGGTGCAGGCTGTGCCCATGGACATGACGTGTGATTTGATGTTGAGTTTGGGTTGGCCCAATGCAAAAAGCATGAAGATCCATGAGGATCCGTGGTTCAAAACCACGTTTTTGGGCCATGGAGTGGCCAGGAAGCCATGGATCCAAGTTTTTTGTGGTGCAGGCTGTGCCCCTCGCCATGTGTGATTTGACGGCGAGTTTGGGTTGGCCAAATACAAAAAGTGTGAGGATCCATGAGGATCTGTGGTTCAGAACCACGTTTTTGGTCCATGGCATGGCCAGATAACCGTGGATCCAAGTTTTCTGTGGTGCAGGCTGTGCCCTTGGACATGATGTGTGATTTGATGGTGATTTGGGTGTGGCCCAATGCAAAAAGCGTGAGGATCCATGATTCAAAACCACGTTTTTGAGCCATGGATCCGAGTTCTTCGTGGTGCAGGCTGTGCCCATGGACATGATGTGTGATTTGACGGTCAGTTTGGAGTAGCTCAATGGAAAATGCGTGAGGATCCATGCTTCGAAACTACGTTTTTGGGCCACGGTATGACCAGGAAGCCGTGGATCTGAGTTTTTTGCGGTGCAAGCTGTGCCCCTGGCCATGACGTGTGATTTGACGGTGTTTTAGGGGTGGCCCAATGCAAAAAGCGTGAGGATCCATGAGGATCTGTGCTTCAAAACCACGTTTTTTGGCTACGGTGTTGCCAAGAATGCGTGATTTTTGTGTTGCATGCTGTGCTCATGGCCATGATGTTTGATCTGATGGTGACTTTGGGCTGATCTAGTGCAAAAATCATGAGGATCCATGCTTCGGAACCAGGTTTTTGGGCCACAGTGTCGCCAGAAAGCCGTGGATCCGTGATTTTTGTGGTGGATGCTGTGCCCATGGCCATGATGTTTGATCTGATATTGACTTTGGGCTGATCTAGTTCAAAAATCATGAGGATCCATGCTTCGGAACCATGTTTTTGGGCCACGGTATGGCCAGGCAGGCGTGGATCTGAGTTTTTTGTGGTGTAGGCTGTGCCCCTGGCTATGATGTGTGATTTGACGGTGAGTTTGGGTTGGCCCAATGCAAAAAGGGTGAGGATCCGTGCTTCAAAACCATGTTTTTGGGCCACAGTGTCGCCAGGAAGCCATGGATCCGTGATTTTTGTGGTGGATGCTGTGCCCATGGCCATGATATTTGATCTAGTGGTGACTTTGGGCTGATCTAGTGCAAAATTCATGAGGATCCGTGTTTTTTAACCATGTTTTTGTGCCATTGCGGCACCACGAAACAGTGGATGCGTGATTTTGTTGGTTCTGCCTACAGACTAAGAAGTGGTCTACAGTATCATGGTGTTTTTTACTTTGTTTCAATATAAAAATCATATGAATTCATGAGGATCCATGCCTCAGATCCATGTTTTCGTGGTGCTGCAACACGGCAAAGTGTTGGATCCACGTTTTTTATAGTCCAGTTTGTAGGCGTGCCTTCCAGGTGTGATTTGACACTGCATTTGTTGGAGTTATTTATTAAAAAGTGGAGGATCCATGAGGATCTGTGTAGACCCGCTTTTTACCCAGACCCCAGAGGAACTAGCATTTCCTGCAGCTCAGCATACTGCATTTTAATAAGCCTGGCTGTTTGTAAAGGGCCTGCTCTATGGCTTCTTTCTCACCAAACCTCATCCTGTACAGTGGTACCTTGGGTTACATATGCTTCAGGTTACAGACTCCTTTAACCCAGAATAGTGCTTTGGGTTAAGAACTTTGCTTCAGGATGAGAACAGAAATCATGCTCCAGCAGGAGGCCCCATTAGCTAAAGTGGTGCTTCAGGTTAAGAACAGTTTCAGGTTAACAACGGACCTCTGGAATGAATTAAGTACTTAACCTGAGGTACTGCTGAGGGCCTTCTGGCAGTTCCCTCCCTGCAAGAAGCCAGGTTACAGGGAACCAGACAGAGGGCCTTCTCAGTTGTGGCACCCTCCCTGTGGAACACCCTCCCACCAGATGTCAAGGAAATAAACAACTATCTGACTTTTAGAAGACATCTGAAGGCAGCCCAGTTTAGGGACGCTTTTAATGTTTGATGTATTATAGTATTTTAATATTGTGCTGGAAGCCGCCCAGAGTGGCTGGGGAAGCCCAGCCAGATGGGCGGGGTATAAATTAATTATTATTATTACTATCATTATTATTATTATTATTATTATTTACCTCCACGCTTTCTTCTCTAGGGAAAAAAAAGGGAGAAGAGCTCCTGCGCACCGTGTGCCTTTGCAAAACATCCCCGCTCCCTGTCGAAAAGTGACGGGGTGGCCGTTGCTTACCTGCCCCCCTCAAGCCCAACACCACGCGCGAAGAGGCCCGTTCTCGCGAGAGGAGGAGCTCCCTCAGGGGCCGGAGAGGCCTCTCACGCGCCCGCCGGCAGCGGAAGGGAAACGGGGCGCGCAGCGGGGCCTTGACTTCTCACCGCCGGGCTTCTCTATTTCTCGTCCCTCGGCGTTACTGCGCTTCTCCGCGCGGAGCCTCCGCCCCTCCCGCCGCCAGAGGCCTTCGAAGGAGGCGCTTTCTTCCCCCTCAGCGGCGCTGCGGCGCCTTTCAAAGCCGGGACATACCATCTCCGCGGAGTGGGGGGCCCGGGATTCTTCCGAGGGAGAGACGAGCCGGCGGAGGCTGTGGGAATCCGGCTCCCTTCGCTCCCCCTCCAGGCCCGCGCCTCGCCTCGCCCTCCTGCTTCCCGCCTCCCCGGCCAACCGCCACACATATCAGCCCCATCGCTCTCCCCCCCCAGCCTGACTCACTTGGTTCGCTCCAGCCCCTCTTCCCGCGCTTTTCTGCCCTCAGCGTCTCCCTCAACCGCCGCTTCCCTCGCGCGCGGGACAAAGGGACGCCCTTCCGCTTCCGGCCGCGTCTTATAGGTCTCCGCTCCGGGCCGAACCATTGCTTGCTGGAGCGGGGGGAGAGAGGCAGAGAAGACCAGGCCAGACCGCGCCATTCCTTGATTTCTTCAGGGACCCGTCGTAGCCCAGACAGGCTTCCAAGGCCTGGCATAGAGACCGAAGGCGCACTCGGGTCCCTTGTCGAAACAGGAGGACGTGGAATGTACCAACTGTGCTTCTCCCCCCCTCCTCCCTCTTGGCGCTTGCTGGACCCTAGAGCTAGCAGGGCAGAGGAGCGCAGCAAGAGGCACGTGGAGATGCTGCGGGTTCGATTCCTCTCCCCCGCTGCACAACACCTGGAAGAAGTGTGCATGCACACGAAAGCTCATACCAGGAACTAACCTAGTTGGTCTTTAAGGTGCTACTGGAAGGAATTTTTTTATTTTAACACCTGGAAGGGTTAATGATCACATTTTTGTCATTTTCTGCTTATTTGGTGATTTCAGCAGATTCCCTGCCTGGGCCACAGAGGATGAAAGGCTTCAGTTCCTGCAGATGTGCAGGCTCTGTTTTATCTTAATATGCCGCGTAACATTGGGTCAGGAAACACACCGAACGGTGCCTTGAGTTTCTGCAGCGCTGTTGCCTTTCTTGGCCATTGACCGTTCTAAATCAATAATAATAATAATAATAAATTTTATTTATATTCCGCCCTCCCCAGCCGAAGCCGGGCTCAGGGCGGCTAACAACAATAAAACAGTATAAAAGTATAACATAAACAACACTCTAAAATCATTCATTGTAAAATTAATTAATTCAGGCCACTGGCAACCATTGGGCCTGAGCTCCGCGAAGATTGCCGAGGGAGGGAGTCAGGCTGTGCCCTGGCCAAAGGCCTGGTGGAACAGCTCCGTCTTGCAGGCCCTGCAGAAAGATGTCAAGTCCCACAGGGCCCTAGTCTCTTGGGACAGAGCGTTCCACCAAGTCGGGGCCAGTACTGAAAAGGCCCTGGTCCTAGTTGAGACCAGTCTAACCTCCCTGTGGCCTGGGACCTCCAAGATGTTTTTATTTGAAGACCGTAAGTTCCTCTGTGGGACATACCAGGAGAGGCGGTCCCGTAGGTACGAGGGTCCTAGGCCGTATAGGGCTTTAAAGGTTAAAACCTTTGCCGAACAACTCCAGGCACGCCTGGAAGAAGCGGACCATTTGGATCCCTTCCAGTCAGGATTCAGGCATCATCATGGGACTGAAACTGCCTTGGTCGCACTGGTTGATGATCTCCGGCGGGCTAGGGACAAAGGTGAGAGCTGTTTCCTAGTTCTGCTGGATCTCTCGTGGCCTTTGATACAATCGACCATAACATCCTTCTGGACGGCCTTGAGGGGTTGGGAGCTGGGGGCACTGTCATACAGTGGTTCCGCTCCTTCCTCCTGGGCCGTGTTCAGAAAGTGGTGGGGGGGATGAGTGTTCAGACCCCTGGGCTCTCACTTGTGGGGTGCCTCAGGGTTCCCTCCTCTCCCCCATGCTTTTCAACATTTACATGCGGCCGCTGGGAGAGATCATCAGGAGGTTTGGGCTGGGCGTTCATCAGTATGCGGATGATACCCAGCTGTACCTCTCTTTTAAATCAGAACCCGTGAAGGCAGTGAAGGTCCTGTGTGAGTGTCTGGAGGTGGTTGGAGGATGGATGGCGGCTAACAGATTGAGGTTGAATCCTGACAAGACAGAAGTACTGTTTTTGGGGGACAGAAGGCGGGCAGGTGTGGAGGATTCCCTGGTCCTGAATGGGGTAACTGTGCCCCTGAAGGACCAAGTGCGCAGCCTGGGAGTCATTTTGGACTCACAGCTGTCCATGAAGGCACAGGTCAAATCTGTATCCAGGGCAGCTGTTTACTAGCTCCATCTGGTACGTAGGCTGAGACCCTATCTGCCTGCGGACTGTCTCGCCAGAGTCGTGCATGCTCTGGTTATCTCCCGCTTGGACTACTGCAATGCACTCTACGTGGGGCTACCTTTGAAGGTGACTCGGAAACTACAACTAATCCAGAATGCGGCAGCTAGACTGGTGACTGGGAGCGGCCGCCGAGACCATATAACACCGGTCTTGAAAGACCTGCATCGGCTCCCAGTACGTTTCCGAGCACAATTCAAAGTGTTGGTGATGACCTTTAAAGCCCTAAACGGCCTCGGTCCAGTATACCTGAAGGAGCGTCTCCACGCCCATCATTCTGCCCGGACGCTGAGGTCCATCGCCGAGGGCCTTCTGGCGGTTCCCTCATTGCGAGAAGCAAAGCTACAGGGAACCAGGCAGAGGGCCTTCTCGGTAGTGGCGCCTGCCCTGTGGAACACCCTTCCAGCAGATGCCAAGGCGATAAACAACTACCTGACATTCAGGTGACATCTTAAGGCAGCCCTGTTCAGGGAAGTTTTTAACGTGTGATATTTTATTGTATTTTTGGTTTTTATGGAAGCCGCCCAGAGTGGCTGGGGAGGCCCAGCCAGATGGGCGGGGTATAAATAATAAATTATTATTATTATTATAACCAGCACCTTAAACCTGATCCTGTACTCCACCGGGAGCCAGTGCAGCTGGTGTAGCACCGGGTGAATGTGATCTCGCAGCGAAGACCTCGTAAGGAGTCTCGCTGCAGCATTCTGCACCCGCTGGAGTTTCTGGGTCAGTCTCAAGGGCAGCCCCACGTAGAGCGAGTTACAATAATCCAGTCTGGAGGTGACCGTCGCGTGGATCACAGTGGCTAGGTCAGGGCGAGAGAGGTAATCAAGAAAACGAAATAGCTTAGGTATAGACAAGACAAACAAGTTGCTATGTGATATTATAGAACTACTGGTTACACTGGATCTTGTGTAATAATAATAAAAATAATAAGAAGTCGGGAAGTTGTTTTTCTCTTTGACATCTGGTGGGCGGGCGTTCCATAATAATTATAATAAATAATAATTTATTTATACCCCACCCATCTGGCTGGGTTTCCCCAGCCACTCTGGGCGGCTTCCAACAGAACACTAAAATACAATAACCTATTAAACATTAAAAGCTTCCCTAAACAGGGCTGCCTTCAGATGTCTTCTAAAAGTTTGACAAGACAAACAAGTTGCTATGTGATATTATAGAACTACTGGTTACACTGGATCTTGTGTAATAATAATAATAATAAGAAGAAGAAGAAGTCGGGAAGTTTTTTTCCTCTTTGACATTTGGTGGGAGGGCTTTCCATAATAATAACAATAATAATTTATTATTTGTACCCTTCCCATCTGGCTGGGTTTCCCCAGCCACTCTGGGCAGCTTCCAACAAAAATTTAAAATACATTTAAATGTCACACGTTTAAAACTTCCCTAAACAGAGCTGCCTTCAGATGTCTTCTAAATGTCAGGTAGCTGTTTATTTCCTTGACGTCTGATGGGAAGGCGTTACTTCTCGCAAGGAGGGAACCGCCAGAAGGCCCTCGGAGCTGGACCTCAGTGTCCAGGATGGATGATGGGGGTGGAGACGCTCCTTCAGGTATACTGGACCAAGGCCGTTTAGGGCTTTCAAGGTCAGCACCAACACTTTGAATTGTGCTGGGAAACGTACTGTGAGCCAATGAAGATCTTTCAAGACCAGTGTTATGTGGTCTCTGGCCAGACAGTCTGTGGTCAGGGAGGGTCTCATCCTGCATCCCAGATGGAGCTGGTCCTTGAGTACAAGCCCGATTACACTTAAAGGGGGTCAGTTTGGCTTTAGGTTGTAGCAGGAGACCCCCCCTTCATTAAAACGTAATGCACAAGCAGCACATCACACACACCCCACCTCCCCGAGCCTGGAGATGTCCCTTCTAGAGGGGCATCCCCTGAAAGCCTTCCGTAAATAAGGAAGCGCTAGTTTGACAGCTCTGCACGGAACCCCTTTATTCTCGTATATTTTCCCTTAATAGACCGTCACACTCTACCTCGCCCTATCCTTATTATGGGTAGACCAACTGTCTGAACTTAGGGTCAATCGGCTGCCGTTCCAGCCAATCAGCGTTACCGAACAGCGCCCCTTGTGGCGGCCACACAGGCAGCAGGCGCTCGCTTCTCTATCTTTGGCAGTTCTCAAATACAAAGTTTCCGAGTCCAATTGACCGTGACTGATTTAATCAAAATGTTGCAAACCGCTTCCGGAAAGGCGAAAGTGCTTTGAACTTCAAGGACAGTATTCTTCATAAATTCACCATAAATCAGCCGTATATCGGATTTTCACCGGACCACTTTTATTCTGCTTCACATTACAAGGACTATCAAAGGGGGGTGTCCTGATACCAGTCAGCCATAATCCCTTGACCGAGCAGGCACGTACTCTGCAGCTCTTCCCAGTTGACCTGGCAACCTTGAGAGTCATCTTGATGGGCTCAGACAGAAGACTATCAAGGACACAACAAAATGCATACACTAGTATATTCAACTCAGACTTTGACAAAGGGACCGTGACCGGATTCCCCTCAGGGGGCAGGAAATTGCGCCTTTCCCTTTTTTTTTTTAGAGAATGACTCATGGGGAGGAATGGAGGGGGCTCCGGCCAGGTGTCAGGATGTTCAGATTACCTGTGCAACCCCTCCCCTGACTCCTGCTGTTTTAATGTAGTCATGATGTAAATATGATGTATTTCTAGGGGTGTAACTTAAGGGATTAGGAGCTAATAAAAGTTGGGGTCTTCTTTTGTTTTGGACTTCCATCTTGCTTCACCTTGTGGGCGGTGGGAGTCCTGTCGCAACAGTTTTTTCTTCAATAAAGACTGAGCCTACAGGCTGCTGATTTGCTCCAAATTGCTCTGGTTGGTGTCTTGATTTCTGTCCAAGGGAGCCCTTGGATTTTTCTGGTAACAGTTTTGGCGACCGTGCTCAGGGACACTTGGTTCTCCTGTAAAGGTGAGAGGGGAGATAGAGGGGATCGGGCGCCACCGGGCAACCTTAGCCCGGGGATCCTTTTCCCCCCTTTCCCTGCCTCCCCTTTGCGGGCGGTAATCATTCGTCACCGAAAGCCCAACCAGGGGGAGCAAAGGCAAGGTCGAGCCAGCTAAAAAAGAAAGGATCCCGGGATCCACGAGGGACATCTACGAACGCGAGTATGGTTTGAAGTAAATACACTGGGAGCGGAGTGGAAAAGCAACGTCCCCACGACAGCTGGACCTTTTCTTTCATCTATCTCTGATGTTACCCCTTGGAGTCGACCAGGAACGTCCTAAACTTTCTCTTTCTCTCCCCCGATTTCCCTCTCGGAGTTGGACCGGGGAAATCGTGGAACTTTTTGTTGTTTTCCGACGTTACCCCTCGGAGTCGACCAGGAACATCCTAAACTTTCTTTTTCTTTCCCCCGATTTTCCCTCTCAGAGTTGGACCGGGGAAAACGCGGAACTTTGTTGTTTCTCTGACATCTTCCCTCGGAGTCGTCCAGAGGCGCCCTTATCTCTCTCTCTCTCTCTCTCTCTCTCTCTCTCCCCCCCTCCCCCTGTCTATGCAAATGAAGCCGCCCCTCCTGCTCGGCGACCCTTGTTGGGGATGACCCGTGTATGTGAGAACACAAGGTCATTTGCTTCCTTTCAAAACTTTGTTTTCTCGAACCCCGATCTGGCACTGCACTGCGCAAACGTTCAGTAGGGAGCCCCGAAATTAGTCTCAAAGGCTAGGCAGGAGGCTGTCGTGGATGGTAGAACGGGAGGTTCACGAACTGGGGCCCCACACTAGGGTTAGTCTTGTAAACAGCGCTGAGGTAGAATTCCGGATCTGTGGTTATTGTCCGGGTGAAGAGACCCGTGGTTTTTCCCCAGGCTTGCACCTGTGGTTTTCTGGGTAAAGAGACCCGTGGGTTTCCAGGCTTCTGCCTGTGGTGTCTTAGACAAGTCATTTATAGTTTACTGATAGGTAGGAATTGAGTTGGTCACAGATAACCTGAATACTGAAAGAATATTCTTTCTCTGCCCCTCTCTTCCTTTTGTCCTTTCCCTTGTTTGTCCATTCTTTCTTTCCCTTAGTGTACTTCGTTAACGAAAACCCTGCTATATATTAGAGGAAATGGGAGCCCACGCTTCCAAACATTCCGACTGGACTCCTCCAGGCGACAAGGCTCCCATGAAGCCTTTCTGCCCTAGAGAGGACTCCGATACCCCTCTACAATTCGTTCTCTCAAATTGGAAAGAGCTGAGAGGGAGGAAGGGACTCTCAAAGTCTAAACTAAGGGACCTCTGCAACATCTCGTGGGTTGCTTTCACCCACCATATGGAGCCGGCCTCTCAATGGCCACCTCATGGTTCCTTTAATCTCGTGAAGATGCAGGCACTTAAGTCTTATTTAGCCGATGAAAAGCCCCGGCAGCTTTACTATCTCAATGCCTTCGTTGAAGCCCGTGAATTGTTCCAACGGCAACAAGCCCAAATTGTTCGGCAAATGGTCGTTTTAAAAACAGCCAGACCTCCTCCATACGATGAAATTAGAGCCCAAGAGGAGCAATTGGATAGAACCCTTGTCCCTTTCTATTATCCCGAACCAAGAACACCCCAACCACCAGGGTCCGGGGCAGGAGCCGGTAGAGGAGGCGCGGGACCCAGGGAAGACATAACAAATCCACCTGCCACTACACCTTCCCAAAGCCCTTCAATCACATCGCCGCCCTACCCTTCCCAGAGTGCGCCCAAGACAGGGGAAGACCCACTCGATTTGGATGTAGGAGCCCTACCCAACGGGCAACCTTTTAACGAAGGAAGGGACGGACCAGTCTCCAGTAGAACTCGGAATAGAGATAACCTACAAAACGGAGAGGCAGAGGGCGCTTTTCCTCTAAGGGCACTACCTATACCCCCGGTCAGGGCAGGAGACCCACCTCGCATGGTCTTCACACACCAACCCTTTCTTACTTCGGATTTAATGAACTGGTCCGACAAAATGCCCTCTCTTCGAGACGACCCTGACAAATGCCACCGCCAAGTGGCCACCATCTTCTCCACCCACAACCCCACGTGGGCGGATGTACATATGTTACTTGGGGTCCTTTTTAATGAAGCAGAAAAGAGGGAGATACTGGCAAAGGCGGGGGAAGCTTTAGCTCGGGCAGACTACCAACGGAACCGACCCGCCTCGATGGCCCCACTGACCGCCCAGACTTTACTTAACGACCCTGACTGGGACTACAATACTACTGATGGTGCATGGGGCTTAAAGATCTTTAAGAAAGCCATACTAGATGAATAGGAGGACTGGTTGTAAGAAACTTGGATCCCATTGGGAAAGAGCTCCTTCGAGACCCGATGACCAACATAAAGGACTACCAACAAAATCGGCAGAGAGGGACTGATTTGGACTTGAAGGCCTCGGACGTGAGAAATCCAGGCTAAGGACTGATATTGTGGACATCTTTTGGGGATCGAAACCGGGAAAGAGGGGGGGGGTGAGAGCTTTTGAATCCAAAAGGAGGAGAATTTTATGATATTTAACTTTAGTGTGTTTAGTACCTAATACTTAAAATTGGGAAATTTGTGGAAGGGAACTTAGGTTGACCATAGGAAAAGATGTTAAGATTACAATTGATGTATAAGTTAAAATTGGTTAATTAAGAAGAATTAAGTTAAAAAAAAAGAGGACTATAATATATTTTGAAGATGAAAGTAAGAACTTGCTGAGCCAACTATTGGAATTAGGATGTATGAAGGGGTGGTGCGGGGAAGTCAGAGATTGTGGTTAAGAAAGCAAGGATTTGAAACTATTCATGTTTGTCTTTGTCATTATGTGTTTGTGATGTCAATATAAAATGTGAAAACCCAATAAAAATTTATTTAAAAAAAACAAAACAGAAAAAAAGACCGAGCCTACAGGCTGCTGATTTGCTCCAAATTGCTCTGGTTGGTGTCTTGATTTCTGCCCAAGGGAGCCCTCGGATTTTTCCGGTAACAGTGTCTTTAATTTCGCTCCTTTCAGGGTGTGTGGCAAAGGCCTCTGGGCGTGCTGAGAGGTACTCTCCTTTTAAAAACTTTTTAATACATGCAGAGAGCGTTTTGCTCAAGGCCCTTCTCTTTCCCCAGCGAAATGCAGAGCTTGCCAGCAAAACTCCATAAAGGGAGCCCACTGACTGAATTCCTATATTAGATGCTCTAAGCTACGTTTTGGTATGAGCAATTCACAACAGACCACTTCATTTATTAATGAAATGCTTGTTTTATGCTTAGGAAACACAACCAGACAGCTGTCGCTATTCAATGTATCAATCTTCTTACTAAGGTGCAGGAAGAAAATAGAGAAAGCATGTTGGTGTCAGTGGATGTGAAAAATAAGCCAGTTTGGCTGACTTTGGTTAAACAGAGCACACACACAAGATATTCCCTTTAGGCTTTCCCCATTTCCTTCCTCCTTGCGGAGGAATATTTGAGGTCAATTTGGGAGAGTCGAAATGGCTTCAGGATTGCTCTCCTGTACTATTTCAGACACCTGGTTTATATACTTATGTAGGTGTTTGCCTTGAGAGTTTAATTTATATTTGAGACCTTAGAATTCTTACAAGAATACCCTCGCCTTGAAACCCTAAAAGGGGCAGGAGGCTGTTTGCCCCCCCCCCCCGCTCAGCCTCTCCTACAACTGCCCCCCCTCCATGGCAGCCATTTTGTGACCGGCACCCATGGCACACCCCCAGCCCCCGGGGGACCTGCCTGGACCCCACCTCACCAGCCAGGAGCATATGGGGCAATGGCCCTGAGAGGGGGGGGGGAAGAGACTTGCTAGGATAGACCGGGCCCAACAAAAACAGGTTCCCATGAGGTCAACATTGCAACAGGGAACACTGGCGCCTCATGAATCTTGAGGTATGGGCTGAAGATAACCCCCCGGGCATGGCTAGAAATATACCCCCCATCATCGCGAAGCCCAAACCATCTGCTAATCCCATAGCTGCTAGACAGTATCCCATCCCACGCCTAGCGGCAGAAGGGGTCTGGTTCCAGATTCTTCTTTGCGTTCCCCTTCGTTAACAAACAAACACAGTGCCCCCGCCACTGTCCCATAAACTGGATAATCCTTTGATGAATGGTTGGTAATACTTTGTCTCAAGTAATAATTTTGTGTGGTTGTTCAGCATACGGAATAAGGTTTCGACAAATGATTCAATCTCATCTGTTCTTGCTAAAGGCTGTTGCAGCAACAGCACATTATGGCTTGGATCTAAAGGCAGTACAAGTAGTAGGACATCAGTTTTGCACGCTTATCTCTTGGCTGCTATGTCATCATCCTGAACTGCTGGTCATACTGCCTGGAGCTAATTAGGAGCTACAGTCCCACAACATAAACCCTGAAGGCCAAAGTTTACCCACCCCATGCTCTAAGCAAGGACCTCAAGAGTAACTTCTTTTTTAAAAAAAGCAAGTGAAAGTTTTTTGGGAACTTTGTCAAAGTTTTTTTTCAGCTGCTGTTTCACTCTGGAAGTGTTGTAATTGCACCTTCCCAGCCCAGACAACCGTGAGTGAGTCCGCACTAGGAACTCTTTCTGGCTGTAATCTAACTACCGTAAATTTCGCTCCATAACACGCAGATTTTTCCTCCTAGAAAGTAAGGGGAAATGTCTGTGCGTGTTATGGAGCGAATGCCTACAGATGGCGGGGGAATCTGCTGCAGTCGTGAGCAGTCCGTGGCTCGCTTTGAAACAGCAAAGCGGGTGTAAGTGGCTCCTGTCAGCTAGCGGAGCCGGGAAGGAGGGAGAGAAGCAGAGCGGGAGTTGGCTGCTTTAAAACAACCCCTGCTCTCTGTCCCTGCCTGCAGTTTTTTGCTGTCCGATTTTGGATTAGCCACTGTAGGGGCTGTGTGTGTGTGTGTGCTTGAGCTATCGTTCTCCTCCTCCTGCTTCCCCTTCACTCTCCCTGCGCCCCTGCGACTTTAGAATTGACACTCTGTGTGTCTGTGTGTGTGTGTGTGAGGGCTCCTTCTCCTCTTGCTTCCCCTTCACTCTCCCTCCGACGTTAGAATCCACACTCTGTGTGTCTGTGTGTGTGTGAGGGCTCCTTTTCCTCTTGCTTCCCCTTCACTCTCCCTCCGACGTTAGAATCCACACTCTGTGTGTCTGTGTGTGTGTGAGGGCTCCTTCTCCTCTTGCTTCCCCTTCACTCTCCCTGCGACGTTAGAATCCACACTGTGTGTCTCTGTGTGTGTGAGGGCTCCTTTTCCTCTTGCTTCCCCTTCACTCTCCCTCCGACATTAGAATCCACACTCTGTGTGTCTGTGTGTGTGTGAGGGCTCCTTCTCCTCTTGCTTCCCCTTCACTCTCCCTGCGACGTTAGAATCCACACTGTGTGTCTCTGTGTGTGTGAGGGCTCCTTTTCCTCTTGCTTCCCCTTCACTCTCCCAGCGCCCCTGCGACTTTAGAATTGACACTCCGTGTGTCTGTGTGTGTGTGAGGGATCGTTCTCCTTCTCTTGCTTCCCATTCACTCCCCCAGCGCCCCTGCGACTTCCAGCGCCCTGCAACTTTAGGGCCAGTTCTCTCTCTCTCTGTGTGTGTGTTTTTTGACCTCACTGTGCTTGTTGGGGGAGAGTGTTGGTCACACTTTTTCTTGATTTGTCTCAGAGTGGTTACTATCGTGGTTTCCTTGCTGGGGAGGAGGGAGAGACGCAGAGCCTGCTTGTTCTAAAGGAGCAAAGTCGGAGAGGAGCCTCTCCTGCATTATTAGCAGCATCCTTCTCCACACCCCCCCACGTGTGCTCCTTGTCCCTTGAGTGCTTTTCCTTCCCTCCCCACTTAAAACGTGGTTTCAAAGCACGGATCCACATGGATCCTCAGGATTTTTGCACTGGGTCACCCGAAATTCACCATCAGATCACATAGCATGTCCATGGCTACAGCCTGCACAAAAACCACACACGCACCCACTGTTTCATGGGGCCGCAATGGCGCAAAAACGTGGTTACAAAGCATGGACCCACATGGATGCTCAGGATTTTTGCATTGGGCTACCCCAAACTCACCGTCAGATCACATGTCTGTGGCCACAGCATGAACCACAAAAATCATACATCCACTGTTTTGTTTAGAATATTTTTTTCTTGTTTTCCTCCTCTGAAAACTACGTGCGTGTTATGGTCAGGTGCGTGTTATAGAGCGAAAAATACGGTACATGCCTGACGCACTTGGCAAGGGCTTCAGAAGGGGGAGATGGTATCTCTGCTCGATAAAATGATGTGTATTGGGTGTGTGGAAAGCTGGCTTCTCATATCCTGCCAAAGGGATGGTATGGAGTGTGCTTCCAGCCTCTTTAATTCCTCCCATGTGGATTTATGAGCCGATTGCCACTGCACCCCGTCGGAGGAGACGCTCGGTTGACCTAGTAGCAGTTGCAGGAGGCAGCTCCCAAAATTGGGGCAAGGATCAGTGGCCTCCAGAAAGGATAGTGGCCCATTACGATCCGGCCTCATGGAATCGGGGAGAAAAAATCACAGGGGCAAGGGGGCCAATTTATAATTTAAACTGCATGATAAGACTTCAAGCAGTAGTAGAGATTGTCGCCAATGCCACAGCCACAGCCCTCCGGTTAATCGCCACCCAATTAGATGAGACGCACACAGCAGTCCTTCAGCTCCGCTTAGGGATGGACTTTCTCCTGGCACGACAGGGCGGATTTTGTGTTGCGTTAAATTTGACAGGAGGGGCCTGTTGCTTTAACATCTCTGACCGTGCTGAAGCTATTCGAAATTTGGCAGCAGAAATTGAAAAAGTGGCCCATGTCCCTGTCCCTGCTTGGAACGGATGGGACATGTCCTGGTGGACTGATTGACTTCCAAACCTAGAGGACTTTTAATGATGTTACTAGGCCCAATGATAATTTTGCTTCTTTTCTGCTCCTATGTACCTTGCTTCTTGCAATGCTTGCAAAATATGATGCATAAAACGGTGTCACGAATGGTTCGGCCCCAGATTATAGCACTAGCCCGAGAATATCAGCCAGTGCCTCCTTGGGACGGAAGGCTGTCCAAAATAAAAAGGGGGGGGGGAATGAAGGGACAGGATACCCAAATCCTGACTGTGTGGTCACCCCAATTAGTGTGTAGTCACCCCAACTAGGTCTCAAGACTTCCCAAATTCTTTCTTTGAGGATGCAAACCTAAAATGCATTAGCTCTGCTGTATAACACAAAGTAGCTGAAAGGAACAAAGCTTTCTCCTCTTCTCAGGAAAAGTTGACCTAGCCAGTGTGGTGTAGTGGTTAAGAGCGGTAGTCACGTAATCTGGGGAACCGGGTTCGCGTCTCCGCTCCTCCACATGCAGCTGCTGGGTGACCTTGGGCCAGTCACACTTCTCTGAAGTCTCTCAGCCCCACTCACCTCACAGAGTGTTTGTTGTGGGAAAGGAGAATGTTAGCTGCTTTGAGACTCCTGAAGGGGAGTGAGAAAGCGGAATATCAAATCCAAACTCTTCTTCTTCTTCTAGCCGCCATCAGCGCATCCAGCTGATCAGCCTTCTCGCAACTTTCTTGGCTTTCTTGGTTTGACAGAAAACGTGTAGTAAAAATTTGAATCATGGATTGGAGTAAGGACTTATAATAACTGGAGTCAGGGAGGAGATGCAGGACAAAAATTGTAACCTAAGGGTCCACAAAGGGGGGGGGGGAGTCAAAGGAAATATGATGTTTGTATTTTGATTCTTTGTAACATTGAAAATGAAAAAGAGGAGCCTTTGGCCCAGCATGGGCTCGAACCCACGACCTTGAGATGAAGAGTTCCCTGCCACACCCTCCAAGTGTCTTGATTTTCCAGGGACAGTCCCAGAATTCCGAAGGCCCTCCAGGCTTCTGATGTTTATTTGTGAATTTTAATTGTGGGTGTTCATGTTTTCATTGGATTGTTTTGATTCCTTGACTCCCTCCCTTGGCAATCTTCGCGGAGCTCTGGTCCAATGGTTGCCAGTGGCCTGAATTAATTAATTTTACAATGAATGATTTTAGAGTGTTGTTTATGTTATACTTTTATACTGTTTTATTGTTGTTAGCCGCCCTGAGCCCGGCTTCGGCTGGGGAGGGCGGGATATAAATAAAATTTATTATTATTATTATTATTATATATATTTTTTGTAAACCAGTGTTTTACCTTCTGTGGCTAATGTGCCATTAGATTGTAAACTACGTCTTATACAACCAGAAATAATACTGGTCTCCGATACATCAGTATAGAAAGGGATGATCTACAAGGACGTCTTGCTGGAGGTGCCAAAATGAGAATGCCTCTTGGGAAATAGTAGAAAAAGATGGAGACACATGGAGACTGCAGAGTTTTGAGAAATTAAAGGATAAAGTGCGAGACTGGTTACATTATGCTCAGATCAGAGAGGCCTTTAATATGGACAAAAAAAACAGGCTTCCAGGTGGAAAAATCGAAACTAGAAACAGAACTGTTAGAACCAAAAATTAAGGTACTTTCAAAAATGTATAACTTGCTGTTAAAATGGAACACTCAGGATGAAACGGTTAAATCAGCTATGATAAAATGGGCGCAAGACATTGGCTACAATATTATGTTTGCTGACTGGGAACGGTTATGGACCACCGGTGTGAAATTCACGGCATGTAATGCCTTGAAAGAAAATATTATGAAAATGATATATAGGTGGTACATGACCCCAGTCAAGCTTGCAAAAATATACCACTTGCCAGACAATAAGTGTTGGAAATGTAAAGAAACTGAAGGAACATTCTTCCACCTTTGGTGAACGTGCCCAAGGGTTAAGGCTTTCTGGGAAATGATCTATAATGAGCTAAAAAAGCTATTCAAATATACCTTCTTGAAGAAACCAGAGGCCTTCCTTTTGGGCATTGTCGGCCAAATGGTGCCAAAGAAGGATCGAACTTTTTTTATGTATGCGACAACAGCAGCAAGAATACTCATCGCAAAGTACTGGAAGACTCAAGATTTGCCCACTCTGGAAGAATGGCAGATGCAACTGATAGACTACATGGAACTGGCAGAAATGACTGGCAGAATCCGAGACCTGGGAGAAGAGATAGTGGAAGAGGACTGGAAGAAATTTAAGGTTTATTTGCAAAAGCATTGTAAATTGTATGAATGTTAGAACGATGCAGGATATAAAGATAATGTGGCATTAGTGACAAATTTGAGAGGCGTATGTAAAAATTGGTTTATAAGAACAAAGGTGAAATTTGAATAATATTATGTTAAGCTCAAATAACTGATAAGAAAAGGGAAAAATTAGAGATGTAATAGCTGAAATGTATAATATAAAATAAGATTTGAAAGAAGGTGAAGTATTGCTGAATAAGATTTTATAAACAGGAACACAGAAAAGGGAGACGTGAGAGAGTCATGAAAGAGGGTTATGGAAATAATATTTAAGAAATTGAATCATTTTCTTTTTTTGTCTTTTTATGTCTTTTTTGCTTGTTTTTTCTGTATGCTTTGTATGTTTTTCTTGTCTTTATTTGGTTTATGGTGTTTTTCTTTTTTACGGATTGTGAATGGGAAGATTGTTGTGTTGTTTAAATTGTTTAAAATCTCTTAATAAATATTCTATAAAAAAACAAAATGAGAATGCCTCTTTGAAGTGTATGCTTATGCAATGTCTGATGCTTACAGATTTCTGGAGGAAAGTACTGGGATATATAAATGCTAATTTGTAGAGAGGCTGCGCTGCCCTGAGGCAGGAAGCAATGTCCTTGCCAGAAAAAGGTTTGCGTAATTTCTACCTCTGCCCCCGCCAGGCTCAGGTCAGCTTGGACCTCACCAGTGGCGTAGCGTGGGTTGTCAGCACCCGGGGCAAGGCAAGTACTTTGCGCCCCCCAACCCGTGGATTTGTGCCCCCTAACCCGTGGATTTGCGCCCCCTAACCCTAACCCCCAGATGTTGCGCCCGGTGCAGCCGGCCCCCCCTGCACCCCCCACGCTACGCCACTGGACCTCACTGCCCTGCCTGGCAGGAGATGGAGGAGGGGGCAACCTTTGAACTGCCCCCAACACCCCCACCCACAGGGTGCTTCAGAAATCCCAGTGATTTCTCACCCTGTCTTTCTTCCAGGGGCACCTAAAGGCCATCAGGAGGAGCTGCGCTTGATCCCTTTGAAAGGGAGGCAGCTGCAGCTGTGGATCCTCAGAGTACTCTTCACCTGCTCAGAGGCACTCTTTCTTCCCTAGAGCTACAGTACCACCAAAGCTGTGATTCCTGCCTTGCAAGGGGTTGGGCTGGATGACCCCTGGGGGTCCCTTCCAACTATACCGCTTTATGGTTCTACCAGAAGTCCCACTGTTTTTGAAATAAATCTGTTGTTTTGAAAATGGTTCTTCCCTGCTTTTTATGGCATTTTATGCTGGTCTGACGCTGGCTTTGGCTGGGGAGGGGGGGATATAAATAAAATTTGATGATGATAATGATGATCTCCTAGAGCACAGCTTTCTCCGTGGTTTGGAGAAGGGAGGCAGGCAGATGGGGCAATCAATCCTGGCACCCCAACCTTTGTCTCGTGGGCCAAGAGGGTGGGGCGGCCCTGGAATGAGGGCCAAGGGGAGGGAGCAGAGGGCCAGCAAGACAGGTGCCAGGCAGGGCTGCGAGTCAAAAGAAAAGAATCTGACATGCCTTGTCTCCTTTCAGAGGAGGAGAGCTCAGCCAGGTCCCCTTTTCCTCACCTGGGTGCCAGCAGCATCCTTACTGCCAACTCACCTGGCTACCAAAGTGCAGGTGGCAGAGAGAGACTTGTGAATTGCAGCCGCGGGCAAGACAACGTCTTCTCCTGGACAAGTGAGCCTCTTTCCCCCTCCTCCTCCACATGCTGCCCCCTTCCTGAGGGCACGGCTGAAGGGGAGCAGGTGGGCTTTGGGATGCAGGTCAGAGGCCACCTGTGCTGAACACACCTGTGTCTTCACGCTCTCCCTCCTGCCAAGGCAGGGGCCCCTCCTGGCTGCAGCCCCCACTCCCGTGGATTTCCCCCCCAGGATCTCTTCCTGAGACCCAGAGCCAGAAGATGGATCTGAAGAAACACCTGGAGGTTCTTAGCGTCTTCCAGTTGGTCCTCACCTTCCTCTTCTTTGGTAAGTTGGGAGCTGGGGTGGGAGGGAGGGAGGGGCAGGGGGTGCTCAGGGAAGAGGGGCAGCTTGGCCTCCTCCTCTTCCTGGGGCCATGGCCCTTGGGAGGTCCTCTGGCAGGCCAGGCCCCTGTAAGAAACAAAAATCTGCCCGTATTTCCTTATGGGGGACACAAGAGCCCTTATAGAGTCCTTTGCAGGCTCTCCATCGGTCGGAGAAAAGAACAGAGGCCAAGCAGAGAATATTGAGAAGCAAAGCAGCTAGTCTGATCTTTATTGAACTGTTGCAACAGGGTGCCCCCTTCACACGCAGGAAAGGAGGAGGACCCAGAACCCAGATGTGCCCGCCCTCATGTAGACATTTTAAATTGCCAGCGCTGGAGTCCAAGACCACCCCCAGAAACATCACACCTACATCACAGAAAGTGTGGTCCAGAACAGAAATCTGAGTGCGTTGCTTACCTCCTGTCTGGCAGGTTACCTGTTAATGCTCACTTGATTGGATACCCTGGGGGAGCCTGGCCAGTCTTTTCTAATGATATCTACTTAGTTCCTGGGCCAGGTCACAGGCTCACCCTGTTCATACACAGACATACCCTTAAGACAGGATTTGTGAAGGAAAAGACAATGGGGAGGCTTTTCCATTTTCCTTCAACCTTGCAGAGAAATCGTTTGGTCAGTTTGGGAGCCAAAATGGGTTTCCAGGCTGTTTTCCTGTGGGGTTTCAGACATGTGGTTTATATATTTATGTACGTGTTTACTTGGTACATTTATTTTATATATATATATATATATATATATATATATATATATATATATACACATATACATATATATATATATATATAACCTTAATTTTTTTATTTCACCCCCTCCCCCAAAGGCCAAACCCCCTCTTCTTTTCAAAGCACCTTTCCGCCAGGTGTGCCTGGACTAGGGAGTCAGCACCGCAGGGGGTTGGGCTAGATGACCCTGGGTTGCCCCTTCCAACCTAAAATGTTCTTCTGGGTTAAGGGAGGCTTCAGATCACATCCTCGGGGGTCCCGTGAAATTGGGGTTGTGGTCCCAGGCAGGGCCTCTGAATCCCAGTGAGGGGGGAGCGCTGCTCTTGCACTCAGAGTTGGAAGATATATCGATATATGATCCAAAACTGGTTTGAAGTCCACATTGTGATATTGGTTTTTTTAAAAAAAATAAATTTATTTGGTTTTTGAATCAGAATTTTGCAATCACATATGCAGCATACAACATAAAAACAAGATTCCACAGAATCTCCTTCCCTCTCCTCCCCCCAGGTTCCTTCTTCTCCGTTCTCCTGGTCTACCTGCTCTTCACCTCCTACTGGCCTATCAGCGTTCTGTATTTCGCCTGGTGGATCTTCGACTGGGACACGCCAGAGAGAGGTGAGTTCGGTTCCCCCCAACCAGGGCGGGATTGGGCTTTGACGAGGCCCTAAGCTACTGAAGGTGATGGGGCCCTTTATATGTCCAGCTGTCCTTTGTCCACAACAAATTGTTGCTGTTTTTTGAGTTGAATACATGCTATATGGTAATTGATGGACCTCATAGGCATCTCAAGCCATGCAAGCAGTCCATGCAGATCGTAAGGTAAAGGGACCCCTGACTATTAGGTCCAGTCGCAGATGACTCTGGGGTTGCGGTGCTCATCTCGCTTTATTGGCCAAGGGAGCCGGAATACAGCTTCCGGGTCATGTCGCCAGCATGACTAAGCCGTGTCTGGCGAACAAGAGCAGCTCACGGAAACGCCGTTTACCTTCTCACTGGAGAGGTACCTATTTATCTACTTGCACTTTGGTGTGCTTTTGAACTGCTAGGTTGGCAGGAGCAGGGACCGAGCAACAGGAGCTTACCCCGTCACAGGGATTCGAACCACCAACCTTCTGATCAGCAAGTCCTAGGCTCTGTGGTTCAATCCACAGCGCCACCCGCGTCCCAGATGTAGATCGTAGGTACCCTATATATAGAAATGAACAAATAAAAATACCCAATAAAAGACACAATGGCAGAAAGCTTTTCTCTTTATCTCTTGTGGGATGTAAAACACAGGAGCAGTCAATTACAACATTCCTAGAGTGTACATGTTTAGGCATGGGGAGGGATGTTTGTCCAGTCAGCAGGTAAACTTCCTGGGACATACTTCCTCCGCATGTGACCAGAGGTGGGTGTGGCCTCACCTGTGCAGGTAATGATAAAAGCACAGGGCAGACCAGCCATCTCTCTCTTGCCTCTCTTCCACCGCTCTAGTAAAGGTAAAGGTACCCCTGCCCGTACGGGCCAGTCTTGCCAGACTCTAGGGTTGTGCGCCCATCTCACTCAAGAGGCCGTGGGCCAGCGCTGTCCGAAGACACTTCCGGGTCACGTGGCCAGCGTGACATCGCTGCTCTGGCGAGCCAGAGCCGCACACGGAAACACTGTTTACCTTCCCGCTGGTAAGCGGTCCCTATTTATCTACTTGCACCCGGAGGTGCTTTCGAACTCCTAGGTTGGCAGGCGCTGGGACCGAACGACGGGAGCGCACCCCACCGCAGGGATTCGAACCGCCGACCTTTCGATCGGCAAGCCCTAGGCACTGAGGCTTTTACCCACAGCGCCACCTGCGACCGCTCTAGTAACATCTGCTAAAGATGCCCTCTTGGCTCCCAGCCAAGAGAGGAGAAAGGGACTGTCTTCTTATAAGATAGATTCTAAATGTATATTACTTTATTAAGCCTAAATAAAAAAATTCCTTCCTGTAGCACCTTAAAGACCAACTAAGTTAGTTCTTGGTATAAGCTTTCGTGTGCATGCACACTTCTTCAGATTAAGCCTGTCTGCCTTCTGGGATCTGACTGTGAACAGAATGTGAGTAAACTCTTTTTATACTTTTATGAAAGACTGTGTCGTGTCTTGTATTTTAAGAGGGAACAAAGGGGAAAATACCAGAGTGATTATAGAGGTTCTAGCGAACCTGAGCACACGTTACCGTTGCGAACTTAAAAAGGGAATATAAAAAAATTCCTTCCAGTAGCACCTTAAAGACCAACTAAGTTAGTTCTTGGTATGAGCTTTCGTGTGCATGCACACTTCTTCAGATACACTGAAACAGAAGTTGCCGGACCCTTCTATATAGTGAGAAGGTGGGGAGGGATATTACTCAGAAGGGTGGTGGAGATGGGAGATTGGCAGATAGCTGAGATGAGCCTGTTGACGACTCTTAATGACTGTAATAGGTCTTACAGGAAAAGGCAAGGGGTGAGAAGGTCTCCATGGTACCATGGAGAGACCTGGTTTGAACAAAGACATTGGATTCTTATCTCATTATACATGACTAAGCCATTTCTCACCCTCAGGATCTCCTACTGTGGAGGTTTTTAAGCAGAGGTCGGGTGGTCACCTGCCAAGGATTCCTCGGCTGTGATTCCTGAATTGCAGGGGGTTGGGCTGGATGACCCCTGGGGGTCCCCTTCCAACCCCACAGTTCTCTGACTCCATCCCCTGCCTGAACCCTTGTCTTCACAGGTGGGCGCTGCTGTGACTGGATGAGGCGCTGGAGAGTCTGGGAGCTCCATCGGGATTATTTCCCCATCAAGGTATTAGAAGGGGGCTGGCAGGGCTCCTGAAGGATGCCCAGGGTCTCTGGAACCCCTGGAGACCAGATCACGGAGAAGGAGGATGTGGTGGTTGTCAAAGGCCGCTGGCCATGGAATCTGCGCATGCCCACGAATGTGACATTCAGGTGGGGGTCCAAATGCCAAATGACTTGCCCCTCTTGCCTTGCAGCTGGTGAAGACGGCCGAGCTGCCCCCAACGCGGAACTACGTCCTGGGCTCCCACCCCCACGGGATCATCTGCGCAGGAGCTTTTTCTGTCTTCTGCACCGAGGCCACGGGCTTCTCCCGCACCTTCCCCGGCCTCCGCCCCAGCCTGGCCCTCCTTGCACGGCAGTTCCGCATACCCGTCTACCGGGAGTACCTGATGAGCTCAGGTGAGGCCAACGGGGCGAGGAATGGTGGGGGCGGGGAAGTGGGGTGGCCCCTCCCCTAAGGACCATCTTCAAGAACCCTGCCTGGCCCATCCAATGGGAGGAACCACCCCAGTCTCAGGAATGCCCTCCCAGTGCCCCTCGGAATAGAATTCCCCAGCAAGAATGCCTGTTTTCCCTTCCATTCTTCGCTCCTGTGCAAATGAAAAGGGGCATTTTTTTGTGCAAATGATGATGATGATAAAAATGATTATTATTTATACCCCGCCCATCTGGCTGAGTTTTCCCAGCCACTCTGGGTGGCTTCCAACAGAATATTAAAGACACGATAAAACACCAAACATTAAAACCTTCCCTAAACCTTCAGATATCTCCTAAAAGTCAGATACTGCAGATTCTGGCACATAAGACGACTTTTTAACACCGGAAAATTCTCTAAAATGTCAGAGGTCGTCTTATACGCTGGGTATGGGTTCGCTGGGCAGCGGCAGTGGGCTCTGCGCCGGAAGGAAGCTGCCCAGCGATGCTAAGCTGGTTTTGCTGGGTGGCTTCCTCCCGGTGTGGAGTGGCCAATTTAGGGGGTCATCTTATACGCCCAGTACCCTAATACGCCGTAATATTCAGTAATTGTTTTTCTCTTTGACATCTGATGGGAGGTCGTTCCACAGGGTGGGCGCCACTACTGAGAAGGCCCTCTGCCCTGCAGCTTCACTTCTCGCAGGGTGGGAACTGCCAGAAGGCACTTGGTGCTGGACCTCAGTATCCAGGCTGATCGATGGGGGTGGAGAAGCTCCTTCAGGTCTACTGGGCTGAGGCCGTTTAGGGCTTTCAAGGTCAGCACCAACACTTTGAATTGTGCTCAGAAATGTACTGGGAGCCAATGTAAGTCTTTCAGTACATGTGTTATATGGTCTCGGTGGCCGTTCCCAGTCACCAGTCTAGCTGCCACATTCTGGATTAGTTGTAGTTTCCGGATCAACTTCAACGGTAGCCCCACGTAGAGTGCATTGCAGTAGTCCAAGCGGGAGATAACCAGAGCATGCACCACTCTGGTCAGACAGTCCAGGGGCAGGGAGGGTCTCATCCTGCGTCCCAGATGGAGCTGGTAGAAAGCCGCCCTGGACACAGAATTGACCTGCGCCTCCATGGGCAGCTGTGAGTCCAAAATGACTCCCAGGCTGCGCACCTTGTCCTCCAGGGCCACAGTTGTCCCATTCAGGACCAAGGAGTCCCCCACACCTGCCCGCCCCCTTTGCCCCCCCAAACAATACTTCTGTCTTGTCAGGATTCAACCTCAATCTGATAGCCACCGTCTCTCCTCCAACCACTTCTAGACACGCTGATCCTTTGCCAGCAACCCCTTTGTGCTTTAATAGACTCACAGACTTTCAGAGCTATAGGAGAATCGCGAGGGTCCTCTAGTCCAACCCTCTGCAAAGCAGGGAACCCCAGGAAATGTTTCACACCCACAAGAATGTTTGCTTTCTCCCACTTCCAGGGATGGTCCCAGTCAACAAAAGGTCCCTGGACTTCCTCCTGAGTGGCCCCCCCGGGCACGCGGTGGTCATTGTGGTGGGGGGCGCGTCCGAGATGCTGGACAGTGTCCCCGGCGAGCAGCGCGTCCACCTTCAGGGGAGGAAGGGCTTTGTGCGCTTGGCGCTGCAACACGGGTAGGGGCACCGAGGGGGCAAGGGGGGGGTCCGGGGGGGTTAGGCACAGGTCAGCAATATCTCGGGCCTCATGAGCATGGCAGTGCTTCCTGGTGGATTCTGCCCCAATGAAGCAATTGCGAGAATGGAAGGTCCCTGCCCTTCCTTGCTCTATAATTTCTCATTACATTTTTCTTACGTTTTCACAATAACCTTCCTAACAAATATTTCCGCTGTTCCATAAGTGGACTTTCCACCTACAGTGTTTTTACTCAAACCTTTTCTACTGTGCTGTATCTTAATCTATTACAAAAAGATAAGTACAATTATTTTGTCTTTTTTCTTCTTCTGCTTTTATCTTGAATCCTGTCTGCGATTTCATTTGACTGTAATATTTTTTAAGTAATCCACAAATGGGCTCCACCCTTCTGTAAGAAGTTCATCATTCTGATCTCTTAATTTTGCTGTGAGCTTTGCTATTTCTGCCTAGTCCACGTCTTTCAAAAGCCACTCCTCCTTTGTTGGGACCTTCTCTTTTCCCCAATTAAGTTTTCTCTTAATGTATAACAGGCCGTGAATTCCATATGCTAAAGTCCCTGACTTCCCACAGCCTAGCCTACCTCGCAAGGTTCTTGGTTGGATTACATGCTCTCCCTGACCCAACATTCCATCTGTGAGTTATGAGCCATAACCTGTTCTGCTGAACATCTATTTCGACTGTGAACAGCTGAGTGCTTTGGCATCCAGCACTCTTCTGATGCGCAACTCTGCTCCTCCCGGCTTCAGCAGAGTATAACAGATAGTGTGTGTGTAGGAAACAGTTATAGGAACGATTCAGAGTGAAATTCGCCATTTCCCAAGCTTCCGCCCAGAAGCGTTGTGGTAAGCCTGAGTCAAAAAGCATCGCTTCCACCGCTTCCTGGAGCGTTCTGTTCCGCCTTTCTGCCATCCCTTTTTCCTGTGGTGAATGCGGAACCGTCAACCTGTGACGTATCCCTTTCTGGCGAAAGTAATTCTGCAACGCAGACCCAGTGAACTCCCCGCTGATTGGAAACTGCAAACCCTCAATGAGAATTGGAGTTCCACTGCAGTGACCCACTCCCTCAGCATGGTGGCAGCTTCACCCTTGTCCTTCAGAGGTATCACCCAGCTGTTTCTGGAGTAGTCATCTGTCAAGGTTAAAACATATTTAGCTGCACCCAGACTTGCAAAAAGGCATAAGGCCAAAATATCTGCATGAACGATCTCAAAAGGTTTCTTGGTTACCCTGTCAGACCTAGGATAACTGCTCGTTTTTACCTTTGCCTCCTTGCATGCTCTGCAATCTAGGAACTTGGCACATGACTTCATTTTGCATCCCTCAGTGCACCCTGATATTTTTCTCACATATCCCCAATTGCAGTGGGACATCCTCCTGTGCCACAAATGATGACACATATAGTGAGTGGGAACATTTGCACACTGTGCCTGTGCTTACCCAGTGTTACCCTTAGCTGCTTGAGATGTTTCCAGAATAGCCTGTTCTGACATTCAACACTGAATGTTGTTCAGTGTTCCAGTCCTGCATTATTCTCAAAGCAAACCTTAAACCCATCTCTAACTAAAGAAGACACAGACAATAGACAGCATTACATCCCTAGGACCACAAATGCTTCCAGTTCAGCTTGCAAAAAAGGAACAAAAACAGAGCCAACAGTTGTCAGCTGTCTCTTGGAACCATCGGCAAGCGTGACTGTTTTTCCTTCAGAAACAGCTCTGCAGTTCCGCATTTGGCCACCAGATGGCAGCAGATGATGACTGGCTCCGCTGTCGATCACCCACCGTTCCCATGGAAACCGCCAAATGATGTGACGTTGCGTCTCTGTCCGTTCCCCTGGGACCTTTCCTTACGTTCCCACACCGGTCCGTTCCCCTAATCTGGTTGCCTGGGGCAACGGTCTTGGACGCATTCTGTGCAGCTTCCTTGGGACTGTTTACGCAGGTGGGTCTCTGAGCCACAACGATAACATCTCGTAGCAAAAGCCTTCACGCTGTCCTCTTTCACTATCCCCCACTCTTGGAAGCAGGACTGCCTGGGCCAACGTGCCCCTCTCTCTGCCGATGTTCCTCCTCATCACATAGGCGACCCGAGACAAACTGCAACGTTAGGTCGGCAGGGGGCATGGCTTCTAGAGTTAGGCACAAATTGTCATAACTCTTGTCTAGTGAGCTCAGAAGAATGTGAACTTTCAAATCTTCTGGAAAATTCACGTTTAACTGTCTCAGTCGGTTAAACACAGCCACCATTTGTGTCACATGTTCTCTGATGCTGTCCCCTGGACGTAGCCTCAGCTCAAACAAACTTCTGGTGAAATGGATCTTGGCTCCTGCTGTGGTTCTGTGATGGACCCTCTCAAGAGTTTGCCACATCGCCTGGGTGGCTGACTCCATAACCTGTGAGTTATGAGCCATAACCTGTTTTGTTGAACTTCTGTTTCGACTATGAACAGCTGAAGTGCTTTGGTGTCGAGGACTCTTCTGATGCGCCGCTCTGCTCCTCTTGGATTCAGCAGAGCATAACAGATAGTGTGTGTGTGTGTGTGTGTGTGTGTGTGTGTGTAGGAATCTGAGCCATGCAGAGAAACCCTTGTACGAAGCTCCTTCTAATCTAAGAAGCGATTTATTGTACAGCAGCAAAATAAATCAACGACCCAGGAGAGCACGGTGACATGCTGTCTCTCCCTCTTTCAAAACAGAAAGTAAATCAGCTCACATAACAAAGTGTAAACCCCGGATTTGAACACCCCCCCTCCAGTGATAGGACTTAACTTCCCACACTATTAACCCTATAAGCTCTGGGTCTCCTCACACCTTCTTCCTCCTCTTCCTCCTTGCAGGGCTGACCTGGTGCCTGTTTACACCTTTGGGGAGAACGACATTTTCCGACAGATCCGCTTCCCCGAGGGCAGCTTTGCTCGCCGCTTCCAGCTTGGTTTCAAGCAGCTGACCCGCTTGGCCCCTTGCCTCTTCAGCGGGAGGGGTCTCTTCTCCAGCCGCTCTTGGGGGCTCCTGCCCATGGCTGTCCCCCTCACGGTGGTGGGTAAGGACCCAGCAGGCTCCCCATCCCTTCCTTAGCTTTCTCCCTGCACCCCAAAATCCCAACCCACCAACCTGCTTGCAAAGAGCCACAAACTCTTCTGCATCGTACAAACAGCAGGTTGTGGTGCTTTCGCCCCCTCCTAGAACTGAACCAGAGACCTGTGGAGTTGGATGGGAGCCCCAAGGGTCATCGAGCCCAACCCCTCTGCAGGAATCAAATGAGCAGGCTCGTTTTATGAGGCTTGCTATGGAGGGAGTGGAGATTGCACGCACGCACACACACACACACTTCCTTCTCCTCATCCTTGGAGGTTACTAAGCAGAGGTTGGTTGGCCACCATTCAGGGATTCCTGCATTACAGAGGGTTGGGCTGGATGACCCTTGGGGTCCCTTCCATTCCTGCACTTAAGCCACCCCTGAATCCCAAGCCAGGGTGCAAAGCTGCCGGGGTGCGGAGGCCCTGGCTGCCATGGGGTGGGGGCGAGGGGCAGAGCAGACCCCTCCAAACCACCCCTCTTTCTCTCCCTCCTGCAGTGGGGAAGCCTATCCCGGTCCCGCGCCGCTCGCACCCCACCGAGGACGAGGTGAACAGCTTCCATGCTCTCTACGTCGAGGCCCTGAAGGAGCTCTTTGACGCCCATAAAGAATCTTGCGGCCTCCCGGCCTCCCAGCAGCTTCTCATCACCTAGACTGAGGGACCCAGACTTGACCCAAAGCAGCATCAGGGGACACAAGGTTGCGGTTGGGGGGGGAGACACGCGGGAGTCTTTGTTCCCCCCATCCCTGTCTGTACACACCATTTCCATTAATCAATCAATCAATCAATCAATCAACTTAACTGGCACGCAGAGAGTCCACAAAAGTATATACAGTGGTGCCTCGCAAGACAAAATTAATCCGTTCCGCGAGTCTCTTTGTATAGCAGTTTTTTCGCCTTGTGAAGCAACCCTATTAGCGGCTTAGCGCTATTAGCGGTTTAGCGGCTATTAAAGGCTTAGCGGCTATTAAAGGATTAGCGGATTAGCGGCTAAAAGGCTATTAGCGGCTTAGCGGCTTAGAAAAAGGGAGGGAAAGCGGAAAAAAATCGGAACACTTGCAAGACATTTTCGTCTTGCAAAGCAAGCCCATAGGGGAAATCGTCTTGCGAAGCAGCTCAAAAACGGAAAACCCTTTCGTCTAGCGGGTTTTCCGTCTTGCGAGGCACCACTGTAAGTCAAGGCATAAAATTGGAGTCTGCTTATAAAACGATATTCTAAGGCAATAAGGTTAAACACTGTCTTTATAGCCACGTAGTTTCATAGCATCTCTTAGAAATTCTGCTACTTTTATACTTTCGCCTAAGGCTGTTCCATAGAAAGGGAACCCTGGAGAAGTCAGAGCAATTTGACCTTTTCCTTTCTGCATGGGGTTTAGATATTTGCCGTGTGAAAGGTGCAGGGTAATAAAGCACGTGGAACCCTGGTTTCCACCTGCCTTTGTGCCACAACTAAAACGAAGCCTTTCCGGGTGTAGAGTTTGCGGGAATATTCCTTGCAGGGTTGCAGGTGGCGTGAGGTCAAGTCTTGTAAGGGAAAAAGCTCTGCGTTGGTGGGGACGTAAATATGGGTGGGCAACGGGGTGAGGGGTGTGCCAGGAGCCTCTAGCCGAAAGGGCATGGGGGAGCTGGTCTGTGGTTCAGCATTTTGCCCATCCGTGCACGTCGTGTGCCCTCTCTGCATGCCCCAAAGCAATCACCGTCTGAGCTTGCACCTTGATAATAATAATAATAAATTTTATTTATACCCCACCCTCCCCTGCCAGAGCCGGGCTCAGGGCGGCTAACACCAGTAAAATTACAGTAAAAATATAACAGGGTGGGGGAAACCAATTTAAAACACAGGTTAAAATGCAATTTAAAATGCAGTCTCATTTTAAAAGCAGCTCATAGATCAAAACCATAAGGGGAGGGAAAACAGAAGGGTCAGACTGTGCCTTGGCCAAAGGCCTGGTGGAACAGCTCCCTCTTGCAGGCCCTGCGGAAAGATGTCAAGTCCCTCAGGGCCCTAGTCTCTTGTGACAGAACGTTCCACCAGATCGGGGCCAGGACTGAAAAGGCCCTGGCCCTAGTTGAGACCAATCGGGTCTGGGTAAAAGGCAGATCTACACGGGTATCCTCATGGATCCTCCACTTTTTTATAAATAACTCCACAAATGCAGTGACAAATCACACCTGGAAGGCACGCCTACAAACTGGACTATAAAAAAGGTGGATCCAATACTTTGCCGCACTGCAGCACCACAAAAACATGGATCCGAGGCACGGATCCTCATGAATTCATATGCTTTTTATATCGAAACAAAATAAAACACCATGATACTGTAGACCACTTCTTAGTCTGTAGGCAGAACCAAAAAAATCACGCATCCACTGTTTCGTGGTGCCGCAATGGTGCAAAAACATGGTTAAAAAACACAGATCCTCATGATTTTTGCACTAGATCAGCCCAAACTCACCGTCAAATTACACATCATGGCCAGGGGCACAGCCTGCACCACAAAAAACTCAGATCCACGCCTGTCGTGGATGGAGGACTTGACCTGGCATGTGTAGCTGAGACTTGGTTGGATGAAGCAGATGGTCCTGTCCTAGCTGCTGCTTGTCCACCAGGTTTCTCTTACACACAGCAACCCAGGTCATGGGGCGGGGGGTTTGCAGTGATTTTTAGGAAGTCACTAGCCTGCATCAGGCGTCCTATTGGGAAGACCCAGTTTTCTGAGTGCATGTTCTGGAAGTTGGGCAATAGGGGCAGTACAGGATTCCTTTTGGTGTACTGACCTCCCCGCTGCACCAAGGATTCCCTGAGCTGCTTCAGGTCATGGCGGATGTTCTCCTGGAGACACCTATTTTGGTTGTCCTAGGGGATTTTAACATCCATGCCAACACCTTACAAGGGCTGCTTGGGACTTCGTGGAAAGCATGGCCTCCATGGGGCTGTCCCTGAATAAGTTTGGCCCAACTCATAGTCACGGACATGCCTTAGACCTGGTGTTCACCTCTAGTAACGTGGGTGATCTGACACTAAGTAAAAGTGAAACAAAAGAAGTGCCATGGTCAGATCACTTCCTGGTGCAACTGGACTTCTCCGTGACCCTTCTTCTCTGCAGGGAGGTGGGACCAATTCGGATGGTCCGCCCCCGCCACTTAATGGATCCAAATGGTAGGGGATGCTTTATCCCATGTTGATGGCCTTTCAGCCGATTCCCTGGTGGCCCGCTGGAATGCAGAGTTAACCAGGGCTATCGACTATCTGGCTCCGAAGCGCCCTCTCCGATTGCATGGAGCCCGGACAGCCCCGTGTTTTTCTTCGGAGCTGAGGGCGATGAAACAATCGCTGAGACGGCTAGAGCGTTGGTGGCAGAAAACTCACTCCGAATCTGACCGGACACAGGTTAGAGCTCAACGTCGAGCCTACCAAGTGGCGATAGCAACGGCGAAGAAGACTTTCTTCACTGCCTCTATTGCATCTGCAGAAAATAGTAGCAGGAGACTCTTTCAGGTGGTCTGCAATTTAACGGAACCACCTGTACCACCAGGGCCTTGTAAAGACCCCAAGATCTCCTGCAATGCTTTTGCAATTTTTTTTGTAGAGTTGCTCATATTCGGAAGACACCACTGTGGGAGCAGGGCTGGGGCGGGAGAGTGCTAGAGCTCTGTCTGGTCAAGTTGCATGGAATCAATTTCAATCCGTTACCCCCGAGAATGTGGACAGGCTGCTTGGATACGTGAAACCAACCACTTCTCCTTGATCCTTGCCCATCCTGGCTAATAAAAGCAAACCGGGAAGGGCTGGGCGATGGGCTCTGCGGGGTGGTGAATGCTTCCCTCTGTGAGGGGGCATTCGCAGACCTGCTGTAAGAGGTGGTCATTAAACCGCTTCTTAAAAAAACATCTTTAGACCCGGCCAGTAGGGCCAACTATCGCCCAGTCTCAAATCTTCCATTCTTGGGCAAGGTGATTGAGCGGGTGGTTGCTGAACAACTCCAGGCACACCTGGAAGGATGTGGACCATTTGGATCCCTTCCAGTCGGGATTCAGGCCTCATCATGGGATTGAAACTGCCTTGGTCGCGCTGGTTGATGATCTCCGGAGGCGGGCTAGGGACAAAGGTGAGAGCTGTTTCCTAGTTCTGCTGGAGCTCTCAGCGGCCTTTGATACAATCAATCATAACATCCTTCTGGACCGTCTAGAGTAATTGGGAGCTGAGGGCACTGTTATACAGTGGTTCTGCTCCTGGTTTTGAAGCACGGATCCCCATGGAACCTCACGCTTTTTGCACAGCCTGAACCACTGAAAACTTGGATCCATGGTTATCTGGCAACACCATGGACCAAAAACGTTATTTCGAAGCACGGATCCTCATGAATCCTAACGCTTTTTGCATTGGGCCACCCCTAACTCACCATCAAATCACACATTATTTCCAGGGGCACAGCATGCAACACAAAAATCACGGATCCACGGCTTCCTGGTGAAACTGTGGCCCAAAAACGTGGTTTTGAAGCACAGATCCTCATGGAGCCTCACACTTTTTGCATTGGGCAAGACCTAAATCGCCATCAAATCACACATTATTTCCAGGGGCACAGCCTGCACCACAGAAAACTCGGATCCATGGCTTCCTGGCCATACCGTGGTAAAAAACCATGGTTTTGAAACACGGATCCTCATGCTTTTCTCATTGGGCCAATCCAAACTCAACGTCAGATCACGCGTCATAGCCAGGATCACAGCTTGGACCACGTAAAACTCGGATCCACAGCTTCCTGGACACTCCATGGCCCTTCCTCCTGGGCTGTGTCCAGAAAGTGGTGGTGGGGGATGAGTGTTCAGACCCCATGGCCCTTACTTGTGGGGTGCCTCGGGGTTCCGTCCTCCCCTCCATACTTTTTAACACCTACATGAAGCTGCTGGGAGAGATCATCAGGGGGTTTGGGCTTGGTGTCCATCAATATGCGGATGATACCCAGCTCTACCTGTCTTTCAACTCAGAACCAGTGAAGGCGGTGAAGGTCCTGTGTGAGTGCTTGGAGGCGGTTGGAGGATGGATGGCAGCTAATGGATTGAGGTTGAATCCTGACAATATGGAAGTTCTGTTCTCAGGGGACAGGGGGTGGGCTGGGGTGAAGGACTCCCTGGTCCTGAATAGCGTAACTGTGCCCCTGAAGGACCAGGTGTGCAGCCTGGGAGTCATTTTGGACTCACAGCTGTCCATGGAGGCACAGGTCAATTCTGTATCCAGGGCAGATGTCTGTCAGCTCCATCTAGTACACAGGCTGAGACCCTTCCTGCCCGTGGACTTTCTCGCCAGAGTGGTGCATGCTCTAGTCATCTCCCGCTTGGACTACTGCCATGCACTCTACGTGGGGCTACCTTGGAAGGTGACCTGGAAACTACAACTAATCCAGAATGCGGCAGCTAGTCTGGTGACTAGGAGTGGCCACCGAAACCATATAACACATGTCCTGAAAGACCTATATTGGCTCTCAGTACGTTTCCAAGCACAATTCAAAGTGTTGGTGCTGACCTTGAAAGCCCTAAAGGGCCTCAAAGGCCCAGTATATCTGAAGGAGCGTCTCCACCCCCATCGTTCTGCCCAGACACTGATGTCCAGCACCAAGGGGCTTCTGGTGGTTCCTCACTGCGAGAAGCAAAGTGACAGGGAACCCAGCAGAGGGCTTTCTCGATAGTGGCGCCCACCCTGTGGAATGTCCTCCCATTAGATGTCAAAGAGATAAACAACTACCTGACGTTTAGAAGTCATCTGAAGACAGCCATGTTTAGGGACGTTTTTAATGTGTGGCTTTTTAATTTTTTTTATTTCATTTTTTTTGGAAGCCACCCATAGTGGCTGGGGAAACCAGATGGGCAGGGTACAAATATATTATTATTTTTTATTATTATTATTATTATTATTATTATTATTATTATTATTATTATTATTTTATTATCAGTACTTTGTAGGATTTGATAATCTTTACAGGTCTTTTAAATTTCTTATCTATCTATCCCCTCCCCCTTTTCCTTTTCTGTACTTCCCTATCCTTATAAAACTGAATATATATATTTTTAAAAAAATTACGGCTCCACAGTTTTCTGGGTAGCCCCATATTCATTACCCAACCGCCTATGCTGCTCATGGCCAGATCACATTGGGGCACTGCCATGCTGTAAAAAGATTCTCATGAAGCACAGATCCCCATGGATCCTTAGGTTTTTTATGTTTGGTCACCCTGAAATCACTATCAAATCACACCTGATGTATATGACCACAGAATGACCACAAAAACCACAGAGCACAGTCAGGGAACAAACACTATATTAAATACTTTAATCCTCATGGATCGTCATGATTGTTAAATGGGCTCCACCAAATTACATTGTAAGATCACACCAATGTCCATGGAATGACCGAAATAAAAACTCTATCTGAAATGGTTCTGCATTAGCAAGAACATTGTATTAAAATGACATTCATATCCATAGCTTCCACTGTGACGAACTGCACCTGGAAATTTTTGACGCTGCTAAACTTCAAGAATATCCAAGGCAGAGATTGTGATGATCTTACCTGTGAATGTAAAGTTTTCTTGCCAACAGAGTTTGTCAGTGCAAACTTTGAAATAGGGGGTCTCCAACGTGGTGCCCATGGGCATCATGGTGCCTGCTGACAGCTTTCCTGGAGTCCACCACGTGTTTTTAGAAAAAGAACAGGATTAGTGGTGAATTGTGCCCAGCATGACTTCAGATTGTTCATAGTACATTTGATTGGCTGCAGGGGCATACGAAGGGGCAGCGGGGTGGTGGTGCCCAGGGGTGCCATGCTGGGGGGAGGGTGACAGTACGGTCGCTGTACTGGCTGCCGCTTGTGCGGCGTCCGTGTGGGCTGCCGCTCTTGCAGCAACTGTACAGGCAGCCCTTCTCGCAGCGACCGTATGGGCCGTACGGGCAGCTGCTCCTGCGGCGACTGTACAGGCTGCTGCTCGCGTAGCGTCCATACAAGCAGCCCCTCTCGCGATGGCCGTACAGGCCGTACAGTAAGCTGCTCTGCTGGCGATCATACGGGCTGCCGCATGTGTGACGTCCATACGGTCTGCCATGCATGCACAGTCCGTACAGGACATTGTGTGCGTGCCCATCATCCAGGACTTGTTACCATATTATAGCCGCTGCAAAATCTATCGGCATGCCACCAGAACCAGGGAAGCCTTTGTAGAGCCTGGTGATTAAAGAGTTAACCTCCTTTGTGTTCTGCCCTGGAAGGAGGAGCGTTTGACCGAGGCTACACTGTACGTCACAGGTTTCTTTGTTTCTCTGTGTTGGTTTCACTTCTTCTTCTGCTCCGAGCGCGAAAGGAGACAGACAAGATGGAATTGAGTTCTGATGGAATGGAGTGCTTCTTGCTGTAAATAAAAGCTTCTTAGAATAGAAGACGTTGCCTGGACTGATTTAGAACTCCCTCTGCTCTCACACGAAAGACGTTGCATATCTGCTGCTTGTTTTTCTCCCGGGGCCGTGCTTAGCAGAGCGCACGCAAAGGAAGTGTGGCTGGATGGAGAAATCAATCAATCAATCAACCAACAGCCTTGCCAGTTGGAGCTCACACAGTTGAAGCAAAATAAAAGACAGAAGAGTAGATCGGGAAGAAAGTTCCCCAGACTGCAGGAAAAGATAACAGTAGCTCCAGCAGCTGATTCAGTGCAGGCTGCTGAGGGGTTTGACTCCTTAAGATCACCAACTGACTATGAGACACCTGGAAAGCACTCAGCCTCAAATGACCTCCACTCCACTTCACATTCCTGCCCCCTTAGCCATTTAGTGATCGCCATGGGGGGAGGGTTTTGGGGGGTTGGGTTGGGTTTTTGGAAGATGCCTGTGCGTGAATTTGTTTTATGTGTGTAGATCAGTGCGCGCTGACCATTGCACAGCCTTCGCAGTAGGGCTCTGTTCTGATGGCATGGAGTAGCCACGACAAATCGGTGGATTCCTATCTGCTACAGCCTTCACCCGCGTTGTAACATATCGCTTGTTATCATCCGCTTGTTCTGCCGTTGAGGACTTCTTGGATCATTCTTTGTCTAGCTCCTTCCCTGTTATGTACTAAGCTTGGATCCTAGAACAATAGGCAAGTAGGATCCTAGAATGCAAGAACTGATTGGCTTGCAGGAAAAGACCAATCAGGCTCCAGGAGGGAAGCAGAATCAGCCAATCAGACGGGACTCATTGTGTAAATAATGTATATAAAGCCTGAGGTTTGGGGTAAAATTCAGTCACTGTTTTACAAGCTGCAATAAAGAGCATGAAATCACTACAGGACTCTGAGCATATTTAATTTTCTTTGACCTTACCAACTTGGGAGACCCTGCTGGGAGTACGGGATTCCCAACGGCTTCGCTCACAAGGGTCATAGGAATGTGCAAGCCCACTCACCATGACAAGTGAGAGAACTGAGATAGATTGCACTGAGCCCTGGTCTCATTAGACAAAGCGTTCCCCCAAAAAGGCTCTGGCTCTGGTTGAGGACAGCTGGATAGGTTTTGGGCCAGGGACCACCAGTAGGTTGCTGTCAGATGAGCGTCACACTCATGGGGGGTGTATTGGAAGATAATTCCCACAGATAAGAAAGGTCACAGACTGTTTAGGGCTTTAAAGATTAGACCAAAACATTGAATCCGATTCGATACTCCACCTGGAGCCAATCCAGCTGATGAACAACCAACTGAATGTGGGCTCTCCACAAAGTCCAAGTAAGAACTCATGCATCTGCATTTTAGACCATTTGGAGTTTCTGGAGCAGTCTCAAGGGTAGCCCTGCATATCTCTCTCTCTCTCTCTCTCTCTCATTTATACCCTGCATTCCCCGGCTCAGGTGTACAGCAAGTTAAAGTAGTCTAGTCTGCAGGTGACTACTGCATGGATCACCACGGCTAGGTTGGAAAGGGACAGGTATGGTACTGATCACCTAACCTGACATAGATTAAAAAATGCCAATTTGGTTACATTTGTGACCAATGCCTCCTTAGAGATATAAGCATCCAGGATCACACCGGGACTCCTGATGGCGGCTACAGGTGACTATCGTGCCCCATGAAGAGCTGGGAGCTGGCAAACCAAACCAAAATCATTCTGGCCCAGCCACTGGATGCCCATCTTTAATGGATATTCAGCCGACTCCATTTCCTCCATCCCAGCACACCCACCTAAAAATTGGCCAATATATCCAGGGTAGCATCTGGCCAGGGCCATGAAGCAGTAGATCCATGATGTTTGTGGTCAGATCTGTGGTTATGTACAAGATATTTGAATAAAGGGTGAAATTGGGGTTCCCCAATGCAAAAAGTGTGATGATCCATGAGGATCCGTGCTTCAAAACCACGTTTTGGGGCCATGACGTTGCCAGGAAGCTGTGGATCCTAGTTTTTTGTGGCGCAGGCTGTGCCCATGGACATGACGTGTGATTTGATGTTGAGTTTGGGTTGGCCCAATGCAAAAAGCATGAAGATCCATGAGGATCCGTGGTTCAAAACCACGTTTTTGGGCCAGGAAGTGGCCAGGAAGCCATGGATCCAAGTTTTTTGTGGTGCAGGCTGTGCCCCTCGCCATGTGTGATTTGACGGCAAGTTTGGGTTGGCCAAATACAAAAAGTGTGAGGATCCATGAGGATCTGTGGTTCGGAACCACGTTTTTGGTCCATGGCATGGCCAGATAACCGTGGATCCAAGTTTTCTGTGGTGCAGGCTGTGCCCTTGGACATGATGTGTGATTTGATGGTGATTTGGGTGTGGCCCAATGCAAAAAGCATGAGGATCCATGATTCAAAACCACGTTTTTGAGCCATGGAGTGGTCAGGAAGCCATGGATCCGAGTTCTTCGTGGTGCAGGCTGTGCCCATGGACATGATGTGTGATTTGACGGTCAGTTTGGAGTAGCTCAATGGAAAATGCGTGAGGATCCATGCTTCGAAACCACGTCTTTGGGCCACGGTATGACCAGGGAGCCGTGGATCTGAGTTTTTTGCGGTGCAAGCTGTGCCCCTGGCCATGACGTGTGATTTGACGGTGATTTAGGGGTGGCCCAATGCAAAAAGCGTGAGGATCCATGAGGATCTGTGCTTCAAAACCACGTTTTTTGGCTACGGTGTTGCCAGGAATGCGTGATTTTTGTGTTGCATGCTGTGCTCATGGCCATGATGTTTGATCTGATGGTGACTTTGGGCTGATCTAGTGCAAAAATCATGAGGATCCATGCTTCGGAACCAGGTTTTTGGGCCACAGTGTCGCCAGAAAGCCGTGGATCCGTGATTTTTGTGGTGGATGCTGTGCTCATGGCCATGATGTTTGATCTGATATTGACTTTGGGCTGATCTAGTTCAAAAATCATGAGGATCCATGCTTCGGAACCATGTTTTTGGGCCACGGTATGGCCAGGCAGGCGTGGATCTGAGTTTTTTGTGGTGTAGGCTGTGCCCCTGGCTATGATGTGTGATTTGACGGTGAGTTTGGGTTGGCCCAATGCAAAAAGGGTGAGGACCCGTGCTTCAAAACCATGTTTTTGGGCCACAGTGTCGCCAGGAAGCCATGGATCTGTGATTTTTGTGGTGGATGCTGTGCCCATGGCCATGATATTTGATCTAGTGGTGACTTTGGGCTGATCTAGTGCAAAATTCATGAGGATGCGTGATTTTGTTGGTTCTGCCTACAGACTAAGAAGTGGTCTACAGTATCATGGTGTTTTTACTTTGTTTCAATATAAAAATCATATGAATTCATGAGGATCCATGCCTCAGATCCATGTTTTTGTGGTGCTGCAACGTGGCAAAGTGTTGGATCCACGTTTTTTATAGTCCAGTTTGTAGGCGTGCCTTCCAGGTGTGATTTGACACTGCATTTGTTGGAGTTATTTATAAAAAAGTGGAGGATCCATGAGGATCTGTGTAGACCCGCCTTTTACCCAGACCCCAGAGGAACTAGCATTTCCTGCAGCTCAGCATACTGCATTTTAATAAGCCTGGCTGTTTGTAAAGGGCCTGCTCTATGGCTTCTTTCTCACCAAACCTCATCCTGTACAGTGGTACCTTGGGTTACAGACGCTTCAGGTTACAGACTCTGCTAACCCAGAAATGGTACCTCGGGTTAAGAACTTTGCTTCAGGATGAGAACAGAAATCATGCTCCAGCGGGAGGCCCCATTAGCTAAAGTGGTGCATCAGGATAAGAACAGTTTCAGGTTAAGAATGGACTTCTGGAATGAATTAAGTACTTAACCTGAGGTACTGCTGAGGGCCAAGTTACAGGGACCCAGGCAGAGGGCCTTCTCGATGGTGGCTCCCGCCCTGTGGAACGGCCTCCCACCAGATGTCAAAGAGAAAAACAACTACCAGACTTTTAGAAGACATCTGAAGGCAGCCCTGCTTAGGGAAGCTTTTAATGTTTAATAGGTTATTGTATTTTCATATTCTGTTGGGAGCCACGCAGAGTGGCTGGGGAAACCCAGCCAGATGGGCGGGGTATAAATTATTATTAAAATTATTATTATTTACCTCCACGCTTTCTTCTCTAGGGAAAAAAAAGGGAGAAGAGCTCCTGCGCACCGTGTGCCTTTGCAAAACATCCCCGCTCCCTGTCGAAAAGTGACGGGGTGGCCGTTGCTTACCTGCCCCCCTCAAGGCCAACCAACACCGCCTCCTCGCGAGGCTACGCGGCCATTGCCGGCCTCTGCGCCCCCCCCACTAAGACCACGCGCGAAGAGGCCCGTTCTCGCGAGAGGAGGAGCTCCCTCAGGGGCCGGCAGGGGAAGGGAAACGGGGCGCGCAGCGGGGCCTTGACTTCTCACCGCCGGGCTTCTCTATTTCTAGTCCCGCGGCGTTATTGAGCCTCCGCCGCCAGAGGCCTTCGAAGGAAGCGCTTTCTTCCCCCTCAGCGGCGCTGCGGCGCCTTTAAAAGCCGGGACATACCATCTCCGCGGAGGGGGGGGGCCCGGGATTCTTCCGAGGGAGAGACGAGCCGGCGGAGGCTGTGGGAATCCGGCTCCCTTCGCTCCCCCTCCAGGCCCGCGCCTCGCCTCGCCCTTCTGCTTCCCGCCTCCCCCGCCAACCGCCACACATATCAGCCCCATCTCTCTCCCCCCCCCAGCCTGACTCACTTGGTTCGCTCCAGCCGCCGCCGCTCTTCCCGCGCTTTTCTGCCCTCAGCGTCTCCCTCAACCGCCACTTCCCTCGCGCGCGGGAAAAAGGGACGTCCGGCCGCTTCTTATAGGCCTCCGCTCCGGGCCGAACCATTGCTTGCTGGAGCGGGGGGAGAGAGGCAGAGAAGACCAGGCCAGACCGCGCCATTCCTTGATTTCTTCAGGAACCCTCCGTAGCCCAGACAGGCTTCAAAGGCCTGGCATAGAGACCGAAGGCGCACTCGGGTCCCTTGTCGAAACAGGAGGACGTGGACTGTACCAACTGTGCTTCTCTCCCCCCTCCTCCCTCTTGGCGCTTGCTGGACCCTAGAGCTAGCAGGGCAGAGGAGCGCAGCAAGATGCACGTGGAGATGCTGCGGGTTCGATCCTGGACCTTGAGGCTGCACCACACCTGGAAGGGTGAATGATCACATGTTGTCATTTTCTGCTTATTTGGTGATTTCAGCAGATTCCCTGCCTGGGCCACAGAGGATGAAAGGCTTCAGTTCCTGCAGATGTGCAGGCTCTGTTTTATCTTAATATGCCGCGTAACGTTGGGTCAGGAAACCCACCGAACGGTGCCTTGAGTTTCTGCAGCGCTGTTGCCTTTCTTGGCCATCCACCGTCCTAAATCAAGAAAACGAAATAGCTTAGGTATAGACTAGACAAACAAGTTGCTATCTGATATTATTGTTCACTCTATAGGACGCACCGGACCATAGGAGGGGGAGAACGGGGGGGGGGGGATATTTTTTTTCCTTGTTCTCCCCCTCAAAAACAAGGTGCGTTCAAGAGCAGGTCGGGGAACAGCGCAAAGGCTGCGTGCCCCCCGAGCTTGTGGGGCTGGCGGTGGGGGGAAGCTCTGTTTTCCCCCACCGCCAACCTCAAAGATCGCTGAAGCCTTTGAAGCGCACCCCACTGCCCTGCGGAGGCTTTGCGCAGCCATCCCAAAGCTAGAACAGCGAGACGGAGGGCTGCACAGCGCCCCATCTCACTGTTTTGGCTTTGTGCAGCCATCCCGAAGCTAGAGCAGCTTCGGGCTGCAGGCTGCGCCACGCTCCCCGGGCTTCGGGCTGCAGGCAGCTATCCACAAGCCTGCGGAGCCCAACAGGAGTTGCCGCTGGGCTCCGCAGGCTTGTGGATAGCTTCCTGAAGCCTGCATTCACTCCATAGGACACACACACACTTCCCCTTCATTTTTGGAGGGGAAAAAGTGTGTCCTATAAAGCAAAAAATACGGTACTAGTTACACTGGCTCTCTTGTAATAATAATAATAATAATTTATTATTTGTACCTTGCCCATCTGGCTGTGTTTCCCCAGCCATTCTGGGCGGCTTCCAGGAAAGATTAAAAATACATTAAAATGTCACACATTTAAAACTTCCCTGAACAGGGCTGCCTTCAGATGTCTTATAAATGTCAGATGTTGACATCTGAAGGGAGGGCGTTTGACAGGGCGGGTGCCACTGCTGAGAAGGCCCTCTGCCTGGTTCCCTGTAACTTGGCTTCTCGCAGGGAGGGAACCACCAGAAGGACTTTGGCACTGGACCTCAGTCTCAGGGCTGAAGGATGAGGGTGGAGACACTCCTTCAGTTATACTGGGCCTTTGAGGGCGTTTAGGGCTTTCAAGGTCAGCACCAACACTTTGAATTGTGCTTGGAAATGTACTGGGAGCCAATGGAGGTCTTTCAGGACCGGTGTTGGATCAGTTGTAGATTCCAGCTCACCTTCAAAGGCAGCCCCACATAGAGCGCATTGCAGTAGTCCAAACGGGAGATAACCAGAGCTTGCACCACTCTGCCAAGACAGTCTGCGGGCAGGGAGGGCCTGATCCTGCGTCCCAGATGAAGCTGGTCCTTGGGAACAAGCCCGATTACACATAAACGGGGTCAGTTTGGCTTTAGGTCTTTGACTTCGCTCATTTCAGGGTGTGTGGCAAAGGCCTCTGGGCGTGCTGAGAGGTACTCTGCTTTTAAAAACTTTTTAATACATGCAGAGAGCATTTTGCTCAAGGCCCTTCTCTTTCCCCAGCGAAATGCAGAGCTTGCCAGCAAAACTCCATAAAGGGAGTCCACTGACTGAATTCCTATATTAGATGCTCTAAGCTACGTTTTGGTATGAGCAATTCACAACAGACCACTTCATTTATTAATGAAATGCTTGTTTTATGTTTAGGAAACACAACCAGACAGCTGTCGCTATTCAGTGTATCATTCTTCTTACTAAGGTGCAGGAAGAAAATAGAGAAAGCATGTTGGATGTGAAAAATAAGCCTGTTTGGCTGACTTTGGTTAAACAGAGCACACATACAAGATATTCCCCTTGGGCTTTCCCCATTTGCCTCCCTTACTGCAGAAGACTATTCGAGGTCAATTTGGGAGAGTCGAAATGGCTTCAGGATTGCTCCCCTGTACTATTTCAGACACCTGGTTTATATACTTAGGTAGGTGTTTGCCTGAAATCAGCCCTGAGTGCTCACTGGAAGGACAGATCCTGAAGCTGAGGCTCCAAGACTTTGGCCACCTCAGGAGAAGAGAAGACTCCCTGGAAAAGACCCTGATGCTGGGAAAGATGGAGGGCACAAGGAGAAGGGGACGAGGGAGGACGAGATGGTTGGACAGTGTTCTCAAAGCTACTAACATGAGTTTGACCAACTGCGGGAGGCAGTGGAAGACAGGAGTGCCTGGCGTGCTCTGGTCCAGGGGGTCATGAAGAGTCGGACACGACTAAAGGACTAAACAACAACAACATGTCTTTGCCTTGTACGTTTATGAGCATTTAATTTATATTTGAGACCTTAGAATTCTTACAAGAATACCCTCGCCTTGAAACCCTAAAAGGGGCAGGAGGCTGTTTGCCCCCCCCCGCTCAGCCTCTCCTACAACGCCCCCCCTCCATGGCAGCCATTTTGTGACCGGCACCCATGGCACCCCCCCACCCCCGGGGGACCTGCCTGGACCCCACCTCACCAGCCGGGAGCATATGGGGCAATGACCCTGAGAGGGGAGGAAGAGACTTGCTAGGATAGACCGGGCCCAACAAAAACAGGTTCCCATGAGGTCAACATTGCAACAGGGAACACTGGCGCCTCATGAATCTTGAGGTATGGGCTGAAGATAACCCCCCGGGCATGGCTAGAAATATACCCCCCATGACCATCTGCTAATCCCGTAGCTGCTAGACAGTATCCCATCCCACGCCTAGCGGCAGAAGGGGTCTGGTTCCAGATTCTTCTTTGCTTTCCCCTTCGTTAACAAACAAACACAGTGCCCCCGCCACTGTCCCATAAACTGGATAATCCTTTGATGAATGGTTGGCAATACTTTGTCTCAAGTAATCATTTTGTGTGGGAAGACTATGGCCCTGATCCAAAAATGGTTGTTCAGCATACGGAATAAGGTTTCGAAAAATGATTCAATCTCATCTGTTCTTGCTAAAGGCTGTTGCAGCAACAGCACAGCACGGCTTGGGTCTAAAGGCAGTACAGATTCATGCAAGTAGTAGGACATCAGTTTTGCACGCTTATCTCTTGGCCGCTATGTCATCATCCTGAACTGCTGGTCATACTGCCTGGAGCTAATTAGGAGCTACAGTCCCACAACATAAACCCAGAAGGCCAAAGTTTACCCACCCCATGCTCTAAGCAAGGACCTCAAGAGTAACTTCTTAAAAGCAAGTGGAAGTTTTCTGGGAACTTTGTCAAAGTTTTTTTCCCCAGCTGATGTTTCACTCTGGAAGTGTTGTAATCGCACCTTCCCAGCCCAGACAACCGTGAGTGAGTCCGCACTAGGAACTCTTTCTGGCTGTAATCTAACTACGTGCCTGACGCACTTGGCAAGGGCTTCAGAAGGGGGAGGTGGTATCTCTGCTCAAGAACATGATGTGTATTGGGTGTGTGGAAAGCTGGATTATCATATCATAGATGATGCCTTCCTGGAACAGATGGCAAAGCATGCAAAAGGAAGGGAGATAGTAGTAATGGGGGACTTCAATTACCCGGATATTTGTTGGATGTCAAACTCAGCCAAGAGCATAAGGTCAAACAGATTCCTCACTGGCCTTGCAGACAACTTCATTGTCCAGAAAGTGGGAGAAGCAACAAGAGGAACAGCCATTTTAGATCTGGTCCTAACCAATGTTGATGACCTGGTTAGTGGGGTAGAAGTGGAAGGATCATTAGGCGCGAGTGATCATGCTCTTCTGAAGTTTACTATACAGCGGAAAGGAGCAGCCAAGCATACTAGGACTCAATTTCTTGACTTTAAGAAAGCCGACTTCATAAAACTTAGGGAAGTGCTGGGTGAGATCCCATGGACAGTAATACTAAAAGGAAAGGGAGTTCATGATGGCTGGGAGTTTGTTAAGAGGGAGATAGTAAAAGCACAACGTCAGGCAATACCAATGAGACGGAAACATGGAAGGTGCCTAAAGAAACCAGGGTGGCTATCTAAAGAACTTTTAACTGAATTAAGATTAAAAAAGGATGTGTGCAAAAAATGGAAAAGGGGGGAAACCACCAAAGAGGAATTCAAACAAATAGCCAGCACGTGTAGACACAAAGTCAGAAAAGCTAAAGCACAGAATGAACGCGGGCTTGCTAGAGAGGTTAAAAGCAACAAAAAAGGCTTTTATGGGTATGTCCGTAGCGAAAGGAAGAAAAAAGAAACAGTGGGGTCACTCAGAGAAGATGGTGAAATGCAAACGGGACACAGAAAGGGCTGAAGTCCTCAATGCCTTCTTTGCCTCAGTCTTCTCCGATAAAGAAAACAATGCCTGACCTGAAGAATTTGGAGCAAATGATTCAGCAAAGGAAACACAGCCCAGAATAACTAAGGAGATAGTACAAGAATACTTGGCTAGTTTAGATGTATTCAAGTCTCCAGGGCCAGATGAACTGCATCCAAGAGTATTAAAAGAACTGGCAGATGTGATCTCAGAACCACTGGCAGTCATCTTTGAGAATTCCTGGAGAACAGGCGAAGTCCCGGCAGACTGGAGGAGAGCAAATGTTGTCCCTATTTTCAAAAAGGGGAAAAGAGAGGACCCAAATAATTACCGCACAGTCAGTCTGACATCAATACCAGGGAAGATTCTGAAGCAGATCATTAAGCAAACCATCTGTGAGCACCTAGAAAGGAATGCTGTGATCACCAATAGTCAGCATGGATTTCTGAAAAATAAGTCATGTCAGACTAACCTGATCTCGTTTTTTGACAGAATTACAAGCCTGGTAGATGAAGGGAACGCAGTGGATGTAGCCTACCTTGATTTCAGCAAGGCATTTGACAAGGTGCCCCATGATATTCTTGTAAAGAAGCTGGTAAAATGCGGTCTTGACTATGCTACGACTCAGTGGATTTGTAACTGGCTGACTGACCGAACCCAAAGGGTGCTCATCAATGGTTCCTCTTCATCCTGGAGAAGAGTGACTAGTGGGGTGCCACAGGGTTCTGTCTTGGGCCCGGTCTTATTCAACATCTTTATCAACGACTTGGATGATGGACTCAAGGGCATCCTGATCAAATTTGCAGATGACACCAAACTGGGAGGGGTGGCTAACACCCCAGAGGACAGGATCACACTTCAAAACGACCTTGACAGATTAGAGAACTGGGCAAAAGCAAACAAGATGAACTTTAACAGGGAGAAATGTAAAGTATTGCACTTGGGCAAAAAAAATGAGAGGCACAAATACAAGATGGGTGACACCTGGCTTGAGAGCAGTACATGTGAAAAGGATCTAGGAGTCTTGGTTGACCACAAACTTGACATGAGCCAACAGTGTGACGCGGCAGCTAAAAAAGCCAATGCAATTCTGGGCTGCATCAATAGGAGTATAGCATCTAGATCAAGGGAAGTAATAGTGTCACTGTATTCTGCTCTGGTCAGGCCTCACCTGGAGTACTGTGTCCAGTTCTGGGCACCACAGTTCAAGAAGGACACTGACAAACTGGAACGTGTCCAGAGGAGGGCAACCAAAATGGTCAAAGGCCTGGAAACAGTGCCTTATGAGGAACGGCTAAGGGAGCTGGGCATGTTTAGCCTGGAGAAGAGGAGGTTAAGGGGTGATATGATAGCCATGTTCAAATATATAAAAGGATGTCACATAGAGGAGGGAGAAAGGTTGTTTTCTGCTGCTCCAGAGAAGCGGACACGGAGCAATGGATCCAAACTACAAGAAAGAAGATTCCACCTAAACATTAGGAAGAACTTCCTGACAGTAAGAGCTGTTCGACAGTGGAATTTGCTGCCCAGGAGTGTGGTGGAGTCTCCTTCTTTGGAGGTCTTTAAGCAGAGGCTTGACAACCATATGTCAGGAGTGCTCTGATGGTGTTTCCTGCTTGGCAGGGGGTTGGACTCGGTGGCCCTTGGGGTCTCTTCCAACTCTATGATTCTATGATTCTATGTTATATTTTGGGGAGGGTTCTTTTGATTTGTGTCAATTACAGGATTTTGTGTGTGTTTTTATAGCAAAATTTAGTAATAATGATAAATACATAAATAAATGCAGCTGATTTTTCTGCCCTGCATACAGAGAGAGAGAGAGAGAGAGAGAGAGAGAGAGTTGAAATGCCTTCTGCCATTGTGTCATATATTGGAGGCTGTCTTGGAAAATAGATAACAGTAAATAGCAGTGAGGAAAACAGGTTTGGGATGGTTGCAAGCTGCCCCAGGGGAAGGGGGTGAGTTGGAGGAGGAGTGGCATGGCGAGGCAGCAGCTCTAGCTTTGTGGGTCTGGGTGTGGGGCTCAGCACCCTTCTCAGACAAGGAGAGGCGCCTTTCACCTGATTCTATGCCCTGCCAAAGGGATGGTATGGAGTGTGCTTCCCAGCCTCTTTAATTCCTCCCATGTGGATTTATGAGCCGATTGCCACCTCACCCCGTCGGAGGAGACGCTCGGTTGACCTAGTAGCAGTTGCAGGAGGCAGCTCCCAAAATTGGGGCAAGGATCAGTGGCCTCCAGAAAGGATAGTGGCCCATTACGATCCGGCCTCATGGAATCGGGGAGAAAAAATCACAGGGGCAAGGGGGCCAATTTATAATTTAAACTGCATAATAAGACTCCAAGCGGTAGTAGAGATTGTCGCCAATGCCACAGCCACAGCCCTCCGGTTAATCGCCACCCAATTAGATGAGACGCACACAGCAGTCCTTCAGCTCCGCTTAGGGATGGATTTTCTCCTGGCGCGACAGGGCGGATTTTGTGTTGCGTTAAATTTGACAGGAGGGGCCTGTTGCTTTAACATCTCTGACCGTGCTGAAGCTTTTCGAAATTTGGCAGCAGAAATTGAAAAAGTGGCCCATGTCCCTGTCCCTACTTGGAACGGATGGGACATGTCCTGGTGGACTGATTGACTTCCGAACCTAGAGGACTTTTAATGATGTTTCTAGGCCCAATGATAATTTTGCTTCTTTTCTGCTCCAGTGTACCTTGCTTCTTGCAATGCTTGCAAAATATGATGCATAAAATGGTGTCACGAATGGTTCGGCCCCAGATTATAGCACTAGCCCGAGAATATCAGCCAGTGCCTCCTTGGGACGGAAGGATGTCCAAAATAAAAGGGGGGGGGGATGAAGGGACAGGATACCCAAATCCTGACTGTGTGGTCACCCCAATTAGTGTGTAGTCACCCCAACTAGGCCTCAAGACTTCCCTAGGCCTCAAGACTTCCCAAATTCTTTCTTTGTGGATGCAAACCTAAAATGCATTAGCTCTGCTGTATAACACAAAGTAGCTGAAAGGAACAAAGATTTCTCCTCTTCTCAGGAAAAGATGACCTAGCCGCCAGCAGTGCATCCAGCTGATAAGCCTTCTCGCAACTTCCTTGGCTCGCTGACAGGAGCAATGCACACCCCACCCGTGGCAAAGGCCTGAAAGGCTACAACCCAATGCAAAAATCCTGAGGATCCATGTGGATCTGTGCTTTGTAACCACGTTATTGCCCCATTGTGGCCCCACAAAACAGTGGGTGCCTGATATTTTTGGTGCAGGCTGTAGTCACGGACATGCTATGTGATCTGATGGTGAATTTGGGGTGACCCAATGCTAAAATCCTGAGGATCCATGGGCTTTTACCTCCCCCCCTCCCAGGCAGCCTCCTTTACCTCTAGCCTCCCTTATCTCGCTCCCGATCGCTTGCCGATCAGAGGACTTGTTTCAACACCCCCTTCCCTCTTTCAAAAAAAGAAGCATGATCTGCTTTTCTCCCCTGGGCAATTCGGCTCCAGGGACCACACATTTGCTCCGTAAGATGCACAGACATTTCCCCTTACTTTTTAGGAAGAAAAAAGTGCGTCTTATGGAGCGAAAAATACGGTAGGTAGAAATCAGTCTTCCCCCTCTCCTCCCCCCCTCCTTAAAAACCCTGCTCTTTCTGGCTGGGGTCTCTTTCCTCTCACTCCCCACCCCCAGCCAACCCACCTCCCCATTCCTGGGTTATGGGTTCGGCCCCACGCTGGGCCAAATATTCCTGCATTGGATGGGGGGTGTAGACTAATGACCCCCCCCCCTTCCAGCTCTGCTATTCTATTATTGTATATATGGGCAACTTATGAACACTGATAGGATTGCAGAGCTGGAAGGGAACCCGGGGGGTCATCTAGTCCACACACACCCACAATGCAGGATTCGTCGGAAGAATCGGGAGCCAGGAAGAATCAAATTTCAATAAAGAATGGGGAGAGTTTAAAATGCATTTGAAAAAAATTATTTTAAACAACTACAATCCTTTGTAGGTTTGACAGAAAATGTGTAGTAAAAATTCGAATCATGGATTGGAGTAAGGACTTATAATAACTGAAGTCAGGGAGGAGATGCAGGACAAAAATTGTAACCTAAGGGTCCACAAAGGGGGGGGGGGAGTCAAAGGAAATATGATGTTTGTATTTTGATTCTTTGTAAAATTGAAAATGAAAGAGAGGAACCTTTGGCCCAGCATGGGCTCGAACCCACGACCTTGAGATTAAGAGTTTCCTGCCACACCCTCCAAGTGTCTTGATTTTCCAGGGACAGTCCCAGAATTCCGAAGGCCCTCCAGGCTTCTGATGTTTATTTGTGGATTTTAATTGTGGGTGTTCATGTTTTCATTGGATTGTTTTGATTCCTTGACTCCCTCCCTTGGCAATCTTCGCGGAGCTCTGGCCCAATGGTTGCCAGTGGCCTGAATTAATTAATTTTACAATGAATGATTTTAGAGTGTTGTTTATGTTATACTTTTATACTGTTTTATTGTTGTTAGCCGCCCTGAGCCCAGCTTCGGCTGGGGAGGGCGGGATATAAATAAAATTTATTATTATTATTATTATTATTATTATTTTTATTATTATTATTATTATTATTATTATTATTATTATTATATATATTTTTTGTAAACCAGTGTTTTACCTTCTGTGGCTAATGTGCCATTAGATTGTAAACTACGTCTTATACAACCAGAAATAATACTGGGCTCCGATACATCAGTATAGAAAAACATGATCTACAAGGGATGATCTTTGCTGGAGGTGCCAAAACGAGAATAAGCCTCTTTGAAGCGTCTCCTTATGCAATGTCTGATGCTTACAGATTTCTGGAGGAAAGTATTGGGATATATAAATGCTAATTTGTAGAGAGGCTGCGCTGCCCTGAGGCAGGAAGCAATGTCCTTGCCAGAAAAAGGTTTGCGTAATTTCTACCTCTGCCCGCGCCAGGCTCAGGTCAGCTTGGACCTCACCAGTGGCGTAGCGTGGGTTGTCAGCACCCGGGGCAAGGCAAGTACTTTGCGCCCCCCAACCCGTGGATTTGCGCCCCCTAACCCGTGGATTTGTGCCCCCTAACCCTAACCCCCAGATGTTGCGCCCGGTGTAGCCGGCCCCCCCCTGCACCCCCCACGCTACGCCACTGGACCTCACTGCCCTGCCTGGCAGGAGATGGAGGAGGAGGAGGGGGCAACCTTTGAACAGCACCCAGCACCCCCACCCACAGGGTGCTTCAGAAATCCCAGTGATTTCTCACCCTGTCTTTCTTCCAGGGGCACCTAAAGGCCATCAGGAGGAGCTGCGCTTGATCCCTTTGAAAGGGAGGCAGCTGCAACTGCGGATCCTCAGAGCACTCTTCACCTGCTCAGAGGCACTCTTTCTTCCCTAGAGCTACAGTGCCACCAAAGCTGCGATTCCTGCCTTGCAAGGGGTTGGGCTGGATGACCCCTGGGGGTCCCTTCCAACTATACCGCTTTATGGTTCTACCAGAAGTCCCACTGTTTTTGAAATGCGTCTGTTGTTTTGAAAACGGTTCTTCCCTGCTTTTTATGGCGTTTTATGCTGCTCTGACGCCGGCTTTGGCTGGGGAGGGGGGGATATAAATAAAATTTGATGATGATGATCTCCTAAAGCGCAGCTTCCTCTGTGGTTTGGAGAAGGGAGGCAGGCAGATGGGGCAATCAATCTTGGCACCCCAACCTTTGTCTTGTGGGCCAAGAGGGCGGGGCGGCCCTGGGATGAGGGCCAAGGGGAGGGAGCCGAGGGCCAGGCAGGGCTGGGAGTCAAAAGAAAAGAATCTGAAGGTCCTCTGGGCACGCCCAGTTTGGGAGCCACTGGGCTTGACCTTTTTAAGGTCAGGAATGAAATGACACACCTTGTCTCCTTTCGGAGGAGGAGAGCTCAGCCAGGTCCCCTTTGCCTCACCTGGGTGACAGCAGCGTCCTTATTGCAGGCCTACCTGGGGACCAAAGTGCAGGTGGCAGAGAGAGACTTGTGAATTGCAGCCGTGGGCAAGACAACGTCTTCTCCTGGACAAGTGAGCCTCTTTCCTCCTCCTCCTCCTCCTCCTGCCCCACATGCTGCCCCCTTCCCAAGGGTACGGCTGAAGGGGAGCAGCTGGGCTTTGGGATGCAGGTCAGAGGCCACCTGTGCTGAACACACCTGCATCTTCACGCTCTCCCTTCTGCCAAGGCAGGGGCCCCTCCTGGTTGGAGATCTGCTGCACATCCCCCCCCACAACTCCCCCCCTGTGACCCCCCTGAGACCCAGGGTCAGAAGATGGCTCTGAAGAAACACCTGGAGGCTCTTAGCGTCTTCCAGTTGGTCCTCACCTTCCTCTTCTTTGGTAAGTTGGGAGCTGGGGTGGGTGGGAAAGAGGGGCCGGGGGTGCTCAGGGAAGAGGGGCCGGGGGTCCTCAGGGAAGAGGGGCAGGGGGTCCTCAGGGAAGAGGGGCAGCTTGGCCTCCTCCTCTTCCCGGGGCCATGGCCCTTGGGAGGTCCTCTGGCAGGCCAGGCCCCTGTAAGAAACGTAAATCTGCCCGTATTCCCTTATGGGGGACACAAGAGCCCTTATAGAGTCCTTTGCAGGCTCTCCATCAGTCGGAGAAAAGAACAGAGGCCAAGCAGAGAATATTGAGAAGCAAAGCAGCTAGTCTGATCTTTATTGAACTGTTGCAACAGGGTGCCCCCTTCACATGCAGCAGGAGGACCCAGAACCCAGATGTGCCCGCCCTCATATAGACATTTTAAATTGCCAGCCCTGGAGTCCAAGACCACCCCCAGAAACATCACACCTACATCACAGAAAGGGTGGTCTACAGCAGAAATCTGAGTGCATTGTTTACCTCCTGTCTGGCAGGTTACCTAATAATGCTCACTTAACTGGATACCCTGGGGAGCCTGGCCAGTCTTTTGTAATGATAAATACTTAGTTCCTGAGCCAGGTCACAGGCTCACCCTGTTCATACACAGACATACCCTTAAGACAGGATTTGTGAAGGAAAAGACAATGGGGAGGCTTTTCCATTTTCCTTTGACCTTGCAGAGAAATCGTTTGGTCAATTTGGGAGCCAAAATGGTTCCAGGGCTAGGGAGTCAGCACCGCAGGGGGTTGGGCTAGATGACCCTGGGGTGCCCCTTCCAACCTAAAAAGTTCTTCTGGGTTTAGGGGGACTTCAGATCACATCCTCGGGGGGTCCCGTGAAATCGGGGTTGTGGTCCCAGGCAGGGCCTCTGAATCCCAGCGCTGCTTGTGGGTAGTGTTGGGCGATATATTGATATATCATCCACCACAAGTTTGAAGTCCACATTGTGATATTGGTTTCATTTTTTTTTAATTTATTTATTTGGTTTTTCAAATCAGAATTTTGCAATCACATATGCAGCATACAACATAAAAACAAGATTCCACAGAATCTCCTTCCCTCTCCTCCTCCCAGGTGCCTTCTTCTCCGTTCTTCTGGTCTACCTGCTCTTCACCTCCTTCTGGCCTATCAGCGTCCTGTATTTCGCCTGGTGGATCTTCGACTGGGATACACCACAGAGAGGTGAGTTCGATTCTCCCCAACCAGGGCCAGATTGGGGTTTGATGAGGCCCTAAGCTACTGAAGGTGATGAGGCCCTTTATATGTCCAGCTGTCCGTTGTCCACAACAAATTGTCACTGTTTTTTGAGTTGAATATATGCTATATGGTAATTGATGGACCTCATAGGCATCTCAAGCCATGCAAGCAGTCCATGCAGATCATAAGGTAAAGGGACCCCTGACCGTTAGGTCCAGTCGTGGCTGACTCTGGGGTTGCGGAACTCATCTCGCTTTAGTGGCCGAGGGAGCCGGCGTTCAGCTTCCGGGTCATGTGGCCAGCAGGACTAAGCCGCTTCTGGCGAACCAGAGCAGCGCATGGAAACGCCGTTTACCTTCCCGCCGGAGCGGTACCTATTTATCTACTTGCACTTTGAGGTGCTTTCGAACTGCTGGGTTGGCAGGAGCAGGGACCAAGCAACGGGAGCTCACCCCGTCACAGGGATTTGAACCGTGACCTTCTGATCGGCAAGTCCTGGGCTCTGTGGTTTAACCCCCAGCGCCACCCGCGTCCCAGATGCAGATCGTAGGTATACTATATATAGAAATGAGCAAACCAGGGATATTTTAGGGAACAGGCTAGCAGGCGGGGCCCATGACTTACATCACAGGAGCCTACACAACACAAAACAATGTTGATGTAGGTAGGTTTTATTTTATTTGTTTTTTATCTTATATTTCGGATATGTGCATCCAGGGTTTTTTCCTTTAATTTTTTGGGGGGCCCCCAAGCGACTGGGGCCCTAAACTATAGCCTGTTTAGCTTATAGGTAGATCTGGCACTGCCCCCAACCCTACCCGGAGGGCAGGTGAAAGGCGCCTCTCCTTGTCTGAGAAGGGTGCTGAGCCCCACACCCAGACCCACACAGCTGGAGCTGCTGCCTCGCCCTGCCCCTCTTCCTCCAACTCACCCCCTTCCCCTGGGGCAGCTTGCGACCATCCCAAACCTGTTTTCCTCACTGCTATTTACTGTTATCTATTTTCCAAGACAGCCTCCAATAAAATGGAACACAACACAATGGCAGAAGGCATTTCATTTCTCTCTCTCTCTCTCTCTCTCTCTCTCTCTCTCTCTCTCTCTGTATGCAGGGCAGAAAAATCAGCTGCATTTATTTATGTATTTATCATTATTACTAAATTTTGCTATAAAAACACACACGAAATCCTGTAATTGACAGGAATCAAAAGAACCCTCCCCAAAATATAACATAGAATCATAGAATCCTAGAGTTGGAAGAGACCCCAAGGGCCATCGAGTCCAACCCCCTGCCAAGCAGGAAACACCATCAGAGCACTCCTGACATATGGCTGTCAAGCCTCTGCTTAAAGACCTCCAAAGTAGGAGACTCCACCATACTCCTTGGCAGCAAATTCCACTGTCAAACAGCTCTTACTGTCAGGAAGTTCTTCCTAATGTTTAGGTGGAATCTTCTTTCTTGTAGTTTGGATCCATTGCTCCGTGTCCGCTTCTCTGGAGCAGCAGAAAACAACCTTTCTCCCTCCTCTATGTGACATCCTTTTATATATTTGAACATGGCTATCATATCACCCCTTAACCTCCTCTTCTCCAGGCTAAACATGCCCAGCTCCCTTAGCCGTTCCTCATAAGGCATCGTTTCCAGACCTTTGACCATTTTGGTTGCCCTCCTCTGGACACGTTCCAGTTTGTCAGTGTCCTTCTTGAACTGTGGTGCCCAGAACTGGACACAGTACTCCAGGTGAGGTCTGACCAGAGCAGAATACAGTGGCACTATTACTTCCCTTGATCTAGATGCTATACTCCTATTGATGCAGCCCAGAATTGCATTGGCTTTTTTAGCTGCCGCGTCGCACTGTTGGCTCATGTCAAGTTTGTGGTCAACCAAGACTCCTAGATCCTTTTCACATGTACTGCTCTCAAGCCAGGTGTCCCCCATCTTGTATTTGTGCCTCTCCTTTTTTTTTTTGCCCAAGTGCAATACTTTACATTTCTCCCTGTTAAAGTTCATCTTGTTTGTTTTGGCCCAGTTCTCTAATCTGTCAAGGTCGTTTTGAAGTGTGATCCTGTCCTCTGGGGTGTTAGCCACCCCTCCCAGTTTGGTGTCATCTGCAAATTTGATCAGGATGCCCTTGAGTCCATCATCCAAGTCGTTGATAAAGATGTTGAATAAGAGCGGGCCCAAGACAGAACCCTGTGGCACCCCACTAGTCACTCTTCTCCAGGATGAAGAGGAACCATTGATGAGCACCCTTTGGGTTCGGTCAGCCAGCCAGTTACAAATCCACTGAGTGGTAGCATAGTCAAGACCGCATTTTACCAGCTTCTTTACAAGAATATCATGGGGCACCTTGTCAAATGCCTTGCTGAAATCAAGGTAGGCTACATCCACTGCGTTCCCTTCATCTACCAGGCTTGTAATTCTGTCAAAAAACGAGATCAGGTTAGTCTGACATGACTTATTTTTCAGAAATCCATGCTGACTATTGGTGATCACAGCATTCCTTTCTAGGCGCTCACAGACTGTTTGCTTAATGATCTGCTCCAGAATCTTCCCTGCTATTGATGTCAGACTGACTGGGCGGTAATTATTTGGGTCCTCTCTTTTCCCCTTTTTGAAAATAGGGACAACATTTGCCCTCCTCCAGTCTGCCGGGACTTCGCCTGTTCTCCAGGAATTCTCAAAGATGACTGCCAGTGGTTCTGAGATCACATCTGCCAGTTCTTTTAATACTCTTGGATGCAGTTCATCTGGCCCTGGAGACTTGAATACATCTAAACTGGCCAAGTATTCTTGTACTATCTCCTTAGTTATTCTGGGCTGTGTTTCCTTTGCTGAATCATTTGCTCCAAATTCTTCAGGTCGGGCATTGTTTTCTTTATGGGAGAAGACTGAGGCAAAAAAGGCATTGAGGAGTTCAGCCCTTTCTGTGTCCCCTGTTTGCATTTCACCATCTTCTCCTCTGAGTGACCCCACTGTTTCTTTGTTCTTCCTTTTGCTACGAACATACCCATAAAAGCCTTTTTTGTTGCTTTTAACCTCTCTAGCAAGCCTGAGTTCATTCTGTGCTTTAGCTTTTCTGACTTTGTGTCTACACGTGCTGGCTATTTGTTTGAATTCCTCTTTGGTGGTTTCCCCCCTTTTCCATTTTTTGTACACATCCTTTTTTAATCTTAACTCAGTTAAAAGTTCTGTTGGTACTAAAGGGTTAAGAGGTAACAAGTCGCTCTAATCACTGAGCAGCTGGAAGTCATTAAGCATCCAGGAATGTGAGTTAGTTTGTATAAATAGTCAGTTCACCCGTATGTTTTCTCTCTCTCCTCCCCCCCCCCTTGACCTGACTCGCAGACTCAGTTTGTGGCCGTGGGCGTGTTTGCTAATATGAGTTAAGTTTAGAGTAAAGTTTTCTTTATGCCGGAGATAAAAGCATGTGTGCTTTATCGACAGGGTTTTTCTTTTGTAAATAAAGTTTTTTTTCCTGAGTTCCAAAGTGCTTGCTCCAGGATTCTTCATTGAAAGGTACTGACTCTCCTGCCTTCTTCAACCGCTGCACGAAATTCTCTGCTGAGATAAGATTTATGGCGTTGGAAGCGCACTGGACGTTTACTTAACATTAAACTAATTAAAGTTTAATGGACAAGTTCTTTAGATAGCCACCCTGGCTTCTTTAGGCACCTTCCATGTTTCTGTCTCATTGGTATTGCCTGAAGTTGTGCTTTTACTATCTCCCTCTTAACAAACTCCCAGCCATCATGAACTCCCTTTCCTTTTAGTATTACTGTCCATGGGATCTCACCCAGCACTTCCCTAAGTTTTATGAAGTCGGCTTTCTTAAAGTCAAGAAATTGAGTCCTAGTATGCTTGGCTGCTCCTTTCCGCTGTATAGTAAACTTCAGAAGAGCATGATCACTCGCGCCTAATGATCCTTCCACATCTACCCCACTAACCAGGTCATTAACATTGGTTAGGACCAGATCTAAAATGGCTGTTCCTCTTGTTGCTTCTCCCACTTTCTGGACAATGAAGTTGTCTGCAAGGCCAGTGAGGAATCTGTTTGACCTTATGCTCTTGGCTGAGTTTGACATCCAACAAATATCCGGGTAATTGAAGTCCCCCATTACTACTATCTCCCTTCCTTTTGCATGCTTGGCCATCTGTTCCAGGAAGGCATCATCTATGTCCTCCGTTTGGCTTGGGGATCTATAGTAAACTCCCACAATGAGGTCTCTGTTATTCTTCTCTCCCTTAATTTTGACCCAAATGCTCTCACTTTGACTTTGAGGTTCTAAATCTTGGATCTCTTCACAGGTATACACATCCCTGACATATAACGCCACTCCTCCTCCTTTCTTGTCTGGTCTGTTTCTCTGAAATAGATTATTACATTCCAATCGTGGGACTTATCCCACCAGGTTTCAGTGATGCCTATTATGTCATATTTAGTTTGCTGTACCAAGAGCTCAAGCTCATCTTGTTTATTTTCTTGGCAAATTGCCCTGCCGTCCAGCCAGCGCTTCCCCTGCGCAGCTCGGCTCGGAAGCTTGAAGCTGGCCCAGGCAGGGAGCAGAGTGCACGCAGCGAGAAACTGTTGCTGTGCGTGTGTGTAAAATAAATCAGGCTGCACGCACGGTGTCTTCTTTATCTTCTAAAAGTCTTTATTCGTGTAGAAAAACAGCTCTTAAATCTTTCCTGGCGACAACGCACACATCGTGCTTCCTCTCTCCGCAAAAGCGAAACAGAACTGAACACAGGAAACACTCCCCTCAGTATACTCAACCACGCCTCAGAATGTAAGACGTCACACAGAACCTCTTGACCCTGTAGGTTCTGATTCTCTCCACACCCCCTCTCGCCTTACAATCTGAGAGAAGTTGTGGACACACATATTTACAGACCCTTGAGAGTTCAACACCTTCCCCATTGCCTTTCGCCTCTTCCTGGCGTCTTTGTCAGGCACCTGTTGAACCTCCTCACAAATCTCAGATTCGCACCTAGCCACACCAACCCAAACACTAGTGGCTTCATACCTTTCAGGTGGAATTCCCTTTGTTGCCCGAGATGAACGCCTGGGCACAAACTGGGGTGCTTCTTCTGACCCACTGGGGCCAGCAAGTGCGTCTTCTTCATCAGACGACCCCCCCTCTGACTTGACCCATCTGTGAGCTTTCTCCATTACGCTAACAGGAGATGAAGGCTCACTTTTGGACACTCCTTTAACAACCCGTGGAGATGCCCAAACCTGTTCCGGACCTTGATCCTGGACCTGGTCCTCATTTTCAGGTTCAGCCTCTAGCTCTCCTTCCTCCTCAGATTCAGATAGACAATCTGAGTGAACGTCAGGACCATCCCTAGGCCGTGACCAACCACCCTGCTCACAGAACTCAGCATGCTTGCTGACCAGCAGCTTGGTCTGATCACCCTCTGGGTATGCAAACTTCCACCCATTTGTTGCAGGATCATACCCACAGAAGATCATTTCCTGGACCTTTGGACCACCCTGCTCTTGCAGAAACTTTGGTACCAACACCATAGCTTTCGAACCAAATACACGGAGGAAATGCAGGTTCGGCTTCTCTCCGTAAAGCATAAAATGCGGGGTGTCACCTACTACTGAATTGTAGGACCTATTCTTCGTGAAATTTACAAATTTAATTCCTTCCCCCCAAAAGCTTTGAGGCAAACCAGAGTCATTCAGTAGAATCTCTGTTGCTTGAAGCAGAGCTTTGCTCCTAAGCTCTGCCACTCCCTTCTCCTGAGGAGAAGTCACCTTGTGACGTATCCCTTTCTGGCGAAAGAATTTCTGCAGAGCAGACCCAGTGACCTCTGACCCTCGGTCACTCTGGAACCCCTGCACCTTGGTGGAGAACCTTAGTTCCACCTCCGCAATCCAATCTTTGATCAGTTGCGTTGCATCCTCTTTCCGTTTCAGAGGATAAAACCAGCCAACCTGGCTAAAATCATCCTGCAGCGTCAGCCCAAACCTGGCCCCGCCCAGACTCTGCTTTTGCATGGGCCCAAAAAGGTCTGTGTGCACAAGCTCAAAAGCCTTTGTGGCCACCCTCTCCACTCTGGGAAAACCACACCCTTTTACATTGGCTTTTCTGCAAGCCCTGCACTTTAAGGGTCTACCACATTCCCTTATTTCGCACCCTTTAGTGCACTCCGATAGCATCTGGATATCCTCACAGGAACTATGTGACATTTTCTTGTGCCACACGCAAGCACATGAAACATGAGCATGAACATTTGCAGACTGTGCCTGTACTTTCTCAGTACACCCTTCACCCTCCAGAGGTGTTTCAAGAACAAAAAAGCCGTTGTGCCCTTTTGGAACACTGATCAAGACTTTCCCCCCTCTGGAAATTGTGCAGACATCCTTCTCAAAGCAAATCTTATACCCCTCCTGTAAGAGACAAGGTACAGATAAAAGACAATGCTGTATCCCCGGCGCCACGTAGACTCGCAGCTGCGCCTGCAAAACAGAAACATAAACATGTCCAACTTTAGACAATGGCTTTTGTAAATCGTCTGCAAAACACACTGTCTTCCCAACCAAAACAGGTTTGCAGTTCCACATCTCAGCACCAGGTGTCTCAGCTATCAGATGTCTGTTGACAGTACTGTCAATAATCCAACGTATCACGTTGCTCTCACTGCAGCTGTCCTTCAAAGCTGCCATAGCAACAAACGTCCCGCTGCCCCCGTCCTTGGGGCCTTTGCAGGTGTCCTCTACAACCGCCATGGATGCAGTTAGCTGATAAGCGCCGTCTTCCTCCTCTGAGCCACGTACTCTCTGCGACTTCCCACGCCTGCCCCCTCTGCTGGACTGGTTGCCATGGAAACCCGGCTGATTCCCATGGGAAACAACCTTGGAGACATCCTGCCCTGTCTCCCTTGCTCTCTGGGGGCAGTTGCGACGCAGATGGTCAGGAGAATTGCAAACGTAGCAGCGATGAGTGGAAAAAGCCTGAACAGAGCATTCCGCTGGCCTGGCCCCTCTGCAACCTGAGGAGCCTCCCGAGCCAGCTTTGCCCTCTCTGATACGCCGTTCTTCTTCATCCCCCAAACGGCCTGTCACATAAGCCAGTGTCAGCTGTTGCGGATTCATAGACTCCAGAGTTAGACACAGATTGTCATAACTCTTGTCCAAAGAGCTGAGCAAGATATAAACTTTCAGTTCCTCAGAAAAGTTAACTTGCAACAATCTCAGCTGGTTGAACACAGAAAGCATCTCAGTCACATGCTTCCTGATGCTATCCCCAGGACGCAGCTTCATCTCAAACAAGCGTCTGGTGGTGTGTATCTTTGCCCCAGCTGTTGTTCTGTGGTGCACTCTTTCCAGTGCACGGTAGGCCTCATAAGCAGTATCAAGCCCCTCTACCAAAGGTAGCTGGGAACCATCCAAACTGAGCACAATAGCTCCCAGGGCCTTTTGATTCTTTCTCTGCGATGCGTGTGCCTCTGCAATGTCTGCTGCCGCTGCACCGGCCGCTGGTGGGGGTAGTGGAAGCTGTTGGACCGCTCCCCACAAACCCTTGGCTACCAGCCAGGCCTTCAGCTTCCTACTCCACTCCTCCCAGTTTTTTCCGTCCAATTTTTCAAATGGAACCGCAAATGATTCATGGCTGTCTGCCATCTTCTCCCCTGGGGCCCAGCTTACTCACGTATACAAACAGCAGCTCTCCAGCTCCCGGTCCAGCAGGTCAGCTCCTCCCAGCTGAGTTCGTCTGCCTCTCTCAACTTCAGGCAGGACTCAAAGCTGGCTTCAGCGTCGTCAGCTTGCCTTCAAACGCTAGGCACAGCTCCAAGCTCTCTGCAGCCTCTCCTCAGCTGGCTCCCACACACACACCGGCACGTCTGGCAACAGCTTCAAAGCGTTTGCTGACCATCCATAACCTCTTGGCAAATTGCCCTGCCATCCAGCCAGCGCTTCCCCTGCGCAGCTCGGCTCGGAAGCTTGAAGCTGACCCAGGCAGGGAGCAGAGTGCATGCAGCGAGAAACTGTTGCTGTGCGTGTGTGTAAAATAAATCAGGCTGCACGCACGGTGTCTTCCTTATCTTCTAAAAGTCTTTATTCGTGTAGAAAAACAGCTCTTAAATCTTTCCTGGCGACAACGCACACATCGTGCTTCCTCTCTCCGCAAAAGCGAAACAGAACTGAACACAGGAAACACTCCCCTCAGTATACTCAACCACGCCTCAGAATGTAAGACGTCACACAGAACCTCTTGACCCTGTAGGTTCTGATTCTCTCCACATATTTCCCATGCTTTGCGCATTAGTGTACAGACATTGAAGTCCATTAATCATTCCCTCGTGTCTCTTATTTAAGGATTTTTTCCTCCCACCACTAGGTCTGCATGCTGTTTGCTCCATTTGGTCTATGACATTTGGATGATCATCTTCATCAATTGATAGACTCCTACCTTCAGGAGCATAGAATCAGAGTTGGAAGGGACCCCAAACATCATCTTGCTCCTCGTTATTGATTGATTGATTGATTGATTGATTATAATTTTATTTATACCCTGCCCATCTGGCTGGGCTGCCCCAGCCACTCTGGGCGGCTTCCAACACACACACACAATAATAATAAAATATCTAGTATTAATAGTAACAATCAGATCCTAAATAAAAAGTCACAATAATTTTAAAATAATTTATACCAAGTAAAGCAATATGCAATAATCCATTGGAATCCAATAATAAACACTAAAATTGAACATCAGCACGTCATAATTAAATGAATTTTTAAGCAGAGATCGGGTGGTCACCTGCCAGGGATTCCTCAGCTGCGATTCCTGCGTTGCAGGAGGTTGGGATGGATGACCCCTGGGGGTCCTCTTCCAACCCCACAATTCTGACTCCATCCCCTGCCTGAACCCTTGTCTTCGCAGGTGGGCGCCGCAGCGACTGGGTGAGGCGCTGGAGAGTCTGGGAGCTCCACCGGGATTATTTCCCCATCAAGGTATGAAGAGGGGGCTGGCAGGGCTCCTGAAGGATGCCCGGGGTCTCTGGAACCCCTGGAGACCAGATCACGGAGAAGGAGGATGTGGTGGCTGTCAAAAGCTGCTGGCCATGGAATCTGTGCATGCCCACCAATGGAAAGCAGGGCACGCCTCTGAATGTGACATTCAGGTGTGAGAAGGGGGCTGGCAGGGCAACAGACGGTCTGCCTTCCTCCGAAGGATGTCCAGGGTCTCTGGAACCCCTGGAGACCAGATCACAGAGAAGGAGGAGGTGGCGGCCGTCAAAGGCTGCTGGCCATGGAATCTGTGCACTGACATTCAGGTGGGGGTCCAAATGCCAAAGGACTTGCCCCTCTTGCCTTGCAGCTGGTGAAGACGGCCGAGCTGCCCCCGACGCGGAACTACGTCCTGGGCTCCCACCCCCACGGGATAATGTGCACGGGGGCCTTTTCCACCTTCTGCACCGAGGCCACGGGGTTTTCCCGCGCCTTCCCCGGCCTCCGCCCCAGCCTGGCCCTCCTCGCAGGGCTCTTCCACATGCCCGTCTACCGGGAGTACATGATGAGCTCAGGTGAGGCCAACAGAGAGAGGAATGTTTGGGGTGGGGAAGTGGGGTGGCCCCTCCCCTAAGGACCATCTTCAAGAACCCTGCCTGGCCCATCCAATGGGAGGAACCACCCCAGTCTCAGGAATGCCCTCCCAGAGCCCCTCGGAATAGAATTCCCCAGCAAGAATGTCCATTCTTGGCTCCTGTGCAAATGAAAAGGGGCATTTGTTTGTGCAAATAATGATGATGATAATTATTATTATTCATACCCCGCCCATCTGGCTGTGTTTTCCCAGCCACTCTTGGTGGCTTCCAACAGAATATTAAAGACACGATAAAACACCAAACATTAAAAACTTCCCTAAACCTTCAGATGTCTCCTAAAAGTCAGATACTGCAGATTCTGGCATATAAGACGACTTTTTAACATCGGAAAATTCTCTAAAATGTCAGAGGTCATCTTATACGCTGGGTATGGGTTCGCTGGGCAGTGGGCAGCGGACTCTGTGCCGGGAGGAAGCTGCCCAGCGACGCTAAGCCGATTTTGCTGGGCGGCTTCCTCCCGGTGTGGAGTGGCCAATTTTAGGGGGTCATCTTATACGCCCAGTTCCCTAATACGCCGTAATCTACGGTAATTGTTTTTCTCCTTGACATCTGATGGGAGATCGTTCCACAGGGCAGGCGCCACTACCGAGAAGGCCCCCTGCGTGGTTCCCTGTAACTTGGCCTCTCACAGTGAGGGAACCGCCAGAAGGCCCTCGGACCTGGACCTCAGTGTCCGGGCAGAACGATGGGGGTGGAGATGCTCCTTCAGGTATACTGGACCGAGGCCGTTTAGGGCTTTAAAGGTCAGCACCAACACTTTGAATTGTGCTCAGAAATGTACTGGGAGCCAATGTAGGTCTTTCAAGACCGGTGTTATGTGGTCTCGGCGGCCGCCCCCAGTCACCAGTCTGGCTGCCGCATTCTGGATTAGTTGTAGTTTCCGAGTCACCTTCAAAGGTAGCCCCACGTAGAGCGCATTGCAGTAGTCCAAGCGGGAGATAACTAGAGCATGCACCACTCTGGCGAGACAGTCTGTGGGCAGATAGGGTCTCATCCTGCGTACCAGATGGAGCTGGGAGACAGCTGCCCTGGACCCAGAACTGACCTGCGCCTCCATGGACAGCTGTGAGTCCAAAACAACTCCCAGGCTGCGTACCTGGTCCTTCAGGGCCACAGTTGTCCCATTCAGGACCAGGGAGTCCTCCACACCTGTCCGCCGCCTTTGCCCCCCAAAACTTCTGTCTTGTCAGGATTCAACCTCAATCTGATAGCCACCGTCTCTCCTCCAACCACTTCTAGACACGTTGATCCTTTGCCAGCAACCCTTTTGTGCTTTAATAGACTCGCATAATTTCAGAGTTGGAGGAGAATCGCGAGGGTCCTCTAGTCCAACCCTCTGCAAAGCAGGGAACCCCAGGAAATGTTTCACACCCACAAGAATGTTTGCTTTCTCCCACTTCCAGGGATGGTCCCGGTCAACAAAAGGTCCCTGGACTTCCTCCTGAGTGCCCCCCCCGGGCACGCGGTGGTCATTGTGGTGGGGGGCACGTCCGAGTCGCTGGACAGCGCCCCCGGAGAGCAGCGCGTCCGCCTTCAGGGGAGGAAGGGCTTCGTGCGCCTGGCGCTGCAACACGGGTAGGGGCACCAAGGGGGCAAGGGGATGTCGGGGGGGGGGTTGGGTGCAGGTCAGCAATATCTCGGGCCTCGTGAGCATGGCAGTGCTTCCCAGTGGATTTTGCCCCAATGAAGCAATTGCGAGAACGGAAGGTCCCTGCCCTTCCTTGCTCTATAATTTCTCATTACATTTTTCATACATTTTCACAGTAACCTTCCCAACAAATAATTCCACTGTTCCATAAGTGGACTTTCCACCTACAGTGTTTTTACTCAAAGCTTTCCTACTGTGCTGTATCATCATCTATTACAAAAAGATTACTACAATTATTTTGTCATTTTTCTTCTGCTGCTTTTATCTTGAATCCTGTCCGTGATTTCATTTGACTGTAATCCACAAACGGCCTCCACCCTTCTGTAAGAAGTTCATCATTCTGATCTCTTAATTTTGCTGTGAGCTTTGCTATTTCTGCCTAGTCCATGTCTTTCAAAAGCCACTCCTCCTTCGTTGGGACCTTCTCTTTTCCCCAATTAAGTTTTCTCTTAATGTATAACAGGCCGTGGATTCCATATGCTAAGGTCCCTGACTTCCCACAGCCTAGCCTCCCTCGCAAGGTTCTTGGTTGGATTACATGCTCTCCCTGACCTGACATTCCATCTGTGAGTTATGAGCCATAACCTGTTCTGCTGAACATCTATTTTGACTGTGAACAGCTGAGTGCTTTGGCATCCAGCACTCTTCTGATGCGCAACTCTGCTCCTCCCGGCTTCAGCAGAGTATAACAGATAGTGTGTAGGACAGTGTTTCCCAACCTTTTTTGGGCAAAGGCACAATTGTTTCATGAAAAAAATATCGAGGCACACCACCATTACAGCCCCGTGATGTCAGCACGCAGCGTCACGCCGGGAGGGACATGAATTGCTAGCAAATTACATAATCACCTCCTTGAGGGCTGGCTCATCTTCTCCGAAGGCAGAACCCCATTAATTAACAGCACAGACTCACACTATAGCCAAGACGAGGGGGGAAAACCACAGTCATGCACATGTGGGGGCTAAATGAGGACGGAGACCGGGCAGAGAGCAGGGTTCAAATCACCCCACCTGGCCAGGACAATCCCTGGGTGCTCCCTTGGGCCACTCGCCTGACCCACCTCGCAGGGCTGTTGTTGCGAGGATAACACGGGGAGAACCACGCGCGCCCCCGGGAGCTCCTTGGAGGAGAAAGCGGGCGATGAATGCAATGCATGAAATATATGAGAGGCGACCAGGTTTTGCAGGTGAGGGGCCCCCGCCAGCCTCCGCTTCCAACACCCGGCACAACGACGCCGAAGTTTCCCAGCGGGCTCGGCTCGGGGAGCAGCGCTACTCCCCCCCGGCTCCCCTTCGCCCTCCTGGCTCTCTCTGCCGCCCACTGGGGACCCCCCTCACCTGCCAAGTCCGGAGCGCCGGTGGAAGTTGCATGCATGCATGCAGGGCGCCGCGTTGCCATTGCATTGCACTGCACTCCATGCAACGCCTGCACGCATGCATTGCCTTGCACGCCCGCCAAGGGGTCTCCCCGCGGTCCAATGCGTCCCCTCCGGCGCGGATGCAGCATTGCAAAAATAAACCCCCCCCGACGCAGCCCTACCTGGGGGGCAGCCTCCGCCTCCACCGCTCCGCCTCCGCGGGGATCCCCGGGCTCCATCCTGCCGCCCGATCTCCGCAGGGGTGCAGGCAGGCTGCGCGGGGTCTGCGCGGAAGAGCCCCTGCCCGCCCGGCCGTCGCCGCTGCGCTCATTCCATGGCCGGGAGAAGAGCGCTTCAAACAAAACGCCCGGCCCGCCAGGCCACGCTGGGAAACGTAGTTCGCGCACCCCGCGCGGGCGCGGAGCCCAAGGGCGAGGGGACTACGGATCTTGGCAGCCCCCGCGCCGGGGACGGAGGGGGAGAGGCCGGGTGCAGGGATGGAGGGACGGGTGGGCGAGTGAGTGAGTGAGTGGCAGCCGCCAAGCCTTGGCCGAGAGCCAGGAAGGGCCTCCCCGGAGGAGGAGGAGGAGGGAGGCGCAGAGCGGGAGGGAGGGAGGGAACCCCAGGGGTCATCTAGTGACGGCGCCCCAATTGAAAATTTGACTTTTTTTAAAAAAAATCTTTCGAATTTTTTAATTTTTCCCACGGCACACCAGGCAACATCTCGCGGCACACTAGTGTGCCGCGGAACAGTGGTTGGGAAACACTGGTGTAGGAAACAGTTGTAGGAACGATTCAGAGTGAAATTTGCCATTTCCCAAGCTTCCGCCCAGAAGCGTTGTGGTAAGCCTGAGTCGAAAAGCATCGCTTCCACCGCTTCCTGGAGCGTTCTGTTCCGCCTTTCTGCCATCCCGTTTTCCTGTGGTGAGTGCAGAACCGTCAACCTGTGACGTATCCCTTTCTGGCGAAAGTAATTCTGCAACGCAGTGAACTCCCCACCGCGGTCTGATTGGAAACTGGAAACCCTCAGTGAGAATTGGAGTTCCACTGCAGTGACCCACTCCCTCAGCATGGTGGCAGCTTCACCCTTGTCCTTCAGAGGTATCACCCAGCTGTTTCTGGAGTAATCATCTGTCAAGGTTAAAACATATTTAGCCCCACCCAAACTTGCAAAAAGGCGTAAGGCCAAAATATCTGCATGAACCAACTCAAAAGGTTTCTTGGTTACGCTGTCAGACCTAGGATAACTGCTCGTTTTTACCTTTGCCTTCTTGCATGCTCTGCAATCTAGGAACTTGGCACATGACTTCATTTTGCACCCCTCAATGCACCCTGGTATTTTTCTCACATATCCCCAATTGCAGGGGGACATCCTCCTGTGCCACAAATGATGACACATATAGTGAGTGGGAACATTTGCACACTGTGCCTGTGCTGACCCAGTGTTACCCTTACCTGCTTGAGACGTTTCCAGAATAGCCTGTTCTGACATTCAACACTGAATGCTGTTCAGTGTTCCAGTCCCGCCCCTGGAAATAGAGCATGCATTATTCTCAAAGCAAACCTTAAACCCATCTCTAACTAAAGAAGACACAGACAATAGACAGCATTACATCCCTCGGACCACAAATGCTTCCAGTTCAGCCTGCAAAAAAGGAACAAAAACAGAGCCAACAGTTGTCAGCTGTCTCTTGGAACCATCGGCAAGCGTGACTGTTTTTCCTTCAGAAACAGCTCTGCAGTTCCGCATTTGGCCACCAGATGGCAGCAGATGATGACTGTTTCCGCTGTCGATCACCCAGCGCTGTACATTGCTCTGGTCACTGTCCTTCACCGTTGCCATGGAAACCGCCAAATGATGTGGTTGGACCAAGGCCATTGCCCTGGGCAACCAGATTAGGTGGAACTGCTGGGTGACCTCTTAGCCCCACTCACCTCACAGAGTGTTTGTTGTGGGGGAGGAAGGGAAAGGAGAATGTTAGCCGCTTTGAGACTCCTTAAAGGGAGTGAAAGGCGGGATATCAAATCCAAACTCTTCTTCTTCTTCTAAGAAGCGATTTATTGTACAGCAGCAAAATAAATCAACAACCCGGGAGAGCGCACCAACATGCTGTCTCTCCCTCTCTCAAAACAGAAAGTAAATTCTTCCTCCTCTTCCTCCTCGCAGGGCTGACCTGGTGCCTGTTTACACCTTCGGGGAGAACGACATTTACCGACAGATCCGCTTCCCTGAGGGCAGCTTCGCTCGCCGCCTCCAGCTCGGTTTCAAGCAGCTGATCGGCATCGCCCCTTGCCTCTTCAGCGGGAGGGGCCTCTTCTCCAGCACCTCTTGGGGGATCCAGCCCATGGCTGCCCCCCTCACGGTGGTGGGTAAGGACCCACAAGGCTCCTCGTTCCTTCCTTAGCCTTCGCCTTGCACCCTAAAATCGCCTCCAACTCACCAACTTGCTTGCAAAGAGCCATAAACTCTTCAGAGTCGTACAAAACAGCAGGTTCTGGTCATCTCCCTTTCGCCCTCTCTTCGAACTGAATCGGAGACCTGTGGAATTGAATAGGACCCCCAAGGGTCATCTAGCCCAACCCCTCTGCAGGAATCCAATGAGCAGGCTCGTTTTATGGGGCTTGCTATGGAGGGAGCTGCGATTGCGTGTGTGTGTGCACACACAGACCGACTTCTCCCCTTCCTTGGAGGTTTCTAAGCAGAGGTTGGGTGGCCACAAATCAAGGAGTTGGGCTAAATGACCCTCAGGGGTCCCTTGGGTTCCTGAACTTAACCCACCCCTGAAACCCAAGGCCAGAGTGCAAAGCTGCTGGGGTGGGGAGGCCCTGGCTGCCATGGGGTGGGGGCGAGGGGCAGAGCAGACCCCCCAACTGTCCATGCTTCCTCTCCTTCCTGCAGTGGGGGAGCCTATCCCGGTCCCGGTCCGCCCGCGCCCCACCGAGGACGAGGTGAGCAGCTTCCACGCTCTCTACGTCGAGGCCCTGAAGGAGCTCTTTGACGCCCATAAAGAATCTTGCGGACTCCCGGCCTCCCAGCAGCTTCTTGTCACCTAGAGGGACCCAGACTTGACCCGAAGCAGCATCAGGGGACGCAAGGTTGTGATGGGGGGAGACACGTGGGAGACTTTGTCCCTCCCATCCCCATCTGTACACACTGATACGGAAGGGGGGCATGCCTTCCTTCACCCTTCCGCCGGTCACCAGACGGTCCGAGGCGATGACCTCAAGGGCACCCAGCCCCACATGTACCCCTCAGCCCCCACACCGTTGCACAAGCACCACACTTTACCCCAAGCCCCATAAATAAAGTGCCTTTCCCCCCTTTCCTACACTGATCCGCTATTACGGGCGAAATAAGCCCAAACGTCTTATGCCTCGCCTCCCGCTCTATTTTTACTATGGGTAGACCGTATAAAGTTGTATTTCCTATCTTTTGAATGGGTGCGTTCTACCCAATCAGAACCATGCGTTCGTCTTGCAGAGCTAGCTCAGCGAGCTCCTGCGCGCCTCATTTAACCTCTTGACAAGCTGCTGACGGCTCCCCGCTGGGAGAACAATGGAATCGAAACTTGTGAACTCATAAAAGTGTCAAATCTTGCTACAATGTATCTATTTTGTTTCCGACTTCAATCACCAATATCGAATGGACTAAAATCTTTAGAAATTCGTATAAAATCAACCACAACTCCGATTTCCTTGCTTTTGGTGTCAGTTGGCTCAGTCTCCTCGGGACTCCATGACACCTCCCCTGCCTCCATGATCCCCCGAGCGAGGCGTCACGTACTCAGGAAGACCCTAATCCGGTCAAATCGCTCTGCCAAGCCCTTCCTCCGGGAGATGCCAGGTGACTGTGCATATATGGACCATTCTCTTCCCATCACCGGCACTCAGGAAGTGCTTATCTGCGCATATCTCCAGCTCTGCATATTGCCTCCTCCCTCCTCCATATGTTAATCCTGTGTGACCCAACCTCTTCTTAATGTATTCATGATGTAATCTGTGTAACCCAACCTCTTCTTAATGTATTCATGATGTAATCTGTGTAACCCAACCTCTTCTTAATGTATTCATGATGTAATCTGTGTAACCCAACCTCTTCTTTATGTATTCATGATGTAACTGATGTATTTTGCACTGTATTCTGGGACATGGAGGGAAGTTTTAAAAGTTCATGTCACCCCTTTCTCGCTGTGCAATCTCGCCTTGAACCTGTTGCGCAATAAACTTGGATCTTCTGCAGCTTGCTCCTGTCTCCCGCTGAGCTTATTTTCCTCCTCAGGGACCTGAGAACTTAGTCTGACGAGCTGGGTGGCAGAGCAGCCCCGCACCCAGATTTTACCGTAAGAACACCATTTCCAATAAAAGGCGCCGTGCCTGATGTCTAATTTTGGGTCCTTGGTGCCCGAACTCCCTTTTTGTGCCCACCTGCGGAGCCCAAGGCTGGTTGTCTCATTCACACATGCATTATGAAGGCAAGGTCTGCAGGGCTCGGCAGCCAGAGAAGCAGGTCGTGGCCCCTGTTAGAATACCTGACCCATGATTGCAGTCATGGGATTGTTGTCTTTTACATGACGGTGTATGTTTTGACTCCACAGAGTGGGAAGTGACGGAGAAAGGATGTTTGTGTTCCGTGAAATGGGACTAATGTCCTTTGTTCTTCCTCTTTGCTGCCTGATGCTAGAAAGAGAGGGAGCCATGTTGCAGTGCTCTCTGTGTGTTTATATGTAAATAAAGTAGATTAGCCAAAATGCTGAGTTCTGTTACGCATGATGCGCATACTCTGCGGATCCCTAAGTGTGCTGGTGTCGGTTGGCATCAGTCCAGGCTGAAGAAAGCTTTTGAAGCTCCCGAACGATCGATCAGGAGGGAGAGAACATACCAGTCGGGCATGTTTCTCTGCCAGGGTCCTACTCGGGTGTAGGCCGAGCTCCTGACAGGCCCTGGATCCATGGCACTGGCTTGAGGGGGCTGCCCACACGCCCTCCGGGTGAGCAGCTAGGAGCTTGCCTGTCTGCAAGAGAAAAGATCATTTGGACATGCAGGCCTAGCTCTTACTCGGAAAATGGGGGCTGTTACGGAAATTACGGGGGGGGGCACATCTTTAAAGTTAAATATTACAAATATTATGCCTGAATGTATCCTTTCAACTTGACAGCTCAGGGAAGTTAAGTAAAGGTAAAGGTACCCCTGCCCGTACGGACCAGACTTGCCAGACTCTAGGGTTGTGCGCTCATCTCACTCTATAGGCCGGGAGCCAGCGCTGTCTGCAGACACTTCCGGGTCACATGGCCAGTGTGACAAGCTGCATCTGGCGAGCCAGCGCAGCACACGGAACGCCGTTTACTTTCCCGCTGGTAAGCGGTCCCTATTTATCTACTCGCACCCAGAGGTGCTTTCGAACTGCTAGGTTGGCAGGCGCTGGGACCGAACGACGGGAGCGCACCCTGCCGCGGGGATTCGAACCGCCGACCATGCGATCAGCAAGTCCTAGGTGCTGAGGTTTTACCCACAGCGCCGCCCGCGTCCCGTCAGGGAAGTTACCTAGCTTTAAAATAATATAAAATCATCTCCTTTCCCAGTTCCCCCCATTCCAAAGCTATTTTCCCCTGGCAAAAGGACTCCAGGAAGTTCTCAGAGGTGACAATTGCTGGGCTCATTGTTAGCCAAGGGAAGCCAAATCTCATCCCCTGACTCGCCTCAGGCTCCAGACATGCAAAGGAACTTCTATTGTACTTTTGGGTGGTGGGTACTTAAGACATATTTGTCTATGCTAGTCTTATACCTGAGTCTTGCCCTTATGCTAATCTTGTACCAAGGACTTGTCTGGACATGTTTGCCAAGGTTAACCCCTCCCCTTTTGTGACATGTCAGTGATGGTGTACAAACTGTATTCTGGGATGTGGTGGGAAAGTGTTAAAAGTCTTTGTCACCCCATCCTCAGGGTTCAAAATTTGCTCTTTGAAACTACTGTGCAATAAACTTTGGTCTACAGCTATTTGCTCCGGTTGGTGGCTGGACTCCTTCCTTTATTCCGCAGGGACCCGCGGGCTCTGCCTGATGGGCTGGGGGACTGAGCAGCCTCGCACCCAGATTTTTCCTTAACAGGGGCCCTGCTCTTTGGCCAGGAAAAAGAGGGAGGGTAAGCTGGGCTTACTGCCAACCTAGCAGTTTGAAAGCACGTCAAAGTGCAAGTAGATAAATAGGTACCACTCTGGCGGGAAGGTAAACGGCGTTTCTGTGCACTGCTCTGGTTCGCCAAAAGCGGTTTAGTCATGCTGGCCACATGACCCGGAAAAACTGTCTGCAGACAAACGCCGGATCCCTTGGCCAATAAGCGAGATGAGCGCCGCAACCCCAGAGTCGGCCACGACTGGACCTAATGGTCAGGGGTCCCTTTACCTTTAAGCTGGGCTTGGGGATCTGTTTGCCCAAGGGGCTCAAGGACCCTTCTCTGACTGCAGGAGCAACTCAGGACATGACCGGGTCAGGTGGAGGAAGGGCGGGGTGTGTGTGCCAGGAGTCTCAGGCCAAAGGGGGATGGGAGAGAGGGGCCGCGGTTCAGCATTCCCCTTTGCCCACCCATCGTGTGCACTCTGTGCATGCCCCAAGGCAACTCCCAGTTTGCACCCTGGTTTTGAGTGGAAATCTGGGTACTGTTATCCCCTGAGGTCCTCATGCAGGTCAGAGAAATAAATGCCAGCAAAAAGCGGCTATTCAGCCCGATCGTCCTTTCGTGGTTGCCAAGGTGACTTGAAATCTGGGTATCCCTGGTTGCAGCTCGCCCCGCGAGGTCCTTTCACCAATCAGGATAAATCAAGAGACCACAGCCAGGTATAGGAAAGCAGGAAGCAGCTATTAAGCCTTGTCTTTATTGTTGCGATAAGATTTCAACCTCTAAGCCAGGAAAGAGTAAGCCCCAAGCAAAGGCATGTAACTCCTTTTAGAAGTTACATTTCCCCCCTACAATTCATTTCAGAGAAGCTTCATTCAAACTTCATGCCCTGCCATAAAACAGGTGAAGCGACAGACAGACCTTTGAGTCCATGACCTGTCACCTGTCAGTCAAGGTGTCAGTGTATTGCCTGCCTTTTCCTCTCGGAGCAAATATTTTACGTTCCCTTTGGAATTACAGTTATGTCAGCTCAGTTCTGCTCATCCAGTCTCTTGTGCCAATCTTGTGAGTATACAGTATGATTTTCTGTCTTTCCCTTTATCAGGTCTTTTCTGTCTTTCCCTTTATTTTCTGTCTTTTCTGTCTTTCCCTTTATCAGGTGTTGCCCACTGACAGCTGAGAGGAAAAGGTCCGAGTTGGTGCTCTTCTGCTTCTGGGATCATGGCCACCCCTGCTCTGCCCAGCACTGCGGCTCAGAAACACTTTATTTATGCTTTTGTATTTCTTGTTTTACCCTCCTGTACAAAATAAAACAGTTTGTTTGGATAGTTACAGTGTTTTTCCATTGCTTTCCATTCATACAACAGGGTTTTATTGACTTAATTGACGATTTCCACAAACCTCGGAAAGCTCAGTCGGTAGAGAACGACGTTAAATAAGTTGGAGTTCTTGTTATTAAATACACCAAGAAAAAAGCGCACCAAGCTCTCTGGCCAATATAAGTTTCAGTAGTGGGAGGGGTCCCTACTCACAAGTCAACAGTCAGTTGTAAGAAAAACTAATCCATTCAAAAGTAAGTATTCTGACAAGGATTACAAACTCAAATAGAGATTACGAACTGGAACAAAGATTACAAACTCATAACAAACTCATAAGGATATGTATAATACAATAATTCGTTACAGTATTAGAGATAAGAGTTCATGAGTAGAGAAAAGTTCACATTAGTCCATAGTCAGATTTGACATGAAGATCTTAGTTTCAATCACTGAGCAGAAGTCAGAAGACAATTATGGATCAGAAACCAGGACAGGGCCCTGTTTCGATGTATTCACCTTCATCAGCTAATTTTTAAAGGGTCGCCTAAGTTTGAAGAATTCGTGTAAATATATCCTATCATTTTCTACGTTTCTCAGAGATAACAACTAAGTGTGGGCAGATCAACCTGTATCTTGAGCTTTTTTGTAAAGCAAGAGATTCCCATGTTACACCGGGTTGGACTAGATGACCCTCGTGGTCCCTTCCAGCTCTGCAATTCTATAATTTTATGGTTCTGTTTTAAGCCCTGCTGTTTGATGGGTGTTGACCTGCTCTTTGCAGAGGGTTTTTCTGAGCGCTGCAGCGTTTGCCTGCTATTTACGCAGCTCTTCTTATGAAAGCCATTGTCCATTAAGGTGATTTAAAGTTTAAGGGGCTGCCAACGCTGTTTCTGATTGGGCGGCTGTCAAACAAAGTGGCGCCTGATTGGTCAGTTTTCAGGTTACAAGGGAAATGGAGGTTTCTCGCCTTATTTTGGCATGTTGTGAATGCACCTGTCTGTGTATAGGGGGTTGAACTTATGTTCGTGTGCACCTGGTTTGGGGAGGGGAGCGGGGCTGGACTAGATCTCCCTAGGGCTCCCTCCTAACTCTATAAATTTACAATTCCATGTGGAGGGAGGGCCTTCCACTGAGATCTGGCTGAAAGGAGCAAGGCTGGGTAGCGAGCCCCTTCCAGGCTCCATGGAGGGCACAACCCCTCCCCCCAAAATAGGGAGAGGCTGCCCTGCCCTGAGGCAGGAAGCAATGTCATTGCCAGAAAAAGGTTTGCTTAATTTCTACCTTTGCCCTCTCCTGGGTCAGGTCAGCTTGGACCTCACTGCCCTGCCTGGCAGGAGACGGAGGAGGGGGCAACCTTTGAACAGCACCCAACACCCCCACCCACAGGGTGCTTCCGAAACCTTGGTGTCTTTCTTCCAGGGGCACCTAAAGGCCATCAGGAAGAGCTGCGCTTGATCCCTTTGAAAGGGAGGCAGCTGCAGCTGCGGATCCTCAGAGCACTCTTCACCTGCTCAGAGGCACTCTTTCTTCCCTAGAGCTACAGTGCCACCAAAGCTGCATTAACTGCATTTCAGCAAGGCTGAAAGGGGGGGGGTCTTGAATCTCCAGTCACACTTCCCAGGATTGTGCCCCAGAGAGGCCACTTTGGTGCTGCTAACACAGTTGTTTCACTTCACCCCGGGAAGCACACTCCATTGTCTCTCCAGGCAGACAGATGCCAACCAAAGGGGGCCCTTTGGGTCCCTTCCAACTCTTCTGTTTTATGACTCTACAGTGAGCGTCATGGTCTCTGCCACTCTGTGCTCTGTCGACATTGTAGTGTTTTAAAAAATCACCTGTTTCTAAAATGGTTCTGAGCTGCTTTTTACTGCATTTTGTGCATCTCCTTGAACCATGTGCATGGAAGGAGATTAATTTATTAATCATTATCATGATGGAACGGGGCCAACTCTGAATTACAAAGATGTCCGCTAACGTGACCATGACGGCTGGCAGTCATCTCAACCCTGGCGGGTGCAAGTCCCTTGCTGGCAGCTTTGGGGCCTGGAGACAGAGAAGGAATGACTGCTTTGGGGAGCAGAGCATAGAAGCGCAGCACAACCAGACGCCTTCACCTGCCCCGGCTGCAACAAAACATCTCTCTCCTGCATCGGTCTCTAAAGCCACAGCAGGTGCTGTGAACTTCCTAGAGTTTGACCTAACTCTCAAAGGTGTCCTCCTCTATTGTCTCCCGAGACAGACAGGTGCCAACCTGGATAATAATAATAATAATAATAATAATAATAATAATAATAATAATAATAATTTATTTATACCCTTCCCATGTGGCAGGGTTTCCCCAGCCACTCTGGGCGGCTTCCAACAGAACACTAAAATACAATAACCTATTAAACATTAAAAGCTTCCATACAGAGGGCTGCCTTCAGATGTCTTCTAAAAGTCTGGTAGTTGTTTTTCTCTTTGACATCTGGTGGGAGGGCATTCCACAGGACGGGTGCCACCACCGAGAAGGCCCTCTGCCCGGTTCCCTGTAACTTGGCTTCTCGCAGCGAGGTTACCACCAGAATGCCCTCGGAGCTGGACCTCAGTGTCCGGTCAGAATGATGGGGGTGGCGACGCTCCTTCAGGTCTACTGGACCTTTGAGGCTGTTTAGGGCTTTCAAGGTCAGCACCAACACTTTGAATTGTACTCGGAAATGTACTGGGAGCCAATGGAGATCTCTCAGGACCAGTGTTATAATCTGGAGTGCTAGCAGAAGCCAGTGCAGGGACTCCTCCTGGCATAATGGGATCCCCCCCAATCCACTCCAGGACATCAGAGGAACCCCCAGAATAACACGCAGGAGGAGGGGAGGGGAGATTCTTCCGGTGGGCACACAGAAATGCTTGCACTGACAGAACGAATAATAGAACAACATAATTGCAGAGTTGGAATGGACCCTCAAAGGTTCTCCAGCCCCACTGTGACCTAGGTAAAGGTATTCCAATCGGGATTCAGGCCTCATCACGGGACTGAAACTGCCTTGGTCGCACTGGTTGATGATCTCCGGTGGGCTAGGGACAAAGGTGAGAGCTGTTTCCTAGTTCTGCTGGATCTCTCAGCGGCGTTTGATACCATCGACCATAACATCCTTCTGGACCGTCTTGAGGGGCTGGGAGCTGGGGGCACTGTCATACAGTGGTTCCGCTCCTTCCTCCTGGGCCGTGTTCAGAAAGTGGTGGGGGGGGGATGAGTGTTCAGACCCCTGGGCTCTCACTTGTGGGGTGCCTCAGGGTTCTGTCCTCTCCCCCATGCTTTTCAACATCTACATGCAGCCGCTGGGAGAGATCATCAGGGGGTTTGGGCTGAGTGTTCATCAGTATGCGGATGATACCCAGCTCTACCTCTCTTTTAAATCAGAACCAGTGAAGGCAGTGAAGGTCCTGTGTGAGTGTCTGGAGGCGGTTGGAGGATGGATGGTGGCAAACAGATTGAGATTGAATCCTGACAAGACAGTAACCGTGCCCCTGAAGGACCAGGTGCGCAGCCTGGGAGTCATTTTGGACTCACAGCTGTCCATGGAGGCACAGGTTAAATCCGTGTCCAGGGCAGCTGTGTACCAGCTCCATCTGGTACGTAGGCTGAGACCCTATCTGCCCGCGGACTGCCTCGCCAGAGTGGTGCATGCTCTGGTTATCTCCCGCTTGGACTACTGCAATGCACTCTACGTGGGGCTACCTTTGAAGGTGACCTGGAAACTACAACTAATCCAGAATGCAGCAGCCAGACTGGTGACTGGGAACGGCCGCCGAGACCATATAACACCGGTCTTGAAAGACCTACATTGGCTCCCAGTACGTTTCCAAGCACAATTCAAAGTGTTGGTGCTGACCTTTAAAGCCCTAAACGGCCTCAGTCCAGTATACCTGAAGGAGCATCTCCACCCCAGTCGTTCTGCCCAGACAATGAGATCCAGCCCCAAGGGCCTTCTGGCGGTTCCCTCACTGCGAGAAGCCAAGTTACAGGGAACCAGGCAGAGGGCCTTCTCGGTAGTGGCGCCCTCCCTGTGGAACGCCCTCCCACCAGATGTCAAAGAGCACAACAACTACCAGACTTTTACAAGACATCTGAAGGCAGTCCTGTTTAGGGAAGCTTTTAATGTTTGATGTATCATAGTATTTTAATATTCTTTTGGAAGCCGCCCAGAGTGGCTGGGGAAACCCAGTCAGATGGGCGGGGTATAAATAATAAATTATTATTATTATTATTATTATTATTATTATTATTATTATTATTATTATTATTAAGGGACCCCTGACCATTAGGTCCAGTCGTGACTGACTCTGGGGTTGTGGCGCTCATCTCGCTTTATTGGCCGAGGGAGCCGGCGTACAGCTTCCGGGTCATGTGGCCAGCATGACTGAGCTGCTTCTGGCGAACCAGAGCAGCGCACGGAAACGCCGTTTACCTTCCCGCCGGAGTGGTACCTATTTATCTACTTGCACTTTGAGGTGCTTTCGAACTGCTAGGTGGGCAGGAGCAGGGACCGAGCAACGGGAGCTCACCCCGTCGCGGGGATTCAAACCACCGACCTTCTGATTGGGAAGTCCTAGGCTCTGTGGTTTAACCCACAGCGCCACCCGCATCCTACTGTCACCTAGGGGCCCATAAATCTGCCCAGCCAGCCTTCCCCCTGGGCTCACAGCTACTGAAGGACCGTAGCAGGTAGGGGCACCTACCTGGCACACAGAAGGGCCCAGCTGCCAAGCCCCCAGGGCAGCATCTCCCGGCGGGGCAGGGAATTCATGCTTCTGGAGAGGCACTGGTGCCGCTGCCAGGCACAAGGTGGATGGGCAAAGGTCTCCGTCTGAGGCAGCTTGGAGAAGAGAGGCGGGTAGACAGGCCAATCGATCCTGGCACCCCAGCCTTTGTCTCATGGGCCAAGAGGGCGGGGCAGAACTGGGACGAGGGCCAAGGGGAAGGAGCCAAGGGCCAGCAAGGCAGCTACTGGTTGTTGGGGATGGAGCGACTGGCTCTAGTGCCCTGGCTGGGGGTCAAAATAAATGAATCTGAGGGTGCCTCTGGGCACACAGAGTTTGGGAGCCGCTGGGCTTGACTTCTTAAGTTTCCTGGAGCCCGGAGGAGGAGAGCTCAGCCAGGTCCCCTTTGCCTCACCTGGGTGACAGCAGCGTCCTTATTGCCAACTCACCTGGGGACCAAAGTGCAGGCGGCAGAGAGTGACTTGTGAATTGCAGCCACGGGCAAGAAAACGTCTTCTCCTGGACAAGTGAGCCTCTTTCCTCCTCCTCCTCCTGCCCCACATGCTGCCCCCTTCCTGAGGGCACGGCTGAAGGGGAGCAGCTGGGCTTTGGGATGCAGGTCAGAGGCCACGTGTGCTGAACACACCTGCGTCTTCACGCTCTCCCTCCTGCCAAGGCAGGGGCTCCTCCTGGCTGGAGTCCTGCTGCAGATCCCCCCCACAACCCCCCCCCCGGATTCCCCCCCCCAGGGTCAGAAGATGGCGCTGCAGAAACACCTGGAGGCCCTTAGCGTCTTCCAGTGGGTCCTCAGCTACCTCTTCTTTGGTAAGTTGGGAGCTGGGGTGGGAGGGAGGGAGGGGCAGGGGGTGCTCAGGGAAGAGGGGCAGCTTGGCTTCCTCCCACAGCTGTCAACTTTTCCCTTTTCTTGCGAGGAATCCTTTTCGGAATAAGGGAATTTCCCTTTAAAAAAGGGAAACGTTGGCAGCTATGCCTCCCCCTCCTCCTGGGGCCTGGAGGGCCGAGGTTGAGGAAGCCTGCCCTAGATGGACCCCTTCAGACACCTCCCCACCACCCAGGGAGCTTTCAGCCTGGAGGGCCGGCCTGCCCCTCACCTGCCTCTGGCCTCCCCCCCAGGTGCCTTCTTCTCCATTCTCCTGGTCTACCTGCTCTTCACCTCCTACTGGTCTATCAGCGTCCTGTATTTCGCCTGGTGGATCTATGACTGGGATACAACAGAGAGAGGTGAGTTCGATTCCCCCCAACCCTACCTGGAGGCCAGGTGAAAGGCGCCTCTCCTTGTCTGAGAAGGGTGCTGAGCCCCACACCCAGACCCACACAGCTGGAGCTGCTGCCTCGCCCTGCCCCTCCTCCTCCAGCTCACCCCCTTCCCCTGGGGCAGCTTGCGACCATCCCAAACCTGTTTTCCTCACTGCTATTTACTGTTATCTATTTTCCAAGACAGTTTCCAATAAATGACACAATGGCAGAAGGCATTTCAACTCTCTCTCTCTCTATGGAGGGCAGAAAAATCAGCTGCATTTACTTATGTACAGTGGTACCTCGGGTTACAGACGCTTCAGGTTACAGACTCCGCTAACCCAGACTCCGCTAACCCAGAAATTAGTACGTTAGGTTAAGAACTTTGCTTCAGGATGAGAACAGCAGGAGGCCCCATTAGCTAAAGTGGTGCTTCAGGTTAAGAACAGTTTCAGGTTAAGAACGGACCTCTGGAACGAATTAAGTTCTTAACCCAAGGTACCACTGTATTTATAATTATTTATTAAATTTTACTATAAAAAACACACAGAATCCTGTAACTGACACGAATCAAAAGAACCCTCCCCAAAATATAACATAGAATCAGAGTTGGAAGGGACCCCAAGGAGCATCTTGCTCCTCATTATTAATGAATTAATTAATAATAATATATCAAGTATTTGAAATACAAAAATGTCTCCGTGACCAAGCGGTGTACAAACCGGACCACCAAAGGGCTGTCAGGTGGAAGGTGGAGCTAGCAGGTCTCCTGCGGCTCCAGAGGGCAGGATCTGAACCCATGACTTCACATGGCAAGAAAGGAGATTCCGACTCCACGTCAGGAAGTAGTTTTTGAGGGTTAGGGCTGTTCCTCAGTGGGTCGGACTCCCTCGGAAGGCAGCAGGCTCTCCTTCTTGGGAGGTTTTTAAGCAGAGGTCGGGTGGTCACCTGCCAGGGATTCCTCAGCTGCGATTCCTGCGTTGCAGGGGGTTGGGCTGGATGACCCCTGGGGGTCCCCTTCCAACCCCACAGTTCTCTGACTCCATCCCTTGCCTGAACCCTTGTCTTCGCAGGTGGGCGCCGCTGTGACTGGATGAGGCGCTGGAGAGTCTGGGAGCTCCATCGGGATTATTTCCCCATCAAGGTATGAGAAGGGGGCTGGCAGGGCTCCTGAAGGATGCCCAGGGTCTCTGGAACCCCTGGAGACCAGATCACGGAGAAGGAGGAGGTGGTGGCTGTCAAAGGCTGCTGGCCATGGAATCTGCGCATGCCCACCAATGGAAAGCGAGGCACTCCTCTGAATGTGACATTCAGGTGTGAGAAGGGGGCTGGCAGGGCGACGGAGGCTGCTGGCCATGGAATCTGCGCACTGACATTCAGGTGGGGGTCCAAATGCCAAAGGACTTGCCCCTCTTGCCTTGCAGCTGGTGAAGACGGCCGAGCTGCCCCCGACGCGGAACTACGTCCTGGGCTCCCACCCCCACGGGATCATCTGCGCGGGGGCCTTTTCCGCCTTCTGCACCGAGGCCACGGGCTTCCCCCGCGCCTTCCCCGGCCTCCGCCCCAGCCTGGCCGCCCTCGCAGGGCTGTTCCGCATTCCCGTCTACCGGGACTACCTGATGAGCTTAGGTGAGGCCAACGGGGCGAGGAATGGAGAAGGAAGGGGGGCAAGGGAAGTCCTTGGGAACATGACCCATGGAGTCCACAGGCGGCTGAGACGTCCTCTTGTGCTTCTAGCCGGTCGGGGTGGGGAAGTGGGGTGGCCCCTCCCCTAAGGACCACCTTCAAGAACCTGCCTGGCCCATCCAATGGGAGGAACCACCCCAGTCTCAGTCTCAGGAATGCCTTCCCAGAGCCCCTGGGAATATAATTCCCCAGCAAGAATGCCTGTTTTTCCTCCCATTCTTTGCTCCTGTGCAAAAGAAAAGGGCTGTTCGGTTGCGCAAATAATACACAGAATTGACCTGCGCCTCCATGGACAGCGGTGAGTCCAGAATGACTCCCAGGCTGCGCACCTGGTCCTTCGGGGGCACAGTTACCCCATTCAGGACCAGGGAGTCCCCCACACCTGCCCGCCCCCTGTCCCCCAAAAACAGTACTTCTGTCTGGTCAGGATTCATCCTCAATCTGTTAGCTGCCATCCACCCTTCAACCGCTTCCAGACGCGCTGATCCTTTGCCAGCGACCCTTCTGCCCTTTAATACTCAGAGTTGGAGGAGAATTGCGAGGGTCCTCTAGTCCAACCCCCTGAAAAGCAAGGAACCTTTGCTTCCTCCCACTTCCAGGGGGTGTCCCGGTCAACAAAAGGTCCCTGGACTTCCTCCTGAGTGGCCCTCCCGGGCACGCGGTGGCCATCGTGGTGGGGGGCGCCTCCGAGTCCCTGGACAGCGCCCCTGGAGAGCAGCGCGTCCGCCTTCAAGGGAGGAAGGGCTTCGTGCGCCTGGCGCTGCAACACGGGTATGGGCACCGAGGGGGCAGGGGGGTGTCGGGGGGGGCATTGGGTGCCGGTCAGCAATATCTCGGCCTAGTGAGCATGGCAGTGCTTCCTGGTGGAGTTTGCCCCAATGAAGCAATTGCGAGGACTGAAGGTCCCTGCCCTTCCTTGCCGTATAATTTTTCATACATTTTCACAATAACCTTCCTAACAAATAATTCCACTGTTCCATAAGTGGACTCTCCACCCCACTGTGTTTTTACTCAAACCTTTTCTACTGCGTTGTATCTTTATCTATTACAAAAAAAATTACAATTATGTTGTCATTTTTCTTCTTCTGCTTTTATCTTGAATCGTTTTCGCGATTTCATTTGACTGTAATATTTTTTAAGTAATCCACAAACGGCCTCCATCCTTCTGTAGAAAGTTCATCATTCTGATCTCTTAATTTTGCTGTGAGCTTTTCCATTTCTGCCTAGTCCATTTCCTTCAAAAGCCACTCCTCCTTCGCTGGGACCTTCGCTTTCTCCCCAATTATTATTATTTATTATATTATAACAAATATTGTAATTTAATATAATTCTGTGAATATAATATTCTAGCTGCTATTGTCACAAAAATAAATAGTTTAGTCATCTTCTATCCTACACCTCTCCCTATTATGCCCATAAGAAAAGCTCCTGGTCTTTTGGGAATAGACCACTTAAACATTTTCTCCATTTCATTATATATCTTTCCCCAAAAGCCTTTCGCTTTCCTAGGTCTCCACCACATATGGAAGAAAGACCCATCTATCTATTTCTAGCATTTACTTGACACATTTTTATAAATCTTGGCCAGTTTATTTGGCATTAAATACCACCTGTACAACATTTTAAGATAGTTTTCTCTTAATGTATAACAGACCGTGAATTCCATATGCTAAGGTCCCTCCCTTCCCCCAGCCTAGCCTCCCTCGCAAGGTTCTTGGTTGGGTTAAAGGCTCTCCCTGACCCGACATTCCTTCTTCCTCCTCTTCCTCCTCGCAGGGCTGACCTGGTGCCTGTTTACACCTTCGGGGAGAACGACATTTACCGACAGATCCGGTTCCCCGAGGGCAGCTTCGTTCGCCGCTTCCAGCTCGGTTTCAAGCAGCTGATCGGCTTCGCCCCTTGCCTCTTCAGCGGGAGGGGCCTCTTCTCCAGCACCTCCTGGGGGATCCAGCCCATGGCTGCCCCCCTCACGGTGGTGGGTAAGGACCCACTAGGCTCCCCATTCCTTCCTTAGCCTCCGCCTCCTGCCCCACAAACACCCCCGACTCACCAACTTGCTTGCAAAGAGCCATAAACTCTTCAGTATCGTACAAAACAGCAGGTTCTGGTCATCTCCCTTTCGCCCCCTCCTAGAACTGAATCGGAGACCTGTGGAGTTGAATGGGACCCCCAAGGGTCATCTAGCCCAACCCCTCTGCAGGAATCCAATGAGCAGGCTCGTTTTATGGGGCTTGCTATGGAGGGAGCTGAGATTGCACACACACACACACACAGAGAGAGAGAGAGAGAGAGAGAGAGAGAGAGAGAGAGAGAGAGAGAGAGACTTCCTTCTCCTCATCCTTGGAGATTTCTAAGCAGGGGTTGGTTGGCCATTAATCAAGGGGTTGGGCTAAATGACCCTTAGGGTCCCCTCCATTCCTGCACTCAAGCCACCCCTGAATCCCAAGCCAGGGTGCAAAGCTGCTGGGGTGGGGAGGCCCTGGCTGCCATGGGTGGGGGGAGAGGGGCAGAGCAGACCCCCCAACTGTCCATGCTTCTTCTCCTTCCTGCAGTGGGGAAGCCTATCCCGGTCCCGCGCCGCCCGCGCCCCACCGAGGACGAGGTGAACAGCTTCCACGCTCTCTACGTCGAGGCCCTGAAGGAGCTCTTTGACGCCCATAAAGAATCTTGCGGACTCCCGGCCTCCCAGCAGCTTCTTGTCACCTAGAGGGACCCAGACTTGACCCGAAGCAGCATCAGGGGACACAAGGTTGCGGTTGGGGGGAGACACGCGGGAGTCTTTGTTCCCCCATCCCCATCTGTACACACCGTTTCCAATAAAAGGCGCCGTGCCTGATGTCTGATTTTGGGTCCTTGGTGCCCGAACCCCCTTTTGTGCCCGCCTGCGGAGCCCAAGGCTGGTTGTCTCATTCACACGTGCATTATTAAGGTGAGGTTGGCAGAGCCCGGCAGCCAGAGAAGCAGGCCTTGGCGCTGGCTTGAGGGGGCTGCTCACAAGCCCTCCGGGTGAGCGACCAGCAGCTTGCCTGCCTGCAAGAGAAAAGATCATTCGGACATGCAGGCCAAATTCTTACTTGGAAAACGGGGACCCTGCTCTTGTTGTTGTTGTTGAGTCGTTTAGTTGTGTCCGCCTCTTCGTGACCCCCTGGACCAGAGCACGCCAGGCCCTCCTGTCTTCCGCTGCCTCCCTCATGCTGGTAGCTTCGAGAACACTGTCCCACCATCTCGTCCTCCATCAGTCCCCTTCTCCTTGTGCCCTCCATCTTTCCCAGCATCAGGGTCTTTTCCAGGGAGTCTTCTCTTCTCATGAGGTGGCCAAAGTCTTGGAGCCTCAGCTTCAGGATCTGTCCTTCCAGTGAGCACTCAGGGCTGATTTCCTTCAGAATGGAGAGGTTGGATCTTCTTGCCGTCCATGGGACTCTCAAGAGTCTCCTCGCCCTGCTCTTATGGGCCAGGAAAAAGAAGGAGGGGGAGCTGGGCTTGGGGATCTGCTTGCCCGAGAGGACCCTTCTCTGACTGCAGGAGCAACTCAGGACATGCCTGGGTCGGGTCGGGTGGAGGCAGGGGTGGGTGTGCCAGGAGTCTCAGGCCAAAGGGGGAGGGGAGAGAGGGTCCCCTTTGCCCACCCGTAGACGTACACTCATTGTGTGCCTTCTGTGCATGCCCTGAGGCAACCCCCAGCTTGCACCCTATTGTCGTGAAGAATAGCTTTGGTTCCTCGAGGAATGGAAATCTGGGTATTGCTGGTTGCAGTGAGCAAGTTATCCCCAGAGGTCCTCCTGCCGGTCGGAGAAATAAATACAAGCAAAAAGCAGCTATTCAGCCCGATCGTCCTTTCATGGTTGCCAAGGTGACTTGAAATCTGGGCATCCCTGGTTGCAGTGCGCCCCGCGAGGCAGAAGCCAGACATGTGCTCTGGCAGGTTACAGAGACCACAGTGTTCCCCAAGCTGGCGCCCTCCGGAATTTTTGGACTACAACTCCCATCAGCGCCCTGGACTGGCACTGGCAACAGAAACTGTGGGAGCCACAAAGGCTGGGGCAAGGTTGGCAGAGGGCAATGGGTCAGCACAATGGTTTTGGATAGTCGTGCAATTAATTTCTGCTGTTCTGAATTTTATCAGACTGTTGTCTTCCTTAGTGGGTCACACACTCCGACTTAATGAAAGATGCTATTCTGTAGGGCAAGGCGGGGAGATGCTAACTTTGACCTTCTTAAGCTCCCCGGAGGAGAGCCAGGGTGGAAAGAGACCGGGAATGAAATAACACGCCTTGTCTCCTTTCGGAGGAGAGCTCAGACAGAAAGGAGAGCTCAGAAAGCCTCACCTGCCTGACAGCAGCCTCCTTATCGCAGACTCACCTGGGGACCAAAGTGCAGGCAGCAGAAGGAGACATCTGCGCTGGAGCCGCTGGCAGGACAACATTTTTGTTCAGCTTTTAATGTTTAATAGGTTATTGTATTTTAATATTCTGATGGAAGCCGCCCAGAGCGGCCGGGGAAACCCAGCCAGATGGGCGGGGTATGTATATATATATATATATATATATATATATGCTTTCGTAGATTTTCACGGGTACAGGAATGCAGGTTTTGGTGTCTTCGGGTGTCTTCCCGTGTAAGAGTTGGGGTGTCTAGGCCTAGACACCCCAACTCTTACACGGGAAGACACCCGAAGACACCAAAACCTGCATATATATATATATATATATATATATAATAATAATTATTATTATTATTGCTACAAGTCACCCCAACTGCTGCTTCCCTCCCCAGGAGGGATGGGCTGAAGGGGAGCAGGTGGGCTTTGGGGCGCAGGTCAGAGGTCACTTGTGCTGGACACACCTGCAGGTGCAGCTCTTGGCTGGAGCCCCGTTGCAAAGACCCTGCTGCCCCCCCAACTCCCCCCATCCCAGGAGGCTGGTCAGGGAGGGAGGCGGCAGAGGCAGCCCCAGCCCCAGGCAGGACAACATTTTCACTTGCGATAAGCGACGCAGTTTCCTTCTCCCTTTCCCTCCGCGCAGGGCTGACCTGGCGCCCGTTTACACCTTCGGGGAGAACGACACTTACCCGTGTCTCCGCTTCCACGACGGCAGCTTCGTCCGCAGCCGCCAGGTCCGCTTCATCTTCTCCAGCTACTGCTGGTGGATCGTGGCCCATGTCGGCCCCATCACGGTGCTGGGCAAGGACCCGCCAGGCTGCCCATCCCTTCCTCGGCCTCCCGTCTGCCGCCCTGACTCACCCACCGGCTTGCAGAGCCGTGAACTCTCCAGCCTCGGGCAAAGCGGCACCTTCTGGCGCGCCTCTCTCTCGCGCGCTGCCTGCGCCAAGCCCCCTGCAACTGAGCGGGAGACCCGTGGAGTTGGAAGGGCCCCCCCAGGGTCATCTAGCCCAACCCCCCTGCGAGGCAGGAATCAAACGAGCCGCCTCGTTTTATGGGGCTTGCTATGGAGGGAGCTGCGATTGCACCCCCACACAGGCCCAGACGGGGGGGGGGGCATATGGGCCCGGGCCTCCGATTCCAAAGGGGGCCTCGGTCAGCGTATTCACAATCGCTAGGAAAGCATTTTTAAATGTAAATACTTAAAATAATCTTTTTCCCTATGTATTTTTAAAAAGCACTATTGTATATCTATAGTTTCCATTTTGTCTTTATATGCAGATACGGTTCAAGCCTTGAAATAAAATTATTTGTCAGCATAGCTTTTGTGAAAATTATTTATATACTTACTTATTTAAAAGACTTCAGTTATCCCCAGGGTAAAAAAAAATGGGGGGGAGGGCACATTATCTACCTGGCCCGGGCCTCTGCCTGGCTCTGCAAGGCCCTGTGCGCGCGCGCACACCCCGTCTTCCTTCTCCCCTTCCTTGGAGGTTTCTAAGCAAAGGTTGGTTGGTCACTAATCAAGAATTCCTGCATTGCAGAGGGTTGGGCTGGATGACCCTTGGGGTCCCCTCCATTCCTGCACCTAAGCCACCCCTGAAACCCAAGGCCAGAGTGCAAAGCTGCTGGGGTGGGGAGGCCCTGGCTGCCATGGGGTGGGGGCGAGGGGCAGAGCAGACCCCCCAACTGTCCATGCTTCCTCTCCTTCCTGCAGTGGGGGAGCCTATCCCGGTCCCGCGCCGCCCGCGCCCCACCCAGGACGAGGTGAACAGCTTCCACGCTCTCTACGTTGAGGCCCTGAAGGAGCTCTTTGACACCCATAAAGAATCCTGCGGCCTCCCGGCCTCCCAGCAGCTCCTCGTCACCTAGAGGGACCCAGACTTGACCCGAAGCAGCATCAGGGGACACAGGGTTGTGATGGGGGGAGACACGCGGGAGTCTTTGTTCCCCCCATCCCTGTCTGTACACACAGTTTCCAATAATCAATCAATCTACTTAACTGGCATGCAGAGAGTCCACAAAAGTATATAAGTCAAAGCATAAAATAGGGGGCTGCTTATAAAACGATATTCTTTAAGATAAAACTAAGGCAACGATAGACATCACCTTGCCGACAAAGGTCCTTATAGTTCAAGCTCTGGTTTTCCCAGTAGCGATGTATGGAAGTGAGAGCTGGACCATCAAGAAGGCTGATCGCCGAAGAATGGATGCTTTTGAATTCTGGTGCTGGAGGAGACTCTTGAGAGTCCCATGGACTGCAAGAAGATCCAACCTCTCCATTCTGAAGGAGATCAGCCCTGAGTGCTCACTGGAAGGACAGATCCTGAAGCTGAGGCTCCAAGACTTTGGCCACCTCATGAGAAGAGAAGACTCCCTGGAAAAGACCCTGAAGTTGGGAAAGATGGAGGGCACAAGGAGAAGGGGACGACGGAGGACGAGATGGTGGGACAGTGTTCTTGAAGCTACCAGCATGAGTTTGACCAAACTGCGGGAGGCAGTGGAAGACAGGAGGGCCTGGCGTGCTCTGGTCCAGGGGGTCACGAAGAGTCGGACACACTAAACGACTAAACAACAACAACAACCACAAGGCAATAAGGTTAAAAAGTGTCTCTCCTTTATAGCGACGTAGTTTCATAGCATCTCTCAGGAATTCTGCTACCTTTATACTTTAGCCTAAGGCTGTTCCATAGAAAGGGAACCCCGGAGAAGTCAGAGCAATTTGACCTTTTCCTTTCTGCACGGGGTTTAGATATTTGCCGTGTGAAAGGCGCAGGGTAATAAAGCACGTGGAACCCTGGTTTCCACCTGCCTTTGTGCCACAACTAAAACGAAGCCTTTCCGGGTGTGGAGTTTGCGGGAATATTCCTTGCAGGGTTGCAGGTGGCGTGAGGTCAAGTCTTGCAAGGGAAAAAGCTCTGCGTTGGTGGGGACGTAAATATGGGTGGGCAACCGGGGTGAGGGGTGTGCCAGGAGCCTCTAGCCGAAAGGGCATGGGGGAGCTGGTCTGTGGTTCAGCATTTTGCCCATCCGTGCACGTCGTGTGCCCTCTCTGCATGCCCCAAAGCAATCACCGTCTGAGCTTGAGCTTGCACCTTAACAACAACAACAACAACAACAACAACAACAACAACAAAAAATTTTATTTATACCCCACACTCCCCAGCCAGAGCGGCTAACACCAGTAAAATTACAGTAAAAACATAACAGGGTGGGGGAAACCAATTTAAAACACAGGTTAAAATGCAATTTAAAATGCAGTCTCATTTTAAAAGCAGCTCATAGATCAAAACCATAAAGGTAAAGGTAAAGGTACCCCTGCCCGAACGGGCCAGTCTTGACAGACTCTGGGGTTTGTGCGCCCATCTCACATCTATAGGCCGGGGGCCAGCGCTGTCCGGAGACACTTCCGGGTCACGTGGCCAGCGTGACAAAGCTGCATCTGGCGAGCCAGCGCAGCACACGGAACGCCGTTTACCTTCCCGCTGGTAAGCGGTACCTATTTATCTACTTGCACCCGGGGGTGCTTTCGAACTGCTAGGTTGGCAGGCGCTGGGACCGAGCAGCGGGAGTGCACCCCGCCACGGGGATTCGAACCGCCGACCTTTCGATCGGCAAGCCCTAGGCGCTGAGGCTTTTACCCACAGCGCCACCCGCGTCCCTAAGGGGAGGGAAAACAGAAGGGTCAGACTGTGCCTTGGCCAAAGGCCTGGTGGAACAGCTCCCTCTTGCAGGCCCTGCGGAAAGATGTCAAGTCCCGCAGGGCCCTGGTCTCTTGGGACAGAGCCTTCCACCAATCGGGGCCATGGCCGAAAAGGCCCTGGCCCTAGTTGAGACCAATCTAACCACCTTGTGACTTGAGACCTCCAAAATGTTGTCATTTGTGGACCTTAAGGTCCTCCGCGGGGCAGACCAGGAGAGGCGGTCCTGTAGGTACGAGGGTCCTAGGCCGTGAAGGGCTTTAAAGGTCAAAACCAGCACCTTAAATCTGACCCTGTACTCCACCGGGAGCCAGTGCAGCTTGAAAAGCACTGGGTGAATATGCTCCCATGGCAGAGACCCCATGAGGAGCCTTCTGCACCCGCTGGAGTTTCTGGGACAGCTTCAAGGGCAGCCCCACGTAGAGCGAATTACAGTAGTCAAGCCTGGAGGTGACCATTGCATGGATCACTGTGGTCAGATCAGGGTGAGAAAGGAAAGGGACCAACTGCTTAATATGGCGGAGATGGAAAAATGCCACCTTGGCTGTGGCTGCACCCTGCGCCTCCATGGAAAGGGAGGCGTCGAAGGTTACTCCCAAACTCTTGCCTGAACAATTGCTTTGGTTCCGTGGCTAGAACGAGACCCACGTGGAGCCCCTAACCGCCCCACATGCATAAGGCAGCAGAGGACGCCATATGGGTCTAGAGTGTGTGTGAACGGGGAGACACGTGTATTGTGGTGGTGAGCTGCATTGTACAGCTGCGCACATCCACGCGCTCTCGGCCGCCTTTGCAGGAGGCGCTCAGCCCCTGCGCAGGATTTCTGGAGGGTTAGGATGCGAGAGCCGCCTTCCTTCCTTCCTTCCTTCTCCGGCGTGCAAAAGCGAGACGATGCGGTTAAAAGAGGCGAGGCTGCTTCGCTCCGGGTGGAAAAGGTGGGACGCTTCCTCTCGCTCGACGGCAGCATCAGGCACCGCTGGGATTCGAACCCAGGATCTCCTGTTTACTAGACAGGCGCTTTAACCAACTAAGCCACGGCGCCGCGCGCTGCCTTCCCCCTCGGCGGCCGGAGCTGTTCATGGCAAGGGCGGAGGGAGAGCCGCAAGACCCGGCGCGGGTCGCATCCGGGCGGAACGGAAGGCGGGAGAACGAAATCTCGGACTGGAGTCCTTTCTTGCTGTTCTGTTTTGCGCAGAAGCGCCAGTGAGAGAGAGAGAGAGAGAGAGAGAGAGAGAGGATCAATACCGGGGGTTCAACAACGAAAGAAGAGGCGGGGTGGCGGGAGGGGTGGGGCAGAGGCGAGAGGAACCCCACCCCCGGCTCCAAGTCCAGCTCCATAATAATAATAATAATAATAATAATAATAATAATAATAATAATAATAATAATAATAATAATAATTTATTATTTATACCCCGCCCATCTGGCTGGGCTTCCCCAGCCACTCTGGGCGGCTTCCAAAAAAATATTAAAATACTGTAATACATCAAACATTATAAGCAATAGATGAGATGTCAAAAGGAGTGCCTGCCCCGATGAGGCTGCAATCGGAATATTGGGGGCAACGGAGGGAATGCAGGGGAAATGCCAGAACTCCCCCCCATACTCCCCGGCCTGCCTTTTGCAATCTCAAAGGGAGCAATCTCAAAGTGGAGCAATCTCAAAGGGATCCTTTAGCTGCGCCCCCTCTCCTGCCGGGGGTTGGGCTGGATGACCTTTGGGGGTCCCTTCTGCGATTCGCCGCGGGGCTGCGAGGCGGGGGGGGATGCTGCCCGCTGGGTTAATTGACGCCCCCTTCTTCCCCTCTCCTCCCCCCCACTCCCGCGCAGCCCCCCAGCCCCGTCCTCCTCCTTCCACTCCGTTGCATCATTTTAACGAGCGGGAGGCCCCCTGCCAGGCCACACGGGGTGACGCAATGGGGCGCTTGTCGTGGAGGGATGCTTTGTGTGCGCGCAGGGGGGAGAGTGGGGGGGGAGAGGAATGTTCCTGGCTGCTCTTGCCCCCCCCCTCCGCTAATGACCTGCCTGCCATCGCCTGCCAAGGGTTAGTTAAGGGGCCACCCACAGGGCGCGGGGTGGGGGGCGCGCCGGCTGCCAGCACCCAAACTCCAGTCGGTCGCCATCCTCCAAGGGGGGGGGGTCTGGGAGTCCAAGCCCCGAAGGAAGCTGCGGGGTGGAAGATCTCTTGCGGTTCTGTTCCTTCTCAGCTCCGCAAGGTTGCAAGCTGCAAAGGAGAGAGCGAGAGCGCCTCTGACCACGTGCAGAGTGCTCCCTTCCCACGCACAGGCTTCGAGAGGAGAAGGAGCGCCTCTGACCACGTGCAGAGTGCTCCCTTTCCACGCATAGGCTTCGAGAGGAGAAGGGGCGCCTCTGACCACGTGCAGAGTGCTCCCTTTCCACGCATAGGCTTCGAGAGGAGAAGGGGCGCCTCTGACCACGTGCAGAGTGCTCCCTTTCCATGCATAGGCTTCGAGAGGAGAAGGGGCGCCTCTGACCACGTGCAGAGTGCTCCCTTTCCATGCATAGGCTTCGAGAGGAGAAGGAGCGCCTCTGACCATGTGCAGAGTGCTCCCTTTCCATGCATAGGCTTCGAGGCAGCTGCGAAGGGCGCCGAACTCCTGCGTTTCCTTCTCAGCTCCCAGCAGAGAAGGAGCGCCTCTGACCATGTGCAGAGTGCTCCCTTTCCATGCATAGGCTTGGAGGCCACTGCAAAGGGCGCCGGACGCTTCCTCTTGTGTTTCCTTCTCAGCTCCCAGCAGAGAAGCAGAGCCTCTGACCATGTGCAGAGACGTCCTCCTCTCTCGCGCAAAGGCTTCGAGGCAGGCGGCGCTCCCGGGCTGAAAAGGAGCAGCGCCTCGGCCGCGTGTCCCCCCCCCCCCCCGCCGCCCAGCCGCGCAAAAGGAGCCCCCGCTAGGCTCCCGCTGCTCTTGACCCCGACGTGATTCGAACACGCAGCCTTCTGATCTGGAGTCAGACGCGCTACCGTTGCGCCACGAGGTCGGCCGTGCCAAGCGCTCCGGGCAGGCCCTTGCAAGGCGGCGGCGCTTCTCTTCCCAGCCTCTCTCCTCCTCCTCCTCCTCCGGAGCTGGACTCTCCTTCCTTGAGGCGGCAAGAGGCAGAGAGAAGAAGAGAACTGCGGAGTTGGAAGGGACCCCGAGGGTCATCTAGTCCAGCCCCCTTCCAATGCAGGAATCTCAACTAGATGCCATCCAACCTCCAAGGAAGGTGAGTCAGCGCCTCTTGTGGCAGTCTGTTCCACCGTCGAACAGCTCTCACGTCTCATTCCTTGTACTTTGACTCCATTGGTTCTGGTCCTCCCCCAGCAGGAAAAAAACGAGTTTGCTCCCTTTAGATATCTGAAGATGGCTCTTATCTCTCCTCTCAGTCTCCTCTTTCTCGGGCTAAACATCCCCAGCTCCTTCAACCGTTCCTCATCAGGCTTGGTTTCCAGACCCTGGATCACCTTGTTTGCCCCCCTCCCAGCTTGTCAATATCCTTCTTAAAATGTGGAACCCAGAACAGGACACAGGACTCTAAATCTGGCCAAGGCAAAACGATCCTTCCAGAGGGATGTATCCGACAGGCAGACTGTTTTAGTTTATCAGTCGATTCAACCCCTGATATGTTTCCAATATCGATCAACTTCCTGTCATTGTTAGATCTGTTTCTCCTCGCGATGATGGATTACCAGTTGAATGCTTTCTGAGTTTCATCGAGCTGGAAGATCACACCAGTGAGAGTATGGCTGAGCAGCTAACACGACTTCCGTGAACTTGAAATAGATTTCAGTAAATGTAGAGTACAATATTTTGATTGGAAAATATAAGGGCATTCAACAACAAAAATCTGGGAAGGAACAAGCTTGCAAAGTTTATTCCATGTTCTGGACAATCCCCCTAGATCTAGTTGGACCAACCGCAGTTGACCCATGCCTGGGTGCAGTGATTGATTGATTGATTGATTGATTGATTTGCAACAATACATGAGCTTTATTGTTTTTTTTCTCAGCTGGGGAAAAAATTTGCTTGTTGAGCTATAAGTTCCTAAACATTTAATCAGACACAAGATGGGAGGTTCAAGCCAACTCTGCAATTGCAAAAAAATGGGAGAATTTGAATTCATTTCCATGCTTCAGATTTCATAAAGTTAGCAAGGCCCATTTTGCAAATTTCACGGAGCACATGTGCAAATATTTACAGCTCACTCTTGCAGTTCGTATCAGACAGGCTAATTTTGATGAAGTTGAACAGCAAGCGACATTTACTCTACCGGATGCAGAATACAAAAACTGTCAAAAGAAGGCAGAGAGTACGAAATAAAATCAAAAGAAAGCTGAGACAAGCTTTGAAGCCTCAGGCGAACTTTCTGCAAGAGGCAAGTTTAGGGTAAATCCATTTATCCCTGTCATAGATGCTCTTGTGTCCAACCGAGACAGACGTGCAACGGTGTGGAGGAGGGAAGCTGGCAATTTTTCATTTTTGGTGAACCTGCGAGCAACCAAGGGTCGGATTCACAATGGCGTCAAGACGTTAATGCAAGAATATCCAAAGGCTGTTGACTTTAGTCTAGTCGATGAACTTTTGCACTTCCGCCTGCGCGTCAAACAAGCTCACCTTGAGAAAGAAAATTTCAGCCACCAAGAGGTGTATCCCATAATATTCCTGGAGAAAATTCGGGTGGCGTTTCCAAATGTGGAATTGACATATTGTTCCTGTGTGCTGGTGACAGACTGTTTTGTAGCAGACTAAAAAAGGATAAAAAAAAATGATCTGCGGCCTCATCAAGATCAGTTTTCTGATCTAAGCCTTCTCTGCATAGAAAATGATAAACTGAATTTAATGAAATAATTGATAAGTCTGCATCCAAAAGAGCTCGAAAGAACTTTGAATATAGGGTAGGATTATAATATAGCTGTGATTCCCCTGTGAATGCTCTGTGTGTTTATTAATTCCATACTTTTATATCGCTATTAAAGGTTGCATATTTATAAACAATCTTTTTATCCACGCTAAAATCTGCTTTCACTGAGTAGATAAAGAGGAGAACGAGGTTTTGCTCAGGGGCTTCCCGGAACAGGTACCTGCTCGCGGACCGTGGGGGGAACAGGAGAGGGGAGAGGGAACGTGGATGGAAGGAAGGAAGGAAAGGGAAGGGAAGGAAGGAAGGAAGTAAAGGAAGGGAGGGAGGGAGGGAGGGAGGGAGGGAGAAAGGAAGAGCACACGGCCGGCACGACAAAGGGCCAAAGTCACCGAGCGAGGAAGGAAGAGCAGGAAAAAAGAGAGGAAATAAGAGCCCGTAGAGGAATGATACGCCAGGTGAGGGCGGAATCAGGCTCAAGCAGATGAGGAAAGGCAGAAGCGGAGGGCAGAGGAGTGGAAGAGGAAGCAGAAAGGAGGTCTAGGAATCCCCCGTCACCCGGGGGTCCCTTGTGGTGCTGGCTGGAGAAGGGCCCACCTCCATGCTGCCCCACTTGGGATCGTGGGGGAGTCGGGAAAGGGGCGCCCCTGGAGGCTGGTCTGGAAGTTGCTAGCAGGAGTGCTTCGGGGTGATGCCTTCGGCCACCGCGCCGCGCCAGTCCTGGCCTGACCCAGAGGCAGCGCAGGTCTTGCAAGAGAGGGTGCGCGCGCGCGCGTGTGAACCTACAAGTCACCTGGGAACGCGCTGGGCTCCCTTCGGATCTGCGGGTTTCAAGTCCTGCACCTCCCGCGAGTTTGTAAAAGACTAACGGTTTGAAAAATTTAATTTATTCAATTTGTATACCGCCCTCCCTCCGCAGATCTCAGGGCGGTTTACAACATAAGAATGCAAGATGAAAAACCCACACAAAATGCAATATCCCCCCCCCTTCAAAACCCCTCTCCATCATTTAAAAGGGATGTCAAAGGCTTGGAAGAAGAGGAACTTCTCCGCCTGGCGCCTAAAGGTTGTACAATGAACCTCACTTTTAATTTAAAAGAAAAAGCAGAGGCGAGGAAAAAATCCGCACCCAGAGCGGACAGGGAGCAGAGCGAGTTTTCAGCTGCGGGGTCTGAGAGGCTCAGGAGAAGCTTCTGAAGGCGACGCCCTCGCTGGGTGGCCAGTCCAAAGCGGCCTCTCCCTCCAGCAGCGGGTCCTTTGCAGCGGGTTGGTCTGGATGACCCCTGGGGGTACCTTCCAACGCTACAGTCCCGCGATTCCGTCGCAGCTCGTGAGCCTGGCTGCGCGCCTGCTTGTTGCTGTTGGGGGACTCCTCTTTTGCGCGACCTGCCAGGTGCGCTCTGGAGGGGGGGCGCATAACAGGTGCCATGGGGGGGTCTTCTGTCTCCGGCGCTAATTCGGGTGGGGTGGGGGCGCCGTCCTTCCAGCGAAGCCTGCGCGGGAGCATGGGGGGAAAGAGGGTCGTGAGCACCGTCTCCTTTCTGGGTCCTCCCCCCGCCCTGCGCCCTTGTCCCCAAATGCCCTCTCTCCCCACTTTCGCCTCCTCCATCCTCGTCTCTGACGTCGGGAGAGGAGGGAGAGAGCCCCCCCCCCACCGCGCCGGAGTGATGAACCCCCCGCCGCCCCGGAGGCCAGGAGAGGGCGGGGCTTCCCGGCGGTGGGCGGGGCTTCTCTCCATCTTTATAGGGGGAGGCGGATTCTCCGCGCGCAGCCTGGGCGAAAAGGGACCGAGGAAGAAGAGGAGGAGGAGGAAGAGGAGGAGGAAGACCCACCGACCCAGCCTCGGCTCCCGGCGTCCGCCCGGCTCTCCTTCTCTCCTTGCGCGCAGCAGGTACTGCGGATTGGGTTGGGGGGGGGCGCAGCTCACCTCCACCAGCCCAGAATCTCCGCGTCCTTTTTCATTCCGGGAGGGGGAAGGAGTTTCTATGGGGCCACCCATTTTTACGGAGATCGGCCTCAGGGAGGATTTTCGGGAAGGTGCGCGAAAGGGGTCGCCTGGGGAGAATAGATGGGAGGGGGCCTGGGAGCCGCCCTGATCTTTGAGGGGGGGGGCTGAGCGAGGACTTCCTTCCATATTTCTCTCCCCCACCCCCAGTCTTGCAGGACCCTCCCGGCATTGTCTTCTTCCCGGCTGCCGATGGGAGTTCCCACCCCCCCGGTCGAAGTGAGCTGGGAGGGAGACGCGTCAGACGCCCCCATCACTTCCCCACTGCAAAATCTCTTGGGGAGCCGCTCCTGGCTATGCCCCCCCGCCCCTCTTCTGCCAATTAATGCCCCTCCCGGGAATGGTCCGAGATAAGAGGGGGTCCATTTCCGGCCACCGCCTCCCAGCTCCTCAGAGAGAAGCCCCTCCCCGCAGGGGGCCTGTGGTTCGTCCTGTGAGGGGTGGGGGGGGGGCGGCGAACAGCCGGCTCGCCCAGGGATGCTTGGCGGCGGCGTGGATGCCCATTGAATTCTCAGGTGCCCCCCTCCCGCTCCGCTTCCCCCCCTCCCGCCCCACTTCCAGGGGAGGGGTGGTGTTACATTTCCTTTCTTCGTGCCTGCTATTTATAGGGCTGGGCATGTGACGGGGAAGGGGGGGCGTCATCGGCACAGATGGAGCCCAGAGGGGGGGCGAGGGAGGGAGGGAGGGATGGGAGATGGAGGGAGGGTGGCCAGGAATGATGAAGGAGGAGGAGGAGGAGGAGCGGGGCCTCATTGCTACCCCCCCACCCCACGTCAGATCTTTGGGGGGTGGGGAGGGCGATGAGGATCTCTCTGCGTTGCTGCAAAGCTCCTTGCTCCCTCCCCGCGCCCCCCCCCCTTCCAGCACCATCTGCTTTATATGGAACTGGTTCAATGCTGGGGAATCGGGGGCGGGGGCGGAGTCTGGTGAGGTGATCGTTTTAATTGGCCCCCCTGGTTAATTTCCATTCCCGTCAGTCTTGGCAGTTCCTGATTAATCCCCGTGAAGATCGATGGGGATTGATTGTGGGGGGTTGGGGAGCGCGGCGCCAGAGGTCACGCCAAGGGTATGGGGGGCGCAGCTCCCCCTCTCCCCACACATATCTCTGCCCCATCGCAGCGTAACCCCACAGAGTCACCCAATGGCCAGGACGCACAAAAGGCGGCAGTTCTTCAGATAAACTGCGGAACTCCCTCCGGCAGGAAGCGCCCTCGCCGGCTGCGAAAGAGGACCAGGCGAATTCAGGGAAGAGGCGGCGTGTTTCCTGCTTCTCCCTCTGTTGCCGGAATCAGATAACGCAGCGAAAGTGTCTGCGCCAGGGCAGTTTCTAGGAACCGCAAGGGGGTGGGGGGAGAGCGCCGGAGGGGGCGGGTAGTTGGCCATCCTGAGGAGAGGATGCTGCTGGGCCAGGCGGGAGCCCTTTGGCCAGTCCAGCGGCGAAGCTCTATTTATTTATTGGTTTATGGAAAGCGGATCTCCTAGACGCCTTTTGAGGACAGAGTGCCACAAAGTGGGTCTATAGCTGTGTGCGCACACATATAATCAAAGTGGGGCGTGTGGGGTGTTAGGCCAGAGGAAAGGCCTCTGCTGAGGGACATCATTCTGGGGGTAGTTTGTCCACCTTCGGTCCATGAGACCAGCGGTCAAGAAGGTGGTTTCTGGATCTGCTGCAGAGGGAAGTGAGGAGCCAGTGGGCCTGATCCAAGGAGGAAAACTCTGATCCTCAACCTCCGCTGCCTTGTGGGATATCTTCAGGAGAAGAAACTACTCAGGAGTAAACCCTGGACAAATCCACAGTGATGGTTGGAATGTTCCCTTGTTCGCCTCCTAGCAGCCCCTGCGGCCAAATCGGTGCCCAATGTCTTGGTCTGCTTTCCTTTGGACCAGTGAGGCTGAGAGGGGGGTCTTGTCATCTGGGCAGCCCAGGACCCCCAGACACACGACACACCTTTTGCCCCAGAGAGGTCATTTTGGGGCTGCTAATGCAGCTGTTTGACTTCACCCCTGGAGGCAAACTCCATTGTCTCTCCAGACAGACGGGTGCCGACAATGGTCAAAATCCAAGCCCCAGTGTTGTGCCACTGAGGAGGGGGTGATGACTCAGGCCAGGCCAGGGTCAGCAACAAAGGGGTGGTCTCTGTGTGGGTTCAGGACCACCAGCAGAGGGCAAACGGCCAAGATCCCTCAGAAGATTCTGCAGAGAGACTGGCTGAGGCCTGGACATTCATTGACTGCCTCCTGGCAGTTAAAAGGCCAGGTCCACCTTTGGCAGCCGTTGTCTCCTTAGGGGCAAAGGGGTTCCCAGCTGTGGAGATGCCACTCTCAGCGCTCTCTCGATCTTATCAGCGCAAAGGAGCCTCTGTGGACCTCAGAGTCTGGCAGTGGAGGTGTCCCCGTGGGGCTCAGGGGAGAAGAGGGAGACAGGCTCCTCCTCAGGAACCGAATTCGTTTGCTTAGCTTATTATTAGTCCCTGTGGGGCCATTGCTGAGAAGGCCCTGCTGCGAGGCTGGCCTGTCTGCTGAATCTCCTTCACTGGCGGGGGGCACTTAAGCAGGCCTGTGATGCAGCTCTCCAGGGGTGCGGTGGGGGCAGGCTTGCATGGGTGCAAGTGCCCCTATAAGTAGCCCATTCCCAAAGCAGACAGCTTTGCCCCTGATGCCCAGAATTGCAGAGAGGCACCTCCTTTGTGTGCCCTTTGCAGGTGAACAGAAATCCTTCCTTCTTGCCGTGTGTCACATGATTCCTTCCAAGGCCAAGACCTGGCAATGAACGCGGTTCTTTGGCTGGTGGTGTTGGAGATGAGAGCATTGGGGGGGGGGGAGAGAGAACCTGAGATCTCCCTCACGTGAAGCCCCTCCTGCTGCAGGAGCAAACGGATCCCTCTGACCCACCTGCAGGGAGATGGAAAATATCGGTCTTTCGAGTCTTTCCGCCTGGTTTTATATTCCAGGCCTCGTTTCTCCCGGGGCCTCTTTCGTCTCCCGGCTGAAGAGGCCTCGAGTTCCGCAGCATGGAATATTCATGATCAGTTGCTGAGGAAACGCGATCCCGGCGTCTCAGGTGCGAGTCCTTACCTGGGTCAAGGGCTTCCGGAGCTCAGGTCCTGCAAGCCAAGGCTGAGCTTGGGTTTCCAAACCTTGTGGACCTTGTGGTCACAGGGTGTGTGTCTGTCCTTGCCACAACCCCACAAAATCAGCCCCTCTTCTGCTTGCTGAGGTCCTGGTGGCTTCCTCCTTGACCTCTTCACTCACCACCCCCCTGCTAGCCCCAGAGGTCACAATTTGAGGAGACAGCGAAGCTGCAGTTCTTATTAGAATGACGAATTGTAAAGCTGGAAGGGTCTATGACAGGTGCCCCCCCAACCTCTCTGCTTCCAAACCTCCAAGGAAGGAGAGTCCACCATCTTCCAAGGCAGTCCATTTGATTGTTGGGTGGTTCTTACCATCAGAAAGTTCTTCCTGATGTTTAGTCGGAATCTGCCTTCTTATAGTTTGAACCCCTTGGTTCGGGGGTTCCTGAAGCAGCAGCAAACAAGCTTGCTCCATCTTCCACGAGAAAGTCCTTCAGATGATTGAGGATGGCTCTCATTTCATCTCTTAGTCTTCTCTTCTCCAGCCTAAACAGACCCAACTCCCTCAACCGTTCCTCTTCAGGCGTGGGAGATTCTCTGAGTTCCTCTGGCAGAGAGAGGATGGTGTCCATCAGTAAGGGAAGTCATAGTGCTGCTCTCTTCTGCCTCGGCCAGACCCCACCTGGAGTCTTGTGTCTGGTCCTGGGCACCCCAGTTGAAGGATGTTGACAAGCTGGAAGGAGCGCAGAAAAGGACAAGCAAGACGATGGAAGGTCTGGAAACCAAGCTTTGTGAGGAATGGTTGAAGGAGCTGGGGGTGTTTAACTTGGAGAAGAGAAGACGGAGAGTGTGGGATGTGAAACACAAGAGCAGTCAAGTACTACGTTCCTAGAGTGAACATGTTTACACATGGGGAGCAATGTTTGTCCAGCCAGCAGGTCAACTTCCTGTTTCCTTCTGGACTGGGACAGACTTCCTCTGCATGTGACTAAAGGTGGCCATGGCCTCACCTGTGCAGGTAACGACAAAAGCACAGGGCAGGGTAGCCATCCAAGAAGCAACATCTGCTTGGCCAAAGATGCTCTCTTGGCCTCCAGCCAAGAGAGGACAAAGGGACTGTCTCCTTATGAAATAGTTTCCAGGTGTGTGTTACTTTTCTAAGATAAGTCTGCCTTCTGGGATCCGATTGTGAACAGAATGTGAGTGAGTAAACTCTTTTTATACTTTTATAGAAGACAGTGCCGTGTCTTATCTTTTATGAGGGAATAAGGGGGAAATACCAGAACAGTTATTACAGAGGCTTTAGTGAGCCTGAGCAAACGCATCTGCTGTGAGTTTAAAAAGGGGAATGTTACTCTGCTAAATTGCGAACTTGTTTACACAAGTTGGAAAGGCTATAATCAGACAATATATCCTCTCCTGCATCCCTGAACATTCCCACAGAGAGGTCATCTGAAGGGATGGCACATGGAAAAAGGAGCCAGCTTGCTTTCTCCTGCTCTGGACTGTAGGGCTTCAGTGTTACAAGAAAGGTGATTCTGACTCAACATCTGGAAGAACTTGGAAGACATTAAGACCCGTTTTGACAGTGGAACGGTCTCCCTTGGAAGGTGGTGGACACTCCTTCCTTGGAAGTTTTTAAGCAGAGGTTGGAGGGCCAGCTGGGAGGGATTCTTTGGTGAGGATTTCTGCATTGTGTGGGGGTTGGACTAGATGACCCTTGGGGTGGCCCAACTGTACAATCAACTATATGAGGGGTGTGGGGAGCTTACATGCCCCCAAGGCAGCATCCCATGGCAGAGTGCTGAAATTGTGTGTGTGTGTGTGTGTGTGTGTGTGTGAGAGAGAGAGAGAGAGAGAGAGAGAGAGAGAGAGAGAGATTGGTCTTATGGAAGCACAGACCTTTTTTGTGTTTTTAAAGTCAGCTGGGAGCACTGTTTGCTCCACAACCCGCTCACCCCAAGGCAGACTGAATCAAAATCCCTTCCCTCGTTGTCCTGATTTTGTCTCCAAAGCGCCTGGGTTGAGGCCAGAGGCTGCCAGAGCCAGGAGCACCACCACCACCACCAGTACAACCAGTACCACCAGTTCCCCACCAGTGAGAGCGTCCCTGGGAGCAGATATCAGCCAAGTAACAACGACCCGTAAAGCAGAGGTTTCCTTTGTTTTTGTTTCCATCTGGTGTCGAACTTCTCACAAGTGGCTGTAGCAGCGGCGGGAACAGGGGTTCAAGGCACTGCGGCTGACTCTGGGAGGGGGGGCTGTGGGGAGGGGCAGGGGGGCCAGTTCTGGATTTTGGGGGAGGGACAGCGAACAGCACTAGGGCCACATCAATGGGGCTTTTTTCTGCAAGAGTCAGGATTGTAATTAGCTGTGCCTTGAAGAAGAGTCTCCCCTGTGGGGGGGGGACACATTTCCCCTGACTGCATGTTTTGCTTCCTAATAACATACCTGGGGGGCAAACTGTCTACTTGTAAGCCCCTTCTGGGAAAAGGGAAGCCTGGGGGCACCCCACTTTCTTAATGCACAACAAGGAATGGAACCATCCCCTGGCAGTTATCATGGATTTGGCCCACTGGGCACCTTCATTTTTGAGGTGCCAGCTGCAAAATGGGTGGTTTGACAGGACTCGGGTACTGTCTGGAATAAATGGGGTGGGGGACCCTCGCCTAAGTGCAGGAGCTCCGACTTGGTCCCCAGGTTATGGGGATCATGATGTCATACGCCCCACAGCCTCAGAACCCGGCTTCGGGTGGCACCAAAGTTTTGTGGGTGTGCTATAGTCCTAAGCACTTCTTTGATGGGGGGCTGGAGGGCTCTGAAGGCATTTTTCAATTTCTCTTAAGTTCCCACGCTTGGCAAATGTGGGGTGGGGTTGGGGGAGCAAGTTCCTAAGCTGCAGCTGACAACGCACCTACTTCTGAGTAAACCCACTGGAGTTAAGCAAGGGGGGGGGGTCGGGCTGTGGCCGGGACACGATAGGATAGGAGCTGTTTGTTCCCTTGACTTAATACTGCTTCCACCAGAAAATTGGGGTGCAGAGCAGGCTAGTCCTTTCCTGGATGAGAAAAGGCTCCCCCGATTTTTTCCTGTGGATCGATGCTCATTTTGTGGTGCAACAAGGGCTGGGGGCCACTGCTTCAACTCCCCAAACAAGGGGGAAGGCTGCCTAAATCAACAAGCTGGGTCTTTTCTCCCTCCCACACCCACTCAGGACAGTCCGAAAACTCACTCTGCCCACCCACCTCTGGCCTCTGCAGCCTTCGCCCCCTTTCAAATAACACAGAACCCTTCAGATTACGACATTCTCGCTTCCTCTGGTCTGGCTGCAGTTACAGCTGCCCACTTAACCAGCCGGTGTGTGAGAACATTAGAAGATTCAGAGCGGGGAAAAGGTTCAAGCAGCACGTAGCCAAACTATATTTCGGCATAGCTGACAGGCCAACGGAAGAGAAAGTGTTGTCATTTAGAACTTGTGGCTCCCAGTAAGTTTCTGAGCATAATTCAAAGGGTTGGTGCTGACCTTGAAAGCCCAAAACGGCCTCAAAGGCCCAGTTTCCTGAAGGAGCATCTCCACCCCCATCGTTCTGCCTGGACACTGAGGTCCAGCTCCGAGGGCCTTCTGGCAGTTCCCTCCCTGCAAGAAGCCAAGTTACAGGGAACCAGGCAGAGGGCCTTCTTGGTGGTGGCGCCCACCCTGTGGAACGCCCTCCCACCAGATGTCAAAGAGAACAACAACTACCAGACTTTTAGAAGACATCTGAAGGCAGCCCTCTTCAGGGAAGCTTTTAATGTTTAATAGGCTATTGTATTTTAGTGTTTTGTTGGAAGCCGCCCAGAGTGGCCTGGGAAACCCAGCCAGATGGACGGGGTATAAATAATAAAATATTATTATTATTGTGGACGTCCAATGTTGGATGATTCAGGACAGAGAAAAGCAAGCCCTTCTCCACGCAACTGTGGAACTCCCTGCCACAAGAGGCAATGGGCACCACCAACTTGGATGGCTGCGAAAGAGGAGGAAGCAAATTTACGGAGGAGGAAAGGCTGTTTCCTGTCTCCACAGTCGGAGGCGGTAAATGATTCTGAATACCAGTGGCTGAAAACCACCTTGGGAGGGGCGGAGAGTGCGGCTCTTGCACTCGGGTCCTGGCTTGGGGGCTTCCCAGTTGAGGCATTGAGTTGTCCCCTGTGAGGGCAGGATGCCAGACTAGATGGGCAGCTTTGGGCCTGATCCAGCAGGTTGTGCTGAGCTTCTTCTGAAGGTACCCTTCCCTGCCTCTCCCTGGGGGTGAGAAGCTTGCAGGAACGCAGAGAGGCTAGTTCTGCACTGGTTAGATCAGGAGAGTGGCCCCCAGGTTATTGGGGGGGGGCTCCATGTGGGACACAGGCTCAGCACACCTGATTGGGGAGGGGAGGGTTTTCTGTTGTGACACTTCAGGTAAAATGGATCTTGTTGCCCTGGCGGTGCTTCCAGGGTTACCTGGATTTTTCACCTGACGGGACAATTGGCAGGGAGAGTTTGTGGGGAGGGTGAGGAGGACCAGGAAGAGCACATCTCCGTATCCCAGCTGAGTCCTCTTCACACGGTTTGAGTCTCTCGCTATTCTGCACAGAGTTGGAAAACCAGAAACATGTGGTGTCCCATCTTAGTTTCCCCAGTAATCCCAGTTTCTGGAGTGGGTGGGTGTCAATGGATGAACATTATACCTCCGTGAAGAGACCTCACCTTTGCTGACCTCACCTTTCGGAAAAACACACTTTCCCCCCTTTCCTTTCACTTTACTTTTTTGCCTTTGAAACGTTTGTTTTTCCTGCAAACATGATTTGGATGAAGCGGCAACAGCGGAGGGTTTGGCTTTGACACACCGGCCTTAAGGAACAAAGGCAGCCCATAATAAGACGTCTGCTTGTTTGTATTTTGTATGCACCCTAAAAAACATTCCGGTCCGGAATGGCATCTTAAGGTGTGGCTCTGTGGAGGGGGGGGGGCACGTCTCAAAACAACCAGGTAGAAAGAAGAGCAGAGCCACAGAGAGGAACTGTAAGCAGGGCAGAGAAAACAAGATTTTTTTGGGTGGATGGGGAGGAAACATAGTCTAGAAGCTAACCCTCCCCATCACCTCCCAAAGCCCTGCTGTGCACAAGAAATATTTTTGCAGTGTGTGTGAGAGACAGACGGACAGACTGACTGACCGACTGACCAACCCCAGGCAGTGGGGGGGGGCAGAAGCCCAGAGCCTGGGATGGGTGCAGTGCTAAACATGGCCTGCCCCACATTCCCCCCGCTTGATCTCCCAAGGGGGCAGATTTAGGACAGATACCAGGAAGATTCCTCACGCAGCACTAATTTGACTATGGAACTCCCTCCCACAAGAGCCACCAACTTGGAAAGAGGATCAGACAAATTCATAGAGGAGGAGGAGGAGAAGCCCGCCATGGGCTCAGCGGTCTCCCTCCACAGTCAGAGGCAGCAAATGCCAGTCTCTGGAGAGGGGCGAGCTCAGCTCTCGCACTCGGATCCCATAACAGGCACCCGAGAGAACAGGAGGCTGGACAATTCCTGCCTTGCAGGGGGTTGCGCTGGATGACCCTCGGGGTCCCTTCCGACTCTCCAATTCTAGATGGGCCGTTCGCCTGATCCAGCAGGGATCTCAGAACTGTGGAGGCGGAAGGGACCCGAGGGTCATCCATCCCAACCCCCTCCAGGCCACTGCCAGGCCGGTCCCCTTTTGGATTTGGGACTTGTGGGTTGCGGTGGGTGGGGGGCACGCCTGCCCCTCCCTCCCCAGGCGGCAAAGCGCCTGGGGTGCCCCCCCTTCCTTGCCCTTCTGTGTCTGTCTAACCGGCTTGTTTTCAGAGGCCCCTGGCGCTTGGGGACCCCCGGCCAGCGCAGAGACCCCCCCCAGGGTGGTTTTCATGGAGGTTTATCTCCCTGCAGCCGCACAAGTCTGTAGCCTCGCGTGTAGACATGAAGCTGGAGAGCCCCAGTGCCGACTCGCAGCTGGAGTTTGTGGTGGCCACCGAGAAGGAGTTCGAGGAGATCCTGGCCATGTCGAAGGGCATCTACGGGGGGCTGGACTACCTCCCCAGCCGCTACCATGCCTGGATCCGGGAGCCCAACCGCACCGTCGTGCTGGCCAAGAAGAACGGAGCTGTGGTGAGAGCGGTGGGGGGGCCGGGCCGGCCAGGTGCATCCTCTCCCCCCTCCCAGGGCCCCCACGGTGGTCCCTGGGAGGCTGGGGGGAGAGGACCTCTGCCACCTGGGGGGCTGAAATGGACGGGGGGGGGTCGTCTTGGTGGGTGCTGCTATGGAGCAACTCGGACTAAGGAGGGCCCAGTCAAGTCGCTGCCTGACAGCGGGTTGGGCTGGATGACCACATGGGGTCCCCTTGCAACTTGTTACGGTTCTAGCCCTACCGTTGTTGTTTTCCTGCAAGGGAATAGGAACGGCAGTAAGCAGAAGCGAAAACCCTCAGAGCCTGCAAATGAAATTTAGCTGTGGCTCCTGTGTTGCAGGGTGGGGTTGAGCTAGATGACCTTTGGGGGTCCCTTCCAATTCTTCAGTTCCCACGATTCATTGCAGGTTTTTAAGGAGAGGCCAGGTGCTTCAGCTCCTGCACTGCCAGGGTTGGGCTGGATGACCTTTAGGGGTCCCTCTCAACTCTGCGATTCTGCAAAAAAAAAAAAAAAAAGGAAAAAGGTGATCTATAACCACAAAACCACCATGGAGGCGATTCAAATGATATAGTATCTCTCGCAAGCTCGGGATCAATAGGAAAAGAGCCACTGCGCAACCACATTTGAAATAATACGGTGTGGCGTTCTGGCTGCCTCATCCCGAAATGGATATCGCTGAGTTGGAGAAGGTTCAGAAGAGAGCAGCCAAAGCAACTGAGGGAGATGGAGCGACTCCCCTGTAGAGGGAAGGTTGCTGTGTTTGGGACTTTAGAGAGCAGGTGAGGGAGTTTGTGAAATTATGCAGGGCGAGGAAAAAAGTGGAGCGAAAAAGGCTTTCCTCCCTCTCTCCCAGCGCAGGAACTCGTGATCACCCAGGGGATCTGGTGCTGGCGATTCAGGGCAGAGAGAAGAAAGCCGTTTTTCATACAGGGCACAGATAAAGCCTCCAACTTGGATGGCTTTAAAAGAAATTCATGCCTTCTGGATCCCAGTTACTGGAATCTGCAGGAGGGCATTCGGAACCTGGGTTCGAATCCTGATTGTGGGTTTCCTTTTGTGGCACCTGTTTGGCCCCTGGATGCTGGAGCTAGTCGGGCCCCCACTGGCCTCATCCAGCTTCCTCAGGGGTCTCCTGGCCTCCTTGCACCTGGGGGAGGCAAACTGCATTTCCACGGCCCCGATCCAGGCAGATCTTCCGAGGAAGCGCTTGCTCCCGCGATCTTCCGTGCCTTTTGCTCCATAGCAGGGTCCTGAGCAGCCCGAGACCTCCTGGCGCCCCCTCCCACTTCTGTGCCCCTGGTGCCAGCTTCAGGGGGGGCAGAGAAAAGGGGTCCTTTGTGGCCCACCCCCCAGATCTCACTCTTCACACATGGCGGGTTTGGGGTGGGGAAGTTGGGGGAGCCTGGAGCTTATGGGTAAGTCTGTTGCACACGCGTGTGTAACGCTGGCACCGCAACTGGACGTGGTTTTCGCACTCGCCCCCTCCTCGTCTCCGGGGGGGGGGGTTCCAGGAAAGGGGGGAGGAATGGTTGAGAAATGGAGCCAAACTCCATTCAAAATCTGCTACCAGCCGATTCTGCCAATTTAAGTGGGAGCCTAAATCCTACAGGATGGATGCGATTGGACCCCCCTAGCCTTAATTGCATTTGGTAAGGACAGTGTGTGTGTGTGGTGGGGGGCACCCCCCAAATTATGGGATGTTTCCCAAAATCTGCAAATCTCAAACACATATCCTGCATAAAATCTTAGTCTGGACTGTTTGGGGGAGAACTGTAGGCTTATAGCCTTTCTCTCTGTGGGCCGTTACATGGTCCTATGGTGATGATGATGATGATGATGATGATGATGATGTCCTGAGGAGGCTGTATCCCTCCAAGGCAAGGGTTGGGCATTAAAGCCCTCACTTGCTGGGGTCACCTGCAGATGGAAAGAGCTTGGCACGCCTTCCATCGCCCCTCCCTCGGCCCAAACCCGCAGGCCGCTTAACGGTGACTCCCGGGCTGGGCTAGATGACCTTTGGGGGACCCCTCCTGACTGCAATTCCTCCAGTTCCGGTGCCTGGGCGTTCCTCACCCTCTTTTTCTCTCTCTTTCTCTCTCTCTCTCTCCCGTCTACTGATGATTTAATGGGATTCTTGTTTCCAGCTTCATTCTGGACTTTTCCTCTCTCTCTCTCTCTCTCTCTCTCTCTCTCTGCCTCCCTATCTCTTTCTCTCTTTCTCTCTATTTTTTAAAATAATTTTAATAAAAAGAAAAAAAAAGCAATGGATAAAAACCGAATGATTTTCGCTGGATTTTATTCACGTAGGTGTGTGGGGGATCAGGCCCCCCGTCCAGGAAGGTGGCGGGGGCTTCCCTCGGAGGAACCGTGGAGGGGCTGCTGCAGCGCGGATCCTAAATCCTTACAGTTCGGCCTCAGGACCCAAGTTTCCAAAATAAATGTCTCCCTCTTTCTGTGTCTCTGCTCTTGAGACCCCCGTAGCGTAAAGGGCCCCGTCCAATGGTACTAGTATGATCAGCTTACTCTGTGATCTTCCCTATATATAAATATATATCTATATATATAAACCCCTCTATATGCCTGTATATATATTTTTTGTTGTTCTCTTTTCGTGTAATTGCTTAAAAATGTATGCCAACGCTTGGCATTTGAACAGTGGTCCCCCCCCCACCCCAGACCTCTCTCTCTGCCTCCCTCCTCGCCCAACCCCCCTCACCCGCCCACCCCCACCTGCCCCCCCTCCCTCACCTAACTTTGTTTAATTAACGCCACCATTTTTTTCCAATTACAGATTTTTTCAAGATTGTAGGTGACTTGGTGCAGCGCACTCAGGGTTAAACTCTCTGCTCTCTCCCCTTCCCCTCCTCCTCCCCCCACCCTATATCTCCCCCTCCCCTCCCGTCCCCCCCCCCAACCCAACAACCAGATTGGGCTCCAGTCGGTCTACATCATTGACGCTGGGGAGACGGCTTTGGTGGAGGGGCTCCGCGTGGCCCCCTGGGAGCGAGGGAAAGGGGTGGCCGGCGTCCTGCAGCGCTTCTGCTCGGAGATGGTCAAGGAGAAGCACCCCGAGGTCAAGGTGTCGCGCTTGACCCGGGACGACAAGCTGGGACCCAAAGACTTCAAGAAGTACCGTGTCATCGCGAAACAGGTGAGGGAGCCTCAGGACAGAGCACAGGGAGGGAGGAACTCTGCGCATGCACAGAGACACTGGGGATCAAGCCTGGCTGGCAGGGGAGCTCCCAGGGCTTGAACCGGGGGACCCAACTTTAAGAGATCGTAGACTTGTAAAGTTGGAATTGTGGGGATGTGAATAGATGCTGAGAGAGCCTTACAGATCCTTCCTTCCTTGTGAGTTCAGCAGAAAGCATCCCTTTGCAACTTAGAGAGGCAAGTTTTAGGCCAGGGGTCAGCAAAGCTTTTCAGCAGGGGGCCGGTCCACTGTCCCTCAGACCTTGTGGGGGCCGGACTATATTTTGGGGGGGGAAATATGCCCCACAAATAACCCGGTGATGCATTTTAAATAAAAGGACGCATTCTACTCATGTAAAAACACGCTGATTCCCAAACCATCTGCAGGCCGGATTTAGAAGGTGATTGGGCCAGATCCGGCCCCCAGGCCTTAGTTTGCCTACCCATGTTTTAGGCTTTTGGTTTAAGCGATCCAGGATCGCTTTAAGGCAGACTGGTTTTTCCTGGTATTTGTCCCTTTTCTCCCCTTAAAATAATAATTGTACACAAACAATCTTGTAATAAGAGCATTTACAGTCGTACCTTGGTTCTCAAACGCCTTGGTACTCATCTGTTTTGGCTACCGAACGCCACAAACCTGGAAGTGAGTGTTCCGGTTTCCAAACGTTTTTTAGAAGCCGAACGTCTTTGACGCGGCTTCCATGGCTTCCGATTGAGTGCAAGAAGCTCCTCCAGACAATTTGAAGCCACACCTTGGTTTTCAAACATTTTCCAGATGTTCAAATGGATTCCGTTTGAGAAGCAAGGTACGACTGTCCTCTTGTTGAGGAGTAACTGATACAGCAGCTTTGTTCAGGCCGGCTTAAAATGCTAATTCAGCTTCCAAGACATCCTTCAGTCTAGCTTAAAGCAATGTCTAAGCTTTGGAGCTCAGACTTGCAGATGTTCTTACATGTTGGCTTGTTGGGAAGAGTGATGGAAAAAGAGAAGAAAGAGGATATTCCCAGGCAGGTGGGAGGAGATACCTGTCTATGCCCCCCCCCCCGGTCAGGGCACAGAGGGGGTGTCTCTCACAGAGTCCTCTCTACCAAACTTACAGGAAAACTCTGTGAGTTTCAGCGCCCACCATGTGCCCGTCTAACAAACCCAAATCTTAGTTTTGACTGCATGGCATTGTGTCCTTTCCTACTGCATCACGGTGTGGGACGCTGGTTTGACATCACCTAATAGGAAGTGCCTACAGAGGGTGGTGAATACAGCATGAGATATTATGGGCTGTCCCGTGAATCTGCTGGATGAAATAGCAGGCGATCGTTGCCTCAGGAGAGTGAGGGAAATTCTCAGGGATGATTATTCACACCCTGGCCGGCACTTTCTTGATCTCTTGCCCTCGGGCAGAAGATATATAGAAGCATGATTAGTCGCGCCAACAGGGTAAAGAACAGCTTCTATCCATGGAATAAAAAGATAACAACAGGGCAACTGACTTTTGGGTTTGGTGTGTGTGTGTGAGTAAACGAGGGGAATTAAGACTAAGAGAGCTGAGTGGGGGGGTTCTTGTGTAATCTCACTGCATACAAGTTGTACAAGTGACAGTAAAGTGTTTCTATTTCAATATCCCACAGGAAGGGACCCCCCAGGATTATCTAGTCCAACCCCCTGCAATGCAGCTGGCCAATATGGGGATTGAACCCACAGCCTTGGCATTATTGGCACCAGGCTCTAACCCACACAGCTATCCTGCAGTTCTATCACTCCAGGGGCCTGTCCCAGAGTGGAGAGAGGGGTGGTGCTTTGTGAAGAGGCTCAGACGGCCTTCCGGGTCCTTGAACCTGTGTCAAATAGGTTCTGGGGAGCAGCTGCCGGCTGCCCCCCATCCCAAGTGGGTGACTCTGGGCTCTCAAATTTCAGTGGTGCCACATTTTGGCACATCTCGCCTTCCATCGTGAGAGCCCTTTGTTGTGGCAGCCTGTCAGCTTAAGAACCCGGTTTGGGCAAAACAGCCGTGCCCCCTCTTCCCATGCGTGTTTCAGGACTGAGGTCAGGCTCCAAGTGGTGGGGAGACTGCAAAGAGAGAGCTGTGGGGTGGGGCTGTCTCTGTCTCTGCAGGTAGAGCTGCCTTCAGTTGACCTATGGTCCCGGGTTGCTTGTGCTCAGATCCCGAGAAAGAACTCTCTGATTCCATCTCAGGACCTTTCCAGGTGAGGAGACTGCCTTCTCCTCCATCACAACCTGGTGGAACTTCTCCTTCTGCTGCTCTGAATTCTTCTCCTTCTCCTCCTCTTCTTCCTCCTCTTCCTCTTCCTTCTTCTCTCCAGGGGATCCTGCTGGTGCGCTTCGATGCCCAAGAGCTCCTCTCCCGCCTTGACGCTGTGGTGCTGGCGCTGGCTGAGGCTGGCTTCTGCCCGGAGCCGTCCGAGCTCCTCCTGGAGAGCGAGGTCCCCGAGGTGGTTCTGCAGGAGTCCTTCCGGCGGGAGGTTCTGCCCAACCAGACCATCATCCAAGACTGGCAACCCTTCAAGGCCACCGCCGGCAACCTGGGCCTGCTGATGAAGAAGGACCTCTGCTGGGTGGTTGACCAGAAGGCCCGCCCCACCGTGGCCACGCTCAGCACCCGGCCCTTCCCCATCCCGCTGGGAGAGGACTGGTTCTACCTCAACATCGACGCCTTCGGGCGCGACCTGGCGCACGTCAAGAGCCAGCTGCTCCACCACCTGCGCCTCCAGGTGCCGGCCGCCCAGCAGGGGAAGGTCATGTGCCAGCTCTTCCTGGAGCCGGCCCTGTGGTTAGACATGGCCACCTTCTGCCAATCGGCCCTGGGTCTGGAGCTGGCCAAGGACTACACCGAACAGTACCTGCTGGAGTCCGACATCTGAGGGGTTGGGGGAGGCCGAGGGGGCAGCGGCGGGGAGCTCAGGGGTGGGGGGGAGAGGGAGGAGCGGCGGGGCCCCCTCCTCCCCTCCCTCTCCCCTCCCTCCCCCCCTCCTCCACCCCCAACTCCCCTGCAACGCAGCACTTTCTGAGCCTTTTAACATTTTATCCTGGAAATACTTGGTTACCCCGACCCAAACCCAGTGCCCCCCCACCTCCAACCATGACGTAGACGATGAAACCCCAGTTCTCCCTCCCTTCCCTGGGCAGCAGTTAGCAAGGTGGGTGCTTCGGTCCGGGGAGATGGATGGGGCAGCAGCAGAGAAAATGGGGGCGGGGGGCTTGGAGGAGGTTCTCGCCGGAGAGGCTGGCTGGTCCTTGCCAAAGCCTTGCCCACCCCCCACCCTGAGCAGCGGGCACCCATGGGTGAGAGAGAGAGCAGGGGGCCTCCGCGGCTGCCTCTGTTTTGAGATAAATAATCAAGCAATCCAGGTCTTAGCGCTGTGGGGAAACCAAGAAGAGTTTGGCCTAGATTCCATTTGCTCTTTGCAGCCCTCGGCTCTGATGATCATGAGCCGCTGAGATTCCACCTGGAACAGATCCCATCACTGCAAGCTCATCTCTAGGTCCATGAGGGCTAGAAACCTGGCTGTCTTTAAAACGCAGGCTGGGGTTCTCCTGGACGTTGTGGTGCAGCAGACACTTTTAAGGGAAGCCCATATGAGGTCCTGGGACCACCAGAGAGCCACTGGCTCCTCCCAGACTTTAGTGTGTGTTTTCGGGTGGGGGGGCAGCGATAGTCGCACAGCAATAGCCCCTTTCACTTGTGCAGCCCCCCGTCCGCCCCCTTCCTCCCCCTCCAGCCAGGCGCTTAGCAACAGCTGACATGGTGACGGAGGAGGAGCCCCCCTTGCAACGGTTGACATGGCAGCGGCTGAGGGAGCCTAGCAATGAGGCTGACGCACGGGGCGGCGCCTGGCAACGGTTGACGTGGCGATGGAGGCCGGTGATGTGATGACTGATGGCAGAAGGCAGCAAGGTCGTCGCGACCTCCCCGGCCCCTGCAGAAGGGACCTTGTGGGGCTTGGCGGGCCCCCCCCTGCCCCCTCCCCGTGATCTTGCCTTGCACTCCCCCCAGCCCCCCACCCCTTTTTCCCTAGCGCCGCTTTCAGACTGACCAACGTGCAATATTAGATTCTTGTAAATGGAGATATATTTATAAATCTATGGTGTGCAAAATGTGTGGGGAGCTTTCTTGCGCTGCGCGTGGCGGCCTGCCTGCCAGATCCCTCGGGGGTCAGAGCTGTCGGGGATCCCAGAACACACACAACACACACACACCCCAAATACACACCTGCCTGGATTTCCTCCGGTTTGTGGGAAACTGGGATCCTGCTCTCTGTGTGTGACATATCTGGAGGTGATGCCAAATTTTGAGTAGAGACACAGTGGAGGGGGGGCTTCTATTCTGCCTTGCTGGTGGGCTTAGATGATGATGATGATGATGATGATGATGATGATGATGATGATTATCAGCTAGCCAGTCACTCCTGGTGGGAGACCCTCCTCTAACCACCTGCCCCTACTAAACGCCTTTGCTTGGCTGTTCTGCCCCATTAGAAATAATGATTAGAGGATTCTTCAGAAGGGAATTTTCACTGTCTCTCTCACGCACATTCACAGAATCATAGAACTGGAAAGGGACCCCCAGGGTCATCTAGCCCAACCCCCTGCAATGCAGGAATCTTTTGCCCAACGTGGGACTCGAACCCCCGACCCAGAATTCCAGAGTCGCCTTGTCTGTCGATTGACCTCTCCATAACGAGACATATTTATTTATACACTGCATTTTCCGCAAACTCCTTGCGCATGGGGCGGTTAACATAAAGAAACACAACAGCCTAAAGATAGACGCTCTATATCTATACATTACAAAAAGTATACACGTTTGCCCCCGGTTTTTCCGCTTAAGATCTGCGGTTTCATTTGAAACGCCTTTGGAAGATACAGGACAGTATATCTTGCATCCGCCTTTGGAATAGTGTGTTCAGCTCTGGCGGCCACAGGAGGGGAGAGTTGCTCTTGGGCCCCGATCCTGCTCGTGAGTTACCCATAATGGGCATCTGGTTGGCCCAGGAATTGAATTATGAGCAAGAGAAGAAATTAGAGACTATGGTATTGTTGCTGTGGTATGAGAGGCCCCTGAGAGAACGGAAGGCTGGGCTTGGTGGGCCCTGGGCCTGCTTCTGCAAGCTCTTCTTGATGTCCTGACGCTTTTGAGCTGTTCTGGGCATCCATTTGTCTCCAGAGACGACAACGTGTTCCTAGAGGAGTGAAACTAGACCAAGGCATTAGCAGCATCGAAGTGGCCTCTCTGGAGTGCAAGCCTGGCCTGTGTGCCTGGAGATGACAAGTCTCCCCCCCTAGCTGAGGCGGGCCAAAGGAAAGCAGAGCAATCCAGTTTGGCTGCCAGAGTTGCTGGAAGGAGGCAGACAACGCGCCGTCCAACTACCTTAGGGACCCCGCTCAGGATTTGCACCTGAGCCCCATGTACCTCTACACAGAATACTTGAGTGTAAGTGAAAATACACAGCTCTCATGGAAGGTCAGGGGGGGGGAACCCCTCCTTATTTGTGTGTTTCTTTGTCCTGAAATCTTAGCAGACTGAAGAACCAGCAAAGAAATTGCTGGGGGTCGGGGGGGGAAGAGTGGAGGAAATGGCTGAAGCACGAATGGCACCCCACTTCCCTCCCCCCAAGAGCTTTGCTCCTTTGATCACCATACTGCTTGGACTGTATATCTTTTTAACCATCATGCATTTAGAAGACACCTTTAAAGCTCTGTATAGGGAAGTTTTAAGATGTTTGATGGTTTTTATATATGTTTGAAGGGGCCCAGAGTGGCTGGGGGAACACAGTTAGATGGGAGTACACTGATGATGATGATGATGACGGCGATGATGGAATAGGACAGGGGTAGGCAACCAAAAAAGCAGAGAAAAAATCACCTTGCCGACAAAGGTCCGTATAGTTCAAGCTCTGGTTTTCCCAGTAGTGATGTATGGAAGTGAGAGCTGGACCATCAAGAAGGCTGATCAACGAAGAATGGATGCTTTTGAATTCTGGTGCTGGAGGAGACTCTGGAGAGTCCCATGGACTGCAAGAAGATCAAACCTCTCCATTCTGAAGGAAATCAGCCCTGAGTGTTCACTGGAAGGACAGATCCTGAAGCTGAGGCTCCAAGACTTTAGCCACCTCATGAGAAGAGAAGACTCCCTGGAAAAGACCCTGATGTTGGGAAAGATGGAGGGCACAAGGAGAAGGGGACGACAGAGGACGAGATGGTGGGACAGTGTTCTCAAAGCGACCAGCATGAGTTTGACCAAACTGCGGGAGGCAGTGGAAGACAGGAGGGCCTGGCATGCTCTGGTCCGAGGGGGCCACGAAGAGGCGGACGTGACTAAAGGACTAAACCACAACAAAGGCAACCTAAGGCATGGGGTCGGATAAATTGTCCAGTAGCACCTTAGAGACCAACTAAGTTTGTTCTTGGTATAAGCTTTCGTGTGCATGCACACTTCTTCAGATACACAGGTACTTTGGACCTAATTGTTTCAAGCATATTCAACTGGGCCTATTGTGAAAGCCCCCGGCTTTGCTGATGATGAGCTGCAAGGTTTGGATGCTGAGATTTCACCTGTTATGGATCCCATCTTTGCAAGCTCATCTCTAGGTCCATGACGGCTTATTTGGCAATCACTCGTGGTCAAGTGACTACGGTTTTAACAGGGAGTCCGTAAGTGACTGTGGAGCCCAGTTCTGGATCCACACATCCTTCCACAGTGGGGACATGGGTTTCTGGGCAAGAGTTGATCACGGTGTGGATTTGCCAAGTGTGCCTTCCTCTTAGCTCATTTCTCCCTTGTGCCCTGAGTTTGAGTGTCTTCAAAGCCCATGACACCTTTGGCTGTTCTCCAGTTGGGGCACTTGCAGGCCAGTGTTTCCCAGTTGTCAGTTTTCATACTACTTTTTTGGGGGGGTTGCCCTGAGAGAGGCTTTAAACCTCTTTTGTTGACCACCAGCATTACGCTTTCCATTTTTAAGTTTGGAATAGAGTAGTTGCTTTGGAAGACGATCATCAGGCATCCGCACAACATGACCAGTCCAACGAAGTTGGTGTTGAAGAATCATTGCTTCAACACTGGTGATCTTTGCTTCTTCCAGGACACTGGCATTAGTTCGCCTGGCCGTTGTGGTGCAGCAGACACTTTTAAGGGAAGCCCTTATGAGGTCCTGGGACCACCAGAGAGCCACTGGCTCCTCCCAGACTTTAGTGTGTGTTTTCGGGTGGGTGGCAGCGATAGTCGCACAGCAATAGCCCCTTTCACTTGTGCAGCCCCCCCGTCCGCCCCCTTCCTCCCCCCCCCAGCCAGGCGCTTAGCAACAGCTGACATGGTGACGGAGGAGGAGCCCCCCCTTGCAACGGTTGACATGGCAGCGGCTGAGGGAGCCTAGCAACGAGGCTGACGCACGGGGCGGCGCCTGGCAACGGTTGACGTGGCGATGGAGGCCGGTGATGTGATGACTGATGGCGGAAGGCAGCAAGGTCGTCGCGACCTCCCCGGCCCCTGCAGAAGGGACCTTGCGGGGCTTGGCGGACCCCCCCCTGCCCCCTCCCCGTGATCTTGCCTTGCACTCCCCCCAGCCCCCCACCCCTTTCCCCCTAGCGCCGCTTTCAGACTGACTAACGTGCAATATTAGATTCTTGTAAATGGAGATATATTTATAAATCTATGGTGTGCAAAATGTGTGGGGAGCTTTCTTGCGCTGCGCGTGGCGGCCTGCCTGCCGGATCCCTCGGGGGTCAGAGCCGACGGGTGACCCCAGAACACACACAACACCCCCCCCAAAAAAACCACACACCTGCCTGCCTTTCCTCTGGTTTGTGGGAAACTGGTATCCTGCTCTCTGTGTGTGAGAGAGACAGGTGGCTGCTATTCTGCCTTGCAGGTGGGCTTAGCTGCACTTAGATGTACTTTAAGCTGCTCATAGCAGCTGGGAAAACCCAGCCAGATGTGCAGGGCATAAATAATGGGTAGGCAAACTAAGGCCCGGGGCCTGGATCCAGCTCAATTGCCTTCTCAATCTGGCCCGCGGACGGTCCAGGAATCACCGTGTTTTTACATGAGTAGAATGTGTCCTTAAAAAATAATAATAATACATCTCTAGATTATTTGTGGGGCATAGGAATTTGTTCATTTTTTTTTCAAAATATAGTCTGGCCCCCCGCAAGGTTTGAGGGACAGTGGACCGGCCCCCTGATGAAAAAGTTTGCTGAACCCTGGTATAAATAATAAAATTACTGTATTTTTCCGTGTATAAGATGCCCCCATGTATAAGACGGCCCCTACTTTTGGGGACCCCAAATTTAGAAAATAGGCAAATGCATTATCCATGTATAAGACGCTCCCAGATTTTTAACCTTATTCTGTTGGGAGACCGTCCTCTAACCACCTGCCCCTACTAAATGCCTTTGCTTGGCTGTTCCGCCCCATTAGGAATAATGATTAGCAGGTTCTTTAGGAGGGAATTCTCACTCGCTCTCTCACATACATTCATAGAATCATAGAACTGGAGAGTCGGAAGGGACCTCAGGGGTCATCTAGTCCAACCCCCTACAATGCAGGAATCTTTTGCCCAACGTGGGGCTCAAACCATCAACCCTGAGATGAAGAGTCTCGTGCTCTATCGACTGAGCTCTCCATCACGAGTCATCATGGGGCAAATTTATTTATACATTACATTTTCCGCAAGCGCATGGGGCGGTTAACATAAAGAAATACAACATCCTAAAAATAGAAGCTCTGTATCTATGCATGACAAAAAGTATATTATTATTGTTGCTTATTAAACTTGCATCATGCTCTTCTTGGGGTGGTTCCCAAGCAGAAATCAGGATAAGAACACAAAATAAGTAATGAAAACAAGAGCAACAGAAACCACAAACACGTTTTAAAAGGACATAGGATGTTAAGGTATCATTTCACTGCAACATCGTACTTTAAAAAAAATAAATAAAGCAGCACCAAACCTCCAGCTATTAGCAATTAATTTAACACAAACTCTCGCCCCTCTTTCCCTCCTCCTACCCCTGTAATAAAAGCCTGGCCTGAAACAGCGGCAGTTCAGGGCTTGCATCTCGTGGAAGTTTCTCTCTAAAGCAGGGGTAGGCAACCTAAGTCCCGGGGGCCGGATCCAGCCCAATCGCCTTCTCAATCCGGCCCTCGGACGGTCTGGGAATCAGGGTGTTTTTACATGAGTAGAATGTGTCCTTTTATTTAAAATGCATCTCTGGGTTATTTGTGGGGCAGAGGAATTCGTTCATATTCTTTTTTCAAAATATAGTCCGGCCCCCCACATGGTCTGAAGGACGGTGGACCGGCCCCCTGCTGAAAAAGGTTGCTGAACCCTGGCCTAAAGCATCCAGGAGTGCTCAGACTTCAGGCGTGTCTGTGTGTGTGTGTGTCTCTCTCTGTGTGTGATTCCTCTCCCACAGAACCATCTCAGCCATTCTTAAGATTTACACCCTCCGGGTTCCTCCCGCATCCCCCACAGGGCTGTTCCTTGATCTCCACCCTCTGGGAAAAAAACCAGGCAACAAAGTGCTGAGTTCTCTGAATTCCTCATCGCCTTAACAGAGATCAGAGGAAAAGTGGGTGGGGAGCAGAGCCCTTGTTTCACATGGATCTCTGGGAATCTGCTGGGGACCCAGATGCCAGCAGAATAGCTGCCCTCTCCTCCGATGTCCTGTACGACTCACCCCCTTGCGTCCTGTTGCACCTGGAGATTCAACCTGAGCTCCGTCCCACCTGTGTAAGAAAGGAAGCCTGTGCAACAGAGACACCTGGGCACCTTCCCATCTGATTTAGCCCAGGGCCTGCCAGGGGAGGAAACCGCAGATCAGCAGCGGAGGAGGGCATTGGGTTTCCACACAGGGAGGGAGTGCCAGGATCGATCCCTGGCAGAACCCCCAGACAAAATCAGGGCTGGGCGGGAAGTGGAGAGAGCAACAAAACAACAACACCACAAACTGGCTTATAAGTATAAAGCCAAATTTACCAGAATAATAATGAGAATAGAGATAGACTCATAACCATTCAAGCAACAAACATATTAAGGCGCCATGTGCAAGACAAAGCCTGGAGATACTGTAAACATGGAGTGGATAAATGCACAACTGTATCTTAACAAGTTACATGTGCAATAAACGTTATACAGACTGGATGAATGAACCGTTCAACAAGTCCAATCGCAGAACGGCAACCCCGTGCCACCACAATGGCAAGAGTAGCAGACTGGAGAATATGAAAAAGTTTTCCAAAGCTGTTTTTCAAAGATTGAACTGGAGGAGATGTTCTTCAATGGGTCTTGAGTTGGAAACACAAAGCAATTGGGCATTATTATTAAGTGGATAGAGACACAGAACTGAAGATTTGGAAGGGACCTCCAGGGGTCATCTAGCACAACCCCCTCCGAGGGAGGGATCTCACGTAAGGAAAGACATTTCTCTGGGCTGGATCCGGGGAGCCGCTGCTGGTAGGCTGCCAGTCAGGGTAGGCAAAGCTTCCCTGGGTCTGGCCCAGCATCAAAAGTGCTGCCCTGCCTTCCTAGTAAGATGGGAGTGGGCTAGAGTGCCTCTGAGCATGTGGCAGAATGCCTTTTCAGCAATGGGCCTTCCTGGCAGGGTACAGGCCTGGCACCTCCATTTTTTTAAAAACAAAGCCCATAGCCTCCCCCCCAAATGGGGCCAATGGGAGCTGGTCTCCAACTACAGAGTCCAGAACTGGACACACAACCTATGTCCTGGTAAGTTGTTGAGTCATTTAGTCGTGTCTGACTCTTTGTGACCCCCTGGACCAGAGCACGCCAGGCACTCCTGTCTTCCACTGCCTCCCTCAGTTTGGTCAAACTCATGCTTGTAGCTTCGAGAACACTGTCCAACCATCTCATCCATGTCGTCCCCTTCTCCTTGTGCCCTCCATCTTTCCCAACCTCAGGGTCTTTTCCAGGGAGTCTCCTCTTCTCATGAGGTGGCCAAAGTCTTGGAGCCTCAGCTTCAGGATCTGTCCTTCCAGTGAGCACTCGGGGCTGATTTCCTTAAGAATGGATCAGTTTGATCTTCTTGCAGTCCATGGGACTCTCAAGAGTCTCCTCCAGCACCAGAATTCAAAAGCATCAATTCTTCAGCGATCAGCCTTCTTTATGGTCCAGCTCTCACTTCCATATATTACCACTGGGAAAACCATAGCTTTAACAAAGCCCATGTTGTTGTTGTTTAGATGGATGAGGTGATCAGGCACTCCCATTTCTTTAAGAACTTGCCATAGTTTGCTGTGGTCGACACAGTAAAAGGCTTTTGCATAGTCAATGAAGCAGAAGAAGATGTCTTTCTGGAACTCTCTAGCTTTCTTCATAATCCAGCACATGTTTGCAATTTGGTCAACAAAGCCCCCCCCCCAAATGGGACTGATGGGAGCTGGTCTCCAACTATAGAGTCCAGAACTGGACACAGGACTTATTCCTTGGTCAGACCCCACCCCAAATAAGGTGTCAATTGTTATAAGAATTTGTAGGTGCTATATATATATATAATGTTATATATATAAAGCTATATATAATATATATAAAGCTATATAATGTTCATAAATGTACCAAGCAAACACATATATAAATGTAATAAACAACATGTCCAAAACCCACAGGAAAAGTCCTAAAGCCATTTTGACTCTTTCAGTTGCCTCTATGAGGTCGAAGGAAACCTCCCCATTGTCTCTGTCCTCACAAATCCGGCCTTAAGGGCACATTTAAGGTGTGAATAGGGCGAGCCTGTAACCTGGCTCAGGAATTATGTATTATCATTACAAAAGAATGGCCAGGCTCCCCCAGGTAATCCAGTCAAGTGACCATTAACAGGTAACCTTCCACGCACTCAGATTTCTGTTGTAGACCACATTTTTTGTGATGTAGGTATGATGTTTCTGGGGGTGATATTGGACTCCAGGGTGGGCAATTTAAAATGTCTATATAAGGGCGGGCACGTCTTGGTTCTGGGTCCTCCTCCTTTCCTGCGTGTGAAGGGAATTGAACTATTGCAACAGTTCAATAAAGATCAGGCTTACTAGCTGCTTTGCTTCTCAATATTCTCTGGCTGTCCTCTGTTATTTTCTCCTACCAATAGAGGACCTACAAAAGGACTCTCTATGGGCTCTTGGATACCCCATAAGGGAAAAGGAGCAGTTTTGTTACTTATATCACCAGTTTGGGGCACCTGCGTTTAAGATGAGTATGGACAAGCTGGAAGGTGTACAGAGGTAGGCAACCAAGATCATACTCCCCCAACACTTCTCAGGTGAAAATAGGGACACCCCATTACAATCTCCTCCAACATTTCTCCAGTGAAAAGAGGGGTGTCCTATACCATGCCCCCCCCCCCCAATATTTCACCAGTGAAAATCGACACATCCAAAAGCAGCACCTTCCAAGATCAACTCAGAAAATAGAACGGCTTCTGCAATTCTGGGACTGTCCCTGGAAAATCGCGACCCGTTGAGGGTCTGCGAGATGATAAACAGTCTGGAAACGAGGCCTTATGAGGAACAGTTGAGGCAGTGGCGGTGTTTAGCCTGGATGAGATGAGAACGAGAGGAGATATACTAGCTGTCAGGGCCTGGCTGGACGAAGAGGAGGAGGAGGAAGGCTCAGAGCTCAGGGATTGGTGGTGGGACACTGTTGCAGGAATTCATGTACAGATTTGGGGGGGGGGTTGCCCCTCCAGCAGATCTCATGCACATGCAGCCCACTACCAAAACCAGCACAATCACTTTGGTGACTTGTCCCCACAAAACACTTCATCACAGTTTCTTCCTATCTATTCAAAGGGCCTTTGCTGCACAATACCAAATGTAAGAATTCACTGATCAATGTATCTATGTACTGGCTCACTGGGAAAACTTCAGAAATTCCTATAGACATGTGAGCATCCTGATACCTGAGTGCCAGACAGGTAGCCATTCCAGAAAGAACAAACCCAGATGAAGACAAATGGGTGTGATTAACTTGGCTGGGAAACAGGGAAATGTAAAGATCTCTTTTCTTACACTTGATGGGTGTTTGGTGGAGGGCAAGGAGAACCATGGGGCAGGGTCCAGGATGCTCAGATTACGGCCACCAGACCTCCCCTTTGATGATGTAACTGTTGTTATGGCTAAAATCTGGGAGGGAGGGTGGAATATGCAGAGAGCTGGAGATATGCGCAGATAAGCACATCCTGAGAAGACAATGGTCCATGTATGCATAGTCTGTCACCTGGCATCGCCCGGAGGAAGGGCTTGGCAGAGCGATTTGACCGGATTAGGGTCTTGCTTGAGGGATTATGGAGGACAGGGGAGGTGTCATGGGGTCCTAGAGAAATTGAGCAAATTGGCACATTGATTTTCTATGAATTTTATAGATTTTAGTCCCTTTTGACATTGACAATTGGAAATAAATGGATATATTGTAGCGAAGAAGAAGGTGAAGAAGACATGCCCCCCCTTCCGTATCACTGTGATGCATGAGTGATGTAGTTTGGGGGGGTGTAACATGGGGATTGTTGTTGTTTAGTTGTTTAGTCGTGTCCGCCTCTTTGTGACCCCCTGGACCAGAGCACACCAGGCTCTCCTGTCTTCCACTGCCTCCCGTAGTTTGGTCAAACTCATGCTGGTAGCTTCAAGAACACCATCCAACCATCTCGTCCTCTGTCGTCCCCTTCTTGGGCCCTCCATCTTTCCCAACATCAGGGTCTTTTCCAGGAGTCTTCTCTTCTCATGAGGTGGTCAAAGTCTTGGAGCCTCAGCTTCAGGATCTGTCCTTCCAGTGAGCACTCAGGGCTGATTACCTTCAGAATGGAGAGGTTGGATCTTCTTGCAGTCCATGGGACTCTCAAGTGTCTCCTCCAGCACCATAACTCAAAAGCATCAATTCTTCGGCGATCACCCTTCTTTATGGTCCAGCTCTCACTTCCATACATCATTACTGGGAAAACCATAGGGGATTAGCAGCTAATAAAAGTTTGGGGGCTCTTTTGTTCGGGGCTTCCATCTTGTTCCACCTTGAGGCAGATGGGAGTCTCGTCGCGACCGTCTTCAATAAAGACCAAGCCTGCTAGCTGCTGTTTTGCTCTGATATTCCTGGCTGGTGTCCTTGTTTTTTGTCCAAGGGAGCCCTCAGATTTCTCCGTTAACAACACTGAGGTCAGAGGGAGGAGATTGGGAGGAGGTGATGGATGCTGAAGGGGCAACGGGGTTTAGTGAGCAGGAAGAGCCTGTGACAGGGAGCTGTTCCGACTCCGAGGATGAAGCAGAGGAGGGGGCTCAAGAGGCTGCTGGAGAATCTCAGGAGTCTCCCTTTCCCTCCTCCTCCCCCATCTCCAAAAATGATAATTGCATCTCGAGTTGTTTCGTGATCTAGCATGCTCATTTCTCCCTACCTCTGTTAACTTCCCCTTCTCTATCTCTTGTTCTGCTTTTTGATGGCTGAGAACAACCTTTTAATGTCCTAATCTGTGGAAGGAAGTGATAGGGCTGGGTACCTTCCTCCTTTGAAGTGAGACATTGGGAGTTGTGGGGCTAATGAATAATCTGTACGCAGCTAGTAGCGCTTTGGCAGTCAGGCAAACCACACAGGTTAGCTATCTATGAATCGGATGGTGTTGGGCATAGTTTTTGAGACACTCATGTACAAACTGATGGCTACAGGGCCCTGGGGGGGGTGTCACTTTGCCACTTCTTGAGGGCTTCCCAGTGGCAGATCAAAGTGCTTGCTTGGTGATGTATATATTGCTTGCCGTTTAGAACAGAATCTTTAATCTTCTCACCCACTTGTGTTTTGTATTACTTCTGAATCTCATTAAAAGAGCTGCTTGCGTTTAGCAAGAGAGGGATTGCTTGTCTCAAACATCTGGGAGAGAAGGACCTTTAGGAGGAGTGGAAGGCAGGGAACTTCACTCCTGGCAACTGCTCCATTGGGGGCGAGACCTGCTGGGAAGGGCTGGCAAGACCACCAGGCCGGGATGTATGTTGGCTTCCCTGAATAAAGAGTTACCGTATTTTTTGCTCCATAAGACAAACTTTTTTCTTCCTAAAAAGTAAGGGGAAATGTCTGTGTGTCTTACGGAGCGAATGCATGGTCCCTGGAGCCGAATTGCCCAGGAGCAAAAAGCAGATCATGGTGGGAGTTTTTTGAAAGAGGGAAGTGGGTGTTGAAACAAAGCCGCTGATCAATTGCCGATTGGGAGTGAGATAAGGGACGCTAGAGATAAAGGAGGCTGCCTGGGAGGGGGAGGTAAAGAGCGAACTTGCAAGGAGAGGAGACGGGAAAACTAAAGCAATGAGGAGAGAAATTAGAAGAAAAGGAGGAGCAAAAAACTGTTCCAGCTAAGGAAAAGATACTAAGGCAAACAAAAGGGAAGGGGGTGTTGAAAGGAAGCAGCTGATCGATAAGCGACTGGAAGGGAGATAAGGGACGCTAGAGATAAAGGAGGCTGCCTGGGAGGGGGGAGGTAAAAGCCCATGGATCCTCAGGATTTTTGCATTGGGTCACCCCCAAATTCACCATCAGGTCACAAAGCATGTCCATGGCTACAGCCTGCACCAAAAAAACCACACACCCACTGTTTTGTGGGGCCGCAATGGTGCAAAAACATGGTTACAAAGCATGGATCCACATGGATCCTCACGATTTTTGCATTGGGTCACCCCAAAGTCACTGTCAAATCACATGTTTGTGGCCACAGCATGAACCACAAAAATAATACATCCACTGTTTTGTTCAGAATATATTTTTCCTTGATTTCCTCCTTTAAAAACTAGGTGCGTCTTATGGAGCAAAAAATATGGTAACTTCACTGATAAGAGAGACCTGCTTCCTTTATTGCTGACTCCAGCCCTGACCAGGGTGGGGGAGGCTACTCTGAAGCGGTGGAAGAGCCCTCCCTGCATGAGACACACACCTCGCTTGGGAACTTTTGGGGGTCACCTATAGCTCAGTATTGTCCGCACTGGCTGGCAGCAGTGACCTTCCAAGGTTTCAGGGACATGACATTTCGCAGTCCTGCCTGGAGAGGCCACCTTGGGGCTGAACCTGGGACCTTCTGCTGCATGGAGAATCGCAGAGGTGTAGAGTTGAAGGGGACCCCAAGGGTAAAAATAATATTATAATAATAATAATTCGTTATTTATACCCCGTCCATCTGGCCGGGTTTTCCTAGCCACTCTGGGTGGCTACCACCAGAATATTAAAAACACGATAAAACATTAAAAGCTTCCCTGAACAGTGCTCCCTTCAGATGTCTTCTAAAAGTCAGATAGTTGTTTATTTCCTTGACATCTGACAGGAGGGCATTCCACAGGGCGCAGGCGCCACCACCGAGAAGGCCCTCTGCCTGGTTCCCTGCAACCTTACTTCTCACAAGGAGGGAACCACCAGAAGACCCTCGGAGCTGGACCTCAGTGTCTGGGTAGAACGATGGGGGGTGGAGACGCTCCTTCAGATATACTGGTCCTTTGAGGCCGTTTAGAGCTTTCAAGGTCAGCACCAACACTCTGAATTGTGCTCGGAAATGTACTGGGAGCCAATGTAGGTCTTTCAATACTGGTGTTATGTGGTCTCCAAGTCACCAGTCTGGCTGCCACATTCTGGATTAGTTGTAGTTTCTGGGTTACCTTCAAAGGTAGCCCCACATAGAGCGCATTGCAGTAGTCCAAGCGGGAGATAACTAGAGCATGCACCACTCTAGCGAGACAATGCAGGAATCACAGCAGGAATCCTGCCTTCAGCCCTTTAACAACCAACTCTTCTTAAATCCAGAAAGCAGCTCTGACACACCAGATGTAAATTCACACCGGCAGACAAAGAAACTTCTCTCAGTCATAGATTACAACCGTCTCAGATATAATTAAGAAAAGGTGGCTTTTGCAGACCCAGTGCCCTGCAGGGCTCTTACATGGCTTTTGGGCAAAGTGTCCCCCCCCCCTCATAAGTCACTCACCCCCATCTGGGTTCCCAGCAGCTGACAGCTTCTCAGTCTCCAGATGTAGAAAGTGGCTTTTTCAGAGCATCCAAGGTTAACTCCATATCTCCAGAGTAAATCTGATAGCCGAGATTTATGCCTGGCTATCACCAATCACCACAAATACCAGATAGCTCAGTTGGTTAGAGCGCGGTGCTGATAACGCCAAGGCTGGAGGTTCAATTCCTGTATGGGGCAGCTGCATATTCCTACACTGCAGGGGGTTGGTCTAGATGATCCTCAGGGTCCCTCCCACCTCAGCAATTCTATGATTCCATGATAATTGCCTCTGTTGGCAACCTGCAAGCAAAAGACCTTCAGTCCACTGCATTCCTCAGCTGGAAGCGTGCCGGAATTGCTTGAGTCAAGAAAGTTTTAAATTATCAAGGGAGTTCTGAGTGCTAAGAATTTTTGTTTCCTTAAAAAACCCAAAGCGTTTTCTCGACAAAAGTGTGGAAAAGGAATGTGTTTTGATAAGAGGTAATGCTGCGAAGATCTTAAAGTATGGCAAATATATCATTGGACATTCCACTCACTGTTGGCATTCTTCTCCAGATGTTTGATGAGCAAACACAGTGGATTAGATTTAAGATTTGATGAAATGGGGAATGAAAGCAGACCAGAGAAGGGTGGAAAGTGGAACTAGAGGACACAGAGACTTTGGAGAACAATATGGGTGAAGGATTGCCAGAAGAGGAGGGTGACATGATAAGAGTTGGAATCAACAGAGGGTGAAATGGACAAATCAGGGGTCAGCAAACTTTTCCAGCTGTGGTCCGGTCCACTGTCCCTCAGACCTTGTGGGGGGCTGGACTATATTTTGAAAAAAAAAAAAATGAACAAATTCCTTTGCCCCACAAATAACCCAGAGATGCATTTTAAATAAAAGGACACATTCTACTCATGTAAAAACACGCTGATTCCCAGGCCAGATTGAGAAGGCGATTGGGCCAGATCCTGCCCCCGTGCCTTAGTTTGCCTACCCATGGGATAAATCCTGCACTCAGATGTTTAGAGGAACGAAACAGCCAAATGGCAGAGCTGTGATGTTGGAGGAGTGGAATGAAGCCATGGATGGGGAGGTGAAGGAATAGAGGTGAGAGAGAAAGGACTGTGCGTACAATTTGGGGTGAATCCAGAGGGGAAAAGCCATCCCACCTCTGGCGCTTTTCTCGCAAAAAGAATGGAAGAAGCGTAAACGGAAGCAGAAATTCTTTTTAAAAAACTAGGGTGAAAAACCACTGCAAATACAACAGGAAATTGGATCGGACGATACGGAACTGGGGTGCAAATTAATGAATACATAACAAGAAAGGAACTATGGGGTAATTTCTCAATATACATTCACAGCGGGGAGACTCTTGAGCAGACAAAGATGGAAAGACTTGCCTAGTGTTTAATATGGAGGGAAGGCTGAGGAAGCTGGGTGTTTGATTGGAGGAAAAACTCTTCACAACATCAGCTGCTTCATCCTTGCAATCCAGCACCCACATTCCATTCTGTTTGTTTCCACATTATTTTTCGTGACCAGGAAGCCTTCCTACCTCCATTCCCCCCTTAAAATTAACTCCCCATCCTTCTCCAATCACTCTGGGGACACACAAAAGGTCATTTGCAAATCGGGGCAAATGTATACTGTATCATGTGCTGTTGTCTTTGTCCATGGAGTTTTCTTGGCAGGGATACTGGAGTGGCTCACCGGTTCCTGCTCCAGGTGGATCAAGTTTGGTCAAAACTCTCCACTATGACCTGTCCATCTTGGGTGGCCCTGCACAGTATAGCTCATAGCTTCTCTGAGTTATTCAAGCCCCTTTGCCACAGCAAGGCAGTGATCCATGAAGGATCACTGCTTTTTGGGAGAAAAGCAATGACAAACCTAGACAGCATCTTAAACAGCAGAGACATCACCTTGCCAACAAAGGTCCGTATAGTTCAAGCTCTGGTTTTCCCAGCAGTGATGTATGGAAGTGAGAGCTGGACCATAAAGAAGGCTGATCACCGAAGAATGGATGCTTTTGAATTCTGGTGCTGGAGGAGACTCTTGAGAGTCCCATGGACTGCAAGAAGATCAAACCTCTCCATTCTTAGGGAAATCAGCCCTGAGTGCTCACTGGAAGGACAGATCCTGAAGCTGAGGCTCCAAGACTTTGGCCCCCTCCTGAGAAGAGAAGACTCCCTGGAAAAGACCCTGGTGTTGGGAAAGATGGAGGGCGCAAGGAGAAGGGGACGACAGAGGACGAGATGGTGGGACAGTGTTCTCGAAGCTACCAGCATGAGTTTGACCAAACTGCAGGAGGCAGTGGAAGACAGGAGGGCCTGGCGTGCTCTGGTCCAGGGGGTCACGAAGAGTCGGACACGACTAAACGACTAAACAATCATGTGCGGCATTACCCTTCCATCGCCACTAGGTGTCGCACAAGCCACAATTCCAGATCCTCTTCAACTTGAGGAGGAGACCTTTCTTCTAAAATCATGGAATCAGCCTTAAAACTATAAGTAATTCTTTGCTGGGTGGGACATGCGTGAGTTGGCACCAGAGTCAAGAATAAAAGTACTTCTGGACCAGCCTCCTTAAATTACTTGCATCCTCTGGAAAGGAATTGAAAATAAAAGCGCCTGTATCATAATGCCACAAATATATGTTGTGGCCTCATTTGGAATACTGTGTCCTGTTCTGGTCGCCTCACATCAAAAAGGATATTGTAGAGTTGGAAAAGGTCCATGAAAGTGCCACCAAAACGACCAAGGGGAGGGAGAGACTTCCCTGGGAGGAAAGGTTGCAGCATTCGGGGATTGTTAGTTTAGAAAAAAGGTGAGTGAGAGGCACGACGACAGAAGTTTCTAAAATTATTACTGTCATGGAGAAAGTGGAGAGAGGAAAGTTTTCCTCCCTCTCTCATAGCACTGGAACTCGTGGGCTGAGTGATGGAAGCTTTGGGAGAGATAAAAGGAAGGGCTTCTTCACACAACAGCCAGTTAATCTGTGGAACTCCCCGCCACAGGAGGAGGCAATGATGGCCACCAACTTGGATGGCTTTAAAAGAGGATTGGGCAAATTCATGGAGGAGGAGAGGGCTGTCGATGGTGTCAGGAGTTCAGCCTACACTCGAGTAGGACCCTGGCAGAGACACGTGCCCGACTGGCATGTTCCCTCCCTCCTGGTCGATCGTTCGGGAGCTTCAAAAGCTTTCATCTGCCTGAACATCACAGCAACCAATGCCAACAGATATCGGCACACTCAGGGATCCGCAGAGTTTGTGCATTTCGCATAACAGACCTCAGCAACTCAGCATTTTGGCTAATCTACTTTATTTACATATAAACCCACACGGAGCACTGCAACATGGCTCCCTCTCTCTCTAGCATCAGACAGCAAAGAGAAAAAGAACAAAGGACAATAGTCCCACTTAACAGAACACAGTAACACAAACATCCTGTCTTCATCACTTCTCACTCGGTGGAGTCAAAACATATACCATCATGTGATAAACAACAATCCCATGACTGCAATCACGGAGCAGGAATTCTAACATCCTCCCCCAAGTCATGATCTGTGTTGCCCGGCCGGCATGTTCCCTCTGCCAGGGTCCTACTCAAATCTAGGCTGAACTCCTGCAAACCACATACAGTGGTAGCTCGGTTTAAGAACAGTCCTGTTTACGAACAATTTGGTTTACGAACTCTGCAAAACTGGAAGTAGTGTCCTGGTTTGAGAACATTGCCTCGGTCTAAGAATGGAATCCGAATGGTGGAAGGGCACTGGTGGCGGGAGGCCTCATTAGGGAAAGCGTGCCTTGGTTTAAGAATGGATTCATTTTAAGAACAGACTTCAGGAACGGATTAAGTTTGTAAACTGAGCTACCACTCTATGTGTTTTTACTCTGCTAGAAAGGCTTCACAGCCTGACTTTTGTATTTCTCCCACACACATGCGGTAGGAGGTTTAAATGTTAGCCTACAGATTTAACCCTCAGTCTGTCTCCCATATAATGTGGCTATCCAGTTCCATAGAATTCTAGAGTCTGGAGGGACCCCTAGAGATCATCTAGGCCAACCCTCTGCAACAGCTAAATAATTCTGGGCAGGTGGCCATCTAGCCTCTGCTTAAAAACCTTCAAAGTAGGAGAGTCCTGCCACCTTCTGAGAAAGTCTTCTTTCCTGCTTGGGCCAGACTCAGAAGCTTACTCACACGATCTTCGTTTCATTTCACTTTTAATTTGTGTTATAAGAATTCTAAGGTCTCAAATATAAAATAAATGCTCATAAACCTACAAGGCAAACACCTACATAAGTATATAAACCAGGTGTCTGAAATAGTACAGGAGAGCAATCCTGAAGCCATTTTGACTCTCCCAAATTGACCTCAAATATTTCTCTGCAAGGAGGAAGGAACTGGGAAAGCTCCTCCCTTGTCTTTTGCTTATCTGTCTTAAGGGCGTATTTGTGTGTGAATAGGGTGAGCCTGTGACCTGGATTCAGGGACTAAAGCATTTACCATCACAAAAGAATGGCCGGGCTGCCCAGGTAAAGCAATCAGTGGCCAGTATCCTGGCAGACAGGATTTCTGCTGTAGGTGCCCGCCTTCTGTGATGTATGTATGATGTTTTGGGAGGTGGTCTTGGGTTACAGGGTGGGCAATTTCAAAATAGGGGCTTGCGCATGATTGTTCTGGGTCCCCCTCCATCCTCCTGCATGTGAGGGGAACACCCTGTTGCAACAGTTTAATAAAGATCAGGCTTACCAACCGCTTTGCTTCTCAATATTCTCAGGTTGGCCTCTGTTAATTTCTCCTACCGGTGGGGAACCCACTTAAGGACTCTATACGGGTTCTTGGGTACCCCATAAGGGACAAAGGAACAGGTTTTTCCCTATAACATTTGCATACCGTCTTTCTGCATTACCATAGGCAAGGCGACTTACAACAACAATCCGATCTTCTACTAGGCGATGTATCTATTTCATTTTTAAAGCTGGGAGTTGTTGGGAACTAGACGTTTTTACAGGCACCACTGGTTTCCTCCTACAAACTGCTCCCATTTCGCTGGTCCTGAGTCACAGGAGAGCAGCTTAAAGGTTACTGCAATATGGAGGATAATCTCTTTGTCTTGGGAAATTATCTCAGGAAGATTCCTCCTTTGGCGGAGGGAGCCTGGCATCTGGGCCGGCCAGAAAGGATAATTCAGCCTCCGGTAGCTGACTCATCGTCTCAGCCGTTTTGCTGCCATTGTTTCCTGGGCTCTGACTTTCCCTAATCTCTGCCTTTTGTGCAAAGCCTTTTCCAATCTCGTGTTCGCAGCTCCAGAACCTGTTGACTGATATGCAAAGTTTGGGGGGGGGGGTGCGTAAGTGATCAAATAGCAGCACAGTAAAAAGGTGGGGGGGCAGAGTTTGGATGTTCAAACCTCTGTCTAGTTGTTGTTGTTGTTGTTTTGTTACTTTCCAGTTGCAAATGAATCAGCTATAAAAAAAGAGAACACGAAAATAATAACATCAACAATGACAACAACAGGTTGGTAGAACAGGAGTCTCTTATTAATTTCAGGGTCGTGGGCTTGAGTCCCACTTTTTGGGCAAAAGATTCCTGCACTGCAGCGGGCTGGACTAGATGACCCCATGGGACCCCTTCCAACTCTACAGTTCTCTGATTCTGTCACCAAAACAGGGGGAAATAACCCCATGTTAAAGCTCTGGTTTCCCCAGTAGTGATGTATGGAAGTGAAAGCTGGACCACAAAGAAGGCTGATGGCCGAAGAATGGATGCTTTTGAATTGTGGTGCTGGAGGAGACTCTGGAGAGTCCCATGGACTGCAAGAAGATCAAACCGATCCATTCTGAAGGAAATCAGCCCTGAGTGCTCACTGGAAGGACAGATCCTGAAGCTGAGGCTCCAAGACTTTGGCCACCTCAGGAGAAGAGAAGACTCCCTGGAAAAGACCCTGATGTTGGGAAAGATGGAGGGCTCAAGGAGAAGGGGACGACAGAGGACAAGATGGTTGGCCAGTGTTCTCGAAGCTACCAGCAAGAGTCTGACCCAACTGCGGGAGGCAGTGGAAGACAGGAGGGCCTGGCATGCTCTGGTCCAGGGGGTCACGAAGAGGCAAACACGACTAAACAACTAAACCACAACAACAACCCCTTCTCAGCAAGCGGTGTGGCTGGACCAATGGTGGTGTAGTGGTTAGAACTCCGGACTACAACCTGGGAAGGACCAGGGTTTGAATCCCCACTGAGCCATGAAGCTGACTGGGTGACTTTGGGGGGCTGGCCCCCGGCATTGCAGCCTAACCTCTACACCGCAGGGGTCTTGTGGGGATTAAATGAGGAGGAACCAGGAAGAACATTCTGATGCCAAGAGTTGTTTGATGGTGGAAAGGACCTTTGGGAGGTACAGGATTCTTTTCCTTTGAGGTTTTTGAGCAGAGGTTTGGTGGGCATCTGTTTAGCTGAGATTCTTGCGTTGGAGATGGTTGGGCGAGAGGACCCTCAGGTCATCTAGACCAGGGTTCCCCAAACTGGGGCCAAACTGGATATTCCAAGGGGACCACATGTGAAAATTGTGTAAATGGGGGGCCACAGAACGAGGTGAGGGAAATGAGAAGTGAAGAAGGAAAACCCCTGAAAGTCTGGCTCTCTGCTTGGCCAATGCCCAGTGGATAAGGGGGCCTAACGCTCCTTTTTGCCACATGTGTTTTCCTGGAGCAGTCTTGGTTTGTGTCCCCTGGGAGAGGGTGATCGCTGAGGCTCCCGTTTCAACCAGTGGAGCCCGTGATCCGGGACCCCCAGATCAGGTAAATGTGGTGGTGGGTGGCAATGGGTAGAGCTGGAGCTGCTTGTTGCTGCCGCCAGTGCTGGGCCCGGTGGCCGCCTGGCCTGACTCTGCAACCCACCCCAGCGCCTAGTGGATCAGGGCCTTCGGATGTTGTCGAGGGGCGCAGGGCCTAGCTGATTGCGTTTGTCTGGTTAGGGAGCAGGTTTTTGCCAGGAGAGGGGGAACCTCATATCTGTGTTGATTTTTACTTATTCCGGGGGGCAGCTGCCCCCCCTGTCCACACCCATGGGGGGCCACAGGAAGGAAACAAGGTCAGAAGGGAGCCATGCTCGAAAACCTTCCTCTCCTGGGATTCCAGGCAGCACCGGCCTCCCCCATTTCCAAGCCCCCGGAAGGCGATGGGCACGCCTTCACTGGAGATTTCCAAGCCACCTGCCAGGTAAGATCCTCACAGAACTCCAGCCCAATGGTTGCCATTAATTTGATTTGAATTGATTTTAGAATGAATTGATTCTAGAATGCTGTTACTTTTATTGTTGTTAGCCGCTCTGAGCCGGCTTCGGCTGGGGAGGGCGGGATATTATTGTTATTATTATTATTATTGTTATTATTATTATTATTATTATTAAGCTGCGATTCCTGCATTTCTTGGGGGGCTGGATTAGATGACCCTTGGAGGTGTCCCTTCAAACTCTCCACGTCCTTTGACCTGAGTGACCCACGGGTGGAGCCCGCCTGCCCCACCGGGGCTGCTTCCATCCTGCTGTCTCTTCTCAGCGTATTTCCCATTTCCCTCCCCCCGCCCCCCAGCGTTTTTAAAATAAACAAGCAAACATGGTCCGAGCACAACAGGCCCCTGCGAAGGACGCCCCCGCCTCGCACGAAGAAGGATCCTGCAAAGGCAGCGCGGGAGTGATAAGAAGTTATTCGTCACGGAGCGAAAACCGCCGCGTCTGACGGCGTGTCCCTTTGAACGAGGCGCTGGGAGGCGAGAGGATGAAGCGAGGGCCGGGGGGGGGGCGGCATCTGCGCAGGAGCAACGGGGCACCGCGCTGCCCCCCCCCCCCGCGCTTTGAAGAGACTCCTCCGAGTCGGGAGGGGGGGACACGCGCGGAGAGGCTTTCGCGAAAGGTGCCTGCGATGGCGTCATGAAGGGCAGGGAGATTAATTGCCAATCAAAGCCCCGGGATGAGCTCAGCATGACAGCCCAGAGGGAGGCAGAGAGAAAGAAGGGGGGGGGGGAGAGAAAGATCCGTCGCTGCCTCTGCTGCTGAGAGCAGGGGGCACCCAGAGGACAGCAGAAGGACCCCAGCAAAGTCTCTTAGCTAAAGGAGGAGGAGACAAGATGTCTCTGCAGCGATGCTTCTAGGGACCAGTTGCTAGAAGCCGCAGGAAGGGAGGAAAAAAGGCTCTTGCGCTCGGATCCTGCCCCAGGGTCTCCCCATTTGTGGCATCTACAGTAAGGTTACCAGACGTCCCCGTTTCCCGGATTTACAAATCAGTCCCCATACAAAATCCATTGAAGCTGATGTCCTGGATTCATTGACAAAAATCTGGTAACCTTAATCTACAGGATACTGGACTAGGTGGGTGGGTGTTTCCCGGGGGGGGGGGGCTAATGCAGCAGGCTGGACCCAGCTAGGGTCGCCCGGATTCAGGACAGGCAAGAGAGGAAGTCAGGCAGCGCAAAGTTAATCTCTGGAACTCCCTTCGGCAGGAGGCAGGTGGGCAACCAGGTGGCTTTGCAAGGGGGTTAGACAAATGCAGAGAGCAGGGCAGGGCTATGAATGGGCAATTAATGGTTGCTAGGCATTGACAAAGGTCCATATAGTTAAAGCTCTGGTTTTCCCAGTAGTGATGTATGGAAGTGAGAGCTGGACCATAAAGAAGGTTGATCGCTGAAGAATGGATGCTTTTGAATTCTGGTGCTGGAGGAGACTCTTGAGAGTCCCATGGACTGCAAGAAGATCAAACCTCTCCATTCTGAAGGAAATCAGCCCTGAGTGCTCACTGGAAGGACAGATCCTGAAGCTGAGGCTCCAAGACTTTGGCCACTTCATGAGAAGAGAAGACTCCCTGGAAAAGACCCTGATGTTGGGAAAGATGGAGGGCACAAGGAGAAGGGGACGACGGAGGACGAGATGGTGGGACAGTGTTCTCGAAGCTACCAGCATGAGTCTGACCAAACTGCAGGAGGCAGTGGAAGACAGGAGTGACTGGCGTGCTCTGGTCCAGGGGGTCACGAAGAGGCGGACAGGACTCAACAACAACCATTGATAGCGATGTCTCATACAAGGAGCAGGAGGAAGACTGGTGTGCTCAGAAACTCCTTCCAGGAGGCCTCTGACTGGTGTTGCTGGGAGCAGGCTTTGAAAGCCACGGTCTCTTTCCTTTCTTAACAAATTAGTTTTCATTAAAGATTTTTTTTGGTGATCATAGAATCATAGAGGGACCACGAGGGTCATCTAGTCCAACCCCCTGCAATGGCCAACCTTTTGCCCAGTGTGGGGCTTGAACCCACAGCCCTGAGATTAAGAACCTCATGAGCCATCCCAGAACACAATCCAAATAAATAAATAAATAAATAAGAAAAAGTACCTGCAGCACCTCCACTTTCAGTTAACGAGACACTATTGTCATAGACATTGGTGCGGAAGAGAGGGGGGGAGGGGGGAGGGGTAATGATATTTTCACTCTGTCACATAGTGTTTGTGCAGGGTTTTCGTGTCGGTGACTTGTGGGCCAGGTCCTCATTTATACGGTCATTTGTTTTTAATGACAGCAGCGCACAGTAGGAGCTGACAAGCCAGCTACTCTCAGCAGCCGGGAGCATGAAAACTAGGCACAGGAAGGACCTATCAGGAGTGGACACAGCCAAGTGGTACCCAAATGTGCAGGGAAACTGCATTGCCAGAAAAGCTGACCAACCTTACAGGGACCAGCAAAGGAACCAAAGAACCATAGAATTGTAGAGCTGGAAGGAGTCCAACGGTCATCTAGTCCAACCCCCTGTAGTGCTCGAACTCATGACCCTGGGATTAAGCGTCTCATGCTCTATCAACAGAGGCTATTTGCATGGTTCCCCTTTATCGCATACACAGCACAACAGGACAATGACCTAGCGGGCCCCCTCAACAGCATGCAAATCAACATGGCTAATCTGACCAAACAACAACAACAACAATATAATTTATTATTTGTACCCTGCCCATCTGGATGGGTTTCCCCAGCCACTCTGGGCGGCTTCCAACAAAGATTAAAAATACATTAATATGTCACACAAAAACTTCCTTCAGATGTCTTCTAAATGTCAGGTAGTGGTTTATCTCTTTGACATCTGGTGGGAGGGCGTTCCACAGGGCGGGCGCCACCACCAAGAAGGCCCTCTGCCTGGTTCCCTGTAACCTCACTTCTTGCAATGAGGGAACCGCCAGAAGGCCCTCGGCGCTGGACCTCAGTGTCCGGGCAAAACGATGGGGTTGGAGACGCTCCTTCAGATCTACTGGCCCTTTGAGGCCGTTTAGGGCTTTCAAGGTCAGTGCCAACACTTTGAATTGTGCTCGGAACTGTACTGGGAGCCAACATCCTCACACATGCAAGCAAACCACACAGCGACCAACCGGGCACTGGAGCCTCCAACTCCCCACTCCCCCCAGCCATGGTCTTTGTGCTCTAAGGCAGGGTTGGCCAAGTTGCCTGTTCCCACAAATTGGCCTTTTCTAGGCCACACGACCTGGGATGGAATCCAAGCCAAGTCATTTCCCAGCCCCTGTCGCTCTTGGGGTTAAGCCCTGGGGGCCCTGTCCCAGAGCAGCAAGGGCCACAGGTGAGTCTTCTGCTTGCCTGCTCACTAGGCTGCTCACGAGAGGCAGTGTGGCTCTGTGGTTAGAGGGTTGGACTAGGACCAGGGTTCGAATCTCCGTTCAGCCATGGAGCTCACCTTGGGCCACTCACTGCCTCTCAGCCCTACCTACCTCACAGGGTGGTTGTGGGGATTAAATGAGGAGGGGGGGGACCATGTGGGCTGCATTGAGCTCCTTGGAGAGAAAGGTGAAATATGCATGCAATAAGAAAATTAAATAGGCCACAGGGGCTGAGGGCCTTCGCTGAATCCACCGGACTCCCCATTTCGCTTGCAATTCTCTCACCGCCATGGAAGGAGAGGGGTTTTTTGCCATCTCCCCACACGGCCAAAGCAGCATCAATGCTTCCCCTGCCACAAAGCCATTAGAGACAGCGGTGCTTTCTCATCTTGGGCGTTGCCAGTCAAGCCTGGTCATGCGCTTGTTCTGTGGGATTTCCCGTCAAACTCACAAATGCACGATCGCCAGGCAGGCACACGAGGAGCTGACGCTCATAGAGTTCCTGAATCAATATAGAAAGACTGTGTGAGGCCACTTCCTTAATGCTTTGGCGGGAATGTCTAACAAAGGAGATAATTTTATGTACTTCCTTCCTGCCTGAACTCTCTCTCTCTTCTTTCAAGCCAGCCATGTGAGCAGACGCACATGCCTGGGTTCTACCCAGGGCCCAGACTCCATTTTGGAAACTAATTTTGTCTTTTGTAACTTTTTTCACCAACATACTACTTTCATGCATTTGCTGCCTGCACTGAAATGTAAGTAAAACCTTTGTTTAACTTACAAAAATGTGTCCTTCATTTGTAGCAACAAGGACAAAGAGGACCACAAATAAATGGGGATAAAATGTGTAATTTCTAGCTTCCAGTAAGCTGCAAAAGGGCATAAGTGTCCTTACTCTGCTACAAGGGCTTCATAGTCTGTTAACTCTCCTTCCTTGGAAGTTTTTATGCAGAGGTTGGATGGCCATCTGTCATGGAAATGTTAGCTGTGATTCCTGCATCTCGAGAGAAGTTTTTCTCCGCCTCACACAACACAAAAACCCATGGACATCCAGCTCAGCTGAATGCTGGAGGATTCTGTGGGACAGCTTTTAATGGGTAGGACTAATTGCAATTGTGCGGATTGAACAGAGTTTCAAAATCCCACCCTTGTCAGTAAAAATTAAAAGCATGGGAATTGGGCTGCAAAGGCTACTTTTGAGCAACTTCGGCTATGAAGCTCCCCCCCCCCTTTACCCCACTTAACAAAGAATCAGGTAACAATTTAATAAAGTAAGTTTAAAAGTAAGGTTGACTTTCTTCACAATCATGCTCTGGTTCACAGCAACAGTAGCTGAAAAAACTATGCAGGCAAAACACATTTACAGCATAACCAGCTTCAGGATTGTACAGTGGACACTCAGGTGCGGGGTGCACGTTCACAACCCGCAGCGTTCACAACCCACAGTGGTGCTTCTGCGCATGAGCGGGTTGCGATCCTGTGCTTCTGCGCATGTGCAAAGTGCGATTAGCAATGCTGGTCAAACGAAGGAAGAGAGAGAGGAACAGGAAGTACAACATGCTCCTTCCTCTCTAGGAGACGAGGGGAAATGACATCACAAGGAGCCCTCTCTACCAATTGTATTTCTATGGTCTGAGTATCCGCCCATCTGCAATACAGCTCTGTGGACTGTTACGGAAGGGGGGGGGCATGTCTTCTTCACTACAATATATTTGCTCAATTTCTCTAGGACTCCATCACCCCTCCTCCATCACCCCTCCCCTGTCCTCCATAATCTCTCAAGTAATCCAGTCAAAATCACTCTGCCAAACCCTTCCTCCAGGCGATGCCAGGTGACAGACTATGCAAACATGGACCATTGCCTTCTCAGGATGTGCTTATCTGTGCATATCGCCAGCTCTCTGCATATTCACCCCTCCCTCCTCCATATGTTAATCTGTGTAACCCAACCTCTTCTTAATGTATTCATGATGTAACTGGGATGTATTTTGCACTGTATTCTGGGATATGGAGGGAAATTTCAAAAGTTCATGTCACCCCTTTCTCTGGGTTCAATCTCGCCTTGAACCTGTTGCGCAATAAACTTGGACCTTCTGCAGTTTGCTCCTGTGTCCGGCTGAGCTCATTTTCTTCCTCAGGGACCCACGGACTTAGTCCGATGAGCTGGGTGGCAGAGTAACCCCGCACCCAGATTTTAGCCGTAACAGTTGGCGCCCAACGTGGGGCTTGCGGTTCTCCCGAGCTGCTGACTGGGGGCCCCGAAATCTTCAGCCGGCTCCAGGCCATTTTGCCTGGGAAGATCCTTTTGGACCCCCAGCCATCTTCTGGGCGGTAATCGAAAGCCCTAGGAGTTCAGCCGGGGAGCAAAAGAGGGATCCAGCCGGCTTATTCATCGATCCCGGGATCATCATAGAAGACGCGTGAGTATAAGAAAAAGGAAAATCCAGTGCACTGGTGGGAAGGGGGTGGAAGTCTCCTGGCAACTGAATTCTCTGCCCTCCTCTCTATCGCTCCTTCTTGCCTTTCTCTTGGTCCGGTTAGTGAGAGAGACCGTGGACCGCTGCTCAACCCGAAAGGGGGGTTCTGAGCTCTATCCCTTTTCCTTAAAATCTCCAGCCAGCCGCACCAATTGGGAGCCCGAAAGTAAGACAGAGAGACCCGACTTGAAAGATAGCCGACTCTCTGCAACGGGCATCCCAGTTGAAAGCAAGGGATTGGAGCTCTCTTTCCGAACTTCCCGAGCGTCCTTGCTAGGGGGCAGGAAGTGGTCTTGCTTTCTATCCCAATCCCAGCCGCACCGGTCGAGCTACATACCACGTGTACTGTAAGCTCGCTTCCGAAAGCAAGGGGGATTTTCGACCCGAAATTCTATCCAGGGACCACCCGATCTGGCACCGCATGGCGCGGGCGTCCAGTAGGGCCCCTTTTCCTGAGATGTGACGATAGGTAGGAGGTTGCCAGGAGGGATAGCCCATGAGGAATTGGGCAGGACCGGCAGAGTGGAAAGAGACCCCAGGTTATAGGAAATAAGGAAATAAGGAAATAAGGAAATAAGGAAATAAGGAAATAGGAAATGGAACGCAAGGAACCGGATAGCTAGAGCTCTCTAAAACCCACTAAGGAAGTTGCCAGGCAACTAGAAGCCCCTTCTCCTCTTTACTATACGTCCCTGTACTAAGCATACCAAACCCCTAGACATACCAATCCTAATCAGCCCCTCTCTTTCCCCCTTCTCTATCCCAGACACCCCCCCAAAAAGGAAAAAGCAAAAAAAAGCAACAACAGCAACGCATGCATCTATAAAGGGGTACCCAGTCAACCAAGCGTTGTGAGCCCTACCAGTTTGATTAACTGGTGGTGTGTTTGAAGAGGCAAGGAGGCTCATAAAACCATGTGGGACCTTCCTACTAATTTCACTTAATGAAGCCAAAGGTAGTGGCCCAACTCCTTGCAATAACCAACTAAAGGATGAGAATATATATGTTTACATGTTTACATGTTGTCTGTTATGTGTGTTGTCTGTTAATACATATATGAGAATATGTATGTTTACATGTTGTCTGTTATGTGTGTTGTCTGTTCCTTCTGTCTCTGGCAGACTGCTTTTCTTAAGTGTGCATAGTTTAAACTGCAAGCTTGCTTCAAAATTTAAATCTAAGGAAGCCATGCTGGATCTTAGCAGTCCTAAATAAGAGAAGATGAGAATGAAGTGTGCAAATGTTTACCCCACCTCTTGCTTTGCCCCAACTTTTGAGATTGTGAGTCTACAGTCTTATTTTGGAAGGTGCTGATAACCTAATGTTTCTGCTGCAAAAGCCTAGTTGAGCACAACTGCTCTCTCAAGCTAAAATGCAGTGTATGTATTTCATTAAGTGTATGCCTATAAAAGTATGGTGTTCATTCTAAGAAAAATATTTGAGTCCAGTTTTAACTTTGATTTGGTTGGACAGAAGAGTTATTGTAAGGCCCCTGATATCAGTCTCTATAAGACTTCATGGCCTCTTTTGTTAGAAAATGCCCCCCCTTCCCCTTGTTTCACTCTGCCTCTTTCAGTTGTTTTCTCCCTTCTTACTTCTGTGCCAGGTAAATTTACTCCCGAGTAAGCTTCCTTTAAAGGAAACTGCAAAGAGGGGAGGGGGCAACACTTGTGTATTCCCTTTAAAAATCAAATCTAGGGCTGCTTTAACTGTGCTTTATAAGAGATCCTCTCCCTATCTTACGAAAACTGTTCACTTCTTCCTTAAATATCATTTCAAACTCACTCAAACTATCTCAAGATCTGCAAAAAGGGTTCTGTGTAAAGTTATGTACTTTTATTTTCCTCTTCCTTAGTACATGATATGAGCATAGATGTTTCCTTTCCCAGCTGTAAATCTGTACTTAAATGTGTATGCCTCTCTGGTAGTACAAATCTTGCTATGAACCCTGTATTTTAGGGTTGGACTAGATGACCCCAGGGTCCCTTTCAACTCTCCCAATTTGTGGCTGTGAGGTGATGTGTTGTAATTCAGCCCAGATTTGCTCTTTGTTTTTTTAAAGGTGTGAGGTGAAGCCATGATGTTTGAAGCAGAACTGGTGATATCAGGCATTTAAGTGATTACAGTGTTTATCTTTTTGTCTATTATTTACAAAAATCAGACTTAAAAGTCTATTCAAAGTTTAAGCACATAAAAATTCATATAATCAAGTAGAATTAGCCTTGACCAATGACTGGCCATTTTACTCATAAATAAGAGAGTGGTTGATTGTTCTGCGAATGACCAGATAAAATGACCAATAATGATAGCCCTTTCCTGTACATAAAGGAAGGTGAATACTGTACTTGAATTACTGAGTTTCTCTTTTTTGTGTTTTAAAATCTAACTCTACTTTTAAAATCTACCCCTTACCTTTCCCTTCCTTATTCAAATTGAGCCAAAAGATGCAACATTTTCAATGGTATGAAAGGTTTGCTGAGACATGAACTCTGCACATGCACAGAGGCTAGATCAGCTTAAAAAGAGAGAGAGAGAGAGAGAGAGAGAGAAAGGAGGGGGGAGAGAGAAGGTTTGGAGAGCAGTGTGCTGCAGGGAGAAATCTTTCCAAATTTCCTTATGTAAAACTTGAAACCATTGAGGGAAATCATCCTTAATGTGTTTTGCTCCAGGGGCTACTTAAGACAAGAGTTAAGTACTGGACATGCCAATTTTTTTTCACAGGTAAATATCAAAGCACTCCCACTGTGAGTTCCTCTCTTGAGTAGTTTCTCCCCCTCCCCATGGGATTTAAATTTTATAACAGTTTTTTTTTTGGTGTGTGTGTATATGCCTATACATTGCCTATACATTTTAGGAACAGCATTTCCTGACATACCTCTCACATGAAATAATTTTCCTTTTTTAACAGAGTGTCCTTTCTTTTCTCCCACAGCACAAATGATAATGAGGGGATGCAAACAGTGATTTAAATACTCTATAAAAAGTAATTGCATTTGTATTTCTTTTCTTCCTTCTTCCCTTAAAGCCAAACAGCAACTTTCTTTCTGTTCTGTGAAACAAGTCTGAATCCCTGCTGTATTAGTGACCTCTATCTCTTTGTGCCTTTGACATTTTTTTTAAGTTACAAATAATCTGTTTTCATTTATTTAATCAGTTTCTCCATGATGTCTATGAAGTTAATCGAACCACAACCAAACATTGTTTGTGGAATGGTACTTGTTTACCTTTGGCCTGAGCATTTCTTACTAATTCTGTCATTTTGGCTAGTGCAAGGTACCTGCACAACTTTAAATTGCCATTCATTTTTATTGGTATTAACTCATTTCCCAGTATTCCGCTATTAACATTACAGCTGATGTCACATCAAGAAACACTTTTATTTTCATTTGGGATGTTAGAATGCCAAAACAGATTACTTCAGGTTACTTATTAATTGTGTGTCTTAGCATTTATTTATTTTTGGTTCCTCATAGCTCATTTTGTGTGTTTGTGTTTTACTTTGGGGGACATGTTCATCACATGTTAAAAGTCAGTCTCATGAAGTTCTTTTATTGGATAGCACATGGTGAATTTAGCCGTAACAGGACTTAACCCTTTCTCATGCGAACTAGCAAGAATATGCATTTGTTAGGTTTGGCGTCTAATCTCCCACAGAACAGGGGCCAAACAGATGTCCAAATGCGAAACCCGTAAGCAGCAACTCTCCCCACCTGTGGCATCCAAATGTATCGCTGCCTCTGACCGTAGACGAATTATCGAATCATAGAGTTGGAAGGGACGATGTGGGCCATCTTGTCCAACCCCCTGCAATTCAGGAATCTTTTGCCCAACGTGGGGCTCGAACCCACAACGCTGAGATTAATGCTCTACTGACAGAGCCATCCCAGCAGGCAGTTGTGTTTGTTTGGAAGCTTGACACCAGCCTAGTGCATGCTCCATGTGGCTATTTGGGTTGTGGGTGTGCAAGGAGGCTGCAGGGGAGTGGGGTTCCTGCCACACTGTGGCCTCCTTCACCGCAGAACTTACTGTCAGTGTCCGACCCTGAAAGGCTGAGAGGGCGAACCACCACCCTGTGGAGCCCAGAGCAGAGGCGGATTTAGGGGAGTGCAACCAGGTCTCCTGCACTGGGCGCTGAGCCAAGAGGGCATTGCAACCACAAGATGCAAGAAGCCAGCAGCGTCAACAGAGATTCATCAAATATACACCCTCAGCATGAACTGTTGCCCAGAGTGTCTTGCTCCTCGCATCTAGTCTATGTGGGATGTGAAACACAAGAGCAGTCAAGTACAACCTTCCTAGACTGAACATGGTTACACATGGGGAGGAATGTTTGTCCAGCCAGCAGGTAAACTTCCTGTTTCCTTCTGGGCTGGGACAGACTTCCTCTGCGTGTGACTAGAGGTGGGTGTGGCCTCACCTGTGCAGGTAACGACAAAAGCACAGGGCAGGGCAGCTATCCTCCCCCTTTTGACTACATGCATCAAAGAAGCAACATCTGCTTAGCCAAAGATGCTCTGGACAAAGGGACTGTCTCCTTATGAGATAGCTTAGAAAAGTTACATACACCTGGAAACTAAGTCTGCCTTCTGGGATCTGATTGTGAACAGAATGATGTGTGAGTAAACCTTTTTATACTTTTATAGAAGACTGCGTCGTGTCTTGTCTTTTATGAGGGAATAAGGGGGAAATACCAGAACAGTTATTACAGAGGCTTTAGCGAGCCTGAGCAAATTCATCCGCTGCAAGTTTAAAAAGGGGGAATGTTACTCTGCTAAATTGCGAACTTGTTAACACAAGTTGGAAACGGAGATAATCAGACAATATATCCTCTCCTGCATCCCTGAACATTCCCACAGTCTATTTTCTAAGTCTCAGATCCCTCCCTCTGCCTATGGTGAGTCCCAAGGAACCCTCTCTGTTTCTGCCTGGTTTTCTGTTACAGTGACTAACAATCCCTTCTTTTAGGGATGGAAGCTGGAGCTGACAGGTTTTCAACAGCCACACTGTTAGTTGGTGCTGATGTTCCCTCTATGAAGACTGACTCCAGTCTTTGCTCAGGGCTGGGACATTTGCTTATCTGCCCCCGTTCCTCTCCCTCCAGCCTCCCAGACTCCAGTATTTCCCAGCTCTCCTTCTCCTCTGGAGCGTATCCAGTCTACCTCCACCACGAACCTGGGTCCAAACGGTCCTCTCCTGCACTTTCTCCAGAGGCCTCTTAGCCTCTCCTCCTCACTCAGCCAGACCCTGACAAACGGAAGGTGTGTGTGTGTCGATTTTTGGTGCCACTGAAATTTCAAAGCTCAAAGTCTTCCCCTGCCCAGAGGCTTTGTGGCCCTCTGCCCGCCTGCCCCATCTTCCCGTGAGCTCCATCAGGGGAACCCGTTTCCCAGAAGGCCAGCCCTGCTTGCTGACGAGAACCGCCCATCCATTAAAGGAGGCTGGAGTGTGTCAGCTCCAGGCATCTGCCCAATGGGTTGCTGGCAGCCTGCCGAAATGGCTCGGGGCCCGTGTGCCCGCCTGCTCCCTCCACACCCACCCCACCCGACTGGGGGAGCTGGGTGCAAGTCTCCCAACTGCTGGGGGGGCACAGAAAGGGGAGAGTTGCTCTTGCACCCGATTTCTGCTTGTAGGTTTTTTCCCTTTGGGGCAGGGGTCAGCAAACTTTTTCAGCAGGGGGCTGATCCACTGTCCCTCAGACCTTGTAGGGGGCCGGACTATATTTTGAAGAAAAAATATGAACAGATTCCTATGCCCCACAAATAACCCAGAGATGCATTTTAAATAAAAGGACACATTCTACTCATGTAGAAACACGCTGATTCCGGGACCGTCCGTGGGCCAGATTTAGAAGGTAATTGGGCTGGATCCGGCCCCCGGGCCTTAGTTTGCCTACCCATGCTTTGGGGCGTTTGGAGGGGACGACTCGAACCCATGGCTTCATGTTACGAGAAATGAGATTTCGACTCAGCATCAGGAAGAACTTTCTGATAGTAAGAGCAGTTTGACATTGGAAGGTGATGGGCTCTCCTTCTTTGGAGGTTTTTAAGCAGAGGTTGGGCGGCCGTCTGTCAGGGATGCTTCAGCTGAGATTCCTGCATCACAGGGGGTTGGACTAGATGACCCCAGGGGATCACATGATATGATAAGGGGTGATATGATAGCCATGTTCAAATATATAAAAGGATGTCACATAGAGGAGGGAGAAAGGTTGTTTTCTGCTGCTCCAGAGAAGCGGACACGGAGCAATGGATCCAAACTACAAGAAAGAAGATTCCACCTAAACATTAGGAAGAACTTCCTGACAGTCAGAGCTGTTCGACAGTGGAATTTGCTGCCAAGGAGTGTGGTGGAGTCTCCTCCTTTGGAGGTCTTTAAGCAGAGGCTTGACAACCATATGTCAGGAGTGCTCTGATGGGGTTTCCTGCTTGGCAGGGGGTTGGACTCGATGGCCCTGGTGGTCTCTTCCAACTCTAGGATTCTATGATTCTATGATTCTAGGATCCCTTCCAACTCCACCATTCCATGATTAATAATAATATTTATGCCCCGCCCATCTGGCTGGGTTTCCCCAGCCATTCTGGGTGGCTTACAGTATATATTAAAACATAATAAAATATCAAACATCAAGAACTTCCCAAAACAGGGCTGCCTTCAAATGTCTTCTAAAAGTTGTATAGTTATTTATCTCCTTGACATCTGGTGGGAGGGCGTTCCACAGGGCAGGGGCCAGCACCGAGAAGGCCCTCTGCCTCGTTCCCTGTAACTTCGCTTCTCGCAGGGAGGGAACCAGATTCTGTGATTTGGCTGGCCCCTGGGGGGACAGGATGCTGGGCTAGGAGGGACCCCGGGCCTGATCCGGTAGGTTGTGGTTAGCTCTCCCTCTCCCAGCCTCAGCCACCCAGCCCTTTCTGTCAGGGAACAGCAACGACCATCCTTCCAGGGTTGTTGTGAAAACTAGCAGGAGATCAAGTTGCAAAGCAGTTTGCAGTTTGCTTGCTGGTCTAGCCCGCAGGCCTGTTTGGAGGAAAGGTAAAGAGCTTGCATTCACAGTTTCTCCATTTTGGCTCCCCCACCGCTCCCCCCACCCCCAGACGCTGTGAGGGGTTGCCTGTAGCTATTGAGAAAGATGGAAAGGGGTTTTTTTTCTGCACTTGCTCAGAGGTAGAGCTCTGTTAGGCTCCCACCTCGTCATCCCCTTCCAGGGAAGCCCTGGATGATTCTCTAAAGTTCTGTGCTGGGGGGTGGGGAGGCTCCCAAGACCCTCCCACTTCCCCACAAGTGATTCAGAGTCTCAGCTGGGAGACGGGAGGGAGGTCTACTGCTGACCTCTCCCACCCTTGCCAGATCTCACCCCTCCTAGCTGCCCTTCTCTATGGGGCGCCTCTGGTGGGTGGGGTTGAGGGGCTTTCGTAGCCCCCCAGCCTTCCTCCTCTCCGTCGCCCTATATTTAGCTGCCGCTGGTCTCTGAAGCGCTCTCGGAGCGGCGTGACTCACTCTCTGCAGCCGCTTCCTGCGTCACCGGAGCGGGAGGAGGAAGAGGAGGAGGCTGGGGGGGGGGGCTGTGCTGACCGGCGGGTGGGAGCAGCTTTCAGATGCAAACCCCTCACCCCCGGAGTGCACCCCAGGCCTCCCCATGCGGAGAGCAGCCCCGAAGCCTCTGCTGTCCCCGGTCGAAAACCTATTCTCACAGCCCCACCGAGCCCAGTTCCCAATACAACCGAGTGCCCGGGGCTGCACGCCTCTTTCTGTGAAGTGGGGAGGGAATACACTGCCGCCTTTTGCCCCCCTACTCCATTCATGGAGGAGCGAGTTGCCTCCTCCACCTTTCCTTAGAGCATGTGCAGAGTCCCTTTCCCTCGCCCCCACTAAGTGCAGGGGGTTGTCGCGGGGCTTAAGAACCACGTGCCCTGTGCTAAGAACCGGGACCCGGCCCTCGGTACCCCCCCCCCCCGCCGCATCCCAGCGAGGTAAGGGTCGATTGGTCCGCGCCGGTTCCGCCACGCAGCGACAGCGATGCTGGCGAGGTTAGCGAGGAGGGATCGTTTTTTGCCATTTAATCCTGACCACATCGGCACGCGGCTCTTTCAACCTTTGACGGCGGGGGGGGGAGTGTTTGCTCCTCGCGCTCCTGAAATGGCCCCCGGCACCTCTTCTGAGAAATTAATCGCTTCCTTCCCCCCCCCCCGCCCGCCCCGCACTCCAAGGTGGCAGCGAAAGGCCGAGGCGACACCGGAAAAGCGGTTCATCCGTCGCAAACCTTCATTAACTGTGACTCATCCGTCCGCCTTCGCCCCCACCCCACCCGAGATACCTGCAGTGAGCCTGTTTGCATGTGGATATTTGTGGGGAGGGAGGGGGGACGAGAGAGAGAGTGGAAAGAGGCCAAGACTCTTCTGCAGGGATTGGAGCTCGCTCGCGTGCGCCTTCCGCCCCCCCCCCGCCCCATCCTGTAATGGCATTCATTTCTCCTGCCTGCCCCCCCGCGCGCGCTCCCCGCCTCAGGACGAAAGCGAAGTGGCAAGCAGCTGATAACACTTCGGAGCGCGCGCGGCCGCGTGATTCATCGCTTCCTAAAGCCCAAAACGGAGATCGGAGCGTAACAGCAGCGAGGGAGAGAGCGCGGCTCTCCAGATCACACGCAAACTCCCCCCCCCACCCGCCCCATCCACTATACACGCGTCCACGCAACGCCACCGCCGGCACGCTTCGTTTCATTCACACCACCCATTCAGAGGCTTGTTTCACGCTTTCCCGAGTGCCCCTGAGCAGCTGCAAAGTACTTTTCCGCAATAACTGCGAACAACCTTATTCTGTGTTTCGTATTTCTGACTTCTTTGCATGCCAATAAAGGCTGATTGATTGACTGATTGATCTGCAACCAGCCCCTCCACCGCTGTCTGCAGCAGCTGGGGCTTCCAAAGGGGGCAGGTTCCAAGCCATGTTTGAGCCCCCACAGCACCGCTCTTGAGCCCCGCCAGCGCGTGAGAGGAAGCCGGCAATGGCCAGGGAGAAGCGCCCGGGGCAGCTGTCCGAGGTGCTGAAGGAAGCCGCTCCCCGGAGCAAGAAGCCGGCAAAGGCGCCGGGTGACCCCGTTTTCCTAGGCCCCGATTCCCCCGTAAACGCAGCCCGCCTGACCGAGAGGCCGAGCCCCACGCCCTGCCTGCTTCTCGCGGGTTCGTTCCCTGCCGGCCACGCGGCGAAGAGAGAGATTTACCAAGGGCAGCAAGCGACCGGGCTGCTGCGGAGAGGGTGCGCCCGCAGGCTCCCTCGCCATGCCAGAGTGCGCAAAACTCAGGCAGGCTCATTCTAGCAAAGCTCATTTACACCCCGGAAAAACACTTTATGTGCCGCCGCTCATGGGATCGAGGAAAGAGCCCTGCTCAAAGGATCGGGACCTCTCCGTGGTTCCCAGGCCCAAGGAAAACGTGATCCTAAACAGGCTGGATCCTGCCGGAGGGAGCAAAACTGGCACCTCTCCCGTGCAGGCGCTTGGCACTAGCTCAGCCGTTAAAAAGTGCTGATAGATCAGCGCCCCCTCCCCTTGAATTTGGACGGCCGGCTCTTCCCCCTGCGCTCAGATCCTGACAGATTTTCAAGCGGGGTGGGGGGCACATCGGAGCTGTGGGATAATGGGGCGGATGACCTCGGAAGGTGGCGGGTCTCCTTCCTCGGAGTTTTATAAACAGAGATTGGGGGGGGTACCTGACAGGGGCTCTGTAACTCCCGCATTGCAGGGAGGTTGTGCCCGATGACCTTGGGGGGTCCCCCCTCCAACCCTTTGGTTCTGCGCTTTCAATAAGATTTGAAGCACACCGGCCGTATAAGAGGAGAGCGCGCAAATATTGCAGCAACAGGCTCTGAACTGAGTGCGAGACTTTTGTAGGGCGGAAATGGCTCTTGCGCTTGGAGTGGGAGCGGGGTGGGTCCGTTGCAAAGAGCAGGGGAGAGCGTGGAGGGGGGGGGCGCAGAAGCGACGGGGAGCGAAGCGCCCCAGGAGCAGCAGCGTCGAGAGGCGGCGGAGAAAGAGCTTTGCCTGGTGGGCTTGCAGCAGTGCCGGTGTAGCGTGACACGTCTCTCTCTCCGCTGGCACGTGCTGCGCCACAGCCGCCCACTCGCCCACCGGGACACACACACACACACACACACACACACGGCCCGCGCTGGGCCCCCCATCTCGGGCTATTTCCAGATCCCTATTTTGCCATCACGTGCCCCACCAGCTGGAAGGAGAGTGACGGGGAGGAGAAACAGCCAGGGTGACTCTTCAGCAGCGTGTGTGTGTGTGTGGGGGGTCTTTTTGCCTCTCACCTTGACAAGGATGGCGGGGGGGGAGGGGAGGTGCTTCGCCGCTTTATTTCGAGGCCTCCTCCTCCTCCTCCTCACCCCTGGAATTTCTGCCACGGGAGAGGCAAGTTGGCAAGAGCTGCCCTTTCCGTGCGCAACAGCCTTTCACACCGCCCAGCCAGCACTCTGGTGAAACTCACAAGGCATGATGCGGGGCGGGGGGGGGGGAGGCAAGAGCGCCACTCTCTCCCGCACGCCTGTAACATGGTCTCTTGAGCCCCGGACAAAGCTCCCCACCCCACGCCACATGGATCTGTCCCTTTTTAAAAGCCCCCTTCGCCCGATGGCAGTGAGCCAAACCCTGGCGCGCACGAAGCAGGCGCCTCCTTTGCCCCACCCTGAATCCGAATCACTCTGTCCCAGTGGGAAGCCTGCAGAATCCCAGAATGGTAGAGTTGGGAGGGATCCTCAGGGATCATCTAGTCCAGCCCCTCTGCAGTGCAGGAACCACCGCGAAATCGCAGCCTGTGTGGTCTGGGGGCTCTAAAAAAGAGAGTGGAGGGGGGACTCCCTCTCCTGCTTCTTAATATATAAAACCCCCCCACCCCTGCCATAGCCTGTTCTTCCTGGGGGAGGCGCCTCCTCCTCAGTCAAGTCAGTTGCCTCTTACAGGAAGTTTCCCGGAGCTCCTATCCGGCCTCCCCCTCTCTCTTCCCCTTAGAAAGGGCCTCCGGGATCATTATAGTCCAGGGGTCAGCAAACTTTTTCAACAGGGGGCCGGTCCACTGTCCCTCGGACCTTGTGGGGGCCGGACCATAATAATAAAAAATGATAATAATGGACGAATTCCTACGCCCCAAAAATAACCCAGAGATGCATTTTAAATAGAAGGGGACCTTCTACTCATGTAAAAACACGCTGATTCCCGGACCGTCCGCAGGCCGGATTGAGAAGGCGGTTGGGCCGGATCCGGCCCCCGGGCCTTAGCTTGCCTACCCATGCTTTGGTCCAACCCGGGAAGAAGCTCCACTGATTCCCCCCAATCTCTTTTCACCAAGCCCCCCAACGCCCACGCCCTCACATCCCTTCCATCCCTTTCCTGCCCCATCCTCTCTCTCCTGAGCTGGGGCCAAGGGCGAAGCCCCCCCGCCCCGCGCCACGGAGCTCCCCCGACGCGAGAGGGAAGCGCCAGCCGAGGATGAGTCTCCCTCTCAGCCTCCCCCCCCCCCCCAGCGCCGCCTTGCTCTTTTCGCTGTTGGCAGCAGCAGCAGCAGCAGGCACTCACAACACGCGCAACACACGCAGACACACAACTAGCTCCGGCTGCTGCCTTCCTCCTCCTCCCTACAAATCCCCCCGAGCCGAGGCAGTGGGGGGGGTCCGCCTCCCTCCTGCCCCTCCCACCCCAGAGCTATAAACTGTGCCTAATTAACCAGAAAGGATGTCTCATCATCATCATCACCGCCATCATCATCTCCTCCTCAATGGCTTGGCTCCGCTGCTGCCCGCCTGTGACTCACACGCTCAGCCTCCCGCCCCGCGGAGAGAGAGAGGGGGGCGGCGGCTCCAGAAGCAGCAGCAACACAAGAACATCAGGAGGGCCTGGCTGCTGGATGAGGCCAAAGGGGACCCATCGAGGCCAGTATCCTGTCTTTACAGTGGCCAGTCAGGTGCCCCACAGGGAAAGCAGGCTAGTGGCCATTAGAATCATAGAATCCTAGAATCCTAGAGTTGGAAGAGACCACAAGGGCCATCGAGTCCAACCCCCTGCCAAGCAGGAAACACCATCAGAGCACTCCTGACATATGGTTGTCAAGCCTCTGCTTAAAAACCTCCAAAGAAGGAGACTCCACCATTGATAGTCTCCTCCATGGATTTGCCCCCATCGTCTTTTAAAGCCATCCAGGCTGGTGGCCGGGCCTGCCTCCAGTGGCAGGGAGTTCCTCAGTTCAACTCTGCGCTGCATGAAGAAGTAGAAAAAGCGGCGGCAGCACCGTACCAGCCCCCCCCTCCAATACACACAGCACTAACAGGCAGCAGGGGCAACGTTGTTAAAGCAAGAGCTCTAAAAGCCTGGGCTAAATTGGAGCCTCCTGGCCCAGCAATGCCTACCTGAGGAGCCAGCCCTGACCTGCAGCCAGCCTCCTGAGCCCACTTGCTCCACATGCCAGAGATGGCTCCTCTCACCATGACGTGCGCTGCCAATCAGTGCAGGCAGTACTGAACTGGGTGGACCACTGTGCATTAGCCTGTTCCCGACATACATTGCAGGGGTTGGGCTAGATGACCCTTGGGAGGCCCTTCCAAAGCCACAATTCTAGGATTCTACACATGGTGGGTGTGGGAGGATCTGCAGCCAAATCATGAACTCTGTGAGGTCACAGCCTCTAAACTTTTGTGGCGGGAACAATAGAAAACTTAATATTCTTTCTGCCACCGCACACTCTTATTCTGACCTACAGTTGGGTAGCATCTCTGCATTTTGAGCTGGACTATGGACTTTTGTAACTTCTCAGGATTATCGCCTGCCTGCTTTTCATCACTGTCATTGTTGAAACATGGCAGGACTTTTAATGTGAGTAAACCGCATCTTTTTCTTGTTTACTTTAACAGTCTGAGAGTGGTTTCTTTGTTAAGATGGAAACATAAAGGGAGGACGTAATCCAGACCTGCCTAATGTATCCTTGGATATCATCATTTGTTCCAGAAGCTTGTACCACCTTCTCCTAAAAGCTTCTAGAGATGAGCTGTGCACAGATGGTGATATCACTCTGCTGAAATAGGTATTTGCATTCTTCACACAAAGTGAGAAAGAGGGAGGGTAATAAATGAATAAAATATCCTCTCCTGCTCATCAAAATCCACCCAAGAGTGCGAAAGAGACCTCTGGGCCTTGAGAAGCCGGATTGATGCTGCCGGCCAGATGCAGGAACACAAGAGGGCCAGGTGGACGGACAGTCTCTGGTCTGGCAAGGCGACTCCCTTAGTTGCGTCCGGCAAAGAGCAGTGGGGCTTGCCCTGAACCCATGGCCACTCCACACACCAAGAAGCCATCCCCACCTCACTTCTGAGGACGATGCAAACATCTGCACATGGCAGGCTGCAGTGGGGCAGGGGGTCCTGCTCCAGACCTGCCCCCTCAGTCATCTGTGGGTGGGAGAAGTGTTCCCAGATTTGCAGCTGACCCACACATCTCTCTTCCCCCCTCCCTGGCAACCTGGCAAGGCTCAAAGTCCGAATGGAGCCTCTTTGTAGAGATGGATCAGAAGCAGGTGCCCCCACACCCTGCAAATTACCAGACCAAAATATTGCCGCACGATTGGGTCAGTGGGGCGTCACTTGCACCCAGGACTCGGCTCTGCAACCTGTTTCAAATCAGACCTGCAGCCTCTCTCTCTCGCCCTCCACCCTCTGCTTATGCTGCCCAGCAACAGAGAATCACCCCCAAACCTGGGATCAGGGCAAGCGGGGCAGAAGCCCCAGCATCTCCCCTGCTCTAAACTGGGTTGGGGGGCTGGGGGACCAGCAAACTGAATCCCTGGTTGTGCCTCTGCCTTCTCTTTCCTCTCTGCTCAACGAACAGAGGAGCGCCCCAGGCCTCTGACTCATGACTTCTGATTTCTCGCAGAGAGTGTTTAGTGCCATAAATAATCTTCGCAGGAGTCTGTTATTCTTGATGGGTGCAAAAAATCACAGCTTATTTGTTTACCAAGAAAGAAAAGAAAAAAGAAAAAATTTCTTGGGCTCTGGGGAGGCTGGAAATCTGCTGCCACCCCCATCGCACAAGTCCATCCACTTTGGGGAAGGGAAGAAGAGGTCAAAGGTTCAGAGGGAGGCAGGCAGGCAAGCAGAGGTCAAGATGTGTATAGGGGGGCGGGATTCAGGGCAGCTGGTTGTGTTGAAGGACAGAATGGGGGGTGGGGGGAGCGGATGAGACATGGAGGGATGTGAGGGGAGGGAAAGCAGGGCCTCTGAGAGGGAGAGCTGTTTATTAGAATGGTAGAATTGGAAGGGAACCCAAAGGTCATTTTGCACATCACAAACAGGAATAAACGGGTGGAAGATAAAGGGGGTGAATGGATGAACGAATGGGCAGAAACAGGAAGTGCCTAGGTGGAGGCAGGCAAGAGTGTCCCCAGAGCAGAATAATGGAGAGGAAAAGGAGGCAGGTGTTCTTCATCTGGGGCTGGGGGGAGGCAGCCCCCACTTCATGTCGTGCCTGCTGGAGGATTGATCCGCTAGGGAGTCACTGTATGATGTCATATCCTCTAAACTTTTGCGGCAGGAAGAGGAATGATAGAAAACTTCTTCTTCCTCTCACTCTCTTCTCCTTATCTGTGATGGGGGGGGGGAAATGCCTGTGAGCTCTCCTCAAGAGAATGCACACCATTTTTGGACTATGCGCTTTGGTAATTGTTCAAGATTACTGCCTGTCTGATTTTCATCACTGGAGCTGCTGAATCCTGGCAAGACTTATAGGTGAGTAAGCTTTATATTTTTATTGTTTACTTAAACAGTCTGAGAGTGTTAAAGGGAAACAGAAGAGAGAAGAGTGATCCAAGTCTGCATAGCACATGTTTGGATATCTTAATTGTTCTGGGTCACACCTTCTTGGAATTTTGTACTTTGTAACTAAGAAGTACTATTTTGATGTATTTGCTGTCTGCGTTGAATTGTAAGTAAACTTCTTTGTTTTTGCTGAAAGGTGTGGTCATTCTTGGCAACAGGGACAAAGAGGGGCAGGTCAGCGGACCTCAAACAGGGATAAAAAAGTGTAGCTTCCTAATTCCTAGCTTCTGGTAAGCTGCAAAAGCACACGTGTTTTTTACTCTGCCAAAAGGGTTTCACAGCCTGTTCACTCTCACAGTTCTCCCACACACATGGGACAGGAGGTTTAAATTTTAATTGACAGCTTTAAAGCTCAGTCCATCTCCATCATGAAGGCTGCAATGTTTTGGACGTTCCAGCTTAGAGAAAAGCTGGGTAAGAGGCAAAGTGATAGAAGTTTGTAAAATTATGGATGGCATGAAGAAAGTGGAAAGAGAAAAATTTGCTCCCTCTCTCCTATCACAGAGACTCGTGGGCATCCAGTGGAGCTGAACACTGGAAGATTCAGGGCAGATAGAAGAAAGTCCTTCTTCACGCAGTGCAGGGTTAACATGTGGAACTCCCTGCCACAGGAGACCTGGACAAATTCACAGAGGAGAGGGCTGTCAATGACTACTAGCTGTGAAGGTTCTGCTCTGCCTCACAGCTGGAGTCAGTGACGCTTCTGAATCCCAGCTGCTGGAATAATTTTGCTCTTCTGCTGAAGTCCCCCTTGAGGGTGTCCCAGAAAAGAGGCATCTGTTTGGCCACTGTGAGAAGAGGACGCTGGACTAGATAGGCCGTTGGCCTGATCCAGCAAAACCTAATTTAGCCCAGGTGGGGAAGGGGCTCACCCACAGGGGGGCATTGAAGGGAGGAGCAAGGCCATAGGGAGCATTCCCCCCTCAGTCTTACCTCCAAGCCCCCCAGCCAAACTTCTCAGGAAGATTGTCTGGGTGTGTGGCCCTTGCAACCTCTGTAAGGGATTGGGGGGCCACAGCCTGCCAGATTTTATTCCCTGGTGAATGGCTGGTGGGATCCCTTTTGCACGGGATTTTCACTTCGTGTGGATGTTTCTTTGGGGGGGGGCGGGCGCTGAGGTATTGCGGAGTAGTGGGCCGCATAGGAGGAAGGGGGTGTAGCTGACAGAGCAGCCAGAAAGCGAGCGAAGTGGTCCTAAGCAGATCACTCATTCCCTTCCCCTCCTCTCCCATCTGTCCACCCACCTACTAGATCTGGCCAAGCATGAAATTGAATCCGGGAGCCTCTGTTGAATTGGGCTCCCCCTCTGCTCCGCAGGTCCAGCACCCCCACCCCATAATTCCTCAACCTGCGGCTCCTCACTCTGGGCCAGCCCCCTCCCGCTGCAGTCGAGGAAGAGAGGCAGAGACCCAGGGAGAGCAGCCCTGCTTTACGCCAGCCAGGCAGGGATCCAGCCCCTTTGATTCATTCACACAATCAGAGGCTCCTGCTGCAAGAGTGACTCACTCACCAGGCATCAATCTAAGCTCTGACAGCCCGGAAATACGGCATTATGCCCCGGGAGGGAGCTGCTAATTTTCCAGGAGAAAGGATGGGAAATGGCCGAGGAGGAGGAGGCGGAGGTAGGAGTGATTGTGTGAGTGAGTCAATGTGGGCGTTGGAGGAGGGTGTCAGGTAGCCCTTGGCATGGAAAGGGACCAGGGGTCACACATGGGGAGGCTGCTCACACACCCCCACCCTCTGAGCCCAGGCTCCCTTCCCTAGTGCCACCTGCAGGCTCACAGCTTCTAGACCTCACTGCTCACTCCAAACCCATGGCTTCTCACCTCGCCCTTTATGGAGTAAGGTAAAGGTAAAGGGACCCCTGACCATTAGGTCCAGTCGTGACCGACTCTGGGGTTGCGGCGCTCATCTTGCTTTACTGGCTGAGGGAGCCGGCGTACAGCTTCCGGGTCATGTGGCCAGCATGACTAAGCCACTTCTGGCGAACCAGAGCAGCGCACGGAAACGCCGTTTACCTTCCCACCGGAGCGGTACCTATTTATCTACTTGCACTTTGACGTGCTTTTGAACTGCTAGGTTGGCAGGAGCAGGGACTGAGCAACGGGAGCTCACCCCGTCGTGGGGATTCGAACCACCGACCTTCTGATCGGCACCTGTGGTTTAGACCACAGTACCATCTGGGCAACTCAACCAACAAGGAACCCCTCCTCTGGTCTCCGCGGTCTTAACAACCCTGTTTCATGGAGGAGGGGGCTATCGATGGCTAATAGCCACAGTGGCCCCGCTCTGCCTCTGTGGTCTGGGCAGCGACGCTTCTGAACCCCAGTTGCTGGAAACCCCAGGGGGGAAAAGGGCTCCTGTGTTTGGGTCCTGGTTGCTGGTGTTGCAACAGGGCGTCTGGTGGGCCACTGTGAGGACAGGGTGTTGGGCTTTGGCCTGATCCAGAAGACTCTTCTAATTCTCTTCTCCATGGTGGAGGGGCAGAATAAGGAGTTGTGGCTTGTGCCAACAGAGGGTCTCCATTGGCCCGTGGTGGGTGGGAGAAGTGGGGGAGATACACAGTGATGAAAATCAGGCAGGCAATTATCCTTAAATGTTTACCAAAGGAGGGGGGGTAAATAATAAATATTTTTATTATTATTTACCCCCTCCTTTGGTAATCCTCTCAGAACTCTAGCCCAGTGGTTGCCATGAATTTGATTTTGAATTGATTTTAGAATGCTGTGTTACTTTTATTGTTGTTAGCCGCTCTGAGCCTGGCTTCTGCTAGGGAGGGCGGGATATAAATAAAATGTTATTTTTATTATTATTACAAATATCCGCAGTCCAGTTCAAAAGGGGGACTGCTCTCTGGAGGAGAGCAAAGAAGCGCCTCCCTCCATCGCAGGTAAGAAAAAGAGTGCGTAGTAGTGGGAGGAAGAAACAAGAGGGAAAGTTTCGATTGTTCCCCTTCCCACCACAAAAGTTCAGAGGATATGATATCCTGGAGTCTCCTGCCTGTGACTGGGCTGCAGGTCCTCCCAGAAGAAGCGGAAGAGTCAGAGCTCAGGGGCAGAACACCTGCTTGGCATGAAGAAGGTCTCAAACCCACACATTTCCACTTGGGCTAGGAGAGAGCGGTCTTGCTTGTGAGCCTCTCCCCTTTGGTGCACCTGACAGAGAACAGGGTGCTGGGCTGTATCCAACTGCAGCAAACTTCTTCCACTCCTGTTGCTTGTGGTGGAGCTGTCGAATTTAAACGGGGCCACACAGGAAGTAACTGCATTTAACTCTGTGCAACGCAGGGTGATCCAGTCTTGTGCACAGGAAGTGATGCAATAAGGGGAGGGACCCTGACCCTTGGGAAAACCTCCAGGACTGCATTCCAGGGTGTGAGACTCTTGTGCTGCTCTCTGACCTCACAGAAAGGCTGCCTGGAGAGTATGGATACCAAGGGGGGAGGGAGAAAAGGTTGTTGCCCTCAAATCCTGGTTGGCCATCATGGAAAGCAGGAGGTGGATCCCCCCCCCCCCGCTCCAGATAAAGGGCTGTTCCTGTGAGGAGGGGGTTGCAGCATTGGGGGGCTAAGAGGTGGCATGGCAGGAGTTTATGCAATTATGCGTGGCATGGAGGAATAAATGCTTCCCTCCGTCTCCGGTGACACCAGGATTTGTGGACATCTGATGACGCTGAATGCTGGAAGCTTCAGGGTAGATAAATGAAAGAGTTAAGGTGCAGAACTCCCTTCTGCAACCAAGAAGCTAGATGGCTTTAGAAGAGAATGGGGCGGATTCATGGAGAAGGAGGAGGAGGCAGAATTCCTTTTGAATCTCAGTTGCTGAAAACCAGAGGAAATGGGTCCTGGCCTGATCCAGCTGCAAGTTTGTCTTATGTTCATAGAATCATAGAATCATAGAATCATAGAATCATAGAGTTGGAAGAGACCACAAGGGCCATCGAGTCCAACCCCCTGCCAAGCAGGAAACACCATCAGAGCACTCCTGACATATGGTTGTCAAGCCTCTGCTTAAAGACCTCCAAAGGAGGAGACTCCACCACACTCCTTGGCAGCAAATTCCACTGTCAAACAGCTCTTACTGTCAGGAAGTTCTTCCTAATGTTTAGGTGGAATCTTCTTTCTTGTAGTTTGGATCCATTGCTCCGTGTCCGCTTCTCCGGAGCAGCAGAAAACAACCTTTCTCCCTCCTCTATGTGACATCCTTTTATATATTTGAACATGGCTATCATATCACCCCTTAACCTCCTCTTCTCCAGGCTAAACATGCCCAGCTCCCTTAGCCGTTCCTCATAAGGCATCGTTTCCAGGCCTTTGACCATTTTGGTTGCCCTCCTCTGGACACGTTCCAGTTTGTCAGTGTCCTTCTTGAATTGTGGTGCCCAGAACTGGACACAGTACTCCAGGTGAGGTCTGACCAGAGCAGAATACAGTGGCACTATTACTTCCCTTGATCTAGATACTATACTCCTATTGATGCAGCCCAGAATTGCATTGGCTTTTTTAGCTGCCGCTCTTATGCTCTTATGTTCTTACAGGATGGCAATGCATGGTTCTGGTGCATGTATGGACTCTGGTTTCATAATTCTAGCCACATGGTGGACTGCTAGCGTCTCTCTCCAAGGAAGCCTTCACTCTGCAGAAATGAGCCTATGGATACTTTAGCAGCTTAAGACAAAAATCACTCAATTGTAGAGTTGGAAGGGACCTCAGGGGTCATCTAGTCCAACCCCCTGCAATGCAGGAATCTTTTGCCTGATGTGGGGCTCAAACCAGAGCCAGTCAAGAGTCAAGAGCCAGTGTGGTGTAGTGGTTAAGAGCGGTGGACTTGTAATCTGGGGAACCGGGTTCGCGTCTCCACTCCTCCACATGCAGCTGCTGGGTGACCTTGGGCCAGTCACACTTCTCTGAAGTCTCTCAGCCCCACTCACCTCGCAGGGTGTTTGCTGTGGGGGAGGAAGGGAAAGGAGAATGTGAGCTGCTTTGAGACTCCTTCGGGTAGTGATAAAGCGGGATATCAAATCTAAAACTCCAGCAACTGAGCTTTTCTGCCTGCACTGAGGCTCTTCCTCTTTTCCAAGTTCCAAGTCGCATTTTCACAGTGCTGTACAACTGAGTGACTCACTGCCTGTCTGCCCCAGGGGGTGAAAGGGGAGCAGGGATATCGTCACCTGACGCGCATTACCTGACTGCTTCCCCACACACCTGCAATCCACCCCCACCTGGAACTCCTGTTTGCAAAGCCGCCCTCTGCATATGTTCAATGGCTGGCTCAAATGTCCACATCTCAGCTGAGCTGAAAAGGGGATGTTGGTGTGTCTTCAGTTTCCAATTCAGATTGGAGCTGGCTTGAGGGGAGAATGCATGAAAATACACAAACAGTTACAGGGCGAGTATGAATTGTGGCTAACGTCATGTCTATACGTCTTCAGAAACCAGCAGTGGGAGCAGGGAGGACAGAGGCAACGGCAAGATGTACACAGCTGTTGTTTCAACCCTGCATTTCAGGAGAGAGAAATCTGCTGGCAAACCTTCTCCTTAGAGCTGAATGCTCGACAGCCACGTCTACCAACAATTTGGGCTGTGTTTAGCATCCAGAATATTTCATACCTTCAGCGCGTTCCAGTATTTGATGTTATTTGACAGCTTGCATGCAGACAGTTGCTCTGCTTTGAGGGTTTATCATGGCTGAAACCTACCCAACCCAAAAAGGGTCTAGAAGGTTGTCCAAAAATCTAGAAGCAGACACCTTTCACTTGGGGGGGGGGGGGAGAAGGTGGAATTTCATTCAGGCAATGAGATGTTGCTGTGTCCCAAGTATTTGTGAATGTCCCTTTCAGTTTTAAATCTGGGCTGCTGAGGAGTCCCTGCATCTGGGGTGGGGGGTGAGGGGGCAGAGTTTGCTGAAATGGGGCAGGAAGACCCCCCCAGACCCTTTTGGTGTTGTGTGCATACATGGAGGGCTTCAGGGATGGAGCCACCTTGCTCAACTGCAGCTAAGGAGGGGGGATGTCAATGAACTTCCCGCCCACCCCCAGCATTGTGCAGCGTAGATCCCTCCACTGCAGCAGGGGGGGGCGCGCAAATTGAATCCCCTCATTCATTGCAGCAAAACACGAATGACAGTGTTGGGGGAGGGGGCAGAGAGAGAAGCAGAATCTTTGGAGGAATGTCAGAAAGGGAGAGGTGTGTTGGGGGGGGTCCACCTGTAAGCATCTCTCCCTGCCCTAAGCTCCCCTCTCCCCACATATGGGGCTGTTGCAGCAGCCGGAGCAGCAGCAGCCACCGCAACGCCCACCCCAACCCCCACTCCCAGGACCGTGAAGGGGGCGTGAAGGACGCAGAGGACTGCAGAGCGTGCGGAGGGTGACTCATCGCCCCTGCCCTTCTCCCCACCTGCCACCCCCCGAGGCTGGAAGCACCCGGTGGCACGTACCCCCACCGAAAAGTGTGGGGCGGGAGCTGATTAACCTGGGAACTAAGAGGAGGAGCGCCGTCCAGGGATGGAGGGCAGGATTAAAATGCGGCGCTGGGGGGGGGGGTCGCTCTTTGTATGAATGGGCGAGCACCGCGGCGAGAGGGGACTGGAAGGAGAGAGGCGCGAGAGCGCGCAGGTGGGAGGGAGCCGGGAGTGAAGCGCCCGGGCCGTCGGGAGACCGAGAGCCAGCCAGCCAGAGCGCATCTGCCCATCGAATCGCTCGCAAGAGGCGAGGGCGCAGAAGGAGACCCGCCGGTTAAAGCGCGGAGAGGAGGAGGAGGCGCGCCCCGGGTCCGCACTAGCGCGCGGGGGGGGGGGGCAGGAAGGCGACGTGGACTCTCCGGGCGAGCGCCCGTCTGAACACACGCGCGGAGCACACGCGTCCTCCTAGCGCGCCCCACCTCGCCTGGTTACCTGCGTGCGCGTCCACAGGCGCCTCCCGCAAAGGGCGCCCTCCGCGCACGGGCCCCGAGGTAAAGGGCGCGGGAGAGAGAGAGGTTCTCTCGGAGCGGCGCCTGGGAACAAAGGGGTCTTCTCCCGCCAGCGCCCACACCGGCCGGAGGCGGCGGCGGCGGGGAAGCCTCCCCCAGGCCCCTGGAGCCGAGGCTTCCTCCGTGTCTCCCCCAGGCCCCGTCTCCCAGCCCGCCGGTCCATTCACGAATCCCTCTCTCCTCCTCCCGATTCTTCTTCAGTCATTCATTCACCCAACACTCCACTCTCTTCCCATTCATCCCCTTCATTCATTCCATTCGCTCGCTCGCTCGCTGGGCTTTTTTCCCTTTTCTTCCTCCACCCCCCCGGTTGTGCGCAGGCGCGGGGCTCCCCTCCAATCGTGCTCGAATTTTATGAATGAACATTGACGTCAATGGGGCCCCCCACGTGGGCCCGGCTGGAAGTACAAAAGCGGCCGCCCAGCCCAGCCGCTCTCCAAGGTGCTGAACGGCGGCAGCGCAGCCCTGCGAGCGAGCGAGCGAGCGAGCGGAAGGCAGAGCCCGGCGGGCGGACCCAGCGACTCCAGAGGGTGGGGCGGACCCGAGACCCCGGCCGGCCCAGCTGCCACGGAGCCGGTAACACGTCCCCCTCCCTTGCAGAGTCATGACACAGGCGGCGAGAAGGGGGGGGGGGTCCTAGAGGACAACCCCCGGCCCGCCTCGCCCATCCCTGGAAGGATGGTCGGAGAGGGTGGGGGGCGCTGAAGGAAGCGCTGCTCGGTAGCGGTGGTTTAAGGCGAGGCGGCGGCTGTGCGTCACCAGGATGGGAACCGCCGGTTGGCGAGTAGGGCGTCTGCTCCCCCCCCCAAAAGAAGGGCTGCCCCAAGATGCGGGACTCAGGGGGGTCTCCTTGGAGCGGTTCCCGAAGAGGGGCGGGCGCCATTCGCTAGCGACAGGGGGAAGCCGGTCGTAGAGGGGGAGAGAGAGATGGGGGGGGGGCTCGGCCGCTTCGAGATATGGCAGGTAGACGGACGCAGATGTGGGGCAGGGGATTCTATCCCTTGAGGATGGGGGGGGGGGAGGAAAAACGCTTGTGGGGAAAATAATCGGGACCTGGAAAGGAATTATGCGAACGTTGGAGAAGGCGAGGAATCCGGGGGTGGTGTTGGGAAGGATCTCTTGAAACTGGGGTGGGGCTAAGTTATGCAGAGGGGCTGAAAATGGGGGGCGGGGGCTGCTCCAACGGCATTGGAGCGGGGGTCAGCTTTCTAAAGGTGAATGGCTGTTGGGAAAGAGGGGGGTGGTAGCGGAGGGTCTCAGCCGGCAGAGGGAGGCGGCGGCAGCAGCGCTGAGGCTGCCAGTCATCTCCTCCCCTGCATGTGTGGGCGGTGGGTGTGGGGACTGCAGAGAGGGGGGGGGAGCGAGCGAGCGAGCGAGAGACGAGCCAGCAGGTCTTTCGCGAGCTCTCTCTGATGTGGGGAGGCGGAGGAGGCACGGGGCGACGCTTTCGGTGCCCCAGAACCAGCCAGCCCAGTGACCCACAGCTCAGAGATAACTGAGGAAGAAAAGGTGGGCTGGGGGGGGGGCGAGCAGAGGACTTCTTTGTTCTAGAATAACTCTTATATAGGGAGGGAGGGAGACAAAGATCCCATCGGCCCCATATAAAGCCGAAGAGTGGGGTGTAGGAAAGAACACCCCAATCGATGAGATGAGGATGTTAGGAGCAGCTCCAGGAAAGTGGGTGGTGGGTGGGAGGCAGGGAAAGAATTATGGGGACCCCGGATCTAACTGCAAGCGGACCCCCGCAGACTCCCCTCTTCCACAGCACGATTCAGACGGAAGAGCCTCTTCGTTCCCCTCACAGTATGGGGGAAATCTAGGCTTGGTGGAAAAGGCAAAAACGAGGGTAATAAAACTGCCAGCTCAAAATGCACTTCCGATAAACAGCAGCGCCCCCCCCCCCAACTGAACACACCTAGGCTGAGAATGCAGGAATGTAGCCGGGTGCCAAGAAGATGGTCCTGGCGACGGAGGAGCGGGGGTGGCGGCACCCTCCTGCCCCCCTCCCTCTGCTGAGCTCGATGAGCGGGCTCTTCCGTCTCGTGGCATCCCTTGGCAACCCCGGCGGAGTTGGGAAAGTGTGCGGGGGGGGGGGAGATGCATGGCGTAGTGTTTTGTACGTGCGCGCAGAGAGAGACGTTTTGTCGGAAGGAGCTGCCCGGGTGTGTGTGCGCGCGCGCACCGCTGGCAGGCAGGCAGGCAGGCAACCCTACGAGGCGAGCAGGATCCCGGAATCCGGCGGCGATGCACGGAATTGTCAATGAGAGACCCATTACGAGCGTAGAGTACACGACGTGCCTCTCCGCCGCTCAGGCAGCGAGCTGGCAGGAGGCGCTTGGGGGGGGGGAGACAAAACCCCACGCTGCAGCCGGGTCTTAAGAAAATGGGAGTGTGGGGGGGGGGAGAGATGTGGGGACGAGAGAGGACCACGTTAACACCAGGGCTGGAGCGCTGCGCCTGGTGTGGGGCTGGGCAGAAACCATTTTCCGAGGGAAAAGCGGGGGCTCAGCCCCACAGAAGGGGAAGTCCTAATCAGGAAGAGAGGCTTGTTCCTTCGGGGAAGTGAGAGCGGCTCGCCAGAGGACCCCGCCACCCCCTCCTCGGTGACAGAACTGTGTCACCTAGCCCGGCCAGCCCCCCTCAAAGCTTGTGGGTCGAGGCGCCTCCCGCCAAGGGGATGACGTTTCGTTTGCCAAGTTCGTTAAGTTTGTGGGTCTCGCCAAAGGCCCGGGCAAACTTGCTCAGCTGGTCAGAGCCGGGTGCTGAAAACGTCAAGGTGGCGGGTTCGATCCCTGCAGGGGACGGCTGCCTATTCCTGAATTGCAGCGGGTTGGACTCCTCAGGGTCCCTTCCGACCCTAGGATTCCATGGCACGTGGGGTTTTTGCTCTTCCACAAGACCACTCGATCTGTGCGCGTGAATCATAGACTTCTAAAGGGACCCCCAGGGGTCATCCAGTCCAACCCGCTGCAAAGCAGCGCTCTTTCGCCCTATGGCTGGAACCCTGAGATTAAGAGTCTCCCGCTGTGTAGAAAAGAGAGAGAGAGAATGGGGAGGGGGGGGTCTCCTCGACTTCATGCCGCTCTGACCTCGCCTTTGTCTGTCTCCCCTGCACAGCACCTCTCTCCGCGTGGCAGGATGCCGTGCCTTCCCCACCTTCGCAGAGCTGCTTGGCTCCTCTCTCTCTGCCTCCTCCTGGCGCACTCCCACCTCCGCGCGGCTGCGCTCCCCACTGGAAGGGGGCAGGAGGAGGAGGCCCGCCCAGGCGGCGGCGGCGACAACGACCGCGAGTCCCCCCAGCCTGAAAACTCTCCAGCCGGACGGGGGATCCTGCCGGGACCCCTCGGCGCCGAAGACCAGAAGCGGGGCGGCCCCGACGAAGGCAACCTCTTCCAAGACGTGGACCCCAAGGCCTTGGCCGCGGTCCTCCTGCAGGCGCTCCAGGCCGAGGCCGGCAAGCCCGGAGACGGGCAGAGCCTGAACCCAGAGCCCAGCGCCAACGAGGAGCGGGTGCGCAGCGAGACCAAGAGCTCCGACGCGCAGGAGCAGCCGGAAAAGAAGGCGCAGGGGCCGCGCTGGGAGGCGGGCGAAGACGGAGGCCGAAAGCAAGAGGAGCTGGAGGAAGAGGGCGAGGGCGAGGCTGGCGAGAGAAGCTTCGGGCAGCAGGAGCTGGACGCCCTCAAGTCCATGCTGGAGGAGCTGCAACGCTACAGCTCGGCCGCCAAGAGGGCGGAGCCCCCCCAGGGCCCGCCGGCCCCCCAGGAGCGGGACGACGTGCTCAAGGAGCTGGAGGAGTACGAGCGGCTGAGGGCGCACGCCAAGCGCAGCCCGGCGCCCCCGGGAGGAGAGCCCTGGGACGGGGCGCGCAAGCTGCGCCAGCAGCAACACCTGGAGCACCAGCTCCTGCAGAGGCGCTACGAGGAGCTGGCCGAGAGCCGGCGCCAGGCGGAGGAGGCGCGGAGGGCGGCGGCCGAGGAGGAGCGCCTGGCGGACATGGCCTCCGACCTGCTGCTCCAGTACCTGCTGAAGGACGGCGAGGAGGAGGAGGACGGGCGCCAGGGGGCCAACGCGCAGGAGGAAGACGAGGACGACGAGGAGGAGCCGCCGCAGCGGAGCGGGATCCGCCGCAAGGGCAGCGGGCTCCTCTTCGAGGACGAAGAGGGCAACGTGGCCGAGGACAAGCGCTCCAACGAGGCGCCCGTCGAGGAGGAGGAGGACGACGACGACATCGACCCCAACACCATCGACCGCCTGATCGAGCTGTCCAGCAAACTGCACCTGCCCGCCGACGACGTCATCGACATCATCAACAACGTGGAGAAGAAGAAGAAGGAGGAGGTCCCCGAAGTGGCCCCCGCGGGAAGCAAGGCCAAAGGGCCCGGGGCCCCTCCGCTGCCGCCGCCGGCGCGCAACAAGCCCAAGAAGGCGCCCGCCTACGCCGTCTACCGCCCGGAGCCGCGGCCCCCGCAGAAGCCCTACTACCCTCCGGCGGACTATAAGTCCTACCACCACCGCCGCCTCCCCAAGCAGAACGAGGCGGCCTGGAACGAGGTGCTGAAAGGGGACGAGTACCCGGCGCCCAAATGGTACCCGGCCCGGCCCAGCGGAGGCAGCAGCAGCGTCAGCAACTACGCGGGCAGCAACAAGATCTCCAACTACATCAACCCGCGGACTTTCCAGCCTCCGCCCTACGCGCGCTTCCGCGGCCCGCTCCCCGTGGCGCCCCGGGAGGAGTTCTACGAGGACGGCCAGACCCGCGAGGAGGACGGCGGCGAGGACGAGGACGAGGAGCTGCAGAACTACATCGAGACGATGCTGATGAAGCGCCCCAAGGCTTTCCAGTGAGAGCCGCCCGGGGGTCCCCCCCCCTCTCCTCGCCCCCCGCCCAAAGAAACTTTGCCATCCGCCGTGTTTCCGACATGAAATTCAGGTTCTTGCATGAGTCTGGAGAACAGAGTCTCCCCCACCGAGCGAAAGGTCCACGCGGAGGAAGCCCGGTTGCGACCCCACCCTCCTCCTCCTCCTCCTCTCAGCCAGCTACCTGGTTGCCTCCTCACCCCCCCCCCTGGACACCAAGCCGCCCCCCCCTGCCCACACCCTCATCAGGTGCGCATCTCAAATATCTGGCTTCCAGAGCGGAATGAAAGCTGCCAAGGAGCGTTCAGACAGAGGGACAACTCTTTTTCCGCTGCAGTGAGTCAAGTCGGAGCTCCCCATGCAGCCATGGGGCAGGACCCCCCCCCCATCTGCCTGTCCCAGCTGTACAAAAGAGCAGGCAGCCACCCTGTCAATGCAAAATTGTCAAGGACCCCCCCCCTTTCCTGGCCTCTCCTTCCTTGGGGGCAGCCTCGAAGCAAACATTCCAGGTGTAACGCTGCAAATCCTAAGGGGTTTCCAGTTGAAACCACGACCTCTGTCTGGATCTCCCTCCTGCCCCCTTTGGAAACAGCCCCCTCCACCACCCCCAAAACCGCACAATTTCATGGGCACAGCCAGTATTTTTATTAGGGGGGGGGCACGTTTCATGTTAGGGGGGCAGAACCTCAGATAGTTAAGTATTTTTATTGATTTGCTTGATTTAGGGAGGGCAGCTGCCCCACCCCCCATGGCTACGCACATGCACAGTTTTACAGCACACTCAAGAGAGGAGGCCCCCCCCCAAAAAAAAAATGGAGAGGGGAGAGAGAGAGGAATGAATAATTGTGGCCACATCTCCCCAGGTGTTTGTGATAATGAAGTCCGCCAGGTGGCACTGAAAGCGAGGACCCAACAGGACCTGATCCTGCACCCTGAGCAAGGCAGCAGGGAGTGGTTTACTCTAGCGAAAGCCTAGACCGGTGTTTCCCAAACTTGGGTCTCCAGCTGGTTTTGGACTACAATTCCCATCATACCTAGCTAGCAAGACTAGTGGAAGGGATTGTAGTCCAAAAAACAGCTGGAGACCCATGTTTGGGAATCCCTGGCCTAGAGTGAGGCTCTGAGCACCGCAAAAGCTCCTCACACAGCTGGATACAGAGATAACACCCCTTTTATCTGCAACAAGAAGAATAGCAGAATCCTAAAATTGCAGAGCTGGCAGGGACCCCAAGGGTCATCTAGTCCAGCCCGCCCTTTAAAACACAGACATGTTTTGGAAACCTAACATAGCTGCTAAAAACCTTGCCCTTCTTTGCTCATCCAATATTTAGCCTACCAAAAGCAGAGGGGGTAAGAGATGTGACACAGAAGTGCCCCCCCACCCCAATTTCCTGGCTGCAACCCCGTTCAAAGAAAGGCGTGTGGAAATTCAGGGCTGCTGAGAAGCCACAAACATGGAGGAGTATTTGCCCTCAAAAACTCCGAGAGGAGGACTTATTCTCATGGACCTAAATTAACCCAGTTCATTTGTGCTCAGTTTACAAACACTCCCGCTCAAACCCAACTTTCCTTTGCTTAGTAGGCATGGGAATCTAAAGAACCAGGCTGGAAGCTAAATAAAATTTGAAACCAATGTTTAAAAGGAGCCGGGGGGGGGGTTTCCGGCCCCTTGGGGAAGACTTTTGGCTCCAGAGCCTGGCTGAGGTTTATACCGCCTTAAATCAGGTGGAAGAGGCAAAATTGCCACAAAATCCACACTCCTCCCCCTCAAGCGCTGGGGGCCCAGAGGCTCTCTGCTGCTGCTGCTGCCTCCGCCGCCCCCCTCTCCCCACGGAGTTCTGTCCAGAACGAAAAGATTCCCTGGCTGAGACGGAGGAGGACAGGGCAGCAGGAAGAGAGACAGAGAGGTTCCTGACCACAAACTGCCTTACCACAAACTCTTCCCGCGCCCCAAGCCGTTCCTTCCAGCACCCAGGCGTGGGGCACCTTGATCTCCACAGGCACCCAGAAACAAGTTGGGGAGGGGGAGGCTTTGAGCATGCTGTATCGATACCTACTTGTGTAAATCCATGACCATCTAAAGCTGTACCTGAAAGGGTCCACCAGGGCGGGTTTCCGGAGAGCAAGCCGGGGGGGGGGGAAGGGTAGGATGGGGGCGAAGGAAGCAGTCTGCACGCGTCCAAAAAAAGAACCCCCTTCCGCCGGCATCAGTCCTAGAGTGTGCGAGTTTCTTCGCTTTGTGGCGTCCAGTCCTGTAAAATAATATTAATAATAAAAAGAGTTGTTTCGATGTCCTGATCCATTTTGTTGTACTTGAAATAAAACACCTTTGGCCTGTTGTAAATAGCATGTGGAATTCCTAGTTTTGCTATAAAATAAAAGCAACTATTTTATTACGAGTTACTCTCATTATTTGCAGATCTGGAGGGTCAGTGGTGGCGCAGGAGGGGGGGCATCCAAGGTGTGGTGTGACCCCCCCCTCCAAAGAGAACCCGGCCACATTTCAATGGTAGGTTAAGGTGCACCTTTCTGCACAGGTAACTGGTGTGTGTGTGTGTGTGTGCAGGATGAGATTAAAAACGTCCCTGCTGTTGCAGCCGCCGTTGCCACTGTTCTCATTTGTTCCTGATGCAGCCTAACTTACAGCCTAGAAATGATTATGCATTACACAGTTTCCTTGCATTGCACTGTGCATAACCCACGCTTGGGAGCACATGGGGAAGGCCTGGTTTGAAATCCCAATTTAGAAATAAATTAACAATAAGGGCTGGGTGAGGTCTGGTTTTCAACATTGCAATATTGTTGTTGTCGTTTGGTCGTGTCCGACTCTTCGTGACCCCATCGCCATATATCATCAACTAAACATCATGACGCCATGATATATCACGATGTCTGAAATAAGGATGGTGCTGTGAAGTGGCATCGGCTGGCTTCACAGTTTTCCCCGCATTGTGATTTTTGCCAGCGCCTGCCCTTGTGATTCGCTGCCCCCCTGCATGAGGCAGGGGGAGCTGAGACGGCAGAGGTTTTATTATTATTATTATTATTATTATTAATAATAATAATTTCATTTCTATACTGCTTTATATTTTTAAGAAAAACCTCAAAGTGGTTTACAGCATTTTAAAACATCAATAAAACAATCGCGTATACAGTCAAAGCAACATAATTAACAGAAAACTTAAATGTTATCTTAAATATTTCAAAATAAAACATTACAAAGGAGGTCAACTACAGAATACATATGAGACGGCAGAGTTAACCGGGGCTGAAGGAACCGAGAAACATTGGCTGGCTTCACAGGTTTCCCCACATTGTGATTTTTGCATAGCACAGACACACATCATGATTTGTGATACTTTTACCAGGTCAACAATGATGAAACTGGTATCACAATACGGACTTCAAACCGGTTTTGGACAATATGTCAATATATCACCCAGCCCTAAAAATCCCCCTTGTAACCTCAATACCCAACAGAGGCATGAACTTATCCCAAAATGCTGCAGGATCAGGCCAGGGGCTCAACTCATCTAGCATTCTGCTTGCATTATGGCTAACCAGGAAATGCCAAAGCGACTCTCCCCTCCAGCAACTGGCATTCGGAAGCAGGCTAAGCCATGTTGAAGTTTATTCCCGTGCGGCCTTTCAGCTAGAAAAGTCCTCCAAAGCAGCTCACAAAGAAAAAGGCAAATGATTATTCAAGCTGGGGAGGCAGGCGGGTGGGATGCAACTTTCCCAAATTTAAAACATTTTGGAAGAGTCTAAGATGCATTTGTGTTCCTGCCCCAAAAGCAAAGGCAGCCCCAGAAAATTGTCTGAGAGCAGGAGCAGTTCCTGATTCTTCTAAGGGTCTTGATCTGGGCTGGGTGAGGTAGGTGGTCAACAGGTCCTAGCTCCAGAATCAGCTTCTGAGCATGTACAGAGTGGTAGCTGAACCTACCCACATACACACTTGAGAAAGAACAGTGAAATATGCTATGGCCCTGTCTTATCCAGTCCACTTCCATCAGCTCCGCGAAGTGTTATCCTGAATTATAGGTACATATACACAGGGATTTTGTTGCAGGGATTGTAAGCAGTGAGGTTACAGGCAAAAGAAAGGCGGAATTCTCTCTGACCTCCCTGTTTACACACAAACACTCCCCAACACACACACACACACACACACACACACACACACACACACACACACACACACAATATACATACCTGTAACTCAGGATAACACTTAGCGCACCTGTGAAAATCTGTGCAGAAACAAAGGGGCTCAAGGCATCGCCAGGTTATTTTTTTGCTGCAAGTCCTGAATGCAGCGGTTCTGGAAGGGCGGGGCAGGAGAGAATGGCAAGAGCGGCGGACCATCAATATGATCTTTTGGGAAAGATTCATGTGTGGCTGCAATATTTCATCCTTTCTGGACGTCCCGTCTGTGATCGTATCATAAAGCACTTGCGTCCTGTGCTTTCGTTCTGCGAGGAAAAAGTTCAGCGTGGTGCTAGCAATTTTTTTGGGGTGAAAGTGCGGCTCAGAGAAAAAAAGTTTTGAGAACTCCTGTTCTAAGGGGTCCAGCCGCCCGCGCCCCCCTCCCGGAAACAGCTGCGCTTTCAGGCGGGTGGGGAGGAGCTGCGTTGCACCTCGGGACCCTAAACTGAGTCACGGGATATTCTGAGCTCCCTCTGCGCGGAGCTGGAGGAGGCAGCCCCGGATTTGCACCTCGGGGCGGGGGGGGGGGGAAGAGCCGAACCTCCGCAACTTTCAAGACTGAGGAGTCCTGGTGCCCTGTCCTCCCCTCCAAAAAATCAGGCCTTCTCCAAGGCAGCAGATGGGAACCCCACACTTTCCCATCCCGCTAGGGTCGCCTCGCCCGCCCCCTTGCAGGGCCACAGCCCGGACCCGAGGCAGGCGGAGTTGGGGGGTTCGGAGGAGGCCAAAACGAAGCGACTAGCCCCCACCGCCTCCCGCCACTCACCCGCGCCGGAAAACTCCCCGAAGAGCCGCCCCGTCGCAGCAGCGGGACAGAAAGGCGCCTCCCGGCTCGGGCCTCGCCTCTGGCCCCTGGGGCCGCCCCCTTCCCGGCCGCCCACCCCACACGCCGGCCTGGAGGGGAGGGTCTCGCGGGACTTGCGGCGCGGGACTCGGGAGGGTCTCCTGGGCAGCCGTCCAGTGGGGAAACCGGGAGCTCCTCCCAGCCCCACCGACACCACGTGGCACTTTCCTCAAGGGGCAAGAAGAGGCTCCCTGCAGCTGGATCGGGTCCCAAAGAGCGGAGCGCGCTCCTTCCTCCTGCTGATGCCGGTGCCGCCCCCTTGACGAAGTCGGGGGTCCTTCGGCATCATTGCAAGAGAAGCCCCCGACGGCGCCCCCGCTTTCCTCGGGCGATTTAGGGGAGCGCGACCGCCCAGATTTAGGGGGGCGCAACAAGGACCCAGAGCGAAGGGAGATGGCGCGGGTTTGGGCGTCTCACGGGGCGCCCCCTGGGATCTGTATGGCCAAATCCCGCCCCTGGGGCGCGGCAGGGCAGCAAGCCAAGTGGGGAGCAGACGGAGGGGGGAGGAAGCCCCCCACCCACCCAATTGCGCGGAGCAGGAGGCCTCCTCCCCACTGCGTCCACACAGCAACCCCGCGAGGTGGGCGACGCGAAGAGCTTCCAGGCTGCGTCCAACGCTCTTAGCCGTTGCGCCACACGGGCTCTCCCCAAAAGAGCTTTGCGGTGGGGTTGTTTTTTGGGGGGGGGGAGGAAGAAGATGCAGGCCCCCCACCACGGAGTCAACAGCGTGCCAGGGAGGGCCGGACCAATTGGAGCTGGTCCGCCCCTTTGCCTCACAGGCCGAGGGGGGCGCGGGGCAGCGCTAGCCCGCCCGACGAAGCGGACCACCCGGTCGGTGTCCAGGTTTCCCCGCAGAGGGAGCCGAGGAGAGCGGTGGGGGGGGGGCATCTTGGGCACCGCGTGGGTCAGGACGCCCCCACTCGAGATGGGGGAGAGTCAGCCTCACAGGGTTGTTGTGAGGGGGATAGAGGGGGCAGGGGGCCTTGCTCTCTGGGGGAAAGTCTGAAGCATCTTCCTCTCTCTGCGCGGGGGCTGCCTGGTCCTCAGGAGCAGAAATCTCCCTCCCCCTTCTCTAAACTACCCCCCCCCCAAAAAAACAACCCCCTTATTTATTTCCTGATTTGCTCCGAAAGAAAAAGCCAGGAAGCTTGTGGATTATTTCACAACAACCGCGGGTTTTTGTTTTTAAAATGTGGAGTATTATTACCTTGTGCCTCTGTTGCACCCCACGGGGCGGGGGCGGGGCGGCTGATAGAAAACGGGGGGTGCAAGAGAGAGGGGGCGCACACACCAGTCCCGGTGGGAGGCGCCTTTTCCTCCTTCCCCCGCTTCCGTCTCAGGATGCTGGGAAAACGTGGATTTTACTTTCGAAGGAGCCCGACGCGTTTCGCCCGGTCTTTCTCATCGGGCTTAATCCCAGCCGGGATTGGGAACTGCAGAGATCTCGGGGGTCCCGGTTAATGTTTCCATGGGAGATCAGCCTGCAGAGATCTTGGCTGTGTCTCCTCCCAGATACATTAACTGTGGGGTACCGAGGTTTATGCAGGCTGGGTCCTCCCCACACCCACCCATTTTAAACCCTTCTGAAGGCTTTTAGCAAAAATTGGGCGAAACGCGGTGGGCTGGCTGTCCCCTCCACCGATGGTGCCAACTTGAATAAAAAATATTGGGGGGGGGAGTAAGCCCCACCCGACATAATCGATACAAGCTGCCGTGCACACACACACACACACCATTTGAATGGCAACGCCCATCAACTTTGGGGGCGCCTGCCCACCTCAAATATTTTATTGGGGAGCTGAAGGGACCTTAGGAGTTGGCTCGTCTGTAGGCAAACTAAGGCCCGGGGACCGGATCCAGCCCAATCGCCATCTAAATCCTCCCCGTGGAGGGTCTGGGAATCAGCGTGTTTTTACATGAGTAGAATGTGTGCTTTTATTTAAAATGCATCTCTGGGTTATTTGTGGGGCATAGGAATTCGTTCTTTTTTCCCCTCCAAAATATAGCCTGGCCCCCCACAAGGTCTGCGGGATAGTGGACCGGCCCCCTGCTGGAAAAGTTTGCTGACCCCTGGCTTGGGGGCTCAGTTTGGACCATCTCTTGGGTTTTTGTATCTCCTTCCCTTCTCCTCCTCCCCACCTCTAGCCCCAAGGAGACCCACATTGCATTCACCCCCAGCCCACCCAAATTTCCTCCCCACCCCCAACTCCCAGCAGGGTTGGTTTTCCAACAAGCCAGGCCTGAGGTGGCTGTTAGAATGACCTCTTTCCTGCTAAGACCAGGAGGCCAAGCTGTGCAGGGCACAGGGGGAATTGTGCCAGGGGACTGGACTCCGTTATACAATGGCAGTGATGATGATGATGATAATAATAATAATAATAAAGCTGAGATTCCTGCATTGCAGGGGGTTGGACTGGATGACCCTTGGGGTCCCTTCCAACTTCACAATTCTAATTCTGTGATTCCTGGCACCCACAAAGTCCTTGTGAACTGGAGGAGGAAGTTGGAAGAGGGCCGTTCTTCTCCCCGTCCTATTTCAGCTCCGTGTGCTGGATCGGACTTTCAACCAGGTCCCCTGGAAAACCAAAGTGAGGTGCTCTAGCTTTCTTTCTGCTGGGGGGGGGTTGGGGTGTGAGAGGAAGGACTAGAGGCAGGGAGGGGCACCCACGACGCTCGTCCCAAAACCCCAATGTGCCCAAGCACACATTGTCCTGAGCACCTCCTTCCCAAAGCCCAGTGCCTGCCTCACTTATCTGACACGGGGAAGGCAGTGCAAGGGCCAGAGGGGGCATAAAAATTTTGCACTCGCTCCTGCCCCCCATGACAAATGTGGTGTGCAGCCCGGGGGTGGAGTGTGGGAGTAGTTTTGCGGCCCACTTGATCTGGGAGTAGAGCAGGGGTCAGCAACCTGTGGCCCCTGGGCCACAAACAGCCCATGGAGGTCATTTAAATGGCCCACGAGCAGCCCCCAAACTGAGCTGCCTGCTTGGCGAGTCCCTGCGCGCTGTGCAAAACCGACACAGCAGGGACTCGCTTCCGCAGGGCCGAAAATCGCATCCATGGAGACGCAACCCGGCCCACAAAGCGATCTCCACAAGAGTGAACCGGCCCTCTCTTCCCGGCCCTCCTCTCCCCTCTCTGTCCCAAATAGCAGCCACAAACCTCCCATGGGTTGCCAGTTTGCTCCTGGCGGGGCCCAAGGTGATCATCGCCCGCCTTAAGCCCCAAACACCTGAGAGGCTGCCTCCTCCCTTGCAGGCCTTCAACCCCAGGTGATTTCGATGCCCTCCTGGCAACTCGACTATCCTCAGAAGGTGGGTCTCCTCTGGCAACCCCCAAACTACAACTCCCAAACACCTCCATTCTGGTGAACCTGGGCACCCAAGACGTCTGTTTTCAGGGCCCACCCTCTTCCCGGGGCTGCAACCTGTTTAAAGCCTTTTTCAATTCCGAATTTTAGAATCAGGCAAAGGACGGGTGATAAATTTTAAGGCGTTGTCAAGCTGGAATGTTGATTGGCAGAGGAGGTCCGACCGAGATGATCAAAGGTCTGGAAACCGAGCCTGATGAGGAACGGCTGAAGAGCTGGGCTTGCAGCTGGCCTCTTGCAAAGCTCATCTCAATGGGCAGCTGCGCTCTTGCAAAGCATACCCACCTCAATAGTTCTGGCTCCCAGGGTTCCTCTTCCTGAAAGATTTGGGGAGTCAGATCCCTCCCCCACCCAGGTGCTGCCTCGGTCAGACCCCCGGCTGGAGTTCTGGGCACCCCAGTTTGGGAAGGAGATGGCAAGCCGGGAGGTGGGCTGAGAGATTGTCAGGGGTCTGGGAAACGAGCCTGATGAGGAACGGTTGAAGAAGCTGGGGAAGTTTAGCCCGGAAGAGAGACTATGAGAGGTGATACAGTAGACAGCTTCAAATTTCTTTGTCGAGCAAACTTATTTTCTCCCGCTCTGGAGGGCAGGACCTGAACCCGTGGCTTCAAGTTGCGAGAAAGGAGATTCTGAATAAAGGAGCCTAAGAGCCATTTGATGGTGAAACGATCTCCCTTAGAATCACAGACTTGTAGAGTCGAAAGGGACCCCCAGGGTCATCCAGCCCAACCCCCTCTGCAATGCAGGAATCTCAGTTCAAGCATCCCTGACAGGTGGCTATCCAATCTCTGCTTAAAGATCTCCAAGGAAGGAGAGCCCACCGCCTCTTGAGTGAATCTGTTCCACTGTCAAACAGTTCTTATTGTCAGAAAAGTTATTCCTGGCGTTTGGCCGGAATCGCCTTTCTTGTAACTTGAAGCCGTGGGTTCGAGTCCTACCCTCCAGACCAGGAGAAAAGAAGCTTGCTCCATCCTCCAGCCCTTTAGGTGCTTGGAAACGGTTCTTTCATCTCCTCTTTTCCAGGCAAAACATTCCCAGCCCGGAAAAGCGGATGGAGGGCTCCCCTGCCAGGGATTCCTTCGCCGCGATTCCTGCATTCGCAGCGGGTTGGACTGGATGACCCCTGGGGTTCCCTTCCGACTCCACAATTCTAAGAGCGTTGCAGATGAACCCTGTTTATGCTCAGGTGCTCCTCCCGTATGATGGCAACTGACCTGCACCTCCGCCAGCCGTGCCAAGCGACCTCCAGGCTGGACCCCCTCTGCTCTTTCTGCCCCCCCCCCTTCTGAGCTGGGGCTGGAAGCATCTCAGCCTGCGCTGGAGGGGCAAGAACCACAGCCAGGCCACCGTCTTCCTCACACGCTTTATTCCAAAACAGAGAAGACACTCGCACTCACGCCTTGGGTCCGGAAAGATCATGCCTTATTGGAAAGGGGCTGGGGGGGTGAGAGCGGAGGGGGGAGGGAATACAGGCACCCAAAGTCTGGGGGAGGGGGCTGCTGGTCTTCCAAATGGCAGGCTCCTCCGAATCTCCGGCTACCTGCATCCGCGTGCCCCACATGCATGTGGGGCGCCTCCCCCCCCAACAAAAAAAATGAGAAAGAGGGAAAGGGAGGGAAGAAGGCAGAGGCGCTGCTGCTGCTGCCCCCCCTCCTCTGGGATCCGTCACATGCTGCCCGGGTGAGTCACAGGTTTGGGGGCGGCAGGAAGTGCCACGTTGCTGGTGTGAACAGATTGGGGGTGCTGGGGGGCGGTAGGAGAAGTAGGAGAGTTTGGAGGGGCACAGGAAAAAAGATGGAGAATGGAGATCATTTGGTGCCCCTGAATTCCCCGCTGCACTCTCTCTCTCTCTCTGCCCCCCAACAGGCGGGGGCAAAATGCCTCCTTGCCCCCCCCCAAACGCAGAGCACCCCCCACCCCACCCTCGGCTGGTGGTTCGGTATTTACATCGTGCGGTTTGCAGGTTCCTTGGCCAGGAGGCCGGCTGCAGAGCTTGCCTGGCCGCCACAGGCTCTCAGCCCCACTGCATGGGGGGGGGGCAAAGGGGCACGAGGGGCAGTGGCGGGGGCAAGGGGGGGTAGCCGGCTCACGATCCCAAGTCTACGCCAAGCCCATCTCCTCCAAAACGCTCCGGGGCGACTCGTCTTCCTGTATCAGGGAGAGAAGCAGAGGGGAGGCGGGTTCAGAGGAGGGGAGCGGGAAGTGGGGGAGGGAAACAGCCAGCCCCCCTCCCCATAAGACCCCCAGCCCAACCACTACCCTGACACTTCCCGGGGGAGGGAAGGCTTTCTGCGCTTGCTCAGAGGTGCACTTGATGCCCCGTAGAGCAACTAACAAGGCCTTTTTCCATTCTAAGGGTTTGTGGGTTCCAGGTGTGCCAACGTCCACCATGCAGGGGGGTTTTCTTCGGGGGGGGTGGCAGTGGCTGAGGGTGCCAAGGCTGCTGCGTCTCCCCCCTCCCCACCCTGAGGATTTGCACTCGGCCCCAGCGGCAGGCGGCTGAGTCGCTCACGCCCACTGCAGAGAGGGGGAGCGATGGCTGCCGGTGACTCATTGCATGCAGAAAGCAGCCACCGCAGCAGCCAGGAAGGCAGCGATCTTGGGGGGCTCCTCCAGCAGCAACCCCCCCAAAAAAAATTCCTCTGCGGAAGCAGACAGAAAGCAGGCATGTCCAGGGCGGCAGCAACAACAGGCTGCTTGGCCCCACAGCTGGAGGGAAGTGTATGGTTTGTTTTTGGGGGTGCAGGGAGAAGGGCCCCCCCAGTCCTTGCCACCCCCCCAGTTCAGGCATGCAGGACCCCCATGCAGGGGCCCACCTCTACCTCCTGCAAGAGGTCCGCCTGCTCAATGGCTTTGAGGACGCTTTTCTTGGAGGTGTCCTGCACTTCTCCCCCCATCAGGAACTCGTCCAGGATGAAGTAGGCCTTCTCAAAGTTGAAGATGATGTCCAGCTCACACACCTGTCCGGGGGGGGGGGGAGAAAGGGGGCGTGAGAACCAAGCAGGGGCCCCCAACACACCAACCCCCCCACTGCTCCCAGGATCATAGCCGTCAATTTCCCCCCCTTTAAAGGGAAATTCCCTTATTCCGAATAGGATTCCTCGTAAGAAAAGGTAAAAGTTGACAGCTATGCCCAGGATCCTGACCCTCCAATCTGGCTGCGTTTCCTGGGGGGGGGGGGCGCCAAGCGGCTGTGGCGCATTAGCAGCAGGAATTAGCTGGGGCGGCTGCCAAGCCCTCGTTAAGCCCAATTAGCAGCCATGCTTAGCTGGATTTTGTGGGTCTAAGAGCGGGCTTAGGAGAGGGAGGCTGGAGGGAGGCTTTCTATGGGGCAGGGAAGTGGAGGGGGCGGATTAAGGAATCAAAATGATGGCAAGAGTAATTAGTGGTGGGGTTTGGCCTCTGCCCTCCTGCCTCCCCGTGGGTCGGAAACTCTGCTTTCGGGGGCTTGGGGGGGGGAAGGGGGAAGGGAGCCCAGGACCTCTTAGGACCCCCCTCCCAGGTCTGCCGGTGCCCCCAACTGCCTCAGCTTAAACGGAGCTGAACGTTGGAAGGTTCAGGATGGAGAAAACTTCTGGTGCATAGTGGAACTGCGGAACTCCCTGCCACTGGAGACAGCGACACCCAACAACTTGGTTGGCTTCAGAAGAGAACAAGACAATTGGAGACAGCAAAGCTTCTGGGTACAAGTTGCTGGAAAACACAGGGCTCTCCTGCTTGGACCCCGCGTGCTTAATGTCTGACGTCTCATGCAGCTTTTAATCTTCTGTTAGAAGCTGCCCACAGTGGCAGACCCAATTTATGAAGTAATAAATTAATATTATTGTGATTACTACTGCTGGTTCCCCATTGGGGCACCTGGTTCATCATTGTGACGTGGGCTAACATAGGGATCCCCTTTGTCCTGACCCAGCAGGGCTTGTCTCATGGCTCAGAACGCGAGACTCTTGATCTCAGGGTTGTGGGTTCAAGCCCCAGGTGGGGCAAAAGATTCCTGCACTGCAGGGGGCCGGACTGGATGATCCCTGGGGGTCCCTTCCAACTCTACGGTCGTCTTATTATAAGTCCTAATGCTCCTTCAAAGGCCCAGTAGACCTGAAGGAGCATCTCCACCCCCACTGTTCTGCCCGGACACTGAGGTCCAGCTCCGAGGGTCTTCTGGCGGTTCCCTCCCTGCGAGAAGCAAAGCTACAGGGAACCAGGCAGAGGGCCTTCTCGGTGGTGGCACCCGCCCTGTGGAACGCCTTCCCATCAGATGCCCTGTTTAGGGAAGCTTTTAATGTTTAAAACTATTGTATTTTAATATTTTGTTGGAAGCCGCCCAGAGTGGCTGGGGAAACCCAGCCAGATGGGTGGGGTATAAATAATAAATTATTATTATTATTATTAAGGAAATAAACTACTAGCTGACTTTTAGAAGACATCTGAAGGTTTGAAATATGAATTTGGTATTATTGATTAAGGAAAGTATTTTTTCTATTTCTTGTTTCTTTTCTTCTATCTTTCGTTTCTTTTCTTTTCCAGTCTGCATTTTGAAAAAATGTGAAGATAAATGTTTTTTATGTATTGTTATGTATTGTTTCTATTTCTTTTTATTTTCTTGTAATATTTAATAAACTTTAATAAAACTTATTTTTTAACATCTGAAGGCAGCCCTGTTTAGGGAAGTTTTTGATGTTTGACGTTTTCTTGTATTTTTAATATTTTGTTGAAAGCCACCCAGAGCGGCTGGGGGAACCCAGCCAGATGGGCGGGGTATAAATAATAAATTTATTATTAATTATTATTATTATTATTATTATTTATTATTATTATTATTCCAGGCATCTCTGCTCTAGGGTTCAGGACTGAAAGGAGAGAGTTGGGATAGAGTACCCCCCCCACACACATACAGAGAGGGGGGCGGAATACTGGTGCTTTTTACACCCACAAAGAAGCAGGAAAAGAGCGCTCTGCAGTCGCGGAATCCTAGAATTGGGACCCCCGAGGGTCATCTAGCCCAACCCCCAGGAGAAGCCCCTCCCCACAACTCACGCTGCCAAAGTATTTGTCCAGCAGCTCCACGTATCGGTGGATGAGCTCCAAAGTGATGAGTTCGTTGTCTTGGCCCTCGATGGCGCAGCAGAAATACAAGCTGGCGTACCTGGGCAGGAGGGCGAGAAAAGGGGGTCAGGAATCCAGCTCTGCTGCTGCCTGGCTCACCTGGGGGGCAGCCTCCTCCCCCTCCCCACTGCGCCCTCTTGAAGAGGCCGCCAGCTGCCCACCACCACCCACGCCTGCCTTGCCCTCCCTGGGGTGACCGGCCAGCCATTTCCAGGTGAGGGTGGGGGGCAAAGCAGGTGCCTATGCTGGCCAGATGTGGGGTGTGTGGGGCACAGGGCCCTTATTAACCCCGTGCGCACCTGCAGAGGCAACCTTTGGCCACAGAGGAGCCAAGGTGAGCTGAGGGTGCCCCCTGCAGGACAACGCTATCCCTGCAGGCACCCGTAGAAAGGTGCCGTCACCTGGGGTTCACCTGCCCACCCCACCCTCTGCCCCACAGCAGCAGTGATGGGGCAATAATTAGTCTCAGAAGCATAGCTGCCAACGTTTTCCTTTTTTCAAAGGGAAATTCCCTTATTCCGAATAGGATTCCTCGCAAGAAAAGGGGAAAGTTGACAGCTAGGCTCAGAAGGCTTCTCCCTTCAGCACAGCCCTGCGAGGCCGTTCAGAGCACAGAGACACCGAGGGCCACCTTCCGCTTCTGGGCAAGCCTCTGAGGGCCACACACTCCAGGGGGCGGGGGCAGAGGTAAAAGGGGGCGGAACTGTTGCTGTTAAAAATGTATATTTTAGTATTGTACAATGGGGTAGTTCCTGCTGAGACTTCTCCATCTGCGAAGCCAAGAAAGAGACACCAGCAGAGTTCGAAGGAATCAGCCGGGCAAAGAAACACAAAGGAGAGCTGGCAAGGGCCACACAGAAGGGAATGGGGGGCCACACGCAGCCTCTGGGTCTGGGGCTCCCCCACTCCTGCCTGAGATAAAGCAATTTGTGGGTCTAAGAGTCCCTCATTCCCCAGGGAGGGGGGCTGCTTATTCTCCATTCCTGCCCCCCCTGAACGGACAGGGACCAACTCAGGGTGAGCAAAGCTTGGGGGGGGGGGACTTTCCAATCCACACCCCAGGGCAGCTATGGAGAAAGCGACAACCAGGTCACCCCCTTCAAGGTGGGGGCTGGGTGCCCAGAGAAAGTGGCGCCCCTCTGGGCCAAGGGACCTCCTGCAACAGGAGCAGGGCAGGGCCTTCTCGGTGGAGGCACCGCACCCGCAACACACTTTTCCCTGGCAGAGCTGCCCGGAGCCAGACAGAGGCTCCTCTGCTTCCTCCTGGCCTTTTCCAAGCAGCTGCCGCTTGTTTCCGGCCTCCAAACCTTGTCCTGATGCTCTTGTGGGCAAGACGGAACGGGACCCCCAGGGGTCATCCATCCCAACCCGCTGCAACGCAGGAGTCGCAGCCAAAGCGCCCCTGATGGCAGACCTCCAGTGGAGGAGAGGCCGCCCCCTTCCAAGAACCGCAGTGTTGCAAGGGACCCCCAGGGGTCATCCAGCCCAACCCGGAGTCGCAGCGGGTGGGGAGCGGGTTCGAGAGTCACCTTTTGTAGACCACCTTGAGGTCCCTCCACTCCAGGAAGCTGCACATCTTGGGCTTCCGCGCCAGGACCACCTGCATGAGCTCCCTCACCATCTTCTTCTTGTCCTTGTCGGACGTGGCCAAGTACCACTTCTGGAGGCGCAGTTTGCCCTGGCGGCTGAAGAGGAGCATGAAGCGCATCTGGGGGGGCAGAGAGGAGGGGGGAGGTCAGGGGGGGGCCTCCTATGGCAGCAAGCAGCAACCCCCCCCCAAAAAAACCCCCAAGAAAATTATATCTTGCAAAGCAAGGGGTTCCCCTGCAAGCACAGAATGAGGCCCTTCCAAGGTTTCTTTTTTGGGGGGGGGGGGGCACACAGACGCAGCCTGCCGAAAAGCAGCCCAAGGGAGGCTGATCAGAACTTTCCCCTCCAGAGGCAGAACAAAAATTCATTCATTTATTACATTTTCCCACAGTCCTTCCCTTGCAAATCTCAGGGTTTTTTTTTTAAAAAAGGGTTGGGGGAATTAGGGGAGCGGTCCTTGGTTTCTTCTTATTCTTACTTTTACTATGCATTTTGCGGTTTTTATGTCGTGGTTTTATGCTGCGGACAGCCCTGAGATCTACGGCGGCGTACAAAACCAGTAAGCAATAAATGAGTAATAATTTAAAAATGCAATATATATATTAAAAAAACCAATCCACAAAGACCCCTCCCACAGATTCCCAGGTTCCCCCTCCTCTTCCTAAAGAACCCAGGAGTCCGGGCCCCATTCCCTTTCCGGACTTGTCTGACACCCCTTTTTGCTGGAGAGAAAATAATAATAATAATAATAATAATAATAATAATAATAATAATAACAACAACAACAACAGTTCCCCACTTCCATAGCCCATCTGGCAAAAGGATCTCTTTCCTCTTCTTAGGATCTGGCCAACAGCTCATCTCTCGTCCAGCTTCCTGCTCTCACTGGGGCCGACCAGTTACCCCAGTTACGGGAAACCAGCAAGCAGGGGCTGAGCTCCATAGGACCCCTCTCCACTCCTGGGGTTTCTTGAAACTGGGATCTACAACCGTGGCCACAGCTAGCCCTCTCCTCCTCCAGGAATCTGCCTTTTAAAGCAAATTCGCTGGGCTCCTGTGGCAGGGAGTTCCGCAGGGCAACTATGCGCTCCTGGTGCCAGCTGCGTGCGTCGGAGGGAAGGCGGGTTGCGCTCAGCTGAGCAATCCTCCCTGGGAGAGTCACCAACAAGCCTCAACAGGTGAGCCAGGAGGGGCGGCTCAGGTAGGAAGAGGCGGCCACTCCCGGCCCTCTGGAGCAGTGGGAGAGAGCAAGCAGGGGCTTTGCAACACCCACTAGGCGCCACTTCCCTCCGGGCCTGGCCAAAACGCCTGGCAAAGGCGGTGACCCCGAATCCACACATTGGGTTGGAAGGGGACCCCGAGGGTCATCTAGTCCAACCCGCTGCAAGGCAGGACACTCGAACCCACAGCCCTGAGACCCAGAATCTCCTGCTTTAGGAACTGAGCTAGCCTTGCTTCTTTATCAGCGCCCCCCGCCCTTGATGAGAAGCACAGCCGGAAATCCTGCCCCACAAGTGCTGCCTTTGCCCCAGTCTCTCCCCACCCCAGAGGCCTCGCCAGCCAATTCCGCTAATGGCCAAGGAGGAGGGAAGGAGCTGGCAGGCCAAGCCGGCAAGGACGGGCCTCTTCCGTGGGGCGGGGCGGGGGGGGGCGACGGGGCGGAGGCGCCAGGGAGAGGCCGGGGGAGCAGCGGGAGGGAGGCAGGCGGGGCGGATCGGGGCTCCGGAAACCCCCTCGACCCCCGGGGCGCTGCGAGGAGGGAGGGAGGGCGGGATGGGGGGCGCAGCGGACCCCCACCCAGGGGACCGGCTGCATTTGTGGGGGGTGAGCAATTCCAAGCCTTGCTGGGGGTCAGCGGAAACCACCTCCCCCTCCCGCCGGGGACCCCCTTGCCCGGTGGGGGCCGCCGTGGATCTGTGGGGTCTTCCTTGGGGGGGATCTCTTCCGCCTGCCAAGCCCCCGAGGAGGGAGAGGTGGGGGGCGCAGCGGACCCCCACCCAGGGGACCGGCTGGTTTTATGGGGTGGGGTTAGCAACTCAAAGCCTTGCTGGGGGTCACCCCGCTCCCTCCGGGGACCCCCCTGCCCTGTGATCTGTGGGGTCTTCCTTGGGGGGGGGATCTCTTCCGCCTGCCAAGCCCCCCGTGGCGCTGCTCTCCCCGCCGCCTGCCCATGCTCAGAGGCGCCCTTGCTCTGGAGGGAGGAGGAGAGGGGGTCCCTCTGCTCCGGGGGGCGGCCCCCCTCTCCCGGGGAAGGATCCAGCCCCCCTTGCACCCGGGGCCGGAAGTGGCCGCCCTGCCACGTGGGAGCCAGCCCCCCCTCTCCTCCCCCCGGGGCGCCGGATTGGGGGTCCCTCCCCGCGCCCCCCCCCCCGCTCACCATGTCGGGCGTCGCTCCGTGGCGGGCCGTTCGGCGCGGCCCCTGCGGCCCTCCGGCTCCTCTTCCGCGGCCCGAACCTGCCCAGGTGCCTCCCGGCCGGACCCGCCCCCCGCCCGCCCCCCGCCCCGCGGCCGCGCCTGCGCACTGCGACGCCCGCTTCCGGGCCGGGAGGGGCGCCTCTCGCTCCCCGTCGCCACGGCAACCGGGCGGGGGCGGGGCCTGTCTCCCCGGGCGGCGGGAGGGGCGGGGAAGCCGGAGAGGAGCAGGAGAGGAGGGAGGGGCCTCCTCCGGTGACGTCATCCGGGAGGGAAGGGGGCGCGAGGAGGGAGTTCTGGGCACGTGGGAAAGGGGGCGCAACTGAAGACCCCCCCACTTGCATCTGCTGATTTATGAGCCCCCTACCCAGGGTCTGCTGCCGGCAGGATTCCTGCACTGCACGGGGTGGGGCTGGATGACCCCTGGGGGTCCCTTCCAGCTGCAGGTCACTTCAGCCCCACTTATTCTGCCCCCCCCCCGACAAAGCCACATGCAATCCATTTTTTCCTCTCCCCTCCCCCTAATTTCTTTTTGATAAGAGGTGGTGGTGGAGTGGAGTGGTTACAGTTCCTTGGAGGTTTTTAAGCAGAGGTTGGGGGCCCCTCTGCCAGCTGAGATTCCTGCATTGCAAGTAGGGGGTTGGGCTGGATGACCCCTGGGGGTCCCTTCCAGCTCTCCAATCCTATAAACACTTGCTCCCCCCCCCGCATCTCCCCCATTCAGTTCCTCCTCCTTGACCTCCCCACCCTCACCATTCAAGTCCCCATGAGTTCCATCTGCAGCTCCTGCACTGCATGGGGTTGGGCTGGATGACCTCTGGGGGTCCCTTCCAGCTGCAGGTCACTTCAAACCCACTTATTCTACCCCCTTACAAAGCCACATTCAACCCATTTTCCCCGCACCCCTCCCCCTAATTTCTTTTTGATAAGAGGCGGTGGTGGAGTGGAGTGGTTACAGCGGAAGGGTCTCCCTTGGGAGGGGTGGGCTCTCCTCCCTTGGAGGTTTTTAAGCAGACCAGCGGAGATGCCTGCATTGCATGCAGGGGTTGGGCTGGATGACCCCTGGGGGTCCCTGCCAACTCTACCATTCTCTGTTTCTATGATTGCTGGACTAAGAGCCGGGAGAGGCCTGGGTTCGAATCCCTGGGTGACCCTGAGGAGCCAGTCCCTGCCTCTCACAGCCTCGTCAACCTCACAGGGTTGTTTGGGGAATTAAACGAGGAAGCGGGAGAACCCTGTGATGCCCCCTGGAGATCTTTGGGGAGAGCAGGTGGGGGTCCCAGTGCAATGAATAAATATCCCACACAGCAACCCAGATCAAAACCCTGTCAAAAAATAAAATAAAAATCAATTTCCCCCCCAAATTCACCACCCAGCCAGCAAAACCTCAGAATGTCCAGGAAAATGCTTGGGGGCTGCGTAAGTATCTCACTGGCCCACCCCCCATTTGTGGTGCCAGGCAGGCCAGAACCTTTCTATGGGGTGGCAGAGGAAGTGGGGCTCTGACCGAAGCAGAAGGAAGAAGGTCTGCAAGAGGGAGCTTGTGGGGCTGCCCTATAGTCGCTTTTAGGCAATAAACCGAGTCTCTCTTCCCTGGGTGCCAGAGGCTGCTGTAGGTTTGGGAATGGGCTTGCAGGGGTGTAGGAGAAGCCCAGAATCGGGACTCATTTTGCTCAAGAGAAAACTCAGGACAGAGACAGCTGCCAAGATGGTCGTAGTGTTTTTATTTCCTATCAAAAGTAGAATGCAAAATACTCTCCCCGCAAACACACACGTATAGAAATAGTTATATATATACAAATATAAATCAGATTTCTGTACAGAAAAGTGAAAAAATAACCTCTAGGAATAGAATTCGATATCTCTGTATAAATACTGGTTTTTGAGGCAGCGCAAGGGGGCAGGGGGCAGGCGTGACCTCTAAGTGCAACACAGAGAATAGCCGTGGGGCAATTGGTCAATCCTCCTTCTCAGACGCCCTGGGGAGCCTCTCACAATAGACGGATGCTCCTGACTCAGCTACAATCATCAGGCACCTGAATCTCAAGGTGACTCCCAGGCCCCAATTAAATATCTAAACGCTGGCACTTTTACTTCTTGAGGAGGGGGGCGCTCAGAACTGACTTGCTCCCAAAACGCTTCCAGTTTGCTCTCTTTCAGCGCCAACGCTGCACAAAACCACCTTTCCTTTGGGATGTCCTTCCCCACCTATGTGGGGGGTGCCCTCTACCTCCCCCCCCCAATTTGTACCAAGCTCAGCCTTCAAGGGCCCTCGCTGGGGATCCCCGCAGCCGCCCGGCTCAGCAGATCCAGAGGGGATAATCCACTTGGAGGGCAGCCAAGGCCTCTGGGCAAAACATTGCGTCTGCTGGGCTCAGCAATCCCAGTGCCATTTTTACGATTAACTGGAAGCTGTCCTGAGAAATCACAAGGACGGGGGGGGGGGACTCGGGCCAGAGAGCCATTAAGCAGAAATGGAGGGGGGGGGACCCTCAGGCTGGCAAAGGCTGCTGGCAGAGCGCCATTCACAGCAGCTTCTGGGCCCGTGTGGGTCACGGCAAGCTTGCCTCAAAACTTTGCAGATTTTCCGAAAGAGAGGCCTCTGTTTTTTGCTTGGAGAAGCCCCCGTGGCTCTTGGGGGTCTGGCCAAAAGGGCTCCTTCTGTGTGCCAGAGATTGCAGAATCTGTAGCATCTCAAAGGTCTCCGTGTCAGGAAAACTGGGCCGTGCGAAGGCCAAGCGTGTTTGGGTTTGAAAGAAAGTTGGAGATTACTTTTGGGAGCGCTTGGAGATGTGTGCAGTTTTCTTAGCCCTTTCCAGAGCAAGAAGGAACGGCAGTGCGCGGTTTGCCCCACCTGCCCCACGGGAGAGATGCTGCCCTTCCTCAGGGGGGCACAAGAGGAGGAGGAGGGGAAGGCTGCCCACAGCTCCCTCATCATCATCACCCCAACAACGTATTTCATTAAACTCAAACAGTAAGCCAAACATATATTAAGCCTCTCTGTTAAAACATACTTCATGACAAATGTCCATCTCAGCAGTGCAGAAGGAAAATGGACGTATTCAAAGTGCTAATCTGCAGCCCCCACCCATCCACATCCGATGGGGGGAGGACACACAACCCTCATCCCCTCTCCACTCCAAACACATACAGACATACTTAATAATAGTAATAATAAAGAGAGAAGGCAGAGATGCCTGCTCTACTCCGACGTAAACATCAAGGGAAGCCACTAGCCCTGACTGGGCAGGGTTCCAGTCCAGTGTGAGGTAGGGGGCACACATCATCCGGGGATTTCTTGGCAGCGCCACAGCCCCACCCCATCCGAGGGTGAGCAAGGGGGCTCAGTTGCCCGCCAGCAAGGAAGACTCTGGTGGAGGCAGAAGCGGTTGTGCAGACATCGTGGCTGGAGCCTCGTCTTTCTGAAGAGGGGATCTCTTCTGCCCCAGGGGGCAGAGGGGGCAGCCTCTTCCCAGCCGAAAGACCAACTGAGGCTTCTTCCCTGGGGGGTGAGAGGGCACTGTGCCTGGTGCTACCACTCAGCATCGGGGTGGAGGGAGGTCACAGCTGACGACAGGACTCTCTTTGGGGGTGGGGGAATGTAGAGGGAGGGGAACAGAAAGGGAGGAAAAACTTCTTCTGGCTCCTGAGAGATTCTGGCTGAAGGAGGAGGGGGCACTCAGGGCTCCATCACCTGCCCCATGAACAGGATGGTGCCTGGAAAGGAGAGAAAGAGACGTGTTGCAGGAATTTATGTATAGGTTGGGGGGGGGGTTGCCCCTCCAGCAGATATTCTGCACCTGCAGCCCACTACCAAAACCAGCACAATCACTTTGGTGACTTGTCCCAACAAAACACTTGGTCACAGTTTCTTCCTGTCTATTCAAAGGGCCTCTGCTGCACAATACCAAATGTAAGAATTCAGTGATCAATGGATCTCTGTACTGGCTCACTGGAAAAACTTCAGAAATTCATCTAGACCTGTGAGCTCAGCTCCTCAGCAGCCCCTCTGCCTGAGTGATAATCCCTGGCATCCTGATACCTGAGTGCCAGACAGGTAGCCATTCCAGAAATAACAAACCCAGATGAAGACAAAAGGGTGTGATTAATTTGGCTGGGAAACAGGGAAATGTAAAGATCTCTTTTGTTCCACTTGATGGGTGTTTGGTGGAGGGCAGGGGGAACCATGGGGCAGGGTCCAGGACGCTCAGATTCCTGCCACCAGACCTCCCCCCCTTTCATGATGTATGAGTGATGTAGTTTTGGGGGGGGTGTAATATGGGGATCAGAACTAATAAAAGTTTGGGTTCTCTTTCTTGGGGGGCTTCCATCTTGTTCCACCTGGTGGCAGGTGGGAGTCCTGTGGCGACAGTCTTCAATCAAGACCAAGCCAACTGGCTGCTGTTTTGCTCTGGGATTCCCGGCTGGGGTCCTTGCTTTTTGTCCAAGGGAGCCCTCAGATTTCTTCGTTAACAGAAGCAGGGATGCGGTTAGGGATTAGGCACCAGGTTTCTAAATAGATCAAATTTCAAGGGGCTGTCTGGATGCACAAATTTCAGGGGGTAGGACTAGATGAGCCCTGGGGTCCCCTTCCAGCTCCACAATCCTACGATTCTGTGCTGTCCTCTGGAACAGGGCCTGGGAGAGATCCGGGTTCAGTTCCCGCAATGAAGCTCCTGCCTCTCAGCCTAAGTCGCCTCACAGGGTTGTTGGAATCATAGAGTTGGAAGAGACCCTGAGGGTCATCCAGCCCAGCCCCCGCAAGGCAGGAATGGGCAGCTGTGCCAGACGGGATTCGAACCCGCAACCTTGGCGTTATCAGCACCACACTCTAACCAACTGAGCTGAACAGGCTGAGGATAGAAAGGGAGAGAGGGAGGGCCGTGGGTGCGCAGGAAAAGGTGGGATATAAAATGCATTGATGGCGAAATAATATAGTTGGGTTCAAAGGTCACTCCTGCCTTGGAGGAAAAAAATAAAATAAGGCTCCGTGGTCCCAGAGGCAGCCACCAGGAGGCAGCCTTGCACCGTTCCCAAGCGCAGCCTTGCTCTGTTTACAGGGTTTGTCACCCGGAAGGTGGAGCAAATTTGTTCTCTGCAGAAGCCAAACCACAAATTGCAAGGAAGGAGATTTCGAGTCAACATCAGGAAAACCATCCTGAAGGCAAGAGTCGTTTTACAGTGGGACGGACGCCCTCGGAAGGTGTGGGGCTCTCCTTCCTTGGAGGCTTTTAAGGAGAGGTTGGGTGGCCATCAGAATCAGGGATTCTTGAGCTGCAATTTCTGCCTTGCCGGGGGTTGGGCTAGATGACCCTTAGGGGTCCCTTCCAACTCTACAATTCTGTGAAAAGCGCTCTTACCGGTTGGGTTGTGTCGCACAAGGAAGAGGAAGGGCCTGTCCATCACAAACTCCAGGGGGGCCATTCGGGCGTAGATGATGACAGCTGAGGAAAGGAAACAGGATTCTTATTGCATCTTACTTTCTCTTTCTCTTTAGTTTTCGTTCTGATTGATATGTTGCTTTTTTATTATTCTGTTTAGCTTAGTTTGTATTTTACTGTATAGTATGTTGATGCAGGTGGCGCTGTGGTCTAAACCACAGAGCCTCTTGGGCTTGCCGATCGGAAGGTCGGCGGTTCGAATCCCCACGACGGGGTGACCTCCCGTTGCTCCTGCCAACCTAGCAGTTCAAAAGCATGTCAAAGTGCAAGTAGATAAATAGGTACCACTCCGGCGGGAAGGTAAATGGATTAATATAATAAGATTTTTAGAAAGGAAGAGGCGTTTGAGGGCTGCATTGATGAGAGGAACTGGAGGTGGCCCAGAGGACAGCCCAGGAATTGAGCTGTCTGTTTGGGGTCACCCCAGGAAAGAGATGTGGTGGGGGGGGGGTATCTGGATGAAACCTCCAAAGACCCCCTAAGCAATAGGGCCAACGGTCATCTGCTCTGCTTCTGGGGAAAGGGGAGAGGTTAACAAGGGCATTTTCTGCCACAGCTATTTGGGATGATGCAAGAAATGAGGTTCCATCTTTGGTCACCTGCTCCAGGTGTCTTTTGGATACAACCCTCCCCCCCCCAGGCTTTCCCCGGCCATTAAAGATGGGCCTGGCCTGCTTGGCGTTCCGTCACCTTGTCTTTTTGGTACTTCCCGATGTTATCTGACACACTGACAGCATTACTGCATACCTGAATTTTATTGCTCACCGGTTTTTATATTAAGCAGTTCAGAACATTTCTGAAGGGGACGTAAGCTGATCAAAGCTCTGATAAGCAGGTTCAAAACTCCCCCCCCAAAAAAATACAACTTCAGGAAGGAGAAGTGGGTCACCCATTCCCAGCAACGGCGGCCCTCACCTGTGGCAGAGGAGGCCTCCGTCCCGCTCTCATTCACGTCGATCTTCACCTTCTGCAGGGCCTGAGCCACGAAGAGGGATTCTTGGTCTGCAAAGGGGGACAAGGCAGTGAGCAGGGAAAGGGGCCCACAGAAAGGGGGCAGGAGGGCCATTGGCTGCCTCATTCTCAGCTAGGATGTCTGAGAGTTTTCAAACAGAGGTCAGATGGGCGCCTGCAAGGGCTTCTCTCGCTGCAGTTCCTGCATCCCATGTGGGGTTGGGCTGGATGACCACTGGGGGGCCCATCCAACCCTACAATTCTATGAGTCGTTTGAGGTTTCTAAGCAGAGGTGGGAAGCACATCTGCCAGGGATTCTGTTGCTGTGATTCCCGTGTTGCTGCTGGGGTTGGACTAGACAGCCCTTCGGAACCCTTTCAAACTCTACAATGCTAAAAGCAAGAGGGGCATCAATATAGCCCCCGCCGCGTCCTCTGCAACAGTGCAATATATTTTTATTTGGAGTGTGGAAGGAGAAAACAGCTCTCCGATCGGGTGGCTGCTTCTGCAGCACACCCCTAAAAACCTTCCCACCCCAAAATGCTGTTTGACTTTCCTGTGTCTTTTGGGAGCGGGCTGCGGCCAGGCCAAGGCCCTCGGCACATGCTCAACAGCACCTTCCTCTTTGTTATTACTTTAATAAGAGCTTGCTCGGCATCCTGCTCTCACAGGGGCCAACCAGCTTCCCAAAGGAGAATTTCCCAGCACAAAAGCAGCTCTCCCTTCCTGTGGTTTGCAGTATCTGGGATTCAGAAGCATCGCTGCCTTAACTCTGAAACACGTTCTCACATACTGCAGTTGGGGAGCTACAGCCAGGCACCCTGGGGGGCAGACGACCAGAAGGGTCTTCACACAGGCGTCAGAAGGGACTGACCTGACAGGCTGCTGAAGTTGGCTTTTCTTGCATCAAACATGTCCCTCATCCCCAGGGTCTCCAGGGGCCCCCGGAGGTCAGCTTCGCTCTCCAAGGAGAATCTGCAGAAAAAGGAAGGCGAGAGGTGAGGGTGTGTGTGTGTCACAGTCCAGGCAGCCACCAGCTCCACACCACGGCTGGGAGATGTGGCAGGATCTGCACCCAAATCACAACTTGCCTGATTGCTAGATAGTCACGGACAGGGGATTCCAGAATTTCATATTCTCTAAACTTTTGTGGTTTGTAGTAAAAAGTTAATCTTTACTTCTCCCTGTCACTGCACACACTTCTTACCTATAATGGGGTAAGATGTCTGTAAGCTTCCCTCCAGAATAATAATAATAATAATAATAATAATAATAATAATAATAATAATAATTTATTATTTATACCCCGCCCATCTGGCTGGGTTTCCCAGAAAACACACTCCATTTTGAACTGGGCTGTAGAGTTTTGTAATGTTTAGGTATTACCGCCTCTTTGATTTTCACCACTGTAACTGTTGAAACTGGCAAGACTTTTAATGTGAGTAAACCCTACGTTTTTCTGGCTTACTGAAACAGTCTGGAGAGTGATTTCCTTGTTAAGAGGGAAACATAAACGGGAGAAGATAATCCAAGTTTGCATCCTTAGGTATCATAATTGTTCCAAGAGGTTTGATAGACTTCTCCCAAGAGCTTCTACAGATAAGCTGCGTACGGGTGGAGATTTTACTCTGCTGTAATAAATACTTGCATTCTAGTGAGGGAGAGGAAGGATAATTAATAAACTACCCACCCCTGCTCATCTAAATCCATCCAACAGAAGAGATGGGGGCCTGGCGTGGACCCAGGGGAGTCTTGGCTCCCCACATCCCCACCTGCCCTCCTCAGGTGAAGTGTTGAGGCACCTACTTGGGTAGGACCAGGAGTCTTGTCACTTCTGTCATGTTCCTCTTCCATTCGGCCACCAGCTGGGAGTCGATGATGTTGGTCAGGGCAGAGAGCGGGGTGTCCAGCTCAAAGGGGGCGGCAATGAGCATGCTGAGAGTACCCCCCTGGTAGGGCAGCTCGATGACATCGTACTCCACTCCTGTGGGGCTGGAGAATTCGCCTGCAGAGGACAGGACAGGAGGGCGTAAGAACAGAAGGAGAGACTGCTGGGTCAGGCCAAAGGGGGGCCACCTCCTCCAGCACCCTGTCCTCACAGGGGCCAGATACCCCTAAGAAATCTAGGACTCTAGATAGACTGCGCCTGGACCTGGAGGTTCCATGAGAGGAGCCCAGCTGCTGGATCAGCCCATGGCCTGTCTAGTCCTGCCTCCCGTTCTCACAGTGGCAAACCCAACAAACGGGACCTGAGCACAAGAGCAAGTCTTCCCTCCTGAGCAGCTGGGATTCAGAAGCGTCCCTGATGCAGAGCATCACCATCCTGACTAGTAGCCGTTGCATAACGGTCTCTGGCAAACAAGCAGCCTGAGAAGCAGCAACGGCTTTATGTTGCTTACAAGTTTAATTACAAGAAGAAACGCGTCCAGAGCACGTCCCTCCCGCCTGCTCTCATTAACAGTAGTTGCTCAGTCTGACTCATTCTTCCACCAGGAAGAACGCCAAAACCCCGCCTTTCTTCTCCTTCCCTTCCCTTGTTCTCTGAGCTTCTCTGTCTCCTAGTTTGGGGACTGAACGGCTGGCCTGTCTTCTCCCCAATCCCCGAAGACACAGCCTCAGGCTTATCTGCTAGTTGCCTGGCAGCGCTCCTGTCGACTTCTAACTCTCCCTCTCCTTGGGAGCTAACAGCTTCTTCCCTGGGAGGGAGGGGGCCGGGCTGTGCTCTCTAAACTCAGCTCCTTGCTCGCTTAGTTCAATTTCTGAGGCTGCGCTCTTGGGGCCCACGTTCCTGACACATTGATGACCTCATTCTCCAGGAGGAGGAGGAAGAGGAAGACCCCTTCCCACCCCACCTCTCGGCAAGCCCCTGCTCACCGTAGTTGCACTTTGCCGTCTGCTCCATCATGGGGACGGAGAGGGTGCTGCCGTCCAGCTTGTGGAAGAGGCGCTCCCTGGTGGCCGCCTCTGGGAAGGGCAGGTTCCAGAGGCCCTTGAAGTGGATGGCGTTCACCAGGACCAGGCGGGTCATGTGGTCGAGGGTCCCCTCGGGCAGGAAGTCCTGGATCATCCCTGGGGGAAGGCATGCATTCTGTCAGATTTGCACACCGCCCTTCGCCCACAAAGCTCAGGGCGGTTCATAGCGTAAAAGACACAAGGTGCATAATGAAAATAATAACTGGATAGATGGCAGGCATCTCTTGCACCCCATGAACGCATCCCTTGCAGGCAGAGATTGTGCAGGGACACATTTAATGACCTTTGGAACATGTTTATGGAAACCATAGAGACCCATGAATCAACATATACTGGAGGGAAACAATAAATTTATCCACATATATATAGTTCTGTAACTTTGATTATATATTTTTTTGTTGTTGTTATTTTGTTCCTGTTGCTTTCCTCTGTTTTTATTACTTTTCCTCTTTTCTTCCCTTATTTATTTCAGCTCCCTGCAATACTCTCGAACATTGTGTGGGAAATTCTTTTTTAATTTCATTTTTCATTTTTTACAAATATTTTAGTCAGGGGGGAAAAAACTTTACAAATCTAATTTACCTTTCCCTCAACTTTCCTCCCTCTCCCTTCTGCAGTTCATATATTTTTATTATTGCATATCCCATTCAAATACATTTATAAATTTTCCCTCATCCTTCCCTTTATTATCTCTTACTGCGCATGTTTATATCAACCTCACTAATGTTTTACTTGGTTTACAATGTGTCCTCAAATAATCAATAAATAACCCTTTCTGGCAAGTGGGCTGGATCCTGCGTTGTCCCCCCCCCCCCATGGGCCTGCCTACCTGTCAATCATCGTGACTGTCGGGCGGCCCAGTTCCCCCCTTGCCTTGCAGTGCTGCCAAGGGAGAGACTCACCTTTCGTGTGGTCCTGCACCCAGCTGTTGATGATCCTGCGCGCTTCCTCGCTCTCCGTGAAGTTCACCTGCTTGACCGTCTGGCGGAAGACCCGGTGGAAGTGAGGCATGAACCCCGGGCTGAGCTCTAGGTCTCTCTGCACAAAGAGGGCATCAGCCGTGTCCACTACGTCTTTGTTCCTGGGGTCCGTCAGCGCCTTCTGCAACCAGCGCAGGGCTCTGGGGGTGCCCCACTCTGCAGGGAGGAAGCTCCCAGCGAGGGCGGGAGATTATTAGTCATAAATAATAATAAATATTTATTTATACCCTGCTCTTCCCGGTTCAGAAAACTGGGCTCAGGGCAGCTAGCAACAAATTTAAAACACTTAATTGATGCAACAAAAAACAGCATAAAATACAGTTGTTGTTGTTGTTGTTGTTTAGTCGTTTAGTTGTGTCCGACTCTTCGTGACCCCATGGACCAGAGCACGCCAGGCACTCCTGTCTTTCACTGCCTCAGAATTCAAAAATCAATTTAGGGAGGAAATCCATCCAATAAACATTAGATGATCACCAGGGCTAGCTGGCTAAATTAGTCCTATTTGGACCAGCGAGGAGACCAGGGGAGAATTAGCTGTGGGGTCTCAGAGCGGGTAATCTTCATAAAAAGGGAAGGAAGGGGAATGAAAGATCAGGCTAAGTTCAAATTGAAAGCCAGGTGGAATAGCTCGGTCTTACAGGCCCTGCGGAAGGAGGTTAAATCCTGCAGGGTCCTGGTCTCCTGGGACAGAGCATTCCACCAGGTTGGAGCCACCACTGAGAAGGCCCTGGCCCTGGTGGAGGATAGTCTGACTTCTTTAGGGCCCGGGATCCTTAAACTATGGTTCTTCATGGACCTTAAGGTCCTCTGCGGGGCAGACCAGGAGAGGCGGTCCCGTAAATACGAGCATTCCCCCCTTTTCTCTCTCTCCATTTCTTCCACTTTTTCATTGTCCACTGCAGCTCGTTTCTCAATGCACCATCCACCCAAACCAATGGATTCACATGACAAGGAGGGTGATCCTCGAAGGCATTACTTGGCAGGGTGAGGCTGACGACTGGAATGTCAGAACTGAAGGTTATAACTGGTTCAAGAGGAACAGACCAAACAGGAAGGGAGGAGCAGCAGCAGTGTATATAAAGGATGTGTACACTTGTGGAGAAATCCACGACTGGGAGCATGGAAGGCAGGTTGAGAGTACAGTGGTGCCCCGCAAGACGAATGCCTTGCAAGACGGAAAACTCGCTAGACAAAAGAGTTTTCCGTTTTGGAGGTGCTTCGCAAAACGAATTTCCTATGGGCTTGCTTCGCAAGACGACAATGTCTTGCGAGTTCCTGCTGGTTTTTTCCCTCCCCCCCTTTTTCTAAGCCGCTAAGCCGTTTATCAGCTGATCCGATCAGCAGATAAGCCGCTAAAAGCCGCTAATAGCGCTAATCCGTCAATGGGCTTGCTTCGCAAGATGAAAAAAAACGCTAGACGAAGAGAATCACAGAACGGATTCTTTTCGTCTTGCGAGGCACCACTGTATAGGGGTATAAATTTCAGGAGAGAAAAACAACAGGGACCTTACTGTGGGTGTCTGCTAGAGACTGCCAAGCCTGAAGACCTGAGTGATACCTTCCTAGAGCAGACTACCCAAGATTCAAAAAGGAGAGATATAGTAGTCATGGGAGACTTCGATGACCCCATTATCTGTTGGGACTCCCAACTTTGCTAAGAATATACGGTCCAAAAATTCCCCAGTCGCTCGCTGGCCATTTCATTTCCCAGAAGGTGGAAGAAGCAACAAGGAGACCATCTATCTTGGATCTGGTCCTCACCAACAGGGAAGAACTGATTGATGAAGTGGAAGCACCAGGAAACTTGGCAGAAAGTGATCGTGTTCTCCTGGGTTTCAGGATACAGAAGTAAGGGAAAGCTGAGCGTAGTCAGACACACACGCACTCTGGGCTTTAAGAAGGCCAATTTCGAAAAGCTGAAGGAGCTACTAGGTGAGATCCCATGGTCAGAAACACTCAAAGAGAAGGGAGTCCAAGATGGAAGGGAGTTTCTAAAAGGAGAAATGCTGAAGGGCCAAAGGCACACAATGCCAACAAGAAAGAAAAGTGGGAGGCATCTAAGGAAAGTGGTGTAGGAGCTTAAAGGATTAAAGTTTTCTACCCCGCTTCTCTCTCTCTCTCTCTCTCCACACCCCCCATCTCTTCCCACCTCTCTTCTCCCCCAACCTTATGCTGTAAAGGTAAAGGGACCCCTGACCATTAGGTCCAGTTGCGGCCAACTCTGGGGTTGTGGCGCTCATCTCGCTTTATTGGCCGAGGGAGCCGGCGTACAGCTTCCGGCTCATGTGGCCAGCATGACTAAGCCGCTTCTGGCGAACCAGAGCAGTGCAGGAAAGGCTGTTTACCTTCCCGCCAGAGTGGTACCTATTTATCTACTTGCACTTTGACGTGCTTTCGAACTGCTAGGTTGGCAGGAGCAGGGACTGAGCAACAGGAGCTCACCCCGTCGCGGGGATTCGAACCGCCGACCTTCTGATCGGCAAGTCCTAGGCTCTGTGGTTTAACCCACAGCACCACCCGCGCCCCATACCTTATGCTGTATACAGCATCAAAGTCTCACATTGAATATAACTGATCTATAGAAAGGACTTTATGATCTGAAAATGCACAAAAGTTTGTACTTTTGTAACCCAAGAAAATCTTTTTTTTTAAAGGGACAAATGTAAGGTTCTACACTTAGGCAGGAAGAACCAGCTACATAATTGTAAGATGGGGGGGGGGGCACCTGGCTTACTAGTAGTACATGTGAAAGAGATCAGGGGTCTTAGTGGTCCACAAGCTGAACAGGAGTCCGCAGTGTGATGCAGCAGCAAAAAAGGCTAACGCTATTCTAGGCTGCATCCACAGAAGTCTAGTGTCTGGATCAAGGGAAGAAATAGTCCCACTCTATTTTGCCTTGGTCAGACTGCAACTGGAGTCCTGTGTCCATTTCTGAGCACCGCAGTTTAAAGGATATTGACCAGCTGGAAGGTGTGCAGAGAAGGTTTGACCAAGAGCACCAAGGATCTGGAAATTAAGCCTGATGAGGAATGGTTGAAGGAGCTGGGCATGTTTAGCCTGGAGAAGAGGCGCTATGAGGGCCAACATCCGATATCTTCAGGGCTGCCACGTGAAAGATGGAGCAAGCATGTTTCCTGCTTCTCCAAAGGGCAGGACTCGAATCCAGGGCTTGATATTGCAAGGAAGGAGATTCGGACTCCCTTGGGAGATGGTGGGCTCTCCTTCCTTGGAGGTTTTTAAGCAGAGGTTGGAAGGCCATCAGTCTTGGCTGCTTGAGCTGAGATCCCTGCATTGCAGGGGGTTGGACTAGATGACTCTACGATTCTATGGTCTGAATGCATGAGTCGCCCCAGTTGCATAAGAGGTAGTTAAAAACAACAACTAATTCCCCAATTAAAACAAAACAAAACATGAATGTTGACACAGTGGGTAACTCCCCCTGTATCACCAGCTCAGCTAGCGAAGATTTGGGGTTTATTTTGGTGCTTTGACGGGATAGCTGAGAGGAGAGCAGCCCATGACAGACTCTGGCTCTGTTAGGAAGAGGCAGGGAGCTCAAGGGGGCCAAGGAAAAGAGGGGGCCCACTCACCCCTCAGTTCCTCCCCGCAAGGCGGACCCCTGAATATCACTGCAACACCAGGGATGGGGAGGCAGCAGCCTTCCTTGCATGGGGTGGGGGGCAGTTCGGGGACCTGGAGAACAGCATCGCAACCCAGCTTGGCCACCGCTGGGGTGTCAGGGAAATAGCTGGGGGTTCTCCCCACATATTTCTTGCCTGGGTGGGCTGGCTTGCTCCGGCTAGTGGTGGGGTCTGTCCTGCGGGCTTCTCCAGCCCCCTAAGGGGATGCATCCTGCACCTCAAGCGGCCGTCAAGTGGATGCCGGCGAGGAGGAACTTTGCTGCCCCCCTCACGTTTCCCTTGTTGCAGCAAAGCCAGGACAAAGTGTCGGAGGCTTCCCTGAGCCGCTGCGCCCCCTCAGCCCCCTCTCAAGCCCCCCACTCGGGCTGCGGACTCACCGTCGAGGCTGAAGGCCATGCTGTCCTGGATCTGTCTCCGCGTCTCGCCGGCGGCGGCCATCTGCAGCATGGCCAGGACGGAGGCGACGCCGTAGGGAGAGAAGACCACGTTGCGCTCGCCGGAGGCGGCGGCCACCTCGCGGAAGACGCGCACGCCGAAGTCGGTGGAGAGGCTGGCCACGCGGGAGACCCCCGGCCGGGCGAGGGGCGCCGGGGACGCCCAAGAGAGGGCCACCAGCCCCGCCAGGGTGACAGCCCAGACCAGGCTCCGGGAGGCGCCGGGGATCGTGCTCGACGGCAGAGGCATCCTAGGAAGGGGAGGAGAAGGCGGTGAGAGAGGAGACCCCCGACGACAGGAAGGCGCACGACTCGGCCGTCTGGGAATCGGGGTAGGGCGAGAGCCAGGCTTGGAGAGGGGTCTCCCTTCCCCGGGGGCGCCCTCGTCCAGATGCGCAGCTCGTCCCCCGCCCCAGGGCCGCTTTCGGGGCTCTTCCCGGTCCCGATCCCCCTCCGGAGGAAGCCTGAAGCCCCTGCAACGCGGGAAGGCAGGCGCGGCGGGTACGAGACCCTGCTTGGACACGCGTCCGCCTCTCCCGACGTGCGTTGCAGCCCGCAGGACTGCCCAGCGCCCAGCGAGCGAGCGAGCAGCTTGGGTTCCTTTCCTACCTGCTTCTTTTCTCTCTCTGTCTGGCGGGAGCGACTCCTGCTCGGCGCTGCAGCTTTTGTGGCTGGGGCTGCCGGCCGAGGTCTGCTTTTATGCGCGCCCGCCCAGCCGCGGGCCAGGAAGCCGCGATGAAGTCACCGGCCGGCCCCGCCGCTCCCCTCCCTCGTCGCGATGAGCAACGCCCGCAAACAACTCCCGCCGCCTCGCTGCGCCCTTGTCGCGGGAGTGGGGCGGCGGAGGGGCGCGGAGAGGCTGAGTCACGCCCCGGCGGCGGAGCGCGGAGGGGGCTTGGCTGCCCAGGTGTGGCCCCTCCTGCTGCCCCCCAACCCCATCCCTGCCCCAGGACCAGGAGTCCTCCAGAAGTGGGGGGAGAGAGAGAATGACAGAACTGTAGAGTTGCACGGGACCCTCAAGGATCGTCTAGCCTGACCCCCTGCAATGCAGGAATCTCAGCCCTTGGCTGCAGAACTGGAGCTCCCTCCTTCTCCTGTGGCTTCAGAAATATTGCCACCTCCCACAACATACAGCCACTGACAACCCTCTCCTCCTCCATGAATTTGCCTAACCCTCTTTTAAAGCCACCAAGGTTGGTGGCCAAACCTGCCTCCTGTGGCAGGGAGTTCCGCAAGTTAACCATTTCTTTTATCCATCCTGAATCTCCCAAATTCCACTTCCTTGAATGGCCATGAATTCTAGTGCTGCAAGAGGAGAAAAACCTTCCTCCATCAACCTTCTCCATGCCATGTAGCATTTTATAAACTTTTATCATGTCTTATATTACTTACCTTTTCTCTAAACTACCCCCCCCCCCACTGCACCCTTCCCTCCAAGAGGAATCGCTTCATCCCCTCCATCTTTTCGGTTGCTTTTCTTTGAACCTTTCCCAACTCTGCAATATCCTTTTCCCAGTGAGGCGACCTGAACTGGACACACAGCACTCCAAACAGGGCCACACCACAGATTAGTATTTTGGCCTTGTGATACTGCCGGTTTTGTTGTCCATTCCTTAAGATCCTTAGTGTGGGAATCTGCCTTGTCCACAGGGGCCACACTCTGGGTCAACGTCTTCGGAGCGCTCTCTACTGTGACCCCCAAGGTCTCCCTCCTGGCCCACAGACCCCACGAGGGCACAGGTGGAATGAAGATTCCTTCTCCCTCCATGAACTGCATTGGCCATTTTCATTTGCCGTTTTGCCTCCCACTCACTCAGTTTGGAGAGGTCCTTTTGGAGCTCTTCACAGTCTCTTAATATTTTTTGCAGCCACAAACAATTTAGTCTCATCAGCAAACCCGGCCGCTTCACTGCTTGCCCTTAACTCTGAATCGTTTTATCGATGATCAAGTTAAAATCAGTAGGGGTTCTTGGGGGACTCAACTTTCTACATCTCTCTGGCTCTGTCTGGAGAGTTGTCCATTTATTCCTACACTCTGTTTCCTGGTTGCTTAACCGTTTTAATGCTCCCTGGGGTTTCCCTGAACACCCACAAACCCGTATCCATTTCCATGGCTTATTTTTTCCATTCAGCCTTTCAGGGAGTATGCTCTTGGGCTACAGATAGGCAGATCTATCAATTCTGGTTTCTCTCTATTGCTCATCTTTCAGTTGTTCACATTTGCACCTCAGTTTGTGGGTGGGGGTGTCTGTATGAAAATCCACCGGCATTTTAACGCCCTTGTATCCTAATATTCGCATCCTTGCATGCAATTTCACTTCATACGCACATTTTTGCAAAACCTGTTTCCGTCATCCAAAGCATTTTTCTCTGCTATTTCACATAGGCTCTCTTTGCCATGGTCTGTACATTTTTGTGCTCCTTACTCGATTGGGAAACTGCATTGCATAACCAGGGAATTCTAGAGCTGAAAGGGACCCATCTCGTCCGACTCCCTGCAATGCAGGAAACTCAGCTGAAACATCCATGACCGATGGCCACACAGCCTCAGTCGACAAAAATGTTGAATGGACAACTCCCTTCTCTTCCAAAGAACATTGTTGTTGTTGTTGTTGGCGTCCGTCTGTCTCAGGAAACAATGGAGGACTGTTCCTTTGGAGGTGAAGTCAAACTTTTGGAAGGTTGCAGCGCCTGCTGTGGCTGCAGAAACCGATACAGGAGAGACATGTTTTGTTGCAGCCGGGGCAGAGGAAGGCATCCGGTTGTGCTGCTGCAGATGCGCCAGGGTGTTTCTTCTCTCTGCGCTCCCCAAAGCGGCCATTCCTCCTCTGGTCACTGCTAGGGCTGCGCAACCAATCTGTCTCCAGGCACGGTCGTCGTCTGCAAGGGAATCCCACACGGTGGAGTTGATGTCACAGCCTCCATGTCACGCTTGCAAACATCTTTGTCATGCAGAGTTGGTCTGGTGCTGGAAGCTACTGATCCCTTGGGGGATCCTGCCCTCTTCCATTCCGTGGACGTGGCCAAACCAGCGTAGACGTCGCTGAGACATATTCTGGGGATGTGGGCTTGGGAGATCTCTTTGAGACCCTGTCCTGCCATGTGATGCCCAAAACCTTGCCAACTCAGCGCATGTGGGAGGCATTGAGATATAGGTAGAGGGGGTGGGAGGAGACCAGCAGCACCTCCTATTTATCAAGAGGCCATTGCTGAGGCTGCATTGGGGGGGGGCTGCCAATGAGGAGGCAGGTTTGGCCTCGAAGGAGTGAGAGCCAGTGTGGTGTAGTGGCTAAAAGCGGTGGACTTCGTAATCTGGTGAACCAGGTTCGATTCCCCGCTCCTCCACCTGCAGCTGCCGGGTGACCTTGGGCCAGTCACACTTCTCTGAAGTCTCTCAGCCCCACTCACCTCACAGAGTGTTTGTTGTGGGGGAGGGAGGGAGGGAAGGGAGATTGTGAGCCGCTTTGAGACTCCTTTGGGTAGTTATAAAGCGGGATATCAAATCCAAACTCTTCTGCTGCTTCTTCACCACAGCCGCTTCGGCAGCATCAGCAGTGGCTAATAATAATAATAATAATAATAATAATAATAATTTATTCTTTATACCCCGCCCATCTGGCTGGGTTTCCCCAGCCACTCTGGGTGGCTTCCAACAAAATATTAAAATACAGTAGTGCGTCAAACATTAAAAGCTTCCCTAAACAGGGCTGCCTTCAGATGTCTTCTAAAAGTCTGGTAGTTGTTCTTCTCTTTGACATCTGGTGGGAGGGCGTTCCACAGGGCAGGCGCCACCACCGAGAAGGCCCTCTGCCTGGTTCCCTGTAACTTGGCTTCTCGGAGGGAGGGAATCACCAGAAGACCCTCAGAGCTGGACCTCAGCGTCCGGGCAGAATGATGGGGGAGGAGATGCTCCTTCAAATATACTGGGCCAAGGTCATTTAGGGCTTTAAAGGTCAGCACCAACACTGCGCCAGTGCGTTCTTTGGAGGCCAGATCTGCTGTGCCTTTGGGTCCTGCCACCTGAGGCATTTGCCTCATCTTGCCCCATGTTTGGAGGCGCAAGTTTGCTCTCAAAGGCATCTAGCCATCCAATCAGCCATAGGGTCAGTCAGTGGTGTGATGTGCTTCCTGCAGCTCACTGCACATTTGGCGAGGAGTCTGGGCCGAGCGGGTGCATCGCCGTGATTCTGGCTGAGCTCTGGGGCCAGAAGGGGTCAGGTTTTGCACCCTGGCCCTATCTCCTGCTGATTCAGGGGAATGGCTGCTAACTGCCCCTGCTGCACTTTTGGGGCCTTGACTCAGCATATTCCTGCCTGGCTGCCAGGCAGCTGGGGCCCGTGACAGAGGAGGTCACGTTCCAGGGCCATGCTGAGAGCTGCTGAGGAAGATTTTCCAGTGACTCTCTCCTCTGGGGGAACAAACGACAACACACAGATGAACCCGGTGTCCCCAAACACCCACAGGATGACCGCAGCTGTTCCTGAATGTCTGGGAATGCCCCACTGCAACCGCCACGCTCCCCACACATGTCGGCCGAGGCTGCTCCGGGTATGGGGCAACAGGAGGCCTGGGCAGGAAGGTCAAGAGAGCAGAAAGGAAGCGAGGAATCCCTGGTCCTCTTTAGGGGCCAAGGAGCCACATGTGAGACAGAGAGGAAGGAAGGGAGAGAAGGGGGCTGGAAGTACATAAGAGGGCAGCAGAGTTGTTATTAATATTTATTAAATTTGTATACTGACCTCCATCCAAAGATCTCAGGGTGGTTCACAGCATAAGTGTACAGAGGAAAACCACAAAGTACGTAACAGGAACTGGAAGAGGAACAAAACAATAACTAATAAAGTTATTCATCACTTTTTTTCCACAACGGCAATGCAACTTACAATATTGTAAGCCAAAAAACACATGTTGTTGTTGTTGTTTAGTCGTTTAGTGGTGTCCGACTCTTTGTGACCCCCTGGACCAGAGCACGCCAGGCCCTCCTGTCTTCCACTGCCTCCCGCAGTTTGGTCAAACTCATGCTGGTAGCGTGGAGAACGCTGTCCCACCATCTCGCCCTCTGTCGTCCCCTTCTCCTTGGGCCCTCAATCCTTCCCAACATCAGGGTCTTTTCCAGGGAGTCTTCTCCTGAGGTGGCCAAAGTCTTGGAGCCTCAGCTTCAGGATCTGTCCTTCCAGTGAGCACTCAGGGCTGATTTCCTTCAGAATGGAGAGGTTTGATCTTCTTGCAGTCCATGGGACTCTCAAGAGTCTCCTCCAGCACCAGAATTCAAAAGCATCCATTCTTCGGTGATCAGCCTTCTTGATGGTCCAGCTCTCACTTCCATACATCACTGCTGGGAAAACCAGAGCTTTTACTATACAGACCTTTGTACATTAAAACCAGCATTTAAAAAAAACACACACCCCTACATCAAAATAGTCCTGCGTTGCAGGGAGGTTGGACTAGATGACCCTCAGGGTCCCTTCAAATTCTACAATTCTGTGATTCTATGATGCTGCTTGATGAGCCTCATTGGGGAGAGTGCCCTACAAGTGGGGAGCCACCACGGGAAAAGCCCCGTTGTTCTCATGCTGCCACCCTCTGGGCCTCCCGTGGGGCACACAAAGAAGGGCCTTAGATAATGATCACAAGGTCCGGTTCGGTTCCTATGGGGAGAGAGGTAGACCTTGAGATATTAGGGTCCTGAGCCATTTCGGGCCTTCAAAAACCAGCCCTTTGAATTGGGCCCAGAAACTAATGGGCAGCCAGTGCAGTTGGGCCAGGATTGCACACACACACACACACACACACACACACACACACACACACAAGTCTGAATCCCTGGGTCCACCATGGCTCCTAAGGATGGCACACTGCGCATGCCCAGAGTGCAGACTGCTCCAAGGGGCCTGGACCTTCGATGGACCCTGGTTTCAAGAAAGGTTTCTGGGCTGAGCCCTGGAGGACAGCGTGACCTCCAATTAAGCCAGGAGCATAGAATCATAGAATCATAGAATCATAGAATCCTAGAGTTGGAATAGACCACAAGGGCCATCGAGTCCAACCCCCTGCCAAGCAGGAAACACCATCAGAGCACTCCTGACATATGGTTGTCAAGCCTCTGCTTAAAGACCTCCAAAGAAGGAGACTCCACCACACGCCTTGGCAGCAAATTCCACTGTCAAACAGCTCTTACTGTCAGGACGTTCTTCCTAATGTTTAGGTGGAATCTTCTTTCTTGTAGTTTGGATCCATTGCTCCATGTCCGCTTCTCTGGAGCAGCAGAAAACAACCTTTCTCCCTCCTCTATGTGACATCCTTTTATATATTTGAACATGGCTATCATATCACCCCTTAACCTCCTCTTCTCCAGGCTAAACATGCCCAGCTCCCTTAGCCGTTCCTCATAAGGCATCGTTTCCAGGCCTTGTCCTTGCCAAATGTGCACATGTAGTGCCATCCATGTGCAAAGGCGCGTCGTGGTGCCAGAAGTGCAAAGGCAGGTGCCTGCCCCCAAGACCCTCACGACCCAAGACCCTTAGCAGCACCAGAATGGCTGTGCCATGTAAGGGCTGGTTGCTCTGAAGGGCTGGCGCACCTGCTTTGCATCCAGAAAGTCCCTGGATCAGTCCCCAAATGGCAACTTCCAGGTAGGAACCCTGGAAAGGCCCTGCTGCCAGCCAGTGTGGGCGGTGCTGAGAGAGGTGAATTCCACCGGGTCAGACTCCACGCAAGGCAGCGACTTCCTCTCTTTCATTCTCCACACCTGAGAGCCGGTGGTAGCGGACTGCTTAGAGTGTCGGGAAGTCAGAGACCTGGGTTCGAATCCCCCACATGGCCATGAAGCCTACTGGGAGACCTTGGGGGGCAGCCGCTGTCTTCTCTCAGCCTTGCCCACCCCACTGGGTTGTTGTGGGGATTAAGAGAGGAGGCGGGGGGAAGAACCAGGCATGCCCCACCCTGAGTTCCCTGGAGGAAAAAGACAGGATAGAAATGCAAATGGCAATAGTGTTGGCACCCGTTTGTCTCGAGAGGCAATGGAGTGCACCTCCAGGGGTGAGGTGAAACTGCTGTGAGTTCCCCAGGGTGCAAGCCTGGGCAGCGTGTCTGGAGGTCCTGGGCTGCCCTGACGACAAGACCCCCCTCTCGGCCTCCCAAATATTTCCTGCAAAGCAGCAGAGGTTTAGGATCAGAGTTTTCCTTCTCCTAGAAGCCCCACCTGCCCCTCACTTCCCTTTACAGCAGATGCAGAAACCGCCTTCTTGACTGTTGGACCCCCTCTTGGTCTTGTCCATTCAATCGGCCAGAGCCTGTCTTCACATACAGGTAAAGGGACCCCTGACCATTAGGTCCAGTCGGGGCCGACTCTGGGGTTGCGGTGCTCATCTCGCTTTACTGGCTGAGGGAGCCAGCGCACAGCTTCCGGGTCATGTGGCCAGCGAACCAGAGCAGCGCACGGAAACACCGTTTACCTTCCCACCAGAGCGGTACCTATTTACCGTATCTACTTGCACTTTGACCTGCTTTTGAACTGCTAGGTTGGCAGGAGCAGGGACCGAGCAACGGGAGCTCACCCCGTCACGGGGATTCAAACCTCTGACCTTCTGATCGGCAAGTCCTAGGCTCTGTGGTTTAACCCACAGTGCCACCTGCGTCCCCTTCACATACAGGGGAAACCCCTAAATGAGTGAGAGTTTGAGACCCACCAGCTCCCCTCACCTGCTTTGCCCGGCCTGTTCCTGGGCTGTGGCTGCTGTCACATGCCAACAGCTTCTAGGGGTGTGTGGGGTGTTGGGGGAGAGGCAGTGTCTCTTGGGGGGGTGTATTTTGCCCACCTTTGGTCCCCCCCCTTGTCCCTGCATTCAGCTCTCAATTAATAATAATAGATTTGACACAGGCTCTCTCCTCTTCGCCTTCTGCCTGAACCTTGAAGGTCCAGCGAGGAAAGGAGGAGGGAGCTGTGTGTGAACTACGTGGGTTTGCAGCACTCTTGATTCTGGTCCAGGGTGAGAGCTGTGTGTGTGTGTGTGTGTGTGTGTCTGCACGTGCGTGGAAGGAGGAGGAGGGCAGCAGCAGCAGCAGCAGCGAGGCCCCTGCGCTCCCCACCCACGTGCGAAGGAAAACATGAATGAGAGGCTAACCCCACCGGGATGCTATTTCTGTCCTGGCTGCTCTCCACGCCTCCGAGGCCCAAAATATCTCTCCTCCCCGGCGAGGGGGACACTCACTCTGCAGGCATCCCAGCCGCTGGGACTCCCGGGTTCCCTTCCCAGCGCCGGGACTGGGAGAGAGGAGAGAGAGTGAATTTTTGTGGTCCACCCACTCAGCGGCTGGAGAGGGCCGGATCCCCGGACCCCCTCCTCCCGCTAAGCTTCCGCCGCTGCTGCTGCTTCGTGTGAGCCTTGAGTCAGGCCTGTGGCTGGAGGGGGCCGGCCAGGGGCCAAGTGAGTGGCCCTCGGGCAAGGACATTCCGAGCCGGCTGCTCAGAGCGGCAGCCCAGCGGGACTCCGCTCCATAAAGGGCCAGGCTGGAGGTCTGGATCCGTCCCCACGCATCGCAGAGGAATGGGGTGGGCGGGTTACGCAACGGGGGTCTCTGGGACAGCAGCGACTTTCCATTGCCCCATCACCCGCTCCCGTCCTGCTCTTGCTGAACAATAGGCTGCCGGTCGGCCGCCCGCTCAGCGTTCCCAGGGACGGGAGGAGCCGGAGAGAGACAAAAGCGGGGGAAGCCTCTGGGCCTGGTCAGGAGATGCCCGGGAGAGGACCAGAACAGCGGGGCCTTGGGCTGCTGACCAGCGGAGGCCTCCCCTGGGCTGACCCTGCCTCCAGGCAGCCCCTCACACACACACACACACACACACACACAAACCCCGTGGTGGTCTTGAAACTGTGGCTTCCCATTGAAGAATTGCAGTGTTGGAAGGCAGGGACCCCCAAGGGACATCTAGCCCAACCCGGTGCAATAGCGCAGGAGTCGCAGCTGCTTCGGTGCCTGCAAACTTCATTTCCTTAAGCAGCTCCTCTCTGTCTTCCCTCAGGGCCTTTTCTGCTGGTCCCTGAGCCCTCAGGCCCCCAACATTTCTTTCCTCTGCAAGGAGGGATCCTTTCTTTCCCAGCTCTGCTGAACAGAGCAGGAACCCCCAGACTCTGGAGGAGAGAGAAATAAATGAGGCTGCCCTTCACGGCCTAGGACCCTCGTACCTACGGGACCGCCTCTCCCGGTATGCCCCACGGAGAGCCTCAAGGTCCATAAATAGCAACACCCTAGAGGTCCCGGGCCCTAAGGAAGTCAGATCAGCCTCAACCAGAGCCAGGGCCTTTTCAGCACTGGCCCCGGCCTGGTGGAACGCTCTGCCTCGTGAGATCTGTCTCTGATTTCTTTCCGCAATGCCTGTAAGACAGAGTTGTTCCGCCTGGCCTTTGGCTTGGAATCAACTTGATCCCCTCCCCCTCTTTCCTTTTTCCTTTCTCCTTCTGTGATGGAACTCCTATTTGGGGATTTCCCTGGCTTTTTTCTGGCCCATGTAGGACCAGTCTGGAAAGTTAGCCTTGGTGAAGACTTGACATTTTCATCCCCAAAAAAGTTTTTGAGTCTTCTGAAACGAGCCTGCATTTTAATGTTGTGTTTTAATTGTGTTTTTAAAGTTGTATTTCAATCAATTGTTTTATATCTGATGTTAGCCACCCCGAGCCCGGTCTTGGCTGGGAAAGGCAGGGTATAAATAAAAACTATTATTATTATTATTATTATTATTATTATTATTATTATTATTATTATTATTAAGGCCCGTTCCACCCTTGTTGCTTAAGAGGAGGCCCGCAGCCTGCAAACGGTGGCTTCCAGGCGCCGGGCTTGTGACCCCCCAAACGTGTGTTTCTTCCATGGGGGCTCCTTCACAGGGTCAGAGCAGGCTGCCCACTCCGCCTGGAGGGCACCAGGTTGGGCAAGGCCGTATTGAGCCGTGTCACAGGGCACTGGGGCTTTGGGGTCCCCAGGAGAGACCACTGGCCAAGGTTCTTGCTGGCTACCGTTGCTCAACCCTGGGCTCACCCATTTTTTGAAAAGGAAAAGGCTTCTCTGGCGTGAGTTTTGCCCTCGCCGCTGGACCCTGCAATGCAGCCGTGAATTCTTTTCTTACAAGCTCACAGTCTGACTGTTCTGGACGAGGGTTGAGTTGAGGGGACGCAATGACTCCCCTACGAGGAAAAGCCACAGCAGCGTTTGGGGGTCTTTTAGTTCGGAGAAAAAGCGAGGAAGAGGCAAGGTGAGAGGGGACAGAAAAACCTTCTCCTCCTCTCTAACTCTCCTAACACTAGAACTCATGAACATCCAAGGAAGGTTGAGTATTGGAAGATTTGGGACAGTCCTTCTGATATGTGGGGGACTTGTAAAAGGCTACTGGGAAAGGATCCTTAATGAATTGGAAATAATGTTTAAAAATGCTTTCCCAAAAAAATCAGAGTCCTTTCAGTTGGGGATAATTCAGGCTAAAATTCCCAAGTGTCAAAAAAAGGTTATTTATGTATGGTACTACTACAGCATGTGTTTTGTCAGTCCCCAAAATGGAAAATGAGCAAGGTCCCAACCAAAGAAGAATGGCGACTGAAACAGCTTGCAGATTTAACATATAGAATATGAGAACAAGAAGAACACACGTTTTAAAAATATTGGAAAATGTTTATTGAATATATATGGGTAAAAATGGTGTACAGCTGAAAACGTAAAATGAGTATTTTAAATTGTAAAACAGAAAACTTAATAAAAATTATATACAAAAAAAAGGAAGTCCTTCTGCAGGCAGTGCATAGTTGGTCTATGGAACTCTCTCCCACTGGAGGCAGGAATGGCCACCAACTTAGATGCCTTTAAAAGGAGGTCGGACAAATTCACAGAGGAAGAGAGGGCTACCAGTGGCTCCTGGACACAATGGCTGTTCTCTGTCTCCACAGTTGGAGCCAGCAGTGCTTATGGGTATCAGTTGCTGGAAAACACAGGAGGGGAGAGCGGCTCTCGCACTCGGATCCTGCCTGAGGGCTTCCCATCTGGCTGGCCACTGTGAGAACAGGATGCTGGACTTAGATGGGCAATTTGGCCTGATCCAAGAGAACTCTGCTTATGTTCTCACGTCCTTACATTTTCTAGAACAGGGGTCTGCAACCTTTAAGACAAAAAGAGCCACTTGGACCCATTTCTGAAGGGGGAAAAAACTGGGAGCCGCAAAACCACTGCGACATTTAAAACAAATATATCTCCGGAGCCGCGATCTGACAGCGGGCGGGAAGGTGACGTTGGGATGGTGCGTGACTAACGCATGCACCGCCCCCATGCGACGTCACAGCCAGTACAGCGCCCGCCACAGTGGGGAGTGTCAGGGTTCACAATGCGCCTCCTCCCCTCGCTAGTATCCGTCCCGGAGCCGCAGCAAAGGTGTAAAAGAGCCACATGCGGCTCCGGAGCCGCGGGTTGCAGACCCCTGTTCTAGAACAATAGAATTGTGGAATTGGAAGGGACCCTGACAATCATCTAGCAGTCCAACGCCCTGCGATGCAGGCATATGCAGCTGCCCCATACAGGGATCGAACCTGGAACCTTGGCGTTATCAGCACCATGCTCTAACCAACGGAGCTACCCAGTGCTAGGTCCATATAGTTAAAGCCATGGTTTCCCAGTAGTGATGTATGGAAGTGAGAGCTGGATCATAAAGAAGGCTGATTGCCGAAGAATGGATGCTTTTGAATTCTGGTGCTGGAGGAGACTCTTGAGAGTCCCATGGACTGCAAGAAGGTCAAACCTCTCCATTCTGAAGGAAATCAGCCCTGAGTGCTCACTGGAAGGACAGATCCTGAAGCTGAGGCTCCAAGACTTTGGCCACCTCCTGAGAAGAGAAGACTCCCTGGAAAAGACCCTGATGCTGGGAAAGATGGAGGGCACAAGGAGAAGGGGACGACGGAGGACGAGATGGTGGGACAGTATTCTTGAAGCTACCAGCACGAGTTTGACCAAACTGCGGGAGGCAGTGGAAGACAGGAGGGCCTGGCGTGCTCTGGTCCAGGGGTCACGAAGAGTCGGGCACAACTCAACGACTAAACAACAACAACCCAGTGCTAGACGTTTGCCAGGGTGGACCAGCTTGTCATTACCTGGACCCATCTCTCCCCTCCCCCTGTTTTGATGTTAGGGACCCCATTTGCCCACCTGCACCCTTCCATCACCTCTCCCATTCTCCAAGCCATCGGAACGATTACAAGGAGAACCAGCAGCTCCGAGTTCCTCCAGCACCCTGGAATGGAATTCCCTTTGCCCCAAACTCATTTAGGAGTCTTCAAACTATAATCATTATTATTTCACTCTCCTGGGGTGCAAGAGTGTCTCCCTGTGTTATTTCCCGCCTTTGTCGTTATGCAGGAACAACAACAACAGCGTCTCGTGATATTCCGGCACAGAAGCTTTCATGGGTGACTCTCCGCTTTGTCAGATAAACCCCAAGTCCTTATCCTGAGTTCCTGGCAGAGTTGGCAGGGGAAGGAATTGTAAACAGTGAAGTCAGAGGAGAATGAAGTCCGTAGACAATGGCAGCTGCGCAACAAACTGTGTGGACATTGCTCTTGCTATCGCTGGCTTCCGGAGATTGATAGGCCCATTGGCACACGCAGCATGATAACAAGAAGAATCCCCGATTGTTTCAATTTGAGCTCTAGATTTCTAGGTGAATCCTGGGAGGCTGAAATCTCTCCCCGCTGGCTTTCGGGTATTGCCATTTCCCATGTCAGGTTTGTGTTCTTCTGCATGGACGCTGGCCTCTTTTACTTTAGTTATATTATTCGTTCTGCTTCTCTGGGGCTGAACACAATTCCCATTCGGGGAGAAGACCGAGGTAACACAGAAGCAGAGTACTTTTGTCTTCTTCCTCAGAAAGCAAGACAGACTTATTCCATGTGATTCTTCTCGCTGCAAACATAGCCTAAAGAGTCTCCTCGTGTGGTCTTAGCATCCTTCATCTGTTGTTGTTGTTTAGTCGTGTCCGACTCTTCATGACCCCCTGGACCAGAGCACGCCAGGCCCTCCTGTCTTCCACTGCCTCCCGCAGTTTGGTCAGACTCTTGCTGGTAGCTTCAAGAACACCGACCAACCATCTCGTCCTCCATCGTCCCCTTCTCCTTGCGTCCTCCATCTTTCCCAACATCAGGGTCTTTTCCAGGAAGTCTTCTCTTCTCCTGAGGTGGCCAAAGTCTTGGAGCTTCAGCTTCAGGATCTGTCCTTCCAGTGAGCACTCAGGGCTGATTTCCTTCTGAATAGAGAGGTTTGATCTTCTTGCAGTCCGTGGGACTCTCAAGAGTCTCCTCCAGCACCAGAATTCAAAAGCATCCATTCTTCGGCGATCAGCCTTCTTGATGGTCCAGCTCTCACTTCCATACATCACTACTGGGAAAACCAGAACTTTAACTATACGGATCTTTGTTGGCAAGGTGATGTCTCTGCTGTTTAAGATGCTGTCTAGGTTTTCTCCCAAGAAGCAGGCGTTTTTTAATTTCGCAGTTGCTGTGACCATTTGCAGTGATCATGGAGCCCAAGAAAGTAAATCTCTCACTGCCTCCATTTCTTCCCCTTCTATTTGCCAGGAGGTGATGGGACGAGTGGCCATGATCTTCGTTTTTTTTTTTTAATGTTGAGCTTCAGACCATATTTTGCGCTCTCCTCTTTCACCCTCAATAAAAGGTTCTTTAATTCCTCCTCCCTTTCTGCCATCAAGGTTGTGTCATCTGCATATCTGCATATCCCTCATCTACCTTTCGGCTAATGGAGAAAGGGGGCTTCTTTTGTCACCCACCCCCACTACTGAGCAACGAATGAGCTCCTCCCTGCAACCGGTTCCTCCATTGAGGCCCCTGCCTTACTTCCAAGGAGCGCAGGTCAGACAGCTGAGCTCATTTCGGCTAATCTTTCCCCCTTTGTCTTCTGTTTGGCTTCCGTGGGCCCCTCCTTCCCCTGGCTCCCTGCCATGTCTGCTGGAGAGCTGCCATTACCCCAAGCCAGCCGACTGGCAAATATTTATCGGCTGGAGATGGAGGTGGGTGTGCCAGCCCCATATGGAGAGCAGCTGCTGGGGGGAGGAGCTGAGCTAGGAAGGCCCTCTGTGGCTCCTTCAGGACTCAAGACCTTTAATTTCTGTTATGGAAAAATCTAGATGCTTGTGGGTCCATGCAGAACAAAGAAGGAGTCCAGCTGCCTGTTGGATTACTTCCGCAATAAAGTGTGTTCCCCTGTCACTATCCAGTTGAGGGGGTACCCCATATCGCGGAATGATGTCCTGTAAAAGGGCTCTAGCGACTACTGAAGCAGTTGCTTTCTTACAAGGTGTTATGTACTGAGTTGAATAGGATCCAAATTGCAGCAGTCTGATTGGTCCTAGAACAATAGGATTCAGGAGAGGGTCTTCTCAGTGGCGGCCCCTGAGCTGCAGGACTCCCCTCCCCACAGAGGTGTCATTGCACTGCTTCCTGCGAATGCTGAAGAAACATCGCGGAAGGAAGGATGGGGAGTCAAAACAAGAAGAGAATATTGTACTGAAATTGTTAAACTGTATGAAAATTTAAAAAATATATGTGGGGGGGGAGAGAGAGAATGGCTTTTGGCACTTCAGGCGTATGTTTTCAGCACCCACCTTATTTTTCCGGTCGCAAAATGTTTTCGATGCTGTACTGTGCCCTTAGGGTGAAGGACGGGGCAATTAAGAATGCTAATACTAATCTATTACTAATTATTTAAGCTTCACATCTTCCAGGAAGGAGCTGTCTCTCTGGCTCCAGAGACAACCCTATCGCCCCCTGCCCCCCCCCCTGTGTCCCAGATCAATGCGGGAGTCCTGGGACACCCCCCCACTGCCGCCTCCCCACAGACATTTGCCCCATGAGCTGTCCTTGATTCATGGAAGCCTCTTCCCCGCAATCTCCTGCTCCAGGCAGACTCGACTCAGTCCTGCATCACCACCCGGTGCTGATAAAAGCTGTGCCCAGGAGGTCCAAGGCGGCCCTGAACTGAGAGGTGCTGGGGCTCACAGCTTCCTGGACCCCACAGGTTCTGATGTGGCAGGAAAGGCCCTTTTCTGGCAGAGGGCAGGGGTGCCAACTTGAATAAAATACTGCAGGAGGCGGGGCCAGGTAAGCCCCGCCCTGCAGAATCGGTCACATGACGCAGGGCACACACACCATCTGAATGGGAATGCCCATCGACTTTTCAAATATTTTATTGTAGGGGCTTCTAGGTGTTGGCTCCTATGACAGAGGGTGACTTAGCTGTGATTCCTGTACTGCAGGGGGGTGACTTTTGGGGGTTCCCTTCCAACACTATGATCCTATGATTCTAACTTCTTAGCTGGGGCGGCACTCTCCGCACGCTCAGAGGCTCCGTTGTTCATTGCCTGCCGATTCATGTATGCCAGGATGGAGCTCTGGCAACTGAAAACGGATGCTGGCAGTCTAGTTGAAGGAACACAATGCAAAAATAGTGGGTTTTGGAGTCTGTTCAGGGCTTTGAGTTAATCCCAGCACCAACTGGCTGCTTCTGCCGGAACAGGCTCAGGCACAGGGCAAAGCAACCCAGCCAGATGGGCAGGGTATAAATAATAAAATTATTGTTTAAAAAAGTATTATCTGGTGGCCACTGGCCTTTGAACATGGAGGTTTCCTCTTTGACGCTAGCCCAGAGCAGGGTTTGATGTGGAGGCGCTGGTTATGGGAGGGCAGACCCATAGCCCATGGGGTGGGGGCTGCCTTGCAGGCAGGAGGCCCAGGTGGAGAAACCTTGGCGGGGGGGAGTGCTGCCAGTCAGAGAGGACAATACCAGCCTAGGTCAGGGTGTGTGTGGCTAACTACAGAGGGCCATTCTCAAGGCTCCAACGCCCAGAGGGACCCAGCAGAGAGCAGGGCCAAAGGCGGCATGGGGTGAGGAGGAGGAGGAGGAAGCCAGAGCCCAGCACCCTCTGGATGGGATCCACCCATTTCCTTGCCAGGGGCTGGTTCATGCAGGGCAGTTTCACAGGGGGCCCATCCTGGCTATGAGTCCCGGGCTGTTATTAGCTTTCTTAAGCTGGGCAATCAAAAAAACTCAACGTCAAAAAAAGGAAGATCATGGCCACTGGGCCCATCACCTCCTGGCAAATAGAAGGGGAAGAAATGGAGGCAGTGAGAGATTTGACTTCCTTGGGCTCCATGATCACTACAGATGGTGACAGCAGCCATAAAATTAAAAGACGCCTGCTTCTTGGGAGGAAACCTAGACAGCATCTTAAACAGCAGAGACATCACCTTGCCAACAAAGGTCCTTATAGTTAAAGCTCTGGTTTTCCCAGTAGTGATGTATGGAAGTGAGAGCTGGACCATCAAGAAGGCTGATCGCAGAAGAATGGATGCTTTTGAATTCTGGTGCTGGAGGAGACTCTGGAGAGTCCCATGGACTGCAAGAAGATCCAACCTCTCCATTGTGAAGGAAATCAGCCCTGAGTGCTCACTGGAAGGACAGATCCTGAAGCTGAGGCTCCAATACTTTGGCCACCTCATGAGAAGAGAAGACTCCCTGGAAAAGACCCTGATGTTGGGAAAGATGGAGGGCACAAGGAGAAGGGGACGACAGAGGATGAGATGGTGGGACAGTGTTCTCAAAGCCACCAGCATGAGTCTGACCAAACTGCGGGAGGCAGTGGAAGACAGGAGGGCCTGGCGTGCTCTGGTCCAGCGGGTCACAAAGAGGCGGACACGACTAAATGACTAAACAACAACAAAGCTGGGCAATGCATCTGGCTGGCCACTGTGAAGAGTGGGTGCTGGCCTTGATGGGCCCCTTTTCTTGGGCCCTGGCTCCCCCTCCCCTCAATAGGGCCCATCAATCACACACATGCCCCCCCCACGCCCCCAGCTCCAGGTTCTCCATAGCTGAGTCACCCCCAGCTGCCGTGGAGCCGCCGGGTTCGGTGCAGCCCAGAATTCCCCGCCAGCCTTTATCTGCCGCCGGAGCCTTCCTCCGTCCTTCCTGTCTCTGTCGCTCCATCTCCGAAAAGGCCTTCGGGTTTCCTCTCTTTCTCCAGATGCTTCCTGAGGGGGCGTCTCATCCTCATCTCAGATGCTTGGAAAGCCCCAAGGGGGGAGCCCAAGGAATGACTGGGCTTTCTGGGAAAGTGGGTGTCAGGATGGAAGAACAGAGAGAGAGAGGGAGAGAGAGAGGGAAGAGCTGCGATGGTTCCTTTGGTGGTTGGTGCATTGCGGGGGCTGGACTAGATGCTCCTCGTGGCCCCCTCCAAGATTCTGTGAAGAGCCTGCTGGATCAGGCCCACTGAGTCCAACACCCCCTTCTTACCAGGTGAGAAGCACCCAAGCCCAAGAGACCTCTGCCCTTCTGTCGTTTTCAGCAACTGGGGTTCAGAAGCATCGCTGCCTCTGACAGTGGAGACAAAGCCTCCTGCAGCAGGGAGTTCCACAGTTTAACTCTGTGCTGCATAAAGAAGGACTTAGGCAGAGGGAGGGGGGCAGTGGACGCCCCTTGCCATAGCCTGTCCTGTACCCCCTGAGCAGGTCAGCTGCTCCCAGAGATGTTCTGCTTCATCCTCCGCGTCTGAACTGCTCCCTGTCACAGGTTCTTCCTGCTCACTAAACCCTGTTGCCCCTCCAGCATCCAGCATCACCTCCTCCCCGCAATCTTCTCCCTCTGGCCTCAGGGTCCCACCACCAATCCCAGGGCTCTGAGCCTTCCTCCTCTGGGGTTTCCCTTGGGGGGGGGCCCACCGCTCCCCTTCCTCCAGCCAGTCCAAGACACCATGCAAGATATCATCCGAAACTCTAGGGTCTTCTCCAGGCTTCCAGCATCTTTGAAGTGTTCCTGGCGGTGGCTGCCAATTCCTCCTCCGGCTTTTCTCCCCAGCGATGAATCAGGAAGAACCCACTCACCCCACGCGAGGGCTCAGCCCCTGCCCCAGGGGGAAGGGGCGCCTGCCCTCTCCCTCCCTCCCAGACACAGACTCATCCCCACAGCCCCGGAGGCTTAGAGGTCTGGGTGAGAGTTCTGGGCGGGAGGCTGGGCTGTGAGCTATGAGCCCCTGGAGAGAAGAGATGTGGGCGCGGCTGGCCGGCAGACAGACGCGGTGAGCTTGGCCACATGGAGGGACATGTGCCCGCTTGCTCCCTGCGCCACGGAGGAATGCCAGCCCTGTGTGTGTGCGCGCACGGAGACTTTCTTTAGCTCCCCCTCCCCACTGCACACACGTGCACACAAGCGGTTACCACGCAGCCACGACTCTGCTTTCTGTGGGCTGACGGTTTTGGAAACTATTCCCCGGGCAAAGTTTTCCTTCGGATGACAGAGGAACCGAGTCCCAGCTTAGCACAAGGAGTTCAACGTGACAGATGGGTGGGGCGGGGGGGGGAGGCACGCCCAGGATCCCTGCCGGGTCCCACACAGGTCTCAGAGCAGCAGCCAAGCTGAGTCACTGCTGTCTCTGGTCTTGGAAGAAGGCGCAGAGCCGGCTCTTGAGGAATCCGAAGATCGCGGAGAGGCGGGCAGGGGCGGGCGGGCGGGGGGGGCTCTCTGAGTGACAGGGCAGGAGTTTTCTCACCAGCACCAAAACGCTTCGTGTATAGGGGGGAGTGTGTATAGGGGGGAGGCCTGCCAGGATCCTACCACCTGATAAAGAAAAAAATCTGGGGTGCGGCTTTACTCCGCTGCCCAGCTCCTTGGGTCGCCCCTCTCTCTGGTCAGCAAAGGAAGGAGTCTCCAGCCAAGCTGAAGAAGCAAACAGCGGTCCGTAGACCTGATCTTTATTTGTTGCAGCAAGGTTCAAACACACAAAGAGTGGGGAACCCCCCAATTCTCGGGCTGCGTGAACTTTTAAGACCTCTCCCTATTTCCTATAATATATTTATCCAGCAGCATCCCCATACATCACAAATATGTCACAAAGTAATAAAAATAATTATAATTATAATTTTTTATTTATACCCCGCCCTTCCCGGTTCAAAAACCGGGCTCAGGGCGGCTAACAACAAATTTAAAACAATTATAAAAGCAGCATAAAATACGGTATAAAAACATGAATAAGTAGGAGTGTTTTCGCTTTAGAAACATGAGCCTGTCACCCATCCCTTTCAACAGCCCCCGTTCCCGACACCTTTTAACTACCCTCTTCCCCAAAGAACAATAAAAAGTATTTACACATCCCTCCGGCTGCGGGGCTTTCCTGCGCTTCTCCTTCCAAAGCACGAGGATTCAATCCCCTATCCCGATGGATGTCTGTCTGGGGTATGGGCTGCCCTTGATCGCCTCCTGCCTTGTGGAGGGGGAAGGAGTATGTGACCTTGTGCTTAAGGGATTATGGATTCCCCTCTTCCAGAGGAGTCATTAGCCGCCGGAAGCAAGGAAATCCGACAAACCGTTGAATTTTGGCGATTATTTGATTCTATTTTGGAACCAGCACCATTCATGGTATCTGCTTATTGCTACAATTTCATAGACTGCTTATCTGAGCCTTTTTGCTGAGGTGCGTTTATGGTGCTTGCGTAAACGGTCATTTGTCCTGGCCTTAGTTCGAGGCTGTGGTGGGGACTTGGGGTTTGGGGGGAGTTGTTTAACTGCCCCCCCCCCAATTCCTGGTTTTAACACACCAGTGGCTCTCTGGGGTTGGCGTGAGAGATGCACGCTGTAGATTGAAACATTTGCAACAGGTAGTAAAAGCCGGCCCCATATATTTGGGTAACTGAAGCACAGCTAGATGTACCGTATTTTTCGCTCTATAACACGCACCCGACCATAAAATGCACGTAGTTTTTAGAGGGGAAAATCCGTAGGCATGCCACCCGTAGGCATTCCCTCCATAACACGCACAGATATTTCCCCTTACTTTCTAGGAGGAAAAAAGTGAGTGTTATGGTGCAAAAAAAAAATGGTATCTTATCTCTGCATATTCCCTGGGCACCACATTGGGCAAAGATTCCTTTTTTTAAAAAAATAATAATATTTATTCAAAGTTTAAAGTTACAAAAAGAAAAAAGAACAATACAAAATACAAAAAATGAATATAACAATAACAGAGAAAGAAAAAAGAAAAAAGAAAAAAGTATACAAATACATTCTATTAAAATAGAAAAAGAACAGATTAAACCTTTACATAAACTTTCTTCCTTTACTTATTTCCTTGACCTCCTCACACCTCCCAATTTTGTATTCTAGTTCAGATCGTTTTTTCAGCAAATCCTTCCAACCTTATTTTCATTTAAGTAGTTTAATTTAAAATATTATAATTTAACATCCTCTCTTTCATCAGTTTCATCAACTCATTTTTACTTAATCCTTTATATCATATCTACCAAAACTGCCTAATTTTCTTTTTCCAACATCTTTCTAACAGTCTTTAATATTGCAATATTTTTGAAGATATACTTTAAATTTTTTCCAATCTTCTTCCACCAACTCTTCTCCTTGGTCCCGGATTCTGCCAGTCATCTCAGCCAATTCCATATAGTCCATCACTTTCATCTGCCATTCTTCCAGAGTGGGTAAATCTTGTGTCTTCCACATTGGGCAAAGATTCCTGCAGCAGGGGGGCTGGACTAGATGACCCTGGGGACCCCTCCCAACTCTACAGTTCTATGATTTCCCAGATCCAAAGGAGATCCAAAGGGTTCCCCCACCCTCAGCTCCTCTTCTCTACCTAATGAACAAGGGGCCCAATCCACCAGGGCAAACCTCATAAGATCGTAGAGTTGGAAACGGTTCCCAGCGGTCATCTAGCCTGACCCTCCACAAGTCTGCCAGGGTGATGCAGCAGCAACTCCTGCTACAGGCCCACACCCTCCTTTCACACCCCTCTGCTGTTGCCACAGGATGCTACCCCCCCAAAAAAAAATAACAGAACCTTTGGCTGGAGCTCTAAGTGGGCGCATTGTGTGTTTATGAATCCTCCAGAACTTTTGTAATCTGCCTGAGTGTTCAGACAAGCAGTCGCCACAGCAGATTCACCTGCAGGCCTGTTCAGACCCCCCCTTTCCTTCCCCATTGCAGGGGGTTGGGTTAGATGACCCTCAGGGTTCCCTTCCAACTCTGCAATTATAGGACTCTGTGGTTCCGTGGCCTGGAGACACAAATGTGGGGCTTCTCGCATGTGTGGACGCCCGTTCTTGCACGGTATGCTGTACTTTGCTGTATTTTCATGAAAGTGTGGCCTACGAATGTTGAATAAATATACCCAACTCAGCCTCCTCCTGCAGAGCATCAACCCCACACCCCTGGGGCAACGTCCCACCCTCCCCACGGAGGCTGCTGATGCATCATGCGCCACCTTCGCCCCATCGCCCACGGATCCAGCCGTGTGGCTGCATGTCTGAACCGGCCTCCAGCCAGCCTCATCCCTGGGCCTCCACAGGGCAACCTTGCAGGGCTCCTCTTTGGGGAAAGAAGCTGCGGGCCAGCACCCCCCACCCAAGAATGTGGCCCAGTGGCACAGCTGGCGACTTCTGTGACTGTTGTGACAAGAGGAATGCGAGAGGGGCGAGCCCAGAGGTTTCTTCATGTCACTGGGCTTCCGAGGGAGCCTCCTCCCCTCTCGCTTTTGGGCCGTCCTTTGGCATGTAGGAATTCAAGGTTATGCAACAGGGGTTGCGTAACTTGCGGTCGGCTGACTGTGCGCACCCCTGCTTGCGCGTGTGTGTCATGGAAAGAGGCTAGATGCAGCTGGGGCAGCCTGCTTTGGTTTCAGGAGATCTTGCTGATTAAGAGGATTAAAAAGGAAAGGTTTCACCGTCTTGAGTTCAAGTTCAGAGCTTGGAGGAGAAGAATTGAAGGAGGGCCACACTGAGCAGAAACCGCCAAGTTCACTGGCATCGGCTCTGCCACCCTGGCTGGGCGGAGGGCCATGAGCAGGGCAGAAAGGGCAGTGCCCCACCCCAGCAACTGGCATTTGGAGGTAGACTGCCTCTGAATAGGGAGGTTTCACTTAGCTAGCGTGTCTTGTAGCTCAGTCCTCCTCTTCAAGCCTGCCTAGTCCAGCCAACCAGATGTTCTCCAGATGTTGGGCCGGTGGGCTTTCTGCTGGAACTCCATGGGCTCATCTTAGAGCTGAGTTGGGTCTCCCCTCGATAGCAGCCAGAACTGATTTAGCTCATCTCAGATACTAAATGCCTTTGAGGACCATATTTTCACCAAGCTCTGCTGGTTGGAGCAGCTACGGGCAGGAGGCTGGTGCCCCAAAGTGTCAGACTCTCCAAAATGAGAAACATTTATCTCTGAGTTCGCAAGATCTTAGAAACTGGATCTTCGAAAACGAAGCCAGCCAAGGCAGGGCCATCCTTTATCGCTGCTCATTGTTCTGTTTGGTACCCTCAAATTAAGGACATCCATTCAGAGCCTCACTGCCTTGAGATGCCGACTTCCACAATTACGCAGGGCCTTGGTTGAACTTGGATTTCAATAGGTGCTCAGAGGGGAGAAATCTTGGAATGGCACACATGGAACAGAAATGCACTTATGTAGTCGGGGTGAGGATATCATTCACTATTGGTGCCTCCTCCGTGAGAGGTCCGGGGGGGGGGGGGGCAGCACCAGAACAGGCCTTTTCGGCAATCTCCATTTGTGGAATACCGTATTTTTTGCACCATAACACTCACTTTTTTCCTCCTAAAAAGTAAGGGGAAATGTCTGGGTGTGTTATGGAGGGAATGCCTACGGGTGGCATGCCTACGGATTTTCCTCCTCTAAAAACTATGTGCGTGTTATGGTCGGGTGCGTGTTATAGAGCGAAAAATACGGTACTTTGTGTTTTTGTTTTTATGTTGTGATTTTAGGTTGTGAACTTCCCTGAGATCTACAGGTGTAGGGTTCGTATACTACTACTACTACTACTACTACTACTACTGTGGTACCTCGGGTTAAGTACTGGTACTTAATTCATTCTGGAGGTCCGTTCTTAACCTGAAGCACCACTTTAGCTAATGGGGCCTCCTGCTGCTGCCAGAGCACGATTTCTGTTCTCATCCTAAAGCAAAGTTCTTACCCCGAGGTACTATTTCTGGGTTAGCGGAGTCTGTAACCTGAAGCATATGTAACCCGAGGTACCACTGTACTACTAATAGTTGATTTGCAATTTAAATAAGGTGCCCAGAGAAAATTTTTTAACTCCACTTCTGGTTCTTGGATTGATCCTTCCAGGAAATGATAGTTGACCTCTTAGCCGATAAATACCTAAAAATTACACACCAGGCAGCCAGATTTGCTCTGGCAGCTAAGACGATTTGCTCCAGTTAGGTTAATGCATTGTGATTTTAATTTTTACACCAAATTATAGACTTCCAGCATTCTGTCCTCACAGTGGCCAAACAGGTGAAACTTTCCTGTTTCCACCTACTGGTATTCAGAAGCATCGCTGCCTCCAACTTATTATTATTACTCCAACTTTGGAGGCAGAGCAAAGCCGTCCTGTCTAGTGTTAATGGAGAAATTGGACAAAAAACAAGGACCCCAGCCAGGAATACCAGAGCAAAACAGCAGCCAGTCGGGTTAGTCTTGATTGAAGACTGTCGCCACAGGACTCCCACCTGCCACCAGGTGGAACAAGATGGAAGCCCCAAACAAAAGAGAACCCAAACTTTGATTAGCTGCTAATCCCCATGCTACACCCCCCCAAAACAACAACAACAACAACAACAACAACAACAACAATTTAATTGTACCCCGCCCATCAGGCTGGGTTTCCCCAGCCACTCTGGGCAGCTTCCAACAAAGATGAAAAATACATTAAAATGTCACACATGAAAAACTTCCCTGAACAGGGCTGCCTTCAGATGTCTTCTAAATGTTAGGTGGTTATTTGCGGGCACATGCGCTAAACCCTGTCTGTGGCAATGCCTTTTTGCTCCACTAGATCGTTCTCCCTTGCATGTATAATCAAAATCCTTGGAGGGCCATTGGTCGCTGCGGCACTACACAGCATGGGCATCAAGCTCTGCCAACGCATGCCCTGCTGGGCCACCAATAAAAGCGTACCTTGGGGTGTATGTTAAGGTTATGGCCACGATTTTGAGACTGTGCATAATCCACTGCCCAATGGACTATGCTGTGGCCTGTCACCCAGGTCTTCATGGTGGGCAAACCTGTAAGACAATTAAATTGCAAGTGATAAGGAGGAGGAGCCGGGACAAATGTAGCTTTTGTAGGCTGCCGAACGCCAGCGCCCCAGTGTCTTGATGTGTGCGGGGTCCCAACCCTCCATCGCCGCTGTATCGTTCCCTGATATGGAACGTGTGCCCGGAATATTCCTGGGGACTAACACCGCAAGCAGATAAGGCTTTGCGTAAAACCGCTGTGAATTGTGATCGCGTCAACGGGCGCGTGTTTGAGTGAATGAAGAAAAGGCCCTTGCACTGGGGCCGGATCCTGAAGAAGCAGCGTGTGTCGTGATATGGGCAGGGAACCGCCTGTTCCGTTGAGGGCAGCGCAAGCGTGACCCCTTTCCGCAATTGGTCAGTTTTTGAGGACCGAATCTTGACATTCAATGTATGTGCAGAGAACTTGATGTCGTTGTCTGCCAACCCTGATTGCAGGGGCCCAGCCAAACACTCCCCAATGCACATGGCACCCAAAAAGGCTAGGGAAAATGCTGCCCGAAAGAGACAAGTTTCAAAATTTGACCAGCAGATCTCTGGTAGTTTTTTCCAAATTAGATAAAGTATGTCTATGGTGATAGGCTTCCTGCCATCCTGACGTAGGGGGAATGACTCGCTGCCACCCAGCCAGCAACTTCTTGACATGGAAGCTGTCACTGGGATCTGGCCAATGACGGAATTTACAAAAGAAAGAAATAGCCGCCCTGTAAAGCATTAAAGTTTTTATGGCAAGGCCCTTGCGCTTTAGGAGCTTCAAGAATTGAAGCACCACCTCCTCAGATGCGCACCATGTTACAGAGCCACGAAAGCGCCCAAAGGCATCCCAGGCCCTGGAATAAGAACGCCCAGTGGAGGGTGCTATTGCTGCCAATGCTCCCTGGTTTACTTCTCGCTTCCAATCTCCCACAGATCGTCTGGGAAGGCGTCCGGGGACTGGGCTGCTTCTGGTGCCATCGCGCGGAAATGCTCCATCTGGAAACGAGACAGTGCGTCAGCAATGTTAATGATAAGGCCAGGTATGAAGCGGGCACAAACAGGCGCAGGACCCTTATGACCCTCTGGGACTTTGCTGACTGCCTAGATATAACTTACCACCGCTTGATTGTCGGACCAGAAACAGACCCTGGAATTCGAGAAGAGGGTTCCCCAGATGCAAATGGCAACTAGAATAGAAAAGAACTCCAGAAAGGTTAAATCCCGAGTAATGCCTGCTGTGTGCCAAGAAGATGGCCATGGCTGGGCGCACCAATGTCCACTGAAGAATACGCCAAAGCGGCCAGAAGCATCAGAATGAACCTGGAATTCCACCCCAGGATTAAGGCTCTTCTGCCAAAGTGAAACCCCGTTATAATCCTGCAGGAATGGAAGCCAAACCCTCAGATCGCCCTTTATCTGCTTTGTCACCCTGATGTGATGGTGGGGGGCTACCCACCCCCGGCCATGAGCCGAGCCAGACGGGCACAAAAGGCACGGCCTGGCGCCACTACTCTACATGCAAAATTAAGATGACCAATAGGGATTGCACCTGGCAAAGGGTGGTCTTTTGAACCCCAAGCATTGCCTCCAGAAACACTTTCAAGGATTCCAGCTTGGTCTGTGGGAGGCGCGATGACTGTCGAATTGTGTCCAATTCAATACCCAAGTAGGAAAGGAGAGTCGAAGGGCCCTCGGTCTTGTCAGTAGCCAGAGGTATGCCAAAGTCAGCTGCAAGGCGTATGAATGTAGCTAGGGATAGAGCGCAGTCAGGGGAGTCTGTGGCCGCAATAATAAGAAAGTCATCTAAGTAATGGGTGATGAAAAGGGAACCAGATGTGGATTTGAAGGCCCATGCAATGAATGTGCTGAAGGCTTCAAAGGCTGCGCAGGCCACAGAGCAGCCCATGGGCATAGCCTTGTCAAAATACCAGCTATCCCTGAATTTGAGTCCTAGAAACCAAAAATCTTCAGGATGAACCGGGAGCAGGCGGAAGGCTGAGTCAATGTCGCATTTTGCCATTGATCCTGGAAGGAAGAACAGCAAAAGAGGCCTGAGCCAAGGGGTCATCCTCTTTTCTCTTGGCCTTAGGCCCACCCCCGGCCAGAGATCTGATGGTCAAATTTTGAAATCTTTCGGGCAGCATTCTCCCTAGCCTTTTTTGGTGCCATGCACATTGGGGAGTGTTTGGCTGGGCCCCTGCAATCAGGGTTGGCAGACAACGACATCAAGTTCTCTGGGCATATGTTGAATGTCAAGATTCGGTCCTCAAAAACTGACCAATTGCGGAAAGGGGTCACGCTTGCGCTGCCCTCAACGGAACAGGCGGTTCCCTGCCCATATCATGACACACGCTGCTTCTTCAGGGTCCGGCCCCAGTGCAAGGGCCCTTTCTTCATTCATTCAAACACGCGCCCGTTGACACGATCACAATTCACAGCGGTCTTACACAAAGCCTTATCGGCTTGTCGTGTTAGTCCACAGGAATATTCCGGGCACTGCTTCCATATCGGGGCTGCCACTTCAGTGGCAATACAGGGTTGGGACCCCACACACATCAAGACATTGGGGCGCTGGCGTTCAGCAGCCTACAAAAGGTTACCTGCCAAGGCCTGTGCCAAGTTTCCCATTTCTGAAATTCAATAAAGTTGTGGCCAATTTGAACCCATACTCTGGTCTCTTGTCTTATCATTTGGGAAAAGGGGTAGGCACCATAGACAGGGTTTAGCATGTGTGCCCGCAAACAACTGCCCCCCCGCCACCCCGTGGTTGCAACCTTCCACTCCCGCCCAAACGTTTTTTCAAAGAAAGCCAGATTTGATGAAGTGCACATGCGTGAGGGCCGACCAAAGCTTTCTATACGATTTTGCCCCAATGTTGTTGAACTCTTTGTTGATTCAAGTTGTTGAGCTTTTTTGGAGGGGGTTACCCCAGTAAATAAACTAGGCGCCAGATTAAACCTTTGGACTTTGAACATACCTGCCCTGGCGGAATCCTCCGCCCCCTGTGAGAGTCAAATTCGCTTTCGCTTCCGCACGGTGACACTTCCAGCCCCACATCTCGGGGGCGACCTCCCGGGGGAGGGCAAGTGGAGAGGACCCCCAGCCCAGCTGCTGCTCCGAGGTAGGGGCTCCTTCGCAGGCAGGTGGGCAAGCTGCCAGCCAGTTGGTAGTCGCCCCCCAGATATGGGGTTCGGGGGTGAACTTTGGCATGGAGACCTTCGGAGGGTTAGGGTCCGCCGGGGTGGGTTGGGGGCGGTCCTTCTCTCCCTGGATCCCGGGGAAGGGGAGGTCATGCTGGTCATAAGGGCCTCGATGAGAGCTGGGCAAGGGTCCCCTGCCGGTGCCAGGAGTCTCCTGGGGACCCAGAAGTCCTGCCCCCTAACCCCCACTCCCGTTGGAAAGAGCCCCCCCCCCACTACTGACTCGCATCCATCGCTTCTGGACGTGTTGTAAAAACCAGGGGTCGCCTGTGAGGCTCAACCCACGGAGAGTGGCGCTTTCAACCCCGTGTGTGGGTTTCCCCGTGTTTGTGGCTGTGCGCTCCTGTGCGCGCCTTCCTACCTAGCGCACTTACGGACGTGCGCTTATTGTACAGAGCCTCGGTTTCCTTACATCAGGCGCAAGGGCTCCTTCTCCTGCCTCCCGGGGACACCCCGATCCGGGGAGCCCCCTCTCACCCCAGGCTCCTAGCGGGAGGAAAGGGGGGAGCCCCAGCAGGGCTCTCCAGGTGTTGCTGGACTCCCGCTCCCTCCCTGGAGAACACTGGCCTTGCAGGGAATTGAAAAGTCCAGCCATATCTGGTGTTTGCAGAACTTTTGTCCCAAGAGGACTGGACAAAGTCAGGGAGGAGGGAGGGTGTCCTTGGCTCCGAGCCACAATAGACTCTGCTGTGCCTTAGTGAATGGTGATTCACTAAGACGTGATCCAGATCCAGAAACCGAGTAGAAACTGCTCCTACTGTCAGAAATTTCTTCCTGATGTTTACGCTGCAATGTCCTTTCTTGTAACTGAACTCAGGCTTGCTTCATTTCCCATGTGGCAGCCCTTGAGATGTTTGAAGATAGCTACCATATCTCCTCTCAGTCTCCTCTTTTCCCGTTCTCATCAGGCTTGGTTTCTAGACCTTTGATCATCTTGACAGCCCTTCTCTGCATACCTTCCAGCTTGTCAATACAGTTGTACCTCGGGTTACCCAGAAATAGCACCTTGGGTTAAGAACTTTGCTTCAGGATGAGAACAGAAATTGTGCTCTGGTGGCACAGCTGCAGTGGGAGGCCCCATTAGCTAAAGTGGTGCTTCAGGTTAAGAACAGTTTCAGGTTAAGAACGGACCTCCAGAACGATTTAAGTATTTAACCCGAGGTACCACTGTATCCTCCTTAAATTGTGCTGCCCTGGACTTCTGATGATGCCGCCTAGAATCACATTAGTCTTCTCTCTCTCTCTCTCTCTCTCTCCTCTCTCCCTCCCTTCAAGGCAACCTCCCTGCAGCAGGGACCACCCCACCATGGCGGCCAAGGCCCCGTCCCTCTCCGAAGCCCTCACCAGCGGCTTCCTGACCTGCAACATCTGCCTGGAGCGCCTCCGCCGCCCCAAGATCCTGCCCTGCCTGCACAGCTACTGCCAGGAGTGCCTGCGGAAGTTGGCAGGAGGCCGGAAGGAGATTCAGTGCCCCGAGTGCCGTGAGCGGGTGGCCCTCCCAGAGGGGGGCGTGGGTGCTCTCCGGACCAACTTCTTCATCAACGGCCTGCTGGACCTGGTCCGCCCCACGGGGGAGGCAGAGCCCACCTGCAGCCTCTGCCCGCTCATTGGCCAGGAGACCGGCCGGCCGGCCGTCTCCCGCTGCCTGGACTGCGCTGACGACATGTGCCGGGACTGCGCCAGCGGGCACCGCTGCTCCCGCCTCACCCACCTCCACCGCGTGGTGGCCATGGAGGACTACCTCTCCGGGGAGCACGACGAGGAGATCCGGAAGCGCCAGGCGCTGCAGTGCAAGGAGCACGCCGGCGAGGAGCTGCGCTTCTTCTGCACGCCTTGTGCCGCCGTCCTCTGCCGGGAGTGCCGGCTGGGGGCCCACCTCCAGCACCCTTGCCTGCCCCTGGCTGCGGCGGCCCAGGCCCGCCGGCCGGTCATCGTGGAGCTCCTGGCCGGGGTGGAGGAGACGGTGCAGGTCATCCGGGCGGGGAGGGCCAGCCTGGAGAGGGAGGCTGCGCAGCTGCAGGGGCGCGAGGCTAGCATCCGGGATGCGGTGGAGCAGGCGTGCTCGCGGGCGGTGCAGCGGCTGCTGGCGCAGCAGGAGGAGGTCCTGGCCCAGCTGGCGGACTACGTGAGGGAGCGGCAGAAGGCCTGCCAGGCCCTCTGCTCCGATCTGGAGTTCCAAGAGCAGGTGGCCTCCAGCACCGTGGCCTTTGCCCAGAAGGTGCTGAGTCTGGGGAGGGAGGTGGAGATCGTCTCCCTGGAGCAGGTCATCTGTGAGCGTCTCAGGCATCTGCAGGGCTTCTCCTGGGAGCCGCTGGCCACCCGCCAGCCCTGCCTGGAGGTCAACGCTGAGATCGAGGGCAGCGGCCCCCGCCTGTTCCACCTGGAGTTCCGGGAGGAGAGCCCCACTGGAGTGCCGGAGGGCCCCAAGGAGGAGGCCACAAAAGGGGCAAAGAAGAAGACCCACCTGCCCTGCTTGGAGGTCAACGCTGAGATCCCCACTGGAGTGCCGGAGGGCCCCAAGGAGGCAGCCACAAAAGGGGCCAAGAAGAAGAGGAGGAAGCAACAGCAGCAAGTGCTGCCTGCCAAGGAGGGATTCCACATGACCACCCTCATCCTCAGGGGCTGCCAGCAAGCCGTAGCCCCTGTGCCTCCTCCCAAGGTCCCACGAACCCCCTTTCTGACACCCAAACCGTCCTTCTGGTGTAGCTTCTGCGTCAAGATCCCCAGCGACCAGAAGTGCCCCCTGGTCACAGGGCTCTGCCCCTTTGGCTCTGGAGAGCTTCTTGTGGCCGACAAGCAAAACCAGAATCTGAAGCGCTTCTCCCTGCAGGGGGAGTTCAAGGGCACTTTCCCTGTCCCCAGTGGCGTGGCCCCAGTCAGCGTGGCCGTTGTGGGCAGCAAGGTGGCCTTCACGGCCGGCTCCTGCCTCTACCTCCTGAATGGTGAGGGTGACCTGGTGTGGCAGAAGGCTCTGGGGCAGGGGCAGGCCAGCCATGCCGTGGTGGGGCTGGGGGGAGACCGTATGGCAGTGTGTGTGGCTGGGCAGTTGGAGGTGTACGACCTGGAGGGGCGGCTGCTGGAGAAGATTGTGCCTGAGGACAGTGAAGAGAGGTGCCTCGTCTTCCTGGCCAACCACAAGGACGGCTTTGTAGGCTCCGACTGGTACCACCGCAGCGTGGTCCTGTTCACCAGGACAGGGCAGCTGGTGGCCGAGTGCTCTGAGGAGCAGCTGGGCGAGTGCCAGCCGGGGGCCGTTTGTGCCGATGCCACGGGCATCATTTACGTGGTCTTGCGGCAGCTGAACAAGGTGGTGGCCTTCTCCCCCAGTGGGAAGAAGTTGGGGGCGTTCCTCACTGCCAAGAACAGCATCGACCGACCGCGGGTGATCACGGTGGCTGGGAAGCGGCGCTTTGCCGTGGCTCTCAGCAACGGCACCATCCACATCTTCCGGATCAGGTATCAGGGCAAGGAGACAGAGAAAGGGCAAGGGAGGGGGGTAAAAAGCTGTATGTCCCAGAGTTAAGGACCCAAGGCAGACTGGTGTGCCCAAGGTGAGCTATGGTGTGTGTAGGAGAGTAAAAGCAGCAGTTCCTCCCGCCTGCCCTCCTGTCTGGATTGGGTCGGCTCCCAGAGTTGTGCTTTACTTACCTGGGGTTGTTGTTCCCAAGGGCGGCCACCAGAGGGCAATGTGGAAATGATAGAACCTGGCATAGATCGCCTAACTGCCAAAGTTTACATTCCTTTTGTTCTCCCGCGTAAATCAGGGCATGAAAAAGTCCAGAGGATATGAGGAATGATAATGCTGCTTTTTTCACCAAAAATCCAAAAGGCTGCAACAGCTGGATAGACCTGCTTACTCTTATATTTAGACCAGCTTGCGGTCAGGATGCTCGTAAATGGGACGGTTTGTTTGTATACAAAAAAATCTGCCCTTTTCCTTTATGGGGAATCCAAGAGCCCATACAGAGTCCTTACATAGGTTCCCTATTGGTAGGAGAGAATAACAGAGGCCAACCAGAGAATATTGAGAAGCAAGGCAGCTAGTAAGCCTGATCTTTATTGAACTGTTGCAACAGGGTGCCCCCATCACACACAGGAAAGGAGGAGGAACCCAGAACAATGTCGTGCAAGGCCTTATAAAGACTTTTGAAATTGCCACCCTGTAGATCAAGACCACCCCCAGAAACATCATACCTACATCACAGAAAGAGCGGTCTACAGCAGAAATCTGAGTGCGTTGTTCACCTCCTGTCTGCCAGGTTACCTGTTTAATGGTCACTTGATTGGATTGCCTGGAGAGCCTGGCCAGTCTTTTGTAATGATAAATACTTAGTTCCTGAGCCAGGTCACAGGCTCACACCCTATTCATACATAGAAATACCCTTAAGACAGGATTTGTGAAGGAAAAGACAATGGGGAAGTTTCCCACTTTGACCTTGCAGAGAAATCATTTGCTCAGTTTGGGAATCAAAATGGTTTCAGGTCGGTCTTCCTGGGCTGATCTATGTACGTGCTTGGTTGGTACACTTATGAACATTTAACATATACCCAAGACCTCAAAATTCCTATCACAATACTTCAACAGGTATAGAACTTGTTTACACCTGTTAGTGGTCAGGATGTGGGTTTGTCTCTTGAGTCAATGTGTGAAAGCATAGAAGTAAAGGTAAAGGGACTCCTGACCATTAGATCCAGTCGTGGCCGACTCTGGGGTTGCGGCGCTCATCTCGCTTTATTGGTGGTTTAACCCACAGCGCCACCCGTGTCCCCAAAAACATAGAAAGCATGGACCAAATAAGGAGAAAGGTAAACAGGAGTGGTCCTTGAAATCAGAGTGATGGGAGATGTCGACAAAGGCGGGAAATTAGTAGGGAAATTAGGCGGTTGTGATGGGCTGTAAACCTTGCAGTACCCAGCCAGTGGGGAGACGAGGGAGGGAACCTGCGCTTCAGGTATAGCGAATATAAGCTTATACTTTGTCAGTTTTGGGTGTGCCTGCTTTCGACACCCTCTCTTGCAAGGACGTATTGTATTCAACAAACTCTCTGCGTTTTCACCAATTTTATTCAGATTATGGGATTAAGGGTCTTAGGAGCCACTTTTTAAAAACTTCTGACAGAGGAGGACCCCTCTGAAAAGATGGTGGGCATCATAACCTTTCCAAAGTGCATTTTCTGCTCTCAGGAGGAAACTCAGGGCTTGGCCAGGTGTTCTGCAAAAGGGTGGCAGAATCCGTTACGCAGGAGGGCTCTCGGATTTGGCCTGCTGGTGTGGCCAGCTTCCAGCTGCTAAATGGGGCATAACACAACACAACAGAGTGTGTGTAATTGGAGCGCAAATCTGAGAGTGTGGGGCAGGATATTAAGCCTGAACATTATATTCATCTGCACCCCAAGGACACCATCACTGAGTGTGGATCCCGTCTGTGCCTTCTGGAACAATCTGACAGAAGAACATGCTTTGTAAACTCTGTTGTGATCAACATTCCTCTCTTCCCTATAAATATCATTTAATAATAAAACAAACATGTATATTTGCATCTTTGCAAGAGAGGACAATTGTATATGAGCTGAAATAAAGAGTCTGGATAAAAAACTTCCTGCAGTTCTGATATTTTTTTCCTGGGGTGCTTTCCTGGGATGTCTCCACCCCCATCATTCTGCCAGGACTCCGAGGTCCAGCGCTGAGGGCCTTCTGGCGGTTCCCTCATTGCGAGAAACAAAGCTACAGGGAATCAGGCAGAGGGCCTTCTCAGTAGCGGCGCCTGCCCTGTGGAACACCCTCCCAGCAGATGTCAAAGAGATAATATCTGTCCTCCCTTCCCCACAGGTGGGCGGGGTTTGAGGCACCGGGTGGGGCTTACCTGGGCGGGTGCCACCCACCTGCTTAAGCTGGCCTTTGACCCGCCCTTGGCCAGTGAGTACAATGGACGGACGGCCAGGGGTGGGCCTAAGGCCAAGAGAAAAGAGGCTGACCCCTCGGCTCAAGCCTCTTTTGCTGTTCTTCCTTCCAGGATCAATGGCAAATTGCGACATTGAGTCAGCCTTCCGGCTGCTCCCGGTTCATCCTGAAGATTTTTGGCTTCTAGGACTCAAATTCAGGGATAGCTGGCCTTTTGAGAAGGCTATGCCCATGGGCTGCTTTGTGGCCTGCGCGACCTTTGAAACCTTCAGCACATTCATTGCATGGGCCTTCAAAACCACATCTGGTTCCCCTTTCATCATCCATTACTTAGATGACTTTCTTATTATGGCGGCCACAGACTCCCCTGACTGCGCTCTATCCCTAGCTACATTCATGCGCCTTGCAGCTGACTTTGGTATACCTCTGGCTACTGACAAGACCGAGGGCCCTTCAACTATCCTTTCCTACTTGGGTATTGAATTGGACATTGGTGCGCCCAGCCGTGGCCATCTTCTTGTCACGCAGCAGGCATTATTCGGGATTTAACCTTTCTGGAGTTCTTTTCTATTCTAGTTGCCATTCGCATCTAGGGAACCCTCTTCTCAAATTCCAGGGTCTGTTTCTGGTCTGACAATCAAGCGGTGGTAAGAGTTATATCTAGGCAGTCAGCAAAGTCCCAGAGGGTCATAAGGGTCCTGCGCCTGTTTGTGTCCGCTTCATACCTGGCCTTATCAATAACATTGCTGATGCCCTGTCTCGTTTCCAGATGGAGCGTTTCCGCACGATGGCACCAGAAGCAGCCCAGTCCCCGGACGCCTTCCCAGACGATCTGTGGGAGATTGGAAGCGAGAAGTAAACCAGGGAGCATTGGCAGCAATAGCACCCTCCACTAGACGTTCTTATTCCAGGGCCTGGGATGCCCTTGGGCGTTTTCGTGGCTCTGCAACACGGCGCGCATCCGAGGAGGAGGTGCTTCAGTTCTTGGAGCTCCTAAAGCGCAAGGGCCTTGCCATAAAAACTTAAATGCTTTACATGGCGGGTATTTCTTTCTTTTGTAAATTCCGTCATTGGCCAGACCCCTGTGACAGCTTCCATGTCAAGAAGTTGCTGGCTGGGTGAGTGGCAGGAAGCCTATCACCATAGATATACTTTATCTAATTTGGAAAAAACTACCAGAGATCTGCTGGTCAAATTTTGAAACTTGTCTCTTTTGGACAGCATTCTCCCTAGCCTTTTTGGGTGCCATGTGCATTGGGGAGTGGCCCCAGTGCAAGGGCCCTTTCTTCATTCATTCAAACACGCACCCGTTGACACGATCACAATTCACAGCGGTCTTACACAAAGCCTTATCTGCTTGCGGTGTTAGTCCCCAGGAATATTACGGGCACTCCTTCCGTATCAGGGCTGCCACTTCAGTGGCGATACAGGGTTGGGATCCCGCACACATCAAGACACTGGGGAGCTGGCACTTGGCAGCCTACAAAAGCTACATTTGTCCCGGCTCCTCCTCCTTATCACTTGCAATTTAATTGTCGTACAGGTTTGCCCACCATGAAGATATGGGTGATAGGCCACAGCATTGTCCATTGGGCAGCAGATTATGCATGGTCTCAAAATCATGGCCATAACCATAACATCCACCCCAAGGTACGCTTTTGTTGGATGGCCCAGCGGGGCATGCGTTGGCGGAGCTTGATGCCCATGCTGCGTAGTGCCGCAGCGACCCATGGCCCTCCAAGGGTCTTGATTATACATGCAAGGGAGAACGATCTAGTGGAGCAAAAAGGCATTGCCCTTGCCCTTGCTGCAAGGGCAGATTTAAAAAGCCTGCATGCCTTGTACCTGTCAATGACCATCGGCTGGTCCAATCTCCTACCCCATCTTCGCTGGAGGGGGGCTTCCAATCCCTCTCGCCTCAATTATGCAGTGAGTAAAATTAGCAGGGCCATGCGCAACACCATGCGTCAAATTGGTGGGTTCTCTATCCCACATCCCACCATCACAGCAGATAGAGTTGACCTATTCCGGGGGGACGGGGTGCACTGACCCCACTGGGCAATGACTTCTGGCTCCACGACTTGTGACGAGCCCTTTGGGACCGGCTAGATTGCGGGGTTTGATTGGTCCTCGGTTGTGGGACTTGGCGGCGAGGCCCCTTAGGGCCTTGAGTGGCGGTTTTAGGCCTTGGCAAGGTAGCCTTTAGTCTAACATCAAGTTGGGGGGATGCATTCATGCTCCCTCCCCATGCGGCGGCGCGTGCAGGGCCCATTGAAGGGCAAAAACCGGGAGTCCCTGGCCCTAGAGCGGTGGCATGTAGGTCAAACTCCCTGGACAAGGTCAGTGGAAGGGCATGCTGTGTACGTTTGCGCTTTGCAGTCCCCTCTCACTGGGCCTCATCTGCCTGCATATCCTCAGCCAGGCGGGCTGAGAGGGTTACCTGCCAAGGCCTGTGCCAAGTTTCCCATTTCTGAAGTTCAATATAGTTGTGGCCAATTTGAACCCATACTCTGGTCTCTTGTCTCATCATTTGGGGAAAGGGATAGGCACCACAGACAGGGTTTAGCGCATGTGTCCGCAATATCCGCCCTCCCTTCCCCACAGGTGGGCCCGGTTTGTGGCACCGAGCAAGGCTCACCTGGGCGGGTGCCACCCACCTGTTTCAGCTGGCCTTTGACCCGCCCTCAGCCAGGGAGAACAATGGCCGGGGGCCGGCCTAAGGCCAAAAAGAAAAGAGGCTGACCCCAGGATATCTGCTGGAGGGGCAACCCCCCCACCACCTATCCATATATTCCTGCAACAATTCCAGCCAGTATCAGCATTGGAATCCGACTGATTTTACGCATTGTTGTTTGAAGCTGTTCTCATATATATAAGAAGAGTTTCCATATTTGCAATTCATTTAGTTGTTATAATATATTGTAAATCGCTTTGGGGTGCCAAATGAATGAATGAAACAAATATCTGCTCATTGTTGTTTCCAATATGCTGTATGGTGAGATTCCGCCCCATTTCTGAACAGGTGAGCTCCTGCTCCCAGACTCTCTGGCTGCTCCCAGTGGAGTTTCTGCATGTTCAGAAATGGGGGGAGGGGGTTCCCAGGCAGCTGTTTGCTGTGGAGTTTATGCTTCTCATACAGGATGTTTCTGTGGCCCTTTTAGAAGAAGAAGAAGAAGAGTTTGGATTTGATATCCCGCTTTATCACTACCCAAAGGAGTCTCAAAGCGGCTAACATTCTCCTTTCCCTTCCTCCCCCACAACAAACACTCTGTGAGGTGAGTGGGGCTGAGAGACTTCAGAGAAGTGTGACTGGCCCAAGGTCACCCAGCAGCTGCATGTGGAGGAGCGGAGACGCGAACCCGGTTCCCCAGATTACGAAACTACCGCTCTTAACCACTACACCACACTGGCTCTTTTACATATTAAGTTCCCACCTGAAAGCATCCCAGGACAAAAATATCAGAACTGCTGGAAGTTTTTTATCCAGACTCTTTATTTCAGCTCATATACAATTGTCCTCTCTTGCAAAGATGCAAATATACACGTTTGTGTTATTATTGAATGATATTTATAGGGGGGAAAGAGAGGAATGGTGATCACAAAAGAGATACAAAGTAAAGCCATGCTTTTAGTCTCCTACACACACCATTGCTCACCCTGTGTGACCATGGCAACACCAGTCTGCCTTGGGTCATTAACTCTGGGACATACAGCTTTTAACCCCCCTCCCTTGCCCTTCCTCTGGCTCATTTGCCCTGATACCTGATCCGGAAGATGTGGATGGTGCCGTTGCTCAGAGCCACGGCAAAGCGCCCCTCCCTAGCCACTGTGACCACCCGCGGTCGGTCGATGCTGTTCTCAGCAGTGAGGAACGCCCCCAACTTCTTCCCACTGGGGGAGAAGGCCACCACCTCGTTCAGCTCCCGCAAGACCACGTAAATGATGCCCATGATGTCGGCACAAACGGCCCCCGGCTGGCACTCGCCCAGCTGCTCCTCAGAGCACTCGGCCACCAGCTGCCCCGTCCTGGTGAACAGGACCACGCTGCGGTGGTACCAGTCGGAGCCTACAAAGCCGTCCTTGTGGTTGGCCAGGAAGACAAGGCACCTCTCTGCACTGTCCTCAGGCACAATCTTCTCCAGCAGCCGCCCCTCCAGGTCGTACACCTCCAACTGCCCAGCCACGCACACTGCCACACGGTCTCCCCCCAGTGCTGCCACTGCATGGTTGGCCTGCCCCTGCCCCAGGGCCTTCTGCCATACCAGGCCACCTTCACCGTTCAGGAGGTAGAGGCAGGAGCCAGCCGTGAAGGCCACCTTGCTGCCCACGGTGGCCAAGCTGACTGGGGCCACGCCACTGGGGACGGGGACAGTGCCCTTGAACTCCCCCTTCAGGGAGAAGCGCTTCAGATTCTGGTTTTGATTGTCGGCCACCAGCAGCTCTCCAGAGCCAAAGGGGCAGAGACCTGTGACCAGGGGGCACTTCTGGTCGCTGGGGATCTTGACGCAGAAGCTACACGAGAAGAGAGGCTTGGGTGTCAGAAGGGGGGTTCCTGGGACCTTGGGAGGAGGCACAGGGGCTACGGCTTGCTGGCAGCCCCTGAGGATGAGGGTGGTTATCTGGGATCCCGCCTTGGCAGGCGGCACTTGCTGCTGTTGCTTCCTCCTCTTCTTCTTCGCCCCTTTTGTGGCCTCCTCCTTGGGGCCCTCTGGCAGGTGGGTCTTCTTCTTGGCCCCATTTGTGGCCTCCTCCTTGGGGCCCTCCGGCACTCCAGTGGGGATCTCAGCGTTGACCTCCAGGCAGGGCAGGTGGGTCTTCTTCTTGGCCCCTTTTGTGGCCTCCTCCTTGGGGCCCTCCGGCACTCCAGTGGGGCTCTCCTCCCGGAACTCCAGGTGGAACAGGCGGGGGCTGCTGCCCTCAATCTCAGCGTTGACCTCCAGGCAGGGCAGGCGGGTGGCCAGCGGCTCCCAGGAGAAGCCCTGCAGATGCCTGAGACGCTCACAGATGACCTGCTCCAGGGAGATGATCTCCACCTCCCTCCCCAGACTCAGCACCTTCTGGGCAAAGGCCACGGTGCTGGAGGCCACCTGCTCTTGGAACTCCAGATCGGAGCAGAGGGCCTGGCAGGCCTTCTGCCGCTCCCTCACGTAGTCCGCCAGCTGGGCCAGGACCTCCTCCTGCTGCGCCAGCAGCCGCTGCACCGCCCGCGAGCACGCCTGCTCCACCGCATCCCGGATGCTAGCCTCGCGCCCCTGCAGCTGCGCAGCCTCCCTCTCCAGGCTGGCCCTCCCCGCCCGGATGACCTGCACCGTCTCCTCCACCCCGGCCAGGAGCTCCACGATGACCGGCCGGCGGGCCTGGGCCGCCGCAGCCAGGGGCAGGCAAGGGTGCTGGAGGTGGGCCCCCAGCCGGCACTCCCGGCAGAGGACGGCGGCGCAAGGCGTGCAGAAGAAGCGCAGCTCCTCGCCCGTGTGCTCCTTGCACTGCAGCGCCTGGCGCTTCCGGATCTCCTCGTCGTGCTCCCCGGAGAGGTAGTCCTCCATGGCCACCACGCGGTGGAGGTGGGTGAGGCGGGAGCAGCGGTGCCCGCTGGCGCAGTCCCGGCACATGTCGTCAGCGCAGTCCAGGCAGCGGGAGACGGCCGGCCGGCCGGTCTCCTGGCCAATGAGCGGGCAGAGGCTGCAGGTGGGCTCTGCCTCCCCCGTGGGGCGGACCAGGTCCAGCAGGCCGTTGATGAAGAAGTTGGTCCGGAGAGCACCCACGCCCCCCTCTGGGAGGGCCACCCGCTCACGGCACTCGGGGCACTGAATCTCCTTCCGGCCTCCTGCCAACTTCCGCAGGCACTCCTGGCAGTAGCTGTGCAGGCAGGGCAGGATCTTGGGGCGGCGGAGGCGCTCCAGGCAGATGTTGCAGGTCAGGAAGCCGCTGGTGAGGGCTTCGGAGAGGGACGGGGCCTTGGCAGCCATGGTGGGGTGGTCCCTGCTGCAGGGAGGTTGCCTTGAAGGGAGGGAGAGAGAGAGAGAGAGAGAGAGAGAGAGAGAGAGAGAGAGAGAGACAGAGAGAGAGCGCACTGTGAAAAGGATCCAGGGGTTTTAGTAAACCACAATATGAGTCAACGCTGTGATGCAGCAGCAAAAAAAGACGAATGTGATTTTAGGCGGCATCATCAGAAGTCCAGGGCAGCACAATTTAAGGAGGATACAGTGGTACCTCGGGTTAAATACTTAAATCGTTCTGCAGGTCCGTTCTTAACCTGAAACTGTTCTTAACCTGAAGCACCACTTTAGCTAATGGGGCCTCCCACTGCTGCTGTGCCACCAGAGCACAATTTCTGTTCTCATCCTGAAGCAAAGTTCTTAACCCAAGGTGCTATTTCTGGGTTAGCGGAGTGCGTAACCTGAAGCGTCTGTAACCCGAGGTACAACTGTATTGACAAGCTGGGAGGTATGCAGAGAAGGGCTGCCAAGATGATCAAAGGTCTAGAAACCAAGCCTGATGAGAAGCGGTTGAGGGACATGGAAAAGAGGAGACTGAGCGGAGATATGGTAGCTATCTTCAAATATCTCAAGGGCTGCCACATGGGAAATGAAGCAAGCCTGAGTTCAGTTACAAAGGAGTTCAGTTACAAGAAAGGACATTGCAGCGTAAACATCAGGAAGAACTTTCTGACAGTAGGAGCAGTTTGACAGTGGAGCGGATCACCATTCCCTAAGGCACAGCAGAGTCTGTATTGTGGCTCGGAGCCAAGGACACCTTCCCTCCTCCCTGACTTTGTCCAGTCCTCTTGGGACAAAAGTTCTGCAAACACCAGATATGGCTGGATGTTTGAACTCCCTGCAAGGCCAGTGTTCTCCAGGGAGGGAGCGGGAGTCCAGCAACACCTGGAGAGCCCTGCTGGGGCTCCCCCCTTTCCTCCCGCTAGGAGGCTGGGGTGAGAGGGGGCTCCCCGGATCGGGGTGTCCCCGGGAGGCAGGAGAAGGAGCCCTTGCGCCTGATGTAAGGAAGCCGAGGCTCTGTACAAGAAACGCACGTCTGTAAGTGCGCTAGGTAGGAAGGCGCGCACAGGAGCGCACAGCCACAAACACGGGGAAACCCACACACGGGGTTGAAAGCGCCACTCTCCGGGGGTTGAGCCTCACAGGCGACCCCTGGTTTTTACAACACGTCCAACGGGAGTGGGGGTTAGGGGGCAGGACTCCTGTGTTTCCAGGAGACTCCTGGCCCCGGCGGGGGCGCCCTTGCCCAGCTCTCATCGAGGCCCTTGCGACCAGCATGACCTCCCCTTCCCCGGGATCCAGGGAGAGAAGGACCGCCCCCCGACCCACCCCGGCGTACCCTAACCCTCCGAAGGTCTCCGGGCCAAAGGCCGCCGCCCGAACCCCATATCTGGGGGGCGACTCCCGACTGGCTGGCAGCTTGTCCGCCCACCCGCGAAGGAGCCCCTACCTCGGAGCGGCAGCTGGGCTGGGGGTCCTCCCCGCTTGCCCTTCCCCCGGAGGTCGCCCCCGAGACGTGGGGCGGGGAGCGGCACTGCACGAAAGCGAAAGCGAATCTGGTGCTAGGTTCGGTTCCCAGGGGGCGGAGGATTCCGCAAGGGCAGGTATGTTCAAAGTCCAAAGGTTTAATACGGCACCTAGTTTATTTACTGGGGTAAAACCCCGCCTAAAAGCTCAACAACTTGAATCAACAAAAAAGTTCAACAACATTGGGGTAAAACCGTAAAGAAAGCTTTGGTCGGCCCTCACGCATGTTCACTTCATCAAATCTGGCTCTCTTTGAGAAAAGTTTGGGCACCTCTGCGCAAGGCGCAGCGGGGCTGGGAGGTTGCGACAAGGGGGTCGCGGGGGGCTCCGAGCTGGTTCCGCAATGGAAGGTCTCGGCTCTCCTCGCTCCCTTTGAGCCTCGCAGCCCGTCTCCTCTTGGGGCATCCAAGCTGGACCACCCCCCGAGGAGTTATCTAAGTTATCTCCTTCCAGTGAGCACTCAGGGCTGATTTCCTTAAGGTTTGATCTTCTTGCAGTCCATGGGACTCTCAAGAGTCTCCTCCAGCACCAGAATTCAAAAGCATCCATTCTTCGGCCATCAGCCTTCTTTATGGTCCAGCTCTCACTTCCATACATCACTACTGGGAAAACCAGAGCTTGAACTATACGGACCTTTGTTGGCAAGGTGATGTCTCTGCTTTTTATATATATATGTGCACAGCTTAAATAAAAAGACATTTTAGCCACAATATTTTTTGGGGTGGTGGAGTGGAAATGAAGACTTAAAACAATGCTCAAGGCGGCTAACCGTATGGGGAGGCAGTTACCAATTATTATTTTTGTAATGTACACCAACAGTCTTATTTGCCCCTGCCTGTATATAAATATATATGCGCAAAGCATAAATAAAAAGGCATTTTAGCCTCAATATTTTGGGGGTGGGGAGTGGAAATGACGACTTAAGGGGAGCGCAGAGAGAAGAAATGCGGTGGTCCATCTGCATCAGTGTAACTGGACGCCCTCATCTGCCCCTGCTGCAATCAAAACTCATCTCATGTATCAGTGTCTACAGCCCCAGCAGATGCTGCAACCTTCTGACAGTTTGGCTTCACCCCTGAAGGCGCACTCCTCCATTATCTCCCGAGAGAGATGGGTGCCCAAAATCAGCTTCCCACATCTGCAAAAGCAGGCATGAAATAAAATGGGGGGGGGGAATAAACCACAGGCATGTGATTGTGTGGAAAGTAGCGACTGGAACTATGTATAGCATAGGCATAATGATTAAACAAGACGTGGTTACAAGGCAAGGTAGCCTGTTATACCAAGGGAATGGCAATAAAATGCCCAAAGCCAGATTTGTTCCTAGGTTGAAGGGGGGGGGGTCCTCGACTGTGTCCCTTCTTGCTTACAAATGAATTAATAATAATAATAATAATAATAATAATAATAATAATAAAATTTATTTATATCCCGCCCTCCCCAGCCGAAGCTGGGCTCAGGGCGGCTAACAACAATTAAAATAATCCAACATTCTAAAAACCTTTCATTATAAAAATTAATTAAAATCAAATTGATGGCAACCATTAAGCAAAATTCTGTGCAGATTGCCAGAGGAGGGGGTCAGGCTGCGCCCTGACCAAAGGCCTGGTGGAACAGCTCTGTCTTGCAGGCCCTGCGGAAAGATGTCAAGTCCCGCAGGGCCCTAGTCTCTTGTGACAGAACGTTCCACCAGATTGGAGCCGCGGCCGAGAAGGCCCTGGCTCTAGTTGAGGCCAGCCTAACCTCTCTGTGGCCTGGGACCTTCAGGATGTTTTTATTTGCAGACCGTAGGTTCCTCTGTGGGGCATACCAGGAGAGGCTGTCCCGTAGGTATGAGGGTCCTAGGCCGTATAGGGCTTTAAAGGTTAAAACCAGCACCTTAAACCTGATCCTGTACTCCACTGGGAGCCAGTGCAGCTGGAAAAGCACCAGATGAATGTGATCTCACAACGAAGACCCCATAAGGAGTCTCGCCGTGGCATTCTGCACCTGCTGGAGTTTCTGGGTCAGTCTCAAGGGCAGCCCCACGTAGAGCGAGTTACAATAATCCAGTCTGGAGGTGACCGTCGCGTGGATCACAGTGGCTAGGTCAGGGCGAGAGAGATAAGGGGCCAACTGCTTAGCTTGGCGGAGATGAAAAAATGCCGCCTTTGTTATAGCTGTAAACTGCGCCTCCATAGAGAGGGAGGTATCGAAGATTACACCCAAACTCTTAACGGACGGTGCTGGCACTAATTGCACCCCCGCGAGAGATGGGAGTTGCCCCCTCAATCCCATATCGTCCCGCCCCAGCTGGAGGACCTCTGTCTTCGAAGGATTTAACTTGAACCGGCTCCCACGTAACCATCCAGCCACAGCTTCCAAACATCTGGTCAGTGTGTCTGGGGCCGAGTCAGGATGGCCATCCATCAACAGATAGAGTTGGGTGTTGTCAGGGGTTTAGGAGCAGAAGCACGGGCAAGGGAGGAAACAGAGAGCGAAGGGGAGGAGGCAGAAGAAAAGATGAGTGACGACGACGACCCGAGATCTCCTAGTCTTTCCAGTGAATCAGAGGATTCACAGAAAGGAGCACCAGTGGCGAGGGCAAGGGGGGAGTCTAGGGGGGCACCCCAGGAAGACAGAGCCAGAGAGGACTCAGGGGGGAGCAGCTGGAAATCGGGACCAGCGTCACCGCCAGGAAGCAGGGAAGAGGAAGGGAGCCAGGGGGGAAGCGCTGGCAGCTCACCACAGGAGGGAGGACATGAGTCAGGAGTGGCCACACCTCCACAGGAGGGAGGACATGAGTCGGGGATGGCCACACCTCCATCGGGGAGCGAAGAAACGGTTGAGAGGAAAGTGGAAGGTTGGGCGCGCGCGCCAAGTTCAAATGCAGAGGAAGGCGGCGCAGTAAGCAGCCCCGAAAGAGAGCCAGGTCCTAAAGCCCGGCGCAAGGAGGCAGGAGGGTCTGGGTCAGCGTCAGAAGAATCCCGGAAGGAAGAAGCCCCGGGGGGTAGAGGGACCCAGAGGAGGACAGTCAGGAGGAAAAGGTGGAGCAAGGCTAGGATATTAAGTTGGTGCACACAGGGCGGAGACTCAGACGGAGCTTCGCCGACCTAGCTACTAGGCGTAGAGTTGCGCGCAGCAGCGTGAGAATGGAAACTGTAATTCAATAAAGACTTTTACTTAATGACCGCTGGCTAGCGTGATCCTCTGTGAGCTAGGATCTTCAAGCAGCTCTGACAGTAAGCTCCGTCTCAGTTTGTGGGCATCTACAGCCTCGAGGAGGGGAGAGACACAGGTGCCTACTAGCAAGCTCACGAACGGCAGACGACATGACGGCTGAGCAGCAGATAGAGGAACTCAGAAACGCGGTGGCACAACTGAACGCCGAGGCTCTAGCATCCAGGAAGAGGGAGGAGGAAGCAGCCGCAGCCTGCAGGGATCTCCAGGTCAGGTTAGACGTGCTGACAAAGCAGACACCCCGGCAGGAGGGCATTGGGTTGGCGAGACGGACAGGCGGGCTGGTCTCTCACTTCGATGGGAACCTGCAACAGTATCCCAACTTTAGAGCCGACGTACTGTGCGCACTGCAACTGCTGCATAAAGACTTTAGAGATGAACAAGAGAGAGTGGGGTTCATCATGTCCCATCTGCATGGGGATGCGAGAGCATGGCTACGCAATTTATGGAGAGATAAGGATCCGGCGCTACAGAATGCAGATGCCTTTATTAAAGCGATGGATGGGTGTTTTTTATCAAGTATTGACGTGGATCTTGCACGGAAGGAGGTGCATGGGCTGAGACAAGGGAGGGCCAGCGTCAGGCAGTACCATGCCCGCTTTTTCGCCTTGGTCAGTGCCCTGGAATGGGACAGAGATTCGGCTCCTGTAAGAGACCTCTTTTGGGAGGGGCTGCATAACTCGATTAAAGATGAGATCGCCAGGGGGGAGAGACCCCGAACCACCCAGGAGGTCGTTCAGAGGGCACTGGCAGTGGGGGTGAGGCTGGAAGGACGTCCGTGGAACAGGGACGAAGGGCGTGGAGGGCGCGAACCAGCCGGGAGCCCCTCCTTCTTTCCCAGGGAAGCAGCGCGGGCGCAATCCACGCCTTCGCCAGGAGGAGGAGCCGAACCTATGGAGGTGGGAGGTGCAAGGGCTCAGTCAGCAACCAGAGCCCTAGCACCAGCAGCAGTGAAAGCGAAGCCTCCTAGAGGGAACAGGAAGTGTTACGTCTGTGAGGAGCCAGGGCATATGGCGAAAGAGTGTCCCCAGAGGCCCCACAAGCTCACTGCAGCCTCAGCAATGGTGACTGCAGCAACACAGCAAGGAGGACCACAGCAGGGAAACGAGGCTGTCTGGCTGGAGGAAGAGGCACTGGGGCCCAGCCAGACGTGTTAGTGACGCAGTCCCCAGCGATTTTACAGCCCGTGAACCCCCTCCCGCCCAAACCAGTAGTGAGGCTCACAGCGTCTCTCCAACTGCCCAATGGAATCACCATGGACGTGCCAATCACCATTGACTCAGGCAGCAATGCGGACTTTATAGGGCAGGACTTTGTCGACAGGCACGCTGTGCAGTTGCTGCCGGCCACACTGCCCCTGCAGGTTGTCACGGTGGATGGCAGGGAGCTGCTCGGGGGGCAAGTGGTGAAGCAGACGCCACCAATGGTGATGCGACTTGGGAATCACAGAGAAATCATCAGCTTCAACGTCACTCGACTATCTGACACGCCCATTGTATTGGGCATGAGTTGGCTGGACAAGCACAGCCCAGCGATGGCTTGGTACCAGAGGCAGCTGACCTTCGGCTCTTCCTTTTGTGCTGAACACTGCATCGTGCCCAGGCAGGAAGGAGAGGAAGAGGAGTCACAGCTGCTGCTAGGCACGCTGCAAGCGATTCCACACAAGTACGCTGAATTTTTGGAAGTTTTCTGCGAGAAGGAGGCAGACAGGCTACCCCCTCACAGACCATATGACTGCAAAATTGACCTGCTGCCGGGGGCGGCGCTGCCTAAAGGGAAACTGTATTCCATGTCAGAGGACGAACTGCAGGAACTCAAAGAGTTCATTGACCATAATTTGCAACGCGGCTTCATCCGGGAGTCCAGGGCAGTGGGGGGCAGTCCCGTATTCTTTGTTAAGAAGCGGGACACGCCCCAGAAAAGACTGGTAGTGGATTACAGGATTTTGAACAGTCTGACTAGGCCATCGGACTTCCCCATGCCCCGTATTGACGACCTCCTCGCAAAGGTACGGAAGGGCAGAGTGTTCACCAAGTTGGACCTGCGGGGGGCGTACAACCTCATTCGCATGCGGGAAGGAGATGAGTGGAAGACAGCCATGTTCACGCCACTGGGGACCTACGAATATAGAGTTATGCCTTTTGGATTGCAAAATGGCTCCCACGTTTTTCAAGCGTTTATGCATCACGTGTTGGCGGGACTTCTCTACAAGACGTGCGTCTGTTTCTTAGATGACATCCTGATCTTTTCGGAGTCGCAGCAGGAGCATGACGGACACGTCAAGGAAGTGCTGAGCAGGCTAAAGCAACATAGGCTCCACGCCAAGCTGGAGAAGTGCCAATTTGACGTGCCGGAGGTGGATTTTCTGGGCTACAAGCTGTCTGACAAGGGGCTCGCCATGGACAGCGCCAAGGTTCGAGCGGTGTTGGATTGGAAGAGTCCGCGCAACCGGAAGGAGGTCCAACGGTTTGTCGGCTTTGCGAACTTCTATCGCAAGTTTATCAAGGGCTTCGCGATGCAGACAGCGGCCATCACTGACACGCTTAGCTCCAAGAAGAAGAAGTTCGTTTGGACAGCGCAGGCGGAGCAGTCCTTTCAGGCACTCAAGCGTCTCTTCGCGTCGGAAGAGCAGCTGCTTCATGTCAACCCCAGCAAGCCGATGAGGGTGGAGACAGACGCCTCGGACAGAGCCGTGGGGGCGGTCCTGTTGCAGAAAGACCCGCAGGGGGTGTGGCGACCGGGAGCGTTTTACTCCAGGAAGCTCAGCAAGTCCGAACAGAACTACACCATCTGGGACAGGGAGTTGCTGGCCATTCACGCAGCGTTCAAGGCGTGGAGGCACTTTCTGATCGGCGCCAAGCACACGGTGCAGGTTTGCACGGACCACAAGAATCTAGAGCACTGGCGCACGGCACAGTTCCTGAACCAGAGGCAGATACGTTGGGCTGAGTTCTTTGCAAACTTCGACTTCCAAATAGAGTATGTCCCGGGGGACACCAACATCATGGCAGACGCTCTCTCCCGTAAGCCACAGTATCTGGAGGACGCAACACCAGCGGCCGCCATGCACATCTTCGCACCAGCAGTGTGGGCGTGCGCCGCGGCGACCGTGGACCTAGAGGCGGTGCGACGTGCGTTGCAGGAGGACTCCTTCGCACAAGCAAAGATGGCAGAGGTGCAAAGGGGCAAGGCAGCGGCCGACGGTTTCCGGCTACGAGATGGATTGCTCATCCGAAAAGGGGCCATCTACGTGCCGGGAGACGAACTTCGAGCCAAGGTGCTGCAGCAGCTGCACGACGCGCCCACGGCCGGGCACTTTGGCAAGGAGAAGACGGTGGAATTAGTAGCCAGGGATTTCTGGTGGCCTGGAATGAGAGGGGAGGTCGCAGACTACGTGGCGAGGTGCGACACCTGCCAGAGGGCCAAACCAGTGCACAAACAGCCGGCCGGACTGTTGGAACCGCTGCAAACCCCGTTCGAACCATGGGAGAGAGTGGCCCTGGACTTTGTCACGGATCTGCCCAGCTCAAGGGGCAAGACGGCAGTGCTGGTGGTGGTGGACCTGTTTTCCAAGATGGCGCATTTCATTCCGTGTGCGAAGGTGGCCACGGCGGAGCAAACCGCCAAACTGTTCATAGACCACGTGTTCAAGGTTCACGGTCTGCCACGGTCTATTCTGTCCGACCGGGGGCGGCAGTTCATCTCGAATTTCTGGCAGAAGCTGATGGGCTTCCTGAACGTCAAGATCAACCTGGCGTCGGCGAGACACCCGCAGACCAACGGGCAAGCGGAGCGGGTCAATGCCATCATGCAGCAGTACCTGAGATGTTATGCAAATCAACAGCCTGCGACGTGGGTGGATTACCTACCGCTTGCCGAGTTCGCCTACAACAACACGAAGCACGTGTCCACGGGGGTCACGCCGTTCTTCGCCAACAACGGGAGGCACCCCAGAACCTTCCCGGGACTGGAAAGAATGGGGGAGGGGGAGCCGCAGACAGCAGATGCGTTCGCGTCGGAGCTGCAGGAGGTCCACGATCAGCTGAGGCGCCACCTGGAGCTGGCCAAGCACGCATACAAGGTACAAGCAGACAAGCACAGAAGGGTTGGAGAAGAGCTCCACGTGGGAGACTGGGTTTGGTTAGCAGCCCACGCAGTGCCGGCCAGGTCGTTGGCCAAGAAGAAACTAGGGCATAAGCAACTGGGGCCCTACCAAGTCGAAGAGCAGGTCAACCCGGTAGCTTTCAGACTGGCACTTCCGGAGGGTTCCAGAATGCATCCGGTATTCCACAGATCGGTGCTCACTCCCTACAAGGCACCGCACAGGTTCCAGGAACCCGGAACAGCGCCGAGTCCGGTCAGAGACAGAACAGGGCACGCGGAAGTGGCACAGAAGGAGCGCATCAACGAAGTCACTGAGATTTTGGACTCCAGATGGGGGGAAGAGGGGGTAGAATACTTTCTCGCCAAGGAGGGCACCCCGGCCAGTGCGAACAGCTGGGTGCCGGGCTACGCCTTGGACGAACCTCTCCTCAAAGACGAGTTTCATGCCCTCTTTCCCCATAGACCTATGCCAGCAGAATATTTTGACGACTGGCTTTTCACGCCCACACTTTCGGCCAGCACTTTCCGGGGGTTCGACTCGGACGAGGACCCGACACAAGACGTCCGTTCCCCGGAGGGGTCACCCTCGGGATCTGCATCAGAACCCTCGTATTGGTGGGACGATAGGCCAGAGGAGCAGTGGCGCAGACGGTGGCTGGAAGGCCCAGGACGAGCAACACCGACAGGAGGAAGTGAGGGAGAGACGGACATGGACGTTTTCGGGGACGACCCTGGTTTCGAGCACGGCGGCACAGAGATGGAAGCGGAGGTGACTGTCGTCGACGAGAGCGGGGAGGAAGACCCGGGAGACTTCAGATGGAGGCCTGCCACGGGAAGCGACCGATACCCGACGTTCGTCCCTTTGCAACAGCAGCCCCCAGCTCCAGCACCGGAAGGAGGGGAGGGGGGAATGGGGGGCTTCGAGGGGGGGATGGATGTCAGGGGTTTAGGAGCAGAAGCACGGGCAAGGGAGGAAACAGAGAGCGAAGGGGAGGAGGCAGAAGAAAAGATGAGTGACGACGACGACCCGAGATCTCCTAGTCTTTCCAGTGAATCAGAGGATTCACAGAAAGGAGCACCAGTGGCGAGGGCAAGGGGGGAGTCTAGGGGGGCACCCCAGGAAGACAGAGCCAGAGAGGACTCAGGGGGGAGCAGCTGGAAATCGGGACCAGCGTCACCGCCAGGAAGCAGGGAAGAGGAAGGGAGCCAGGGGGGAAGCGCTGGCAGCTCACCACAGGAGGGAGGACATGAGTCAGGAGTGGCCACACCTCCACAGGAGGGAGGACATGAGTCGGGGATGGCCACACCTCCATCGGGGAGCGAAGAAACGGTTGAGAGGAAAGTGGAAGGTTGGGCGCGCGCGCCAAGTTCAAATGCAGAGGAAGGCGGCGCAGTAAGCAGCCCCGAAAGAGAGCCAGGTCCTAAAGCCCGGCGCAAGGAGGCAGGAGGGTCTGGGTCAGCGTCAGAAGAATCCCGGAAGGAAGAAGCCCCGGGGGGTAGAGGGACCCAGAGGAGGACAGTCAGGAGGAAAAGGTGGAGCAAGGCTAGGATATTAAGTTGGTGCACACAGGGCGGAGACTCAGACGGAGCTTCGCCGACCTAGCTACTAGGCGTAGAGTTGCGCGCAGCAGCGTGAGAATGGAAACTGTAATTCAATAAAGACTTTTACTTAATGACCGCTGGCTAGCGTGATCCTCTGTGAGCTAGGATCTTCAAGCAGCTCTGACAGGTGTCATCAGCATACTGATGGCAGCCCAGCCCAAAACTCCGGACAAGCTGGGTGAGGGGGCACATAAAGATGTTAAAAAGCATCGGGGAGAGAATCGCACCCTGAGGCACTCCACACACCAAGGAGTGGCGCAATGACAATACCCCCCCAAGCGCTACCCTCTGTCCCCGACCAGAGAGAAACGAGCGCAGCCATTGAAGGACTGTGCCCTGGATCCCCACGTCAGCAAGGCGGTGGTCCAGAAGTTCGTGATCGACCATGTCGAAAGTTGCTGACAGATCTAGAAGAATCAGCAGCCCCGACCCGCCTCGATTCAGCTGCCTGCGGAGATCATCTGTTAGGGCGACCAGAGCCGTCTCGGTCCCATGACCAGCGCGGAAGCCAGACTGGAATGGATCCAGAGCCGATGTTTCATCCAGAAACCTACCAAGCTGTTCAGCAACCACTCTCTCAATCACCTTACCCAGGAATGGAAGATTCGAAACCGGGTGGTAATTGGACAGATCTAAGGGATCTAATGATGTTTTCTTTAAGAGCGGATGCACCACCGCCTCCTTCAGTTCCCCTGGGAATACAATAACCTATTAAACATTAAACGCTTCCCTAAACAGGGCTGCTTTCAGATGTCTTCTAAAAGTTTGGCAGTTATTTATCTCTTTGGCATCTGGTGGGAGGGTGTTCCACAGAGCAGGCGCCACTACTGAGAAGGCCCTCTGCCTGCTTCCCTGTAGCTTGGCTTCTCACAATGAGGGAACCACCAGAAGGCCCTCGGCCCTGGACCTCAGTGTCCGAGCAGAACGATGTGGGTGGAGAAGCTCCTTCAGGTATACTGGGCCATTTAGGGCTTTAAAGGTCAACACCAACACTTTGAATTGTGCTTGGAAACATACTAATACATCACTCATACATCACGGTTACATCATGAAAGGGGAGGTCTGGTGGCCGTAATCTGAGCATCCTGGACCCTGCCCCATGGTTCCCCTTGCCCTCTACCAAACACCCATCAAGTGTAAGAAAAGAGATATTCACATTTCTCTGTTTCCCAGTTCATCCCACCCTTTTGTCTTCATCTGGGTTTGTTATTTCTGGAATGGCTACCTGTCTGGCATTCAGGTATCAGGAGGCCAGGGGTTATCACTCAGGCAGAGGGGCTGCTGAGGAGCTGAGCTCACCTGTCTATAGGAATTTCTGAAGTTTTCCCAGTGAGCCAGTACACAGATGCATTGATCAGTGAATTCTTACATTTGGTATCGTGCAGCAAAGGCCCTTTGAATAGATAGGAAGAAACTGTGATGAAGTCTTTTGTGGGGACAAATCACAAAAGTGATTGTGCTGGTTTTGGTAGTGGGCTGCAGGTGCAGGATATCTGCTGGAGGGGCAACCCCCCCCCCCAACCTATACATAAATTCCTGCAACACTAGGAACCATCAACAGCCTTCTCCTCAGGCTGTATCGAAGCAACAGCAGCCCAGAGTCTCCTGGGGGCGGCTTACAGACTCCCACTTGGGTTGGGGCAGAATATTTCTTTCAGGGGCCGCAGTCTCCTCCAGGATCCTGGCTACGATTCCTGCAGAAAGAAACTTTGATGAAGTGTTTTGTGGGGACAAGTCACAAAAGTGATTGTGCTGATTTTGATAGTGCATGATATCTGCTGGAGGGGCAACCCCCACCCCAACCTATACATAAATTCCTGCAACAATTCCAGCTGGTATCAGCAGTGGAATCAGACTGATTTTAGACATTGTTGTTTGAAACTGTTCACACACACACACACACACACACACACACACACACACACACATATATATATATGAAGAGTTTCCATATTTGCAATTCATTTAGTTGTTATAATACATTGTAAATTACTTTGGGGTGCTAAATTAATGAATGAAACAAATATCTGCTCATTGTTGTTTCCAATATGTTGTATGGAGAGATTCCTCCCCATTTCTGAACAGGTGAGCTCCTGCTCCCAGACTCTCTGGCTGCTCCCAGTGGAGTCTCTGCATGTTCAAAAATGGGGGGGGGGGTTTTCCCAGGCAGCTGTTTGCTGTGGAGTTTATGTCTCTCATACAGGATGTTTCTGTGGCCCTTTTACATATTAAGTTCCCATCTGAAAGCATCCCAGGACAAAAATCTCAGAACTGCAGGAAGTTTTTTATCCAGACTCTTTATTTCAGCTCATATACAATTGTCCTCTCTTGCAAAGATGCAAATATACACGTTTGTTTTATTATTGAATGATATTCATAGAAAAACAGAGATGGATGGTGATCACAAAGCATGTTCTTCTGTCAGATTGTTCCGGAAGGCACAGACGGGATCCCCACTCAGTGATGGTCTCCTTGGGGTCCAAGTGAATATAACGTTCAGGCTTAATATCCTGCCCCACACTCTCAGATTCGCGCTCCAATTACACACACTCTGTTGTGCTGTGTTATGCCCCATTTAGCAGCTGGAAGCTGGCCACACCAGCAGGCCAAATCCGAGAGCCCTCCTGCGTAACGGATTCTGCCACCCTTTTGCAGAACACCTGGCCAAGACCCGAGTTTCCTCCTGAGAGCAGAAAAGGCACTTTGGAAAGGTTATGGTGCCCACCATCTTGTCAGAGGGGTCCTCCTCTGTCAGACGTTTTTAAAAAGTGGCTCCTAAGACCCTTCATCCCTTAATCTGAATAAAATTGGTGAAAAAGCAGAGAGTTTGTTGAATACAATATGTCCTTGCAAGAGCAGTTGTCCAAAGCAGGCACACCCAAAACTGACAAAGCATAAGCTTATCTTCCCTATTCCTGAAGCGCAGGTTCCCTCCCTCGTCTCCCCACTGGCTGGGTACTGCAAGGTTTACAGCCCATCACGACCACCTAATTTCCCTACTAATTTCCTGCCTTTGTTGACATCTCCCATCACTCTGATTTCGAGGACCACCCCTCCTGTTTACCTTTCTCCTTAATTGGTCCATGCTTTCTATGCTTTTGGGGACACGGGTGGCGCTGTGGGTTAAACCACCAATAAAGCGAGATGAGCGCCACAACCCCAGAGTCGGCCACGACTGGACCTAATGGTCAGGGGTCCCTTTACCTTTACTTCTATGCTTTCACACATTGACTCAAGAGATAAAGCCACATCCTGACTACTAACAGGTGTAAACAAGTTCTATACCTGCTGAAGTATACAAAAAACCGTATTCCAGCCGCAAGCCGTCCCATTTAAGAGCATCCTGACCGCAAGCTGGTCTAAATATAAGTGTAAGCAGGTCTCTGCTGCTGCCTGCCGATATCTAGCTGTTGCCGATATCTAGCTGTATTTTTTGTGAAAAAAGCAGCATTATCATTCCTCACATCCTCTGGACATTTTCATGCCCTGATTTACGCGGGAGAACATAAACTTTGGCAGTTTGATGATCTATGCCAGGTTCTATCATTTCCACATTGCCCTCTAGTGGCTGCCCTTGGGAACAACAACCCCAGGTAAGTAAAGCACAACTCTGGGAGCCGACCCAATCCAGACAGGAGGGCAGGCGGGAGGAACTGCTGCTTTTACTCTCCTACACACACCATTGCTCACCTTGTGCTACCATGGCACACCAGTCTGCCTTGGGTCATTAACTCTGGGACATACAGCTTTCAACACACACACGCACACACACCCTGCCCTTCCTCTGTTTCACATGCCCTAATACCTGATCCGGAAGATGTGGATGGTGCCGTTGCTCAGAGCCACGACAAAGCGCCCCTCCCTAGCCACCGTGACCACTCGCGGTCGGTCGATGCTGTTCTCAGCAGTGAGGAACGCCCCCAACTCCTTCCCCCTGGGGGAGAAGGCCACCACCTTGTTCAGCTCCCTCAAGACCACGTAGATGATGCCCGTGGCATCGGCACAAACGGCCCCCGGCTGGCACTCGCCCAGCTGCTCCTCAGAGCACTCGGCCACCAGCTGCCCCGTCCTGGTGAACAGGATCACGCTGCGGCGGTACCAGTCGGAGCCTACAAAGCCGTCCTTGTGGTTGGCCAGGAAGACGAGGCACCTCTCCCCACTTCCCTCGGGCACAATCTTCTCCAGCAGCCGCCCCTCCAGGTCGTACACCTCCAACTGCCCAGCCACACACACTGCCATACGGTCTACCCCCAGACCCACCACGGCATGGCTGGCCTGCCCCCTTCGCAGGGCCTTCTGCCACACCAGGCCTCCTTCACCGTTCAGGAGGTAGAGGCAGGAGCCGGCTGTGAAGGCCACCTTGCTGCCCACGGTGGCCACGCTGACCGGGGCCACGCCACTGGGGACGGGGACAGTGCCCTTGAACTCCCCTTGTAGGGAGAAGCGCTTCAGCTTCTGGTTTTGCTCATCGGCCACCAGCAGCTCTCCAGAGCCAGAGGGGCAGAGCCCTGTGACCTGAGGACGCTTCTTGTCACTGGGGGTCTTGACCCAGAAGCTACACGAGAAGAGAGGCTTGGGTGTCATAAGGGGGGCTTCTGGGACCTTGGGAGGAGGCACAGGGGATTCCTCCTTGGCAGGCTGCTCTTGCTGCTGTTGCTTCCTCCTCTTCTTCTTTGCCCCTTTTGTGGCTGCCTCTTGGGGGCCCTCAGGCACTCTCGTGGGGATCTCAGCGTTGACCTCCAGGCAGGGCAGGCGGGTCTCTTTCTTTGCCCCTTTTGTGGTCTCCTCCTTGGGGCCCTCCGGCACTCCAGTGGGGCTCTCCTCCCGGAACTCCAGGTGGAACAGGCAAGGGCCGCTGCCCTCGATCTCAGTGTCGACCTCCAGGCAAGGCAGGCGGGTGGCCAGCGGCTCCCAGGAGAAGCCCTGCAGATGCCTGAGACGCTCACAGATGACCTGCTCCAGGGAGACGATCTCCACCTCCCTCCCCAGACTCAGCACCTTCTGGGCAAAGGCCACGGTGCTGGAGGCCACCTGCTCTTGGAACTCCAGATCGGAGCAGAGGGCCTGGCAGGCCTTCTGCCGCTCCCTCACGTAGTCCGCCAGCTGGGCCAGGACCTCCTCCTGCTGCGCCAGCAGCCGCTGCACCGCCCGCGAGCACGCCTGCTCCACCGCATCCCGGATGCTAGCCTCGCGCACCTGCAGCTGCGCAGCCTCCCTCTCCAGGCTGGCCCTCCCCGCCCGGATGACCCGCACCGTCCCCTCCACCCCGGCCAGGAGCTCCACGATGACCGGCCGACGGGCCTGGGCCGCCTCAGCCAGGGGCAGGCAAGGGTGCTGGAGGTGGGCCCCCAGCCGGCACTCCCGGCAGAGGACGATGGCGCAAGGCGTGCAGAAGAAGCGCAGCTCCTCGCCCGTGTGCTCCTTGCACTGCAGCGCCTGGCGCTTCCGGATCTCCTCGTCGTGCTCCCCTGAGAGGTAGTCCTCCATGGCCACCACGCGGTGGAGGTGGGTGAGGCGGGAGCAGCGGTGCCCGCTGGCGCAGTCCCGGCACATGTCGTCAGCGCAGTCCAGGCAGCGGGAGACGGCCAGCCGGCCGGTCTCCTGGCCGATGAGCGGGCAGAGGCTGCAGGTGGGCTCTGCCTCCCCCGTGGGGCGGACCAGGTCCAGCAGGCCGTTGATGAAGAAGTTGGTCCGGAGAGCACCCACGCCCCCCTGTGGGAGGGCCACCCGCTCACGGCACTCGGGGCACTGCAGCTCCTTCCGGCCTCCTGCCAACTTCCGCAGGCACTCCTGGCAGTAGCTGTGCAGGCAGGGCAGGATCTTGGGGCGGCGGAGGCGCTCCAGGCAGATGGTGCAGGTCAGGAAGCCGCTGGTGAGGGCTTCGGAGAGGGACGGGGCCTTGGCCGCCATGGTGGGGTGGTCCCTGCTGCAGGGAGGTTGCCTTGAAGGGAGAGAGAGAGGGGGGGAGAGAGAGAGAGAGAGAGAGCACTGTGAAAAGGATCCAGCGGTTTTAGTAAACCACAATATGAGTCAACGCTGTGATGCAGCAGCAAAAAAAGACGAATGTGATTCCAGGCGGCATCATCAGAAGTCCAGGGCAGCACAATTTAAGGAGGATACAGTGGTACCTCGGGTTAAATACTTAAATCATTCTGCAGGTCCGTTCTTAACCTGAAACTGTTCTTAACCTGAAGCACCACTTTAGCTAATGGGGCCTCCCACTGCAGCTGTGCCACCAGAGCACAATTTCTGTTCTCATCCTGAAGCAAAGTTCTTAACCCAAGGTGCTAGTTCTGGGTTAGCGGAGTGCGTAACCTGAAGCGTCTGTAACCCGAGGTACAACTGTATTGACAAGCTGGAAGGTATGCAGAGAAGGGCTGCCAAGATGATCAAAGGTCTGGAAACTAAGCCTGATGAGGAGCAGTTGATGGACCTGGCTATGTTTAGCCGGGAGAAGAGGAGACTGAGAGGAGATATGGTAGCTATCTTCAAAGATCTCAAGGGCTGCCACATGGGAAATGAAGCAAGCCTGAGTTCAGTTACAAGAAAGGACATTGCAGCGTAAACATCAGGAAGAACTTTCTGACAGTAGGAGCAGTTTCTACTCGGTTTCTGGATCTGGATCACGTCTTAGTGAATCACCATTCCCTAAGGCACAGCAGAGTCTGTATTGTGGCTCGGAGCCAAGGGCACCCTCCCTTCTCCCTGACTTTGTCCAGTCCTCTCGGGACAAAAGTTCTGCAAACACCAGATATGGCTGGTCTTTTGAACTCCCTGCAAGGCCAGTGTTCTCCAGGGAGGGAGCGGGAGTCCAGCAACACCTGGAGAGCCCTGCTGGGGCTCCCCCCTTTCCTCCCGCTAGGAGGCTGGGGTGAGAGGGGGCTCCCCGGATCGGGGTGTCCCCGGGAGGCAGGAGAAGGAGCCCTTGCGCCTGATGTAAGGAAAGCGAGGCTCTGTACAAGAAGCGCACGTCCGTTAGTGCGCTAGGTAGGAAGGCGCGCACAGGAGCGCACAGCCACAAACACGGGGAAACCCACACACGGGGTTGAAAGCGCCACTCTCCGTGTGTTGAGCCTCACAGGCGACCCCTGGTTTTTACAACACGTCCAACGGGAGTGGGGGTTAGGGGGCAGGACTCCTGGGTTCCCAGGAGACTCCTGGCGCCGGCGGGGGCGCCCTTGCCCAGCTCTCATCGAGGCCCTTGCGACCAGCATGACCTCCCCTTCCCCGGGATCCAGGGAGAGAAGGACCGCCCCCCGACCCACCCCGGCGGACCCTAAGGTCCCCGAAGGTCTCCGGGCCAAAGTTCACCCCCGAACCCCCTATCTGGGGGGCGACTCCCGACTGGCTGGCAGCTTGCCCGTCCGCCCACGAAGGAGCCCCTACCTCGGAGCGGCAGCTGGGCTGGGGGTCCTCCCCGGGAGGTCGCCCCCGAGATGTGGGGCGGGGAGCGTCACTGCACGAAAGCGAAAGCGAATCTGACGCCTGGCCCGGCCCCCAGGGGGCGGAGGATTCCCGCAAGGCGAGGCGTCGCGGGTCTGGGAGGTTGCGACAAGGGGGTGGCGGGGGGGGGGGCTCGGGGATGGCTCCACTCGGGCGCGGAGAGGGGGCATCTGGCCCGCCTGCTCCCCTCGGCTCTCCTCGCTCCCTTTGAGCCTCGCAGCCCGTCTCCTCTTGGGGCATCCAGGCTGGACCACCCCCCGAGGAGTTAGCGCAAGCGGGTCTTGGCAAAGTGTGCCCTCCTGGGGCCGCCCCGCTTCCCGCCCCCCTGTTGGAGAGCTCTCTGTTTCCTTCGTGGACGCAAGAACCGAGGACAGCAGCTGGGTCAGGCCAAAAGAGGGACCCGTCCAGCTGTGATTCATGCATTGCAGGGGTTGGACTAGATGACCCGCGGGTTCCCTTTTGACTCCCCTAAGGTCCCCTGCAGGGACGCGGGTGGCGCTGTGGGTTAAACCACTGAGCTTCTTGGACTTGTTGATCGGAAGGTTGGCGGTTCGAATCGCTGTGACGGGGTGAGCTCCCGTTGCTCGGTCCCTGCTCCTGCCAACCTAGCAGTTTGAAAGCACGTCAAAGTGCAAGTAGATAAATAGGTACCACTCCGGCGGGAAGGTAAGTGGCGTTTCCGTGTGCTGCTCTGGTTCACCAGAAGCGGCTTAGTCCTGCTGGCCACATGACCCGGAAGCTGTACGCCGGCTCCCTCGGCCAGTAAAGCGAGATGAGCACCGAAACCCCAGAGTGGCCATGACTGGACCTAATGGTCAGGGGTCCCTTTACCTTTACCTTAAGGTCCCCTGCACAGCCTAGTCCTTTACTCAGCAGCTCCGAAGAACAGCACCAAAGAATAAAACGCAAAGTTTTATTTCTTGCAGGAGCAGGAAAGGTTACAGCAAGCGACCAAGAAAGCAGTCGGAGGCTGAACCCCGATCTTTGTTGTACACCGTTTTTATAGCTATCGTATCGTTTAGACACACCAGCTAACCACCCGGGATACAGTCCTACCACCAGCTTTAACCGCAAAGGCGGATGTTTGCACACTTCAGCTAACCTGGGCATTTCCTCTTGCTTCCCCTTTGTTTATTCTGTGCCCTTGCATGCTCACAAAACTTCCCTTTACACACCCCTTTGTGGTTTGCTCTTTCTCTGTCCCCTTTTCAGCCTGCGTTTCAGCACAATTACTGTGAGAATAGCATGTGACCATGGTGTTGGCCAGCAACAAGATGGCGTTAGTCTTGCTGAAGCTCGAAGGAAGGTGAGAGGTAGGTGGTCTTGCTTAGGTTACTGCAATTCTATGGTTCTTGTCCAGCGCGTGACTGTGTGCCAACCAAGAGACGACCTCCGCAGGTGTGTGTCACACAAGGCCTTGGAGGCCTAATCCTGACCTGCACGCAGGGATGTTTCAGGCAACATGGCTGGGTTCTTCACTTTGGCACAGCAGCACTTTTTTCTGGTGGGCACCATTTTAGCATCATCATTTTATTTGTATGCGCCTTTCCACAGTTAAAACAATGCTCAAGGTGGCTTGCCGTATGGGGAGGCAGTTAACTTTTTTTTTAAAAAAAATGCGCACCAACAGTCTTATTTGCTCCTGCATGTATATAAATATATATGTGTTGTTGAGTCGTTTAGACGGGTCCGACTCTTCGTGACCCCCTGGACCAGAGCACGCCAGGCCCTCCTGTCTTCCACTGCCTCCCGCAGTTTGGTCAGACTCATGCTGGTTCCTTCGAGAACAGTGTCCCACCATCTCGTCCTCTGTCGTCCCCTTCTCCTTGTGCCCTCCATCTTTCCCAACATCAGGGTCTTTTCCAGGGAGTCTTCTCTTCTCAGGAGGTGGCCAAAGTACTGGAGCCTCAGCTTCAGGATCTGTCCTTCCAGGGAGCACTCAGGGCTGATTTCCTTCAGAATGGAGAGGTTTGATCTCCTTGCAGTCCATGGGACTCTCAAGAGTCTCCTCCAGCACCAGAATTCAAAAGCATCAATTCTTCGGCGATCAGCCTTCTTTATGGTCCAGCTCTCACTTCCATACATCAGTACTGGGAAAACCAGAGCTTTTCCTATACGGACCTTTGTTGGCAAGGTGATGTCTCTGCTTTTTTAAATATATGCGCAAAGCTTAAATAAAAAGGCATTTTAGCCTCGATATTTTGGGGGTGGGGAGTGGAAATGACGACTTAAGGGGAGCTCAGAGAGAAGAAATGCGGTGGTCCCTCTGCAGCAGCGTAACTGGACGCCCGCATCTGCCCCTGCTGCAATCAAAACTTGTCTCATGTATCAGTGTCTACAGCCCCAGCAGATGCTGCAACCTTCCAACAGTTTGGCTTCATCCCCGGTGAAGGCGCACTCCTCCATTGTCCCCGAGACAGATGGGTGCCCAAAATCAGCTTCCCACATCTGCAAAAGCAGGCATGAAATAAAATGGGGGGGGGGGAATAAACCACAGGCGTGTGATTGTGTGGAAAGTAGCGACTGGAACTATGTATAGCATAGGCATAATGATTAAACAAGACATGGTTACAAGGCAAGGTAGCCTGTTATACCAAGGGAATGGCAATACAGTGGTACCTTGGGTTACATGCGCTTCAGGTTACAGACTCTGCTATCCCAGGTTAAGAAATTTGCTTCAGGATGAGAACAGAAATCGTGCAGCGGCGGAGCAGCGGCAGTGGGAGACCCTGTTAGCTAAAGTGGTGCTTCAGGTTAAGAACAGTTTCAGGTTAAGAACAGACCTCTAGAACAAATTAAGTTCTTAACCCAAGGTACCACGGTAAAAGTATCCAAATGCCCAAAGCCAGATTTGTTCATAGGTTGAAGGGGGGTGGTCCTCGACTGTGTTCCTTCTTGCTTACAAATGGGAAGGAAAAAAAGACCAAACAGGTATTAAATCATCCCCTTTGGAGCTTTGGCCCCTAAGGACTCTCAGCTGATTAGTTCGTTCCCCCTGTGTAGCAGTTCTATGTTCTTTGAGCTGAAATTTCCACATATCCGTAAAACAATGGCCTGCAGGGTCAATAGATGGCGTGGAGCGTTTTGCAAACTGGAAAGGCTGCCTTGAGCAATATCCAGCAGAGGATATATCTTGCCTGCAGCCAGTTCCACTTGTTTAATAATTTCAGGAGGAGCAACTTCCGGGTTATCCTGCTCCAGGAGAAAGAGACGGGAGCATCGCGGTGGCCACTTAACATGTTTGTTTTTGCAGGGGGAGGTTTCGTGGCCCAGGGGCCACTTCATCACGTGTGAGATAATGCAGCAGTGACAAGAGAGGCTCCTGGCCTTCACCCTTTGGGATTGGGACCCTCCATCCCCACTTGAAAATGCAAGGAGCACCCACAGGCCTCCCCTCCCTTGCCGCACGCCCAGGCAGTGCACACAGCCAGGCCGGCAGAGCTGGAAATGTCCACACCCAAACATTCAGAGCACCACTCCTGCCTTGCAAGAGAGCTGTCACCTTCGAAGGCGGAAGTGAAACCCAGAGAAGGAACCTGCAAGCCTCAAAGTATACCAAGCATGCCACACTGGGCAAGGCAGAGGGAAAGGCATTCTAGGTATGCTCAGAGGCATTCTCTGCTGCTGCATCACCTGCCCTAAGGCTGAAATCTGGAGCTGAAGCACGGCCTGGAGGAGAGCATATTCCTGGTGTGCGGTGTGGGCTCAGAGGTGCATCGTTCTTCACCACACGGCCACAAGCTCCACATAGCTGAGTCCAGGTGCTGGGGCTCAGCCACGGCTTTTCACTCTTCTCCCTGTTTAAACTCTCTATTTACAGTGGTCCCTTGGTTTTCAAATGCCTTGGTACTCAAACAACTTGGAACCCAAACACTGCAAACCCAGAAGTAAGTGTCCCAATTTGTGAACTTTTTCCGGAAGCCGAACATGCTCCATTTTGAATGTTGCGCTGAGGTCTTTTCTGCTATTTATTTTGCGTTTTTGTGGCTCTTTTTTTATGACTATGTGGAACCCAGTTCAGATACTGACTGATTGTGTGACTGCAGTACATTGATATTACTTTCATTTTATGGATAAATGGTCTCGTTAGATAGTAAAATTCATGTTAAATTTCTGTTTTAGGGCTTGTTTTTAAAAGCCTGGAATGGATTAATCCGTATTGCATTACTTTCTATGGGAAAGAGCGCCTTGGTTTTGGAACACTTTAGTTTTGGAACAGACTTCCAGAATGGATTAAGTTTGAGAACCAAGGTACCACTGCACTACCTTTAGTAAGCTAATTCCCTCCTGATACAATAAACTCACTGGGTGACCTTGGGGGCTGATCGTTGCCTCTCAGCCTACCCTCACAGGGTCCTTGCGGGGGTTACCGTATTTTTCGCTCTATAAGACGCACCAGACCATAAGACGCAGCTAGTTTTTGGAGGAGGAAAACAAGAAAAAAATATTCTGAATCCCAGAAGCCAGAACAGCAAGAGGGATCGCTGCGCAGTGTAAGCAGCAATCCCTCTTGCTATTCTGGCTCCTGGGATAGCTGCGCAGCCTGCATTCGCTCCATAAGACGCACACACATTTCCCCTTACTTTTTAGGAGGGAAAAAGTGAGTCTTATAGAGCAAAAAATACAGTAATTGAGGAGAGGGGGGAGAACCGTGCATTGTCTTATTAGTTTGCACTCCTGTCTCAGCAACATCCATGCTGGCTTGGACCACAGAATGGAAGATGGCAGGATCTCCCAGGATGTGCTCCATGGTGAGCTGGGTGCCAGCATCAGGCGTCACTGGAAGCCCAACTCTGCATTACAAAGATGTCTGCAAACGTGACATGAAGACTGGCGACATCAACCCCGCCGTGTGGGAATCCTTTTCAGAAGATCGCAGTGCCTGGAGACGGGCAGCCAAGTCCATAGCAATGACTAGAGAAGAAATGACCACCGGGAGGAGCGCAGAGAGAAGAAATGGCATGGTGCATCTGCAGCAGCTCAACTGTGGCATTCCCAAAGCAAAGGAAGGATTAGATTCTGATTAATAGAATACACGGGATGCGGGTGGCGCTGTGGGTTGAACCACAGAGCCTAGGACTTGCCGATCAGAAGGTCGGCGGTTCGAATCCCCGCGACGGGGTGAGCTCCCATTGCTCGGTCCCTGCTCCTGCCATCCTAGCAGTTCAAACGCACGTCAAAGTGCAAGTAGATAAATAGGTACCGCTCTGGCAGGAAGGTAAACGGTGTTTCCGTGCACTGCTCTGGTTCGCCAGAAGCTGCTTAGTCCTGCTGGCCACATGACCCGGAAGCTGTATGTCGGCTCCCTCGGCTGGTAAAGCAAGATGAGCGCCACAACCCCAGAGTCCTCCGCGACTGGACCTAATGGTCAGGGGTCCCTTTACCTTTACCTTAATAGAATATACACAAAGGCTTGACCAGCAAGATTCTGGGCGGGGTGCGTATAATAATAATTCCTGTCCACCCCTCGATCCAGGTCATTTTATTCACAAAAGAGCTTTTTACACAGTGTTTGTAAGAACCAATCAGATTTCCTCTGAGCATTTCAAAAACCCCACGTGGGACAAAGTTAAAGATTCAAACTACAAAGAGCTAATTTCCTACTTGAGCATGCATATGTAATTCAGAGTAAATAAAAGGAAACTCCGGAGGTCATAAACAGCAGTAAAGGAATGAAGGATGGGATGTATTTACCATCTCTTTGTGAACACTCTTCCTGGCCCTTAAGAACTATCTAAAGATTAACAAACTACCGTATTTTTCGCTCTATAAGACGGACCAGACCACAAGACGCACCTAGTTTTTGGAGGAGGAAAACAAGAAAAAAAATATTCTGAATCTCAGAAGCCAGAACAGCAAGAGGGATCGCTGGGCAGTGAAAGCAGCGATCCCTCTTGCTGTTCTGGCTTCTGGGATAGCTGCGCAGCCTGCATTCGCTCCATAAGACGCACACACATTTCCCCTTACTTTTTAGGAGGGAAAAGGTGAGTCTCATAGAGCAAAAAATACGGTACATCAAAGAAGCTACCTACTATCTTTTATGGCTCTGGATGCCTGATGAAGCAACTGGCAGCTGGGCTGTGTACGTGACTTGTCAAGCAGAGAGAAATGCAGAGGCTTGTGGGATTTGATCGGAAATGATTGTCCATGAATGGAACCCAGTCAACGCCATGCTTTCATCGCGGACACAACGGCTTGATGCATGTTTTATAATTCCTCATAGTAATCCCACCTGATCCCCACACTCTGGATATTTGCACTCCTACATCAACTGGGCACCTTCCTCTTCCCCAGCTGCAATAAAACATGTCTCCCGCGTCAGTCTCCCTAGCCACAGATATAGGTGCTGCAACCTTCCGGCAGTTTGACTTCACCCCTTGATGGCAGAGGAGCCGACTCCCAGGGGTGCTTTCCTCCTCACAAGACAGACAGATGCCAACCAATTATTATATGTGGGCCACCTTGAGCTCCTGGGGTGGGGAGGCTGTGTATGGGGAAAGTAAAATAAATGGTAAATAAAGCCCTGTTCCCCACAGATCACTTTTCAAGGCATCGGATCATTTTTCAAGGCCACCTGGATAAAGGTAGGCTGAGGTCTTCCTGTCGGGGAAGCCTGTGCCAAGAGTGTCATTGAAAAAGAGAGAAAGACAGGAAGACATAATCACATAATCACACAAAGCCCTGACTAGGCAAGGAAGTTGCTCAATGGCATCACCTGGTGGTTCTTTGCTTTCCCTAGAAAGTCACACAATGTTTAACTGTTTTTTAAAAAATTACCATTCCCCTCCCCTTAAGTTCTTTTTGGCCAATTTTTAAAAATTGATTTCCCATTATTTGTAACCATTTTTCACCAAATGAATACAAATGGATTGGCAGAGGGCCTTCTCGGTAGTGGCGCCCTTCCCTTCCACCAGACCTTAAGGAGATGAGCAATTGTATAACATTTAGGAAACGTCTGAAGGCAGCCCTGTAGAGGGAAGCTGTTTAAGGGTCAATGTTTTACTATGTTTTTATATATGCTGGAAGCCGCCCAGAGTGGTTGGGGCAACCCAGTCAGGTGGGCGGGGTACAAATTATTATTATTATTATTATTATTATTATTATTATTATTATTATTATTATTATTATTTTGCTGACTTAAAAGCTGACTTCCCACCCCTCAGACGTTCCCTCTGTTTTCCTTCCCTCTTCGCTGCTCTCAGTACAATAACTTTTCCAACTTTGGTTTCGAAATCCACTCATCCTTTCTCCCCGTACAATTACCAATTTATGCTATGACTTTTGTACGTTATTATAACCCGTCCTCAAAACAATTGAGTAAGAGTAAACCCAAGGAGTGCCAGGACTGGAAGCTGAGGAAACCTTAATCTATTTCAGCATTTCAACTTTTGTATCTTCCGAAGAACACTTGAGAATCTCTCTCTGTTTTACTGCTTTCTCCTTTGTAAACTCCTTCGAGGGTTCCTGTTATTTTTTGCAATCAAGCGGCGTGTAAGTATAAATGAATAAAAGGAAGGGGCTGTTCCTGAGGAGATGCTTTTCCTCCCCAGAACTGAGACTCTTTCCTCAGAAAACGGGGAGCCTTTTTCTCCTCAGAAGAGGCCGGGATATAATAATAATAATAATAATAATAATAATAATAATAATAATAATAATTTATTATTTATACCCCGCCCATTTATACCCCGCCCATATGAGGAGACGGAGCAGAGGCCAAGGAGGAGCAGCAGGCCTCCCTCCCTCCTCCCTCCGCCTGAGGCCTTTTCCCGCCTTTTTCTTCCCCTCAGAAAGTGCCGGAAGAGCGGCCCCTCCCCCTCTCTCCTCAGGCAAGGGAGGCGACCATCTCTTGCTCCCTCAGGAGGCCTTTCTTTCCTTCAGGGGGATTCCAAAGGTTCTTTATGAGGATTCAAAAGGTTCTCTTCCTCAGGGGCAACTTACTTACTTCATGACATTTCTATGCTCTTGATTGTGAGGTGTGTGTGTTTGTGTGGCAGTTTGGGAACAAGGAGGCCAGGCCCTCATCTCCATATGTCAACTTACAGATTTGAAAATAAGGGGTCAGCAGCCAAAATAAGGGATCAACAATTACTTTGATAAAATACATATTTTGTTGCATGCAAATGGCTTTAGATGCCTATGAGGTCCATCAATTACCATATAGCATATATTCAACACAAAAAAGGACCTAGAAAGGGCCCCGTTCCCTTCAGGAGCTTCTTTAAGAGACATCATCAACAAGGGACATGGCGCTGGGACAAGGGACTGTCCCGCCAAATAAGGGACGCTTGACAGCTATGCTCATATCCGGAGGCCTCCCAAACAGCCACAGTTTGAAATCCATTAATTCATGTACTGGATTTTGCCATGTATAAGACACCCCCTACTTTTGGGGACCCCAAATTTAGAAAATGGACATAGGCACTATCCATGTATAAGACGCCCCCAGATTTGTAACCTTATTTTAAAGTAAAAAAAACCCTAGTCTTATACACAGAAAAGGACACTAATTCCCTCAGGTGCCCATGAGGAGTTTTAGGGGGTCCCTGGCCAGAGGGTGCCTTGGGGTTCCCCTCCGGACTCAAACAGAAAGATCAGGGGCTTCTTCTGGTTTCCCTCAGCTTGGAAAACATCACATTTGCCTCTCTGTTCCCTCAGTTTCCCACTTCATGGGCCGAAGGAGCCCCTTAGAGTTCAATCTTCTGTACAATCTCATGTAACCAGAGTCGGAAGGGACCCCCGAAGGTCATCCAGCCCAACCCCTGCAATGCAGGAATCTCAGATAAAGCAGCCATGACAGGTGGCCACCCGTATGTGTCACTGGGCTGTGGCTTGTAGGCGCGGGGAGATACGACCTGCTTTTCCCTGCCTACATCTTGGCAGTTTGCTGTTAAATAAATGTAGCTTTAAATGTACAGTATAATAAAAATTTCTTCATTTTGTTCTTTGGCAGAGAGCTCCCCTGGAAAGTTTTGAACACGACTTTAATAGGATGGAGGAGGCCTTGCTCAATGGAGAGGAACGGCAGCCTGAGCTTTCTGGTAGTCCACTATAATATATTTCATTTCGTAAAAGATTACGAAATATTTTGCTCGGATCCTGCCTGAGGGTTTCCCAATAGAGGCATCCTGTTGGCCACTGTGAGAAGAGCTTGCTGGGCTTTGGTCCTTCTTATCTTCTGATGGAACCTCCAGGTCCAGGGGCAGTCTATCTCGATTGCTCAGTTATTTGGGGTATTTGGCCACTTGGAGGGCAGGAGGCTGGGCTGGATGGGCCCCCCTCTGCCCCGATCCAATAATAATATATAATAAATACATTTTATTTATACCCCGCCCTCCCCAGCCAAGACCGGGCTCAGGGCGGCTAACAACCAATAATAAAAGAAATTGATTGAAATACAACTTTAAAAACAAGATTAAAATACAACATTAAAACATTAAAATGCAGCCTCATCATAGGAGGAGAAAGGAAAAAAGAAAGGGGGGGAGGGAATCAAGTTGATTCCAAGCCAAAGGCCAGGCGGAACAACAATGCCTTACAGGCCCTGCGGAAAGAAATCAGATCCTGCAGGGCCCTGGTCTCATGAGACAGAGCGTTCCACCAAGTTGGGGCCAGTGCTGAAAAGGCCTTGGCTCTGGTTGAAGCCAATCTAACTTCCTTAGGGCCTGGGACCACTAGGGTGTTGCCATTTATGTACCTTGAGGCTCTCCGTGGGGCATACCAGAAGAGGCGGTCCCGTAGGTACGAGGGTCCTAGGCCGTGAAGGGCTTTAAAGGTCAAAACCAGCACCTTAAATCTGACCCTGTACTCTACCGGGAGCCAGTGCAGCTGGTAGAGCACTGGGTGAATATGCTCCCATGGCAGAGACCCCGTGAGGAGCCTTCTGCACCTGCTGGAGTTTCTGGGACAGCTTCAAGGGCAGCCCCACATAGAGCTAATTACAGTAGTCAAGCCTGGAGGTGACCGTCACATGGATCACTGTGGCCAGGTCGGGGCGGGAAAGGTAAGGGACCAACTGCTTGAGGCGGCGAAGGTGGAAAAATGTCGCCTTGGCTGTTGCTGTAACTTGCGCCTCCAAGGAAAGGGAGGCGTCAAGGATTACACCCAAACTCTTAACGGAAGGCAATGGCACTAATTGGGCCCCCGCAAGAGAAGGGAGTTGATCCAGCAGGCCCTTCTTATGTGGGGTGGAGGGAGACCATTGTCCAGGGGGAACAACTCTTCCCCCCACCATCCTTTTTTCCCCAAGCCCCATTGATTGACACCACAAAAGAAGGAGGAGGACGCTTTCCTCAGTTGCTTTATTTTCTCTCTCCCACCCCAGCGAATCGTTCACAATGTTGACCGCTTCGTCATCCATCCTCCTCCTCCTCTTCCTATATCATTTCTCTGGCAACTGACCGGTCGCTGTGCTTCCTTCCATATTGCACTGAAAATCTGATCAAGTAAAAGGCTGGATGGGAGAAGGGGGATGCGAGTGACCAAAGAGTTCCCCGTGGGCAGACCATGGCTGTGGGGCCAGAGTGACCCAAGGGAAGGAAAAACGGGGGGCAGTTTCCTGTCGCTTGCGCCCAGGGTGCATTGCTGTGGGTTCAGATGCATGGCATTGTGGGGAATCAGTGTTGCTACAGGTGTGCCTGTAAGGGGGGGGGGAGCACAGCCAGTCTGTAGAGAGGGGCAAACAGAACCACAAAGTTGGACGGGACCACAAGGGTCATCTAGCCGAACCCTCTGCAATGCAGGAATCTTTCGCCCAACGTGGGGCTCAAACCCCTGGCCCCGAGATTAAGAGTCTCATGCTCTACCGACTGAGCTGGAGATCAGGTTGTGGGCTGGTGCGGAAAGGGAGAAAGCGATTTCTCCAAAAGTGCTAGCCGTGGCCCCGACCTGCAGAGACGACGCAAGAACCTTGCAAGGCAGCCTCCTCTTGCACCAGCTGGCCTTGGCATCCAGACAGTGGTCAAAGGCTCCTTGCTGAGGGATGTGCTCCTGCAAGTTCTGCCTCTGTGGGCAACGCGAGTCCTCGGGGGCAGAAGCCCAAATACCCCCATGGGGCCCTGTTCCTCCTCCACGTCCTCCTATCAATGTCACCAAGGGGAGGCGCTGGTGTTCGAGGGGGCGGCAGCACCCCAGTCCTAAAGTGCAAGAGTAAGCAAGAAGAAGGCAGCACTGCAGCCCCCCTGCAAGTCACTGCAGCTCCACTGCCTCTTCCTGGATCTGGGCCCCTGGGGACACATCTTGTGCAAATCCAGCGTGCAGCGTCCTTCCTGTGGCCCTGTTTCCAGGCTTCTTCATGGCCGCTTCAACTGGGGCCGAGCGATCCGTCTCTGCAGCCGCAGTACGCAGGGAGAGAAGGAGAAAGCGGAAGAGTGAGGCAGGGTCAGTGCAAACGACAAGCACTTTTTGGGAACAGCCGTGCTCTGGATCAGAGCTAAGTCCACCTGCAGCAGCATCCGGATTCCAGCCAGATGCCCAGAAGAAAAGCCCTGAGCAGCTGCCATCCAACGGTAGACTGCTTCTGACCCTGGAGGCCACATTTCACTACCCAAAGTAGTGACAGATATTTGCAGTGCCAGGAATTTGGCGAACCCACCTGTGCCTCTAAGCCAGCGGCCTCCACCACCTCTTGTGGCAGGGAGTTCCATACACTGATTTTGCCACCACTGTGAAGGCAGACTTCCTGTCTTCTATTCTGAACCTCCCGCCTTTTCGGTTTGTGGAATGACCCTATATCACGAGATGCATACCTCTCGCACCCCATTTCCCCACGCCACCCAGAAACCTATCCTGTGCCCACTGGAACCCCCTGCCTGTTGCTTCTCCCCCTAATCTGAAAGGCACACAATCTTGTTATGTGTCCTTGCTTGGAACAGGCCTTGCAGCCCCCAGATTGTTCTGGCTGTGCTTTCTTGCACCCCACCCCAATCACCCTCTTTCCTTGTACCGGCAGGGACGTGTCCACTTTGTCCAGGCGGGGCTGGAAGGAGCCCTGGTCTGCGGTGGAGCTGTCTTGCTCGCTGCTCATGCTGCTGTAAGGGTCTTCTGTGCAAAGGGCGAAGGAGGGGGAGGGAGCATGTCAGTCATTTTTAAAGATTTGGTGCCCCTGTCCTCTTGCCCCTGTCCAGCCTCTCCACTTGCCCACCCAGACCTCTTCCAAGAAGGGAGGGACCGACAGAGCCAGCTAGAACTTGCATTATTTTTACAAAATGCATTTTCTAAGCTCTGGCAAGCAAAGTGGTCTTCCCTGGTGTGATAATGCAGCCCGTAATCAGGGCTGACGCTCATCCTCCCCCTCAGGTGCCTAGCGCTCCCTCTCAGAGCACAGAGTACATGAGAACCCCACATCTCATTTATTTATTTCTATTTCCTTCTCCTGGATCAGGGCAGGGTGGGGTGGCAGGGCATGGAAAGCCCTTCCGCCTGATTGCAGTGTGGGGACGTGGCTGTGTTTGACCTCCCCTCTTGCTCTCCCCTCCCCTTTCTTATTTCCTTATTTCTGCATGTGGGGTGGAATGTTTCTGTGCAACTTGAACCCCTCCTGTAACCCCAGACCACCTGTAATCCAATTAACGTGGTGCTTCCTTCCAGGGCAAGGCAAGGCGCACCCTCCGGGATGGAGTCTGGCAGCTGCCATGGAAACCCGGGCTTAACACCACCACCACCACCAAGACCTCCCCTTCCTGACCCAGGCCTTCTGCCACATACCACCTGCTGCAGCGCTGCTGCTTTCCATTGCTGGGGCACTCGGATCGAGGCCTTCAGGACGGGCCACCCACTCGGGCTCATTTTCGTACCACCTCTCTTCATCGGGAGGCAAATGCGTCAGCCTGGAAGTGGGAGACCAACAGAGGCCATCAGGGCAAAGATCTGTCCTTCAGCCCATTTCAAGGACAGCTTCCAGAGTCAGCGCCAGTTAAAACAGCAGAGACTGACCGGGACGCAGAGCAGACCGAGCTGACTGGACTTTGAGTGCCCAGCCCTCCTCCTACCTGTGTCCTTTCTCCCTCGGGCAACAGCGCCTCCAGCAGAGAAGCACGACCAAGACCAGGATGATCAGCAGCAGCACCGCCAGGCCCAGGGCCACCCCCACGGCCACCCCCACCTTGCTGATGCCCTGCTCACAGCGCCGGCCCACAAACCAGTAGGAGTCCGACTGCTCACAGCTGTGGGAGGAAAGGCAGCGTCAAAAACCGGCAAGGAGGCAGGTAATGGGGCCCAGGATGCCTGGGTTCTTTACGGGGTGGGGAGCAGGGGGTGTTTCTGATGCTGCAATTCGGGGGGGGGGGGGGCTGAGTGGCATCCAGGGCCCTAATCCAAGGCAGGAGCAGTGGTGACTGGTGCCCACGGGGAATTGCAGAAAAAGACAACATGCACATGGATGACACTGTTTTCTTAAAAATGACATTTAAATGGTTCCTACTAGCACATCTGGTAGGAACAGCCTATGGGCATGATTTCGCACCCCTGTGCCACAGGCCCAGATCCTTTCCCACCACCCACTTCACCCCCTGGCATGCTACTCACTAGCAACTGGGCCCCTCAGGGGTGACATAGCAGTTTCCGTTCACACAGCTGAAGGGGTCGGGGTGCCAAATGCTGCAGTTAGAGACACACTGGAGGCTGCCACTGATGTTTCGTGCCACGTAAAATTGCTGGATGTTTTTCGCCACCACGGAGGTGTTCTTGCATTCAGTTGACAGATCTGGAAAGGGAAAGGAAGGACTCATTGGGCGCCCTGAATACCTCCCTTCTTGTTCCTTATCCTACTTTCTTCCCCACCAACTATGATGGCGACTGATGGCCCTAGGATTAGCCTCTGTGCATCTCATATGTGACTGCACATGCAGACTCCTGGCAACATCTGTACCATCCAGCGGTGCCACAAGGTGTACGGGGGTTCATAGCATTTGTTTGCATGTGGTGGTCATGTTTTCTTCCTCATACGGCTCCACCGCCCCCATCCAGACAGCCCACTGCAACTCTTCAACATTAGGAGTGTGTTAAGCACACAGTGACCCCCTCTCACACCCCAGTCCTCACCTTCAGGGCTCAGGGGCACTTCTGTCACATAACGCTCTCCAGTAAACCAAAGTGAATCTGAAGGAGAGGGGGAAAGTAAAGGTGAGGCTTATGTAAGGGAGAAATCATGGGGAGGGGGAGCATCCAAGGGGAGGGACCTCTTCCCCCACCCACCAGCCATGTCTCCCTGCCACCAGAGTTGAAGGAAACACACTTCCTCTGCCATCCCTCCTATGTCCAACCAGCAACCTGACACTCATCTCTGCGTGGGCAAGGGTGAAGCAGTTGGGGCAGCTGCTGGTAACAGAGAGATGGGTCTGAACCCTCACCCCACAGCATGGATGGATAACACCAGGTTGCCTCTGATCAGGCATAAATAAATTGATCTGTTCCATATGGCAGTGAAATGGGAAGACTAGGGAGACATTGACTGGCTCCCTTTTGGAAAATGTTCCTCTGTTCCACACCATACAGGACAAACCCGGTAGGTGGCCTCAGATATGGCGCAGATGAAGTACATTCTATTCTTGATGCCTGTTTTTCTCTGGGTGATTTCAAAGGGGTAGCTCTGTCCCTAGTAAAACAGCATATGGTAATTGTTTGGTTCAGGAGATTGGGCGTGGGCTTGGACTCAGTGGAGCCACTCAACTTATGCAGAGAGGTGGCTCACCGGCCATCTCACAGCCTGTTTTTGGGTTACCACCTTGGGAGCCCAATCCGATGCATGTTGACTCAGGAGTACATGCAGTTGTGATGCTGGTGCAATTTACTCCAAATAAGGAAGGACAGAATCACAACCCTTGGATGACTTCTGCTTCCTCATGACAGCTGATCTGAAGACGTTTAATAAGAAGCCTTTCCTCCTACTCCATTAGATGGATGGGAATGTAGCGTTAAAGTCTGCAACATTGGTGCCATCTTTTGGCTCCTTCAGCTGCCAGCCAGAGCTTCCCATGAGAAGTGTCAGTTGTCTCCTCACCGTTGTCATTGGAAGTGTAATTTTTTTCCAGGGTCTGTTTGAGGTCCTTCACAGATTCATTGTAGGAAGCATTGAAGTCTGAGAAGTGAAGCTGCAGGAGCACCTCGTGGTCCACGATAATACTACCATTGCTGAGAAGAGGAGGCAGGAAGGAAGAGGGAGAAATCACTTAGCCACAACCCCAAAGGTGCTCTCAGCCAGCCTGATGTGAGGTCAATGATGGTAGTAGGGGCTGTCGCTTAAAGGGGTGTGGCCACTCACAGCAGGAGGCCCAGGAAATTGTGTGGCCCCAAGCAGCACCCTCCCTCCCATACTTGGCCCCCAGCTGTATCACTTCTGCGACTCACCTCAGCCGAAACACCTTTACACCATTGTACCCAGGAATGTCCGCATAGAAGATGTTCATCTGCAAAGAGAGAGAGGTCTCATCTCAGCTGCATAGACAGCAACAGTCGGAAGCACCAATCAACAGCAGGGCCTGCACAGAGGCAGCAGAGCAGCTGCTGTCTGCAAGCATCACCAGCCCTCTGTATCTACTCAGACAGAGCGTGGCTTTGAGGTGTGTGTGAGCAGTCCTAGAATCATAGAATTGTAGAGTTGGAAAGGACCTGAAGGTCATTTGGTCCAATCCCTGTCATAGACGCATTTCCACAGCAGCAGAAACAAGAAGAAATTCTGTGTAGGGTATGAACCATCAGATCTAAGCTACATATTGCATATACTCATCTGATAGCTACATTTCCACATCCGGATATTTAGGTGTTCCAAAGAAAGGAAATCGGACTGTTTCCAGATGTGCTAAGCGGACAAATCTCTGTTAATGAAGTTTACCACAAAGGAATGGCACGTTAACGGGACCCAGACTCAAAAGTAACAATAGGTCTGCCTGGAAGTGATCATTTTCCTGAGTGGGCATCCTCTATGCACTCCCAACCACCCCTCACCTGTTCCACAAAGATCTTCACGAATGAATTGAAGGCAGACGAGTTGTAAATCGCCATCTCTGGGCTGAACTTCCAATTCTTCACTGTTACAGAGACATTGATTGTGGCCACAACAGTCACTATGATCAGAAAGCACAGGAGTCATTAAACATGAAGGTACAGCCACAGTTTCAGATGTGAGGATAAGCACTTCAGGTGTCCATTGAGTCACAGTGATCATGGAAACAACATGAATCACCTATGGATCTACACCAAGTGTGCAGAGAAAGGGCATTGGTACAGGTTATGAAATACATGGTAACGTGCGTGTATCAGCTCAGTGTAGTCTACTCTTGCTGACAGGAACCCTCCAGGTCCTGAGGCAGGTGACATTCTTGTCCAGCTGCTGCTGCTATCAGAAGCTTTTTAAACTGCAGGTGTCAGGGTGATGCCACAGAAGCAACACACCATTTTGAAGCAAGCAAGTTGGCCATCTTTCCTTGAGAACCAGTTGAGGGCTCATCCACACTTCCATTTGCCTCTGCACTTTCCTTGGGAAAGTGTTTTATGCTGAATAGGAAGAAATGGCAATTGGTTTTTCCACAAAGAGCAGGTTTCCCAGGGGGAAACAGTGTAGCAAAGGCAGAACTGCTCAGACCTAGTAAGCATGCCTAGTAAGCACAGGACAAGCGGAAAACCCCACAGACCCCGACTTCCTAGGCATGTGCACAAGCCTGAGTAGATTGTATATACACCTCCTAAAGATACAACCAGTTTTATACACGGTTGGTATGGAAGTCATCTGCATCCAGAAAAGGTAACGTTCTAAATCAAAGCATGTCCATGGGTGGCTGGAATTTTCAAATCAGGCATTTTTCACAATCACGACTACACAACAGCCCAGTTGCATGGTGAAGGGAGCACAATGCTGCCATGCCCTTTATCTGTCTCCTGCCCCCCATCATGATCTTGTCAAAAGGGGTTGCGGCACTTAGGTAGCCCATCAAGAAACCCATCCACAAGAGTATTTTTTTTTCTCTTCTCCCCAGTCCTGCAAGTTGGATGCTTCTCCCAGTTAAGTTTACACAGGTTTGCCACCTCAGGTAGCACTTGGGAAGTGTCTTCCCATTGACACCTCCTGTCTCTTTGGGGTGAAAAGACACCTTGTGAGGATGAACCTGTCAGATGTCTGTGCAGTTGCAGGATAATTTGCAGTGGTAATGGGAACAACATGGATTGCCTTTGGATCCACATCAAAGAGTTCAGAGAAAGGGTGCTAACACAGGTGTGAAATGCACTGGAACCTGCCCGCACCTCAACTCAGTGTAGTCTACTCTGAGTGGCAATTACTCTCCAGGGCCTGAGGCAAACGAGGCTCTTGCTTATTGGCTGCTGCTTGTTGGCCTCTGTTTGTCTCCATAGACAATGGCAAGTGCCTCTGGGGTGAAGTTTAACTGTGCATTAGCAGCACCAAAGTATGGAGGCTCTGGGTTGGCCAGAAGACAAGAGCCCCCCCCCCCAGCCTCCCTGATGTAGTCCAAAGGAAAGCAGAGCAAGACGCTTTGCAATAGCTTGGTTGCAGGAGTTGCCAGGAGGAGGCGTATGAGGCACCATCCAACCCTCTTAAGGACTCTGCTCTGGGTTTGTGTACGGTTTACTCCTTAGCCTTTTCTTCTTCCAAAGATCTCCCACAAAACAGCAGCATCCAGAAAAGCCGCCATTCTATCTCTTCCCACATCCATGGGGGCTGCAAACCTTTCCCTCCTTTCTCAGTGTTGAAAGAAAGTTTAAATCTCACCATGGACAGAATTCCCTTTGCAAAGTGAGAGTGCAGGCAGGGTCCTCCAGATGTTGGGCCACAACTACTCATCCTCCCCTGCCATTGGCCATGTTTGCTGGGGGAGCTGGAAGCCCAAGAGAAGAACATCTGGAGGGCACCAGGCTACAGAAGGCTGTCCTGGCCCTAGGCTTCCATGGAAAAATGGTCAGCATGACAGAGAAGCAAGATCACTCCCAAGAGTGGCAGGTGGTCATTGGACTAAGGGGGCTACCCTAAATGGTCCCCTGGAGCCTCCTTTGCAAAGCCCAGGAAGCTTCTGCCCGGCTTAGGGAGGGAGGTGCAAGGCTCCGATGGGTCCAAGACCTGTCCTGTCATCTTCCCAAAGCCCATCTGGCTTTTGGAAGGAGGCAAGAGGCTCCAGTGTCCTGTCAGAGCCCTGGCACCTCCTTGGCAAAGCCTGGGAAGATTCTGCCTGGCTTAGGGAGGGAGGTGTGATGTTCACATCCGCAGTGTCAGGATGTCACATGTGTTACATCAACCCCCCACCCCTCACAAACTAGGGCCTCTGGCCCTAACTGTTGCCCTATGAAAAATTTCACTGCACGATACTGAGTCGTCCAACAATACAAAACCAAGTCTACAGCTTCAGAGCCATAGATACTGCCCACTCTTTTCAAAGGAAAATCCTGTGAGCAGGGAGTCTTGTACTAATAATGCTCAGACTTACCCACTTGGACTTCATTCGCTGCCTCTTCGCAACGTCGCCCAGTATAGGGAGATGGGCAGTGACAACGACCCCCGACAAGCACTCCTCCATTAAGGCACTTAAGAGGGACAGCTGTGGTGGAAGGAGCTGAGCAAGAGGAAGACAACAGAGCATAACCAAAATTTAAGTACGAGTTTACAAAGGAGCCCTCATATATGGCGACGATGTTGATGATCCAACCGTTTATATGCTGTACTGCTTAATGGTATTATTTCTAAGAAGTGTCCAGTGAGGGTTCAAGAGCGATACAAATGATCAATTAGATTTCATCAGAAAATCAAAAAGTGTTGCTTAAACTGCTTGCTGAAAACAACAAAGCCTTCACGGGTGCCTGAAGTTCACTAAAGAAGAGGTGTCAGCCAAGATGGAGTTCCACAGAATTGGGCCACAATTCTGAACACGCAGCTCCTGGGGGAGGGGTGAGCTGTGTGCCTGAGTCATGGGGGACCACTTAGAGCCACTCCTACAAAGACGGGAGTGATATAACAACGCATCAAGCGGTATCGAAGAAATCCTGGACTCGCGTTAAGGCACCGAAACGTATGCACAGCACATGTAAACTGTTAAGCCCTGGAATACTGTGCTGGGAGAGAAACATCATTTCCATATGGATATATAGATACCTACCAGAGGAGCTTGTAATCTGTGAATGAGTCGATGTGTGTCCACCACGAGTAGTGGTGGAAGGGGAAGATGTCTTTGTGGTGGTTATTTTCGTACTAGTATAAGCAGAAGGTGTTGTAGTTGCATTAGCAGAAGGTGTTGAAGTTGCATAAGTAGATGGTGTTGTTTTCAAATTTGTAGAAATGGATGTTTCGCTTGTTGTGCTTGGCGTCTCCCTAGAAAGGATAGGCAACAAATTTTCTTGGAATATTTTTTTTTTTAATGCATGTAACTATTCACCACTGATAGTGCTTACTGGACCCGCCTACGGGGAAGAGTTGACCCCACATCTCCACTCCCTCCTTCACCCCCTGGCATGCTACTCACTGGCATTTGGGCCCCTCAGAGGTGATATGGCACTTTCCACTCGCACAGTGGAATGGGTGGGGGTTCCAAGCACTGCAATTAGAGACACAATGAAGTGTGTTGTTGATGACCTGCGCCACATAATATGGCTGGAGGTTTTGTGCCACCACTGAGGCATTCTTGCATTCGTCCGACAGATCTGGGAATAGAAAAGGAGAGAATAGGGTCAGCAAAGGAAGAACGCAAATGTCTCACAACACCACATGCATGGGACTAGGAGAACAAAAGAGGAGCTTGGCTGCTGGATCATGCTGGATCATGAACATCATCATCATCATCTATTTATATCCCACACACCAATCCCCTCTCACACGCCAGTCCTCACCTTTAGGACTCAGGGGCACTGCGGTCACACGAGATGCTCCTTCAGTAAAGCAGAGTTTATCTAAAGGAGAGGGAGAAAGCAAAGGTGAGGCTTCTGAAAGGAAGAAATCACAGGGGAGGGGGGGCATCCATGGGGAGGGACGTCTTCTTCTACTCCCGCCCTCACTTGTCATGACTCCCTGCCACCAAGGTTGAAGGAAGCACACCTCTTCTGACAGGAAGCAACCTGATATTCATCTCCATGTGGGCATGGGAAAATCAGCTGGGGTTGGCTGATGTTGCAGGAGAGCTGCTGGGGTAAGAGAGAAGGGTTTGCACCCCCACTTCTCAGCATGGATAGATAACATAGGTGGCCTCAGATATGGCCTAACTGGGGCTCATTCTATTCTTGATTCCTGTTTTTCTCTGGAGTGAAATTGGCAGGCTGGGAAGACCTTGATTTCATTCCATTTTGGACAATAAGCTTTCGTACTGTTTCGTCTTGCTCAGTTTCAAAGGGATGCCTCTGTTCCTAGTAAAACAATGTAATTGTTTTGAACCAGGGGAGTCGGGGTGATTTGGACTCAGTGGAGCTGCTCAGGTTCTGCAGAGAGGTGGATCACCGGCCGCCTCACAGCCTCCCTTTGGGCTCCCAGTGTGACTGACAACCCCAGGCTTAACTCCTGACTACCACCTTGGGATCCCCATCCTATGCATGTTGACTCAGAAGTACATGCACTTGTGATGCTGGTGCAATTTGCTCCCAAATAAGGAGGGACAGAATCACAACCATTGGATGACTTCTGCTTCCTCATGACTGCCAGACCTTCCCACGAGAAGTGTCAGTGGCCTCCTCACCTTTGTCATTGGAAGTGCAATTCTTTTTCAAGGTCTGTGTGAGGTTCTTCATGGAAGCATTGTAAGAAGCATTGAAGTCTGAGAAGTGAAGCTGCAGGAGCACCTCGTGGTCCACGATAACACTACCATTGCTGAGAAGAGGCAGGAGGAAGGAAGAGGGAGAAATCACTTAGCCACAACCCCAAAGGTGCCCTCAGCCAGCCTGATGTGAGTCAGTGATCCAGTGTGGTGTAGAGCCAGTGTGGTGTAGTGGTTAAGAGTGGTAGATTCATAATCTGGTGAACCGGGTTCGATTCCCTGTTCCTTCACATGCAGCTGCTGGGTGACCTTGGGCTACTCACACTTCTCTGAAGTCTCTCAGCCTCACTCACCTCACAGAATGTTTGTTGTGGGGGAGGAAGGGAAAGGAGAATGTTAGCCGCTTTGAGACTCCTTTGGGTAGTGATAAAGCGGGATATCAAATCCAAACTCCAATGATAGTAGTGGGGGTTGTCGCTTAAAGGGTGTGGCCACTCACAGCAGGGGGCCCAGGAGATTGTGTGGCACCAAGCAGCACCCTCCCTCCCATACTTGGTCCCCAGCTGTATCTCTTCTGTGACTCACCTCAGCCGAATCACCTTTACACCCGTGTACCCAGGAATGTCTGCATAGAAGATGTTCATCTGCAAAGAGAGAGAGGTCTCATCTCAGCTGCATAGACAGCAACAGTCGGAAGCACCAACCAACAGCAGGGTCTGCACAGAGGCAGCAGAGCAGCTGTTGTCTGCAAGCATCACTGCCACCCCCATATCAGACAGGGTCTGTCTTTGAGGTGTAGGTCAGCAGTCCTAGAATCATAGAACTGTAGAGTTGGAAGGGACCTGAGTGTTATTGGGTCCAATCCCTGCAATGCAGGAATTTCCACGGCAGAAGAAGCAACAAAATACTCTACATGTAAACTAGTTTGTTGATCTGAGAAATACTAAACCCCCCATCCCAGCAGATTCTGGGTCCCTCCTGTGTGCTGAGTAGGGCCTCTCTATCCTGCTATGCTCCCTTAACTCCTCCACCCTTCCAACACACCTTTGGGGTATCTCCTGTGCTGGGCATGGCTAGTCGGTGGCCCTCCCCCAGTTGTTCTTGGACTCCAGTTCCCAGCAGGCAGACTGGCCAAAGGCATGGGATGATTATAAAGGCTGGAAGATGACCTTTGTCACTTTAACATTGATCTTTCAAAAGTGACAACTAGGAAGACGGTTCTTGGTGTGTGTATTAGGGTTTGAACCATCAGTTCTGAGCTACAAATTACAGAAACAGCTTTCTATACTCATCTGATGGCTCAATTTCTGAAGCTGGATATCCAGGTATTTCAAATGAGGGAAACTTGACTGTGTTTCCAGTCTAGATCTGAATGAACTTCACCGATGAGGAATGGAATATGAATGGCGCCTGGACTCAGAAGTCGCCAAAGGGTTTGGGTTTGGGTGTGAGTATTTTGCGGGGTGTCATCTCTCTGTGCACAACCAACCACCCCTCACCTGTTCCTCAAAGATCTTCACGAATGTCTGGAAGTCAGAAGAGCTGGAATTCGCCATCTCTGGGCTGAACTTCCAATTCTTCACTGTTACAGAGACATTGATTGTGGCCACAACAGTCACTGTGATCAGAAAGCACAGGAGTCATTAAACATGAAGGTACAGCTGCAGTTTCAGATGTGAAGATGAGCTCTTCAGGTGTCCATTGAGTTACAGTGATCATGGAAACAACATGAATCACCTATGGATCCACACCAAGTGTGCAGAGAAAGGGCGCTGGTGTGAAATACACTGGAATGTGTGCGTCAGTGTAGTCTACTCTTGCTGACAGGAACTCTCCAGGTCCTGAGGCAGGTGACATTCTTGAGGTCAGAGGGGTCCCCCAACTTGGTGGCCTTCAGGTGTCGTTGGGCTGCAATTACAAGTCCTCCCTGGCCACTGACCACGCTCACTGAGTCAGATGGGAGGACAGCCATGTCTGGAGAGCACAATGTTAGGGAAGGCTGGCTTGGGCACCCGTGTCTCAAGACTTCAACAGAGAAACATGCAGGTCATCAAAGAAGCAAAACCACTCCCAGCAATGCGAAACACAAAGTTTGAAGTCACAGGACCAAAAATGTTGCCCACCTAGAAAATTATTACACATACCCAGACATTCCTGAGCTTTTGTTTTCAAAGGAAGAGCCAGAGGGCAGGAGGCTTGTACTAATAATGCTCAGACTTACCCACTTGGATTTCATTCTTTGCCTCTTCACATCGCTGCCCAGTATAGGGAGATGGGCAGTGACAAAAACCCTCAACAAGCACTCCACCATTAAGGCACCCGAGAGGGACAACTGTGGTGGAAGAAGCTGAGCAAGAGGAAGAGAACAGAACAGAACATTAACGATATTTAAGAACAAGCCGATAAAAGAGCCCTCATATCAGGATCCAACAATATATATGCTGTAAAGCGGTTGTCAGGGGTTTAGGAGCAGAGGCAAGGGCAAGGGAGGAAACAGAGAGCGAAGGGGAGGAGGCAGAAGAAAAGATGAGTGATGACGACGACCCGAGATCTCCGAGTCTTTCCAGTGAATCAGAGGATTCACAGAAAGGAGCACCAGTGGCCAGGGCAAGGGGGGAGTCTAGGGGGGCACCCCAGGAAGATAGAGCCAGAGGGGACTCAGAGGAGAGCAGTTGGAAATCGGGACCAGCGTCACCGCCAGGGAGCAGGGAAGAGGAAGGGAGCCAGGGGGCAAGCGCTGGCAGCTCACCACAGGAGGGAGGGCACGAGTCAGGAGTGGCCACACCTCCATCGGGGAGCGAAGAAACGGTTAAGCGGAAAGTGGAAGGTTGGGCGCGCGCGCCAAGTTCAAATGCAGAGGAAGGCGGCGCAGTAAGCAGCCCGGAAAGGGAGCCAGGTCCTAAAGCCCGGCGCAAGGAGACAGGAGGGTCCGGGGGGTCAGCGTCAGAAGAATCCCGGAAGGAAGAGACCCCGGGGGGTAGAGGGACCCAGAGGAGGACAGTCAGGCGGAAAAGGTGGAGCCGGGCTAGGATATTAAGTTGGTGCACACGGGGCGGAGACTCAGACGGAGCTTCGCCGATCTAGCTACTAGACGTAGAGTTGCACGCAGCAGCTTGAGAATGGAAACTGTAACTCAATAAAGACTTTTACTTAATGATCGCTGGCTAGCGTGATCCTCTGTGAGCTAGGATCTTCAAGCAGCTCTGACAGTAAGCTCCGTCTCCCAATTGTGGGCATCTACAGCCTCGAGGAGGGGAGAGAAGCAGGTGCCTACCAGCGAGCTCACGAACGGCAGACGACATGACAGCTGAGCAGCAGATAGCGGAACTCAGAGAAGCAGTGTCACAACTGAATGCAGCGGCTCTCGCATCCAGGAAGAGAGAGGAGGAGGCAGCTGCCGCCTGCAGGGATCTCCAGGTCAGGTTAGACGTGCTTACAAAGCAGACACCCAGGCAGGAGGGAATTGGGTTGGCGAGACGAACAGGCGGTCTGGTCTCTCACTTCGATGGGAACCTGCAACAGTATCCCAACTTTAGAGCAGACGTACTGTGCGCACTGCAACTGCTGAATAAAGACTTTAGAGATGAGCAAGAGAAAGTGGGATTCATCATGTCCCATTTGCATGGGGATGCTAAAGCATGGCTGCGCAATTTATGGAGAGATAAGGATCCGGCGCTCCAAAATGCGGATGCCTTTATTAAAGCGATGGATGGGTGTTTTTTATCAAGCATTGACGTGGATCTTGCCCGGAAGGAGGTGCATGGACTAAGGCAAGGGAGGGCCAGCGTGAGGCAGTACCATGCCCGCTTTTTCGCTTTGGTCAGTGCCCTGGAATGGGACAGAGATTCGGCCCCTGTAAGAGACCTCTTTTGGGAGGGGTTGCACAGCTCGATTAAAGATGAGATCGCGAGGGGGGAGAGACCCCGGACCACCAAGGAGGTCGTTCAGAGGGCACTGGCAGTGGGGGTGCGGCTGGAAGAACGTCCGTGGAGCAGGGACGAAGGGCGTGGAGGGCGCGAACCAGCCAGGGGCTCCTCCTTCCTTCCCAGAGAAGCAGCGCGTGTGCAATCCACGCCTCCGCCAGGAGGAGGAGCGGAACCTATGGAGGTTGGAGGTGCAAGGGCTCAGTCAGCAACCAGAGCCCTAGCACCGGCAGCAGTGAAAGCGAAGCCTCCTAGAGGGAACAGGAAGTGTTACGTCTGTGAGGAGCCAGGGCATATGGCGAAAGAGTGTCCCCAGAGGCTCCACAAGCTCACTGCAGCCTCAGCAATGGTGACTGCAGCAACGCAGCAAGAAGGACCACAGCAGGGAAACGACGCAGTCTGGCTGGAGGAAGAGGCCCTGGGGCCCAGCCAGACGTGTTAGTGACGCAGTCCCCAGAGATTTTACAGCCCGTGAACCCCCTCCCGCCCAAACCAGTAGTGAGGCTCACCGCATCTCTCCAGCTGCCCAATGGAATCACCATGGACGTGCCAATCACCGTTGACTCGGGCAGCAATGCGGACTTTATAGGGCAGGACTTTGTCGACAAACACGCTATACAGTTGCTGCCGGCCACACTGCCCCTGCAGGTTGTCACGGTGGATGGCAGGGAGCTGCTCGGGGGGCAAGTGGTGAAGCAGACGCCACCGATGGTGATGCGACTTGGGAATCACAAGGAAATCATCAGCTTCAACGTCACTCAACTATCGGATACGCCCATTGTATTGGGAATGAGTTGGCTGGACAAGCACAGCCCAACGCTGGCTTGGTACCAGAGGCAGCTGATCTTCGGCTCTTCCTTTTGTGCTGAACACTGCATCGTGCCCCGGCAGGAAGGAGAGGAAGAGGAGTCACAGCTGCTGCTAGGCACGCTGCAAGCGATTCCCCACAAGTACGCGGAATTTTTGGAAGTTTTCTGCGAGAAGGAGGCAGACAGGCTACCCCCTCACAGACCATATGACTGCAAAATTGACCTGCTGCCGGGGGCGGCGCTGCCTAAAGGGAAACTGTATTCCATGTCAGAGGACGAACTGCAAGAACTCAAAGAGTTCATAGATCATAATTTGGAGCGCGGTTTCATCCGAGAGTCCAAGGCAGCGGGGGGCAGTCCTGTATTCTTTGTTAAAAAGCGAGACACGCCCCAAAAAAGACTGGTAGTGGACTATCGCATTTTAAACAATGGGACCAAGCCATCGGACTTCCCCATGCCCCGAATCGACGACCTCCTAGCGAAGGTGCGGAAGGGAAAAGTGTTCACCAAGTTAGACCTGCGAGGGGCGTACAACCTCATTCGCATGCGGGAAGGAGATGAGTGGAAGACGGCCATGTTCACGCCACTGGGGACCTACGAATATAGAGTTATGCCTTTTGGATTGCAAAATGGCTCCCACGTTTTTCAAGCTTTCATGCATCACGTGTTGGCGGGACTTCTCTACAAGACGTGCGTCTGTTTCTTAGATGACATCCTGATCTTTTCGGAATCGCAGCAGGAGCATGACGGACACGTCAAGGAAGTGCTGAGCAGGCTAAAGCAACATAGGCTCTACGCCAAGCTGGAGAAGTGCCAATTTGACGTGACGGAGGTGGATTTTCTGGGCTACAAGCTGTCTGACAAGGGGCTCGCCATGGACAGCGCCAAGGTTGGAGCGGTGTTGGATTGGAAGAGTCCACGCAACCAGAAGGAGGTCCAACGGTTTGTCGGCTTTGCGAACTTCTATCGCAAGTTTATCAAGGGCTTCGCTATGCAGACAGCGGCCATCACAGACACGCTTAGCTCCAAGAAAAAGAAGTTCATCTGGACAGAGCAGGCGGAGCAGTCCTTTCAGGCACTAAAGCGTCTCTTCGCGTCGGAAGAGCAGCTGCTTCATGTCAACCCCAGCAGGCCGATGAGGGTGGAGACAGACGCCTCGGACAGAGCCGTGGGGGCGGTCCTGCTGCAGAAGGACCCGCAGGGGGTGTGGCGACCGGGAGCGTTTTACTCCAGGAAGCTCAGCAAGTCCGAGCAGAACTACACCATCTGGGACAGGGAGTTGCTGGCCATTCATGCAGCGTTCAAAGCGTGGAGGCACTTCCTGATCGGCGCCAAGCACACGGTGCAGGTTTGCACGGACCACAAGAATCTGGAGCACTGGCGCACGGCACAGTTCCTAAACCAGAGGCAGATACGTTGGGCTGAGTTCTTTGCGAACTTCGACTTCCGCATAGAGTATGTCCCGGGGGACACTAACATCATGGCGGACGCTCTCTCCCGTAAGCCACAGTATCTGGAGGACGCAACGCCAGCGGCCGCCATGCACATCTTCGCACCAACAGTGTGGGCGTGCGCCGCGGCAACCGTGGACCTGGAGGCGGTGCGACGAGCGTTGCAGGATGACTCCTTCGCGCAAGCAAAGATGGCAGAGGTGCAAAGGGGCAAGGCAGCGGCCGACGGTTTCCAGCTACGAGATGGATTGCTCATCCGTAAAGGGGCCATCTACGTGCCGGGAGACGACCTTCGCGCCAAGGTGCTGCAGCAGCTGCACGACGCGCCCACGGCCGGGCACTTTGGCAAGGAGAAGACGGTGGAATTAGTAGCCAGGGATTTCTGGTGGCCTGGAATGAGAGGGGAGGTCGCAGACTACGTGGCGAGGTGTGACACCTGCCAGAGGGCCAAGCCAGTGCACAGACCGCCGGCCGGACTGTTGGAACCGCTGCAAACTCCGGTCGAACCTTGGGAAAGGGTGGCTCTGGACTTTGTCACGGATCTGCCCAGCTCGAGGGGCAAGACGGCAGTGCTGGTGGTGGTGGACCTGTTTTCCAAGATGGCACATTTCATTTCGTGTGCTAAGGTGGCCACGGCGGAGCAAACCGCCAAACTGTTCATAGACCACGTGTTCAAGGTTCACGGTCTGCCACGGTCTATTCTGTCCGACCGGGGGCGGCAGTTCATCTCGAATTTCTGGCAGAAGCTGATGGGCTTCCTGAACGTCAAGATCAACCTGGCGTCGGCGAGACACCCGCAGACCAACGGGCAAGCGGAGCGGGTCAATGCCATCATGCAGCAGTACCTGAGATGTTATGCAAATCAACAGCCTGCGACGTGGGTGGATTACCTGCCGCTTGCCGAGTTCGCCTACAACAACACGAAGCACGTGTCCACGGGGGTCACGCCGTTCTTCGCCAACAACGGGAGGCACCCCAGAACCTTCCCGGGACTGGAAAGAATGGGGGAGGGGGAGCCGCAGACAGCAGATGCGTTCGCGTCGGAGCTGCAGGAAGTCCACGATCAGCTGAGGCGCCACCTGGAGCTGGCCAAGCACGCATACAAGGTACAAGCGGACAAACACAGAAGGGTTGGCGAAGAGCTCCACGTGGGAGACTGGGTCTGGTTAGCAGCCCACGCAGTGCCGGCCAGGTCGTTGGCCAAGAAGAAACTAGGGCATAAGCAACTGGGGCCCTACCAAGTCGAAGAGCAGGTCAACCCGGTAGCTTTCAGACTGGCACTTCCGGAGGGTTCCAGAATGCATCCGGTGTTCCACAGATCGGTGCTCACTCCCTACAAGGCACCGCACAGGTTCCAGGAACCCGGAACGGCGCCGAGTCCGGTCAGAGACAGAACAGGGCACGCGGGAGTGGCACAGAAGGAGCGCATCAACGAAGTCACGGAGATTTTGGACTCCAGATGGGGGGAAGAGGGGGTAGAATACTTTCTCGCCAAGGAGGGCACCCCGGCCAGTGCGAACAGCTGGGTGCCAGGCTACGCCTTGGACGAACCTCTGCTCAAAGACGAGTTTCATGCCCTCTTCCCACATAGACCTATGCCAGCAGACTTTTTCGACGACTGGCTTTTCACGCCCACGCTTTCGGCCAGCACGTTCCGGGGGTTCGACTCGGACGAGGACCCGACACGAGACGTCCGTTCCCCGGAGGGGTCACCCTCGGGATCTGCATCAGAACCCTCGTATTGGTGGGACGATAGACCAGAGGAGCAGTTCCGCAGAAAGTGGCTGGAATGCCCAGGACGAGCAACGCCGCCAGGAGGAAGTGAGGGAGAGACGGACATGGACGTTTTCGGGGACGACCCTGGTTTCGAGCACGGCGGCACAGAGATGGAAGCGGAGGTGACCGTCGTCGACGAGAGCAGGGAGGAAGACCCGGGAGACTTCAGATGGAGGCCCGCCACGGGAAGCGAACGATATCCGACGTTCGTCCCTTTGCAACAGCAGCACCCAGCTCCAGCACCGGAAGGAGGGGAGGGGGGAATGGGGGGCTTCGAGGGGGGGATGGATGTCAGGGGTTTAGGAGCAGAGGCAAGGGCAAGGGAGGAAACAGAGAGCGAAGGGGAGGAGGCAGAAGAAAAGATGAGTGATGACGACGACCCGAGATCTCCGAGTCTTTCCAGTGAATCAGAGGATTCACAGAAAGGAGCACCAGTGGCCAGGGCAAGGGGGGAGTCTAGGGGGGCACCCCAGGAAGATAGAGCCAGAGGGGACTCAGAGGAGAGCAGTTGGAAATCGGGACCAGCGTCACCGCCAGGGAGCAGGGAAGAGGAAGGGAGCCAGGGGGCAAGCGCTGGCAGCTCACCACAGGAGGGAGGGCACGAGTCAGGAGTGGCCACACCTCCATCGGGGAGCGAAGAAACGGTTAAGCGGAAAGTGGAAGGTTGGGCGCGCGCGCCAAGTTCAAATGCAGAGGAAGGCGGCGCAGTAAGCAGCCCGGAAAGGGAGCCAGGTCCTAAAGCCCGGCGCAAGGAGACAGGAGGGTCCGGGGGGTCAGCGTCAGAAGAATCCCGGAAGGAAGAGACCCCGGGGGGTAGAGGGACCCAGAGGAGGACAGTCAGGCGGAAAAGGTGGAGCCGGGCTAGGATATTAAGTTGGTGCACACGGGGCGGAGACTCAGACGGAGCTTCGCCGATCTAGCTACTAGACGTAGAGTTGCACGCAGCAGCTTGAGAATGGAAACTGTAACTCAATAAAGACTTTTACTTAATGATCGCTGGCTAGCGTGATCCTCTGTGAGCTAGGATCTTCAAGCAGCTCTGACAGCGGTGATTTCTAAGAAGTGTCCAGTGAGGGTTCAAGAGAAATACAAATGATAGAATCAATTAGATTTCATCAGAAAACCAAAAAGTGTTGCCTAAACTGCTTGCTGAAAACAACAAAGCCTCTATGGGTGCCTGACGTTCAGTCAGGAAGAGGTCTCAGCCAAGAGGGAGTTCCACAGAATTGGGCCACAATTTTGAACACACAGCTCATGGGGGGGGGGTGAGCTTTGTGCCCGAGCCATGAGGGACCACTAAGAGCCACTCCCACAACAATGGGAGTGATCTAACAGGGATATAACACATCAAACAGTATTGAAGATATCTGAGACTCAAGTTGTTAAAGGCCTTGGAAATTAATACAATAACTTTGTAGTTGGCCCAGTATGGGCAGCTGTCAGGGAACTGACATCAGAGCAGAGGGGGGAGGCGAGGCTCCCAGATTCTGCCGGAGAGGGAACGAGTAAGGGAAGAGAGAGAACGTCATCTGGGGAAGGAAGTCCAGGTGACACCAGGAAGAAGGGAGAGGCAGAGAGCATCTCGGAGGTGAGGCTCCGAGACTCTTCCAGTGAAGTCAGTGAGGAGGATGGGGGACCACCACTAGGCACGCCCACTCTGCGCAGAAGGCTTCCGCGCAGAGAGGCGAGGCGAAGGTTGTCCGTTAAGGAATTCTTATGCTGGAGGAAATTTAGGAGACGCCCACTCACGGATTCTGCTAGCGACTGAGCAGCAGCGGCAAGGCTGCTCAGTCAGGGAAAGACACAACCGCCCCTAAGCAGTTTGGAACAGCTAGAGGTTCACACACAAGCAACCCCAATTCCCCTTGACAGCAGCATATGTAAACTGTTAAACACTGGAATACTGTACTGTGAGATAAACATCGTTTACATATGATTACACAGATACCTACCAGATGAAGTTGTAAGCTGTGAATTAGTCGATGTGCGTCCATGAGTAGTGGTGGAAGGTGAAGATGCCTCAGCGGTGGATATTTTCATAGTGGTATAAGCAAAAGGCGTTAATGTAGTGGGCAACAGTGTTGGGGTCATTTCTGATATGCTAGTAGTAGAGTGTGTGGTTATGGACTCAGCGATGGATGCAGATGATAATGTTGTGTTGGAAGTGCTTTGAGCTACAATAGTGGTGAAAGTCTCTCCACTTGTTTCAAGGGATGTCGATGAATGAGATGTTCCACTAGTGGCAATTTCTGTGCTAGCAGATCCATGATAGGCTGTGGAAGTTGTAAGCAGTGGTGAGCTCTGTTCTGGTGTACGGGTGGTGTTGGTGCTAGCAGATAGGATGGCTGTAGTTGTCTCAGAAGGCTCAGAACTGGAAGTAAAAGGGAAGATGGATGAAGTAGGTGTTGTGGTCTCACTAGTTGTGGCTGTAGTTTCAGAAGTCACCTCAATGGAGGTGACGGAAAATGTAGACTGAGAAGACAGCTGTTTTGTGGATGGTTGCTCAGTGGTGGAAGAACTAGTCATCACTGTGTACTCAGATGAGGTCCCTTCTGAGGTAGTCTGCTTCACGTGCTCAGTGGGTGGGTGGGTGTTTGAAGACAGGGTAGGTGCCGTTGTCTCAGAAGCCTCAGAACGAGAAGTTAAAGGAGTCATGGAATGAGTAGGCATTGTACTCTCACTTGTAGTGCTTGTAATTTCAGAGGTCAACTCACTGGAGGAGACAGACAATGTTGACTGAGAAGAAAGCTGTTTTGTGGATGGTTGCTCAGAGGTGAAAGAACTAGACATCACTGTGTACTCAGATGAGGTTCCTTGGGATGTAGTCTGCTCCATATGCTCAGTGGGTGTGTTTGTGCTTGAAGACAGGGTAGGTGCAGTTGTCTCAGAAGGCTCAGAACTAGAAGTTAAAGGGGTCATGGAAGGAGTAGGCATTGTACTCTCACTTGTAGTGCTAGTAGTTTCAGATGTCACCTCACTGGAGGAGACAGACAATGTTGACTGAGAAGACAGCTGTTTTGTGGATGGTTGCTCAGTAGTGGAAAAACTAGTCATCAGTGTGTACTCAGATGAGGTCCCTTCTGAGGTAGTCTGCTTCACGTGCTCAGTGGGTGTGTTTGCGCTTGAGGATAGGTTGGGTGCTGTTGTCTCAGAAAGCTCAGGACTGGAGGTGAAAGGGGTCTTCGAGGGAGTAGATGTTGTAGTCTCACTAGTTGTGGTTGGAGTTTCAGAGGTCACCTCACCAGAGGGGACTGACAATGTTATCTGAGAAGACACCTCTGTTATGGATGGTTGTTCAGTGATGGAAGAACTAGACATCACTGTGTACTCAGATGAGGTTCCTTGTGGTGTAGTTTGCTTCACCTGCTCAGTGGGTGTGTTTGTGCTGGAAGAAAGGGTGGGCGCAGTTGTCTCAGAAGGCTCAGAACTGGAAGTAAAAGGAGTCATGGAAGGAGTAGGTGTTGTAGTCTCACTAGTTGTGGTTGGAATTTCAGAGGTCACCTCACTAGAGGGGACTGACAATGTAGACTGAGAAGACAGCTGTTTTGTGGATGGTTGCTCAATGGTGGAAGAACCAGACATCACTGTGTACTCATCTGAGGTCCCTTGTGGTGTAGTCTGCTTCACCTGCTCAGTGGGTGTGTTTATGCTGGAAGAAAGGGTGGGCGCAGTTGTCCCAGAAGGCCCAGAACTGGATGTAAAAGGAATAATGGATGGAGTAAGTGTTGTAGTCTCATGAGTTGTGGTTGGAGTTTCAGAAGTCACCTCAATGGAGGAGGCAGAGAACGTTACCTGAGAAGACATCTCTATTGTGGACGGTGGTTCATTGGTGGAAGAATTAGACATCACTGTGTACTCAGATGAGGTTCCTTGTGGTGTAGTCTGCCTCAAGTGCTCACTGGGGGTGTTTGTGCTTGAAGACAGGGTAGGTGCAGTTGTGTCAGAAGGCTCAGAACTAGAAGTTAAAGGGGTCATGGAAGGAGTAGGCATTGTACTCTCACTAGTAGTGCTTGTAGTTTCAGAGGTCAACTCACTGGAGGAGGTAATGAATGTGGACTGAGAAGATGGCTGTTTTGTGGATGGTTGCTCAGTGGTGGAAGAACTAGACATCACTGTGTACTCAGATGAGGTCCCTTCTGAGGTAGTCTGCTCCACGTGCTCAGTGTGTGTGTTTTTGCTTGAAGATAGGAAGGCTGCAGTTGTCTCAGAGGGCTCAGGACTGGATGTAAAAGGGGTCATGGATGGAGTATGTGTTGTAGTCTCACTAGTTGTAACTGTAGTTTCAGTACTATGCTCCCTGGAGGAGGTAGTGAATGTGGACTGAGAAGACAGCTGTTTCGTGGATGGCTGTTCAGTGGAGGAAGAACTAGACATCACTGTGTACTCAGATGAGGTCCCTTCTGAGGTAGTCTGCTCAGTGGGTGTGTTTGCGCTTGATGATAGGCTGGGTGCAGTGTTCTCAGAAGGCTCAGGACTGGAGGTGAAAGGGGTCTTGGAGGGAGTAGATGTTGTACTCTCACTAGTAGTGCTTGTAGTTTCAGAGGTCAACTCACTGGAGGAGGTAATGAATGTGGACTGAGAAGATAGCTGTTTTGTGGATGGTTGCTCAGTGGTGGAAGAACTAGACATCACTGTGTACTCAGATGAGGTTCCTTGTGGTGTAGTCTGCCTCAAGTGCTCACTGGGGGTGTTTGTGCTTGAAGACACGGTAGGTAAAGTTGTCTCAGAAGGCTCAGAACTAAAAGTTAAAGGAGTCATGGAAGGAGTAGGCATTGTACTCTCACTAGTAGGGCTTGTAGTTTCAGATGTCAACTCACTGGAGGAGACAGACAATGTTGACTGAGAAGACAGCTGTTTTGTGGATGATTGCTCAGTGGTGGAAGAACTAGACATCACTGTGTACTCAGATGAGGTTCCATGTGGTGTAGTCTGTTCCACATGCTCAGTTGGTGTGTTTGTGCTTGAAGACACGGTAGGTGAAGTTGTCTCAGAAGGCTCAGGACTGGATTTAAAAGGGGTCTTGGAGGGAGTAGGTGCTGTAGTCTCACTAGTTGTGGTTGTAGTTTCAGAAGTAGTGGATATTTTCGTAGTAGTATAAGCAGAAGGTGTTGTGTTCAAATTTGTTGAAATGGATGTTTCACTTGTTGTGCTTGGAGTCTCCCTAGAACGGATAGGCAACAATTGTATTGGACTATTTTAGAAAAATGCATATAACTATTCACCACTGATAGTGCTTATTGGACCCACCTAGGGGGAAGAGTTGACCCCACATCTCCACTCCCTCCTTCACCCCCTGGCATGCTACTCACCGGCATTTGGGCCCCTCAGAGGTGATATGGCACGTTCCACTCACACAGTGGAATGGGTGGGGGTTCCAAGCACTGCAATTAGAGACGCAATGAAGTGTGTTGTTGATGACCCGCGCCACATAATATGGCTGGAGGTTGTGCGCCACCACTGAGGCATTCTTGCATTCATCTGACAGATCTGGGAATGGAAAAGGAGAGAGTAGGGTCAGCAAAGGAAGAATGCAGATGTCTCACAACACCACATGCACATGCACATGGGACTAGGACATGGGTAGGCAAACTAAGGCCCAGGGGCCAAATCCGGCCCAATCACCTTCTAAATCCGGCCCAATCGCCTTCTAAATCCGGCCCACAGATGGTCCAGGAATCAGCGTTTTTTTTACATGAGTAGAATATGTGTTTTTATATAAAATGCATCTCTGGGTTATTTTGAGGATATAGAAATTCATTATTTTTTCCCAAAATATAGTCCAGCCCCCCACAAGGTCTGAGAGACAGTCGACCGGCCCCCTGCTGAAAAAGGTTTGCTGACCCCTGGACTAGGAGAACAAAAGGGGAGCTTGGCTGCTGGATCATCATCATCATCATCATTATACATTTATACCCCACACACCAATCCCCTCTAACACGCCAATCCTCACCTTTAGGACTCAGGGGCACTGCAGTCACATCAGATGCTCCTTCAGTAAAGCAGAGCTTATCTAAAGGAGAGGGAGAAAGCAAAGGTGAGGCTTCTGAAAGGAAGAAATCACGGGGGGGGGGCATCCATGGGGAGGGACCTCTTCTTCTACTCCCGCCCCCACTTGTCATGACGCCCTGCCACCAAGCTTGAAGGAAGCACACCTCTTCTGACAGGAAGCAACCGGATATCCATATTTAGGTGGGCATGGGGAAATCAACTGGGGTTGGCTGATGTTTCAGCACAGCTGCTGGGGTATCAGAGAAGGGTTTGCACCCCCACTTCTCAGCATGGATAGATAACACTAGGTGGCCTCAGATACGGCCTAACTGAGGTGCATTCTTATTCTTGATTCCTGTTTTTCTCTGGAGTGAAATTGGCATGCTGGGAAGACCTTGATTTCATACCATTTTGGACAATAGGCTTTCGTACTGTTTCGTCTTGCTCAGTTTCAAAGGGATGCCTCTGTTCCTAGTAAAACAACGTAATTGTTTTGAACCAGGGGAGTCGGGGTGATTTGGACTCAGTGGAGCTGCTCAGGTTCTGCAGAGAGGTGGATCACCGGCCGCCTCACAGCCTCCCTTTGGGCTCCCAGTGTGACTGACAACCCCAGGCTTAACTCCTGGCTGCCACCTTGGGAGCCCCATCCTATGCATGTTGACTCAGAAGTACATGCAGTTGTGATGCTGGTGCAATTTACTCCCAAATAAGGAGGGACAGAATCACAACCCTTGGATGACTTCTGCTTCCTCATGACTGCCAGACCTTTCCATGAGAAGTGGCAGGCGCCCCCTCACCTTTGTCATTGGAAGTGCAATTCTTTTGCAAGGTCTGTGTGAGGTTCTTCATGGAAGCATTGTAAGAAGCATTGAAGTCTGAGAAGTGAAGCTGCAGGAGCACCTCGTGGTCCACGATAATACTACCATTGCTGAGAAGAGGCAGGAGGAAGGAAGAGAGAGAAATCACTTAGCCACAACCCCAAAGGTGCCCTCAGCGAGCCTGATGTGAGGTCAACGATGGTAGTGGGGGCTGTTGCTTAAAGGGACGTGGCCACTCACAGCAGGAGGCCTAGGAGATTGTGTGGCACCAAGCAGCACCCTCCCTCCCATACTTGGTCCCCAGCTGTATCTCTTCTGTGACTCACCTCAGCCGAATCACCTTTACACCCGTGTACCCAGGAATGTCCGCATAGAAGATGTTCATCTGCAAAGAGAGAGGTCTCATCTCAGCTGCATAGACAGCAACAGTCGGAAGCACCAACCAACAGCAGGGTCTGCACAGAGGCAGCAGAGCAGCTGCTGTCTGCAAGCATCACCAGTCCTCTGTATCTACTCAGACAGAGCGTGGCTTTGAGGTGTGTGTGAGCAGTCCTAGAATCATAGAACTGTAGAGTTGGAAGGGACTTGAGGGTTATTGGGTCCAAATCCTGCAATGCAGGAATTTCCATGGCAGAAGAAGCAACAAAAAACTCTACATGTACAAGATACTAGTTTGTTGATCTGAGAAATACTAAACCTCCCATCCCAGCAGATTCTTGGTCCCTCCTGTCTGCTGAGTAGGGCCTCTCTATCCTGCTGTGCTCCTTTAACTCCTCTACCCTTCCAACACACCTTTGGGGTATCTCCTGTGCTGGGCATGGATAGTCAGTGGCCCTCCCCCAGCTGTTCTTGGACTCCAGTTCCCAGCAGACAGCCTGGCCAAAGGGATGGGATGATTATAAAGGCTGGAAGATGACCTTTGTCACTTTAACATTGATCTTTCAAAAGTGACAACTAGGAAGACGGTTCTTGGTGTGTGTATTAGGGTTTGAACCATCAGCTCTGAGCTACATATTACAGAAACAGCTTTCTATACTCATCTGATGGCTTCATTTCTGAAGCTGGATATCCAGGTATTCCAAATGAGGGAAACCTGACTGTGTTTCCAGTCTAGATCTGAATGAACTTCACCGATGAGGAATGGAATATGAATGGCGCCTGGACTCAGAAGTCGCCATAGGGTTTGGGTGTGAGAATTTTGGGGGGTGTCATCGCTCTGTGCACTCCCAGCCACCCCTCACCTGTTCCTCAAAGATCTTCACGAATGTCTGGAAGTCAGAAGAGCTGGAATTCGCCATCTCTGGGCTGAACTTCCAATTCTTCACTGTTACAGAGACATTGATTGTGGCCACAACAGTCACTGTGATCAGAAAGCACAGGAGTCATTAAACATGAAGGTACAGCCACAGTTTCAGATGTGAGGATAAGCACTTCAGGTGTCCATTGAGTTACAGTGATCATGGAAACAACATGAATCACCTATGGATCCACACCAAGTGTGCAGAGAAAGGGCACTGGTACAGGGTGTGAAATACATGGGAATGTGCGCGTATCAGCTCAGTGTAGTCTACTCTTGCTGACAGGAACTCTCCAGATCCTGAGGCAGGTGGCATTCTGGTCCAGCTGCTGCTGCTGGTGGTGGTGGTGGTATCAGAAGCTTTTTAAACTGCAGGTGGCAGGGTGATGCCACAGAACTAACACACCACTTTGAATCAAGCAAGTTGGCCATCTTTCCTTGAGAACCAGTTGAGGGCTCATCCACATTTCCATTTGCCTCTGCACTTTCCTGGGGAAAGTGTTTTATGCTGAATAGGAAGAAATGGCAATTGGTTTTTCCACAAAGAGCAGGTTTCCCAGGGGAAAACAGTGTAGCAAAGGCAGAACTGCTCAGACCTAGTAAGCATGCCTAGTAAGCACAGGACAAGCGGACATCCGGAGGTGGCACCATCGGTAATGGCGGACTCCCTCTGATCCGGAGGGACCAGCTCTGCGGGAATCGGGTCTGTTCTGCTGCGGCGAAGCGGGGACCCTCGAAAAAATAACAGGCGGGTGAAGCCTGTGACCGTGGGACTCAGCGGGCACCTTTTGCGCCCCCCCAACTTGCAAAGGAGCCCGATTACGGGTTCCGGAGCGGAGCGGGGAAGCGGCGCGGTGCTGTGAGTCAATTGCTTCTTCCGTGGAGCGAAGCCGCACAGCCGTTACCGGAGAGCGCTGCCTTTTTCGGGTGACAATTTGGCTACAAAACAACTATCCGTGAGTAGGCTAATTTGGAAAACAAAGGATTAAAGAAGTAATTTGATACCGAAGCAGAGAGGCATAAACCGGAAGTCTGCCTTCCGTTCTTTGTAAATAGAGTAAAGCAATGAACTTGTAAGCGAAAACCTTGAAAGACGTTTGAAAAGAACTATAATTCTAACATCAAACAAGCGAATCCCCCCCCCCTCCATAATTGCAGGAGAGGAGGGGGGAAAGGTCTGAACTGTATTTCCCTGCAAAAAGAGAGAAAGGGAAGCTAAAATCCACCACTTGAAACCTGGGAACGGGTTGCCAGTGAACAGTAAATGCCGTACTGTGAATGTGCTGTTGGTGAAAGTACTCTTTGACAGCTAACTCTGCAAGTGAGATACAAGTGAGATACAATATTTCTGGCTGGCTTCTCCTGGTCTTAAAGTAACTGGAAAACAACTGAAATTGAAACTGTCGTCTTTTTTGTGAATTGGGGGATTAAAAGAAAAAAGGTTAATTATTTTAAGGCAACAACTTTTGACTGCTACTGTGTCCCCCTAGAGGAAGTTTGAAATTGTTACAATAACAGCTGGGCCAGGGGAAGTTTCCACTTCAAAACAAATTCTGATCGTGGGGTTGACCTTGGGCCTTATTTAGAGTGTTATGGCAGATGGAAAGGAGAAAATAGATTTGCTTCAGGAAAAAACGACAAGGTCTGGTAGATCATTTCGTCCAGATGTTGGGCTGCAGCGAAGAGCATCAACATCTGGTCCTCCTGGATTACCAACAGGAGCTGCATTGGTACAATCTAAACCCAAAGGAATGGCATCCGAAGATGTTTTCGCTCAGGCATTAGGTAAAATTAATGAATCTTTGGAAAGAATAAGTAAACAAGTAGCTGAAGCATCAGGTAAAATTGATCAAAATACCACAAGTATTAACAATTTGGGACAGAAGGTAAATACTAATACAGAATCTATTGAGAAATTACTACAGGAATCTACCTCGACCCGAAAGATAGCTGAAGAAGCAAAGGAAATAGCAACTGCTGTAAAAGAGAAGATACCACCAATACATAAACAACTTGAAGACCACAGGTCAATATTGTCTATGATTGAATTGAAGGAGAAACAAACAAATTTGAGGATCAGGGCCATACCCGAAATTGAAAAAGACAATCTTACTGACTTTCTTACGCAGGAATTTTCAGACTTTTGGAACCCAGATTTGGAGAAGGGAAACTTTAAGATAGTGAGTGCTTTTAGGCTTGGAAGAGGAGGGAAGAAGAACAGGGTGAGAGACTGTTTGATCCAGTGGCGTAGCGTGGCTTGTCAGCACCCGGGGCAAGGCAAGTAATTTGCGCCCCCTAACCCGTGGATTTGCGCCCCCTAACCCTAACCCCCAGATGTTGCGCCCGGTGCGGCCGGCCCCCCTGCACCCCCCACGCTACACCACTGCTTCCTGGCAGTTTTATTCTCTTGGCAAACCGCTTTTGTAGCTGTCAAGCGGTTTATAAATTTTAGGATTTTTTTTTTTTAAAGGGCATTTTCAGAAAAAGCTGCTCGTGGCTCTCAGCTGTTCCCTCTCAGCTGCTCGCTCCTAGTTTGTGGGAGGGTGGATTTAAGGCGTGACGCGGGGGGGGGGTTGCGTGCGAAGAAGGGCAACCTCTCCCCACTCCACCGCTTTGCTCCACCCTGGCAGGCAGGCTGGCAGGCTGGCTACACGCGATGCGCTCGGAGAGGGCCTCCGGATCGTCCCCCGGGCTGGGCAAGGGCTCGTTCTCACGCAGCGGCTGTTGCGCAGCCTCGCCGCCGCCGCCGCCCTTGCTCCTTCGTGTGCGGGGAAAGGCCGCCAGCAGCCCTGGGAGCGCCTCCCTCCGCGCCTTCACACGCAGCTGTGCCAGCCCAGCAGGCGGCTCCCATCCTCCCCGAGCCCCGGCCGGGCTAGCGGGGGTTGTGAGCCACCTGCAGGGAGCCGGGGGTCCTAGCAGGCTCCCTCGGAAGGTGGAGCGGGGCCCTCCTTCGCTGGAGGTTGGATGGCCAGCTGCGAGGAATTCTTAGCAGGCTCGCTCCACCTCCTCCTCCTCCCGACTTTGCAAGGAATTAGCAGGCTCGCTCCACCTCCTCCTCCTCCCGACTTTGCAAGGAATTAGCAGGCTCGCTCCACCTCCTCCTCCTCCCGACTTTGCTGCTGCTGCAGCTCGGCTTTTTTCCTCTACCGACGGCACACTGTGCCTTGCTGCTGCTGCTGCGCAGCTTTTTTCCTCTACCAACGGCGCGCTGTGCCTTGGAGAGGTTCCCGCTTCCTTGAGGGGGGCCGGCCAAACGCGCCCCCCAAAATGTTGTGCCCGGTGCGGCTGGCACCCCTGGCACCCCCACGCTACGCCACTGGTTTGATCACCCTCCGAACAAAAGAGGAGAGAGATAAAATCTTGAGTCTGCACTTCCAGAAGACTTTGGAAATACATCAGTCAAAAGTGGAGATATTTAAGGACATTCTGAAATATCTTCTGGACCTTAGATCCAATTATCGAGATTTGGTCGCCCTGTTGAGAAGCAACAGAATCATTTTTAGGTGGGAATTCCCCCAAGGCCTATCCTTCAGTTACAAAGGGAGAAAGATAAAAATAAGATCAGAGGACGACAAAGAAAGATTTTTGAGAGACCACGGAGAAGACCTGCAGAAAGAAGTTGGAGAAGAGTTAAGAGCACTAGAAAGAGGAGGAATTTTAGACATACCAAGACTACCTCCTGAATTAAAAGACTGCCTGGAGAAGGTGATACCACCGATAGAACAGGAACAGGCACTTGGTGCAGTTGGAGGAGAAGTAAAGTAACTACATCATGGCTCTGCAACTATTAAGCTGGAACTGTAATGGTCTGAACTCCCCTCATAAAAGGAAAACTGTGTTTCACTTATTAAAAAAGCAACAATTGGACTTGATTTGTTTACAGGAAACACATGTAACAAGGCTACACAGGAAAGTATTGATCAATAAAAGACTGGACCAGGAGTTTATTTCTTCGGACAAGGTTAAAAAAAGAGGGGTAGTGATTTATGCAAAGGAGAGACTATTACCGAAATTTATCTTCAAAGATGACTGTCAGGGAACTGACATCGGAGCCAGAGGCAGAGGGAAGGCTCTCAAGTGATGCTGGAGAGGGACCCAGCAGGGAGAGAGGCAGCTCAGCTGGGGAAGGAAATCAGCGCAACACCAGGGATAAAGGGGGGTAGATGGGGGAATCGGCGAGAGGGCTCCAGGACTCTTCACTGGACACCAGCGGGGAGAGCACGGGTCCTCCACTACCCACACGCTCCCTGCGCAGAAGACTTCTGCGCAGGGAGAGTAGGAGGAGACTTGGCGTCAAACAGCTTTTATGCTGGAAAAGGTTTAAGAAACGCCCACTGACGGATTCTGCTAGTGACTGAGGCAGCCACGAAGTGAAGGGCTGTCCAGACAGGAAAGGTTTAACAAGCCAACTTAGCCAGGAGTGGCGGTAACTTACGCATGAGCAACCCATATTCATCACAATGACCAAGGAAGATATGTGGCAACTGAAATTCAAACACAAGGAGAGAAATTTTTGATAGTAGGAGTTTATGCACCAAATGAGGGGAAATCTGAATTCTTTAAAAAGTTGCATGAGACTTTGATGGACTATTTGGATTATAATGTGATTTTGATGGGAGACATGAACGGAGTGGTATCTACACATATGGACAAGGCACAAAGACAGGTAGTCACTAAAGATGGCAGACTACCAAAAACCTTTTTTGAGATGACAGACAACTTGGACTTAGTTGATATATGGAGAACAAAGAATCCCTTGGCCAGAGAGGGAACCTTCTTCTCTGAAGCCAAATTGACATGGACAAGAATTGACCAAATATGGGTTACTAGAGCAGTGTTTCCCAACCGGTGTGCCGCGGCACACTACTGTGCCGTGAGACACCGGCTGGTGTGCCGTGGGAGGGAGGCGGGCGAGTCGGGCGGCGAGAGGCGGCGGCGGCGAGGATCCACGTCGAGCCGGGGGCGGCTCCGCGGTGGTGGTGCCGAGCGGCGGGGCAGCGCGCGCAAAAGGGAGGAGCGCGAGACAGCGGAGGAGGAGGAGGCCGGCATGTCCGGGCAGCAGCAGCAACAGCAGCAGCAGCAACTCCCGGCGACGGCTCCTCCTCCGCCCGCTATCGCCGCCACCACCACAACAGCCGCCGCCGCCTCAGCTGCCGCTGTCCCTCAGTCCCTCGCTCTGCTGCCTCCTCCCACCCCGGCAAGGGGAAGGGAAAAAACGCTCACTTTTGTGCGTCCCCCCCCGGCGTGACGCTGTGCGCTGACGTCACGGGGCGGGGCTTTAATGGTGGTGTGCCGCGAGATTTTTTTCCGGTAAACAGGTGTGCCGTTGCCCAAAAACGTTTGGGAAACACTGTACTAGAGGAATGGCTCCAAAGACAAGAAAAGTGGAAATTTGCCCAAAAACTTGCTCCGACCATAATGCTGTGAAGATGGAGATGAAACTAACACCAACTGGCTCCTTCAGATGGATGAATGATACAGTGGTGCCCCGCAAGACGAATGCCTCGCAGGACGGAAAACTCGCTAGACGAAAGAGTTTTCCGTTTTGGAGGTGCTTCACAAAACGAATCTCCTATGGGCTTGCTTCGCAAGACGAAAATGTCTTGCGAGTTCCTGCGGGGTTTTTTTCCTCCCCCCCCTTTTCTAAGCCGCTAAGCCGCTTATCAGCTGATCCGATAAGCCGCTAAAAGCCGCTAATAGCGCTAATCCGCTAATCCGTCAATGGGCTTGCTTCGCAAGACGAAAAAACCGCTAGACGAAGAGAATCACAGAAAGGATTCTTTTGTCTTGCGAGGCACCACTGTACCTTACTCAGAGATGAAGAAGTGATTAAGAAGGCCCAAAAAACCTTGAGAGATTATTTTGAGATAAATATTGTCAGGGGTTCAGGAGCAGAGGCAAGGGCAAGGGAGGAAACAGAGAGCGAGGGGGAGGAGGCAGAAGAAAAGATGAGTGATGACGACGACCCGAGATCTCCGAGTCTTTCCAGTGAATCAGAAGATTCACAGAAAGGAGCACCAGTGGCCAGGGCAAGGGGGGAGCCTAGGGGGACACCCCAGGAAGAAAGGGCCAGAGGGGGCTCAGAGGGGAGCAGTTGGAAATCGGGACCAGCGTCACCAACAGAGAGCAGGGGAGAGGAAGGGCGCCAGGTATCAAGCGCTGGAAGCTCACAACAGGAGGGAGGGCACGAGTCAGGAGTGGCCACACCTCCATCGGGGAGCGAAGAAACGGTCAGACGGAAAGTGGAAGGTTGGGCGCGCGCGCCAAGTTTAAATGCACAGGAAGGTGGCGCAGTAAGCAGCCCGGAAAGGGAGCCAGGTCCTAAAGCCCGGCGCAAGGAGACAGGAGGGTCCGGGGGGTCAGCGTCAGAAGAATCCCGGAAGGAGGAGACCCCGGGGGGCAGAGGGACCCAGAGAAGAACAGTCAGGCGGAAAAGGTGGAGTAAGGCTAGGGTATTAAGTTGGTGTACAGGGGGCGGAGACTCAGACGGAGCTTCGCCGGTCTAACCCTTAAGACGTAGAGCTGCGCGCAGCTGCTTGAGAATGGAAACTGTAACTCAATAAAAGACTTTTACAAGTGACCGCTGGCTAGCATGATCCTCTGTGAGCTAGGATCTGGAAGCAGCTCTGACAAATATGAATACCAATGTGGAAAAAAGAGTAATCTGGGACGCAAGCAAAGCTGTTATGAGAGGGTCCTTGATACAACAGAACGTATTAAAGAAGAGAATCCAAAATGAGAAGAAGGATAAGATATTGGAGAAAATAAAAGAAAGTGAAAAGAAATCGAGAGCAAAACCAAAGTCACAAGAGATTTTGAGAGAAATAAAGTTACACCAAGTACAATACATGAAAATGATGAATCAGGAGATAGAATGGAAAACCAAACAAATGAGACAAAAGACATTTGAGTCGGCTAATAAATGTGGGAAATTGTTGGCTTGGCAAATGAAAAAAAGACAAAAATTAAATACGGTTACTAACTTAGAAGTGGAAGGAAGGAACATACAGAACCCAGCTGAGATTAGAAACTGTTTCCAGAGGTACTTTAAACAATTATATACACAAGGGCCACAGAAAGAAATTGATTTAGATCGATTTTTGAAAACAAATGGATTACAAAAAATCTCCCAGGAAAATAAATTAATGCTGAACTATAAAATAACCGAACAGGAGATAGAAGGTGCCATTCAGAAAATGCAACTAGGCAAATCTCCAGGACCGGATGGACTGACCTCTAAATATTACAGATCCTTAAAAGAATGGTTAGTACAACCTTCGAAGGAAGTCTGTAACAAAATAATGGGTGGGAAAAGGGCACTAGAGTCGTGGAAAGAAGCGTATATTACACTTATACCGAAAACAGAGACTGAAAAGACTCAGCTTAAGAACTACCGCCCTATATCGTTACTTAATGTGGATTACAAAATCTTTGCAGATATTTTGGCTAAAAGACGAAAAAAGGTGTTAATGGAAGAGATCCATAAAGACCAAGCAGGCTTTCTCCCGGGTAGACATTTGTCTGACAATGTGAGAAATATAATCAACATTTTAGAAAAATTACAAGTGAACATAAATACTAAGGCAGTTTTGATATTTGTGGACGTGGAGAAAGCCTTTGACAATATTTCTTGGAGTTTTATGAAGAAGAACCTACAGGAGATGGGGGTAGGCCAAGGCTTTGAAAACGGTATAAGTACAATTTATTCAGAACAAAAGCCCAAACTAATTGTAAATAACGTGGTGACGGAAGAATTTAAGATAGAAAAAGGGACACAACAAGGTTGCCCAATCTCCCCATTGCTTTTTATATTGGTCCTGGAGGTTCTGCTGAATATGATTAGAAGGGACCAATTGGTTAAAGGTGTACAAGTCGGAGCTAAACAGTACAAATTGAGAGCATTTGCAGATGATTTAGTATTGACATTACAGGAGCCAGAATCTAGTACTAAAAGGGTTTTGGAACTGATTCAAGAATTTGGTCAGGCTGCAGGATTTAAACTGAATAAGTTAAAAACTAAGGTTTTAGAGAAAAATCTAACACTGATTGAGAGAGAGAGGTTTCAGAATGAGACAGGTTTAACAGTGGTTAAGAAAGTGAAATACCTGGGGATTAACATGACAGCAAAAAATGGGAACTTATTCAAAGACAATTACGAAAAACGTTGGGCTGAAGTGAAAAAAGATTTAGAAATTTGGTCAAATTTGAAGCTTTAACTGCTAGGCCGTATTGCTGCGATAAAAATGAATGTATTGCCTAGAATGTTGTTTCTGTTTCAAACTTTGCAAATTTTGGACAAAATGGACTGTTTCAAGAAGTGGCAGAGAGATATCTCTAGATTTGTCTGGCAGGGCAAGAAGCCTAGAATAAAATTTAAAATATTAACGGATGCAAAGGAAAGAGGTGGATTTGCCCTGCCAGACCTTAAACTTTATTATGAATCAGCAGCTTTTTGCTGGCTGAAGGAATGGCTGCTTCTTGAAAACAGACATTTTGGATTTAGAAGGTTTTAATAATGTATTTGGATGGCATGCATATTTGTGGTACGACAAGGTCAAAGCACATAAAGCATTAAAAAACCATATTGTCAGGAAAGCATTGTTTAATGTCTGGATAAGATATAAGGACTTATTGGAAAATAAAACCCCAAGGTGGCTGTCACCGATGGAAGCGAAAGCTCAGAAAAAGCTCAATATGGAGGTCAAATGGCCGAAATATTGGGAAATTTTGGAACAAGAGGGAGATAGACTGAAATTGCAGAGTTTTGAGAAATTAAAAAACAAAGTGCGAGACTGGCTTCATTTTTATCAGATAATGGAGGCATATAATTTGGACAAGAAAATTGGCTTCCAGGTGGAAAAATCGAAATTAGAAACAGAATTGCTAGAACCCAAAACTAAGATTTTGTCAAAGATGTATAACTTGCTGTTGAAATGGAATACACAGGATGAAACGGTGAAATCTGCTATGATTAAATGGGCACAAGATGTCGGACATAACATAATGATGGCTGACTGGGAACAGTTATGGACCACAGGTATGAAGTTTACGGCATGCAATGCCTTAAGAGAGAATATTATGAAAATGATATACAGGTGGTACATGACCCCAGTCAAGCTTGCAAAAATCTACCATTTGCCCGATAATAAATGTTGGAAATGTAAGGAAACTGAAGGTACATTCTTTCACCTTTGGTGGACGTGCCCAAAGATTAAGGCTTTCTGGGAAATGATATATAATGAACTGAAAAAGGTATTTAAATATACCTTCCTGAAGAAACCAGAGGCCTTTCTCCTGGGCATAGTCGGCCAATTGGTGCCAAAGAAGGACAGAACTTTCTTTATGTATGCCACAACAGCAGCAAGAATACTTATTGCAAAGTATTGGAAGACACAAGATCTACCCACTCTGGAAGAATGGCAGATGAAACTGATGGATTATATGGAATTGGCGGAAATGACTGGCAGAATCCGGGACCAGGGAGAAGAGTCGGTGAAAGAAGATTGGAAGAAATTTAAAGACTATTTACAGAAATATTGCAAAATTAATGAATGTTAGAATGATGTCAGAATGAAGTTAAGTGGTTTAAGCAGCAATGTTTTAAAGGTGTATGAAAAATGGATTATTAACAGGTGAGAACTCAAAGTTATATTACATTAAGTTAAAGGATTAAGATAAAAACAAAGAGGGAAAGAAATTGCTGAATTAATTAACTAACTGAACTGGAATACAAAAAAGGGAGGTGTGAGGAGGTCAGGGAAGCAAGGATATGAATATATGATATGGAAAGATTGATGGTGTTTTTTAAAAAAATGATTTTTATCTTTTTCTGTATTTTGTATTTTTCTTTTTTCTTTTATTTTTCTTTTTGTGTTTTTTTCTAATCTTTTTATTTATGTACTTTTTTTCCTTTGAAAACTTAATAAATATCATTAAAAAAAAAAAGCACAGGACAAGCAGACAACCCCACAGACCCAGACTTCCTAGGCATGTGGACAAGCCTGAGTAGATTGTATATACACCTCCTAAAGATACAACCAGTTTTATACACGGTTGGTATCGAAGTCATCTGCATCCAGAAAAAGTAACATTCTATATCAAACCATGTCCATGGGTGGCTGGAATTTTTCACTTCTTTCTCAGTATTCAGAGACACTTTCAGTCTCTTCATGGGCCAACTACCCTTCACAAGAGTGACAGTGCAAGCAAGTAGAGGTCAGAGGAGTCCCCCAACTTGGTCCCCTTCAGGCCTTGATGGGCCAAAACTTCAAATCCTCCCTGGCCATTGGCCACGCTAACTGAGGCAGATGGGACGACAGCCATGTCTGGAGAGCACAATGTTAGGGAAGGCTGGCTTGGGCACTCGTGTCTCAAGACTTCAACGGAGAAACACGCAGGTCATCAAAGAAGAAAGATTACTCCCAGCAATGTGAAACACACACTTTGAATCAGCAGGACCACAAATGTTGCCCACCTAGAAAATTGCTACACATATCCAGACATTCTTGAGCTTTGGTTTTCAAAGGAAGAACCAGAGGGCAGGAGCCTTGTACTAATAATGCTCAGACTTACCCACTTGGATTTCATTCTTTGCCTCTTCACAACTGTGCCCAGTATAGGGAGATGGGCAGTGACAAAAACCCTCAACAAGCACTCCACCATTAAGGCACCCGAGAGGGACAACTGTGGTGGAAGAGGCTGAGGAAGAGGAAGAGAACAGAACAGAACATTAACAATATTTAAGAACAAGCCGATAAAAGAGCCCTCATATCAGGATCCAACAATATATATGCTGTAAAGCGGTGATTTCTAAGAAGTGTCCAGTGAGGGTTCAAGAGAAATACAAATGATAGAATCAATTAGATTTCATCAGAAAACCAAAAAGTGTTGCCTAAACTGCTTGCTGAAAACAACAAAGCCTCTATGGGTGCGTGAAGTTCAGTCAGGAAGAGGTCTCAGCCAAGAGGGAGTTCCACAGAATTGGGCCACAATTCTGAATACACAGCTCATTGGGGGGTGACCTGTATCCCAGAGTCATGGGGCACCAGAAAGAGCCACTGCCACAAAGACGGGAGTGATCTAACAGGAATATAACGCATCAAACAGTATTGAAGAAATCCTAGACTCAAGTTGTTAAAGGCCTTGTAAATAAATACAATAACTTTGGAGTTGGCCCAGTATGGGCAGCATATGTAAACTGTTAAGCACTGGAATACTGTACTGTGAGATAAACATCATTTCCAAATGAATACACAGATACCTACCAGACAAACTTGTAAGCTGTGAATTAGTCGGTGTGTGTACATGAGTAGTGGTGGAAGGGGAAGATGCCTTGCTGGTGGAAAATGACAGTGTTGACTGAGAAGACAGGTGCTTTGTGGATGGTTGTTCAGTTGTGGAAGAACTAGCCACCACTGTGTACTCAGATGAGGTTACTTGTGGTGAAGTCCGCTTCAGGTGCTCAGTGGGTGTGACAGTGCTTGTGGATATGCTGGGTGCAGTTGTCTCAGTAGGCTCAGGACTGGGTATAGAAGGGGTGTTGGAGGGAGTAGGTGTTGTAGCCTCACTAGTTGTGATTGGAGATTCAGAAAACACCTCACTGGAGGAGGGAAAGAAGGTTATCTGAGAAGACATCTCTGTTGTGGATGGGTGTTCAGTGGTGGAAGAATTAGAAACCACTGTATAGTCAGATGAAGTCCCTTGTGCTGTAGTCTGCTTCAGGTGTTCAGCGGGTGTGTTTGTTCTTGTGGATAGGCTGGGTGCAGTTGTCTCAGTAGGCTCAGGACTGGGTGTAGAAGCGGTCTGGGAGGGAATAGGTGTTGTAATCTCACTTGTTGTAACTGTAGTTTCAGTACTATGCTCCCTGGAGGAGGTAGTGAATGTGGACTGAGAAGACACCTCTGTTGTGGATGGTTGTTCAGTGGTGGAAGAACTAGACTTCACTGTGTACTCAGATGAGGTACCGTGTGGTGTAGTCTGCTTCAGGTGTTCAGCGGGTGTGGATAGGCTGGTTGCAGTTGTCTCAGTAGGCTCAGGACTGGGTGTAGAAGGGTTCTGGGAGGGAGTAGGTGTTGTAATCTCACTTGTTGTAACTGTAGTTTCAGTACTATGCTCCCTGGAGGAGGTAGTGAATGTGGACTGAGAAGACACCTCTGTTGTGGATGGTTGTTCAGTGGTGGAAGAACTAGGCATCACTGTGTACTCAGATGAGGTCCCTTGTGGTGTAGTCTGCTTCAGGTGTTCAGCGGGTGTGTTTGTTCTTGTGGATAGGCTGGGTGCAGTTGTCTCAGTAGGCTCAGGACTGGGTGTAGAAGCGGTCTGGGAGGGAATAGGTGTTGTAATCTCACTTGTTGTAACTGTAGTTTCAGTACTATGCTCCCTGGAGGAGGTAGTGAATGTGGACTGAGAAGACACCTCTGTTGTGGATGGTTGTTCAGTGGTGGAAGAACTAGACTTCACTGTGTACTCAGATGAGGTACCGTGTGGTGTAGTCTGCTTCAGGTGTTCAGCGGGTGTGGATAGGCTGGTTGCAGTTGTCTCAGTAGGCTCAGGATTGGGTGTAGAAGGGTTCTGGGAGGGAGTAGGTGTTGTAATCTCACTTGTTGTAACTGTAGTTTCAGTACTATGCTCCCTGGAGGAGGTAGTGAATGTGGACTGAGAAGACACCTCTGTTGTGGATGGTTGTTCAGTGGTGGAAGAACTAGGCATCACTGTGTACTCAGATGAGGTCCCGTGTGGTGTAGTCGGCTTCAGGTGCTCAGCGGGTGTGTTTGTTCTTGTTGATAGGCTGGGTGCAGTTGTCTCAGTAGGCTCAGGACTGGGTGTAGAAGCGGTCTTGGAGGGAATAGGTGTTGTAATCTCACTTGTTGTAACTGTAGTTTCAGTACTATGCTCCCTGGAGGAGGTAGTGAATGTGGACTGAGAAGACACCTCTGTTGTGGATGGTTGTTCAGTGGTGGAAGAACTAGGCATCACTGTGTACTCAGATGAGGTCCCGTGTGGTGTAGTCGGCTTCAGGTGTTCAGCGGGTGTGTTTATGCTTGTTGATAGGCTGGGTGCAGTTGTCTCAGTAGGCTCAGGACTGGGTGTAGAAGGGGTCTTGGGTGGGGTTGGTGTTGTAGTCTCACTAGTTGTTACTGGAGCTTCAGTACTATGCTCCCTGGAGGAGGTAGTGAATGTGGACTGAGAAGACACCTCTGCTGTGGATGGTTGTTCAGTGGTGGAAGAACTAGACTTCACTGTGTACTCAGATGAGGTCCCATGTGGTGTAGTCTGCTTCAGGTGTTCAGTGGGTGTGTTTGTTCTTGTTGATAGGCTGGGTGCTGTTGTCTCAGTAGGCTCAGGACTGGGTGTAGAAGGGGTCTGGGAGGGAGTAGGTGTTGTAATCTCACTTGCTGTAACTGTAGTTTCAGTACTATGCTCCCTGGAGGAGGTAGTGAATGTGGACTGAGAAGACACCTCTGTTGTGGATGGTTGTTCAGTGGTGGAAGAACTAGGCATCACTGTGTACTCAGATGAGGTCCCGTGTGGTGTAGTCGGCTTCAGGTGCTCAGCGGGTGTGTTTGTTCTTGTGGATAGGCTGGGTGCAGTTGTCTCAGTAGGCTCAGGACTGGGTGTAGAAGGGGTCTGGGAGGGAGTAGGTGTTGTAATCTCACTTGTTGTAACTGTAGTTTCAGTACTATGCTCCCTGGAGGAGGCAGTGAATGTGGACTGAGAAGACACCTCTGTTGTGGATGGTTGTTCAGTGGTGGAAGAACTAGGCATCACTGTGTACTCAGATGAGGTCCCGTGTGGTGTAGTCGGCTTCAGGTGCTCAGCGGGTGTGTTTATGCTTGTTGATGGGCTGGGTGCTCTTGTCTCAGTAGGCTCAGGACTGGGTGTAGAAGGGGTCTGGGAGGGAGTAGGTGTTGTAATCTCATTTGTTGTAACTGTAGTTTCTGTACTATGCTCCCTGGAGGAGGTAGTGAATGTGGACTGAGAAGACACCTCTGTTGTGGATGGTTGTTCAGTGGTGGAAGAACTAGACTTCACTGTGTACTCAGATGAGGTCCCGTGTGGTGTAGTCGGCTTCAGGTGCTCAGCGGGTGTGTTTGTTCTTGTGGATAGGCTAGGTGCTGTTGTCTCAGTAGGCTCAGGATTGGGTGTAGAAACGGTCTTGGATGGGGTTGGTGTTGTAGTCTCACTAGTTGTTACTGGAGCTTCAGTACTATGCTCCCTGGAGGAGGTAGTGAATGTGGACTGAGAAGACACCTCTGTTGTGGATGGTTGTTCAGTGGTGGAAGAACTAGGCATCACTGTGTACTCAGATGAGGTCCCGTGTGGTGTAGTCGGCTTCAGGTGTTCAGCGGGTGTGTTTATGCTTGTTGATAGGCTGGGTGCAGTTGTCTCAGTAGGCTCAGGACTGGGTGTAGAAGGGGTCTTGGGTGGGGTTGGTGTTGTAGTCTCACTAGTTGTTACTGGAGCTTCAGTACTATGCTCCCTGGAGGAGGTAGTTAATGTGGACTGAGAAGACACCTCTGCTGTGGATGGTTGTTCAGTGGTGGAAGAACTAGACTTCACTGTGTACTCAGATGAGGTCCCGTGTGGTGTAGTCTGCTTCAGGTGTTCAGCGGGTGTGGATAGGCTGGGTGCAGTTGTCTCAGTAGGCTCAGGACTGGGTGTAGAAGGGTTCTGGGAGGGAGTAGGTGTTGTAATCTCACTTGTTGTAACCGTAGTTTCAGTACTATGCTCCCTGGAGGAGGTAGTGAATGTGGACTGAGAAGACACCTCTGTTGTGGATGGTTGTTCAGTGGTGGAAGAACTAGACTTCACTGTGTACTCAGATGAGGTCCCGTGTGGTGTAGTCGGCTTCAGGTGCTCAGCGGGTGTGTTTGTTCTTGTGGATAGGCTGGGTGCAGTTGTCTCAGTAGGCTCAGGACTGGGTGTAGAAGCGGTCTTGGAGGGAATAGGTGTTGTAATCTCACTTGTTGTAACTGTAGTTTCAGTACTATGCTCCCTGGAGGAGGTAGTGAATGTGGACTGAGAAGACACCTCTGTTGTGGATGGTTGTTCAGTGGTGGAAGAACTAGGCATCACTGTGTACTCAGATGAGGTCCCGTGTGGTGTAGTCGGCTTCAGGTGTTCAGCGGGTGTGTTTATGCTTGTTGATAGGCTGGGTGCAGTTGTCTCAGTAGGCTCAGGACTGGGTGTAGAAGGGGTCTTGGGTGGGGTTGGTGTTGTAGTCTCACTAGTTGTTACTGGAGCTTCAGTACTATGCTCCCTGGAGGAGGTAGTGAATGTGGACTGAGAAGACACCTCTGCTGTGGATGGTTGTTCAGTGGTGGAAGAACTAGACTTCACTGTGTACTCAGATGAGGTCCCGTGTGGTGTAGTCTGCTTCAGGTGTTCAGTGGGTGTGTTTGTTCTTGTTGATAGGCTGGGTGCTGTTGTCTCAGTAGGCTCAGGACTGGGTGTAGAAGGGGTCTGGGAGGGAGTAGGTGTTGTAATCTCACTTGCTGTAACTGTAGTTTCAGTACTATGCTCCCTGGAGGAGGTAGTGAATGTGGACTGAGAAGACACCTCTGTTGTGGATGGTTGTTCAGTGGTGGAAGAACTAGGCATCACTGTGTACTCAGATGAGGTCCCGTGTGGTGTAGCCGGCTTCAGGTGCTCAGCGGGTGTGTTTGTTCTTGTGGATAGGCTGGGTGCAGTTGTCTCAGTAGGCTCAGGACTGGGTGTAGAAGGGGTCTGGGAGGGAGTAGGTGTTGTAATCTCACTTGTTGTAACTGTAGTTTCAGTACTATGCTCCCTGGAGGAGGTAGTGAATGTGGACTGAGAAGACACCTCTGTTGTGTGTGGTTGTTCAGTGGTGGAAGAACTAGACATCACTGTGTACTCAGATGAGGTCCCGTGTGGTGTAGTCGGCTTCAGGTGTTCAGCGGGTGTGTTTATGCTTGTTGATAGGCTTGGTGCAGTTGTCTCAGTATGCTCAGGACTGGGTGTAGAAGGGTTCTGGGAGGGAGTAGGTTTTGTAATCTCACTTGTTGTAACTGTAGTTTCTGTACTATGCTCCCTGGAGGAGGTAGTGAATGTGGACTGAGAAGACACCTCTGTTGTGGATGGTTGTTCAGTGGTGGAAGAACTAGACTTCACTGTGTACTCAGATGAGGTCCCCTGTGGTGTAGTCGGCTTCAGGTGCTCAGCGGGTGTGTTTGTTCTTGTGGATAGGCTGGGTGCAGTTGTCTCAGTAGGCTCAGGACTGGGTGTAGAAGGGGTCTGGGAGGGAGTAGGTGTTGTAATCTCACTTGTTGTAACTGTAGTTTCAGTACTATGCTCCCTGGAGGAGGCAGTGAATGTGGACTGAGAAGACACCTCTGTTGTGGATGGTTGTTCAGTGGTGGAAGAACTAGGCATCACTGTGTACTCAGATGAGGTCCCGTGTGGTGTAGTCGGCTTCAGGTGCTCAGCGGGTGTGTTTATGCTTGTTGATGGGCTGGGTGCTCTTGTCTCAGTAGGCTCAGGACTGGGTGTAGAAGGGGTCTGGGAGGGAGTAGGTGTTGTAATCTCACTTGTTGTAACTGTAGTTTCAGTACTATGCTCCCTGGAGGAGGTAGTGAATGTGGACTGAGAAGACACCTCTGTTGTGTGTGGTTGTTCAGTGGTGGAAGAACTAGACATCACTGTGTACTCAGATGAGGTCCCGTGTGGTGTAGTCGGCTTCAGGTGTTCAGCGGGTGTGTTTATGCTTGTTGATAGGCTTGGTGCAGTTGTCTCAGTATGCTCGGGACTGGGTGTAGAAGGGTTCTGGGAGGGAGTAGGTTTTGTAATCTCACTTGTTGTAACTGTAGTTTCTGTACTATGCTCCCTGGAGGAGGTAGTGAATGTGGACTGAGAAGACACCTCTGTTGTGGATGGTTGTTCAGTGGTGGAAGAACTAGACTTCACTGTGTACTCAGATGAGGTCCCGTGTGGTGTAGTCGGCTTCAGGTGCTCAGCGGGTGTGTTTGTTCTTGTGGATAGGCTAGGTGCTGTTGTCTCAGTAGGCTCAGGATTGGGTGTAGAAACGGTCTTGGATGGGGTTGGTGTTGTAGTCTCACTAGTTGTTACTGGAGCTTCAGTACTATGCTCCCTGGAGGAGGTAGTGAATGTGGACTGAGAAGACACCTCTGTTGTGGATGGTTGTTCAGTGGTGGAAGAACTAGGCATCACTGTGTACTCAGATGAGGTCCCGTGTGGTGTAGTCGGCTTCAGGTGTTCAGCGGGTGTGTTTATGCTTGTTGATAGGCTGGGTGCAGTTGTCTCAGTAGGCTCAGGACTGGGTGTAGAAGGGGTCTTGGGTGGGGTTGGTGTTGTAGTCTCACTAGTTGTTACTGGAGCTTCAGTACTATGCTCCCTGGAGGAGGTAGTGAATGTGGACTGAGAAGACACCTCTGCTGTGGATGGTTGTTCAGTGGTGGAAGAACTAGACTTCACTGTGTACTCAGATGAGGTCCCGTGTGGTGTAGTCTGCTTCAGGTGTTCAGCGGGTGTGGATAGGCTGGGTGCAGTTGTCTCAGTAGGCTCAGGACTGGGTGTAGAAGGGTTCTGGGAGGGAGTAGGTGTTGTAATCTCACTTGTTGTAACTGTAGTTTCAGTACTATGCTCCCTGGAGGAGGTAGTGAATGTGGACTGAGAAGACACCTCTGTTGTGGATGGTTGTTCAGTGGTGGAAGAACTAGACTTCACTGTGTACTCAGATGAGGTCCCGTGTGGTGTAGTCGGCTTCAGGTGCTCAGCGGGTGTGTTTGTTCTTGTGGATAGGCTGGGTGCAGTTGTCTCAGTAGGCTCAGGACTGGGTGTAGAAGCGGTCTTGGAGGGAATAGGTGTTGTAATCTCACTTGTTGTAACTGTAGTTTCAGTACTATGCTCCCTGGAGGAGGTAGTGAATGTGGACTGAGAAGACACCTCTGTTGTGGATGGTTGTTCAGTGGTGGAAGAACTAGGCATCACTGTGTACTCAGATGAGGTCCCGTGTGGTGTAGTCGGCTTCAGGTGTTCAGCGGGTGTGTTTATGCTTGTTGATAGGCTGGGTGCAGTTGTCTCAGTAGGCTCAGGACTGGGTGTAGAAGGGGTCTTGGGTGGGGTTGGTGTTGTAGTCTCACTAGTTGTTACTGGAGCTTCAGTACTATGCTCCCTGGAGGAGGTAGTGAATGTGGACTGAGAAGACACCTCTGCTGTGGATGGTTGTTCAGTGGTGGAAGAACTAGACTTCACTGTGTACTCAGATGAGGTCCCGTGTGGTGTAGTCTGCTTCAGGTGTTCAGTGGGTGTGTTTGTTCTTGTTGATAGGCTGGGTGCTGTTGTCTCAGTAGGCTCAGGACTGGGTGTAGAAGGGGTCTGGGAGGGAGTAGGTGTTGTAATCTCACTTGCTGTAACTGTAGTTTCAGTACTATGCTCCCTGGAGGAGGTAGTGAATGTGGACTGAGAAGACACCTCTGTTGTGGATGGTTGTTCAGTGGTGGAAGAACTAGGCATCACTGTGTACTCAGATGAGGTCCCGTGTGGTGTAGTCGGCTTCAGGTGCTCAGCGGGTGTGTTTGTTCTTGTGGATAGGCTGGGTGCAGTTGTCTCAGTAGGCTCAGGACTGGGTGTAGAAGGGGTCTGGGAGGGAGTAGGTGTTGTAATCTCACTTGTTGTAACTGTAGTTTCAGTACTATGCTCCCTGGAGGAGGTAGTGAATGTGGACTGAGAAGACACCTCTGTTGTGTGTGGTTGTTCAGTGGTGGAAGAACTAGACATCACTGTGTACTCAGATGAGGTCCCGTGTGGTGTAGTCGGCTTCAGGTGTTCAGCGGGTGTGTTTATGCTTGTTGATAGGCTTGGTGCAGTTGTCTCAGTATGCTCAGGACTGGGTGTAGAAGGGTTCTGGGAGGGAGTAGGTTTTGTAATCTCACTTGTTGTAACTGTAGTTTCTGTACTATGCTCCCTGGAGGAGGTAGTGAATGTGGACTGAGAAGACACCTCTGTTGTGGATGGTTGTTCAGTGGTGGAAGAACTAGACTTCACTGTGTACTCAGATGAGGTCCCGTGTGGTGTAGTCGGCTTCAGGTGCTCAGCGGGTGTGTTTGTTCTTGTGGATAGGCTAGGTGCTGTTGTCTCAGTAGGCTCAGGATTGGGTGTAGAAACGGTCTTGGATGGGGTTGGTGTTGTAGTCTCACTAGTTGTTACTGGAGCTTCAGTACTATGCTCCCTGGAGGAGGTAGTGAATGTGGACTGAGAAGACACCTCTGTTGTGGATGGTTGTTCAGTGGTGGAAGAACTAGGCATCACTGTGTACTCAGATGAGGTCCCGTGTGGTGTAGTCGGCTTCAGGTGTTCAGCGGGTGTGTTTATGCTTGTTGATAGGCTGGGTGCAGTTGTCTCAGTAGGCTCAGGACTGGGTGTAGAAGGGGTCTTGGGTGGGGTTGGTGTTGTAGTCTCACTAGTTGTTACTGGAGCTTCAGTACTATGCTCCCTGGAGGAGGTAGTGAATGTGGACTGAGAAGACACCTCTGCTGTGGATGGTTGTTCAGTGGTGGAAGAACTAGGCATCACTGTGTACTCAGATGAGGTCCCGTGTGGTGTAGTCGGCTTCAGGTGCTCAGCGGGTGTGTTTGTTCTTGTGGATAGGCTGGGTGCAGTTGTCTCAGTAGGCTCGGGACTGGGTGTAGAAGGGGTCTGGGAGGGAGTAGGTGTTGTAATCTCACTTGCTGTAACTGTAGTTTCAGTACTATGCTCCCTGGAGGAGGTAGTGAATGTGGACTGAGAAGACACCTCTGTTGTGGATGGTTGTTCAGTGGTGGAAGAACTAGGCATCACTGTGTACTCAGATGAGGTCCCGTGTGGTGTAGTCGGCTTCAGGTGCTCAGCGGGTGTGTTTGTTCTTGTGGATAGGCTGGGTGCAGTTGTCTCAGTAGGCTCGGGACTGGGTGTAGAAGGGGTCTGGGAGGGAGTAGGTGTTGTAATCTCACTTGTTGTAACTGTAGTTTCAGTACTATGCTCCCTGGAGGAGGTAGTGAATGTGGACTGAGAAGACACCTCTGTTGTGGATGGTTGTTCAGTGGTGGAAGAACTAGACATCACTGTGTACTCAGATGAGGTCCCGTGTGGTGTAGTCGGCTTCAGGTGTTCAGCGGGTGTGTTTATGCTTGTTGATAGGCTGGGTGCTGTTGTCTCAGTAGGCTCAGGACTGGGTGTAGAAGGGGTCTGGGAGGGAGTAGGTGTTGTAATCTCACTTGCTGTAACTGTAGTTTCAGTACTATGCTCCCTGGAGGAGGTAGTGAATGTGGACTGAGAAGACACCTCTGTTGTGGATGGTTGTTCAGTGGTGGAAGAACTAGGCATCACTGTGTACTCAGATGAGGTCCCGTGTGGTGTAGTCGGCTTCAGGTGCTCAGCGGGTGTGTTTGTTCTTGTGGATAGGCTGGGTGCAGTTGTCTCAGTAGGCTCGGGACTGGGTGTAGAAGGGGTCTGGGAGGGAGTAGGTGTTGTAATCTCACTTGTTGTAACTGTAGTTTCAGTACTATGCTCCCTGGAGGAGGTAGTGAATGTGGACTGAGAAGACACCTCTGCTGTGGATGGTTGTTCAGTGGTGGAAGAACTAGACTTCACTGTGTACTCAGATGAGGTCCCGTGTGGTGTAGTCTGCTTCAGGTGTTCAGTGGGTGTGTTTGTTCTTGTTGATAGGCTGGGTGCTGTTGTCTCAGTAGGCTCAGGACTGGGTGTAGAAGGGGTCTGGGAGGGAGTAGGTGTTGTAATCTCACTTGCTGTAACTGTAGTTTCAGTACTATGCTCCCTGGAGGAGGTAGTGAATGTGGACTGAGAAGACACCTCTGTTGTGGATGGTTGTTCAGTGGTGGAAGAACTAGGCATCACTGTGTACTCAGATGAGGTCCCGTGTGGTGTAGTCGGCTTCAGGTGCTCAGCGGGTGTGTTTGTTCTTGTGGATAGGCTGGGTGCAGTTATCTCAGTAGGCTCGGGACTGGGTGTAGAAGGGGTCTGGGAGGGAGTAGGTGTTGTAATCTCACTTGTTGTAACTGTAGTTTCAGTACTATGCTCCCTGGAGGAGGTAGTGAATGTGGACTGAGAAGACACCTCTGTTGTGGATGGTTGTTCAGTGGTGGAAGAACTAGACATCACTGTGTACTCAGATGAGGTCCCGTGTGGTGTAGTCGGCTTCAGGTGTTCAGCGGGTGTGTTTATGCTTGTTGATAGGCTGGGTGCAGTTGTCTCAGTAGGCTCAGGACTGGGTGTAGAAGGGGTCTTGGATGGGTTTGGTGTTGTAGTCTCACTAGTTGTTACTGGAGCTTCAGTACTATGCTCCCTGGAGGAGGTAGTGAATGTGGACTGAGAAGACACCTCTGCTGTGGATGGTTGTTCAGTGGTGGAAGAACTAGACATCACTGTGTACTCAGATGAGGTCCCGTGTGGTGTCGTCGGCTTCAGGTGTTCAGCGGGTGTGTTTATGCTTGTTGATAGGCTGGGTGCAGTTGTCTCAGTAGGCTCAGGACTGGGTGTAGAAGGGGTCTTGGGTGGGGTTGGTGTTGTAGTCTCACTAGTTGTTACTGGAGCTTCAGTACTATGCTCCCTGGGGGAGGTAGTGAATGTGGACTGAGAAGACACCTCTGTTGTGGATGGTTGTTCAGTGGTGGAAGAACTAGACTTCACTGTGTACTCAGATGAGGTCCCGTGTGGTGTAGTCGGCTTCAGGTGTTCAGCGGGTGTGTTTATGCTTGTTGATAGGCTGGGTGCAGTTGTCTCAGTAGGCTCAGGACTGGGTGTAGAAGGCGTCTGGGAGGGAGTAGGTGTTTTAATCTCACTAGTTGTTACTGGAGCTTCAGTACTATGCTCCCTGGAGGAGGTAGTGAATGTGGACTGAGAAGACACCTCTGTTGTGGATGGTTGTTCAGTGGTGGAAGAACTGGACATCACTGTGTACTCAGATGAGGTCCCGTGTGGTGTCGTCGGCTTCAGGTGTTCAGCGGGTGTGTTTATGCTTGTTGATAGGCTGGGTGCAGTTGTCTCAGTAGGCTCAGGACTGGGTGTAGAAGGGGTCTTGGGTGGGGTTGGTGTTGTAGTCTCACTAGTTGTTACTGGAGCTTCAGTACTATGCTCCCTGGAGGAGGTAGTGAATGTGGACTGAGAAGACACCTCTGTTGTGGATGGTTGTTCAGTGGTGGAAGAACTAGACTTCACTGTGTACTCAGATGAGGTCCCGTGTGGTGTAGTCGGCTTCAGGTGTTCAGCGGGTGTGTTTGTTCTTGTGGATAGGCTGGGTGCAGTTGTCTCAGTAGGCTCAGGACTGGGTGTAGAAGCGGTCTTGGAGGGAATAGGTGTTGTAATCTCACTTGTTGTAACTGTAGTTTCAGCACTATGCTCCCTGGAGGAGGTAGTGAATGTGGACTGAGAAGACACCTCTGTTGTGGATGGTTGTTCAGTGGTGGAAGAACTAGACTTCACTGTGTACTCAGATGAGGTCCCGTGTGGTGTAGTCTGCTTCAGGTGTTCAGCGGGTGTGGATAGGCTGGTTGCAGTTGTCCCAGTAGGCTCAGGACTGGGTGTAGAAGGGTTCTGGGAGGGAGTAGGTGTTGTAATCTCACTAGTTGTTACTGGAGCTTCAGTACTATGCTCCCTGGAGGAGGTAGTGAATGTGGACTGAGAAGACACCTCTGTTGTGGATGGTTGTTCAGTGGTGGAAGAACTAGACATCACTGTGTACTCAGATGAGGTCCCGTGTGGTGTCGTTGGCTTCAGGTGTTCAGCGGGTGTGTTTATGCTTGTTGATAGGCTGGGTGCAGTTGTCTCAGTAGGCTCAGGACTGGGTGTAGAAGGGGTCTTGGGTGGGGTTGGTGTTGTAGTCTCACTAGTTGTTACTGGAGCTTCAGTACTATGCTCCCTGGAGGAGGTAGTGAATGTGGACTGAGAAGACACCTCTGTTGTGGATGGTTGTTCAGTGGTGGAAGAACTAGACTTCACTGTGTACTCAGATGAGGTCCCGTGTGGTGTAGCCTGCTTCAGGTGCTCAGCGGGTGTGGATAGGCTGGGTGCAGTTGTCTCAGTAGGCTCAGGACTGGGTGTAGAAGGCGTCTGGGAGGGAGTAGGTGTTCTAATCTCACTTGTTGTTACTGGAGCTTCAGTACTATGCTCCCTGGAGGAGGTACTGAATGTGGACTGAGAAGACACCTCTGTTGTGGATGGTTGTTCAGTGGTGGAAGAACTAGACTTCACTGTGTACTCAGATGAGGTCCCTTGTGGTGTAGTCTGCTTCAGGTGTTCAGCGGCGGTGTTTGTTCTTGTTGATAGGCTGGGTGCTGTTGTCTCAGTAGGCTCTGGACTGGGTGTAGAAGGGGTCTTGGATGGGGTTGGTGTTGTAATCTCACTAGTTGTTACTGGAGCTTCAGTACTATGCTCCCTGGAGGAGGTAGTGAATGTGGACTGAGAAGACACCTCTGTTGTGGATGGTTGTTCAGTGGTGGAAGAACTGGACATCACTGTGTACTCAGATGAGGTCCCGTGTGGTGTCGTCGGCTTCAGGTGTTCAGCGGGTGTGTTTATGCTTGTTGATAGGCTGGGTGCAGTTGTCTCAGTAGGCTCAGGACTGGGTGTAGAAGGGGTCTTGGGTGGGGTTGGTGTTGTAGTCTCACTAGTTGTTACTGGAGCTTCAGTACTATGCTCCCTGGAGGAGGTAGTGAATGTGGACTGAGAAGACACCTCTGTTGTGGATGGTTGTTCAGTGGTGGAAGAACTAGACTTCACTGTGTACTCAGATGAGGTCCCTTGTGGTGTAGTCTGCTTCAGGTGCTCAGCGGGTGTGTTTGTTCTTGTTGATAGGCTGGGTGCAGTTGTCTCAGTAGGCTCAGGACTGGGTGTAGAAGCGGTGTTGGAGGGAGTAGGTGTTGTAATCTCACTTGTTGTTACTGGAGTTTCAGTACTATGCTCCCTGGAGGAGGTAGTGAATGTGGACTGAGAAGACACCTCTGTTGTGGATGGTTGTTCAGTGGTGGAAGAACTAGGCATCACTGTGTACTCAGATGAGGTCCCGTGTGGTGTAGTCGGCTTCAGGTGTTCAGCGGGTGTGTTTGTTCTTGTTGATAGGCTGTGTGAAGTTGTCTCAGTAGGCTCAGGACTGGGTGTAGAAGCGGTCTTGGAGGGAATAGGTGTTGTAATCTCACTTGTTGTAACTGTAGTTTCAGTACTATGCTCCCTGGAGGAGGTAGTGAATGTGGACTGAGAAGACACCTCTGCTGTGGATGGTTGTTCAGTGGTGGAAGAACTAGACATCACTGTGTACTCAGATGAGGTCCCTTGTGGTGTAGTCGGCTTCAGGTGCTCAGCGGGTGTGTTTGTTCTTGTGGATAGGCTGGGTGCAGTTGTCTCAGTAGACTCAGGACTGGGTGTAGAAGGGTTCTGGGAGGGAGTAGGTGTTGTAATCTCACTTGTTGTTACTGGAGTTTCAGTACTATGCTCCCTGGAGGAGGTAGTGAATGTGGACTGAGAAGACACCTCTGCTGTGGATGGTTCTTCAGTGGTGGAAGAACTAGACTTCACTGTGTACTCAGATGAGGTCCCGTGTGGTGTAGTCGGCTTCACGTGTTCAGCGGCGGTGTTTGTTCTTGTTGATAGGCTGGGTGCTGTTGTCTCAGTAGGCTCTGGACTGGGTGTAGAAGGGGTCTTGGATGGGGTTGGTGTTGTAGTCTCACTAGTTGTTACTGGAGCTTCAGTACTATGCTCCCTGGAGGAGGTAGTGAATGTGGACTGAGAAGACACCTCTGTTGTGGATGGTTGTTCAGTGGTGGAAGAACTAGACTTCACTGTGTACTCAGATGAGGTCCCGTGTGGTGTAGTCGGCTTCAGGTGTTCTGCGGGTGTGTTTATGCTTGTTGATAGGCTTGGTGCAGTTGTCTCAGTATGCTCAGGACTGGGTGTAGAAGGGGTCTGGGAGGGAGTAGGTGATGTAATCTCACTTGTTGTAACTGTAGTTTCTGTACTATGCTCCCTGGAGGAGGTAGTGAATGTGGACTGAGAAGACACCTCTGTTGTGGATGGTTGTTCAGTGGTGAAAGAACTAGACTTCACTGTGTACTCAGATGAGGTCCCGTGTGGTGTAGTCGGCTTCAGGTGCTCAGCGGGTGTATTTCTTCTTGTGGATAGGCTAGGTGCTGTTGTCTCAGTAGGCTCAGGATTGGGTGTAGAAACAGTCTTGGATGGGGTTGGTGTTGTAGTCTCACTAGTTGTTACTGGAGGTTCAGTACTATGCTCCCTGGAGGAGGTAGTGAATGTGGACTGAGAAGACACCTCTGTTGTGGATGGTTGTTCAGTGGTGGAAGAACTAGGCATCACTGTGTACTCAGATGAGGTCCCGTGTGGTGTAGTCGGCTTCAGGTGTTCAGCGGGTGTGTTTATGCTTGTTGATAGGCTGGGTGCAGTTGTCTCAGTAGGCTCAGGACTGGGTGTAGAAGGGGTCTGGGAGGGAGTAGGTGTTGTAATCTCACTTGCTGTAACTGTAGTTTCTGTACTATGCTCCCTGGAGGAGGTAGTGAATGTGGACTGAGAAGACACCTCTGTTGTGGATGGTTGTTCAGTGGTGGAAGAACTAGACTTCACTGTGTACTCAGATGAGGTCCCGTGTGGTGTAGTCGGCTTCAGGTGCTCAGCGGGTGTGGATAGGCTGGTTGCAGTTGTCTCAGTAGGCTCAGGACTGGGTGTAGAAGGGTTCTGGGAGGCAGTAGGTGTTGTAATCTCACTTGTTGTAACTGTAGTTTCAGTACTATGCTCCCTGGAGGAGGTAGTGAATGTGGACTGAGAAGACACTTCTGTTGTGGATGGTTGTTCAGTGGTGGAAGAACTAGACTTCACTGTGTACTCAGATGAGGTCCCGTGTGGTGTAGTCGGCTTCAGGTGCTCAGCGGGTGTGGATAGGCTGGTTGCAGTTGTCTCAGTAGGCTCAGGACTGGGTGTAGAAGGGTTCTGGGAGGCAGTAGGTGTTGTAATCTCACTTGTTGTAACTGTAGTTTCAGTACTATGCTCCCTGGAGGAGGTAGTGAATGTGGACTGAGAAGACACCTCTGTTGTGGATGGTTGTTCAGTGGTGGAAGAACTAGGCATCACTGTGTACTCAGATGAGGTCCCGTGTGGTGTAGTCGGCTTCAGGTGTTCAGCGGGTGTGTTTATGCTTGTTGATAGGCTGGGTGCAGTTGTCTCAGTAGGCTCAGGACTGGGTGTAGAAGGGGTCTGGGAGGGAGTAGGTGTTGTAATCTCACTTGCTGTAACTGTAGTTTCTGTACTATGCTCCCTGGAGGAGGTAGTGAATGTGGACTGAGAAGACACCTCTGTTGTGGATGGTTGTTCAGTGGTGGAAGAACTAGACTTCACTGTGTACTCAGATGAGGTCCCGTGTGGTGTAGTCGGCTTCAGGTGCTCAGCGGGTGTGGATAGGCTGGTTGCAGTTGTCTCAGTAGGCTCAGGACTGGGTGTAGAAGGGTTCTGGGAGGCAGTAGGTGTTGTAATCTCACTTGTTGTAACTGTAGTTTCAGTACTATGCTCCCTGGAGGAGGTAGTGAATGTGGACTGAGAAGACACCTCTGTTGTGGATGGTTGTTCAGTGGTGGAAGAACTAGACTTCACTGTGTACTCAGATGAGGTCCCGTGTGGTGTAGTCGGCTTCAGGTGCTCAGCGGGTGTGGATAGGCTGGTTGCAGTTCTCTCAGTAGGCTCAGGACTGGGTGTAGAAGGGTTCTGGGAGGCAGTAGGTGTTGTAATCTCACTTGTTGTAACTGTAGTTTCAGTACTATGCTCCCTGGAGGAGGTAGTGAATGTGGACTGAGAAGACACCTCTGTTGTGGATGGTTGTTCAGTGGTGGAAGAACTAGGCATCACTGTGTACTCAGATGAGGTCCCGTGTGGTGTAGTCGGCTTCAGGTGTTCAGCGGGTGTGTTTATGCTTGTTGATAGGCTGGGTGCAGTTGTCTCAGTAGGCTCAGGACTGGGTGTAGAAGGGGTCTGGGAGGGAGTAGGTGTTGTAATCTCACTTGCTGTAACTGTAGTTTCAGTACTATGCTCCCTGGAGGAGGTAGTGAATGTGGACTGAGAAGACACCTCTGTTGTGGATGGTTGTTCAGTGGTGGAAGAACTAGACTTCACTGTGTACTCAGATGAGGTCCCGTGTGGTGTAGTCGGCTTCAGGTGCTCAGCGGGTGTGGATAGGCTGGTTGCAGTTGTCTCAGTAGGCTCAGGACTGGGTGTAGAAGGGTTCTGGGAGGCAGTAGGTGTTGTAATCTCACTTGTTGTAACTGTAGTTTCAGTACTATGCTCCCTGGAGGAGGTAGTGAATGTGGACTGAGAAGACACCTCTGTTGTGGATGGTTGTTCAGTGGTGGAAGAACTAGACTTCACTGTGTACTCAGATGAGGTCCCGTGTGGTGTAGTCTGCTTCAGGTGTTCAGCGGGTGTGGATAGGCTGGTTGCAGTTGTCTCAGTAGGCTCAGGACTGGGTGTAGAAGGGTTCTGGGAGGGAGTAGGTGTTGTAATCTCACTTGTTGTAACTGTAGTTTCTGTACTATGCTCCCTGGAGGAGGTAGTGAATGTGGACTGAGAAGACACCTCTGTTGTGGATGGTTGTTCAGTGGTGGAAGAACTAGACTTCACTGTGTACTCAGATGAGGTCCCGTGTGGTGTAGTCGGCTTCAGGTGTTCAGCGGGTGTGTTTGTTCTTGTGTTTAGGCTGGGTGCAGTTGTCTCAGTAGGCTCAGGACTGGGTGTAGAAGCGGTGTTGGAGGGAGTAGGTGTTGTAATCTCACTTGTTGTAACTGTCGTTTCAGTACTATGCTCCCTGGAGGAGGTAGTGAATGTCGACTGAGAAGACACCTCTGTTGTGGATGATTGTTCAGTGGTGGAAGAACTAGACTTCACTGTTGGCTCAATTGAAGTCTCAATTAGTTTAGTATGCGAGAAATGGTCAGTGTGTATGTTGTTACTTGAGGATAGGGTGGGTGTAGTTGTTAGAGAAGGCTGATGAATGGATGTAATAGAAGTCGTAGGTGAAGAATCCGTTGTCGTATTATTTGTTGTTTTTGAAGTTTCTGTCTTCAAGTCACTGGAGGAGACTGACATGCTTGACTGTGAAAACTCCTTTGTGGATGGTTGCTCAATGGTGGAAGAACTAGGCATCAATGTGGACTCAGTTGAAGTATCTTTTGGTGTAGCATGCGAGAAATGGTCAGTGGGTGTGTTGGTAATTGAGGATAGGGTCGGTGTAGTTGTGTCAGAAGACTGATGAGTCGTAAAAGGAGTCGTAGATATAGAACTTGTCTCTGTGGATGAAAAATATTTCCATCAATGACTTCTCTTTGTGGATTAATTAATAAATGAATTGCCTAAATCAGTATATCCAACGTGCAGGCCTCAACACACTCCCCAGTAAGAGATAGCCCCCAGGATAGTTTAAAACATAGAATCATGCAGCGGAATATAGGCTTCTATACCACTTCAGTATCTCATTTAGTTTGCTTATAGCACTACGCCATTTCTACCCCTTTTGTAATAAACAGACCACAGTAAGTTTAAAACAGCTTTCCTAGAAATACTTCAAAGGTCATCTTCACGCCTTCAGCCAAGGAGCAACAAGTAAACACAGGTAGAACATCTTGAGTTACACACGTAGAAAAATGTTTATAAGGACGCAGTGTGAGCCTGGAGCACCAGGCCAGACCTCCATTTGTTCCTGAGCTCACATAGTTGACCGAGTGAAGAAAGAAGCTTCATATCCTCCTTCTCTGGAGGTAATGGGGCATGACCCAAACGAGTCTAAGGATACAATTCCATGGTCGTATTAAATATTAGGTAGGCCAGGCTTGCTTGATATATTTAACTGCAATTTCCCACAGTCTCTACAGTTGTGTTTGGAGTCTCTGTAGTGAGCTTACTGGAAGGGACAGACAATGTTGACTGAGAAGACATCTTATTTGTGGATGCCTGCTCACTGGTGGAAGAGCTAGATGTCTCTGTGGGCTCCTTTGAGGTCTCTTCTTGTGTACTATGCCTCGAGGGAGGGAGGCTGAGGTAGGAGTTAACGACCAGCAGCAGTCAAAGTTAGCCCAGTGCAGATCCTAGGAGCTTGGGACCAGAGCTTGGGACCAGACCTCTCAAACAGGGGTGTTTGCAAGGGCATTTGGCAGGGGAGTTTAAGGGGGAGGCCCAGCATTCTGTCTCTTGATGTACAGAGGACCAGAGATATGGAGGACGAGGGAGCTGCTGCAGTGACCTGTTACACCTGTGCCATGTTTGCCATTCTGCCAGAGAACAAGCAACAGTACACTTGTAGCAAGTGCAAGCTGGTTGTCTTGCAGGAAGAGAAGTTGCAGCAACTTGAGGCCTGCCCAGCCACACCTCAAGCGACAGGACAACATGCAGAGTTACTTGATAGATCTGAGTTGACTGAGATTGAGCACCAAGAGAGATGCAGTGTCCCCAAGTGGGAAAAGATTGTCCATTGCAAGAGTCTAACCCCTGGAGGAATGTGATGCACAGAAGTAGGACAGTCACAAACCACACTTGGTCTTAGAGTTGCAAAATTGCCTCTATGCGCTCACCTTGGACACTGATTCTGGGCCAGAGGAGCTAGGACAGCAATTGCCAACCTCAGAAGACACGAAGGTGGCTGTGAAAGCTACAGTGTGCAGAACGATTATTGTCATCCCCCAGAGGAGAAAGAGACAGGAGGAGATGGATTTGAAGGAGTCTTTTTCCATTCTTAATCTAACCCCATCAGATCCAAGGCTACTGACCGTGGATGAGTATGCTAATGCCCTTGCTACCTTCCGTGGAGATGACAGTAGAGAAAGGGATTTGCAGCCTAGAGATGACAAGCTGGGAGGAAGGAGTAGGAAGTACTCAAACCATAAGTTTCCGGCCTTTGTAACTTATCCCAGCAATTTCAAAATAAGCTCCAATAAATAAGAGGAGAAGACTCAAGAAGAACAGAAGCAGACCCCAGGACACTCCAAGCAGCCTGCTACTCCCTACAGAAGGAGGAGGCGAGTTGTGAATGTTTAGTCTGGAAAAGAGGAGATTGGGAGCAGATATGATAGCCATCTTCAAATACCTACAGCTCATTTTCTGCTGCAGAGGGGAGGACCCAAATCAATGGATTAAAGTTACAAAAAATGAGATTACAATCAAGCATTAGGAAGAACTATCTGTTGGTAAGAGCTCATCAGCTGTGGAACGGGCTCCATTGGGAGGTGTGGACTCCCCTTCTTCAGAGGCTTTTAAGCAGAGGTTGGATGGCCATCTGTCATGGACGCTTTCATTGTGATTCCTGCCCTGCAGACGGTTGGACTAAACGAGTCCCGGGGTCCCATCCAAGTCTCCAATTCTTTCATTATTTGACCCCTTTTGGATTACTGTGTACAGTTCTTATCACCTCAAATGTGATATGGTAGATTTGGAAAAGGTTCAGACAAAGGCGACTGAAACAATAAAAGGGATGGAGTGAAAAGTCCCTATGAAGAAAGGGACTTTTTAGTTTAGAAAAGTTGAGTAAGAGGCAACATAATAGAAGTTTGTATGAATCATGCGTGGCATGGAGAAATTGGACAGAGGAAAGTTTTTCTCCACCTCTCTTAATGCTTGAACCTGGGGACATCAAAAGAAGCTGAATGTTGGAAGATTTAACACAGATAAATTTTTTTATTTCTATTTACACAGCACGGAGTTAAACTGTGGAACTCCCTCCCACAGGAGGCTGGGATGGCCGCCCACTTGGATGGCTTTAAAAGAGGACAGGGCAAATTCATGAAGGAGAGGGTTATCAATGGCTGCTAGCCAAGATGGCTTGGTTCTGCCTCCACATACAGAAGCACTAACGCTTCTGAATCAAGGACACAAGTATGGGATGGAGGGTGGACCTGGCTTGGCGGCAGAACAGGTGAAAGGGATCGAGGTGTCTCATTGGCTTCTCACAAGCTAACTCTAAGCCAGCAATGTGAAGCAGCTGCATAAAAAACTAACACAATCAAAGGCGACATAAACAGGCGCACACAATATCATAACAAGTCCAGACCGCAAGAAGCAATAGATCCACTCTATTCTATGCTTGTCAGGCTGTGTCTGGTTCTGGGTGCCACCTTTTAAGAAGGACAAAGTTGAAGGTGACCAGGATGGAAACAAAGACCATGGCTCAGTCGGTAGAGCATGAGACTCTTCATCTCAGGGTTATGGGTTCGAGCCCCACGTTGGGCAAAGGATTCCTGCATCGCAGGGGGTGGACTGGATGACCCTCAGGATCCCTTCCAACCCTATGAATTTATGATTCTACAGGGATTGACTGAAAGAACTGGTTAGGTTGGCCCCTGGCAAAGGGAAGGGGAAAGGGACTCATGGTGACAGCAGTCTCGTAATGCTTACAGGGGTGCCATGTAAAAGATGGCGCAGACTCATGTTTTCTGCCATTCCAGAAGAGCAGGACTAGTACCAGTGGGTGGAATTGGCAGGGAAATGGCAGATTCTGGATGAGCAAGAGCAGGAGCTTCCCAATGGCATGAGCTGCTTGGCAGGGGAATATCGAGTGCCTCAGGTGGTGATGGTGGGCTCCCAGTCACTGGAGGGGTATCAAGCAAAGAAGGGGCTTGTCAGGGACAAGCGACAGCTGCAGGACACATGAATGGCAGGTCTCCCACTGTAGGGTTTCACTAGCTGACCTCCTAGATCTCTTCCAATCCTAAAATTCTGTTATTCCAACTGTCAAGCTAAAAGAAGCTATGGACATTTTACAGCTACTGTTTAAAGTCTGTCGGGGGAAACTGAACACTCTGGTCACATATCCTGTGGAGACCAAATGTGGAAAGCGATGGCCTTGTCTGCCTGTTTCTGAGAATGTGCCTCCAGATCCTGGAGCTTTCGCTCTGCTTGATCTCTGTCTCTTGCCACCCTGGCCTCTTTCCAGAGGAAGTGCCAGATACAAATCCAATAATTAAAGACCTCGTTAAGAACAAGCACAGGCCCCGCTCCTTTCCCAGAGAAAACCCACTCTTTAGCTCTAAATCGGAACGGACAGCAATCCATGAAAAACCCAAATTCATATCGCGCAAGTGTCCCGTATTAAGCGGGGCATCCCAGGCTGACAGGAGCCTCACTGGCTTCCAATTCCAGTCCTGGGTGTCTTGTTTTGGCTCCTGTGCTCTGGCCGCACCAGAGAACGGGGCCAAAAAACAGAAGGAAAACTTCCTTGACCTGCACGTCTCCACTCGCGGCATATTTGTGGTGCTGGTGGAGGAGGCTGTGCTGGCGGGCACAGCTTCTTCCAAGACAGAGGAGGAGGAGGAGGAGGCCCCAGACAAAGGTACAAGGGGGACAGGGAGGAGGGAGAGTGGGGTGGGCAACAGCCCATGTTATTATTGCCTTTACACCCTGTCTTTTCTCTAAGAAGCTCAAGGTGATGACCCCACACCTCCCTCCTCTCCTTTTGGCCTTACAGACACACTCTGACGCAGGTTAGGCTGTGAGGGAACGTGGCTGGCCCAAGATCGCCCAGGGGGCTACAAGGCTGAGGGGGGATTTGAATCCTGGTCTCTCCCAGGCCCTAGCCCGGCTTCCTGACCGCCTCCACCGCCACCGGCTGAGAGGTCCTGAGCCTTCAGCCTCCTGCAGCCGTTCTTTCTGCCTCAATGTCAGATATGTGGAGGATAAAACTAGGTGTGACTTGTGACAACACCCAATCTGGGTCCTGCCAGTTGCCTATAAAGGCGGGGGGAGGGGGCATGGACGCCGCAACGTGAGTCCCCTGCCGCCCGTGTCTTTTATCACCTGAAACCGCCTTTAAATAAACAAATAAAGTTCTTGTTCTTTCCTGTGGTTACTCCGGGACTTGAAGTTCCACCAGGTGGAAATTGGCATTTGCAGAACAGAAGGACAGTGGCTGTGGCTGGATGGACTCAGGTAGGGAGAACCTTAGCTTCCACCCACCCACTCTCACAGCACTGTCAGCCACCCCCACAAATTTGGCCCACAGGGACCTCCCCCCCCCCCACACACACATTCAGGCAGAATTCAGGGCTTGCCCACACTTGCCCCATGCCTACAAAGCACGGGTCCGAGAGGTTTTCTGCTTCTTTCGTGTTTTCTAGGAACGAGTCTGAGCAGTTTTCCATTTCCTTCTCCTTACTGCTGAATCGGCACAAACGTCAATCTGAGGAAAACCCAATGGACGTTTGTTCCAACTGAGCAGTAAAGAGCAAGTTTTCCCTGGTTGGGGGTGGGTGGGAGTGGTGGGGGAAGCGGAAGTGCGGACGATCCCTCAGCTGTCCACCAGCAAGTCAAGTTTGCGTCTTTACAGTTCATTGATAGCTCCTGTGCAGAAAACCTTCTTCCCCGGCAGATGGGAATGTTTGCAATGAGGAAAGTGGCAGGGAACAAAGGTGACCAAACATTCTTTGAGGATTGGAAACCTTTTGTAGAATATCTAAAGAACTATTATAAATTGCATGGAAACATGGGCAGGATTTGAAATATGAGCAACAGTGGAAATACATTAAGGCTAATAATTTGGGATGTATAAATGGAGTGGTTATAAGTTAAAATATGCAGCATTAAAGGATAAACATTGAACATCATGGAGGGGGGTGGGGCATCAACTGATAAATTAAACATATTGTTGATGGTAAACTTTTTAAAATGAAATAAACAATTATTTATTTTTTAGAAAAAGGAAAAAGAAAGTGGCAGGAAAATGCCCTGGACAGTCTGGGGTGATAACGCTTGTTTTATAATCCTTAGAAAGCCAACACCTTCTAATCTCCCTGCAAACAAATCAGGGGAAATGCTCCATAAACCCATCGGCAGAAAGCTGCCTGGAACCCAACCGGGGGGCATCAAATGAAGCTGAGGAGCGAGAGAAAGAAAAGAAAGTCCTTCTTCACACAGCACATGGTTGAACCACGGGACTCCTTCCCACAAGATGTAGTGGCAGCCACGAGGGTGGGTGGCTTTGGAAGAGGGTTGGACAAATCATGGCTTTCCGTAGCTAGTAGTCCTAATGGTCGTGTATGAGGATGAGAGGCAGTCTGCCACAGGACGCTCATCATCAGTGGGGAGAAAATCAGCAGGAGAGGGCGGCCGCCTTGGCTTGTGGGCTTCTCACGGGGGCATCTAGTCAGCCACTGTGGCGAATGGGATGCTGGACTAGAGAGAACTTTGGTCCGACCCAAGAGCCATCTGGCTCCCCTGACGTTCCTTGTCTGACTGACTTTCTCTGTGAGGAGGGAATGGGACTCTGCACATGCTCCAGGGAAGTCTCTTTTTAAAAAAATAATAATTTAGGTATTTCGTGGATGAGCGACAGCTTCTGGGCTTGGGCTGCCAGGAGCCTTGGCATGTGATGAGCCCTGGCAAGGGGGCTGGCGACTCTCCTGTGACTCCACCCCTTCCCCAGATGCACCCACCACGCAGCTGGTTGCCCAAGCGGCAGAGTTCCCACCCCGCCACACCCTCCTGCGTTCCCAAATACTTACCCTCTGCGGAGGAGGCCATGGTCAGCCCCGTCCAGAGGCAGAGAGCAAAGAGGCTCACCCCCATTCTCCAGTCATTGGGTCTCATGGGTTGAGGCACCAGGGGCCGCTGGCAAAGGGGAGGGCAGGTGCCAGAGGGTTTTCCAGGCAGAGGTCAAGGAGCGCACCTTCCTGCGATCAGCACCAAAGCTGGATTGAGGCTCAAAGCTCCAGAGAGAGATTTCTAGCGGGGAGGGGAGGAGGAGGAAGAGGAAGAGGAGGAGGAGGTGGCTGGCCACACCATCCCTCAAATTTCTTCTGATAAGGGCAGGGATGTGTCACCTTCAGGGAGAGGCGTCCAGCAGGAGTTGTCTCATGGAGGAAACACCCTGGGAAGTGGTGGGTCAGTTGGGCATGGGGGGGGGGATTTGACCCGCTCGCAAGGAAAGGGCACTGGTAAGGAGGGAGGGCAGTCCTTCTTGGCAGGTATGTTCCAAGTGTGGTGCTCAGCCCGCCCAGTGTAAATAGCGACTTTGACAAAGGACCTTGGGCAAATATTTGCAGGGGGGAAGCTGTGAGCCAGGCCGGCCCCTCCCTAGAGCAGGTAAGGAAGGGATTGAATGAGGGAAAGGCAAAAAGGGCAATGGCGAGACTGCGGAGGAGAGAAAGGGGGAGGGGGGAGCTGATTTGGAAGGGACCCCAAGGGTCATCTAGTGCAACCCACAAATCTCAGCTGAAGCATCCCTGGTGAATGGCCAGCCAACCTCTGCTTAAAAACCTCCAGGGACGGAGAGTCCACCATATTCCAGGGGAGTCCGTTCCGTTGTCCAACAGCATGGAATCATAGACTGGAAGGAATCCCAAGGGAGTCATCTAGGCAACCCCCCTGCGATGCAAGAATCACAGTTAAACGTCCAGGGTGGTATTACCACCCCACACCCCAATATGGTGTCATGTGGAATGCACGAAATACTTCATAATACCTCCCCGGTATTTTTTTATACTTTTGATCAATTTTGACAACTCTCCGTGCTTTTTTTCAGGGGGTCCTCAAGGGTACGCAGCGCTGGCACCCCCTCTTCTTCTTGTTGTTAAAAAGTGTGGCACTTACTGGAGCAACTTCATGCTGAGTACCAGCACCCATTTTTCCAGAAAAAAAACCACTGATAACCTTGATAATCTTTTTAATAAGTCTGTTGAATTTTGAGAACTTTTAAACATCCTTTAACATACTAAGGCTGTACCAGGGCCAAAGGGGGAGGGGTAGTTTCGGGGGAGAGCTTTGAGATGACATTTAGGTTTATGATAATCCTAACAACTGTAAATTTTACTTATAAAACAATAAAAACCATCATCATCATTATTTTGTAGCACACTGCTTGGGAAAAGTGCTCCCCACTCCACCCCCTGCAAGTTTACTTTGCAAGAAATATCTAACAATTTGCAAAAGGGCTGCTAAGGGTTTAAAATTCAAACTGTCCAAGGTGGCAAATATTACAGCAAAAGGTGTGTGTGTGTGTGTGTGTGTGTGTGTGTGTGTGTGGACATATTCTAGAAGCTAAATGAAAATGACAAAGGCAGTCCTGAGTTGTGCTGATGCAATGGACAGAGAAATCCAGCAATGAAGTTTGGGTGACCCACTTTGGCCTCCCTGGCTTCAGGAGGTTGAGGATATCTGGCCTTCCATCTCAGACCAGTCTGGTCCTCGCTGCAGCTCTGATGCTCCTCTGGTCTGCAAGACCTCCTGTGGTCTCCGTGTTCACCTTCCACAATCACCGTGCAAGTGATGCTTCAGTATCTGCTCACAACTGGACTTGTGAGCATGAGCCAGTTCCAGTGAGAGACCTTGCTGCTGAGGCCAGATCCAATGTTACTGTGGTTTGTCATCCTCCAAGGCGCCTAGGAAAGTCGCCCTAGGAAAGTTGCCCCATGGAAAGCTTGAGGAGAACAATCTGAGCCCCAGAACCCGCCACTTGGCCCTTGAAGTATGTGTCTTTGCATGAGAGAGAGACAGAGAGACTGCCTATCTCTGTACATGTTCTGTGAGAATGCTGTGGGTGGGTGGGTAAAACGTGGTTCCATGGGCTTACTTCTCTCTCCCTCTCTCCCCTCCTGAGGTTGTTCAACGGTGAGAATGTAGTTGGGTGAAGCATGAAAATAATGGTGCCCGTTGCCTGCATCTCGGCAGCGTCACAATCCTATCTGATAACATTTATGTAGTCCTGGGAAAAGAGAATGAAAGAAGGCTGCGTGTGAGTCCAGACGTTGTTGTTGCAAATATGTGCCCTGTTAACGATGGAGGGAAAACAAGACTTGTGTGGGGTACAAAGCTCTGGGGCACGACCCCGGGTGTCGGCTTGCCTTTGCACCAGGAGCAAGCATGTGTTTATCTCGGCTGTATCGCTTTCTGATAAATCCAGATTGACGTCAGGCAGGGCCCATTTGGGCTCATTTGCCTGCCTTGAAGTGGGACGTGCTACCTGCCCAGGTGAAAGGGCTCTGAGCACCAACCATACCCAAGAAGCTGTTTATCTAATAGGAGCAGCCACAGAACAAGGGCTATAAATAGCACCCCTTGGGTTTCTGCCTTGTCACTTGACTGCCTCTTAGTAATGCCCCAAATAGACACCTCCTGGCCAAGACTCCACCTAGGCCACCTCTCCTCCTCCTCCATCAGAGCAGCTCCACAACCTTTGCCCAACTTGGAGTTCGGGGGGGGGGGCTCCAAAGCTGTAGTCTTGAAAGTACAGAAACTGAAAGGTGGGGGTCAGATCAGTGGTGCTGGCAGGATGCCAGGACTTGGGGGCTTCCGCAGTCCCCGCTCCCTAGGAGTGTGGTGGCATTGGGGGACAAGCACCTCCTTCCTCTTCAAGGGCAATGGATCCTGTTGAATATTGCGTTAGTATTGTGATTTCACTAAGGCATCTTTGTGTCACTTACGGTTTTTGTAATCGTTATTGTAACTTACACCGAAAAGTCTGCCCTGAGTCTCCTTTGCCATTCAGCTTCATAAGATGATCCCAGATGGGTTCTAGCGATATGAGAGAGGAAAGCTTCTCTCCGTCCCCTTTATCGATGACTTGCATAATTCTGCATACCTCGGTCACATCTCCCCTTACTCATCTTTTCTCCCCCAAAGCAAAAGGAAGCCCCTAGTGGTGTATCCTGTCTTTTCTGAACCTGTCCAAGCTCCAAAGCACTCCTTTCGGAGGCCTGGCAACCAGAACTGTACACAGTAGATCAAGTGCGGTTACACAACAGATTTGCATAAAGGCCTTACAATAGTGGCAGTTTCCCTTCCCTAGTGATCCCTAGTGATCTTCGTGGCCACACTGGTCTCATTTGCATGTAATGCTCAGGCAAACTATGAATTAGCGAGAATGAGCACGTGTGCTTGGGGGCACAGTGAGAAATATGCGGCTGCTTTATTATCAATTGATTAATCAGCAGTGGCGTAGCGTGGGGGGTGCCAGGGGTGCTGGCCGCACCGGGCGCAACATTTGGGGGGCGCATTTGGCCGGCTCTCCTCGAGGAAGCAGGAACCCCACTGTCCTCGGACCTCCTCTGAAGCCTGGCGGTGGCGCGGAGAGACCTTCTCCCCGCACCAGCCTTCGGATGGCTGTCCTGAAGACTTGTGGTGGGAGCAGTGGCTTAGCGTGGGGGGTGCAGGGGGGCCTGCTGCACCTGGCGCAGCATCTGGGGGGGGGTGCGGAAGAGACTCAAGTGCTAAAATCCACGGGTTAGGGGGCGCAAATTACTTGCCTTGCCCCGGGTTAGGGGGCACAAATTACTTGCCTTGCCCCGGGTGCTGAGAACCCACGCTACGCCACTGTTAATCAGTTTATATCCTGCCTTTTCCCCTTACAGGACTCAAGGCGATTTTGCTCTGCCCCAGCTCTTGCCGTGCAGCCGGGAGTTAAGACACAGTTTGGTTTAGCGTCACATCTAAACACCCAGTGCACTGAGTCGCAGAGAAGATCCAGCGGATTACTCCTGATTTATGGGCTGGTGCTTCCATGGAGCTTACCCCTTAAACTTCGATTCACCATTGAGGCCTCACGTTCATGCCACACAGTCTCTCTCTGGAGACTGAGTCAAAGAAGGCTGCAGACGGGTGATTGGGGTTTGCTTGTTTATTTCTCCACCAAATACATAGAAAGGTTGAGATCTTTTTTTTACTATCACTGCCACTTAGGAGGATGCAGAGGGCAGTTAGAAATCTGAACGCAGCACTATTGCGCAGTTCCTTCCTCCCCCAAGATAAGATTCTGAACAGGTTTTACTGGACTCCAAATTGTTTATTTAAGGCTATCTTGAGCAGTTATGGTCAGTTGCATGGAGTATGGTGAGGGGGGGCCTCTTTGCAAGGCCCGACCATGGAAACACCAGTCTGGGGGGGGGGCACTGGAGGCCTGAAATGGCTTTGCACCAGTCCAATCCGAGGGCCTTTTGTGCCATGTAGGAATGCCAGAATATCTGAGATTACGGGGAGACGGGAAAGCCCCTCCCCACCTCCACCTCCCTCTGTGCATGAGCAGAGACACCTTGCCCTGCCACACTCACACTCTTCTGCTGGAGCCACTTTTCCCCCAGAGGAAAACCCAGCTGTGCTTCCTGTTCTTGTTATTATCACTGACAAGAGTTTAGCATCGGAATTTAGAAAGAAAGTTAATGTTTACAACAATCCCATATTGTAGGCTGGTGGAATTATCCCCACTCTGCAGACAGGGCGACTGAGGTTGGGAGGGGGCGTGGGGTGTCTCAGGACCCCTACTAAGTTTCTGGTGGGAGTGGGATTTGACCTGAAGGCTTGCAGACTCACCATGGCTCATGACCCACTAAGGGCCCAGGGGCTCCGTCACAGGCTGGCAACAGGCTGGTGAGTGCCTGGAGGCGGTTGGAGGATGGATGGCAGCTAATGGATTGAGTTTGAATCCTGACAAGACAGAAGTACTGTTCTTGGGGGACAGGGGGCGGGCTGGTGTGGAGGACTCCCTGATCCTGAATGGGGCAACTGTGCCCCTGAAGGACCAGGTGCGCAGCCTGGGAGTCATTCTGGACTCACAGTTGTCCATGGAGGCACAGGTCAGTTCTGTGTCCAGGGCAGCTGTTTACCAGCTCCATCTGGGACGCAGGATGAGACCCTCCCTGCCTGCGGACTGCCTCGCCAGAGTGGTGCATGCTCTGGTTATCTCCCACTTGGACTACTGCAATGCACTCTACGTGGGGCTACCTTTGAAGGTGACTTGGAAACTGCAATTAATCCAGAATGCGGCAGCTAGACTGGTCACTGGGAGCGGCCGCTGGGACCACATAACACCAGTCCTGAGAGATCTTCATTGGCTCCCAGTACGTTTCCGAGCACAATTCAAAGTGTTGGTGCTGACCTTTAAAGCCCTAAACAACCTCGGTCCAGTATATCTGAAGGAGCGTCTCTACCCCCATTGTTCAGCCAGGACACTGAGGTCCAGCGCCGAGGGCCTTCTGGCGGTTCCCTCATTGCGAGAAGTGAGGCTACAGGGAACCAGGCAGAGGGCCTTCTTGGTGGTGGCGCCCGCCTTGTGGAACGGCCTCCCACCAGATGTCAAGGAAATAAAGAACTATTTTACTTTTAAAAGACACCTGAAGGTGGCCCTGTTTAGGGAAGTTTTTAATGTCTGATGCTGTAATGTCTGGAGCCAGTGTGGTGTAGTGGTTAAGAGCAGTGGACTCGTAATCTGGGGAACCGGGTTCGCTTCCCCGCTCCTCCACCTGCAGCTGCTGGGTGACCTTGGGCCAGTCACACTTCTCTGAAGTCTCTCAGCCCCACTCACCTCACAGAGTGTTTGTTGTGGGCGAGGAAGGGAAAGGAGAATGTTAGCCGCTTTGAGACTCCTGAAGGGGAGTGAAAGGCGGGATATCAAATCCAAACTCTTCTTCTTCTGTATTGTTTTTGATATTTGGTTGGAACCCAGAGTGGCTGGGGAGACCCAGTCAGATGGGCGGGGTATAAATTATTATTATTATTACTGTTATTACACAGACACACACACCCCGAGACTCCCCCACCCAGCAGAAGTTGCCGTCGCAACATGCACCCCCTCCCCCGGCTTGCAACACAGAACCCACCTGAAGCTTCTGCCCAGGGGGATCTAGCACCCCACGAAGGCCCTTACATATTGTGGGACAGACAGTGCCAAGCACTGCAGAGGATCCTTCCCAGCCAGAGGAGAAGGCTGGCATTTATTACTTCCCATCCTCGAGGTTGCGGGACCATAAACAAGTAATTGCGCTGAATAAATAAAGGAGGGTTGGGTGCCACAGCTGGGCAGGGAAAGGGTGGGGGCCACAAACTATCTGTATGCCAAACCCAAGTGGGGGTTATCCAGTCTCCTGAGGGGTCCTGAGCTCCCCGTCTTCTTTTTAAAGGGGTTCTCCGACACCGCTGCCCTCTGTGTGTGCCAGTTGCTAGGTGCTCAGAGGGAAAGGGCCCGATCCGGAGGTCACAGGATGACTCAGCCGCACCGTTAGGAAGCCAAGGTGCTGACGCCACTCACTTCAGTGCCACTCCCTGCCCAGGGAAGGACTGACTGCTGGCCTGGCCCTCCCTCTCTGTAAGCCACCCTGCCCCACCAAATTCCTTGGGAACCCAGGAGTCCTGGCTGGCACCCTGCCTTGTGAGGCCTGGGGCCCACTGCCAAGCCTGCCCTGGCCACCTACATGACTAAATCACTTCACAGGAGGAGCCCTTCAGAGACCCAGTGTCCTTTTCCTGCTCCTCACTCCAAAAGCTTCCTCCCATGGTGTCCAAATGGGTATCTCAAGATTCCTGTGATTGGTCTGGCCAGAAGCCTTCCCCTCTCTCTCCTCCTTTGTTATTAATAACCCCACCCCGCTGGGTCTTTTATCAAATATTGGCCAAATTTGCCCCATGGCATCCAAGCAAATTCCCTGCACGTAGCCTCCTGCTATGCACTGAGCCTTTGTTCTTGCCACACCCTGAGCTGTGCTCAGCTCAAAAAGGGAAAGGGGCAGAAAACAGCAAGCAGCGTCCTGCCGTGTCCAGTTCTGGGGACCCCAGTTTAAGAAGGATGCTGGCAAGCCTGAAATGGTGCTGACAAAGGTGACTCAGGGGATCAAGGTTCTGGAAACTAAGCCTTAGGAGGAACATTTGAGGAAGTTTGGGATGTGTTATGTACTGAGTTGAATAGGATCCAAATTGCAGCAGTCTGATTGGTCCTAGAACAAGAGGATCCAGAATGCAGCAGTCTGATTGGTCCTAGAACAAGAGGATCCAGAATGCAGCAGTCTGATTGGTCCGCAGGAGCCACCCAATCCAACTCCAGGTGGATGTGAATCCGCAACCTGATTGGCCTACAGGAGAATCCCGGAATTAGCCAATCATGTGGGGCCCATCGTGTAAATAATGTACCGGTATATAAAGCAGATATTTCTCAGAAACTTCCATTCCTCCTCACCACTATGAGCTGAATAAAGAGCATGAAATCCACACTCGACTCCAAGTATATTCCAGGATGCTTAGCCTGGAGGAGAGAAGATTGAGAGAGCACAAGATAGCCGTCTTCAAATATCTGAAGTGCCACCACAGGGAAGATGGGGTGAGCTTGCTTTCTGCTGCTCTGGAGGGGAGGACTCGGAGCAACGGATTCAAATGGCAAGGAAGGAGATTCTGACTAAACATTAGGAAGAACTTTCTGAGGAGCTGTTCAGCCGTGGAACTGGCAGCCTCAGGTGGTCGACTCTCTTTCGCTGGAGGGTTTTGAATGGAGGTTGGATGGGCATCTCTGGGGGATTTTTCAGCTGTGCTTCCTGCATTGCAGGGGTCTAGGCTAGATGCCCCTTGGGATCCCTTATGATTCTACGATTCTAAGCCATATTATGGAAAGCCCGGTGCCCCTTACAGTATATATAGTAACTGTACTTCACTGTTGGGTGAGAGGCAAGCTATGCATCTGCGCCATGCGATTTAACTTCTCAACAAAGCCACTCCTACTGCTGCTGAGCTAACATTCCCTATCCAGTAGTCGACATAGCTGTCAACTTTACCCTTTTCTTGCGAGGAGTCCTATTCGGAATAAGGGAATTTCCCCTTAAAAAAAGGGAAACGTTGACAGCTATGGTAGTCGAAGGGACAACTGAAACCAGGGCTTGCGTGCCTCCATGCAGCCACGGGTCATCGTCCATCTTTGGTTTCTGGCTCTTCAAAAAGAATGCATGCATTTTGAATGGGGAGTGGAGGAATACATGTTCATTGTTGAGAACAGACAGTGTTTTCCCCAAGCTTTCCACACAGGTCCAAGGGTGTTGTTTTTTAAAAAAAGGAAAGGAACTAATAAAAGTCACTAGTTGAGGTATCAGCTCAGAGTGCTCAGCCAAAGCCGTTCATGTTTAGCCAGTGGGTTGCAGGCATTCGCTTCTTTGCTGGTGTCATAACTGGGTCCCGCAATAAGTCTGACTTTTGCTTTTGCTTAAAGCTTTCAGTTTATGGGTTGGTTTTTTCATTAGTGTGAGATCCCAAGCCTCATTGTACCAACCGGAAGAAACTTTTGTAATTGCAATTCTTTGTAATTGCAAGTGTTACAGCTACAATAAGGCAGGCCACAAGACAAAACGTTTGGGGCTGTTGTTCAAAGGGTTGACAAGTGATTTTATCAATTTCCTGAAAAACCTCTACCCAGAATAAGACAATTTTTGGGCACAGCCAGCACATGTGAAAAAATTACTTCGCACCCCACACCGTCTCCAACACATTGTAGAGAGTGTCTTATTTATCCTATGCAAGATGCCAACAATATTTGACTTTGGGGGTTTTTTGCAATATATTTTTAATTAAAATTTTCAGACATTATCATATCATATCAAATAATTATATTGTTTCATAAATTGACTTCCCTCCTCCACCTCCACAGTGTTTTTACTCAAAACTTTTCTACTGCATTATATCTTTATCTATTACAAAACGTTTCTTTCTTTCCTGTTCCCTTATCATTTTTTCCTTCTGCTGCTTTTATCTTGAATCCTGCCTGTGATTTCATTTGACTATAGTATTTTTTTAAAAATAGTCCACGAAGTAATTGAAAGAGGTAGTCTTCTTTCACACCCTTGCAGAATAGGATTTAAACAGGGGTTCAAAACTCCCTAGAGGTCTAGTAGCTTGCACTATAATAACTGGCAGCATGATAAAGTGTAATACCTGATGGAGCTGGAGCCAGGCGAAACATGCTTGGCTCTCTCAACCTCAATAAGGATTGGTCACCAGACCCTTGACCATCTCCTCTGCACACTGTCCAGCTTGTCAATATCCTTCTCGAACTAAGGTGCCCAGAAATGGACATGGGACTCCAGGTGGGGTCTGGCTAAGGCAGTACAGAGTGGAGACTCGATTTCCCTTGATCTGGAGGAATGTTAGCTGAATGATGTGTCCTTGGCCACTGTACACATAATAATAATAATAATAATAATAATAATAATAATAATAATAATAATTTATTTATATCCCACCCATCTGGCTGGGTTTCCCCAGCCACTCTGGGCTGCTCCCAACAGAATTAAAAGCACAATAGAACATCAAACATTAAAAACTTCCCTAAACAGGGCTGCCTTCAGATGTCTTCTAAAAGTCAGATAGTTGTTTATTTCCTTGACATCTCATGGGAGGGCATTCTACCGAGAAGGCCACTACCAAGAAGGCCCACCGCCTGGTTCTCTGTAACTTGGCTTCTCGCAGGGAGGGAACCGCCAGAAGGCCCTCGGAGCTGGACCTCAGTGTCCGGGATGGATGATGGGGGTGGAGACGCTCCTTCAGGTCTACTGGGCCAAAGCCATTGAGGGCTTTCAAGGTCAGCACCAACACTTTGAATTGTGCTCAGAAACGTACTGGGAGCCAATATAGGTCTTTCAGGACCGGGGTTATACGGTCATATTGGAAACCGGGATGCATTTCTACTCAGGCAGGCAGCAGCACTGCATGGCATGACTGGGATATCGTAGCCACGCAGGTGTTGGAGACGAGACATTTCAATCGGTCTCTATACTGAGTGATTATCCGATGTCAAAGAGAACCAAACAAAGAGTTCTTCCTGGATTTATTTCAAGCTCCTCATTCCTATTTTTTTCCTGGAGCGGGACTTGTTGCACTGCAATTGGCAAGAAAAAGGTGCAGCTTCCATCTACGTTCCATCAGCTGAAAGTCCTTACATTGAAAGGAGAACTTAGGGCTTGGCTTTTACGAGGTGCATCAGGAAACAAGTTCACCTGATGTTTGAAGGCTACATTCCTGGTGGATGAAATGCTCGATGAATCGCTCACGCTGACGTGTGGAACACACTCCTTCCTGCTGTTGTGCTGTGATACTTGGAGACGTCCTCAGCAGGTGTTGTTTGCATTGGAACAACAATTATGGATTGTGTTTGATTCCCGACTGATCATTTCATTTCACTCATTTCATTTGCATGCTGCTTTTCCACACACACAAAGTCATGCTCAAAGTGGCTTACAGCAAAGAAACAGGGGTGCCTTTCCAACAAACGCTACAAAAGCCATTTCATAATAACATAGGAAAACAATAGCAAATATAGCAACATACCAAAAAAAACCCCAACCATTCCAGTATTAGAGATATAACAAGATTACCTGAACGCTATGCAGCAACCAAGAGCAACAATAACACGGGAGCTTCACAGTTTCACCGTATTCCTGGAAACACTCCTTCCAGGATGTTGCTCACAGTCCCTCTCCTGCAACCACTTCCAAGGCTTCTGAGGTCAAAGGGTGGGGTAGCTGGAAACACCCCTCCCATGACAATATTCGCTGGTGGCGGACGTACCGCCTTTGCTGCTTGTAGTCTTGCTTGTTCACTGAACGGGCACATCATAAAGCGTACCTGAAGTCTTCAGTGTGCGTTCGTCGTCAGCTTTCCTTGTTGCAGTTGGAGGACCTGTGGTGTTTTCCATCCACATGTGACAAAGAAATGTAAGGGCCTTGCACTGCAGTACTTGCCAAGCTGCACTGAGGCAGGGCTTTGGGTCTGGCTCTTTCCCCCTGACCACATATCTGGCACAATGTGGGCAGGGGGGATGGGCAGAGCAGGGATTCTGCTGAAATCTGCATCTCCTCCTCCTCCTCCTCCTCAACGCCTGGAGGCGATTCTTGTGGTGAGGCCAGTTGCCATCAGTTTTCGGTACAGGAACGCCAACATCTTTATGGCCGTTTTCATAAAGGAAACATAGTTAAGCATCCATGGCATTTGTGTTTGTTAAAGGAGTCCTGGATCTCATAGGAAGCATACTGTTTCCTCCTCAATGTACGCACAAGGATTGCAGAACATCACGCCCAACAAACAAATGGATTTATGCTGCAGGCATGTCAATGCCCACCAAGGATAGGAAATGGATGCTATGAGTGAAGCTCTTGTTCAGATCTAAAACTGAGTTCGAGAAGAGCAAGATTAGGAGTCTGGTACCAAACACTTCCAAACTCAATATGGTGGCTTATCTGGACTCCCCATGGCTGGGATTACACTTCCAACCCAAAAGCAGCAAATACAAAGGACCCTGATGGCAAGGGCACAATGAGTGGCAAACATCGCACAGATCCTGGTGCCCAGTGGGGGACTTTCAAATTTCAGTAGACCCCTGTGTGTGTTAATCACACACCCCCACCTGTCTCCCACCTTCCATTCTGCATTACTGTTGTGTCATCCCCTCGGATTGGTGCCCAGTGCGGGTGAACCGGTCGTGCTCCTCTAAATCTGCCTTTGCTAGTAACCATATTGTGGTACTGAGTTACCATCTGGTGGATCAGTTCCAACTAGAAAGCAAAATCCACACCATTTGTGATTCTCTGGTGTTGCGAGGTGTCGTCTGAACCCACCCGCACACACACACCAGCCATGAGTGTCCCTCTGTGCGCTCCCCAGAGTTTCAGGTTCTTCTACTGGAGCTCAAAGCTGCATCTGTCATGGCTGTGTGTACCTACCCTTGGCTTTGTGCCCACAATAAGTTCCCAGACAAGTGCAATAAAGGAAGATTGGTTTACAACTTGAAATAAAAGTGATGGAGTACATGGCTGCTGGCTGAAACCGCAAAATTGCAATATAAGCTGGCAGCAAATCACAAAGTACACACACGTCTGAGCAGGATCCCTACGTAACCGCCTCCAAAGCCAAAAGAGCAGGTACAGAGCCACTCGAAGGCATACCTTGCGCAGTTTCTGGTTGAAAGTTCACAACCTTAGTGGGAAATGTTGTTGTTGGAATCCGTCTGTCTCAAGGGACAATGGAGTGTGCCTCTGGGGGTGAAGCCAAACCGCTGCGTTAGCAGCACCCAAGTTACCTCCCCGGGGGCCAGGTGAGACCCTGGTCAGGGCCATTCGTCCACCATTTTGCTTTGCTGACCAGCAGCTCCACACACACAGCGCAGCATCCTTGAAGACACAGAAGTTTTTGCTCTTTCCTCCAAAGTCCTTTTCCTGATCCAAATCCCCCCCCCCCCCAATTCTGCAAGGGGGCCAAACAGTTAAAAAGTCTCTGTCTTTTTTTTTCCTTTGGGGGAAGAGGGATTAAGGTTGAGGAAAGTACTTGCAAATGGGAACTTAAGTGCCCTTCCTCAGCCTTCCTCCAGATTGGTGCTGCTAATTAGCAAAGCAATCTCCTTGGGGGGCAGCGCATTGCAGAACCTCTCAGGCCTCATTTCTGGAAAAAAGAGCAGCTGGGACCCAATTCTGCTCACGCAAAGCTATCTCTTCTGCAAGCTCTTCCCCAGCTCCGGTTCTTGCTGTGGCTTCTCAGGGGTGCTGAGAGAAGTGCACTCTGCACTTGCTCAGGGGCCCTTGAATCTTATCATTGCATTTTAAAAAGTAAATAAATTGGAAGTGTGGGGTTGAGGAACCATGAAGTACAAAACAGGGAAAGTCAACAGGCATCTAAACAAACAGCACAAATCATTTTTATTTGATTTTACAAATATGAATTTATAACCATGCCAAATGCACATCCATGTAGAGAGATCACTCTGAATCTCAGGTCTCCCCCCCCCCTCCCTCCCATGTGTCCTCTTGTCAACATTTCCAACTGCATATTATTTCGTAATCTCTATTTTATATCTATCCATATTGTCCATAGTATTTGTTACATTACAAGTGATATTAAAATCCTGCTAATGTTTTCATCTTCTTACAGTGGTCTCCTAAATAAATTATAAACTTTCCCCATTCTTTCTTGAATTTCTTGTCTTCTTGGTCTCTAGTTTTCGGGTCAATTTTGCCATTCCGGTGTAAGTCTAACAGCTTGGTTTGCCATTCCTCTCTGGGGCTCTTTCTTCTTTCCATCTCTGGGCTAGTAGCATCCATGATGCTATTGTCATGTACATAAAGAGTCTTTTCTGTTCCTTCAGAATGTCGGTATCTATAATTCCTAATAGAAAGGCTTCTGGGGTTTTTTACAAAAGTTATTTTAAACATTTTTTCAGTGCATTATATATCATTTCCCAGAAAGCCTTTATTACCTTAGATGACCACCACAGGCATCTAAACAAACCAGCACCTCTAATTCTACAAATGGACACACACTCTCCAAGTGTCCCAATTTTCCAGGGACAGTCCCAGAATTACGAAACCCATCCCAGCTTCTGATGTGATTCCAGAATGTCCCTATTTCCCTGCAATAGTCTCGCAAACAAGAGATAATAATCTAAACTTCAGTTAACAGGTTAAGGACACTTTATTCTGATAGTTTTGGTTTCTCACTTGCTGAACTGAGAATAAATTTCATGACTTCCGGTTTGCCGCGGACCGCATTGTAGCACGGATACAGTCCTCCAGGAAAGGCCCGATCTTCTGAAGGGTATGGGCCGGGGAAACACAAGGGCGCTATGTACCCCTGTAAAAGGCTCAAAAGGCTATTTTGATCACCTGGATCTGGCTGCACTTGTCAGCAGACTCTCCCAGTCCAAACTGCGCTGCAAAGAGCGGAGGAGAGGTGGGATCGAGTCGCGAGCGCTGGGATCTATTTGATTCCCTCGGAAGAGAAGCCTCAAGCTTCGAGTGGATAAAGCAGCAAATTTTCCATAAAATATATAAAAAAGGAACTATCAGAAATTTGTATTTGGACTAAAATTGGCGTTGAAGGCGGGATGAATAAAGGAAGTCCGTCCCGGCTGTGGTGAGCTTTATATTGCATGGGGAATTCTACAAGTGCTAAAGGTTCTTTTTCCCCCCTTTTGACTTTGCCTACGCTGCCAAATAACTTATCCTGTGCAAATTACATGGTGAATTAAGGGGTGTAAACCCCTCATCTGTGCATTGGGGGGGCATCCCTTTGGAAATCAACCCACCAATTGCACTGTGCATCCAACCTGTGATCCATCTCAGGATCAGCAATGCTGTGGGCACAGGTGTGTGGCATTGTGGGTCATCAGTGATGTTACAGGTGTATCTGGGGCTGGGATGGAAGGGGATGGGTAAGTTTGCACCAAGAGAAGGAAAAGCCAAGTGGGAGCAGGTTGGGGCTGGAGGGAGGAATCCAGAGCCAAACTGGAGAGAGGCAAAGGGGAAATAAATAGGTTGGGACAGAAAGGGAGAAAGCGATTTCTCCAAAAGTGCTAGCCGTGGCCCCCGACCTGCAGAGACGACGCGAGACCCTTGCAAGGCAGCCTCCTCTTGCACCAGCTGGCCTTGGCATCCAGGCAGTGGTCAAAGGCCCCTCGCTGAGGGAGCTGATTGTGCAAGTTCTGCCTCTGTGGGCAACGCGAATCCTCGGGGGCAGGAGCCCAAATACCCCCATGGGGCCCTGTTCCTCCCCCACGTCCCCCTTCCAGCATCACCACGAAGAGGCACCGGTATTCAAGGGGGCAGCAGCACCCCACTCCTGAAGTGCGAGAGGAAGCAGGAAGGCATCACGGCATGTTCTGTGCAAATCCAGACCCAGCGTCCTTCCCGTTGCCCCGGGGCTTCTTCACAGCCGGGCCAAGTGGGGCCGAGCAATCTGTGTCTTCAGTGCGCAGGGAGAGAAGGAGAAAGCAGGAGGGTGAGGCAGGGTCAGCGGAAATGACAAGCACCTTTCAGAAAGTGCCCCACTACTCAGAGCTAAGTCCACCTGCAGCAGCACCCGGATTCTGGCCAGATGCCCAGAAGAAAAGCCCACATCAGGAAATGGAGCCAACAGCCCTCCCTTGCTGCTGACGCGGATCTCCTACTATCTCCCTGAGCAACTGGCAAATAATGGTAGACTGGTTCTGATCCTGGAGGCTCCATTTCACTATTCTAAATGGTAGCTTTTAACTGATGGACTTCAGGTCTGCCAGGAATTTGATCCACCTCCCATGCCACACACACACACACACACACACACACAACCACACGCCTTTAAAGCTCTCCAAGAGGTAGCAGCCTCTGCCACATCTTGTGGCAGGGCGTTCCATATGTCAATTATGGCACCAGTGTGAAGAAAGACTTTCCCCCCATTCTGAACCTCCTGCCCTTTGGCTTTGTGGAATGACCTCGTATCATGAGAGATAACCCTCCTCTTGTCCACTGTCTGCTTACCACCCATAATGCTATAAACCGATCATGTCCTCTTTTTTTTGTATTCGGAAAGTCCCTGTCCTTTTTGGGAAAGGGCTTGGCTCTGCGCCCGGATTGTTCTGGCTGTGCTTTTCTGCCCCACTTCTAATCCCTGCCTGCTGTCTCTCAGCTGTGACACACACACCGAACCCCAAATGCCCTCGTTTCTTGTACCGGCAAGGTTGTATCCACCGTGTCCAGCCGTGGTCGGAAGGAGCTGTCTCTGTCACCAGCGAAAGGGTCTTCTGTGCAAAGGGCGAAGTAGGAGGGGGGCATGTCAGTCATTTTTTAGATTTGGGCTTCCCTTCTCCCCTGTCCAGCCTCTCCACTTGCCCACCCAAGAACAAGAAGAAGAGTTTGGATTTGATATCCCGCCTTTCACTCCCTTTAAGGAGTCTCAAAGCGGCTCACATTCTCCTTTCCCTTCCTCCCCCACAACAAACACTCTGTGAGGTGAGTGGGGCTGAGAGACTTCAAGGAAGTGTGACTGGCCCAAGGTCACCCAGCAGCTGCATGTGGAGGAGCGGAGACGCGAACCCGGTTCCCCAGATTACGAGTCCACTGCTCTTAACCACTACACCACACTGGCTCCCAAACCTCTTCCGAGAAGGGAGAGGCCTACAAAGCACAGCTAGAACTTGCATTATTTTTACAAAATGCATTTTCTAAGCTCTGGCAAGCAAAGTGGTCTTCCCTGGTGTGATAATGCAGCCCGTAATCAGGGCTGACGCTCATCCTCCCCCTCAGGTGCCTAGCGCTCCCTCCCCAGAGCACAGAGTACATGAGAACCCCCACATCTCATTTCTTTCTTTCTATTTCCCCCCCTCCTTCTCCTGGATCAGGGCAGGGTGGGGTGGCAGGGCATGGAAAGCCCTTCCGCCTGATTGCAGTGTGGGGACGTGGCTGTGTTTGACCTCCCCTCTTGCTCTCCCCTCCCCTTTCTTATTTCCTTATTTCTGCATGTGGGGTGGAATGTTTCTGTGCAACTTGAACCCCTTCTGCAACCCCAGACCATCTACAGTTCCACTGACGTATTTTCTTTCATGCATTAACCTGCAGGGCAAGGGAAGAAGCATACTTTGGGGGCCAGCAGTTGACATGGACAGCAAGGCATGCCACCCCCACCATGGCCTCCCCTTCCTGGCCTAGACCTTGCCCCACATACCTCCTGTGGCAGTTGCAGGGCGTTCGGGATGGAACACCCACTCGGGCTCATTTTCATACCGCTTCTCTTCATCAGGAGGCAAATGTGTCAGCCTGGAAGTGGGAGACCAACAGAGGACATCAGGGCAAAGGCCTCTCCTTCAGCCCATTTCAAGGACAGCTTCCAGAGTCAGCGCCAGTTAAAACAGCAGAGACTGACCTATGGCGGGTGAGGGGGGTGACCGAACCAGGCACCTGCAGCCCCCCCCCCGCCAGCAGCTGGAAATAGGGCAGAGAATGAGACAGGAAGGAGCAGGGCCTCCGAGGGGCTCCATCCAGACACAAGCAGCTTGGATAGCCTTTCTGCAATGTGGTTATTATTATTATTATTATTAGTAGTAGTAGTAGTAGTAGTAGTAGTAGTATAATGCCCTTCATCCGTAGTTCCCAGGGCAATTCACAGAGAATGCCTTTCCAATCCCAGTGAACTTTCCCCCCAAGGTGGTCATTGAGAGAAGATGCAAAGCAGAGACTGACCGGGACGCAGAGCAGACCGAGCTGACCGGACTTTGAGTGCCCAGCCCTCCTCCTACCTGTGTCCTTTCTCCCTCGGGCAACAGCGCCTCCAGCAGAGAAGCACGACCAAGACCAGGATGATCAGCAGCAGCACCGCCAGGCCCAGGGCCACCCCCACGGCCACCCCCACCTTGCTGATGCCCTGCTCACAGCGCCGGCCCACGAACCAGTAGGAGTCCGACTGCTCACAGCTGTGGGAGGAAAGGCAGCGTCAAAAACCGGCAAGGAGGCAGGTAATGGGGCCCAGGATGCCTGGGTTCTTTACGGGGTGGGGAGCAGGGGGTGTTTCTGATGCTGCAATTCGGGGGGGGGGGGCTGAGTGGCATCCAGGGCCCTAATCCAAGGCAGGAGCGGTGGTGACTGGTGCCCACGGGGAATTGCAGAAAAAGACAACATGCACATGAATGACACTGTTTTCTTAAAAATGACATTTAAATGGTTCCTACTAGCACAGCTGCTTTTGAATTCTGGTGCTGGAGGAGACTCTTGAGAGTCCCATGGACTGCAAGAAGATCAAACCAATCCATTCTGAAGGAAATCAGCCCTGAGTGCTCACTGGAAGGACAGATCCTGAAGCTGAGGCTCCAGTACTTTGGCCACCTCATGAGAAGAGAAGACTCCCTGGAAAAGACCCTGATGTTGGGAAAGATGGAGGGCGCAAGGAGAAGGGGACGACAGAGGACGAGATGGTTGGACAGTGTTCTCGAAGCTACCAGCAAGAGTCTGACCAAACTGCGGGAGGCAGTGGAAGACAGGAGGGCCTGGCCTGCTCTGGTCCAGGGGGTCACGAAGAGGCGGACACGACTAAACAACTCAACAACAACAACTAGCACAGCTGGTAGGAACAGCCTATGGGCACCACCCACTTCACCCCCTGGCATGCTACTCACTAGCAACTGGGCCCCTCAGGGGTGATATAGCAGTTTCCGTTCACACATCTGAAGGGGTCGGGGTGCCAAACGCTGCAGTTAGAGACACACTGAAGGTTGCCACTGATGTTTCGTGCCACGTAAAATTGCTGGATGTTTTTTGCCACCACAGAGGTGTTCTTGCATTCATTTGACAGATCTGGAAAGGGAAAGGAAGGAAGCAGAGTCAGAAACGGGAGAACGCAAGTGCCTCTTAGAAAACCACCGCATGCTTGAGACCAGGAGATCAGAAGAGGAGCCTGCTGCCGGATTGGGTCCAAGGCCCCGAGGGTTCAGCATCCCAGAATGCTCAGCCACTTGTCTCCGGGAAAGGCACCAGCAGAAACACTCTCTGACTCTGCTTCTCCCAGCAACTTAGAGTTAGACTGACCCTGAATATGGAGGTAGTCTACAGCCACAATGCCATAAAACCCTTTCCTCTCATCCTCCTTTGAAGACATCCAGACTTGTGTCAGAGAATCCCACAGGTTCATTGCACTTGGTGGGACAAGGATTAGCCTCTGTGCATCTCAGTTGTGCCTGCACTTGCAGAATCCTGGCAACATCTGCAGTGTCCACACCAGCAATGCATTTGTTTGCATGTGGTGGCCATGTTTTCTTCCTCATACGGCTCCACCGCCCCCATCCAGACAGCCCACTGCAACTCTTCAACATCAGGAGTGTGTTAAGCACACAGTGACCCCCTCTCACACCCCAGTCCTCACCTTCAGGGCTCAGGGGCACTGGAGTCACACGAGACGCTCCTTCAGTAAAGCAGAGCTGATCTAAAGGAGAGGGGGAAAGCAAAGGTGAGGCTTCTGAAGGGAAGAAATCACAGGGGGGGGAGCATCCAAGGGGAGGGACCTCTTCCCCCACCCACTCCCCAGGTCTCCCTGCCAGTTGAAGGAAACACACTTCCTCTGCCATCCCTCCTATGTTCAGCTAACACCCTGACATCCGTCTCTGCTGGGGTTGTTGATATGAAAGGGGTCTGTCACTGGGTATCCCCTCAGCTTGCATGGATAACACTAGCTGGCCTCAGATCTGGCATAGATGAAGCTTGCTGCCTGTGAAATGGGCACACTAGGAAGACTACGTTTTCTGTTCCTAGAGAAACAGCATGATTGTTTGGATCAGGGGAGCGGGGGATGGGGGTGGGCTCAGTGAAGCTGCTCAGATTCTGTAGAGAGGTGGGTCACAGTGGGCTGTCTCACTGCTCCGATTGACAAGTAGAGAAGTGGACAAGCTCTTAAGTGCCACTGATGCCGGCAGGACTTATCGTATTTTTTGCTCTATAAGACGCACCAGACCACAAGACGCACCTAGTTTTTGGAGGAGGAAAACAAGGAAAAAAATATTCTGAATCCCAGAAGCCAGAACAGCAAGAGGGATCGCTGCGCAGCGAAAGCAGCAATCCCTCTTGCTGTTCTGGCTTCTGGGAGAGCTGCGCAGCCTGCATTCGCTCCATAAGACGCACACACATTTCCCTTTACTTTTTAGGAGGGGAAAAGTGTGTCTTATACAGCGAAAAATACGGCACTCCCAAATAAAAAGGGGCAGGATTGCTGCCCTTGGATGGCCCCTGCTTCCTTGTGGCATCTGATCTGGAGACGTCTTATAAGGAACCTTTTCCTCGCACTCCACAAGCCAGATACGGGGCAGGAATGTAGCGGCAAGAGGTGCCCCGTGGCTGCAAGCAAAGGAAGCCTTTTCACTCATGAAGCTGCCAGCCAGCCATTGACAGCTGCTGACTCACCTGTTTGGTTGAAAGTGCAATTATTTTGCAGGACCTGGATGACGTCCTCGATGGATGCCTCATAAGAACCACTGAAGTTCGAGAACGGCTCACGCAGGCGCACCTCGTGGTCCACAATGACACTGCCTCGCCTGGAAGCAAGAAGGATAAATCATTTAGCCCCAGCTGTGAAGGTGCCCCCAGTTGTCCTGTTGTGAGGGGGGTCGACATGGCCTGTTCAGGCTTCTGTGTTCAAGGGAGTGTGGTGTTTTACATTGGGCGCCAAGGAATTTGGTGGAACCCTAAACCACACTCTCTCCAATGCTTGGTCGCCAAACTTATCTATCTGTGCCTCACCTCAGATTAATCACATGTACGCCCTGGTACCCAAAAACGCCCGAATAGAAGATGTTCATCTGCACAGAGAGAGAGAGAAAATCTGAGCTCCGCTGCAGTGACAACGGAATGTGAGGAGCAGGTCTGGCCAGAAGCAGGTCTGACCAAGAGCAGAGGAGTTACTGCCAGTTGGCAGCATCAACAGCTCAGAAGGTGTGCATGTCAGCAATACTGCTGATGTTTACAATGTACCAAAAAAGGAATAGCAAAAATCAGAAACAACAAAATACTCTACATGTACAAGATACTAGTTTGTTGATCTGAGAAATACTAAACCCCCCATCCCAGCAGATTCTGGGTCCCTCCTGTGTCCTGAGTAGGACCTCTCTATCCTGCTGTGCTCCTTGAACTCCTCCACCCTTCCAACACACCTTTGGGGTATCTCCTGTGCTGGGCATGGCTAGTCAGTGGCCCTCCCCCAGTTGTTCTTGGACTCCAGTTCCCAGCAGGCAGACTGGCCAAAGGCATGGGATGATTATAAAGGCTGGAAGATGACCTTTGTCACTTTAACATTGATCTTTCAAAAGTGACAACTAGGAAGACGGTTCTTGGTGTGTGTATTAGGGTTTGAACCATCAGTTCTGAGCTACAAATTACAGAAACAGCTTTCTATACTCATCTGATGGCTACATTTCCACATCTGGATATCTAGGTGTTCCAAACGATGGAAATCTGACTGTTTCCAGATGTGCTAAGCGGACAAATCTCTGTTAATGAAGTTTACCACAAAGGAATGGCACGTTAACGGGACCCAGACTCAAAAGTAACAATAGGTCTGCCTGGAAGTGATCATTTTCCTGAGTGGGCGTCCTCTATGCACTCCCAGCCCCCCCTCACCTGTTGCTCAAAGACATTCACAAATCTCTTGAAGTCACGTGAGCCGTAAATCGCCATCTCTGGTCTAAAGTCCCGATTCTTCACTGTTACAGAGACATGGATTATGGCCACAATAGTCACTGTGATCAGAAAGCACAGGAGTCATTAAACATGAAGGTACAGCCACAGTTTCAGATGTGAGGATAAGCACTTCAGGTGTCCATTGAGTCACAGGAGAATTGCAGTGATCATGGTAACAACATGAATCACCTATGGATCCACACCAAGTGTGCAGAGAAAGGGCGCTGGTGCAGGGTGTGAAATACACTGGAATGTGTGCGTATCAGCTCAGTATAGTCTACTCTTGCTGACAGGAACTCTCCAGATCCTGAGGCAGGTGGCATTCTGGTCCAGCTGCTGCTGCTCCTGCTGCTATCAGAAGCTTTATAAACTGCAGGTGTCAGGGTGATGCCACAGAACCAACACGCCATTTTGAATCAAGCAAGTTGGCCGCAGGACCACAAACATTGCCCACCTAGAAAATTACTACACATACCCGGACATTCCTGAGCTTTTCTTTTCAAAGGAAGAGCCAGAGGGCGGGAGGATTGTACTAATAATTTGTACTAAGACTTACCCACTTGGATTTCATTCTTTGCCTCTTCGCAACGTCGCCCAGTATAGGGAGATGGGCAGTGACAACGACCCCCGACAAGGACTCCTCCATTAAGGCACCCGAGAGGGACAGCTGTGGTGGAAGAAGCTGAGCAAGAGGAAGAGAACAGAACATTAACGATATTTAAGAACAAGCCAACAAAAGAGCCCTCATATATTATGATGATGACAATAATAATTTATATATTGTACAGCCTAATGCTATTATTTCTAAGTGTATAGTGAGGCTGAAAGAGCAATACATAAAATCAATTAGAATTAATCAGAACTTTAGCTGCTTGCTGAAATCAAGAAAGCCAAGGGCCTGGAGTTCAATAAAGAAAGGATCTCAGCCAGGAAGGAGTTACACGGTGGCTATACGTTGTGTGCCTTGACTCGTGAGGGACCACGTAGAACAACTCCCACAAAGAGAGCACTGATCAAACAGGGATATAACACATTAATAGGTATTGAAGACATTCGGGACTCAAGTATATTTATTAAGGGCCATGTAAACTGATTCAAGAACTTTGTAATGCGCCAAGAAGCATGATTGCAACAAGTGCAAACCATTAAGCCCTGCAGTCATGTGCTAGGAGATAAACATCATTTCCAAATGAAAATATAGACCCCTAACAGAGGAACTTTTAAGTTCAGAAGGAGTCAATGTGTGTGAATGGGTAATGGTGGAAGGGAAGGGGACCCCAATGGTGGATATTTTCATACCGGTAGACGTAGATGCCTTTGATGTGCTTGTTTCAGGACGCTGTTCTGTGGAACTGGAGGAGGTGGTAGATGGACTCAGCTTATCAGTCACACTAGTTGTACTTAGGATCGCTGTAGTACCCTCAATGGAAGAGGCAGGGAACGTTGACAGTGAAGGTGTCCCTGTAGTGGATGGTTCCTCCGAGGGGGAAGAAGCGGAAGTCACTGCAAGCGTAATAGTAGTGTCTCCTGCTGTACTCTGAGTTGAGGGTCCATCTGCAGTGGTGGTGCTTGGGGATAAGATAGATGTAATTGTTTCAGAACGCTGTTCGGTGGAACTGGAAGAGGTGGTAGGTGAACTGACCATTTCAGTCACACTAGTTGCACGTAGGATCGCTGTAGTACCATCGCTGGAAGAGGCCGGAAACGTTGACCCTGGAGTGGATGGTTCCGATGATGTGGAAGAAATGGAGGTCACTTCCTGAGGAGAAGTAGTGCCTCCTGCAGTACTCTGAGTTGAGGGTTCAGTTGCAGTGGTCACACTGGGAGCGGCAGGCAATGTTGACAGAGAAGATGTCCCTGTGGTGGATGGTTGCTCAGAGGTGGGAGAAGCGGAGGTCCCTGTCTGTTTTGTACTAGTGTCTCCTGCTGTACTCTGAGGTGAGGGTTCAGTTGCAGTAGTCACACTGGAAGAGGTCCCCAACGTTGGCAGAGAAGATGTCCCTGTGGTGGATGGTCGCTCAGAGGTGGGAGAAGCCGAGGTCCCTGCCTGTGTAGTACTAGTGTCTTCTGCTGTACTCTGAATTGAGGGTTGAGTTGCAGTGGTCACACTGGAAGAGGTCCCCAACGTTGACAGAGAAGATGTCCCTGTGGTGGATGGTTGCTCCGAAGTGGAAGGAGCCGAGGTCCCTGCCTGTGTAGTACTAATGTCTCCTGCTGTACTCTGAGGTGAGGGTTCAGTTGCAGTGGTCACACTGGAAGAGGTCCCCAACGTTGGCAGAGAAGATGTCCCTGTGGTGGATGGTTGCTCCGAAGTGGAAGGAGCGGAGGTCCCTGCCAGTGTAGTACTAGTGTCTCCTGCTGTACTCTGAGGTGAGGGTTCAGTTGCAGTGGTCCCACTGGAAGAGGTCCCCAACGTTGACAGAGAAGATGTCCCTGTGGTGGATGGTTGCTCAGAGGTGGGAGAAGCGGAGATCCCTGCCTGTTTTGTACTAGTGTCTCCTGCTGTACTCTGAGGTGAGGGTTCAGTTGCAGTAGTCACACTGGAAGAGGTCCCCAACGTTGGCAGAGAAGATGTCCCTGTGGTGGATGGTCTCTCAGAGGTGGGAGAAGCCGAGGTCCCTGCCTGTGTAGTACTAGTGTCTTCTGCTGTACTCTGAATTGAGGGTTGAGTTGCAGTGGTCACACTGGAAGAGGTCCCCAACGTTGACAGAGAAGATGTCCCTGTGGTGGATGGTTGCTCCGAAGTGGAAGGAGCCGAGGTCCCTGCCTGTGTAGTACTAATGTCTCCTGCTGTACTCTGAGGTGAGGGTTGAGTTGCAGTGGTCACACTGGAAGAGGTCCCCAACGTTGGCAGAGAAGATGTCCCTGTGGTGGATGGTTGCTCCGAAGTGGAAGGAGCGGAGGTCACTGTCTGTTTTGTACTAGTGTCCCCTGCTGTACTCTGAGGTGAGGGTTCAGTTGCAGGGGTCACACTGGAAGAGGTCCCCAACGTTGACAGAAAAGATGTCCCTGTGGTGGATGGTTGCTCAGAGGTGGGAGAAGCCGAGGTCCCTGCCTGTGTAGTACTAGTGTCTCCTGCTGTACTCTGAGGTGAGGGTTCAGTTGCAGTGGTCACACTGGAAGAGGTCCCCAACGTTGACAGAGAAGATGTCCCTGTGGTGGATGGTTGCTCAGAGGTGGTAGAAGCCGAGGTCCCTGTCTCTTTTGTACTAGTGTCTCCTGCTGTACTCTGAGGTGAGGGTTCAGTTGCAGTGGTCACACTGGAAGAGTTCCCCAACGTTGACAGAGAAGATGTCCTTGTGGTGGATGGTCGCTCAGAGGTGGGAGAAGCCGAGGTCCCTGCCTGTGTAGTACTAGTGTCTTCTGCTGTACTCTGAATTGAGGGTTCAGTTGCAGTGGTCACACTGGAAGAGGTCCCCAACGTTGACAGAGAAGATGTCCCTGTGGTGGATGGTTGCTCAGAGGTGGGAGAAGCGGAGGTCCCTGTCTCTTTTGTACTAGTGTCTCCTGCTGTACTCTGAGGTGACGGTTCAGTTGCAGTGGTCACACTGGAAGAGGTCCCCAACGTTGACAGAAAAGATGTCCCTGTGGTGGAAGGTTGCTCAGAGGTGGGAGAAGCGGAGGTCCCTGCCTGTGTAGTACTAGTGTCTCCTGCTGTACTCTGAGGTGAGGGTTCAGTTGCAGTGGTCCCACTGGAAGAGTTCCCCAACGTTGACAGAGAAGATGTCCCTGTGGTGGATGGTTGCTCCGAAGTGGAAGGAGCGGAGGTCACTGTCTGTTTTGTACTAGTGTTTCCTGCTGTACTCTGAGGTGAGGGTTCAGTTGCAGTGGTCACACTGGAAGAGGACCCCAACGTTGGCAGAGAAGATGTCCCTGTGGTGGATGGTCGCTCAGAGGTGGGAGAAGCCGAGGTCCCTGCCTGTGTAGTACTAGTGTCTTCTGCTGTACTCTGAATTGAGGGTTCAGTTGCAGTGGTCACACTGGAAGAGGTCCCCAACGTTGACAGAGAAGATGTCCCTGTGGTGGATGGTTGCTCAGAGGTGGGAGAAGCCGAGGTCTCTGCCTGTGTAGTACTAGTGTCTTCTGCTGTACTCTGAGGTGAGGGTTCAGTTGCAGTGGTCACACTGGAAGAGGTCCGCAACGTTGACAGAGAAGATGTCCCTGTGGTGGATGGTTGCTCAGAGGTGGGAGAAGCCGAGGTCCCTGCCTGTGTAGTACTAGTGTCTCCTGCTGTACTCTGAGTTGAGGGTTCAGTTGCAGTGGTCACACTGGAAGAGGTCCGCAACGTTGACAGAGAAGATGTCCCTGTGGTGGATGGTTCCTCAGAGGTGGGAGAAGCGGAGGTCCCTGCCTGTTTTGTACTAGTGTCTCCTGCTGTACTCTGAGGTGAGGGTTCAGTTGCAGTGGTCACACTGGAAGAGGTCCCCAACGTTGACAGAAAAGATGTCCCTGTGGTGGATGGTTGCTCAGAGGTGGGAGAAGCGGAGGTTCCTGTCTCTTTTGTACTAGTGTCTCCTGCTGTACTCTGAGGTGAGGGTTCAGTTGCAGTGGTCACACTGGAAGAGGTCCCCAACGTTGACAGAGAAGATGTCCCTGTGGTGGATGGTTGCTCAGAGGTGGGAGAAGTGGAGGTCCCTGCCTGTGTAGTACTAGTGTCTCCTGCTGTACTCTCAGGTGAGGGTTCAGTTGCAGTGGTCACACTGGAAGAGGTCCCCAACGTTGACAGAGAAGATGTCCCTGTGGTGGATGGTTGCTCAGAGGTGGGAGAAGCCGAGGTCCATGTGTGTTTTGTACTAGTGTCTCCTGCTGCACTCTGAGGTGAGGGTTCAGTTGCAGTGGTCACACTGGAAGAGGTCCCCAACGTTGACAGAAAAGATGTCCCTGTGGTGGATGGTTGCTCAGAGGTGGGAGAAGCCGAGGTCCCTGCCTGTGTAGTACTAGTGTCTTCTGCTGTACTCTCAGGTGAGGGTTCAGTTGCAGTAGTCACACTGGAAGAGGTCCCCAACGTTGACAGAGAAGATGTCCCTGTGGTGGATGGTTGCTCAGAGGTGGGAGAAGCCGAGGTCCCTGTCTGTTTTGTAGTAGTGTCTCCTGCTGTACTCTGAGGTGAGGGTTCACTTGCAGTGGTCACACTGGAAGAGGTCCCCAACGTTGACAGAAAAGATGTCCCTGTGGTGGATGGTTGCTCAGAGGTGGGAGAAGCGGAGGTCCCTGCCTGTGTAGTACTAGTGTCTCCTGCTGTACTCTGAGGTGAGGGTTCAGTTGCAGTGGTCACACTGGAAGAGGTCCCCAACGTTGACAGAGAAGATGTCCCTGTGGTGGATGGTTGCTCAGAGGTGGGAGAAGCGGAGGTCCCTGCCTGTGTAGTACTAGTGTCTCCTGCTGTACTCTGAGGTGAGGGTTCAGTTGCAGTGGTCACACTGGAAGAGGTCCCCAACGTTGACAGAGAAGATGTCCCTGAGGTGGATGGTCGCTCAGAGGTGGGAGAAGCGGAGGTCCCTGTCTGTTTTGTAGTAGTGTCTTCTGCTGTACTCTGCATTGAGGGTTCAGTTGCAGTGGTCACACTGGAAGAGGTCCCCAACGTTGACAGAGATGATGTCCCTGTGGTGGATGGTCGCTCAGAGGTGGGAGAAGCGGAGGTCCCTGTCTGTTTTGTAGTAGTGTCTCCTGCTGTACTCTGAATTGAGGGTTCAGTTGCAGTGGTCACACTGGAAGAGGTCCCCAACGTTGACAGAGAAGATGTCCCTGTGGTGGATGGTTCCTCAGAGGTGGGAGAAGCGGAGGTCCCTGCCTGTGTAGTACTAGTGTCTCCTGCTGTACTCTGAGGTGAGGGTTCAGTTGCAGTGGTCACACTGGGAGAGGTCCCCAACGTTGACAGAGAAGATGTCCCTGTGGTGGATGGTTGCTCAGAGGTGGTAGAAGCCGAGGTCCCTGTCTCTTTTGTACTAGTGTCTCCTGCTGTACTCTGAGGTGAGGGTTCAGTTGCAGTGGTCACACTGGAAGAGGTCCCCAACGTTGACAGAGAAGATGTCCCTGTGGTGGATGGTTGCTCAGAGGTGGGAGAAGCGGAGGTCCCTGCCTGTGTAGTACTGGTTTCTTCTGCTGTACTCTGAGGTGAGGGTTCAGTTGCAGTGGTCACACTGGAAGAGGTCCCCAACGTTGGCAGAGAAGATGTCCCTGTGGTGGATGGTTGCTCAGAGGTGGGAGAAGCCGAGGTCCCTGCCTGCGTAGTACTAGTGTCTCCTGCTGTACTCTCAGGTGAGGGTTCAGTTGCAGTGGTCACACTGGAAGAGGTCCCCAACGTTGACAGAGAAGATGTCCCTGTGGTGGATGGTTGCTCAGAGGTGGGAGAAGCCGAGGTCACTGTCTGTTTTGTAGTAGTGTCTCCTGCTGTACTCTGAGGTGAGGGTTCAGTTGCAGTGGTCACACTGGAAGAGGTCCCCAACGTTGACAGAGAAGATGTCCCTGTGGTGGATGGTTGCTCAGAGGTGGTAGAAGCCGAGGTCACTGCCTGCGTAGTACTAGTGTCTCCTGCTGTACTCTGAGGTGAGGGTTCAGTTGCAGTGGTCACACTGGAAGAGGACCCCAACGTTGACAGAAAAGATGTCCCTGTGGTGGATGGTTGCTCAGAGGTGGGAGAAGCGGAGGTCCATGTCTGTTTTGTACTAGTGTCTCCTGCTGCACTCTGAGGTGAGGGTTCAGTTGCAGTGGTCACACTGGAAGAGGTCCCCAACGTTGACAGAGATGATGTCCCTGTGGTGGATGGTTGCTCAGAGGTGGGAGAAGCGGAGGTCCCTGCCTGTGTAGTACTAGTGTCTCCTGCTGTACTCTGAGGTGAGGGTTCAGTTGCAGTGGTCACACTGGAAGAGGTCCCCAACGTTGACAGAAAAGATGTCCCTGTGGTGGATGGTTGCTCCGAGGTGGGAGAAGCGGAGGTTCCTGTCTCTTTTGTACTAGTGTCTCCTGCTGTACTCTGAGGTGAGGGTTCAGTTGCAGTGGTCACACTGGAAGAGGTCCCCAACGTTGACAGAGAAGATGTCCCTGTGGTGGATGGTTGCTCAGAGGTGGGAGAAGCGGAGGTCCCTGCCTGTGTAGTACTAGTGTCTCCTGCTGTACTCTGAGGTGAGGGTTCAGTTGCAGTGGTCACACTGGAAGAGGTCCCCAACGTTGACAGAAAAGATGTCCCTGTGGTGGATGGTTGCTCAGAGGTGGGAGAAGCGGAGGACCCTGCCTGTGTAGTACTAGTGTCTCCTGCTGTACTCTGAGGTGAGGGTTCAGTTGCAGTGGTCACACTGGAAGAGGTCCCCAACGTTGACAGAGAAGATGTCCCTGTGGTGGATGGTTGCTCAGAGGTGGGAGAAGCGGAGGTCCCTGCCTGTGTAGTACTAGTGTCTCCTCCTGTACTCTGAGGTGAGGGTTCAGTTGCAGTGGTCACACTGGAAGAGGTCCCCAACGTTGACAGAGAAGATGTCCCTGTGGTGGATAGTTGCTCAGAGGTGGGAGAAGCGGAGGTCCCTGTCTCTTTTGTACTAGTGTCTCCTGCTGTACTCTGAGGTGAGGGTTCAGTTGCAGTGGTCACACTGGAAGAGGTCCCCAACGTTGACAGAGAAGATGTCCCTGAGGTGGATGGTCGCTCAGAGGTGGGAGAAGCGGAGGTCCCTGTCTGTTTTGTAGTAGTGTCTTCTGCTGTACTCTGCATTGAGGGTTCAGTTGCAGTGGTCACACTGGAAGTGGTCCCCAACGTTGACAGAGATGATGTCCCTGTGGTGGATGGTCGCTCAGAGGTGGGAGAAGCGGAGGTCCCTGTCTGTTTTGTAGTAGTGTCTCCTGCTGTACTCTGAGGTGAGGGTTCAGTTGCAGTGGTCACACTGGAAGAGGTCCCCAACGTTGACAGAGAAGATGTCCCTGTGGTGGATGGTTGCTCAGAGGTGGGAGAAGCGGAGGTCCCTGCCTGTGTAGTACTAGTGTCTCCTGCTGTACTCTGAGGTGAGGGTTCAGTTGCAGTGGTCACACTGGAAGAGGTCCCCAACGTTGACAGAGAAGATGTCCCTGTGGTGGATGGTTGCTCAGAGGTGGTAGAAGCCGAGGTCCCTGTCTCTTTTGTACTAGTGTCTCCTGCTGTACTCTGAGGTGAGGGTTCAGTTGCAGTGGTCACACTGGAAGAGGTCCCCAACGTTGACAGAGAAGATGTCCCTGTGGTGGATGGTTGCTCAGAGGTGGGAGAAGCGGAGGTCCCTGCCTGTGTAGTACTGGTTTCTTCTGCTGTACTCTGAGGTGAGGGTTCAGTTGCAGTGGTCACACTGGAAGAGGTCCCCAACGTTGGCAGAGAAGATGTCCCTGTGGTGGATGGTTGCTCAGAGGTGGGAGAAGCCGAGGTCCCTGTCTGTTTTGTAGTAGTGTCTCCTGCTGTACTCTGAGGTGAGGTTTCAGTTGCAGTGGTCACACTGGAAGAGGTCCCCAACGTTGACAGAGACGATGTCCCTGTGGTGGATGGTTGCTCAGAGGTGGGAGAAGCGGAGGTCCCTGCCTGTGTAGTACTAGTGTCTCCTGCTGTACTCTGAGGTGAGGTTTCAGTTGCAGTGGTCCCACTGGAAGAGGTCCCCAACGTTGACAGAGAAGATGTCCCTGTGGTGGATGGTCGCTCAGAGGTGGGAGAAGTGGAGGTCCCTGTCTGTTTTGTAGTAGTGTCTCCTGCTGTACTCTGAGGTGAGGGTTCAGTTGCAGTGGTCACACTGGAAGAGGGCCCCAACGTTGACAGAGAAGATGTCCCTGTGGTGGATGGTTGCTCAGAGGTGGGAGAAGCGGAGGTCCCTGCCTGTGTAGTACTAGTGTCTCCTCCTGTACTCTGAGGTGAGGGTTCAGTTGCAGTGGTCACACTGGAAGAGGTCCCCAACGTTGACAGAGAAGATGTCCCTGTGGTGGATGGTTGTTCAGAGGTGGGAGAAGCCGAGGTCCCTGTCTCTTTTGTACTAGTGTCTCCTGCTGTACTCTGAGGTGAGGGTTCAGTTGCAGTGGTCACACTGGAAGAGGTCCCCAACGTTGACAGAGACGATGTCCCTGTGGTGGATGGTTGCTCAGAGGTGGGAGAAGCCGAGGTCCCTGCCTGTGTAGTACTAGTGTCTCCTGCTGTACTCTGAGGTGAGGGTTCAGTTGCAGTGGTCATACTGGAAGAGGTCCCCAACGTTGACAGAGACGATGTCCCTGTGGTGGATGGTTGCTCAGAGGTGGGAGAAGCCGAGGTCCCTGCCTGCGTAGTACTAGTGTCTCCTGCTGTACTCTCAGGTGAGGGTTCAGTTGCAGTGGTCACACTGGAAGAGGTCCCCAACGTTGACAGAGACGATGTCCCTGTGGTGGATGGTTGCTCAGAGGTGGGAGAAGCCGAGGTCCCTGCCTGCGTAGTACTAGTGTCTCCTGCTGTACTCTCAGGTGAGGGTTCAGTTGCAGTGGTCACACTGGAAGAGGTCCCCAACGTTGACAGAGACGATGTCCCTGTGGTGGATGGTTGCTCAGAGGTGGGAGAAGCCGAGGTCCCTGCCTGTGTAGTACTAGTGTCTTCTGCTGTACTCTGAGGTGAGGGTTCAGTTGCAGTGGTCACACTGGAAGAGGTCCCCAACGTTGACAGAGAAGATGTCCCTGTGGTGGATGGTTGCTCAGAGGTGGGAGAAGCCGATGTCCCTGCCTGTGTAGTACTAGTGTCTTCTGCTGTACTCTGAGGTGAGGGTTCAGTTGCAGTGGTCACACTGGAAGAGGTCCCCAACGTTGACAGAGAAGATGTCCCTGTGGTGGATGGTTGCTCAGAGGTGGGAGAAGCCGAGGTCCCTGCCTGTGTAGTACTAGTGTCTCCTGCTGTACTCTGAGGTGAGGGTTCAGTTGCAGTGGTCACACTGGAAGAGGTCCCCAACGTTGACAGAGAAGATGTCCCTGTGGTGGATGGTTGCTCAGAGGTGGTAGAAGCCGAGGTCCCTGTCTCTTTTGTACTAGTGTCTCCTGCTGTACTCTGAGGTGAGGGTTCAGTTGCAGTGGTCACACTGGAAGAGGTCCCCAACGTTGACAGAGACGATGTCCCTGTGGTGGATGGTTGCTCAGAGGTGGGAGAAGCCGAGGTCCCTGCCTGCGTAGTACTAGTGTCTCCTGCTGTACTCTGAGGTGAGGGTTCAGTTGCAGTGGTCACACTGGAAGAGGTCCCCAACGTTGACAGAGACGATGTCCCTGTGGTGGATGGTTGCTCAGAGGTGGGAGAAGCCGAGGTCCCTGCCTGCGTAGTACTAGTGTCTCCTGCTGTACTCTGAGGTGAGGGTTCAGTTGCAGTGGTCACACTGGAAGAGGTCCCCAACGTTGACAGAGAAGATGTCCCTGTGGTGGATGGTTGCTCAGAGGTGGGAGAAGCCGAGGTCCCTGCCTGTGTAGTACTAGTGTCTTCTGCTGTACTCTGAGGTGAGGGTTCAGTTGCAGTGGTCACACTGGAAGAGGTCCCCAACGTTGACAGAGAAGATGTCCCTGTGGTGGATGGTTGCTCAGAGGTGGGAGAAGCCGAGGTCACTGTCTGTTTTGTAGTAGTGTCTCCTGCTGTACTCTGAGGTGAGGGTTCAGTTGCAGTGGTCACACTGGAAGAGGTCCCCAACGTTGACAGAGAAGATGTCCCTGTGGTGGATGGTTGCTCAGAGGTGGGAGAAGCCGAGGTCCCTGCCTGTGTAGTACTAGTGTCTCCTGCTGTACTCTGAGGTGAGGGTTCAGTTGCAGTGGAAGAAGTAGTCATAGTAGTTGGGCTTGCTTCTGTTGATTTGACTGCAATTTCAAAACATTCAAATCGGTTACAGAAAGAACAAGCAATGAATCTATAAACAATATATTTTTTCATAAACACAATATCATCATAAGTATTATTTTTCATAGCATGCAGTTTTGTGCTCTTTTCTTCTAGTTAGAGATTTAGAAACAGCAAGCATTTTATGACTGCTTTAAAGATAATATATATATATAAAACACCCGTGAGCCATTTTTACTTTGCCAGCTTTCCCTTGCTGGCCATCTTTAACCTTTCTAGATCCAGGTGATTCTGAGCCGGGCGGCTCCTCTTTGGGTCACATACATCTTCAGATTCAGTTCTGAAGCTTCAGCTGCTGCTGCTTCAACAACGCAAACTTTAAGGGGAAGCATTTTGATCATTCAACACACCACCTTTAGCATTTAAACAGGCTGGCTATTTTTCTTTGGCTTGTGCTTAATGTTCTGGCATTAAAACAGTTGAGAGCACCTCAAGGAGGTACTATCGTCAAATGGACCTGAAGCTACAGCGCCTAGGACTTGCTGATCAGAAGGTCGGCAGTTCAAATCCCCGCCACGGGGTGAGCTCCCGTTTCTCGGTCCCTGCTCCTGCCAACCTAGCAGTTCGAAAGCATGTCAAAGTGCAAGTAGATAAATAGGTAGTGCTCCAGCGGGAAGGTAAACGGCGTTTCCATGCGCTGCTCTGGTTCGCCAGAAGCGGCTTAGTCATGCTGGCCACATGACCCAGAAGCTGTACGCCGGCTCCCTCGGCCAATAAAGCGAGATGAGCGCCGCAACCCCAGAGTCGGCCACAACTGGACCTAACGGTCAGGGGTCCCTTGACCTTTACACCAGTGGTTGGGAAGGTGAGTCTCTCTTCTCTTATTATTTTCTCCTGTATCTATATATCACTGTTTTCTCCAAGGAGCTCAAGATGGTATACTTGGTTCTCTCCCCCTTTCCACCTCACAACAATCCTGCGAGGTCGGTTTGTCTGAGAGGCAGCGAATGGTCACCCCGTGAAGTTCATCGCTGAGCGTGGAATGGAACTCTTGTGTCCCAGCTCCTTGCCCAAAACTCTGACCACTACACTGGCATGGATGAGAATTGAAAGTCATAATAATATTATAATATAATAATTTATTATTTCTACCCCACCCATCTGGCTGGGCGGCTTCCAACAAAAGATTAAAAATACATGAAAATATCAGACAGTAAAAACTTCCCTGAACAGGGCTGCTTTCAGGTGTCTTCTAAATGCATTGTCTACCTGGCCTTCTTTAAGGCCTTCTTGGTTTGGAGTCTCTCTCTGAAAAGGGTCACAATGTATAGGTGGATATCCTTTCAGATGCATCAGAACAATCTGAAACAAACCAGAAACTTCTTTCTGGTTTCATTGACAAGTGTGCATATTATGTATTTACTCTGCATTAGTAAAAATCCAGCACATTAAATAGGGCAAGGATATCAGTACAGCCTGTGCCAGCACTGAAACAGTTACAGTGGTACCTCGGGTTAGGTACTTAATTCGTTCCGGAGGTCTGTTCTTAACCTGAAACTGTTCTTGACCTGAAGCACCACTTTAGCTAATGGGGCCTCCTGCTGCCGCTGCGCCGCCGGAGCACAATTTCTGTTCTCATCCTGAAGCAAAGTTCTTAACTTGAGGTACTATTTCTGGGTTAGCGGAGTCTGTAACCTGAAGAGTCTGTAACCTGAAGCGTCTGTAACCTGAAGCGTCTGTACCCCAAGGTACCACTGTATATTAATTTCTCCTTTAATGCTCTTCAACATGCGGGCGTTCTTGGATTTTACAGGTTAACTTTTTTTTTTTTTGTAATTAGGATTGTGGCATATGTTGAGTAATTTCCCCCCAGAAGTAAGAATTCCCGGTGTCTTTAGTGGAAACATGCTCTTTTTCACCCCTGTCTCTCTGAAGATGTTTAAAAGGGCATGGAGTCCCCTTTTATGCAGAATCCAAGAACACCCCAGAAATAGTAGAACATAAATATTTTACTGTCAGGGGTTTAGGAGCAGAGGCACGGGCAAGGGAGGAAACAGAGAGCGAAGGGGAGGAGGCAGAAGAAAAGATGAGTGATGACGACGACCCGAGATCTCCTAGTCTTTCCAGTGAATCAGAGGATTCACAGAAAGGAGCACCAGTGGCCAGGGCAAGGGGGGAGTCTAGGGGGGCACCCCAGGAAGATAGAGCCAGAGGGGACTCAGGGGGGAGCAGCTGGAAATCGGGACCAGCGTCACCGCCAGGAAGCAGGGAAGAGGAAGGGAGCCAGGGGGGAAGCGCTGGCAGCTCACCACAGGAGGGAGGACATGAGTCAGGAGTGGCCACACCTCCATCGGGGAGCGAAGAAACGGTTAAGAGGAAAGTGGAAGGTTGGGCGCGCGCGCCAAGTTCAAATGCAGAGGAAGGCGGCGCAGTAAGCAGCCCCGAAAGGGAGCCAGGTCCTAAAGCCCGGCGCAAGGAGGCAGGAGGGTCCGGGTCAGCGTCAGAAGAATCCCGGAAGGAAGAAGCCCCGGGGGGTAGAGGGACCCAGAGGAGGACAGTCAGGCGGAAAAGGTGGAGCAAGGCTAGGATATTAAGTTGGTGCACACGGGGCGGAGACTCAGACGGAGCTTCGCCGATCTAGCTACTAGACGTAGAGTTGCGCGCAGCAGCGTGAGAATGGAAACTGTAATTCAATAAAGACTTTTACTTAATGATCGCTGGCTAGCGTGATCCTCTGTGAGCTAGGATCTTCAAGCAGCTCTGACAGTAAGCTCCGTCTCACGATTGTGGGCATCTACAGCCTCGAGGAGGGGAGAGAAACAGGTGCCTACTAGCGAGCTCACGAACGGCAGACGACATGACGGCTGAGCAGCAGATAGAGGAACTCAGAAAAGCAGTGGCACAACTGAATGCCGAGGCTCTCGCATCCAGGAAGAGAGAGGAGGAGGCAGCTGCCGCCTGCAGGGATCTCCAGGTCAGGTTAGACGTGCTGACAAAGCAGACACCCCGGCAGGAGGGAATTGGGTTGGCGAGACGGACAGGCGGGCTGGTCTCTCACTTCGATGGGAACCTGCAACAGTATCCCAACTTTAGAGCCGACGTACTGTGCGCACTGCAACTGCTGCATAAAGACTTTAGAGATGAACAAGAGAGAGTGGGGTTCATCATGTCCCATTTGCATGGGGATGCGAAAGCATGGCTACGCAATTTATGGAGAGATAAGGATCCGGCGCTCCAGAATGCAGATGCCTTTATTAAAGCGATGGATGGGTGTTTCTTATCAAGTATTGACGTGGATCTTGCACGGAAGGAGGTGCATGGGCTGAGACAAGGGAGGGCCAGCGTCAGGCAGTATCATGCCCGCTTTTTCGCCTTGGTCAGTGCCCTGGAATGGGACAGAGATTCGGCTCCTGTAAGAGACCTCTTTTGGGAGGGGCTGCACAACTCGATTAAAGATGAGATCGCGAGGGGGGAGAGACCCCGAACCACCCAGGAGGTCGTTCAGAGGGCACTGGCAGTGGGGGTGAGGCTGGAAGAACGTCCGTGGAGCAGGGACGAAGGGCGTGGAGGGCGCGAACCAGCCAGGGGCCCCTCCTTCCTTCCCAGAGAAGCAGCGCGGGCGCAATCCACGCCTCCGCCAGGAGGAGGAGCCGAACCTATGGAGGTTGGAGGTGCAAGGGCTCAGTCAGCAACCAGAGCCCTAGCACCGGCAGCAGTGAAAGCGAAGCCTCCTAGAGGGAACAGGAAGTGTTACGTCTGTGAGGAGCCAGGGCATATGGCAAAAGAGTGTCCCCAGAGGCTCCACAAGCTCACTGCAGCCTCAGCAATGGTGACTGCAGCAACGCAGCAAGGAGGACCACAGCAGGGAAACGACGCAGTCTGGCTGGAGGAAGAGGCCCTGGGGCCCAGCCAGACGTGTTAGTGACGCAGTCCCCAGAGGTTTTACAGCCCGTGAACCCCCTCCCGCCCAAACCAGTGGTGAGGCTCACCGCATCTCTCCAGCTGCCCAATGGAATCACCACTGACGTGCCCATCACAGTTGACTCGGGCAGCAACGCGGACTTTATAGGGCAGGACTTTGTCGACAAGCACGCTATACAGTTGCTGCCGGCCACACTGCCCCTGCAGGTTGTCACGGTGGATGGCAGGGAGTTGCTAGGGGGGCAAGTGGTGAAGCAGACGCCGCCCATGGCGATGCGACTTGGAAATCACAAAGAAATCATCAGCTTCAATGTCACTCAACTATCGGATACGCCCATTGTATTGGGAATGAGTTGGCTGGACAAGCACAGCCCAACGCTGGCTTGGTACCAGAGGCAGCTGATCTTCGGCTCTTCCTTTTGTGCTGAACACTGCATCGTGCCCCGGCAGGAAGGAGAGGAAGAGGAGTCACAGCTGCTGCTAGGCACGCTGCAAGCGATTCCCCACAAGTACGCAGAATTTTTGGAAGTTTTCTGCGAGAAGGAGGCGGACAGGCTGCCCCCTCACAGACCATATGACTGCAAGATTGACCTGCTGCCGGGGGTGGCGCTGCCTAAGGGGAAACTGTATTCCATGTCAGAGGACGAGCTGCAGGAACTCAAACAGTTCATAGATCATAATTTGGAGCGCGGTTTCATCCGAGAGTCCAAGGCAGCGGGGGGCAGTCCAGTATTCTTTGTTAAGAAGCGAGACACGCCCCAAAAAAGACTGGTCGTGGACTATCGCATTTTAAACAATGGGACCAAGCCGTCGGACTTCCCCATGCCCCGAATCGACGACCTCCTGGCGAAGGTGCGGAAGGGAAAAGTGTTCACCAAGTTAGACCTGCGAGGGGCGTACAACCTCATTCGTATGCGGGAGGGAGATGAGTGGAAGACGGCCATGTTCACGCCACTGGGTACCTACGAATACAGAGTTATGCCCTTTGGATTGCAAAATGGCTCCCACGTTTTTCAAGCTTTCATGCATCACGTGTTGGCGGGACTTCTCTACAAGACGTGCGTCTGTTTCTTAGATGACATCCTGATCTTTTCGGAATCGCAGCAGGAGCATGACAGACACGTCAAGGAAGTGCTGACCAGACTAAAGCAACATAGGCTCTACGCCAAGCTGGAGAAGTGCCAATTTGACGTGACGGAGGTGGATTTTCTGGGCTACAAGTTGTCTGACAAGGGGCTCGCCATGGACAGCGCCAAGGTTCGTGCGGTATTGGATTGGAAGAGTCCACGCAACCGGAAGGAGGTCCAGAGGTTTGTCGGCTTTGCGAACTTCTATCGCAAGTTTATCAAGGGCTTCGCGATGCAGACAGCGGCCATCACAGACACGCTTAGCTCCAAGAAAAAGAAGTTCGTTTGGACAGAGGAGGCGGAGCAGTCCTTTCAGGCACTCAAGCGTCTCTTCGCGTCGGAAGAGCAGCTGCTTCACGTCAACCCCAGCAGGCCGATGAGGGTGGAGACAGACGCCTCGGACAGAGCCGTGGGGGCGGTCCTGCTGCAAAAGGACCAGCAGGGGGTGTGGCGACCGGCAGCGTTTTACTCCAGGAAGCTCAGCAAGTCCGAGCAGAACTACACCATCTGGGACAGGGAGTTGCTGGCCATTCATGCAGCGTTCAAAGCGTGGAGGCACTTCCTGATCGGCGCCAAGCACACGGTGCAGGTTTGCACGGACCACAAGAATCTGGAGCACTGGCGCACGGCACAGTTCCTAAACCAGAGGCAGATACGTTGGGCTGAGTTTTTTGCGAACTTCGACTTCCGCATAGAGTATGTCCCGGGGGACACTAACATCATGGCGGACGCCCTCTCCCGTAAGCCACAGTATCTGGAGGACGCAACGCCAGCGGCCGCCATGCACATCTTCGCACCAACAGTATGGGCGTGCGCCGCGGCCACTGTGGACCTGGAGGCGGTGCGACGAGCGTTGCAGGATGACTCCTTCGCGCAAGCAAAGATGGCAGAGGTGCAAAGGGGCACGGCTGCGGCCGACGGTTTCCAGCTACGAGATGGTTTGCTCATCCGTAAGGGGGCCATCTACGTGCCGGGAGACGACCTTCGCGCCAAGGTGCTGCAGCAGCTGCACGACGCGCCCACGGCCGGGCACTTTGGCAAGGAGAAGACGGTGGAATTAGTAGCCAGGGATTTCTGGTGGCCTGGAATGAGAGGGGAGGTCGCAGACTACGTGGCGAGGTGTGACACCTGCCAGAGGGCCAAACCAGTGCACAAACCGCCGGCCGGACTGTTGGAACCGCTGCAAACTCCGGTCGAACCTTGGGAAAGGGTGGCCCTGGACTTTGTCACGGATCTGCCCAGCTCGAGGGGCAAGACGGCAGTGCTGGTGGTGGTGGACCTGTTTTCCAAGATGGCGCATTTCATTCCGTGTGCTAAGGTGGCCACGGCGGAGCAAACCGCCAAACTGTTCATAGACCACGTGTTCAAGGTTCACGGTCTGCCACGGTCTATTCTGTCCGACCGGGGGCGGCAGTTCATCTCGAATTTCTGGCAGAAGCTGATGGGCTTCCTGAACGTCAAGATCAACCTGGCGTCGGCGAGACACCCGCAGACCAACGGGCAAGCAGAGCGGGTCAATGCCATCATGCAGCAGTACCTGAGATGTTATGCAAATCAACAGCCTGCGACGTGGGTGGATTACCTGCCGCTTGCCGAGTTCGCCTACAACAACACGAAGCACGTGTCCACGGGGGTCACGCCGTTCTTCGCCAACAACGGGAGGCACCCCAGAACCTTCCCGGGACTGGAAAGAATGGGGGAGGGGGAGCCGCAGACAGCAGATGCGTTCACGTCGGAGCTGCAGGAAGTCCACGATCAGCTGAGGCGCCACCTGGAGCTGGCCAAACACGCATACAAGGTACAAGCGGACAAGCACAGAAGGGTTGGCGAAGAGCTCCACGTGGGAGACTGGGTTTGGTTAGCAGCCCACGCAGTGCCGGCCAGGTCGTTGGCCAAGAAGAAACTAGGGCATAAACAACTGGGGCCCTACCAAGTCGAAGAGCAGGTCAACCCGGTAGCTTTCAGACTGGCACTTCCGGAGGGTTCCAGAATGCATCCGGTATTCCACAGATTGGTGCTCACTCCCTACAAGGCACCGCACAGGTTCCAGGAACCCGGAACAGCGCCGAGTCCGGTCAGAGACAGAACAGGGCACGCGGGAGTGGCACAGAAGGAGCGCATCAACGAAGTCACGGAGATTTTGGACTCCAGATGGGGGGAAGAGGGGGTAGAATACTTTCTCGCCAAGGAGGGCACCCCGGCCAGTGCGAACAGCTGGGTGCCGGGCTACGCCTTGGACGAACCTCTCCTCAAAGACGAGTTTCATGCCCTCTTTCCCCATAGACCTATGCCAGCAGACTTTTTCGACGACTGGCTTTTCACGCCCACGCTTTCGGCCAGCACTTTCCGGGGGTTCGACTCGGACGAGGACCCGACACAAGACGTCCGTTCCCCGGAGGGGTCACCCTCGGGATCTGCATCAGAACCCTCGTATTGGTGGGACGATAGACCAGAGGAGCAGTTCCGCAGACGGTGGCTGGAAGGCCCAGGACGAGCAACACCGCCAGGAGGAAGTGAGGGAGAGACGGACATGGACGTTTTCGGGGACGACCCTGGTTTCGAGCACGGCGGCACAGAGATGGAAGCGGAGGTGACCGTTGTCGACGAGAGCAGGGAGGAAGACCCGCGAGACTTCAGATGGAGGCCCGCCACGGGAAGCGACCGATATCCGACGTTCGTCCCTTTGCAACAGCAGCCCCCAGCTCCGGCACCGGAAGGAGGGGAGGGGGGAATGGGGGGCTTCGAGGGGGGGATGGATGTCAGGGGTTTAGGAGCAGAGGCACGGGCAAGGGAGGAAACAGAGAGCGAAGGGGAGGAGGCAGAAGAAAAGATGAGTGATGACGACGACCCGAGATCTCCTAGTCTTTCCAGTGAATCAGAGGATTCACAGAAAGGAGCACCAGTGGCCAGGGCAAGGGGGGAGTCTAGGGGGGCACCCCAGGAAGATAGAGCCAGAGGGGACTCAGGGGGGAGCAGCTGGAAATCGGGACCAGCGTCACCGCCAGGAAGCAGGGAAGAGGAAGGGAGCCAGGGGGGAAGCGCTGGCAGCTCACCACAGGAGGGAGGACATGAGTCAGGAGTGGCCACACCTCCATCGGGGAGCGAAGAAACGGTTAAGAGGAAAGTGGAAGGTTGGGCGCGCGCGCCAAGTTCAAATGCAGAGGAAGGCGGCGCAGTAAGCAGCCCCGAAAGGGAGCCAGGTCCTAAAGCCCGGCGCAAGGAGGCAGGAGGGTCCGGGTCAGCGTCAGAAGAATCCCGGAAGGAAGAAGCCCCGGGGGGTAGAGGGACCCAGAGGAGGACAGTCAGGCGGAAAAGGTGGAGCAAGGCTAGGATATTAAGTTGGTGCACACGGGGCGGAGACTCAGACGGAGCTTCGCCGATCTAGCTACTAGACGTAGAGTTGCGCGCAGCACCGTGAGAATGGAAACTGTAATTCAATAAAGACTTTTACTTAATGATCGCTGGCTAGCGTGATCCTCTGTGAGCTAGGATCTTCAAGCAGCTCTGACATTTACGCACACAAGTCTCTGGCTATACATGTACAGTGGTACCTCAGGTTACAGACCCTTCAGGTTACAGACTCCGCTAACCCAGAAATATCAAGTTAAGAACGGACCTCCAGAACAAATTACTGTATTTTTCACTCCATAAGACGCACCTGACCATAAGCCACACCTACTTTTTAGAGGAGGAAAGCAAGAAAAAAATATATTCTGAACGAAACAGTGGATATTTGATTTTTGTGGTTCATGCTGTGGCCACAGACATGTGATTTGACGGTGAGTTTGGGGTAGCCCAATGCAAAAATCTTGAGAATCCATGTGGATCCATGCTTTGTAACCACGTTTTTGTGCCATTGCGGCCCCACGAAACAGTGGGTGCGTGATTTTTTTTGTACAGGCTGTAGCCATGGACATGCTATGTGATCTGATGGTGAATTTGGGGTGACCCAACGCAAAAATCCTGGGGATCCATGGGCTTTTACCTCCCTCCTCCCAGGCAGCCTCCTTTATCTCTAGAACCCCTTATCTCCCTTCCCAATTGCTTGCCAATCAGCCAATCAGCTGCTCAGCGGCTTTGTTTCAACACCCCCTTCCCTCTTTCAAAAAAAAAAAAAAAGCACAATCTGTTTTTTGCCCCTGGGCAATTCGGCTCCAGGAACCACACATTCACTCCATAAAACACACAGACATTTCCCCTTACTTTTTAGGAGGAAAAAAGTGCGTCTTATGGAGCGAAAAATACAGTAAGTTCTTAACCCGACGTACTACTGTACTAGTTCACAAATACAAGCTTAAAATACAAAAAATCATGGGGAAATTATGAAAAAAGAGGCTTAATTGTATAAATTCCCAATGCAGCCCTGTCTTGGGAAGTCTGGAGAGCCACTACTGGTCAGTGTAGAGGACGCAGAGGCCAATGGACCAGTGGCCTGACTCAGCAGAAAGCAGCCTGGGATTCTAAACCAAGGGCTTCCTGGCCCAGTGCAGCTAACAGCAAGTTCACTTAGCCCTTCACAAAGCCAAGGAGGCGGCGAACCAATCTGAGCTGATCAAAACCCAGAGCTGGCAGCAAAAACAACATGGAAATGGGAATCCACTCCACAAAATATGAGAAGCGGAATCCGTTTTGAAAGCTGCAAATTCATTCCCCAAACTTGGCAATAGGAGGAGGATAGAAAGCGAAGGGGAAAGAGAGCAGAGGAAATAATGAGATGTGGGAATTGCGAGATGTGCCTGAGAGGGGCAGCCCAGCCAGAGGAGAGCCGCACCACCAGAAGCATCTTGCCATGACAACGTGCGCATGGTACAGGAAGTGATCACAGCAGTCAATGGCTTTCCGGCTGCTCCAGCTGCTAGACACACATCAAGGAGGAACATGGCAGAGTTTTGTAGGTGGAAAAAGACCCTCCTGAAGAGTTCAGCCTTCCATTCTGACTGCAAGCTGCCCAGAACCCAAACAGGGCTGTCAAATAAGCTGAAGAGTGAGACACTCAAAACAGAGAAACAATCAGAATCATAGAGTTGGAAGGAAACCTGAGAATTGTCCAGTCTGCAGGAATACAGTGGTGCCTCGCAAGACGAAATTAATTCGTTCCGCGAGTTTTGTCGTCTTGCGATTTTTTTTCGTCTTGAGAAGCACGGTGTCGGGAAAGTTTTGGAAAAGCTTCAAAAATCAGCAAAAACCTCAAAAAAAGGCTACCACACCGCGTTCTATGAGTTGCTCCTCGAAGTCAAGTCGCAACTGTATTAACGGTGTTAAGAAAAAGGAAACAAACTTGCAAGATGTTTCCATCTTGCGAAGCAAGCCCATAAGGAAATTCATCTTGCGAAGCAGCTCAAAAAACCAAAAACCCTTTCGTCTAGCGAGTTTTTTGTCTTGCGAGGCATTCGTCTTGTGAAGTACCACTGTATACAGCTGTCCCTTACAGGGGAGCGAACGTGCAACCTTGGCGTTATCAGCACCACACTCTAGCCAACTGAGCTTCATGCAGTGCTTGTGGAACTCACTCCCACAGGAGGCAGTGATGGCCTCCAATGTAGACGGCTTTTAAGGAGAATTAAATAGTTTCATGAGGGAGGATACTAATGGTGATGGCCATGTATGAGGATGAGAGGCAGTCTGCCACAGGACGCTCATCATCAGTGGGGGGGAAATCAGCAGGAGAGGGCTGCTGCTTTCCTGTCCTGGCTTGTGGGCTTCTCACTGGGCTATCTAGTCAGCCACTGTGGGGAATGGGATGCTGGACTAGAGAGAACTTTGGTCCGACCCAAGTGCAATCTGGCTCCCCTGACGTTCCTTGTCTGACTGAGTTTCTCTGTGAGGAGGGAATGGGACTCTGCACATGCTCCAGGGAAGTCTCTTTTTTAAAAAAATAATTTAGGTATTTCGTGGATGAGCGACAGCTTCTGGGCTTGGGCTGCCAGGAGCCTTGGCATGTGTTGAGCCCTGGCAAGGGGGCTGGCGACTCTCCTGTGACTCCACCCTTCCCCAGATGCACCCACCACGCAGCTGGTTGCCCAAGCGGCAGAGTTCCCACCCCGCCACACCCTCTGCATCCCGAAGGCTCCTGCATTCCCAAATACTTACCCTCTGTGGAGGAGGCCATGGTCAGCCCCGTCCAGAGGCAGAGAGCAAAGAGGCTCACCCCCATTCTCCAGCCATTGGGTCTCATGGGTTGAGGCACCAGGGGCCGCTGGCAAAGGGGAGGGCAGGTGCCAGAGGGTTTTCCAGGCAGAGGTCAAGGAGCGCACCTTCCTCTGATCAGCACCAAAGCTGGATTGAGGCTCAAAGCTCCAGAGAGAGAGCTTTTAGAGGGAGGAGGAGGAGGAAGGGGTGTCTAGCCACACCACCCTTCAAGATGCTTCTGATAAGGGCAAGGACAAGTCACATTCAGGGAGAGGCATCCAGGCAGAAAGAGAGAATGAGGAAAAGGAAAGAAGGCCTGGGGAGTCTGAGGAGAAATAAAAGGTTTAGGGTGTGGGGAGATTAGAGGCAGAGAACAGCAGCAGTGATGCAGAGGCCACAAAAATCCAGCAATGAATTTTGGGTGACCCACTTTGGCCTCCCTGGCTTCAGGAGGCTGAGGATATCTGGCCTTCCATCTCAGACCAGTCTGGTCCTCGCTGCAGCTCTGATGCTCCTCTGGTCTGCAAGACCTCCTGTGGCCTCCGTGTTCACCTTCCACAATCACCGTGCAAGTGATGCTTCGGTATCTGCTCACAACTGGACTTGTGAGCATGAGCCAGTTCCAATGAGAGACCTTGCTGCTGAGGCCAGATCCAATGTTACTGTGGTTTGTCATCCTCCAAGGCGCCTAGGAAAGTTGCCCTAGGAAAGTTGCCCCATGGAAAGCTTGAGGAGAACAATCTGAGCCCCAGAACCCGCCACTTGGCCCTTGAGGTGTGTGTCTCTGCATGAGAGAGAGGCTGAAAGAGAGACAGACTTCTGAAGGCAGCACTGTTTAGGGAAGTTATTAATGATTGATGTTTTAATGTATTTTTACTCTTATGTTGGAAGCCGCCCAGAATGGCTGGGGAAACCTGTGGGTGAGTGGGTGAAACGTGGTTCCAACCGTGGGCTCACGCCTCTCTCCCTCTGTCTTCTTTAAATATATGAGGAGCAGGAAACAGCCTAGGGAGGTGGTTGGACCCGTCAGTGACAAGGTGTGCTCCAGGAGGTTGAGGAGATGTGGCAGATAAGCTGAATGAATTATTGGCCGTGGAAGATCTAGAGCAGAGCTCAGTACCTGAACTAACTTTTGCAGGAGGAACTGGGCCAGATAGTGGTGTTGAGAGCTGAGTTTCTAGGCCCGATAGGCAAAATAAAAACTGACAAATCACCGGATTGGGATGCCTGATCCAGACGGCCTTCTGTGCCAACTTTTAAGCGTCTGCTGAAAACTTTTATATTCCGCAAGGCCCAAGCAGGCAATCAAGGATACATCCCCCACAACGCCCTATAAATGTTTGTTTTTAATTTATGTTTTTCAAACATTTTTAACATTTTATGATTTTTTAGTTTGGTTTTATGTTTTTATATTGTTGTAAACCACTGTGGTATATTTTTTTATGATACAGTGGTATAGAAATGTTTTTATAAACAAACAAACAAAAATTATGTCACTTGTTCCTCAGCTCTGCCTCCACACCTGGGGACGGGAAAGTATCCTGCGTAACACCAATTTTTGAAAAGGTGTTTCCAAGGGCAATCCTGGTGGGAAGTATTGTTAAAGATAATATAACCAGGCAGGTAGAAGAACAAGACTTAGGGCTCACCCACCCTTCATTTCCTGCCCTGCTTTCTAGCACAGCCCCAGGATTTCCAGGTCCATGTGTATGTGTGTGATTTTATTATTACTTTTACTCTCACGCTTTACCTGGGAACACCTGCATTTTACTGCTGGATCAGAGCAAACAGCAATCTTTGGGAATCCCAATTGCCATTTCCTCCAATTCAGTGGTAAAATCTCGAGAGGAAAGAACCCTCTCAGAGACAGACCTGGAAATCCCAGACCTGTGCCTAGAAATGCGGCACAAAATAAGGGTTTGTCCACACTTCCCTTTACTCCGGGCTTTCTAGGTGCTGTCCGTGCTTTAAAGCTCTGTGTCCCAGCTGAAGCAGGGCAAACTGCAATCTGCAGGAAACCTGAATTGTCCTTTATTGCACTTTGCTTTAAGTGCGGAGAAAGCTCAGGAGCAGGTAAAAGGGCACTTGGAAGCATTGACCTGTGCTCAGAAAGGGGACAAAAGATAAGTGTGGATAAGCCCATTCCGAAGTAAAGCCAGCGTGGCTTCTGCAAGGACAAGTCCTGTCTCATGAACCTATTAGGGTTCCATGAGTGTGTCAACAAGCATCTTGACAGAGCTGATCCAGTTGACATAGTACACCTGGGCTTCCCAAAAAGCTTTTGATAAGGTACCGCACCAAAGACTGTTGAGTAAACTTAGCTGACATGGAGTAAGATAATAACAGTAATAATAATAATTTATTACTTATACCCTGCCCATCTGGCTGGGTTTCCCCAGCCACTTTGGGCGGCTTCCAACAGGTGATTAAAAATACATTAAAACATGAGTCATAAAAAAACTTCCCGAAACAGAGATGTCTTCAGATGTCTTCTAAAAGTCAGATAGTTATTCATTTCGTTGTCATCTGGTGGGAGGGCGTTCCACAGGGCGGGCACCACCACCAAGAAGGCCCTCTGCCTGTTCCCTGTAACTTGGCTTCTCGCAGTGAGGGAACCGCCAGAAGGCCCTCGGAGCTGGACCTCAGTGTCCAGGCTGAGCAATGGGGGTGGAGACGCTCTTTCAGGTATACAGGGCCAAGGATGTTTAGGGGACCTCTTATGGGTCAGGAATTGGTTAAGTAGCAGGAAGTGGAGAGCAGAAATAAGCGGACAGCTCTGTAGAAAGTCGAGTCCCCCAAGGATCCGTATTGGGAGCTGTGAGGTGGCCACGTTTGCTGATGATAATAAATAGTTCAGTACCGCTAAAACAAAAAGAGATTGCCAAGAGCCTCCAAAGGACCTTTCCAAACTGGATGAGTGGGCAGCAAAATGGCAAATGCAATTCAATTCAAACCAAAGCATTGCAGGGGTTGGACTAGATGTCCTCAGGGTCCCTTCCAACTCTATGAATCTATGATTCTAAGTATAAAGTGATGTCTGGTGATGCAAGAAATCTTCCTTTCACATATACGCGCACAGGGTCTGAACTGGAGGTGATAGTCATAACAGATTGCTTGATGAAGACGTCAACCCAGCGTGAAAAGGGCAATTTCCACTTGGGATCACTGGGAAAGGAACTGAAAATAAAACTGCTCATATAATAAAGCCATTCTACACATCTATGATGTGATTGTATTTAGAATACTGTGTACAAATCTGGTTGCTTCACCTTAAAATCTAGCCATAATAATAATAATAATAATAATAATAATAATAATAATAATAATAATAATTTATATCCCGAAGCTGGGCTCAGAGCAACTAACAATAGTAAAAGTAACACAGTTTACATAAAATCACAATCAATTAATTGAAATACATTCTAAAATCAATTCATTCTAAAATCAGTTCAGAGTCACATTAATGGCAACCGTTGGGTTAGAGTTCTGAGAGGATTACAGAAGGAGAGAGGGGGTCAGACTGTGCCTTGGCCAAAGACCAGGTGGAACAGCTCCATCTTGCAGGCCCTGCGGAAAGATGTCAAGTCCTGCAGGGCCCTAGTCTCTTGTGACAGAGCGTTCCACCAGATCGGGGCCACGGCCGAAAAGGCCCTGGCTCTGGTTGAGGCCAGCCTAACCTCCCTGTGGCCCAGGACCTCGAAGATGTTTTTGTTTGAAGACCGTAAGGTCCTCTGTGGGACATACCAGGAGAGGCGGTCTGCAGGTACATGGGCTTTAAAGGTTAAAACCAGCACCTTGAACCTGACTCTGTACTCCACTGGGAGCCAGTGCAGCTGGTAGAGCACCGGGTGAATGTGATGGCCCTGCTCTGCCTTCCACGGTTGCTGGAAACCACAGGAGGGGAGAGGGCTCCTGCTCAAATCCTGCTTGAAGGGTTCCCACTGAGGCATCTGGAGGCCCACTGTGTGAACAGGATGCTGGACCAGATATGCTGCTGGCCTGATCCAGCAGGCTCTTACACTCCCACAATCCTATCTGATTATGTTTCTGGAGCCCCAGGAAAAGAAAGCAATCTCTGTTTGAGTCCAGGTGTTATTGCAAATATCTCTCTAGTGCCCTGTTTGCACTGGAACGAAAGCAAAACTCATCTGTGGGGTTTGGAGCTCTGGGGCATGACCCCCAGGTGTTGGTTCCCCTTGTACCAGGAGCAAGTGTGTCTTTGTCTCCGCTGTATCGCTTCCTGATAAATTCAGGTTGTCGTCAGGCAGTGCCCATTTGGCTGCCTGCCTACTCTGAGGTGGGGTGTGTTACCTGCCCAGGTGAAAGGGCTCTGAGCACCAACCTCCCCAAGGAGCTGTTTATCTAAGAGGAGCAGCCGCAAAACAAGGGCTATAAATAGCACTCCTTGTTGAGGTCAACACAACCCAAGGGGTGCCAAGTGCAAGGACCCAGCGCATGGCAGAAGGTTACCTGCAGGGCAAATCTGCCACGGGGCAAATTCAGCCAAAACTTGATTCAGCCATGGGGCAAATTCAACCCAAACCAGACGTGTTGGTGGTGGGGTTAATAACAGAGGAGAGAAAGCGCAGGTCTTCTGCCCAGATCCTTCACAGGAAGTCTGAGATCCCCTTTTGGGGTGGCAGGAGGCCTGCTGGGTATATGAGCACAGCACTGTTCTGCAGTTCCTTCCCCAGTCCCTAGATAAGACTCTAAGCAGGTTTTCTTCAGCTCCAAATTGTTTATTTAAGATTCCATTGATGGGCCATGATCGGTTGCACAGGGCGCGGCAAGGGGGACTCCTTGCAAGGCCCAATCGTGGCCACAGCGGTCTCAGCAGGCATGAAACTGCTTGCTTTCCACCAATCCAATATGTGGGCCTTTTTGCCCAGCAGGAATGCCATTTTATCTGAGATATCACCACCTGCACTCACCTCTGTGCATGAGCGGAAATGCAGACGCCTCGTCCTCCCATGCTCACACTCTTCCTCTGAGGCCACTCTCCCCCCAGAGGAAGACCCAGCTGGCCACGCGGCATAACCTTCAACCGTCCCGATTTGAGTGGGACAGAATTGCAGAAGCCACCCCAGCTTTTGATTGGATCCTAGAATGTCCCATTTTTTGGTTTGGTGCTCTGGCGCAAGAAAGCTGACTCACGCCAGAGCGCCGACCAAAGGATGCTCGTTTATGGATGCCGTGCTTTCATGCAAATCAGCTGGTTACCAAGAGAGATCAGGACCAAAAAAACAAGCAACCCAATTTTGACCAGTGGGGTTTTGGAGGGTATGTATTGGCCTGGAGAAGGGGAGGGGGTCACAAAGATGGGGATGGGGCAGCCTGAGTCCTCCAGGAAGAGTGGAGGGGACACACAGCAGGCCGGTCCACCCCCTCCCCAGGGCAGGACATTTGGGGTGAACAGCAGCCAGAGTCGGGAAGGGACCTGCCCTTAAATTGATCCAGGTTGTGAGTTAGGGCGCAAAGGAGACTCTTTCTCCATTGTTAAAGTAAGGGAGGGGTGGCATTCAGGTGTTTGGAAAGGGGACAGGACTCCTGGGTCCCTGGGAGCCGCAATGGGGTGATTGAGCTAGGAGGGGGGGCAATCAGGGAAGAGGTGGAGGGCAGGGCAGGCTTGGCAGTGGGCCTCAGGCCTCACAGGGCAGGGTGCCAGCCAGGACTCCTGGGTTCTCAAGGAATTTGATGGCAGGGAGTGGCACTGAGTGAGTGAGGTCAGCACTTTGGCTTCCTAACGGTGCCGCTGAGTCATCCTGTGACCTCCAGGTCTGGCCCTTTCCCTTTGAGCCAGTAGCAACTGGCACGCCCAGGGGGAGAGTGTGGGCATATGCGTTTGCCTCCTCTGCCTCCTGCTGCTGACATGGCATGACTGGCAGAAAGAACTGGATGGCCCTCACCTGGGCTCTTGTGGGGCTGGGAAGCTGGCAAGGGGCAGTGGGGGGCAGGGAGCAGCTTTGGCCCCCCTGGTGCCTAAATTTGTAATTAGATTGGGAAACCAAAGACAAGCTTGTCAAAGCCTCTATGACACACTGGGCAATAGATAGAGGACATACCGTACTTTTCCGTGTATAAGACTAGGTTTCCCCCCTAAAAAATAAAGTCAAAAATTAGGGGGCGTCTTATACACAGATAGATGTGAGTCCCCCAAAATAGAGAACATCTTATACATGGGGGCGTCTTATAGACAGAAAAATGCAACGATCTAGATTTTAACCTCTGGCGAAAACTCTGGAGGAGTGATCTAAAGTTTACAGCATGTTATTTCCTGAAGGAGAACTACTTGAAAATTATTTATAGGTGGGATTTAACTGCGATTAGACATGCTAAGAGGTATAAGACTGAATCATTTAAGTGCTGGAGATGCAAAGAGGTTGAGGGCATGTTCTTTCATAGGTGGTGGACCTGTAAAAAGGTAAAAGAGTACTGGGAAATAATTTATAATGAATTGGAAAAAATGTTTTAAAGTACTTTTCTTTAAAAACCAGATGGGGATAATTCAGATGGAAAGGTGTGAAAAAAGATTATTTATGTATGCCACTGTGGCAGCCCGTGTTCCGTTCGCCCAAAAATGGAAAACAAGCGAGGTCCCAATCAAAGAAGAATGGCAAAATAAGCTGATTGAATATGCGCAGCTTGCGGACCTAACATATAGAATAAGAGAAGAAGAAGAACATTCGTTTAAAGAAGATTGGGAAATGTTTATTGAATATATGGGGGGGGGGATTGTGTACGGCAGCATTAAGATAAATTCAACACTGGAAATAAGTTTTGATGGAAGTAATAATGGGGTGGTTTACACAACAGAACAGTGGCATAGCGTTGTGGTGGCGATGGGTGGTTGCCTGGGGCGCAAAATTGTTAGGGGCACAAAATTTCAGCAGTGGGTGCTGCATCAATGCAGCTGTGTGTTGAAAACGGCTTCTCCATGCGAACCAGGGAGTGACCTCTCCAAACAACCGTTGAATGTGTGCCCCTGCATGCTCCAGGTGTCAAGTCCTGGGGTTTTGTGTTGCTCCTTAAATTGGTGGAGAAATGGGCACTGCTGCAGGTGCCACAGAATGCTTGTTTTCTGCATTTGTAAGAATGCCTTTGGAACTCCCTGCCTCATGGCACCAGGCAGACACCTTCCCTGCACTCTTTTTGGCACCTGCTAAAAACATTACTGTTTAGACAAGCCTGTCCAGAGGTTTAGAAATCTGGTGTGAATCTTAATCTGTGTTTAGTCTCTTGCCTTTTCAACTTCTGGAACCGTCGATTTGATTGCTTTATCTTTTGTGTAAACCACTTTGAGGCTTTTTAAACTATCCCTAGCGGTGTGCAAATTTTAAATTAAGCCCGCTGGGGGGCTGTTGCAAACCTAACAGCAGACAATTTTAGTGCACTCTCATGCAAAACTTCAACCCTCCAGGTTTGCCATCTCCCTCCTTGCGGCAGCCACTCCTCATTCCCAGCTAATCCTGGCTTGGCCTGGGTCTCTTTGTCTCTGCCCCGCTTCACTTCTTCTCGGCTCTCAGCGAGGCCCTCTCCTCCCACGTCACAAATATTTGCCACCGAAATTCAGATTTAAAAGCTTCCCGTTTCCTCTTTCTGGAGAAACCTATCGCACAATGCTGCGCTGTGTTGATCAGAATTGGCTTGCGCTAGCCAGAGAGGGGCTACCTTTGAGCTGAGGCTTAACTTGCGGGCCGTGCCTCAGCGCCAAAATATGTGAGGTAAACACTGAGAGTTGCATCTGAGAGATGTGCTGCTCCCTCACGGCTTTGCACACAGCCAAGGCAAATAGGAAGTGCTTTACTTCCTTCTCAAGGCAAGAAAGGAAGGAGGTGAGAATAATCCCCCTGTGGCCACCTGGGGAAACTGAGGCACACAACCCTTGCTTCACTTCCAGGTGGGTGCTGGGGCTCAGCAGCCTCCCTGCCCCCCAATCTCAGTGGGAGAGACTCTTCCTGGTGACTTGTGTTGGTGCACTCTGCGCATGGTCTCAGGAACAGTGTGTGAACACTATGCTTTTCTTAAAGCACATTTCTCTCCCCCCATCAGAGAGTTCTGGGTGCTGTAGGCAGCTGTGGGAATTGTCATGGGGGAAAGCACAGGGCCCGGAATTATTTGAGGAGAGAAAGAATGCGCCTTAAATGCACTGTGAGTACACAGCCTTGGGGTCCAATCACCAAGAGGGTTGGGCTAGATGACCTCTGGCTCCCGTCCGACTCTGCAATTCTATGATTCTGTAAGCAAGGAAGCAACAAAGGCTTCTCTTCTAAAACAAGCCTGAACAAGTGTTTTCGCAGCCTAGAAATTCCTCGTTGCCACTTCCGACCTCTGCGCATGGGCTGAATCCTTCTGGCTGCCTTAAGACTTCCAGAGATACTCTGCATTAAATCCCCACATTCAGCTGCTCCTGAGCTTCACCCAGTGTTGCCCAGTCGGGAAAAGGGCCCCCTCCCTGACTCCAAAATGGGGGGGGGGCGCAAACAGCCTTTGCCTTATTTCCCCTGAGCTCTCAAAGCAAGACAAAGCCACATTCCCCTCCCTGCCCCAAAGGCCTTTGCAAAGATGCTCAGACAAACCTGCAAGAGGGACTTGGGGGGGGGCGCCAAAGACACCCACAAACAATTGGCGGCTCTGTGATTACTTTGTACTTTTTTATTTCCCTGACTCTTGCGTGAGCTGGGAGTGGGAGTGTCCCAGCTGAAGACCAGGAGATGTCCCTCCGCCCTGGGCCAAGGTGATGCGCAAAGTGTGCAGCCCACTCAAGACCCCCTCCTCATTTTTGCAGCGGGTACTGATCCGGCCTCCTCCTCTCCCTCTTCTTGGTGGGATCCAGACAGGCCACTTTCACATCTCAAAGGGGGCATTGACCGCCTGCGCTAGGGAGCCCCCGGTGGACCAGCGCCCCCAGATCTGGCCAGAGAGTTCACCCTGAAATGGAGCTGCAGAACTCTGCTTCTTACACGCCTCAGCTGTGAATGCGGCCGGAGTCACAGCGCCACACGGAGGCAAAGTCTTCAGGCGCATTGCAGGGGGTTGGACTGGATGACCCTTTGAGTCCCTTCCAACTCTACAATTCTGCAATTCTATGATAATGGGAAGAGAAGCTGCTGAATTGCAACTCATTACCAAACTTAAAACCATGGAGAAACCTGGTCTGAACAGAGACATTGGATTCTTATCTCATTATACATGACTAAGCCATTTCTCACCTTCTCACCCCTTGCCTTTTCCTGCAAGACCTATTGCAGTCGTTAAGAGTCGTCAACAGGCTCATCTCAGCTATCTGCCTATCTCCCATTCCCACCACCCTTCTCAGTAACACCCCTCCCCACCTTCTCACTATATAGAAGGATCTGGCAACTTCTGTTTCAGTGTATCTGAAGAAGTGTGCATGCACACGAAAGCTCATACCAAGAACTAACTTAGTTGGTCTTTAAGGTGCTACTGGAAGGAATTTTTTAATTTTGACTATGGCAGACCAACACGGCTACCTATCTGTAACGGGAAGAGGAGGAGGCAGCCTTGGATGTGTATGTGTGGTACTTTTAAAGCACATGCAAAGCGCGCGCACACCAAAGAATTCTGGGCACGGTAGTTTGCCAACAGTTCGCAGCTGGTTGGACTAGATGACCCCATTGGGTCTCCCTTCAATTCAATGATTTGAAGAGTTGCTGGGGATTGTAACCCTGTGAGGGGAAACCCCAGTGCCCATAATTCCTTGGGGCGGGAGTATGTGCTTCAGAGGCATCGTGTGAACTCGGCCTTAGCGTCACCTCCTTCTCTGCTCGTGTGGACGCTGCCGGCGCCCCGGGGGGAACCGACGCGCTGCTGCCCCCTGCTGGCCGTCAGGGGTACTGTTTGCAGATTCAGTCCCCTGGGACGTGTGAACTGGCTGGATGGGGGCGGGGGGGGGAGAGAGACGTGGTGGTTGTTTGCGCGCGTGCACGTGCCGGCCGCGCGAGCCCGCTCTGCAAGCCCCGCGCCTCCCCATAACCGGATCTTTCTCCCTCCCCTCCCTCCTGCCGGATTCCAGGCATCGCCGGCCAAAAATACCCCCGGGGGGTCCATCTCTGCCGCCTCCCGGCCCTTGGCGGGCCCCCCCTCGGCCCCCGCGGCCAGCAGCGCTCCTCTCCGGGCGTCGCCGCGCAGGGGATCCCGGCCAGGCCCGGGCCAGGCCCGGCTTGCGAGGGGGAGGGGAGTGACGTCAGCGCAGCGCTGTCCACCCGGCGGAGGTGCTGGAGAGAGAGAGCCGGAACTCCTGAGTAGATCGGGGGGGGGGGGCGGGCGGGAGATCTCTGGATGCGGGGCTCCAGGCCGGTGGCCGAAAGGCGCTTTGCACGCGCTCAGGGGCACGCTCTTCCTCCTCCCCTGGAGCTGGCGCGAGGGAGGGGGCCGAGGGGGTGTAGGAGGTCGTTAGAAGGAGAATTGGGGTGCGGGGCTGGGCGGAATTCGGAGTGCCCCGACTGTCGGGGATAAAAATCGGGCCCCATCCCTGCGAGGAACCGTCCGCCCCCTCCCCTCCGGACCGGACCCTCGGGGCTTGTGGCGCACTCGGAATTCGCTTCCCCAAGAGGCCGACGAGTCCCGGGTTCTCGGGGTTCGCCGTCGGGGTCCTGGGGGTTCGCACGTGCCGTCTTTGTAAAACAAAACAAAACCACCGCGAGGCGTCCTTTGCAACCCGCCCCCTCCAAGGAACCCGAGGCTAAACGGGTGGTCCCAATTCTGAGACCTACAGAAGAGGAGGATTTGGGGGGGGGGCCTGGGGGCCTCGGGCGAAGCTCCAGAAGGCTGGCGCTGCGCACCTTTCGGGCGCTGGCCGGCCGGGGGTCTCCCGTCGGAAGCGCCGCACTCCGATCCCCGACGGGGGGGACCCGCAACTTGCCCGCCACGTGCCAGGCGGGGAGGGGCCCGAAGCCCCGCCCAGGCCCGCCTGCTTGGCTGGAGGGGGCGTCTCCAAGGGGCCCCCGGGCTTCTGCCCCTTCCCCAGCGCGGGAGCGCCCGGCTTAGCCGCTGCCCCCTCCTGCTCCACGGGGAGCCCTGGGCTGGCGGCGGGGGGGGGGGGTGAGGCTCGCGAGATCTGCCGCCTCTGGCCGCCGCCCGGCGGGGTGGGGAGGCTGGGCCAGCCGGGCGGGGCTGGGGGGCGCCTCTGCTGCTGCTGCTGCTGCTCCTCTCGCCCCCGCCAGCCCGGAGTCGGCAGAGGCAGCGGAGCCAGAAACAGCGGCGCCCTCGTCCTCCTCCTCCTCCTCCTCTTCGGCCCAGGTAAGGGGCAGCTGCTCCCCCCGCCGGAGGGAGGGGGTCAGTGGGGCGAAGGACACCCCCAAAGGGCTCCCTCCTCGGCCTGGGCGCCTCTGACGCAGACGCCCCAGCATCCCTTCTCCACCCCCACAAATCGTGTTTCCCCAAATCTGGTCATCTCTCTCTTCCGCAAAAAAGGCTGGGGCTGGAAAATGGATGGAGGGGGGGGCAGGCCTGGGAAATTACCGCACCCCCTCCCCCCCAGGTGGAGGTCGGGGCGCCCGTGACAGGCTGGAGCGTGCCGGGGGGGGGACGAGGTTCTGACTCTCCCTCCCGGGCCGCTGTTTTCCAAAGTCCCCCCCCCCACGCCGTCCTCGAACGCGCAGCCCCCTCCGGCTCCAGCCCCATCTTTCCCGAGTCATCTCCTGCCCCGACCCCGCCGCCACTTCCCTGTTCCTCGTCTGCCCATCCAGCGCCGCCCCCCAGTTCTCTACCCCCCTTTCTCCATCGCCCCTTGCCGGCTCCCCTTCCTCACCACCTGGCCTGTGTTGGGGGGGGGCTATCGAGGACGTCCTGCCTGGGGGTTTTCCCAACCGAGGAGGCGGGGGGCTGAGCAAGGCCAGAATGTTTCGTTCGTGGGGGGGGGGGCTCATGCTTGGAGGAAACACCTCTGAGCGTGTGAAGAGTGCGCAGCCCTACAAAGATGTAGAGCGCGGAGCTGGATATGCAGGGGAGGGGCATCTTCTGATGGAAAATCATTAGCTGGGGGGGGGGCGGAATCCTGGCTTCTCCCAGGTGGGGTGAGGCTGTCGGGAGATCCGGCGGAGGTGGGGGCCTGGGAACCTCCGTTGGTGCAAAGAGAGGGAGTCCTCTGCCTCTGCGCCTGCGCATCCACGCGGGGGGGGGGCGCTGTGAGGAGCAGCGGGTGGGTCGCAATCCAGCCAGGCGCTCATCCGGAGCCAGATGCGGCCCTTAATGCGCTCAGCTGCACTTGGCTGCTACAAGAGGTGAGGGGGTCCGGCCGGGCGCATCCCCCCCCCCCAGGTCACATCAAGGCTGTCTCTATGGCCACCTCCCCCTTGTTTGCAAACAGAGCAGCTGCAGGAATCAAAGGGAGGGAGGAGGGGGAGGGGAGAGCTATTAAAAGCCTGGCGAGGCTGGGGGGGGGGGCGCTGGGTGTCCCAGAAGCATCCAGGCTAAATCTGCCCCTCTCCTAAATGCTTGGAAGGAGCCACAGGGGTGGGGAGGGGGAGGCATGTGCTCCCCCACCCAGGAGCATCTAAACACTCCCCAGACTTGCCACCCCCAGCCAGACATGCAGACTCAGCCTCCCACCCCCCAGCGGTGGCCTGATCCCACCCCCTCCAACATTCCCCCCCCCATGAAAATACGGACATCCTATTCCACATCCGGAAGCTTCTCCTGCGTTTGATCTCATTGCACACATAGATGTCATGCGCACACAGACGTCGGTCACCTTGAGCCAAGTGCAACCTCTCCACCTCACCTACCTCGCAGGATCGTTGTAGGGGGAAAATGTGTGAGGGGAAGGGATTGTGTGCAACACTTTCCACAGATAGATGGAAAGAAATAAAATGTTGGCGGAAAGCTGCCTTGAGTTCCTGTCAGGGAAAAAGGTGAAATAATATTGGTAGTACAGTGGTACCTCAGGTTAAGTACTTAATTCATTCCGGAGGTCCTTACTTAACCTGAAACTGTTCTTAACCTGAAACACCTGAAACTGTTCTTAACCTGCAGCACCACTTTAGCTAATGGGGCCTCCTGCTGCTGCTGCGCTGCAGGAGCAAAATTTCTGTTCTTATCCTGAAGCAAAGTTCTTAACCTGAAACACTATTTCTGGGTTAGCGGAGTCTGTAACCTGAAGCTTATGTAACCTGAAGCGTATGTAACCCGAGGTACCACTGAAGTAGTAAAATAGACTTGAAAAAGAAGTTGCTGAATTGCAACATATTACTAAACAGAAAACCATGGAGAGACCTGGTCTGAATAGAGATATTGAATTTTTGTCTCTTTCCATATGCTAAAGCTATTTTTGGTCATATGCATACCATCCCTTGAAGATAAACGTATCCATTGTTAAGGAAATCAGCCCTGAGTGCTCCCTGGAAGGACAGATCCTGAAGCTGAGGCTCCAATACTTTGGCCACCTCATGAGAAGGGAAGACTCCCTGGAAAAGACTCAGAAGATTGAGGGCACAAGGAGAAGGGGACAGCAGAGGAGGAGATGGTGGGACAGTGTTCTCGAAGCTACCAGCATGAATTTGATCAAACTGTGGGAGGCAGTGGAAGACAGAAGTGCCTGGCGTGGTCTGGTCCAGGGGGTCATGAAGAGGCGGACAGGACTAAACAACAAAAACATACCATCCCTTGCTTTTTCCTGTAGGACTAATTGCAGTCGTTAACAGTCCTCAACAGGTTTACCATACCCATTGAATCAATCACCCATCTCCGACTACCCTTCTGAGGAAAACCCCACCCCACCCTCTCACTTGGTGACTTCTGTTTCAGTGTTTCTGAAGAAGTGTGCATGCACATGAAAGCTCATACCAGAACAAACTTAGTTGGTCTCTAAGATGCTACTGGACATTTTTTTAGTAATAGTAATAAACGTTGTTTAGTCATGTCCGCCTCTTCGTGACCCCCTGGACCAGAGCACGCCAGGCACTCCTGTCTTCCACTGCCTCCCTCATGCTGGTAGCTTCGAGAACACTGTCCCACCATCTCGCCCTCCGTCGTCCCCTTCTCCTTGGGCCCTCCATCTTTCCCAACATCAGGGTCTTTTCCAGGGAGTCTTCTCTTCTCATGAGGTGGCCAAAGTCTTGGAGCCTCAGCTTCAGGATCTGTCCTTCCAGTGAGCACTCAGGGCTGATTTCCTTCAGAATGGAGACGTTTGATCTTCTTGCAGTCCATGGGACTCCTCCAGAGTCTCCTCCAGCACCAGAATTCAAAAGCATCCATTCTTTGGCGATCAGCCTTCTTTATGGTCCAGCTCTCACTTCCATACATCACTACTGGGAAAACCATAGCTTGAACTTTATGGACCTTTGTCAGCAAGATGATGTCTCTGCTTTTTACGATGCTGTCTAGGTTTGTCATCACTTTTCTCCCAGTAATAAACATACCAGACAGTAAATCCTAATGAACTCAGTGGGACTTACTTCTAAGTAAAAATGCTGAGGATTGCAGCATCAGGCTCAATTTACAATAATGGAATAAACAATGCCTGTGTTTCCTAAGAAGTGGCTGGTTGCTTTTTTCTTTTTTTCTAGTAAGATTTGATTAGTTTTCCAAAAATAACACAAATAAAAACGATACAAAACACAAAGAAAAAAGATCATATGCAAGTTTTAAAAACCATATTCTTTTTAGCAGACTTCCCTCCCCTCCACTTCTTGGTTCCATTGCATTAAGCTTATCTATACACATCCGTGGAACCTTATATTCTTAAGAATCCAATTTTAAAACCACCTTCATTTTATTACAAGTTATTTTTAAAAGTTATGCTAATGTCAGTGTCTAAACACAGGCTGAATAGATATTCTTTGAACATTTGCCCCTTTTTAAAACTCAAAGTCCTTCTTTCTTTGGCTTCAGATTAACTAAATTGCCCTGCATGGTTCAATAGTTTATTCAGTAGTACATCTTCATCTTCTTTGGCGTGGGTTCTTCCTTAGGTAGGAACTGGGATTCTCAAATGCAGGAACAAAGTCTTAAGCTCAATGAGTCCATTGAGTCCTGTACATCTCAATATCATCACTTTGATTTTTTAAAAACATTAATCATTTCCCACATACTCTTCAAATCTTTATACGTCTTTTCCAAGGCCTTTTAAAAAAATTATTCTTTGCCACCAGAAATAGTAACCTCTTGTGCATTTTGTCCTCCCTTCCTGCTTCTTGTCTATCACGGTCAAAGCCGCCCAAATCTTTTCACATATAATACCATTTTTGTCTTGTACTCTTACTTTTCCTTGTATTTTCCTCGAACCTCGTCTCGCCATTTCCACCTTGGTGGTTTGTGTATTCGCCTCTTTTAATTGTCTCACAGCCTCTGCAAGTAAGTTATTGTTTTTACAAATTTGAGCAGCTGCCTTATGAACGTCTTCTTTTACCTGATCAAACAATTCTCTTTTCATGTCGGAAAGAAAACCATACAATTCATCTCTTCTAAAAGAACATAAGAAGGGGCTGTCTGCCAAAGCATCACAATTAAAGAATTTAAGGCAGGTTGGCAACATTTTCCTTCAAAATTATAGGAAAGGCTTCATATGCCAGCTTCACTATTTTTTTAATCTGGTGCAGGAATTTTATTTTCAGTTCAAACAGGACTCTGTTTTTGCATCTACACACCACTTCCAATTGTCCTCTGAGATGAGGAGGGGAGGGGAAAAGGGACATTCCAGGACCAAATCCGTAACCGGGATGACTTCTGTCATTCTGGGACTCTTCCTGGAAAGTCAGGAAACTTGGAGGGTATGTGATCCTGTGCCTTGCGCAGGAAGTAAACACCTCCCATCCTTGAGCTTGACCCCTCTTGCAGCAGCACAACTTCCGCAGGGACAGGCAGAGTCTCTTTCCTGTTTGCCCCCACCCCCGGAGAGAGAGGATTTCCCCGCTGTGTTTACAGAAAGCCCTTCCTCTTCCACTCTTAGCCAGGGCGGAGATGGAGACGCTCCAGGGATGCGGTCCAGAATCTCAATGTCTGGAATATGTATAGCAATGCCAGGCTGCCTCTGGGCATGTGCAGAGCACTTTGCCCTCAAGGAACAGGAGCCAGCCCCCACTCCATGCTCTTCTGGACTGTAGGCAGGTTAAGTTTCCAAAGCTAAACTCTGTAGGAGTTCACTGACTGGAGCGAGCTAATATAAGAGGATCCACCTAGTTAGGGTATTCTCTGGAAGACAAGTGGGTGGGTGGCTTTCTGTCAATCTCAAAGTAACTGAAACACTGCCTTGGTTGTAAGAAAGACCGTAAGCAGAGCTGGATCAGGCCAAAGGAGGTAGGAATCTAGACAAACAGTGGGAATCTAGACAAACTGCCTCTGGACCTGGAGCTTCCACAGGAACATAAGAAGTGCCTGCTGGATCAGGCCAAAAGGGACCCATCGAGTCCAGCGTTCGGTCCTCGCAGTGGCTGAAGGAGATGTCCCAAGACAACACAGGAGCTGGGGCCCCATAGCGAGTGACATTTGGGGCATGGTGCCCCCAATACGGGAGGCAGTACATAGCCATGATGGCTAATAGCCCTTCCCTCCATGAATTTCCCCCATCCGCTCTTAAATTGGCAGACAACACTCTATTAGGAAGAACTTTCCGACAGCAAGAGCAATTTGATGGCGGAACAGACGCCTTGGGAAGGTGCTGGACTTTCTCCTTCATCAGAAGTTCTTAAGCAAAGGTCAGATGGCCGTTGATCGGAAATTGTTTAGCTGGGATTCCTGCATTGCAGGGGGTTGGGCTAGATGACTCCCGGGGTCCCTTCCAACCCTGCAGTCCTCTGATCTTCTGGAATTCCATCATTTTCACGACATGCTTCAGAGAGAAGGCCCTTCCTTTGATCTGTCCTCCATCTCCCAGATTCCGTCCAACCCACACATGAAAGGGCCTCTTTCACGCACCCAATTCTAAAAATTCCAGCCTCGTCAAGAATGCCAGCAAACACTTATGAAACTAAAGGAATGAAGGGAAGGCAAGCCTTGAGCATTCACATCCCAGCTCCCTTCCCACGTTTCACAAACACACATCCATGCTCCAAAGTCGGATCATTTTCCCCCTGTTGCCTTTTGATGCTGGGGCTTTGGTGAGGTCCCAGCGAGGGAGGAGCTGCAGACGTTTGAGACAGCGCCCAAGAAGGCCTCATCCTGAACACCGGGTGTCCTTAATGTGGCTCAGAGGTGGCGTGTGGCCAAAATGGAACCCATCAGAGAACAGCCACGAGGGACAAGGAGGCGTTTGCCCGGCAATTCCCGTGTAATGTTTGTGCTTTCCTGTTGTGAGAATCAAATGAAAGCAACACACTCCTTGGAGCCAGGTGGCTAGGAAGATCCTCTCTCCCTTTATGAACCTGCCCTGGATGCTAAGACCCTCAGGGAACACCTTCTGTGGGTCCCACCAACATCAGAGTCACGGCCAGTGGTGGAAGGAGACAGGAAGAGCCTTTTCTGTCTGCTCCCAGATTGCGGCATTCCCTCCTAAGAAAGACCAGACTGGCTCCCTCCTTCATTTTCTTTGGAAACTAAGGTGCACTGCACTGTTAATTGCTGGTTCTAAATGTGCTTTGATGTATTTTAATTCCTATTTTTAATTCCTATTGCTTTAGTCTTCCTGTCTCCTCTCCTTGCAAGTTCGCTGTCTTTACCTCCCCCTCCCAGGCAGCCTCCTTTATCTCTAGCATCACTTATCTCCCCCCCCCCCAATCGCTTGCCAATTAGCAGCTTTTTTTCAATAAAGCTTTTTTCTTTCAAAAAAAAAGCATGATCTGCTTTTCGCCCCTGGGCAATTCGGCTCCAGGGACCACGCATTTGCTCCATAAAAACGCACAGACGTTTCCCCTTACTTTTTAGGAAGAAAAAAGTGTGTCTTATGGAGCAAAAAATACGGTACCTTGTTTTCACAACTTTGATCCCCCATTTGGAAAATAAAGAAAACATTGGCAATACAGTCAAACCTCAGCTACTGAACACCTCTGCTTTGGAACGCTTCAGCTCCCGAACACTGAAAACCCAGAAGGAACTGCTCCGGTTTTTGAAAGCCAAATGGCTTCTGGGAGTCCCCCCCCTTTTCCCTCTATTGGCTTTGCCAATCACCCTTTGATCCTTGGTTGTCAAATGTTTCGGAAGTCGAACGGTCTTCCAGAATGGATTACATTCGACAACTGAGGTTTGACTGTATCGGGATCACAGACCCAGTTTCTTTCAAACTAGGAGAGGAAACACACCCACCCACCCCATTGTGGCCCTTTAGCCCCATACTGACCACAAACCAATTATCAAGAGTCTCTCGAAAACCCTCCAAAACTACTTTAAAGACAATGACATAGACAACATAACAACCCTCCTCCTCTGGGACGCCATGAAAGCAGTCACCAAAGGAGGTTGTATAAATGAAAAAGCACCCCTTAAAAAACGAACCTCAAACAGTAATTATGAGAGCCGCCTTGAATCCCACCTTGTAAGAAAAGCTGGATACAAATACATGAAATCATTATCACTGACTCATAGAATTGCTGACGGTCAACAGTTGACTCTCTTTCCACTGGAGGCCCCCAACATGCAACCACGTCTCACAGTGCAGGGAGCGCATCAGCGAGGGCCATGTGCCCAGAGCTCTGCCAAGACCAGCAGAATTCTGGCCCTTATTTCTGAAGGTGCCATGAGCACCTTGTCTTCCCCTGCTGCTCCTGATCTCATCCTGTCCTCCCCAGAGTTTGCAGTCCCTCCTGCTTTTGTATCATCTGCAGTAATGTGTAGGCCAGAAGCAGAGTTGCAGGCGAGAAGCCAGGCTCCAAATTCTGAACCACGTGCTCAGCTTTTGCTAGCCAGGGAAGTCGAGAGGGGCTCCTTTGCAAAGACTCGGAGAGCTCTGCATGCAGGAAAATGCTCTTCTTGAGCCCAGCCAAGGAAAAGCCTCTAGGAAAGGCTTCCAAGAGCAAACCACAAATATCACCTCTTTGGCTCGCTTCCTTTTGGTGGGCAGAGCTGGATAAGGTACACGAAGGGAGTTGTGGGGGTATCGAGAGGGAGCAGTGACCCTAAAACCGGGGTCAGCAAATTTTTCAGCAAGGGGCCAGTCCACTGTCCCTCAGACCTTGTGGGGGGCTGGACTATATTTGGGGGGTGGGAAAATTAACAAATTCCTATGCCCCATAAATAATCCAGAGATGCATTTTAAATAAAAGGACACATTCTACTCATGTAAAAACACGCTGATTCCCAGGCCAGATTGAGAAGGCGATTGGGCCAGATCCAGCCCCCGTGCTTTAGTTTGCCTACCCATGCCTTAAAACCTGACATTTTTAAGCCATGACTATTGGGAGGTGAGAATGACACGTTTCAGAAGCAGCTCCTCTAGTCCCCGGGAGCATTTTATTATATTCTTAGCAAAGGCTCAGGGGAAGCCAGCTGAGACCCCTGCAAGTGGCAGCTGGTGGATCTTGCAGAGTTGCCCAGCGCCTGCTCTAAGGACCACCACCCGCCTGTCTGTCTCTCTGCCACCCCATCCCTGCGGGCTACACGTGGCATTGGGCTGAAGGGTGAATGGAGCCCACAAGACGCAGGTTCCCCAGCCCAGGATTACAGAACTATGGAAATGCACCCGTTTCTGCGTGCCCCACGTCCTTGCCATGCAGCCTCCAAGTGCGGGTTCCTGGGAGGCAGTGGGCCTCCCACCCCCGGGCCCAGCCAGCTCCAGGGGTTGCGCCAGAGACCTTCAGCCCGCAAGGCATGTGCTATTGCCACTCAGTGAGAAGGCCCATCTTCTCTCTTTGGCAAGGGGCCCAAGACCTGGGTGGTAATCTTGGTTGCCCCCCTCCCCCACTTCTGCTGTTTATTTACTTATCAAGTCTGCAGATGACACAAAACAGGGAGGGGCTGCCTGCACTTCTGGAGGACGGGATTAGGAGGAGGCAACGTGATGAGAGAAGCAACAAAGGAGAGCAGGACAGAGAGGTGTGACAATGAGGTTGGGGAAGACAAACAGAAGCAGCAGAGCCAGGAGAGACAAGGCAGGTGAGAGGGGCAGAAGCGACTTCTGCCAAATTCCTTTGGGGTGGCACCCTCCCGATGCTGCTGGGGGGCCGCAACTCCCACTATCCCTGGCTGCCGGCTGTGACAGCCTGGGGACACTTTTTTGGGGGGGGGTCATAATCCATAGCACCTGGAAGGCTTGAGGATGGCAGAGGTCAAGGCTGCAGTCCTCAAGAAAGTGTTACGGACAGGGGGCAAGGAGCAGCACCCCCTACTCAAAAGAGGCAGGGAAATGGGGAGGAAGAGAAAGATGGAAGCAGCGGGTTGGGCTAGATGACCCTTGGGGTCCCTTTCAATGCTGCCGTTCAATTATTCAATGTCTGACTGGCAGCCGAGACAGGAGGCACCTTTCTCCGAAAAGCAGGCGGGGAGCTCTCTCTGGGGCACAGACAGGGTGAGGGGCCTCCAACTGCCCCTGATTCCAGCTCCTATTTCGACTTTGGGGTGGGAGTCACAGGAGGGGAGGGAGGGAAGTGTCTCCTTCCCTGCTGAACTGCAGGAGCGACTGGGGGGGGGTGACTGCCAGCGTGAGCCCTGGCACTCGGATGACGGGGTTTCAGTTTCCACTTGCTAATCCTTGGGCAGGGGATGCATTAGTTCCGGCCGGAAGGTTTCCTGACAGGCGCATGACGAGTGATGCAGATGGCACTGTCAGGGAGACTGACCCCCCTCCCATCTCCTGTCGTCGTCCCCCCCCCCCCGTCAAAAGCCACGACAGAGACATTCTGCTGCAGCAGATCAACACCCAAATGCAAAAAAGGCTGTCATTGCAAACCTGGCTTCATCCTGGTAGGAATACAGGGGTATTTTGCTCTGTGTTCCCCCCCCCCCCTCGTGCCCCTGCTGGGAGAAGGGGAAAGAAGTGTCCATTTTATGTGCAATGCCCCCCCCAAAAAAACCTCTAGGAACCAGACCAGCGTTGCCTCCCCAGCAGCCACAGAAGGGCTGATTCTGCCCTCCACGAAAGGGGGCGCACATATGCCCTCGCCCCACCTGCCAGCGCATCAGGATACCTAATGGGTCAGAGCAAATGATTCCACCCCCCCCCCCACGTACACACTCCCCCCCCCCGGTCTCCCCATATCACACACAGCCAGCTGGTTTATTTTTGACCCGGGTTCTTTTAATAGCTGAGCAGCTGCTGGGAGGACATCCCAGAATAGAAACCGGACACCCGAATCCCACCCCACATAATGCACACTTGGGGTCTCCGTTACACTCCTTCCCTGGCCCCACACGGAACGGTGACCCCACCTCTAAGGTCCACAGGGGAGAAGAGGGACTTCCAGTGAGTTGGAAGGGGACCCTGAGGGTCATCCAGCCCAACCCCTGCAAGGCAAGCTCTGCTTGAAGACCTCCAAAGAAGGAGAGTCTGCCACCTCCTGAGGGAGCCCATTTCTCTTGCCGCCAGAAAGCTCTTCCTGAAGTTGAGTCTCCTTTCTTGTAACTTGAAGCTGTGGGTTCGAGTCCTCACACAGATCTGCATTAACATTGCGATATCAGCAGTTATATTTCCAGCTCATTTCCTAATGATCCCTAGCATGGAATTCGCCTTTTTCTCCACACACAAAGTCAACCTCTTCGTTGAGGGGAAAGGGGCTTGGCTCTGTGGTCAGGCCTGGGAGAGACCCATTGCCGCAGGGATCCATGCTCTGACTCTGTACAATGCCTATGAGAAATCCCCTCACATTCCTGGGCTGTCTTTCGTCTTCTTTGGCGATCACTCATTTCTCCTTTGCGTCCTGAGTTCGAGTGTCTTCAACGCCCACAACACCTTTGGTCAAGGCTGCTCTCCAACTGGAGCCCTCGCAGGCCACTGTTTCCCAGTTGTCGGTGTTTATACTGCATTTTTTTACATTTGCCTTGAGAGAATCTTTAATCCTCTTTTGTTGACCACCAGAGGGGAAAGCAGGCTTTACAATAAATATAGAATAATAATCAAAATCCTAATACACCGAGGGGTTGCTCAGAGATTCCTTCCTGTTCCCTTCAGGAGCTTATTTAAGAGACATCATCAATAAGGGACATGGCGCTGGGATAAGGGACTGTCCCACCAAATAAGGGACGCTTGACAGCTATGCTCATATCCGGAGGCCTCCCAAACAGCCACAGTTTGAAATCCATTAATTCATGTACTGTATTTTTCCGTGAATAAGACACCCCCTACGTTTGGGGACCCCACATTTAGAAAATGGGCATAGGCACTTTCCGTGTATAAGACGCCCCCAGATTTTGAACCTTATTTTAAAGTAAAAAAAACCCCAGTCTTATACACGGAAAAGTACGGTAATTCCCTCAGGTGCCCATGAGGAGTTTTTGTTGGGAAACTGCCAGGGAGATAGTGTCCATCATGAGCCCCCAAGCCGGAGTTCTGGACGATCCATCGGCCTCCCGTAGACAGGCAGATCCAGCAGTTAGCGACACGAAGCCTCTGGAAATTCCTAGCCACATTCCAGGGCTGGGTGTACACTGTTTATCAGCAGAAACACAGCCAAAAGCTTGCACCGCAGAAGAGCATAATTTTCAGACTTTATTAGCGTTTAACAGAACAAAAGAAAACGTGACCGTTCTGTGTCAGCATCTTCGGCCAACTGAGAAAACGAAAGGAATCTCAGCAAGAACATAAACATCCTGTGACTAGGACATGCGCAGACTCTGTTACTCACAAAGCCTGCTCCCTTTAAGGTGGAACGGAAATATCCTAACATCCTCCCCCTTTCCGTGTAACCTGTTGTACCTGTGGTTCACTCAATTGCAACCTTTGTACATAAACCTTATGTTGTTCTTTGTTAACAACCTTAGACAACAGATCAGCAGGAATTTCATTTCCTGCCATGTAGGACACCTGAATCAGTCCTTTCTGGATACACTCTCTTGCACGATGTAACTTAATCTGCAAGTACTTGGTTCTCTGCTTGCAACTCTCGGAGTTCAGCAAAGCCAAACACGATCTATTGTCTTGATACACTTGTACAGGACATTTCACAGACACCCTGATGTCCTTAAACAGTTGCATCAACCATTCACAATCCATGAGTGAAAATGACAGAGCATTGAGTTCTGCTTCACAGGAACTTAGGCTCACTGTTGTCTGCTTCTTGCACAACCAGTCAAACAGGCAGTGGTTGTACATGTAGCATACTCCAGAAGTGCTTGTACCATCCGTGGTGTCACTTCCAAAACTTGCATCTGCAAAGATTTCAAGACCTCCAGTCTTCTGACTGGTGAACCTCAGCCTGTAGTGCATAGTCCCTTTCAAATAGCGGGCTATGCGCTTCAGAGCTTTCCAATCCTGAACTGTAGGATTGTTGGCATGTCTGCTAAGCAGATTACAGCTTACAGCTATGTCAGGTCTTGAACATCTGGCAATGAAATTCAGCTTGCCTAGAATGCATCTGTACAGCGTTGTGTCAGAAAACGCTTCAGCAGTACTGTCTACCTGGTAACCTGTCACCATCGGTGTGTCTGCTGGGTTTGCATCAACCAAATTCAACCTGGTTAACACATCAGCAATTTTCTGTGTTTGGTGTACCAGAAAATTACCTGCTTGGTCTCTCTCCACCTGCAGAGAAAGATAGTTGGATACCTCACCAAGATCCTTCATGTCAAAGTGCTCCTTCAGTTGAGCTAGGGTGCTTTGATAAAAAGCCTGATTCTTCCAAAACATCAGAAGATCATCAACAAAACATAAACAATACAGTTTGTTTTGCCCCTCCTCCTTGACAAACACACATGGATCAGCTTTGCCCTGGTGAAAACCTAGAGAAAACAATGTCTCAGTGAGTTTTGTGTTCCAACACCTGGCACTCTGCTTAAGACCATATAAGGATTTCCGCAGTTTACAGACCATTCCCTTCTGTATCTCCATCCCATCAGGTGGAAGCATGAACAGCTCCTCGTTCAAAATCCCGTACAAAAAAGCTGTATTAATGTCGTGGTGGGAAACATGCAGTTTCTCCTCCGCAGCGACCTTGAGCATCAGCCGAATGCTCTCATATTTGACTGTGGGAGAGTAGGTCTCGTGGTAATCCTGTCCTGGTACCTGTGAAAAACCTCTGGCAACCAATCTGGCTTTGTGTCTGACTACCTTGCCATTCTGGTCTGTCTTGGCCTTGAAGACCCATTTGCTGCCAACCAGTCTCATTCCTGGGACTACCGGTACCAATTCCCAAGTTTGGTTCCTGTTCAAGGAATCAACTTCAGCCTTCATGGCTTTAAGCCAAGGCTCAGCATCTTTAGAGGTTAACTCCTGAACCTCTTTGAAGCTTGAAGGTTCCCATACCTTCTCTGAGCTACTAAGAACAGCAGTTGCTGTCTTAGCAAACTCATCAGCATACCTCTTTGGAGGTCTGCCCTTGGTCGCCCTTTCAGATCTGCGTACTAGACGCAAGTCTTCTGGACTCATCTCCTCTTTCTTAGGAGAAAAGTGACCAATGGTGAACAGTGGTTCTTCCAGTTCATTGTCAGACGCATCAGATGGTCTGACTGAGGCCTTTGCGCTCTGGTAGTCTGCTGTGTCATCACTCTCACTGACATCAGCAGCAGCGCCGCCCACTGAACTGGAATCCGAACTCTGATCATCATCATCATCATCCTCCTCATCAGCAGCAGCTTCCTCAGCTTTAGCTGCTTGCTTGACATCACCTTCATCCTCTTCTGGGTAACATTGGAAAATTCCCACATTTTCCCCCCACTTAGGATTGTACTCAACACTCCTTGTGAACTTAATGGACTTAGAGTCAGTCATCCATACCCTGTATGCACCTTTTTCGTACCCCATGAACAAACCATGTGCCCCACGCTTCCCAAGCTTGTTGGTTTGTTGTGTGCGTACCCACATGTCCGAACCAAAAATTCTCATGTGTTTGGTGTTGGGTTTCTTGCCAAACATCTTCTCATAGGGGGTACAACCAATGGGTGATGACAATCTGCGATTAAAAGAATAAACAAAATTCCCCAAAGCCTCCCCCCAAAACTTATCAGGGAGATTGGCATCATGCAACAAGGTTTTGATTCCTTGCAGCAATGTTTGATTTGCTCTCTCCGCAAGCCCATTCATCCATGGCGATCTGGGCGTTGACATGTCATGCTGGATTCCCTTCTCAGTCAGGAAAGCTTCAAACTGCTGAGAAGTAAACTCCCCGCCCCGATCAGTAAATAAACAAGAAATACGTTTACTGTGCACATTCTCCAACCAAGCACAGAATTCCTTAAACTTCGGAAATGCTTGCGATTTCTGTTCGAGCAAATACACATGAATGTACCTAGAAAAAGAATCAATCAGAATCATGAAGTACCTTGCTCCTCCTATAGAGGGCGCTAGTGGACCAACCAGGTCCGCATGCACTAGCTGGTAGGGCTTGGAAGCCTGCCTGCTAGACTCCTTGCCTTTTGGAGCAACCTTCACCTTGTTCTCTGCACAAGATACACATTTCATGTGAAATTTACAAGGTTTGATGTTCAAACCTTCAACCACCTCTGGCATTTTGGCCAGTGCCTTCCAAGAGAGGTGACAAAACCTTCGATGCGCATCATGAATGCAACCTGCATGAAGAACTTTGTTAGTTTGTGCAACACAACAAGAATCAGCATTAGAGACAACAACAGTGTCATCATAAGTTATATGGAACAAACCATCCATAAACTTTGCATGCAAATAGTCCTCTTTGCCTTTACTGATGACACAGACGCTCCTTTTGAAGGAAATCTGAAAACCACGCCCAGTAAGCTGTGGGACGCTCAACAAGTTGCTCGCAGCGCCTGGAACATATAGTACACCGCTGATGGTTGTGTGCAAACTTGCAAGTCTCACAGTCCCTTCTCCAGCAATTTGCAACGTCCTTCCATCAGCCAGGTGGATCTCACCCTCCTGAGGCTTGAAGGAGATAAAGAGATGCCTGTCCTTGGAAACGTGGCGGCTGGCACCTGAGTCCACAATAAACCTTCCTTTGGCTGTTGGAGCAGTCTTTACAGCAAGCAAACCCTTGTTTTCCAGCGGTTTGGGCTTTTGCAGCTTGCCCCCCCGCTGCTCCTGGCCACCAGACTTGCTTTTAGCCTTTGGTGAAGCTGTGCCAGCAAACATCGCTTTGTTTTTCCCTGGCTCGGGCTCTTCACCCTCCCTCTGCTCCTGGCCATCTGCAGGTGTCTGCCTGTGGCTCTGTTTACCTTTGCCTTTCCGGCCTCTGCAAAGGCGATGGCCTTGGTTCTCACGAGAAACAGAGCTCTCAGCTGCCGACTCCTTGGCTCCCCCTGGAGGCTGGAATGCTGCCTGGGATGACGTGACGGTCAGCTCCCCCTGCAGCTTGCAACCGGTGCCCTCAGCATCCCTGCACTCATTCGCATTCTGGGAAACAGCTAGGACCTCCGATGCAGTCAAACTCTGGGCTGGGATTTTTGCTTTGTGAGCTTTTTTTAAAGCAGACCACATTGCACGTGAAGTGGTGTTGCCAGCAAGCGTCTTAATTTCCTCAAGAGATACGGATAGGACTATTATGTCAATCGCCCTCGAATCAGCTGATCTCCATTTCTCTGTCAGAGGAACTGGGGGGGCTTCACAAACAACATGCCACACCCCAAACTGACGCAGTAAACTCTCACACCAGTTTGCCCAGGGTTCATAATTCTGCCCATCCAACTTAGGACACGGAGCAGTTTCAGAAGCTTGGAAAAATTCCATTCCAGCTTTTGGCATTAGCCGTGAGTCTTATGCCTTCAAAGACCCCTTATCTTGGCAGCCCATTAATCACGAACTCTTTGGCTCGGCTCCCAGGCCAATTAATCTGCCTTGCCGGAGATCAAAGACGAGGTAAAACAGAAAAGCCAAAAACCTCCCTTTTTTTCTTTCGCTTTTCCCACCATACCTCTTTAACGCAGTCTGTTGCAGCTTTACTCTCCTGTAGGTGCCGTGAATCTGGGCCCGAAACCTTGTTGTTGGGAAACTGCCAGGGAGATAGTGTCCATCATGAGCCCCCAAGCCGGCGTTCTGGACGATCCATCGGCCTCCCGTAGACAGGCAGATCCAGCAGTTAGCGACACGAAGCCTCTGGAAATTCCTAGCCACATTCCAGGGCTGGGTGTACACTGTTTATCAGCAGAAACACAGCCAAAAGCTTGCACCGCAGAAGAGCATAATTTTCAGACTTTATTAGCGTTTAACAGAACAAAAGAAAACGTGACCGTTCTGTGTCAGCATCTTCGGCCAACTGAGAAAACGAAAGGAATCTCAGCAAGAACATAAACATCCTGTGACTAGGACATGCGCAGACTCTGTTACTCACAAAGCCTGCTCCCTTTAAGGTGGAACGGAAATATCCTAACAGTTTTAGGGGGTCCCTGGCCAGAGGATGCCTTGGGGTTCCCCTCCGGATTTGGCAAGCATGGCTTCCTCTTAGCACATTTCTCCCTTGCGTCCTGAGTTCGAGTGTCTTCCAAGCCCAGGACACCTTTGGTCAAGGCTGTTCTCCAACTGGAGCACTCACAGGCCAGTGTTTCCCAGTTGTCTGTGTTTATACTACATTTTTAAAGATTTGCCTTGAGAGAGTCTTTGAACCTCTTTTGTTGACCACCAGCATTACGCTTTCCATTTTTAAGTTCGGAATAGAGTAGTTGCTTTGGAAGACGATCATCAGGCATCCGCACAACATGGCCAGTCCAACGAAGTTGATGTTGAAGAATCATTGCTTCGACACAGGTGATCTTTGCTTCTTCCAGTACACTGGCATTAGTTTGCCTGTCTTCCCAAGTGATGTGTAAAATTTTCAGGAGACACCGTTGATGGAATCTTTCCAGGAATTGGAAATGGCATTTATAAGTGGTCCATGTTTCACGTGCATACAGTAAGGTTGGTAGTTCAATAGCTTTGTAAACAAGCATTTTGGTTTCCCTGCGAACGTCCCAGTCCTCAATCGGAAGAAAGCCGCACTCACAGAGCTCAGGCGATGCTGGATTTCGGCATCAGTGTCAGCCCTTGTGGAAAGATAACTGCCCAGGTAGAAGTGGTTGACATTTTCCAACGCTGCACCACCGAGTTGAATTTGTGGCGCTGCAGAGGGGTTGTTTTGTTCTTGTTGGTGCAGCACTTTGGGTTTTTGGATGTTGAATTACAGGCCAAGCTTTTGCGAAAATATTTAGGATGGTTTGGAGGTCATCCTCTGAGCGTGCGCACACTACATTGTCAGCGCATAGTGAAGCTCTGTGACGGAAGTTACGGTAACCTTACTCTTTGCTTTCAGCCTGCTTTCCATCTGTTCGATATATAATTTCTACCCTGTTGTGGAGTTTCCCTTCAACGAAGTGTAGGATCATGGCAATGAAAAAAAATGAATAGAGTTGAGGCGATAACAGATCCCTGTTTAACACCCAATCCCACTGTGAATTTTCACTTTGAGAGCCATTGTTATCCATGATTGTTCCTGTCATATTATCATGGAGGAGCCGAATGATATTCACAAATTTATCTGGGCAGCCAATTTTTAAAAGGACAGTTCACAGGGCAGTATGATTGACAGTGTCGAAGGCCTTAGTCAGGTCAAGAAACGCCATATACAGGGGCTGGTTTTGCTCTCTGTATTTTTCTTGAAGCTGTTTGAGCAGTGAAAATCGTATCCACTGTCCCCCTAGAAGGTTGAAAGCCATTTTGGGATTCAGGAAAGGTGTCCTCAGATATAGTTTGGAGACAGTTTGCTAAGATCCTTGCAAGAATTTTGCCATCCGTAGAGAATAAAGAGAAGCCTCGATAGTTTCCATCTGTTCTATCAGCTTTTCTAAAGATTTTGATAATTTTGGCATCTCTAAATCTGCTGGGATCTCCTCCCAGATTTCTTCGATGAGCTTGTGAAGTTGTTGTGTAAGTTCAATTCCACCCACTTTGAAGACTTCGGCAGGAATCCCATCAGGTCCGCTGGCTTTGTTGTTTTTCATTTGGTTAATAGCTGTACACAGCTCTCCCAGATTTGGAGATACTGCAAGCTCATCTCTAATTTGTTAAAGCACTTGCTCTCCAGGTAGGCCTGGATGGATCCCACTGCCTGATAGATCCGTGGTCTGGCTCTGTACAATGCAGCTGCCTACGAGCAATCCCCTCTCATTCCTGATCCCGGGAGCATATACGTGGAATATATTTTTGCCGTGATCTGCATCACTCATGCTTGCTTACTGTATTTTTGCTCCATAAGACGCACTTTTTTCTTCCTAAAAATGTCTGTGCGTCTTATGGAGCATATGAGCCAAATTGCCCAGGAGCAAAAAGCAGATCGTGCTTTTTTTTAAAAAAAGAAGAAGAGGGAAGTGGGTGTTGAAACAAAGCCACTGACTGTTTGCCGATCGGGGAGAGAGATAAGGGACACTAGAGATAAAGGAGGCTGCCTGGGAGGAGGGAGGTAAAGACGGCAAACTTGCAAGGAGAGGAGACAGGAAGACTAAAGCAATGAGAGAGAAATTAGAAGAAAAGGAGGAGCAAAAAAACTGTTGCAGCTAAGGAAAAGACACTAAGGCAAACAAAAGGGAAGGGGGTGTTGAAAGGAAGCAGCTGATTGGTGGGATCAGAAGAGAGAGATAAGGGAGGCTAGCGATAAAGGAGGCTGCCTGTGAGTGGGGAGGTAAAAGCCCATGGATCCTCTGGATTTTTGCACTGGGTCACCCCAAATTCACCACCAGATCACATAGCATGTCCATGGCTACAGCCTGCACCCAAAAAAATCATACATCCACTGTTTCGTTCAGAATATTGTTTTTTCTTGTTTTCCTTCTCAAAAACTGGGTGCGTCTTATGGTCAGGTGCGTCTTATGGGGCGAGAAATACAGGTACATTGAATTGCATTTGCCATCTTGCCCCCCATTATTTGAGCAGTCCTTAAGCAATTTGGTATCACCAGCAAACCTGGTGGCTTCGCTCTCTATGTGGCTTATGAGCAAACCCCCAGCGGAGGATTTTAAGCAGAGAGTTGGTTGGCCATCTGTTGAGGTTAGCTAAGATTCCTGGACTAGATGACCGCTGGGGGTCTCTTCCAACCCTACAATTCTGCAATTCTATGATTCATCCCGATATCAAATCCTGGGGGACTCCACGCTCTGTGGAGAACTGCCCTATTTATTCCTATTTTCTGCTTCCTGTTTCTTAGCTAGTCACTGATCCGTGGCAGGCCTCTCCTCTCCTCCCACGACTGCGAACCTTTGGAGAGGCACTTAAGCAAAGAAAGCTTTCTGAATGTCTAAATACACAAAGGCTTGTCAACAGAGGACTCTGAAAGGCTAGCGAGAAAGGGGGGGGGGACTCCCCAGGCCAGAAACCTATTACATCCACAAGAGGAGGGTGGGACCACAAAAGCACAAGTCTTGGGTGTCAGAGGCCACAGACCCAGGCATGTGCCCCCCCTCCTCTGTGGCGCCCTCACCCACCCCGGGTGGCACCGAGGGTCTGGATTCCTTCCTCCACCCCCTAGAAAGAGCTTGAGTCAAACCCCCACCCTCCCAGGAGACGGGGGGGGGCTGAAGGAGGGGAAGGGGGCCTCTCAGATGGGGGCACTGAGGCACCTGAGAGTGGGGGTTTCTGGCTTCTTTTAGGGCAAAAGCGAGTCTTTTGACTCCCACGTTGGCATAACCTCCAAGTGTCTCGGTTTCTGATTTGCTCCCAGAATGTCCCACTTTTCCTTTTTTCAACCCTCCTTATTTTTGGGAAAAAATTAAAAATAGTGTTGGTGCAAAAGTCCAGTTTGAACTGACAATAAAATCGCTGCATCAAATGAAGGAAATAGTGTCGCTGGCATGTGAAACCCTTCCTATGGCTTTGAAGGAGAAGGTCACCAATCTGCTTTAAGTTCTTTAATTGCAAGGCTTCCCCAGCCAGCCATTTCTTAGGAAACATGTGGAGTGTTCATTCCTTTATTGTAAATGGAGCCTTACACTGTCTACTCAGAAGTAAGTCCCACTGTATTCAGTGGAGCTTACTCCCAGGTAACTGGGTCCAGATTGGGCAGCCTTCCAATGCAATCCTAGACATTTTTACTCAGAAATAAGTCCCACTGAGTTAAATAGGATTTATTCTCTGGTATGTTATTGATCATTCTCATGTTGTTGTTGTTGTTACATCCTGTCTCTTTCCCTGACAGGGACTCAAGGCAGCTTACTGCTAAAATTTCCTTTCGTTCCATTTATCTGTGGAAGGTGTTGTATTTGATCCCTTCCTTCACACATTTGTTCTTTACCACAATCCTGTGAGGTAGGAAACATGCAGCTGTCCCCTGTGAGGATTGAACCTGCAATCTTGGCATTATCAGCACCATGCTCTAACCAACTGAGCTATCCGCACAGCTGAGTGTCAGGCTCCCTGCCTGAGCTGGAGGCTCTGGGCCCGCTCCTCCGCTTGAACCCAGGGCCTCACCCTTCTCCTTCAGCCCCTGAATCGGAGGCAGAGAAGGAGCCTGCTCTTCTCCCCGCTTCCTCCCCCTGTGGCCTGGCCTGCGCTGATATCAGCCTGCGCTCCCTTTATCAGACAGCAGAAGACGGGCTGGGCAGGCCGGGCCCTGACTCTGGCAACTGCAGGCGGCTAGGCAGAGGCCTCTTCTAACCCTCTCCCCTTTCTCCCACAGGTGCCCCCCAGGCAGGCTGGCACGATGCCCGCCTCGCGGCTGCAGCCCCTCTTCCCCCTCCTCCTGGCCTTCCTCGTCGGCTTGGCCCAGGCGGATGAGCTCCTGGTGGTCACCCAGACCGGGCGGGTGCGTGGCATCCGTGTGAGGGTGCTGGATGGCCAGGTCTCGGCCTTCCTGGGCATTCCCTTTGCAGAGCCCCCCGTGGGCCCACGCCGCTTCCTGCGCCCGGAGCCGGTCAAGCCCTGGAGCCATGAGCTGGACGCCTCGTCCTACCGGCACGCCTGCTACCAGGCGGTGGACAACACTTACCCTGGCTTCCACGGGACGGAGATGTGGAACCCCAACCACAACATGAGCGAGGACTGCCTCTACCTCAACGTCTGGGTGCCCTCTCCCCGCCCCAAAAACGCCACCGTCCTGGTCTGGATCTACGGAGGCGGCTTCTACAGCGGCTCGTCCTCGCTGGACGTCTACGACGGGCGCTTCCTCACCTACACTCAGAAGGTGGTCCTGGTCTCCATCACTTACCGGGTGGGCGCCTTCGGCTTCCTGGCCCTGCTGGGCAGCCAGGAGGCCCCGGGCAACATGGGCTTGCTGGACCAGCGCCTGGCGCTGCAGTGGGTCCAGAGCAACATCCAGTTCTTTGGGGGCAACCCCAAGGCTGTCACCATCTTTGGGGAGAGTGCCGGCGGTGCTTCGGTCAGCATGCACCTCCTCTCGGCCCAGAGCCGGCCCCTCTTCCAACGGGCCATCCTGCAAAGCGGGACGGCCAACGCTCCGTGGGCCACCATCACCCCGGCAGAGAGCCGCCGCCGTGCCACGCTGCTGGGCAAGCGGGTGGGCTGCCACTTCACCAACGACTCCGAGCTGGTGAGCTGCCTGCGCACGAAGCACCCGCAAGAGCTGGTGGACGAGGAGTGGTCGGTGCTGCCCTACAAGAGCATCTTCCGCTTCTCCTTCGTGCCCGTCATCGACGGGGACTTCTTCCCGGACACCCCCGAGGCCATGCTCAGCACAGGCAACTTCAAGGAGACGCAGGTGCTGCTGGGCGTGGTGAAGGACGAGGGCACCTACTTCCTCATCTACGGGGCGCCCGGCTTCAGCAAGGACAACGAGAGCCTCATCAGCCGAGAGGACTTCCTGGACGGCGTGCGCATCGGGGTGCCGCACGCCAACGACATCGCCGCCGAGGCCGTGGTGCTGCAGTACACCGACTGGGAGGACGAGGACAACCGCGAGAAGAACCGGGAGGCCATGGACGACATCGTGGGCGACCACAACGTCATCTGCCCCGCCATGCACTTTGCCCGGCGCTACGCCGAGCACGGCAACAAGGTCTACGCCTACTTCTTCGACCACCGCGCCTCCAACCTCATGTGGCCGCTCTGGATGGGCGTCCCGCACGGCTACGAGATCGAGTTCGTCTTTGGGCTGCCGCTCAACGACAGCCTCAACTACACCCCCGAGGAGAAGGAGCTCAGCCGCAGGATGATGCGCTACTGGGTCAACTTTGCCCGCACAGGGTAACGAGGCTGGCGGAGGGGGCAGGCGGGGGCAGAGAAGGGAGGCAGCTGCCCTCCAAGGGAGGGAGGAAAGGGGGCAAAGTTCCTCCCCACTCAGGGGGGGGATGCAGGGGAGGGCCTTCTCTGTGGCGGCCCCTGAGCTGCAGGACTCCCTCCCCACAGAGGCACACCTGGCCCCTTCATTGCACAGCTTCCGGAGGATGCCGGAGAAGCACCTCTTTGCCTTTTGGCACTTGAGGCGCATGTTTTTAGGCCCCACCTTATTTTACAGCTGCTTTCTTGAACTGTTTTTAATCTTGTGTTTTAATGCTGAAATCTGCCCTGCGACCAGGGCAGGTATTTCATTAATGAGTTAATTAATTAAATGTTTGAAAAAGCTGCCAGTGGGGTCGCAAACAGGGCCCTGGGCATAGGTCAATTGGGGGAATGAATTTTGGAAGATTATCAGAATTCAGGTTTGTTTGAGGACTTGGTTAGATTTATTTATATCCCCCTTGCGCACAACTAGAAAGATGAAAAATGTTCCTAGTTATGGATGGTATTTGATTGTCTGGCCGGTTTTAAGTGAGAATTCCTGATTGGGGTCAATCAGGAATTGGCAATATTTCCTTAGTTTTGCTTTATATGTAGCAACCAGGCTATTCTGTCCCTCAATATAGATATTCAAGTTTCAAAATGTTGGCCCTTGACCATGATGAGAAAAACCTGGGTTTGAAATTTAAAATATACAGACCCACCACTTTTGATTTCTGCCCAGGTGTGTCTTGAGTCTGTGTGAGTTTGTTTGGGCAAACAGCAGGAAGAGAAGGGATTAATACAAATCAGTCTCTGAGCAGCAAGGGACTCCAGCCGCTTCCCCAGGGCTCAGTTTCCTTGGAATGAGGAACAGCAGACATGGCTTTAGAATATGATGGAGGGGATCACAATATTAAGACCTCAAGGGATCTTGCTTCTCGGTTAGTCGCAGCTCTGCGTCCTACACAGAGCAAGCAGGTCTCTGTGTCTTCCAGCTCGGCTCACACACCTTCTCTGGCTCCTCCTAGGTGAGGGGACTAGAGGGAAGCCCCCACCCCCATCAGCCTGGAGGGCCCCCACACTTAGTTGCAGCTCTTGCAACCTGGCTGGTTCTTTTGGGATGTTGAGGAGGACACTTGAGCGGCCAGCTGAGGTCATTGTCCTACAAAGAAACTTGTCTGACCGGTTCAGCAACAGAATCTGCCATGAAATTCTAACCCTCCCTGGGTCCTGGACCCCAAGGCTTGGCAGGGACTCGAGGCATCAGCCAGACTGACCCCCCAACCCCCCATTATACCTCAAACCCACAGCAGGGGAAAGGAGGAGAGCCATGACTTAAAAGAACAATGAAGCCCCGAGCCAGAATACTGGGCTAGTCCTGGCCCTGTACTACTACTGTTGTTGTTGTTGTTGTTGTTGTTGTTGTTGTTGTTGTTGTTGTTGTTGTATTGTATACCGCCCTCCATCCATGGATCTCAGGGCAGTTAACTGCATAAAAACACAAGATAAAAAGACCCCAAATGCAGCGTCTGCTGCCAGGTTGACCCAAGCACAGAGGCCGGTGCAAGAATTCCGGGGGGGGGGGGCTGGTCCAGAAACTGACCTCTCACTCTCTCTCCCCCCACCTTCCCCACGCAGGAACCCCACAGACCCCTCGGACAAGGAGGAGTCCTGGCCCGTCTACAACCTGTCCGATCAGCAGTACGTCAAGCTCAACACGCAGCCGCTCAGCACCGACCGCAGCCTCCGGGCCCAGATCTGCGCCTTCTGGAACCACTTCCTCCCCAAGCTCCTCAACGTGACTGGTGGGTCAGGGCCCCTGGCGGGGGGAGTCTCCTGAGAGTGGGCAGGGGCATGGCAAGGGGGGGGGGAGAAACAGGAAAAACACAACCCAGCCCAGGAATTGGGCCGCTCCATCGAAACAGATGAAGAAAATCCAGCCCCCTCCCCAGGTCTTTTTCAGCCGGCCCCTTGACCGCCCCCCACCCACCAAGTCTCCCCAAATCCGATCTTTTACTTCCCACCCCTTTCCACCAAGAATGACCTGCTTCTCCAGACTCCTCTCTATCTCTATCTCTGTCTTGACCAAACTGACCTCTCACTACCACAGCAGAAGGTGATGTGTTTGCGGGCAGCCCGTGGCTGCCTCCTCCCTCCCTGCCGCCATTGCAATCTGGGGCAACTTTTCCAATGAGTGTCGAGACGGGCCTTGCACCCCACACACCCCTCTCTCCCCTTTGCCCAAGGGTTTAACTCCTCATTCTCTTCTCCCTTGTAGAGTCTTCCAGGCACTGTGCTGAGTCCAGCTGGGGGCCCGGGGGGCCCTCCGCCCCACTGGTGGTCCTCTTCCTCCTCCTCCTCCTCTTCCCCCCATGGCACCTCCTGTCCTGAGCACCCCACGGATCACACTGAGAGAAGAGCAGGTGGAAGCCGCTGCTGCCTGCCGCAGACTGGCGGAGGGCTGGGCCGTGGCGAAGGGGGGAGGGGGGCTCAGCCCAGCTGCTGCCGCTGTTGCTGCTGCTGCTATGCATGGACCGGGAGGTCAAGAGGGGCCTATGCCCAGGGGTGTCGTGGGAGCAGAAGGGCAGAGGGGTGGGCAGGAGGCAGGGACTCACTGGGCACGCAGCCCCACAGGAGCCCGCAGGCAGCAAAGACAGGCTGTCCTTTGGCACTGTGGCAGATGGACTTAGGGAGACAAAGACCTGTGAGTGATCCAGCATGGATTTTGAGGCGTGCTGCAAACCGGAATGCGCCGTCTAGGCAACTGAGCCCCGCAGTTCTTCCGTGACAATCCTGCTTGTCCCAGAACCAGCACCTGGACCCCTGAGAGCCCAGCAGTGCTTCCCCTTTGGGCTTGGGGTAGAACAGTTGGATTTCGGGAGCGGGACACACGAACACAAATTCAGATTTCGGCAGCTGAGTGAAGGGTTTCCACCCAGTTGCAGCCGGATGGAGTGGAGGGCGTCTCTGGTTTTAAGGGCAAAGCAGGCAGAGTGGGAGACACTGAGCCCCTTCTCACCTCTTCCCAGTCCACCCCCCTCTCAGCACCAGTGTCTGCCTTTGGGAAAAGCCGGGGGGGGAGTGGCAGGGAGCTGAGCCATTGTCTGAGGGGGCTCAGCCCCCCCTGCCCAGGCGCCCCAAACCAGACCTCCCACCCACCTTGCGGCAAATGTCTGGTTCAGGCACAGTGTCGGGGTGAGTCAGGGTCTCTGTGTGTGTCTTATGTAGCTCGTTTTCAATGGTTTTATGGTTCTGCTCTTGTCTGGTGTTTGGTTGTTCTCGTTTCATGTTCACATGCTTGAAACTTTGTGGGTTGTGTGTTCCTGAGGTCCCTGTTTGGGGGAATTGCAATAAGAACCAATCATTTCAAGCACACACAGTCTTTGGCGCTTTGCAATTTGGGGGGAGGCGAGGCACGCAGCAAGTGGGAGATCCACTCTTTCCATCAGCTCTCCAACTGCATGACCAGAGGGGGAAACAGAGGTGGGGGGTGAAGAGGAGGGTGCATGGGGGGTGTATAATGTGTCTGCAAAGGGGGGTTCAAGGAAGGCCTTTTGGGGTGAAGGGAGAGGCTGCAGGAGGAAGCATGCTCCATGTTCTGCTGGACTTATAGGCACACAGATATTGGGGGGGGGCTGCATTCCATGGTGGGTGATCCCTTTCTCAGCCTGGCTGTGGCCCCAGACCCCTTTTCACAGGGCCTTCTTGGGGGCCACCTGAATGCCAATTGCCATTTGCAGAGATGGCTGCAGCCTTGGTTGTGGGGAGTGTGTTAGATGTGAAGTTTGGGGTCACCCTTCGTTTAGCCAAGCGGTCAGGGCTGTAAGATGGGGTTCGGAGGTAAGGCACATAGATAGATAGATAGATAGATAGATAGATAGATAGATAGATAGATAGATAGATACCGTATGTTCTGGCCTATAAGACAACTTTTTAACCCAGGAAAATCTTCTCCAAAGTTGGGGGTCGTCTTATAGGGCGGGTATGGTTGTGGCGACGCAGAGCCACCTGTTGGGAAGGAGGAGAGGGAGCCGGTGAGCGCAGCCCGCCGCTTTGCTGGATGGCCGATTGGGGCTCGCTCACCTCGCCTCGGGCTGCTGCTGCTGCTGCGACGGCAGAGGCAGCGGAAGCGGAGGGGTGCGCGCTCTGCCCCTGGCGGCGCTTGGGGGGCTTTAGGCTGGGGGGCTCCGGCCTGTGCCTGCTCCTCGCCTTGCCAAGGGTCTGGCAGCTCTGGGCCCGTCTCCCTCACTCCAAGGAGTGGCGAGCAAAGCGGCGTCCGGAGCCAGAGCTCGGGGCCCGCGCTGTCTGTGGTCTGCGGCAGGCCTCGAGGGCGCACGGCTTTTCTTGGTGCACGGACTCACCACCTCGTCCCAAACCACAAACATGCCAAGAGGGACAGGGAGTGCGCAGGGAGCCCGCTGGGGGCACCACCAGCCCCGGCGTCGTGTGGGGTGGCGGCGGCAGCCAGCCAGTCCCCACCCCTTCCTCTCCGCCCCCACCCCACGAGGAAGACCAGAAACAGGTGGGGGTAGTCTTATACGGCGAGTATATCCCAAACTCTATATTTTAACTGGAAAAGTTGGGGGTCATCTTATACGCCCAGTCGTCTTATACGCCGGAAAATATGGTAGGTAGGTAGGTAGGTAGGGATAGATAGAGACATGTCCATCCTCCAGCCCAGAAAATAAATGGAGCTGAGTGATGAACCTCCGAGCTCCTGGCCCGCAGATCATGCTCTTAACCGCAATGCTGCCGCAGCTGTCTTTGGCTTGCTAATGCTAACCACCTCTTTCTTACACCTGGGTGTCCTCAGTTTGTCTCCCCCACCCTCAATAAATCTTCTGCCTGGTCCACCCAAAGACTCCCCTCCCAGCCCCAGAGCTCTGAGTCAACATCAAACTGCCCCCCTTTCAGACCCTTCTGGGAAGCCACCCCAAGAGGCTTCCCACCCAGTGGCAATGCATTCCACAGGCTAGCAGCAGCTGCATGATGGAAGGGAAGCTGCCGCCTGCCAGTGAGAGAGGTGCAGTGGTTACAGCACTGGATTATTATTTTTATTTTATTTTATTTATGAAATTTGTATACCGCCCCTTCATGGACTCTCCTTTGTTGGAGGCTTTTGAGCAGAGGTTGGGTAGCCGCCTCTCGGGGATTCTTCAGCTGGGATTCCTGCCTTGCAGTGGGGTGGGCTGGATGACCCTCGGGGTCCCTTCCAACTCTACAATTCCAGGATTCATTGGAGGTTTTTAAGCAGAGCTTGGCTGGCCATCTGTCAGGGATTCTTGAGTTGGGGGTCCTGCATTGCATTCCTAGCCATGAAGCCCACCAGGGTGACTTTGGGGCAGTTACTACGTCTCAGGCCAACTTTGTCTTTGTGAGGATAGAATTGGGGGCGGACAGAGCCATGCAGGCTGCTTTGGAGAAAAGCTAAAAAAGGTGAACTTCGCAGTGACATCTCTGCCGGAGGAACCCACTTTCCCCTGTCCAATTTGTACACCGAGACTCTGGGTTTCATGGAATTGTAGAGCTGGAAGGGACCCAAAGGGTCATCTAGCCCAACCCCCTGAAAAAGCTACTTTTATCACTGGAAATCATCATGTGAGCCAGGCCACCTCTTCCATCGCAGCAGGAGAGACACAAATGTCCCCTCCTCTGGAAGGTAGAGGACGAGGGAAGGAGGAAACAGAGGCCAGAATCCCTGAGAGGTATCAGCCTCGCATTGGAGGGAAAGTCATGGCGAGAGGATGAGGTCAGGAGAGAAGCTGGGGGGGGCACCATCTCCCCCTGGCCGCGCAGGCCCCCCCTCAAAACTCCCCACAGACAGAGGGAGAAGAGAGATGGAGGAAGATGGCTCCGTCTGACCCCAGGTGTGGAGTCCGGGGCTCTGCAGTGGGGAGGGGGCTTTGGAGCCTGGTGAGTCTGCACCCCCCCCGCCCCGCCCCGCAAATGCGCTTTGGCCTCTTGGCAGCTCTTCCTGCCGCTTAACTCTATTTCCTTTCTCCTCTTTTCTCTCTCCTTCCCTTCCGCCCTTCTTGCTTCCCCTCCGCGCCTGCCCCCCCCCCCCAGACAACATCGAGGAGGCCGAGCGCCAGTGGAAGCTGGAGTTCCACCTCTGGAGCGCCTACATGATGCACTGGAAAAGCCAGTTCGACCACTACAGCAAACAGGACCGGTGCTCAGAGCTGTGACACAGAGGGGGGAGGCGAGGGAATGGCCCCTCAGCCCCAACTCCGTCAAGCAGCTCAAGGAAACCCCCATCAGCCCCTCTGGTGACACTCACCCCAACTCTCCCCCCACCCCAACCCAAACACCTTCCACTGCAGCTAGATCCCAGCCGATCTGAGCGTCCCTAATGGACCCCCCCCCCCGTTCAACTTCCCTCTCCCCTGACCACCCGTCCAGCCACCCAAAGCCAAGAGTTGTGCCCATCAACGCAAGCCAACCAATCCAAGCAGCTTCTCCAGCCTCCGGGTGCCCCCATCAATCTAGCTGGCCCAGCCTGCCAACACCCCCACCCCAAATCCCCACCACCCCCAGAAAAAGGAACCGGGCAGCAAGTTGATCTACTGCTTCCGTACTGGGGTGGGGGACACAGCGCCCGGCCTTCCCGAGGCCCCTCCATGATCCCGCGGTCACCAGTTCCCAGACCCCCCCCCACCAACTGCCACCCCCCAACGTAGCACCCCAAACTCATTGAACCCACCACCCCCTGTGGTTCCTCCCTTTGCTGTTTGGGACCCCCGCCCATCTCCTGACTCTTTGCTGTGATTTGTATATAATGTTTATTTAAAGGTGGGGAATGTGATAGATAAAATAAATAAATACACACACATATATATAAATATAAATATAAATATATATCTATATTTGGACTGTATAGCGACCGGAGCTACAGGCAACACTCCCCGCCCCCCCCCCCCATCATTCACTCTGATTTCCCCAGACATGTCACGAGGGACCCCAAGGGAATCCACCCCCCAAGCCATCCTCAGAGCCCACCCCCAAATACTTATTACCGTAGAGTCTTGGCCAGCTCCAGGGCCTAGCCCCCTCCCCTCAAAGCAACTGCTCTCCCAAATCCACACCCCCCCTGACACCCCAAAAGCCCCGCTGACCTGCTGTCCCTGTTACCAGCCCCGACCTCTGGTCAAGCCCCGTGACTCAAGGGCCCCTTCGGAAACAGAGAGAGAGACAGACCCACTCGCAGACCCCTGGAGAGCTGGGTCCCCCGCCAAGTCAGTTTGCCCCCCCTCCCCGCCCCCAGCCTCCCACCTCTTCCGCCTGCACGGCCAGCACCTGTGGAAATCCGACCTGTGTGTGAACTCCTGCAAAACCCAATAAAAAGAGTTAACCTGGTGCGGCGTTTGTGTGTGTCTGTGATGGGCGGGGAGGGGAGGGCAAAGTGGGCCGGGGGCGCTGGGGGGGGCAGGCAACATGAGGCAGCAATGCTCAGCAAGCGGGAAACCAGCCAACCTCTGTTTGACTTCGAGAAAGTACTGTTGCGTTCTGAAGGCAAAGGAAGGACTGGACCCTGATTCATACAATGGGCACGAGGCTTGACCAGCAAGACTCTGGGAGAAAGTGCGCATCCCACTCCCTGGCCCAGGTCGTTTAACACAGCGTTTGTAAGAACGAATCAGATTTCCTCTGAGCATTTCAAAAAATCCCCATGTGGAGGCAAAGTCAGATCAGAGGAAGCCTCTTAACCACAAAGAACTATTTGCCATTTGAGCATGCACACATGTTCAGGCTAAATAAACAAGAACCAAGAAGGAATGCATTTAGTAAACCCATAGGAAAGACAGGCATTTTACCACCTCCATGTGAACCCTGTTCCTGGCCCTGAGATCTACCTAAAGATTAACAAAAGCTGAATCAAAGCTTCCTCCTTATCTTTATGCACCCAGGATGCCTGGTAAGCAACTGGTCTGTGTCAGAATGCTTTACACGTGACCGTCAGGCAGAGAGAAAATGGGGCAGAGATGCAGAGGCTTGTGGGATCGGTCAGAAATCATGTCAATGACCCAAACCCAGTCAAAGTGACGCTTTCACCGCTGACACAATGGCTCGCTTCGTTTTTCATAATTCCTCATAGCAATCCCACATGACCACTACAAAGTACTAGATCATTTTGATTGGGTTTGAGCTGAAACGGTGATCCCTGTTTTTTTTATAACTGCTTTGGCGACCACGAAAGGACTTTCGGTCCACCTGTTTTGGAGGTGCCCAGCTTGCGCCTTTGGAGAGGCTGCCCCCTCTCCCCCAGCTGACGCAAGAGGAACGCGGATAAAATGCCATCCCTGCATGACGACCAAGATAGGTGCCTCAGACAAATAAGTACCCCACCTTCCCCACCTGTGGTGGGCAGATGTACGGATGCTCCTCAGCGCCCGACTTAACAAAGCAGAAAGAGGCGAAATTATGACTACAGCAGGAGAGGCTCAAAGGCAGCCAAAATGCCCACCAGGCAAATCTCAGGACGAACCACAGTCGAATCACAAGACCCTTGTTGCAGGAATTTATGTAAAGGGGGGGTTGCCCTTCCAGCAGATATCATACACACACCAACTACCAAATGCAACACAATCACTCCTGCAAATGTCCCCACAAAACACTTCATCATTTTTTCCTCTCTCTATTCAAAAGGGCCTCAGCTGCACATTACCAAATGTAACAATGCACTGATAAATGTATTTACATCCTGATTTTTAGAAAGTCATTAAAAATCGCTCCAGTATTGGATTTGCATCTTTCCAACTTTGTTCTGTTCAGGAAAGGAATGGCTACCAAGGGGGGGGGGGAGCCTGGGATGTGGGGCAGCCGTAATCCTGAAACTTGAGATCGGGTACACAGCAGCCTCTTGCACAAGAGACAATCCCTGGCATCCTGGCAAATGGGTGCCAGGCAGGTAGCCACCCTGTGGACAACAGCAAACCATCCAGGAATGGGTTAGGTTCTTGGTCGGGACAAAGAGGTGGGATTAACTGGGGGGGGGGGACCAGGAACTTGTAAATATTTCTTTTGTCTTCCTTGATGGGTGTGACGTGGAGGTCAAGAGGAGGGTGGGGACAACCCTCATGCTCAGGTTTCTGTTACCAGACCCTCCCAATTTGTGATGTAATTTTAGGGGTGTTGTGGGTATCTTTGTAAAACTGATAAAAGTGGGAGCCATCCTTTGTTCTGGGCTTCTTCCTGCTTCTCCAATGTGGAAGCCCTGTTGCAACATAGAATCATAGAATCATAGAATCCTAGAGTTGGAAGAGACCCCAAGGGCCATCGAGTCCAACCCCCTGCCAAGCAGGAAACACCATCAGAGCACTCCTGACATATGGTTGTCAAGCCTCTGCTTAAAGACCTCCAAAGTAGGAGACTCCACCACACTCCTTGGCAGCAAATTCCACTGTCAAACAGCTCTTACTGTCAGGAAGTTCTTCCTAATGTTTAGGTGGAATCTTCTTTCTTGTAGTTTGGATCCATTGCTCCGTGTCCGCTTCTCTGGAGCAGCAGAAAACAACCTTTCTCCCTCCTCTATGTGACATCCTTTTATATATTTGAACATGGCTATCATATCACCCCTTAACCTCCTCTTCTCCAGGCTAAACATGCCCAGCTCCCTTCTTCCTGCTTCTCCAATGTGTTAGGTGGAAGCCCTGTTGCAACAGTCGTTTGAATAAAGACCAGGCCTACTGGCTGCCGCTTTGCTCCTCTATTCCTGGCCGGTGTCTTTGGTAATCCAAGTGAGCCCAAGGATTTTCCTATAACACCCTTGAAGGGTGCTGGAGTTTTAAAAAGAAGTATGAGACCGAATTAAACCTGCAGGCAGCGATGGAGGAATCCTCCCCGGCATCCAGTGCGGGGCAAACTGCCCGGTGACACACGCACAATGTCCGTACAGGCTGCGCATCTGCGGCATCCTGTACAGAGTATGCCCACGCAGCAGCCCGTACAGTTGCCGTGCAAGAGGCAGCCCGTACGGACGCCCATATGGATGGCACGCGAGAGTGGCAGCCTGTACGGTCACTGTGCGAGTGGCAGCCCTTACGGACGGCACCTGAGAGCGGCAGCGCGGCGTCCGTACAGACTGCATGCACCCTCAGCCGCTCTGCAGCTGGGGGGAGCAGGGGCCATCTTGTGACACCCCCCCCCAGAGTGGCACCCAGGGCGGCCCACCCCCTCCGCCCCCCCACTTCATACACCCCTGCCTGCAGGGCAGCAATCCATCAATCAGACTAACATTCAAGCAGTCATATGAAAACCCAACAAGCGTCCGTCCAAATATTATACCCGTTTGTGCTCAGCGATAAAGATTTGGGGAGGACAAGACCCTGAGAAGGCAGACAGCCAGCTCACCCATAAAGTTTTCTTTAAAGATCAATCAGCCCCTGACACTGAAAAGGTTGGGAGTATCCAGCCAGGCTATGAGAGGAAGCTGATCTTTCCAAAGCAAAGTCCATCTTCAACAGCAGAGATGTGAGGGAAAAGGAGGAGATTAAGGAGGACGGGGAGGAGGAGGAGGCAGCAGCCGCAGTTTTCACAAGAGGAGGAGGAGTGGCAACAGCAGCCTCCGCTGGTCATGGACTTGTTGAAACCAGGAACAGGGGGTGGGCAGTTAAACGACTCCCCCAAAGTCCCAAGTCCCCACCACAGCCTCTAACTAAGGCCAGGACAAGGACCATTGACACAGGCACCAGACACACATAAGAGGAAAAAAGCTCAGAAAAGAAAACCGTAGCAATAAGTGAATACCATGTATTGTACTCTTCCCCCTGACTATCCAATAGAGAATCAAATAATTGCCAAAACTCAATGGTTTGTGCCTTCCTTTTCAACATTGCAATGTATCGTTCTTTCAGAATATTTAGCTGCTGACACATCGCGACGTTGGAAAGCTGGTCTCACCTGGCCCTACTCATGAGGTAAAGGGAAAGGGACCCCTGGCCATTAGGTCCAGTCGTGGCCGACTCTGGGGTTGCGGCGCTCATCTCGCTTTATTGGCCGAGGGAGCCGGCGTACAGCTTCCGGGTCATGTGGCCAGCAGGACTAAGCCGCTTCTGGCGAACCAGAGCAGCGCACGGAAGCGCCGTTTACCTTCCCGCCAGAGTGGTACCTATTAATCTACTTGCACTTTGACCTGCTTTTAAACTGCTAGGTTGGCAGGAGCAGGGACCGAGCAACGGGAGCTCACTCCGTCGGGAGATTCGAACCACCGACCTTCTGATCAGCAAGTCCTAGGCTCTGTGGTTTAACCCGCAGCGCCACCCGTGTCAGGAGATAACTGGGGCCAATTCCATTGGATGTGTCGTTTCTCTCCACATTGGTAACACCCCAAGGAAGTCTGTTACGGAAAAATTCTGGGTGCCGGTTTACTCCGCTGCTCCGTTCGCTGGGCTGCCACTTCCCACAGGTCTTGTCAGCAAAAGAAGGAATTTCCAGCAAAGTACAGTGGTACCTTGGTTCTCAAACGCTTTGGTTCTCAAACTCCAAAGTAAGTGTTCCGGTTTTTGAACATTTTTCGGAAGCCGAACATCCGATGCGGCTGTCAGCTATTGTTTCCAGGGCACCTGCACCAATCAGAAGCTAAACCTTGGTTTTTGAACCTTTTGGAAGTCAAATGGACTTCCAGAACAGATTAAGTTTGGCGCTTTTGTTTTTCCTATTTATTTTTCTTTTTTTTTTTTAAGTCTTTTTAGTTTAATTTGTTCTTGTGACTGTGTGGAACCCCAATTTTGCAGCCTTTCCTCCTAGCAGGATTTCTCCATTCCCTCCATTGCCTCTGTCATCTGTTTCTGAAGCTTTTCCAACTCTACAGTATCCATTTTATCCTTTTTTCTTTAGTTGTATGCTGCTGTGCAATTATATGTGTGGGGTGCTGCTCTTTATAATAATACATGCAAACAATAAAAACCATATAAAAAGCTAAACTCAGAAATCAGCTAAGCTTTGTGGAGCGAAGTCTTGCCCGCCTGGGCTTGTCGGAATAGAAACCTAACCCGCAGGTGTTTGGAAGTGGAGGCCATCTCCAGTGGCAGGGAGTTCCACAGGGTCTGTGCCCGTTCCCCGTGTTGGGCAAGTGCCAAGGGCGCCCCTGCAGCTCTCCTTGCAAGGCAGGAAGGGCGGCCTTCAGAGGATGCCTCCCGGGGGGGGTCTCGCAGGGTTGGGGGTCCCACGCGGGGGGGGGGCTGTCTTTGCCGAGGGACCTTTCTCCCGCGCGCCAGCAGGGGGCGCCCGACCCCCGCCCCGCCCGGGCTCCTTTTCACGTGCAGGTGTGCATGCGTGCGCGCGTGTATTCTGCCCCCTCCTCCCGTGCACTTCCTTCCCGCGACCACGGGGGGAGGAGGGGGCGGAGTCTTCTCGGGGGCGGGGCTCCCCTAGGGGCGGCTCCCCCTCCCGGCCTGCCCCCCCCCGCGAGGAAGTATTTGCACGGAGCCGCCAGAAGAGCCCCCCCCTCGCCGCCTCTTCCTGCGGGGGGGGCTGGGATGCGAGGCGTCGGGCTGGGGGGCCCCCCATGGAGCGCATGGAAGTGGAGCCCAGCGGGGGGGCGGGGGGGGCCCTGCGGAGATCCAACAGCGCCCCCCTCCTGCCGGGGTCCTGCGGGTAGGAGAGGGGGGTCCGCGGCCGGGGGGGCAGGAGGGGGGTCCCGGGGCAGCCCGTGACGCAACTCACCCCCCCCGCCTTTCCTTCCTTCCTTGCAGGACCCCCCCGCGGAAGGAGGAGCCGGCCGGGCCCCCCCGGAGCCGCCGCAGCAGCGTCTGCCTGGACAGCGGGCTGGGGGTGAGCGCCCCCCCATAGCCGCATTGCAAGGGGGGCTCTGCATGTGCCCCCCCCCAAAATGAAAGCCCCCGCTCTACACGCTCATTGCCCTTTCCCCTTTTTCTCTTGCCAGGTTGAGGCCATGAGCGAGACGCCCCCCAGAGCATGGGGGGGGCCCAGCAGCAGGTGAGGCTTTTCTTTTAGGGGTGCAAAATGGGGGGGGCCTGGCCCCGCAGCTCCAGCTTCAGCTTGTCCTGCTTTTGCAGGGCGCCCCCCGGCGGCCTCCACGGCGGCAGCCCCGGCCCGGGGACCAGCTATGGGGTGAGTGTGGGGCGCAGAGGAGAGCCGGGGAGGGAGGGGGGTCTCAGGGGCAGGCCCCCCCTAATTGTTTCCCTCTCTCTCCCCCCAGTTTTCCAGCCCCCCCAGTGCTGTGACCCCCCACTCCTGGCATCTCCAGAGGTGGGTCGGAGGGGGAGGATTGCAGGGGGTGGGATGGATGACCCTGGGGGTCCCACCTCTGCTATAGCAGGTGAACTGACATGACCTCACCCCCCCCCCATCTGCTCCCCTCTTCCAGGCTCCCCTCCTCCCCAAGGACCCCCCCAACGCTGGAAACCCTGAAGAGGAAAGGTAGAAAAAGAAAGGGGGGTGTAATTATTTGGAAGAACATGAGAATTGTCGGTGGGGGGGCCCAGTCTCATTTGTGGGGGGCTCCAAGAGCGTGAGCAAAATGGGGGGGTTCCTGGGAGGGGGCTGTTAGGGGGGCACAATACTGATTCTCTACCCCTCACCCCCATCTCTGCTTCTCATTGCAGGAGGACTGGACATCGACTCCCCCCCGAAAAAGCTCTTTGTGGCGGGGGTCCCCCTCACGCCCCCAGCCCCATAGCTGACCCCCCCCCAGGCGACGGCAAAGGGCACTCCAGCTCCATTCCTTGTGTTGGGGGGGTTCACATCAGGCTGTGCTCGGAGCTGGTCTTCGTTGGGGGGGGGGGAAATACCCTCCAGCAGGAAATAAGGGAGTCGTCTTCTTTAAACTTCCCCCCAACATCCCCACACAAAGTGGGGGGGCACCCTTGGGGAAGCCCAGGAGTGACTTTGCATTGGGGGGGCCCAAAAGTGTTATTCCCTGACTTCACTGGGACAAGGATGCCCCCCCCCAGCAAGAACTGTGTACCAAGATGGACTGAAAGGGGTCTCTTATCACACCCCCACCCTTCTGCTACCGAATCATGTACTGTATAAACCATGTTTTGGGGGGGGGCATTTGCAGGATTATTTTTCTATTCTATGTATATATATATATAATTTGTACATATCTTCTATAAATATATAATATATATTTTTCTGTTAGGGAATCAGGGAGGGGGTTGCCCTGGGGTTGGGGGGGCATTGCTTGAAACAGGGCACCCCCCCCCTTGCCACTCCTGGTGGATCTGCTGTGCATTTTGCAATTCTGTAATAAAAGGACCTTGAAGCAAGGACCCCACTGGCTCCTTCTTGGCTTTGCATTTTTGGAGGGGGGGGGGGAGATTAAAAATGCCTGCAGGCAAGAAGAATGTGCCCCACAAGGTGGTTTGGTGGGGGGGCGAATTACAGGAAATGAAAGCCCAGCGGAAGAGGAGGAAGAGGCCCTGCCAGCTTGGGGGGGGGGTGTGCCATCTCGCAAAAAAATTCCTTTCCTGGAAAAGAATCGTCTCCCAACACATACAGCTGCCCCCCTCAAAAAAAATGAAGAATGCCACTGCTGCCCTAGCAACCAACCAGCTGTCCCCCCCCCCAGCAAAGAAATCATATGCAATTGGTGGGCCCAGATCCACAAGCAAAAGGGGGCTGGACTAGATGTCCCTTGGGGTCCCCACGCTACAATTCCATGAAAGGCAGGACCCCCAGCGATCAATTCCTACGACTATTGGGGCTCCCTGCCTTGGAGGAAACAAGCCCCCCGCCGCCCTTTGACCTTTGCTGCCCGCAGGTTGATTGACACTTCCTCCCGGGAACCTGCTGCCCCTCCCCCGCCCTGGGCCAGGCCTGGCTTCTGCAGAGGTCAAACGGAGGCCGTTGCCCCTTTGACCTCTCCTGCTAGGGGCGGCCAAGCAGCTTTTGGGGGGGGCCGCTCTGAGATGAAGGCGGGGAGGGAGGCTGCTTGCACATGGGGAGGGGGCCTGCAGGGGGAGGGGGGTCAAGGGGTGCCCCCCAGCCCCTGCCTGGGAGGGGGCACATGCCCTGTGCCAGGGGAGGCCGGCCTGCCTTGCCAAGGCCCCGTTTTGGGCAGGGGGGGGGCTTTGGCGCTGCCCGGTAAAGCCGGCTGGCGTTTTGCATCGGCAGATTCAACAGCCTCGGTGGCAGGAAAGCGAGAGGCACACAACACACACACACAGAAACACACTGGCCTGGCTTGTGGAGAAAAGCACACTCACACGGGGGGGGATCTGGGGGGGCTGCAAGGCCGAAGCCTGGCCCCGTGCCGTGGGGCACCCTCCGTCCGGGGGGGGGGTGGAGGGAGCCAGAGTGGCCGTTTGAAAAGCTGAGCGGCTGCCAAGCCAGCCTTGCAAGTTGGCACCGTGTCAAAGTCAGCTGGGGACGTTGAAGCTGGCGGGAGACGGAGCCGCTCAAAAGCTATTTTTCCCCCGGGGAGCGCCTGCCCGGATCCGCCCCAAACTCCGCACGCCGCCAGTGGGGCACCAAGGCTCCCCCCTGAATTTTTTGCAGATTTTTCCAAGCGCCCCAAAGGGGCTTTTTCAAGTGTAGAAACTTGCGTAGGGGGAAAAAGGACCAGGCTTTTCTCCGTTCACCCCTGCTCTTTTTTTCTCTCTCTCCCTCTCTCGTTGCCTCCACAATCGCACGGAAAAGGGCTGGCAGCTCCTGGGGGGGCCTGCTTTGGGAGGGGGCCCCTCTTATTTTCTTTTATTTCCTTTTGCCCCCCACACCCTCCGAATCTGGACTCCCTGGAAAAATCTAAGAGTGGGGCGAGCTGGAAGGGGGTCCCCCGATTCTGGGACCTGAACAAAAAGCGGGGGGCCAGTTTTTCCTCCCTTTTGCAGGAGGGGGGCCACACGCACACAAACCCCACGCGGATCCAGAGCGGGCATCGTGCCAGGACTGGGTGGCAAAGGCATCAGGGCCCCCTCTTGCTATCTCTCCGTGGGTGTAAAAGTGCTTTTTAAGGGCTTCTGGAAAACTCGCCCCCCCAGCGCCCGGATGGGGGCCATGGGGCAGCAGAGGAGGTAAGTTGGAGGTGCCCAGGGAGGTGGCGTGGGGATCGGGGCCGGCTCAGGGCTGTCCTTGCCCCGGGAGGAGCAGGGTGTGTTCCTTTCCACGGCTGCAAGCTGGGCAGAGTGTGGTGCAGGCAGCTGAGAGGCCTGGCAGGCCCCAGGCAGGATCCAGAAAATCCAGGAGGGGGGCAGCCCCCAGAGGACACCCCGAAATTGGCTTCGTAGGCCAAAAAAGGGGGGTGGGGGTCCGATCCTGCAACAGAGAAGGGTGAAACCTCACCTCACCAAAATAGCCCCAAAGCACACCCTGTGTGGCTGGAAAACAGCAAAAAGAGGCTCCCAGGACAACAAAGGCTCGGATCTTGCGGGGGTGAAGCCCCCGGGAACCCCAGAATTAGACCGCAAGACACCCCACCATTAAAAGAGAGGAGCCCGCCCCCCCCTGCGGACCCCCTCCTTGAAGAAGAAACCCGTCATTTACAGAACACACCACATCCTGCCCTCAAAGGCGTCGCCTCTTCCTCCCAGAGGAAGGATCGGGCCCCGGACACCTCTTGGGTGTCTCACTGCAAAACAAAGGGGTGGGGTTGTTGTTTTCCAGTGGTGGGGGGGATCACGCCACCCCCCACCCGAGAATCCTGAAATTTAAGGGCACCCACCACAAAAAAAACAGCAGCTGGACACTCTGAAGCAAAACAGGTTCCTTTTTACTCTCCCTCCTCCACAATAAAATAAATAAATCAAGCCCCCCAAAAAATATTTTGATCCCCCACCCCACAAAATATGTCTATAAGCTCTCAGAGCCTCTAACCCTAAAAACAGGGAAATATTGAGAGCAAGGCTTGGGCCCATCAATGATTTGACTGCCATCCGCCCCACTGCCAGCCCCTATACCCCAAAAACAGCATTTTGTGGGTGTCCTTTCAACTCATCGCCCACAAATGAGCACCCCCCACTCTGAAAAAAACCACAAAACCCCACACCGCCAGCCCTCCAGGGACACCCCTCTCCAATTCCTCTCATTTCCCCGGTTTTCCTTTTGAGCAAATCACACCCTTTGGCTCTTAAGGAGGCGGCCAGCCAGGCGAAGGCTCCAGGCGCCTCAAAACTCCTCTTCGGCCATTTGCAACGTTGGAGAAAATAGGTGGGGAGGGTGGAGAGACGGAAAATGGACGCGGTGAATTCACTTAAAAAGAGTTTGGGGGTCACTTTTTTGAGGGAGTGGGAGAATTAGATACCCCTGCAAAAAAACAAAGAAAATGGAATCAAAGTGAACACTGCCTTTCCAGTTAAAATGGAACATGGCGAAACAGGGGGGGGGGGAGAGCAGTTTATATATATATATATATTATTTTTATTTTATTATTATTATTATTATTATTATTATTATTATTTATACTAATTTATTACTTATACCTCACCCATCTGGCCAGGCCTCCCCAGCCACTCTGGGCAGCTCCCAACAGAATATTAAAAAAAAAAAAAATACATCAAGCATTAAAAACTTCCCTAAACTGGGCTGCCCAGCATGTTGGGAGGGTGGTGGTAGTTTTACAGGACAAAAATGCTATTTTATTTATTGAAATAAGGTCTGCAAAAGAGATTTCGGGAATAATGGGGAAGGCAGGGCTTTGTCCCAACTGCACACAGACCCACCGGCTCTCCACAAAGGGGGGGGGGTCCCAAGTTCTTAGGCGTCGGCCTGCCCCATCTATCAAATATGTTTCCTACCCCCCCCCATAGTGTGGGACGGGCTCTTTTGCAGAGGACAATTGCCCCCCCCCCGGACCCAGGGCCTTTTGAGGGTGCAGCCGGATGTGTGCACAATTGCATGACCCCCCACCGCCACCCAGTCCCCTGGCATGAATTGCTTGTGTGCAAATTGTGGCGGGGTGGGGGGGTGTGCTGCCCCTTGAGCAGCCAGGAAGGGGGTGCTGGGCCTTGCCCTCCGCCCGGTCCATTTCCTCCTGCTATGCCACTGCCCTTGGGGGGCTGCAAGGCCTCCTCCTTGGGGGGGCACCCTGGCTGCTCCGTGTTCCTCGTGGGGTGGTGGGTGGCGAGCCCACCAGCTACTTCGGGAAGGGGTTTGGGGTGGGGGGACACAGGGACGCGTTTCCCGAAATGCAGACCTTGCACAGAACTGCCGAGCCAGGCCGGGTCCCGGGGGTCATCTAGTCCAACCCTCCGCAGTGCAAGCACGGGTTCAAGACTGGCCAGGTGGCAGGGGTTCAAATAATAAAATTATTATTCGTTATGATGATGAAGATAAGAGAGCCCCCCTACCTACCAACAAACACACACACTGTGATTTTATCCCAGTTTCACAAGCTCCTTCCTGACCCCCCCCCCCCAAGATACAGGCCCCCTTCTTCCCACCCCTTTTCTCTCCACCCCCCAGGAGTGGGAAATGGCACAAGCGAAACCGAAGGCGCTGAGGTCGGCAGGACTGAACTTGCATGGTGAGCGTGTCGGGGGGGGGCAGAACAAGCAATGCTCCGGAGCCCCCAGCACTGACTCCCCCCCCCCGCCCCCCCAACAGTTCTGGACCGGATCCTGCTTCCGCCCAAGCAGCACAACATGGTTTGTTTGGTGGTCTGGGAATCCACAAACCGTCTTGTGGTGTTGACGCGAGTGCAGACAGGGCTTCGAGGGGGGAAGAGAGTGGGGGGGCTCTCCAGCCCCCCCACATGATGGAAAGCAGATGCCCCCTCTGGACACACCCGCAGCGGACCGCGCCCCCCCCCTCCACACTGAGGCTCGTCCCGCCGTAGCAGCACAGAAATATTGGCACTGCCTTGTCCAGCCAGTATTGCTTGCGCTGCTCCCGTGGGCCTGGCACACACACTGGGGGGGGCTGGAAATGTGGGGTGAGGAGATGGGGGGCACGTAAAAAAGAGGCTGGGGAGAGGAAATGGCGAGGGGGGGCGGAGACGTCCTGCTCTGCTCACCTTCTCAATACAATACAGTATCTTTATTGTCCCATACAGAACAATGACATTCTCCCACCAGAGGACTCTCCCTCCACCTGCCAGGCCGCCCCCTCTCAGCCCCTGGGTCCCAAATTGCTGGGGGGGGGGGAGGTCTGTGTGTCATCAGTGCCCCCCCAATCCCTGGTGCTGCTGTCTCCAGAGGCCTCGGGCGCAAGACGGGATGCTCAAAGAGACAGGAGACCCAGGAGGGAGGCAGGAGGCTTTTATTGCTACCATCATCATCATACAAAAGGACAAAACCACACTGGGGGGGTGAAGCTAAGGAGAGCCCCCCCCCCCGTTTGCAGAGGAGTCCTGCCCCATGGGGCGCAGCGAGGGAGTCAAGGGGGCCTCCGTGGGTCAGCAGGGAATGAGGGCAGCCGCATCCATCATGGCAGACAGGTGAGGAGTGGAGCGTGAGAACGCCCAGGTGGGGAAGAAGGGGGCAGCCCCCCAACTCCTCAACCTCTCCTCTCCCCACTGGGGGGGGGGGCAAAGATCCAGGAGGAGGTTGAGCAGCTGAGATTGATACCCCCCCTTCCCAGAGGCAGGACCAGAGGAGGAGGACCAGTCCTTGGCCTGGAGTGGCAGTGCTTGCATGGGGGGCCACGAGATCGGGGGGGGGGAGAGAGCCCCCCACCGGAGGGCAGGGGCAAGCGGTCCGTCAGCGGGAGAGGAGGGGCAAGTCTGTGCCAGGGGTCATGAGGAGTCCAGAGTCCAGATTCAGGCTGTCTAGAAAGAGAGAGAGAAAGGACCAGGGAGCTGGAGGGAGGGGGGAACGGGGGGGTGCCACAGTCCAATCCACCCATAAGGCCCCTGCCCCACCCAGCGGGGGGAGCCCAGCCCCCTAACCCAGGGACATTTCGCACCCAGCCCGTCTCACCCAGCCCACCAACCAAACCCCACAAAGTGGGGGGGGGAGAGAAAGAGAAAGAGAGGGAGGGAAGGGCCCCCCAGCACCCACTCGGGACCCCCGAGTCTTTACCCTGGTCGAAGTTCAGCTTCTTGGCAGGGGGGGCGTCTCCCAAGCCTTCAATGTCCACCAGGTCGCTGTGGGCGTCAGAGTCGTTCAAAGCGCTGAGGGTCACGTCTGTCGGAAGGGGGGGGAGACCCTGCTTAATGGGGGGGTGAGCATGCAGACCCCTGCTCCTGGTACAGAGAGAGACCCCCCCCCCAAGACAGAGAGAGAGAGAAAGCCCCCTCCCCGAGTCCCACTCACCAGACGCCTTCTGCTTCTTCGCAGGGGGAGCCGAAGGGTCGGGGTGGCTGCCCGCCCCCTGGGTGGAGGGGGGGCCTTGTGGCTGCCCCTTGCGGGCCCCCTTCTTGGGGGACTCCGAGGGGAGGGGCAGCCCGCTGTCCTCATAGACCTTCCGCTTGGCCGCCCCTTTCAGCTGGGCCCTGGGAGTCGGGGGAGAGGAGGGAGAAGAGGTCAGATTCCCTCAACAGGAGCGCGGTGCAGTGGTTAGAGAGCCAGACACCCCCGTTCCAAAGCCTGGGCTTCTGGGCCTGGCCCACCTCACAGGGCTGCTGTGAGGAGAGCAGGAGCAGGATGCAGAACGGAAAGAAAGAAGCTTGATGCGTCCAGCACCTGCTTCCTACGCTGCCCTGTGGAGCGGCCTCTCTAGAGCTGTGCAAGGACCCCCCCACCCCGCCCCCCAACGGCCCTTACACAGTCCGGTCTTTGATGAGAGCACTGATGCGGTTAAGGTCGTCTCCAAAGCGCTGGACGGAGGCCCGGAGCAGGGAGATCTCCGCATCGGTCCATTTGGCCCTGGGGGGACAGTGGGGAGTGGGGGGGTCAGGATTCTTGCACTGCTGCTACCTGCTCCTCCTCCTCCTCCCGCCCCTTCTGCTGCCAGGGATGCCCTTCAAGCAACATTCCCACCCCCAAAATGCAAAAAAGGGCATGCACTCTCTTGACCCCCCCCCCCCCGCAGCGGGAGAGCCTAGGGGTGGGAGGGTTTGGGTGCTGGGCGGGGTCCGCAGAGGGGCCCAACTGCGTTTCCATGGCACTTGGGACCTCTGAACTGGTGCTGGGCCATGCAGTTATCTGCATGTTCTTAATACAATATATAAGATATATTTAATACTGTTCTATACTACACACACCTCGATCTATCTCCAGAGCCCTTTATATGGCAACTTGCAATTTATGCATATAGTATAGATAGAATTGCAGGCCCGTGCAGAAGCACGTCAGTTGGGCACATGGAAAAAGGTCGTCCCCAGCTATGTGATGATTTTAGTGCTCAGAGGGGGGCACACCTAGGGGTTAGTGCAAAAACTAGGGCCAGGGCCTTTTCAGTACTGGCCCCGCTCTTTCCCAAGAGACCAGGGCCCTGTGGGACTTGACATCTTTCCGCAAGGCCTGCAAGATGGAGCTGTTCTGCCTGGCCTTTGGTTTGGACTCAGTCTGACCCTTATGGTCTTGATCTATGGGCTACTTTTTAAATGAGACTGCATTTTAAATTGCATTTTAACCTGTATTTTAAATTGGTTTTTTCCCCCTATTATGTTTTTACTGTAATTTTACTGGTGTTAGCCGCCCTATTTATTATTATTAAAAACCACTGCTCTCCGCTGTGGCTCAGAGTGGCTAGGAACCCACCAGCTCACCTGCCCGCTATGAAGAGCACAAAAGCTGACAAAACACAGCCTTTCTGAGTTTCCAGTCCATGGTGAGGGCGCATTTCCTTGCCAAGGTGCAAGGGAGCCGAGGGACACCTCTGGGCGCAGCCTGGTGGAGCATGCATCCCATCTTGCCCCCGCCCCTTGGAAGAGATGGGCAGCCCCCGGACTGAAGCCTAGGTGGGGGGACCTCCCTCCCTCCCTCCCTCCCTCCTTGGGGCTCACCCGGCTGGCGAGGAGTCGGCCACGGGGTGCAACTGCATGGTCAGCTCGCCCAGCTTGGTGAAGGCGGCGCCAGCGGCAGAGAAGATCTCGCCCACCTGTGGAGGGGAGAGAAGTTGGTTGAAGAAGGCAGAGGGGAGGAAGGGTGGGCAGGGGGTGGGCAGCTGCCAAGCCCCCTTGCTGAGGGCCCTCTTGCCCTCCACCAAAGGTATTTTTGCTTGTGGAAATAAGGGGGGGGAGGAGAGAGGGGGAGGCATGCACAACACCCCCCACACAACCCACCACACCTGCTTCTTTGGGTGCCTCTGAGCATGCACAGAGTATGTTATTTATTTATTTGTTTGTTTGTTCATTCATTTATTTAATTTGTATACTGCCCTTTGTCTGTAGATCGCAGGGCTGTTTGCAACATCAAAACACAAAATAAATAGCTTTAGGGAAAACAAAACAATAACCAAGGACTTTTTTCTGGCTGGATCTCAGATCAGGCCCCTCTCCATTGTCCTGCTAAGAGAACAAGGGAGAAGCTTGCCGTGAGCTCTGGGGCCTCTTTTTCTACAAAAACTGCAGATAACCCCAAACCCTTTCAGAAGGCCAAAGGCCTGTGAGAAGAGGAAGGCTTTCTTCCTGGTGCTGAAAGGTAGATCAAGGAGGCGGCAGGCAGGCAAGTCTTCCGCCAACGGGGAGCCACTGCAGAAAAGGCCCCGTTCTGGCTCTCTCAGGGGAGAGGAAGGCGAGGAGGAGGAGGGTCTCAGGGTCCGGGGAGGGAGAGAGGCGGCCCTTGGGGGTCCCGACCTGTTTAAGGCTTCCTAGCTCAAACCCAGCACTTTGAATGGGGAGCCAGGATGGGGGTCCCAGGCCGACCCTCCTGCGACCTGGGCCCTGAATTCTGCCCTCTTCCCGAACCGCACGGAGCTGCGTGGGACCCCCAGGGGTCATCCAGCCCAACCCGCCGCAGTGCGGGAAGTGGGGCTCCCCATCCCTTGAGCCGAAGGTGCGGGGGACGTGGCCCCCCGTCGCTCCCCCCCCGTCTCCCTCGGGGTCTCGGTCCCCGTTGGGCTACAGGGGGCGGCGGAAAAGGCCCCAAGCCGAAGGAGGGCGAAGCAGCCCCGGGAGGGAGGGAGCGAGCTCTGCCCTCCTCCTCCTCCTCCTCCCGCCGCGCGGCACTCGGCCCATGCTCAGAGGCACCCTCCCCCCTCCCAGAATCCTTGGCGGCGGCGCTCCCCCCCCCCTCCGCCGGTACCTTGGTGGAGGCGGACGTCATGGCGCCCCCGCCGCCGCCGCCTCCGCTGCTCCGGGAAGGAGACCCGGCCGCTCTGCTGCCTCCCCTCTATGGTCCCGCCCTCGCCCGTCTCCATGGCGACCGCGCTTCCTCTCCGCCCTTCTAGCCCTCGCGCTCCTCTATGCCGCGGACGCTCCTCCCCCCTCCTGGCGCTGCCAATGGGGAGCAAGGCCTCGGAGGAAGGGGCGGGACTTCGGCCTCGTTCTGGCGGGAAACATAGGCCCCTCTAGCCCGAGGAGGACCCGAGGCTCTATGGGCGCCGCTGCCCGGCCTCTCCCTGGTCATGGAGGCACGTGACACCCGCCCCCAGAAAAGCCCTTGTGACTGTTTCTCCCCCGCCTGCGGAACTCCCTGCCCCGAGACAGGCCTTCAGGAGGGGAGGGGGTCGCCTGGGCTCCGCCGAGCCTCCAGGCCCAGAGGCAGTCCAGCTGCGAGGTCCAGCCCCGGGAGCCAGAGGCGCAGAGTTGGCGGGGGGACGGGACCCCCAGGGTCTCCTAGCCCCACACGGGGTTGGAGCCCCCAAGTCTGAGACCGAGTGTCGTGTTTTATTTCCTCTTTCGATGCTGGCGAGGAAGGCGATGGGAGGCTGAGGAAGGAGCCTTCGCCGGAGGCAGGGAAGGGAACATCTTCCGGGGGGAGAAGAAGGGGAGGCTGCCCGGTGAGAGCTGCGAGGGTGCAGCCCCTTTGGTGCGAGCGAGAGAAGGGCGAAGATCCACAGAGGGTTAAGGCCTCTGCGGTTTCTTCTTTCTTCCCACTTTCTTTTTCTTTTCCCCCCTCTATGTTTTGTTTTTATGTTAGATTGGTTTTTATTGTATCCTACACTGAAAAGTTTCAATGAAAAATTATATCTATATACAAATGAGTCTCATGCTCTACTGCTGGACCAATCCCAGAGTGTGACAGGAAGGGAAAATACAGGCTGCACATGTGTCCCAGAAGGCAGGGCTTCCTTCACTTCACCACCCCAGAGGCCCACTCCTCCATCGCCTCCCGGGACAGAAGGCTGCCAGAAACATTTACAGGTGGGCAGCACCAACGGAGATTGGAGACTGTGAGGTGTGTGGTGGGCACAAACTCTTCCCCCCCCCCATGACTCAGTGGGGTCCAGAGAGCTTCCTGCCCTTTCTGCATTTGAGCCTTGGCATCCTCCTGCCTTGCGTGGACCTAGAGGGCCCCACATGAATGGTTTAAATTGGGATTGATGGGTCATTGTATTTTTGACAGCTTCTTATTAGCTGGAGCCTCCTGTGAGCCTTTCCTGCCCCAACATTTTGCTAGATTCACAACAAAGCACAAACTTGCTTCTGTGTGGAAGCAACCAGCAACGTCAAACAAACTGAGGCAGAAGGCGGCAATACATGGTGAACATCCACGATAGCCATGTTCTGCCTCCACTATGTGGGCAGTGAATGCCTCTGAGTACAAGTTCCTGGGGAACGTGTGGGGTGAGTTGCTGTTGCACTCAGATGCCTCCCTGTGGGCTTATTGCCTCTGGGGCACCTGGCTGTCCACTGTGAGGACAAGATGCTGGACCAGACGGGCCCCTTCGGCCTCATCCGGGAGCCAGGATCTTCTGGTGTCCTTATGGAACCTCCAGGTCCAGAGACAGTCTATCTTCATTCCCAAGACCTTTGGGGTATTGGGCCACTGTGAGGTCAATAGGTCCCCGTTGGCCTGACCCAGCAGCCAGGACCATCCCAGGCTTCCCTCTCTCCCTGAAAGCCAAGTGCAGAGAATGGGGCGGGGCGAGGGAGGGAGTCGAGGAAGAGGAACAGAAAAGCAAAGCAGCCCACACAGATCAAATGCTGTTTATTGCACAGGTGACCAAACGGAGAGAGAGGAGGACAGCTTTCAACACGTTAGTCCCCTGGGTGCACAACCAGACCCCCCCACTGCACCCCCAACTCAGAGCCCCTCCCTCCCAACACCACATCCTGATCGAGGGAGTTGCTCAGGGGACACCCCGTCGTATAGCAACAAGCATTCCACTCTCAAATCTGCAGCTCTGAGCAGCCACTTCCAGGCCAAGTCTGCAAGTCAAGTGTGATGGGGCAACTGAGCTTGCAGCCCCATGCGCCAGCTGGGGGGGGGGGCTGTTGGCAACAGGGGTAGAGACTAGGGCAAGTTGCCTGGCCACGCCTTGGTCCTACAAGAAGAGAGTCAACGTCTGCACAACAAACACCCAAGTTCTAGGATCGAGACACAAACGGGACTGGGACTGGAATGGGCTGGCTCTTTCAAGCTAACCTCCCCGGTTAAAGAGACAACAGAGACTTGGAAAAGAAGAGGTGGGGGCTGCTTTCACTGTACACATACTGCGGGGGGGGGGTGCGCCTTGTGCTATTTACACAACAACCCCAGCACAGAGGTTCTGCCAGCCGAAACCAGCCCTTGCTGGTCTTTGATGGCGAGCAGAGGCCATCGCAGGGAGGGCGTTGGCAGGCAGAACTGGGCCATGTGATGCACTGGGGGGGGGCAGGGGGGGAAGAGAGAAGGTGCAGCAGCCAAGAGCAGCCCTGGATATGTCCCTTTCGTAAACTAGGTGCTCCAGACCAAGTTGGGAAACTGCACTTTACCCGCACAAACACACATGGATATATATATGATTTAAAAGGAAATATTCCCCCCTCTCTCCCCACCCACCAGCCCCCTTCCCCAGCCGCCAGACCCTGGACTTGGGGCGACCAGAGGATCCGTTGCGTGGAGAACGAGGGCTGAGGAACCCCAAAGCAGGGCCCCAATGTCCAAAGAGGGAATAAATATCAGAGGCAGAAGGAGAGGGTGGGCCGTCCCCACCGGCAGGAGGCTGGAGCCTGGGGGCTGGGCGTGGGGGGCGCCATTAGCGGACCATGTACTCCTTCCGTTTGTTGAGGCGCACTTGGCAGAAGGAGAAGCCCCCCAGGAGGACGTAGAGGCCGGCCGCGATGAAGCAGTTGTAGCTGACTTGCTCATACAGGGCGTAAATCTTGTCTGGACCACCTCTGGGGGGCAGAGAGAGAGGAAGAGCGTGGTCAGGTTCCCAGCTCTCACAGGACACACACACCCAGCCCTGCCCCACAGTTCCTCCAGAAGCCCACTTCACAACCCCCTTTCCCTCCTGGAGCAGCAGCTAACCCAAGGCAGTGGCGGGGGGGGGGGAATGTTTGGCACCCACCAGGTGTGGGTAGGTGGGTGGGAGATGGGAACAAGTTCTCCTTCCCTCCTTCCTGGCTGATCCTCCCCCCTTGCCAGCCCACCACCCCACAGGAAAAGAAGGACCCCACCCTGCCCTACTCACGTGAAGTCATCTTCGGTGGTGGGAACGTCCTCAATAAGGACCGCTGAGTGGACATTGAAGAAGATGCCCAGCAACACCTAAAAAAGCAGAGGAGAAACAGGGGTGGTCTCTCCGGGGAGTGGAGGGCAGGGGGAGCCGCAGTGGCCACCCCCCCTACAGTAGTTGTAGTACTAGTAATTCTTATTACATACATTCATTCATTTATGCCCCACTCATCTGGCTGGGTTCCCCCAGCCACTCTGGGCAGCTCCCAACAGAATATTAAAAACACGATAAAACTTCAAACATTAAAAACTTCCCTAAACAGGGCTGCCTTCAGATGTCTCCTAGAAGTCAGGTAGTTCTTTATTTCCTTGACATCTGATGGGAGGGCGTTCCACAGGACGGGCGCCACCACCAAGAAGGCCCTCTGCCTGGTTCGCTGTAACCTCGCTTCTCGCAGGGAGGGAACCGCCAGAAGGCCCTTGGAGCTGGACCTCAGCATCCAGGCTGAAGGATGGGGGTGGAGACACTCCTTCAGGTCTACTGGGCCTTTGAGGCCATTTGGGGCTTTCAAGGTCAACACCAATCCTTCGAATTGTGCTTGGAAATGGACTGGGAGCCAATGCAGGTCTTTCAAGACCGGGGTTATATGGTCTGGGCGGCCGCTCCCAGTCCCCAGTCCAGCTGCCATATTCTGGATTAGTTGTAGTTTCTGGGTCACCTTCAAAGGTAGCCCCAGGTAGAGCACATTGCAGTAGTCCAAGCGGGAGACAGCTAGAGCATGCACCACTCTGGCCAGACAGTACACAGGCAGGCAGGGAGGGTCTCATCCTGCGTACCAGGTGGAGCTGATAAACAGCTGCCCTGGACACAGAATGGACCTGCACCTCCATGGACAGCTGTGAGTCCAAAACGACTCCCAGGCTGCGCACCTGGTCTTTCAGGGGCACAGCTGCCCCATTCAGGACGAGGGAGCGCCCCAGACCCACCGTCCCCCAAAAGGGGGACAAAGAGCAAGCCACAGAATTGAGAGGAGAAACCAGCCCAGATCTCCTTTTGCAGCAGGCACAATCTAAGCCTGAGGAACCCAGAACTCTCTGCAGTGGGGTGGCAAGCCCCTCCAAAAACAGACCCCAAACTACATGCCAGCTGCTTGCTCGGGTCTCCTTTGCCACCTGCCATCCCCCCAAAAAGATCGCCCAGTTCTTCCAACTGCACATGAAGGAAACTCTGAACCCCCAGAAGGAACCCTACCTGAGAGGAGTCCCACCCCTAAAAAGCCACTCAGGTGTGTCCCCTGAAGGTATTCCTGCCCTCTGGCCAGTTACCTGCTGCTCTCTGCACATGCTCCGCCACCCCTCCTCCTCCTCTGCTGTTTACCCAACATGCCTCTATTTAGACAGGCCTGGTTTTTCCCTGGATTCGCCCTGGTGGCCCCCCTCGCCCAGTGACTGACACCCGCCTGAGCCACAGTCACCCTTTCCAAGCCTCTCATGGGGAAGCTGGAGGAGGAAGTGGGGGGGGGGGAGACTGTCAGTGGCCAAGGGAGACACCCCCGCCCGAAAATAAGCTGAATTACTACATTCGTGGGAGGGGGCACCTCTCCCCATCACTTCCCCCCACATTCTGCCCTTGCTCCCAAAAATTTGCCCCCCAAATCCATCTTCCCTTCATTGCACCCTCCCCGAAAGCAGTTCCGCTTGCTGCTCCTGTTGCACGTCTGAATCAGCCGCTCTGGGTGCAGCAGCCCCGGATCAAGGGACGGGGCCCAGACTCGGATGGGTTAATGGAGGGGAGAAGAAGCACCAAGGCTGCCAGCCCCCCCCCGGCCCCGACACGCATCTGGGCGTTCGCACACACACGCCTCGCTCCTCACCAGCATGATGACGCCCCAGGCGCTGAGCACGATCCCGCAGGCGGCCATCTTCGGCCCGCAGCAGAGGAGGGAGACCATGGCCCCGTGAAAAGCCCGGCGGAGGGACGGAGAGCGAGAGAGCGAGCGAGCGAGGAGCCCCCGGCTTGGAGCTGCTGCCTGGCCGAGCCGACGCAGCAGACTGAGCCCGCCCCTCCCGACGCCCTTGGCGGGTCAGCTGCCGGGCGCCACCAATCGCGCCAGAGGAGGAGGGGCTTGCTGCCGCCTCCCCCTCCCGCTGAGCCGAGCAGTGGAAGAGGCCGGGGGCGGGGCCGGCGCTCGGCGCAGGCGCGCCTTGGCTGGGCTTGGCGCGTCCCATTGCAAGAGCGGGGGGGGGGGGTTCTGGACGCAGCCAAGAAGAGGAGGACCCTTCCGACCAAGCAAAAGCTTTCTATACTGAAATAAAAATAGAAGCAGCTCTTTTGGAGGGAGGCTGGGCTAGATGAACCTGGGGAACCCCTTCCATTTCTACAATTCCGTCTAGGGAGACAATGGGAGAGGGCGCATTTGGGGGGTGAAGTCAAACCCTTGGAGAGTCGCAGCGCCTGCCGTGGCTGCAGAGACTGATGCAGGAGAGACATGTTTTGTTGCAGCCGGGACAGAGGAAGGCGGCCGGTTGTGCTGCGGCAGATGCGCCAGGGTGTTTCTTCAATCTGCGCTCCTCCCAGCGGTGAACATGCTGGGAATGTCGGCTGCTTGGGAGAGCACATCTTGGAGACTCCGTCTTGCCATGTGAGACCCAAAATCCTCCTGACGCAGCACATATGGAGGTGTGTGGAGACGTCACTCCTGGCAGGTGTAAGTTGCACACGACTCACTTCCATAAATGCTCAGCACGCAAGCCTGGTAGACCTTCGTCTTGGTGTTGGACTTTAGCATCACATTCTCCCGTACCCTTTCGGAGAGGTGAGTCGTAGCTGTGGCTGCCTTGCCAATGCGCTTGTCCAGCTCAGCATGGATGGAAGAGGCTGCTGGTTATGGTGGAACCGGCGTGTGGTCACCAATGCTGATGGCGATGTCCTGATCAGAGATGTTGGTCTTCTTCAAGCCAAACTCCCTGCAGGCTTGGGCAAGACGGTTGAGGAGTCGCTGTAGGCAGGCTTCCTCTGTGGAGTACAGTTCCACAATTCTATTATTGTTTCTCTGTTTGCAGGTGTGGCTGTGTGTTCTGCTACAGCACATGATCAGAGGAAGAGGAGCTACTGCCAAGAGGAAGCCAGGCTGAAGGAGAAAGTTGGTAGCTAGCAGAAGTCCTACTTGGCTGACTGCAGCCTCTGGGAGCTTGTGACCAGGAGCTCATGTCCAGGGGAGTTTGAGGGACAGGCTGTGTCCTTAGGAGACCAAGAAACACCGATGGCAAGGGGGCTGATAAGTGACCCACAACACCTGTGCCATGTTTGTCTTCCTGCCCAAGAATGTTCAAAACTGCAGCTGCAGCCAAGTGCAAGCCGGTTGCCTCGCTGGAAGAGGAGGCACAGGAACGTGAGGCCTTCCTATCCACATTTCATCTACCTGGCAAGATGAGGAATTTCTCAATGGAGCAGAGTGGACTGTGCTGGAACAGCACCACAGGTGGGGTGCCCCTAGGGAAGAGGAAGGTCGCCTATTGCAAATGGGACGAACCCCTGGAGAAATGTGAAACACAGAAGTAGAACTGTCAGGAGCCAGGCTCCGTCACTGAAGCGGCAAAATCGATTCCATGCCCTCACCTCAGACACCGATTCTGGGCCAGAGAAGCTAGTACAGCAGCTGCCAACCTCACCCCAAGGTGGCTGTGAAAGAGACAGCGTACAGAACGATTCCTGCCACTCCCCAGAGGAGGAAGGGATGTATGGTGGTGATAGGCGACTCCCTACTGAGGGGCACAGAGGCCACAGGGTGCAGAGGTAACAGGATGTCCTGGGAGGTGTGCTGTCTTCCAGGAGCAAAACATCACGACGTGACAGAGAAATTGCCAAGTCTTCTAAAAGCCACGGACCACAACCCCTTCCTTCTGAAACCTGGCGGGATGAGACTCATGAATGACTGGAATGTATCAACTGGGGGGGGGGGTATAACCTGTTCAAAAGGAATAGACCAAATGGGGAGGGAGGAGTAGGGGCATTATACGTAAAGGATGTGTATACTTGTGAAGAGATCTGTGACACGGAGCATGGAAGGCAGACTGACAGTATCTGGGTAAAAATTGTAGGAGAGGGAAACAACAGTGGCCTTACTGTGGGTGTCTCCTTGTCGACTGGCCCAAAGGTGGGTTCATGGGAGTGGTTTGCTGCAGGTATGCCAAAGGAGGATGTCAAAAACACCAGAGTGCTTGGTTCTAGTGCTTTATTGTAAGACAGGGTAAGCTTACAGTAAATCAGCCTGCTAGGTCTCACTGCCACTACAGACGCAGAACGGACACCACGTCAGTGAGAGGTCGCCATAACATGTCTGCTCTCAATCAAATGTTTATGCACACTTTATGCACTAAGCAGCACAGGTCAGTTTGCCCAGCACCTCCTGTCACATCTGGTGGCAGCTGTCCAAAGGATTTCCCCTCTCCGGGCTGAGAGCCCAGCACCCCAAGGCCTACCAATAAAGGCAGCATCAAAGCAAGCCAATTAGCATGTATACAAGCAAGAAAACATATGAGCTCATTCTCACAATTACCAAATATTTTTAGGGTTATCTTGAAGAAGAGTTTGGATTTGATACCCCGCCTTTCACTCCCTTTAAGGAGTCTCAAAGCGGCTAACATTCTCCTTTCCCTTCCTCCCCCACAACAAACACTCTGTGAGGTGAGTGGGGCTGAGAGACTTCAGAGAAGTGTGACTGGCCCAAGGTCACCCAGCAGCTGCATGTGAAGGAGCGGAGACGCGAACCAGGTTCCCCAGATAACGAGACTACCGCTCTTAACCACTACACCATACTGACTATCAAGATGGTGCTTGCAGGCCCTTCCAGGACATTTCACTTTGGTTCAACACAGGGATCTCCAAGCCAGACTGAAGACTTGGGTGATGCCTTCCTAGAGCAGACTACCAGAGCTTCAAACAGGAGAGAGTCATGGGTGACTTTGACTACCACCATATCTGTTGGGACTCCCAACTCTGCTAAGAATTGTTGTTGTTCAATGTCTTTATAAATGACTTGCATGAAGAGATTGAGGGGATGCTCATCCAATGTGCAGATGATACCAAAGTGGGAGGGCAGCTAATGCCGCAGAAAACAGAATCAGGATTCAAGTTGACCTTAACAGATTGGAGAACTGGGCCAAAACTTACAAGATGAATTTCCAAAAGGACAAATGAAAGGCATGTCAGGGGTTTCCTGGCATATGAATAACCAAAGAAAAGATGCACAAATATTAGATGAAGAGCACCTGGCTTGCCAGTAGTACATGGGAAAAGGATCTTGGTAGACCACAAGCTTAATATGAGTCAACAGTGTGATGCTATCCTAGGCTGCATCAACAGAAATAGAATTTCCAGATTAAAGGAAATAAGTTCTTTCTGTTTTGCCTTTGTCGGACCACACCTGAAGTACTGTCTCCAGTTCTGGGCTCCACAATTTAAGAAGAATATTGACACGCTGGAATGTATCCAGAAGAGGGTGACCAAGATCATCAAGGATCTGGAAACCAAGCCTGATGAGGAACAGTTGAAGGAGCTGGGAATGTTTAGCCTGGGAAAGAGGAGACGGAGAGGAGATAGGATAGCCAACTTCAAAAATCTCAAGGGTTGTCCCATGTAAACTTGTTTTCTTCTGCTCTGGAGGCTAGGACCCAAACTCATGGCTTCAAGTTACAAGAAGGGTGATTCCTCAAACCAAAATATCACGAGTTCATTTTCTTTATCATGCAAGAAGTCTGCAGTTTCCAATATTTAGTAAACGTTGACAATGACTTTTCTCTGATTAAACATGTCAACTTTTGACATCTCAGCTAAATCCAGTAATTTTAACAACCACTCCTCCGTTGTAGGTAATGAGTCTTCCCATCTTTTTACATATAAAAGTCTCACAGCAGTAATCATATAGTGAAAGTCTGGTTTCAGTTGAAAATATCTTCAGAATTCTCTGAATCATTTTAAAGCTTTTTATACATGTCCACCAAGCATGATGAAATGTCCCTTCATGTTCTTTACACCTGCAACAATTATTTGGAACATTTTTTTTACATTTTAAATAACCTCAAAGGTGTTAAGTGCCAAGGATACATCATTTTGTACACATTCTCTTTTAAATCATAACAAAATGTATATTACAGATAGGTAGCCGTGTTGGTCTGCAATAGTCAAAATAAAAAAAATTCTTCCAGTAGCACCTTAAAGACCAACTAAGTTAGTTCTTGGTATGAGCTTTCGTGTGCATGCACACTTCTTCAGATACACACTATCTGAAGAAGTGTGCATGCACACGAAAATGTATATTGTAATTCTTTGGTCCACATATGTTCCCACTGTTCCCTCTGTATATAACCCAATTTCCCCCACAAATGTAATCATGTATTCTTTAAGATTCAGGTCGGTAGCTGTGTTGGTCTAACGCAGTCGAAATAAATAAAAAAATTGTCCAGTAGCACCTTAGAGACCACCTTTGTTCTTGGTATGAGCTTTCGTGTGCATGCACACTTCTTCATATACACTGAAACAGAAGTCACCAGACCCTTATATATAGTGGGAGGGTGGGGTGGGGTATTTCTCAGAAGGGTAGTAGGAGTTGGGTGATTGATTCAATGGGTATAGGAAAAAGCAAGGGATAGTATGCAGATGACCCAAAATAGCTTTAGCACGTGTAATGAGACAAGAATCCAATATCTCTATTCAGACCAGGTCTCTCCATAGTTTTCAGTTTAGTAAAATGTAAAGGGTAAAGGAACCCCCTGAACATTAGGTCCAGTCGCTGATGACTCTGGAGTTGCGGTGCTCATCTTGCTTTATTGGGGGAGATTTCCCCCCCCCCCCCTGTTCTCCCCCTCCTATGGTCCAGTGCGTCCTATAGAGTGAAAAACACGGTATTTATCTACATGCACTTTGACGTGCTTTTGAACCGCTAGGTTGGCAGGAGCTGGGACCAAGCAACGGGACCTCACCCCGTTGCAGGGATTCGAACCGCCGACCTTCTGATCGGCAAGCCCTAGGCTCAGTGGTTTAACCCACAGCGCCACCAACGTCCCTACAGTTTAGTAATAATAATAATAATAATAATAATAAATTTTATTTATATCCCGCCCTCCCCAGCCGAGCTGGGCTCAGGGCGGCTAACAACAGTCAAATAACAATCAAATAATAACACATTCTAAAAATATTTCATTATAAAGATTAGTTAAAATCAAATTGATGGCAACCGATTAAACAAAATTCTGTGCAGGTTGCCAGAGGAGGGAGTCAGGCTGCGCCCTGACCAAAAGCTTGGCGGAACAACTCTGTCTTGCAGGCCCTGCGGAAAGATGTCAGATCCCGCAGGGCCCTAGTCTCTTGTGACAGAGCATTCCACCAGGTTGGAGCTGCAGCTGAGAAGGCCCTGGCTCTAGTTGAGGCCAGCCTAACCTCTCTGAGGCCTGGGACCTTGAGGGTGTTATTATTTGTAGACCGTAGGTTTCTCTGTGGGGCATACCAGGAGAGGCGGTCCCGTAGGTACGAGGGTCCTAGGCCGTATAGGGCTTTAAAGGTTAAAACCAGCACCTTAAACCTGATCCTGTACTCCACCGGGAGCCAGTGCAGCTGGTATAGCACCGGATGAATGTGATCCCGCAGTGAAGACCCCGTAAGGAGTCTCGCTGCGGCATTCTGCACCCGCTGGAGTTTCTGGGTCAGTCTCAAGGGCAGCCCCACGTAAAGCGAGTTACAATAATCCAGTCTGGAGGTGACCGTCGCATGGATCACAGTGGCTAGGTCAGGGCGAGAGAGATAAGGGGCCAACTGCTTAGCTTGGCGGAGATGGAAAAATGCCGCCTTTGTTATAGCTGTAATCTGCGCCTCCATAGAAAGGGAGGTATCGAAGATTACACCCAAACTCTTAACGGACGGTGCTGGCACTAATTGCACCCCCGCAAGAGATGGGAGTTGCCCCCTCGATCCCATATCGTCCCGCCCCAGCCAGAGGACCTCTGTCTTCGAAGGATTTAACTTCAACCGGCTCCCACGAAACCATCCAGCCACAGCTTCCAGACATCTGGTCAGTGTGTCTGGGGCCGAGTTAGGATGGCCATCCATCAACAGATAGAGTTGGGTGTCATCAGCATACTGATGGCAACCCAGCCCAAAACTCCGGACAAGCTGGGCGAGGGGGCGCATAAAGATGTTAAAAAGCATCGGGGAGAGAATCGCACCCTGAGGCACTCCACACACCAAGGAGTGACGCGATGACAATTCCCCCCCAAGCGCCACCCTCTGTCCCCGATCAGAGAGAAACGAGCGCAGCCATTGAAGGACTGTGCCCTGGATCCCCACGTCGGCAAGGCGGTGGTCCAGGAGTTCGTGATCCACCATGTCAAAGGCTGCTGACAGATCTAGAAGAATCAGCAGCCCCGACCCGCCTCGATCCAGCTGCCTGCGGAGATCATCTGTTAGGGCGACCAGAGCCGTCTCGGTCCCATGACCAGCACGGAAGCCGGACTGGAATGGATCCAAAACAGATGTTTCATCCAGAAACCTACCAAGCTGTTCAGCAACCGCTCTCTCAATCACCTTACCCAGGAATGGAAGATTCGAGACCGGGCGGTAATTGGATAGATCTAAGGGATCTAACGATGTTTTCTTTAAGAGCGGACGCACCACCGCCTCCTTCAGTTCCCCTGGGAATATCCCGGTGCCAAGGGACAAATTGATGATATCCCCCAGGGGGGCCCGCACCTCGTCTGGACACGCTCTAATCAGCCATGACGGGCACGGGTCAAGAGGACAGGTGGTGGGCTTTCCAGCTTGGAGGAATCTGTCCACATCGGCTGGAGATATCCGGTCAAAGTGGTCCAATACTGGACCCGAGGACAGTCGAGGGGCCTCCAGTTCCTTTATTGTATCCAAATTGGCAAGGAGGTAATTCAGCAACTTCTCTTCCAAGTCTATTTCTGAAATTCTTCTGCTGTAGGACTAATTGCAGTCATCAACCGGTTTACCATACCCATCAATCAGTCAATCACCCATCTCCTACTACCCTTCTGAGGAAAATCCCCACCCCACGCTCCCACTATATATCAGGGTCTGGTGACTTCTGTTTCAGTGTATCTGAAGAAGTGTGCATGCACACAAAAGCTTATACCCAGAACAATCTTAGTTGGTCTCTAAGGTGCTACTGAACTTTTTATTTATTTATTTCAGATATATTCTTTAATTTGTTCTTCTTGCATTTCAAATTTAAATAAAAGCTTATGGTGCTGGAGAACACTCTTGAGAGTCCCATGGACTGCAAGAAGATCAAACCTATCCATTCTGAAGGATCTCAGCCCTGAGTGCTCACTGGAGGGACAGATCCTGAAACTGAGGCTCCAATACTTTGGCCACCTCATGAGAAGAGAAGACTCCATGATATTGGGAAAGATGGAGGGCACAAGGCGAAGGGGACGATGGAGGACAAGATGGTGGGACAGTGTTCTCGAAGCTACGAACATGAGTTTGACCAAACTGCGGGAGGCAGTGGAAGACAGGAGTGCCTGGCGTGCTCTGGTCCAGGGGGTCACGAAGTGGCGGACACGACTAAACCACAACAAATGTTTTCACAATAACATATTTGTCTGTACACAACTATATTTCAAAACCTGTCTTTTTTCTGTACCCAAAGTCTTTTTATCCAACTTAAATCTTTGTTCGTTGTAATAAGAAAACCACTAGAATCTATAAACTTCCCTTGTTTGTTGTTCCCTTGTTTTAATTTTACAGTCTTCTTGACTCTTAGAGTGGTTATTGAACTCCTGGTAAGTTAACCATTTCTCTTTGCCTATTGCCTTTTTTCTATGAACACTTCTTGCACTGAAATCCATAAAGGTATCTTCACATATAACTTAGGTTTATATCTATTGCAAATTCTCAATATGGTATGTCTCAATAAATAGTTTTTGAAATCCACATTAACTTTGACCTTATCATACCACAAATATCCATGCTTTTAAATCATGACCTTCTAATTCCAGAAGTCTCTTATTTCTCAATGTCACTCTCTTCTTCATCCACACTAAACAACGGGCTGCAAAGGCCAATTTCATATCAGCTAAACCCAATCCTCCCCTTTCATTCTCATCTTGCAATATTTTCATTTTGAAGAAGAAGAAGAGTTTGGATTTGATATCCCGCCTTTCACTCCCTTTAAGGAGTCTCAAAGCGGCTCACATTCTCCTTTTCCTTCCTCCCCCACAACAAACACTCTGTGGGGTGAGTGGGGCTGAGAGACTTCAGAGAAGTGTGACTGGCCCAAGGTCACCCAGCAGCTGCATGTGGAGGAGCGGAGACGCGAACCCCGTTCCCCAGATTACGAGACTACTGCTCTTAACCACTACACCACACTGGCTCCCAGTGACTCATGGTTTTTTCCCTTGACATAAAAGCTTTGATGAATCTCTTTGTCATAGTAATACCCAAGTATTTAACTTTTCATTCAATTTGAAACACTATTTTCTCCATCAAAACTTTCTATATGAATTCTTTGATAGGAAATGAAACTTTTCTTCCAGGTAATTCCTTTCCACTTTCGAAGCACTGATACGGTTTCTTCCCTGTATGAGTCATCTGATGGGACGTGAGATGACAGCTACCGCTGAATTTCTTTCCACATTTGATGCACAGATATGGTTTCTACCCTGTATGAATTCTTTGATGGGAGGTGAGACTTTCCTTGTGGGTAAAGCTCTTTCCACAGTCCAAGCACTGATACGGTTTCTCTCCTGTATGAATTCTTTGATGGGAAGTGAGATTACTCTTCCAAGTAAAGCTCTTTCCACAGTCCAAGCACTGATACGGTTTCTCCCCTGTATGAATTCTTTGATGGGAACTGAGGTGGCCCCTCGTATTGAAGTTCTTTCCACATTCAAAGCACTGATATGGTTTCTTCCCCGTATGAATTCTTTGATGGGAATTGAGAGAGGAGATTTGACTGAAGCTCTTTCTACATTCCAAACACTGATATGGTTTCTTCCCTGTGTGAATTCTTTGATGGGAAGTAAGACTTTCCTTGTAAGTGAAGCCCTCTCCACATTCCAAGCACTGATATGGTTTCTCCCCTGTATGAATTCTTTGATGGGAAGTGAGACCTCCTTTCTGAGTGAAACTCTTTCCACATTCCAAGCATTTATATGGTTTCTCCCCTGTATGAATTCTTTGATGTAAAGTTAGACTTCCCTTCTGAGTGAACCTCTTTCCACATTCCAAGCATTGATATGGTTTCTCACCAATATGAATTCTTAGGTGTAAGGTGAGACTTTGCTTCTCAGTGAAGCTCTTTCCACATTCCAAGCACTGATTTACTTTCTCCCCTGTATGAATTCTTTGATGGGAAGTGAAACTTTTCTTCTGAGTGAAGCTCTTTCCACATTCAGAGCACTGATATGGTTTCTTCCCTGTATGAATTATTTCATGGGAACTGAGACTTTCCTTCCGACTGAACTTCTTTCCACATTCCAAGCACTGGTATGGATTCTCTCCCGTATGAATTCTTTGATGGGCCATGAGATTAGTCCTTGCACTGAACCTCTTTCCACATTCTAAGCACTGATATGGTTTCTCTCCTGTATGAATTCTTTGATGGGCTATGAGATTGGCCCCCACACTGAAGCTCTTTCCACATTCAGAGCACTGATATGGTTTCTCTCCTGTATGAATTCTCTGATGGTAAGTGAAATTTTTCTTCCAGATGAAGCTCTTTCCACATTCCAAGCACTGATATGGTTTCTCTCCTGTATGAATTCTTTGATGAGCAACAAAATTGGTCCTCCCACTGAAGCTTTTTCCACATTCTGAGCACTGATATGGTTTCTCCCCTGTATGAATTATTTGATGGGCTGTGAGATTTACCTTCCAGGTGAAGCTCTTTCCACATTCCAGACACTGATAGGGTTTCTCCCCTGTATGAATTCTTTGATGGGCGGTGAGATGGGCTCTCTGACTGAAGCTCTTCCCACATTCCAAGCACTGATACGGTTCTTCCCCTGTATGAATCCTTTGATGGGAAGTGAGACTATCCTTCCGGCTGAACCTCTTTCCACATTCCAAGCACTGATAGGGTTTCTCCCCTGTGTGAATTCTTTGATGGGAAGTGAGCTTGGCCTTCTGACTGAAACTCTTTGCACATTCCAAGCACTGAAATGGCTTCTTCCCCACTGGGTTTCTTTTACGGGAAGTGGAATGGGAGCTCTCAGCCAACTCCAAATATGTATGTGGCTTTTCCACTTTCTGGATTTTGGCGTTGTCCCCTTTGTTCTTAATCTCCAAATTATCACCACCTACAAGAAAGATAGGAACAGATTAGATCCTCAGGAAGAGGTAGAATCCCAAATTACAGAACAAGGCTAATCAACACTTGTAGTAGAGGGAGAACTGAAGAGAGTTAGAAGTGAAGACTTACTACAGGGTTCAGTGCCTTTTTTTGACTGCCAGCTTATATTTGTGCCTTTGGTTAGGCAGGAATAAGAGCTGCAGAAACAAGATGGGGAACACCTGGCTCGCAAGTGGTACATGGGAAAAGGTGCTAGGGCTCTTAGCAGACCACAAGCTTACCACGTGGCATAAGTGTGATGCAGTAGCAAAAAATGCTAATGCTATTCTAGGCTGCATCAAGTGTTCAGATCAAGGGAAGGAATGGACCCACTCTATTCTGCCTTGGTCAGACCACACCAGTTCTTGGCACCACAATTTAAGAAGGATGTTGACAAGCTGGAACGTGTGTAGAAGGTGATCAGTCTGGAAACCAAGCTTTGTGAGGAATGGTTGAGGGGATTAGGTATGTTTAGCCTGGAAAAGAGAAAACTGAAAGAAGATATGATAGCCATCTTCAAATATCTAAAGGGTTGTCATATGAAAGATGAAGCAAGCTTGTTTTCTCCTGCTCCAGAGAGTAGAATCCAAGCCAATGAATTAAAGAAAGGAGACTCCGACTAAACATTAGGAAGAACTTTCTGACATTAAGAGCTTTTCGACTGTGGAACGTCTTCAGTGGGAAGTGGTAGGCTCTCCTTCATGGGTGGTTTTCAAGCAGAGGTAGGATAGCCAACTGTCATGGATGCGCTGTAGGTGGTTTGCCATGGACTGGTTGGACACAGTGGTGATACAGGAAGAGGGTTAGATTCACAGACATATTTATGGGAAGCTGAGATTTGAAAAGCCTGGCTGTTTTCTGGGACAAACTTTGTTTGGCTCAGTCATGGAATCCACTCCATCTCCAATGTCAGTCATCTGTTTGGTCAACCAAAAACGGACAGAAGCAAACTAACAGTTCTAGGATTTTATTAAATAAAAATACCTGACAGAAGCTACTTCAGTTTCCCTAACCACCCTGAAGCCTACATTTAAAAGGCCTGGCCAGTTCAGACCAGCCTGAAGCATGCTTAAAAAGGCAGAATTGGAGGAAGAGTAAAGGTAAAAGGGAAAGGGACCCCTGACCATTAGGTCCAGTCGTGGCCGACTCTGGGGTTGCGGCGCTCATCTCACTTTATTGGCCAAGGGAGCCGGCGTACAGCTTCCAGGTCATGTGGCCAGCATGACTAAGCCGCTTCTGGTGAACCAGAGCAGCGCACGGAAACACCGTTTACTTTCCCGCCGGAGCGGTACCTATTTATCTACTTGCACTTGGACGTGCTTTCGAACTGCCAGGTTGGCAGGAGCAGGGACTGAGCAATGGGAGCTCATCCCGTCGCGGGAATTCGAACCACCGACCTTCTGATCGGCAAGTCCTAGGCTCTGTGGTTTTAACCCACAGCACCACCCGAGGAAGAGTATTCACAGACAAAACACTTGATAGCCCTCCATTCAAGGTGTGCTGTAGGGGTGTTAGAATCCCAGATGTGGCCGGTAGCACTCTTGAATATCAAAATATTGGAGGTTCATCTCATGGAGAATTTCAAAACAGAAATTATGATCCAACAGGGAGCCTTACCAAGAGAGTCTATAATCCCACGATTCTCCCCCATGACGTCCTTATGCAGAGCTCTCTGGTCAGGATCCAGCAATGCCCACTCCTCCTCCGTGAAATGAACAGCGACATCTTCAAAGCACAATGAACCCTAAAAGAAAGAAAAAAAAGTTCCTCCACTTAGACAGCATAAAGATCATCTACTTCACATTGCACTTTTGTTTCCTGCGTATTAATTGCTCTGTTGTTTTCATGGAATTGTTTCCCCACATATTTTAAGTATAGATGCTCCTTTGAATATCTTAATGGAATTGTCTTATTGTGTATTTTATTGTGTGCATTGTTTGGGGGGGACCCTCCCAATGCCCTAAGGCCAACTTCAAGAGGTACATAGGGTCACAAGGAGGAGAGGGTGGGGAAAGCCCTATTTTGCAACAGATGGGGCTGGTAAAGGTTAATCCTGGTTCCTGTTCTTGACGGTCTGTAAACTGGTGATAAGTGTATTTTAGTATTTCACAAAAAAATAGACAACTAAAACTGCAACAACTGATAAATTAGCAACATTCAAAAGGAAAGTTAAAGTGAGGTGGCCGTTCATTAGTTTCAGCAGATAAACCTCAAATGGCATTTTCGGACTTTTTAAGGGCAGTTGTGACAGAAGCAAAGAGGAGGAGAGAGATTCGTTTGGGTCCAGAGGCCCCCTGGCTGCCCCACCTCTCAGCCTCTTTGCCCACAAGACTATTTCCCCCTACCTGATCTGGCTCCACAGCCGCTACTTGCACTTTGCCACCATGGAAAGAAGGATGAGAAGGTCTTGCTGGCACCCTTCTGTCACCTGCAAGAGACAAAGGTAAGTGGGAGCCAGGAGTGCAGGATGCTTCTCTCAGAGGTGAAGCAGAGCATCTCTCACTGCAGGTGGGCCTTAGAAAAGTCTCCCCTGCTGAGTGCATTTTAGCATTTCTATCCAATTCATATTTTAGTAGTGCAAGAATACATGTTCCCTCCTCTGGGGTCTTGGCCTGAGATATCTTTCTGGCAAAGATGAAAAGAACCCACAGATTAGTTTCAAAATCCACAGAATGTGAAAAAACCGAGAAAAAACTCATTTATCGCTTGGAAGGTGGTGGACTCTCCTTTCTCGGAGGTTTTCAACAAAGGGTTTTCATTGGTTGTGGATACTTTAGTTGAGAACGATGGCATTGCAGATGGTTGGACTAGATGTCCCTTGGGGTCACTCTTCCAACTCTACAATTTTAGGGTTCTATGAATGTCTCGCCAGCTGAGTCCACTTCAATGTCCCAACCTATTTCCTATTCTAGTTGTGTAAAAAATACATCTCCCCTTCTCTGGGCCCCAAGTGCCTTCCACTAAAAGTTGAAAAGAATCCGCAGGTTAGATTCAAAATCCATAGAATGCAGCAAACAGAATCAAAGGCCCTTCCTTACCCAGCGGCCACTTCCTGGCGACCAATGGAATCCTCTCTGCCTCAGATGAATCAGGACCCATTTCTGCAAACAGATCCTTTCCCTGAAAGAGCAACAAAGATTTCAAACAGAGAGTTTTGCAGAGGCAAAATCTTTAGGGGTATCAGATATCTTTCCTTGGATACTTTCCAAAAAGGATGGGATTTAGGGATCTTCTCCCTCCTTGGAGCCCCTTGGGAGCATCCAGAGGAAAGTCTCTCTCACCTCCTTCCTCTCCTCTGCCTGACTCAGGAGGAAACCTTCAGCCAGAGCCACTGCCTGGGAACTGGTTACCGCTCCACATTCCCTCACCCAGCTCTCCATCTCCAGAGGAAGGACAGCCAGGAACTGCTCCAAGATCACCAGGTCCAGCATCTCAGCTTTCGTGTGCCTTTCTGGCTTCAGCCACTGATGGTCAAGGTGGTAGAACCGGCTGCAAACTTCTCGGGGTCCTTCGGCCTCCTGGTGACAGGACTGCCTCAACTGCTGGCTCTGCGCCTCTGAGCGAAGGGTGTCCTCCTCTCCCAGGATCTTCTGCATGGAGCTTTCCCAGAATCCCCCACTGCTCCCAGTGCCAGTGCCACGGCCTCTTTCTGCTCCAGGGCCAGCTGAGTCTTGCTCATCCATCTGTGCTCTCGGGAAGTCTCCAAAAGATCAGAAGGAATTGCTTGGTCCTCTGTCAAGTTCTGTCCATCCAAACGAGAAGTGCTGGCAAATCCTACAAAGCAAATACATTATTCTGTTGTAAAATTTAAACACTGTCAGGAGAATTAAATTTATTAATGGCATTTCTATCCTGCTTTTTTCTCCAAGGAGATCCAGGTGGCATCCATGGGTCTACCCCTCCCCACCAAATCCCCACAACAACTCTTGAGAACACATTTAATTCCTATTTCAAAACAGCTGCCTTGTTGGTCAGTTCCTTTCTGGGCCCAAATCAAGATGTTCACATGAGGAGTTTACTTTGGCCTCCAAATATCTGGAGAACCGCTTCCTTCCCTACAGGCCCTCCTGGGTTCTCAGGCTGATGTTGGCGGAGGGAGCCCCCTTGCTAGTTTCACCACCCTCCATGGTTTGGGTGAAAAATGGCTCAAGAGGGGGCATCCTGGGGGCAGTTCCTTGGTTGGGGAATTCCCTCCCCACAGAGGCACCATTCAAAACTTGTTTTCAGGACCCACCCTATTCTTGTGACTGTCATTTGTTCTAACTTTTTAAGAATGAATTTTAAAATGGTTGTAACCTGCCCTGGGTAATAAATGTATTATTATTATTATTATTATTATTATTATTATTATTATTATTATTATCATCATCTTATTTTTTTTGTTTACTGCCCTTCATCTGAAGGCCATAGGGCAGTTCACAACATAAAAATACAGAATGAAAATGCAAAATACATAATAAAGGCCAAACAAAATCAAAGCAAACCAATAACCCCCGCCCTTTCCACTGACACATTTAAACCGCCATATAATGTTGATCAGCCAAATGCCTGGTGGAAAAGGTTTCTCCTGTTTCCTAAAGATTTGCAATGAAGGCGCCCGGCGAATCTCCTTGGGGTAGCAGCAGTAGCTCCTTGGTAGCAGCGGTAAGAGCAATAAGACTAACAACCAGAAGAACAGGACCATAAAGCCTCAAGTCTGGGGGTGGAAAATTAAGCTTCAGCATACATATGGAACCTCAAGAAAGCAAAGAGGGCATCTTCGAAGCAGGATCAGTCCACTTTAAAGAGCCATGGCTTCCTCCAAAGCATCCTGGGATGTGTAGTTTGCTAAAGATGCTCTTTTGGGCTGGTGGGAGAGGGTCTCCCAAGCGCTCTCAGCACTTGGGGGTGGCCTATTTCACCCCTCCCCACACCACGGGTTTGTTTCCTTTCAGTAGAAACAGAGCATTGTGGAGTTAGATGGGACCCCAAGGGTCATCTAGCCCAACCCCCTGCAATGCAGAAATCACAACTCAATCACCCTTGACAGGCGGCCATGCAAGTTCTGTTTAGAAACCTCCAAGGCAGGAGAATCCGCCTCTTTCTGAGGGAGTCCTTTCCTCTTTCCACAGGGACCTTTCCTGCCTTGGACGGTGAGACCTCCCGTACCTCTCAGCAGGTGTAGCAGACCCCAATTAAAATGTGGTGGACTCACCCCCCAAGTAACCCCAATTGAATATAGTGGACCCAGTTACAGAAATTCCTACAATTTACCACAAGCTATCTTGTGTGTGTGGGGGGGGTGTCTTCGTGAGGGAAAACTTAAGTCTTAGGCAGAAGCGGAACAAACAAGTTTTATTTACAAAAAAGAGGTTTATGAAACAAAATTGGGTTGGGAGATGAGTTTTTTCAGGTAGAAGTTAGCTTATTAAACTAAATATGGGAATGTCAGAGGCTTAAACACAGCAGCATAGGCACACCTTTCCTTAAACTTCACCTGCTCAAATGAGCTGTTACACTTCAGGCAAATAGATGTTCCGGTTTCTAGACTGGGTGGGAAAAAGCTCAAATCCGTCTCTCACTCCTTTCCTTAGTTATGGAGGTGGAGCAGTTCAATCCTTTTGACCAGCCCAGGTTCCTTTCCCTCAGCCTCCCTCTCTCCTCTCAGCAATGCCCCTCCTGAGGCGCACAGACCCCGGGGATCCCTCGGCCCCCTTCTTCCTCTCAGACCCCCAGAGACTCCGCCTGGCTTTCCCCCCTCTTCCCCTCCAGCCCCTCTTCCTCGCTCAGCTGCCAGGCTCCTTCTTCTGGCCCCAGAGATTCTCCTCAGGGAGGATCTTCCCCCCAGACCAGAGCCACTGCTCCACTTCTCCCTCAGACTCAGCCTCTCCTCCTCCTCCCTTCCTCCCGCCTCAGCTCCAGCCTCCAAACTGCCTCCGAAAAGGCGCCTCTCATCTTCCCGCCCAAAGGGCTGGCTCCGCCCCCGCCTCTCTGGGGAGCCAATCAGAGAGAGAAGTTCCAGCCCCCTGGTGGCGCCTCTGAGGGACTGCAGCTCCAGACTCGGCCCGGGCTCCGCTGTCCATCACAGCAGGGCTTTCTGTTCAGTCTCTAAGGATCCTCTGGACATCGAAGTGGTTGCATGTCTGAATGGGGACACGAGTGTCACCATGGATTCCGGATAACACCCCTGTCTGATTCATGGGTTGTGTTGGGGGAAAGCTTTACTTCCAGGACACCTGAGGAGCTCAGCATCAGAGCAGGAGAGGAGCCCTGCAGGATGAGGCCATTGGGCCCTTCTGGACTCCCCCCTCCTGTTCCCCCTGGGGCCTGAATGGGAAGCCCCCCAGCAGGACTGGGGCGCAAGAGCCCCCCCTCTCCCCCCCCTGCGCTTCCTTCCAGCAACTGGGATCCAGCAGCATCTCTGGGGAGACAAGAGCTCAGCCCCCGAGGATGAAGCCAAGCAGAGCCTCTCCTCCTCCTCCCTGCCCTGGTCCCAGCCTGGCCTCCTGGGGCGGGGAGTTCCGCAGGCTCGACTCTGCACCGCACCAAGAAGCGCTTGCTCTTCTCTGCCCCCCATCTTTCCACAGACTTTCTTTCTTTCTTGCATAGGTCAGGTTTTGCTTTTTATTTTTTGCTTACATTTTACGTAAAATTATTTCCGTCCGGCTACCACCTCTGCTAGCCAATGGACCTGATAGTCCCCCGAGAGGAAATCCGCGCAGAAATCCAAGGAAGACTCGGGTTGCAAGCCTGTGACCTCGGCCCCAACTCGGTCTCTGCAAAGAGGAGGGTGGCAGGAACCTCGGGTGTGATTTGGGGGTCTCCCCAGGCCCCCTTCATCCCTGGCACCCCCCTTCTCCCCACTGCACCCTTTGCAAGAAGAGAGGAGAGACTCACCCGAGCCCAGAAGGGGCAGGGAGACAGCTGCCCCCCCCCTTGCAGAAGGAGCCCCCCAGGCTGGGCTTGCAGAGGAGACAAAAGCCTTGCAGGAAGGACCGGGCAGCGAGGGAGGGAGGGGCTCTGGCTCTGGAGGACCCGGCTCCCCCCTTCCATCTCTCCTTCCCTCTAGGAATGCAGCTCAGTTCCTTTAACCCTTGGCAAGCCGAGCGCACCCAGCTCAGCCGCACGAGCCCGGGGGGGGGGCTCGCGCCTTGTGCACCCGCACCAGAGAGGATTTCTTTGGGGGACCCTCTTGGCAGACATGCTCAGGTGCTTCTCCCCTTGGAGACAGAAGCAGGGAACCCTGTCGGAGGAGAGAGTTGCAAGGGGACCCCCAGGGGCCATCCAGTCCAGCCCCCTGCAAGGCTGGCATCCCAAGCATCCCGGAGAGACGGGAAAAGCTCCGCTCCCTCTGCGTCCCCTGTTGTTGCTTTCGTGAGACATGGGGGGTCCCGTCATCCTCCCCTTCCTGAGGAAATGGGAGGCTCGCAGGGTCTTGGTCGTGGTGGCTCCAGGGCAAGAACCGGGAGACCCAGGAGATGGGGGCGAAGAGGGTGGGGCTGGGAGACACCAGGGGCTTGTAGCAGGAAACCCACCCCCCCCCATCATTCAGTTTGTACAAACTTCACACACACTACATACGCTGCACTTCTGTTATAAATACATGGAAAATCAACCATACATTGGATTTGCACTGTTCCACTTTTCTTTGACTCCCTAAAGGAAGGACTACAAAATGGGGAAGGTTTGATACAGGGCAGCCATAATCCCTTCAGCATCCCAGCACATCCACAGGAGCCCTGCCCAGTTGCTATGCCAACCCTGATGGTCCTAGACAGAAGACCATCAAGATCACAAAGAACTTGCCTATGGGAGTGGATTCAGCCCGGACTGGAACAAAGGACAATAATCAGATCTCCCCTCTGGGGGCAGGAAACTGCAAACTCCCCTTTGTCTCCTGGAAGTGACTCATGGGGAGGGGGAAAGGAGGAACCAGCCAGGTGACAGGACACTCAGGTTACCTCCACCACCCCTCCCTCAACCCCTCCTTTCTGTAATGTATGCATGATGTTTCTGGGGGTGGGCTTGACCTGGAGGATGGGAATTTCAAAAGTTTTTATAAGGTCTTGCAGACCATCTTTCTGGGTCTTTCCTCTCTCTTGCAAGTGAGGGGAATACCCTGTTGCAAGAGTTCAATAAAGGCCAAGCCTACAGGCTGCTGTTTGGCTCCAAGCTATCCTGGTTGGTGTCTTTGTTTTTGTCCAAGGGAGCTCTCGGATTTTCCCGTTAACAGTGGAGCAAGAGGGAAGTAACAGAAACCAATTTGAGCATTTTCCCACCTCGTCTAAAAAAGAGGAACATCTATTTACCTGAAGTGTTACAGCTCATTTGAGCAAGTGAAGTTTAAGGAAAGGTGTGCCTATGCTACTGGTCTACCTTATAGGAATGTTATAAAAGTTTTTTTATATGAAGCACTTTGACAAACGCTTCAGAATGTACCACACGGAGGTTGTTTCTCTCCCCATGTTGCGCCCACCCCCTCCTGCTCCACCTTCCCTCTGCATTCAGGGGGCACAGATGGGCCTTTCACCAAACCCCCCTTTATTCCCACTGCCACCCCAGAACTCTGACCTGAACACTTCACCCCCAACGTAGCAAAGAATGAAGTGTGAGGTGGAGTACAACTGATTTATTTAAAAACGAGAAGTTCAAGGTAACAGTGTGCAATAGGGAGCCAGTGTGGTGTAGTGGTTAAGAGCGGTAGTCTTGTAATCTGGGGAACCGGGTTCGTATCTCCGCTCCTCCACATACAGCTGCTGGGTGACCTTGGGCCAGTCACACTTCTCTGAAGTCTCTCAGCCCCACTCACCTCACAGAGTGTTTGTTGTGGGGGAGGAAGGGAAAGGAGATTGTGAGCCGCTTTGAGGCTCCTGAAGGGGAGTGAAAGGCGGGATATCAAATCCAAACTCTTCTTAATAGCTGTGTGGTTTCAAATCTTCAGTTTGCTTTTCTTTTGTCACTTTATTTGTACTGTAACAATGGGTATTGGAAGGCTGTTCCTATAGTTCTGAGTTCAACTTCTAACTTTTACTGAAGAGGCCAGAGGCCATCTTGGCTGTGAGTCCTGGAAGACCTTCTGCTTTGCCGGCCTTTTCCCATGTGGCCTAGGAGAGTCCAGACTGACTCCAGCTACAAAAGCTGAGGCTGCTGAAGAGTACAGGGACTATAATGACAGGAAAACCAGGAAGTCCAGAAGGTACTAACTTTGAATATGACTATTTTAATTGTATCTGTTTCTTTGTTAATTATATTTTATACCACGTTTCATCCAAAGATCTCAGGGCAATTCATGGCATAAAAACACAAAATAGAAATACAAAATGCATATTAAAAATTGGAACAAGAACAAAGCAAACCAATAACTCCCCCTTGCCAAAACAATTTACAATCACATATATTGTTGAATTACTCCAACCCGTTTCCAACTCTCAGCCAATCAACACTCACCTCTCTCCCACTCCCTAGCTAACATTACCCTAAATCTACGATTATACTATCCTCACCACAATTGTTTTGGTACATGTGCATAAAACTTTGAATATAAAGACCAGAATATTGCACTTAATGTTAAGCAGAGGCACATGCATGCACACCTTCTGAGTTTCAAAACGGAGCTAGTGTGATATAGTGGTTATGTGCCAGACTATGACCTGAGAGACCTGGGTTCAAATCACCACTCGGCCATGAAGCTAATTGGGTGACCTTGGAGGCCAGGCGCTGCTTCAGAGCCTAGTTTACTTCATAGGGTTATTGTCAGCCTTAAATGAAAATGTGGAGAACCCTGTAACACCACCTTGGAGGAAAACGTGGTATAATTATTGTCAGCATTAGATGAGTAGGGGGAGAACTGTAACACCACCTTCAAGGAAAGGGAGTTATAGGAATGCAGAAAATGAATTCTGACAGAATTACAAGCCTGGTAGATGAAGGGAACGCAGTGGATGTAGCCTACCTTGATTTCAGCAAGGCATTTGACAAGGTGCCCCATGATATTCTTGTAAAGAAGCTGGTAAAATGCGGTCTTGACTATGCTACCACTCAGTGGATTTGTAACTGGCTGACTGACCGAACCCAAAGGGTGCTCATCAATGGTTCCTCTTCATCCTGGAGAAGAGTGACTAGTGGGGTGCCACAGGGTTCTCTCTTGGGCCCGGTCTTATTCAACATCTTTATCAACGACTTGGATGATGGACTCAAGGGCATCCTGATCAAATTTGCAGATGACACCAAATTGGGAGGGGTGGCTAACACCCCAGAGTACAGGATCACACTTCAAAACGACCTTGACAGATTAGAGAACTGAGCAAAAACAAACAAGATGAATTTTAACAGGGAGAAATGTAAAGTATTGCACTTGGGCAAAAAAGATGAGAGGCACAAATACAAGATGGGGGACACCTGGCTTGAGAGCAGTACATGTGAAAAGGATCTAGGAGTCTTGGTTGACCACAAACTTGACATGAGCCAACAGTGTGACGCGGCAGCTAAAAAAGCCAATGCAATTCTGGGCCTCATCAATAGGAGTATAGCATCTAGATCAAGGGAAGTAATAGTGCCACTGTATTCTGCTCTGGTCAGACCTCACCTGGAGTACTGTGTCCAGTTCTGGGCACCACAGTTCAAGAAGGACACTGACAAACTGGAACGTGTCCAGAGGAGGGCAACCAAAATGGTCAAAGGCCTGGAAACGATGCCTTATGAGGAACGGCTAAGGGAGCTGGGCATGTTTAGCCTGGAGAAGAGGAGGTTAAGGGGTGATATGATAGCCATGTTCAAATATATAAAAGGATGTCACATAGAGGAGGGAGAAAGGTTGTTTTCTGCTGCTCCAGAGAAGCGGACACGGAGCAATGGAGCCAAACTACAAGAAAGAAGATTCCACCTAAACATTAGGAAGAACTTCCTGACAGTAAGAGCTGTTCGACAGTGGAATTTGCTGCCAAGGAGTGTGGTGGAGTCTCCTTTTTTGGAGGTCTTTAAGCAGAGGCTTGACAACCATATGTCAGGAGTGCTCTGATGATGTTTCCTGCTTGGCAGGGGGTTGGACTCGATGGCCCTTGTGGTCTCTTCCAACTCTATGATTCTATGAATTCCAATAAGGACAAATGTCAGGATGTGCATTTAGGCAGGCACAACCAGCTGCACAAATATAAGATGAGGGACAACTAGCTAGCCAGTAGTACATATAAAAAGCACCCAGGGCTCTTATGTCAACAGAGTGAAGCACCAACAAAGAAAGGCTAATGCTATTCTAAGCTGCAGCAAGACAGGAGAAGAGAATCATAGCACTGTAGAGTTGGAAGGAGCACAGAGGGTCCTTTAGTCAAACCCCTTGAAATGCAGGAAAGATATGTTGCCAACATGGCGGGAAAGGAGGTTTCAGCTTCCTCTCAGTAACGCAGCTTATGCACTTCACTACGGATGAGGCATTTTGGGTTACCTCCATCCCTTTTGCAAGCTGCTTCCTTTGTATCTCCACAATGGCTTTGATGGGACCAAACCTTTTGTGCCAGATTCTGAATGAGCTTCATCCCTGATGAGCTGGAATGGGTGCAGAGGAGGGAGACCAAGGTGATCAAGGGTCTGGAAACGAAGCCTAATGAGGAACAGTTGAGGGAGATGGGGACGTTTATCATGGAGAAGAGAAGATTGAGAAGGAGATGTGAAAGCCGTCTTCCAGTATCTAAAGAGCTGGGCCATGGAAGAGGGAGCAAGCTTGCTTTCTCCTGCTCCGGTGAAAGGACCCAAACAAATCCATTCAAGTTACAAGAAAGGAGAATCTGACTAAACATCAGGCAGAACTTTCAGACAGTAAGAACTGTTTGACTGTAGAACAAAGAAGTTCAGGTGGTGGTGGACTCTTCTTGAATTGAAGGATTCTAAGCAAAGGTTGGATGGCCGCCTGTCATGAATTCTTTTGTTGAATATCAGGGGGTTGGAGAAGATGACTCTCACCATCCAATCCAATGCAAGAATTCAATGATTCTGGGACACTGTGATTCTCCGAGCTATGAGTTCTTTGATGGGAAGTGAGATAGGAATACTGACTAAAATTCTTTCCACATTCCAAGCATTTATATGGTCTCTCCATTGTATGAATTATTTGATGGGAAATGAGATAGGAGTCCTGACTAAAACTCCTTCCACATTCCAAGCATTTATATGGGCTCTCCCAGGAATGAGTTCTTTCATGGGAAGTGAGACATTCCTTACGAGCAAAGCACTTGCCACATTCCTCACACTGAAATGGTTTCTCTCCCGTATGAATTCTTTGATGGGAAGTGAGATCACCCTTCTTACCGAAGCTTTTCCCACATTCCTCACACTGAAATGGTTTCTCCCCTGTATGAATTCTTTGATGGGAAGTGAGAGAGTTGCTCCATGTGAATCTCTTTCCACAATCTAAGCACTGATATGGTTTCTCCCCTGTATGAATTCTTTCATGGGAAGTGAGACATTTTTTCTGAGTGAATCTCTTTCCACATTCAACACACTGATAAGGTTTCTCCCCTGTATGATTTCTTTGATGAAAAGTGAGACTGGCTCTTACATTGAAACTCTTTCCACACTCCGAGCACTGAAATGATTTCTCTTTTGAATGAATTCTTTGATGGGAAATGAGATTGGACTTCTCACTGAAGCTCTTCCCACATTCCAAGCACCGAAAAGGCTTTTCCCCTGTATGAATTCGTTGATGGGAAATGAAAGAGTCGCTGCGAGTGAAGCTCTTTCCACATTCGAAGCACGGAAAAGGTTTCTCCCCTGTATGAATTCGTTGATGGGAAGTCAGGCTGGACCTGTGACTGAAGCTCTTTCCACATTCCAGACACTGATATGGTTTCTCCCCTGTATGGATCCTTTCATGGATAATGAGGTGACCCCTCCGACTGAAGCTCTTTCCACATTCCCAGCACTGGTAGTTTTTCTTCTCAGTTGGATTTCTTTGATGGGAAGTCGAATGGGAACTCTGACTAAAGTTCTTCCCACATTCCAAATATTCATTTGGTTCTTCCCCTGTGTGAATCTCATCATGGTCTCCCTTGATCTTCATTTCCAATTCATCACCACCTGCAGAGAAAAGAGAAATGGGTTAGAGCCTCAGCAAGAAATGGAGAACCCTAATTATTGAAAAATGCTCATTAATGCTTGTGACAGGAAAAGAACTGAAGGGAGACAGATGGGAGGTCTTACTTGAGGTTTCATTGAATTGGTTGACTGGCATTCAGGGACATCTTTATGGGAACCTAAGATTCCAAAAACCTAGCTCTTTTCTGGAATGGATTTTGTCTGGCCCAATCACCAACTCGGTTCCATCTCTAATGTCAGTCATCTCTTTGGTGAAGCAAAATGGACAGAAGCGGTGACTTCCAAGGTGGGGGAGGCTAGCTAGTTCTTGGCTGTTGCCGCTCTGCCAGCAGAGATTCTTATGTGATGATTTATGATAGCCAGGGCAAAGACACCAGTATCACACTCTCCCTTTGAAGTTATGGAGATGAATTGGGGGTGAACCTCACATGCTCTTAAGGAGCCGCTTTTTATACTGAGATAAGAAGTTTGTTTTCAGGGGTTTCAATATCAATTTTTACTAAAGGTTTTCCACTTAGGATACAATGAAAGGCAAACTAAATAAAAGTGAAACACAGAGGATAAATAGAAAAAGAAAGTAAATTGGATAAATAAAAGATGATGATGAAGCAAAAGAAAAGGAAAAAATAAAGCCCTGTGTCAAGGTTACCAGGAGAGGCCATGATTCCACAATTCTCCTCTATGACTTCTGTTCTCTGGTCAGGATCCAGCAATGCCCACTGCTCACCCGTGAAACGAACAGTGATGTCCTCAGAGGACAGTGAACTCTTTAAATGAGAGAGAGAGTATAACAATTATCTACTACGATTTGTTTTGTTGTTTTCTGCATTGTCTTCATGGGATTGTTTTGCTGCACAATCCCATGTTTCTTTTAACATCTTAATGGAATTATTTTTATGTGTGTTTTGCTGTTTGCATTAAGGAAGCTCCAAGGGACATGGGGCACAAAGAAGGGAGAGTGAGGAAAGTCCCATTGTGCAACAGATGGGGCTGGTTAGGTGAATCATGGCTACCGCTCTTTATAGTTTGTAAACTGATGAGCGGCAGTGGAAGACAGGAGTGCCTCTGTTGTGTTCTGGTCCATGGTGTCACGAAGAGTCAGACACGACTAAACAACAGCAACAAAACTGATGAGAAGCATGTTTTAGTATTCATGATAAACTAGTTATAGGGACAACTAGTTATAGGGACATTCAGAAGGAGAATTAAGGTGGTGGATGTTCCTTATTCTCAGCACAAAAACTTTCTTCCATAACATTGTCAGTCTTTGTTAAGGCCCATTTTGACAGAAGCCAAAAGACCCCTCCTGGAGTTATGGGCACCACAATTTTGGAAGGATAGTGGGAAGCTGGGAGGTGGGCAGAGGAGGGCGACCAGGGTGATTGAGGGTCTGGAAGCCAAGTCTTATGAGGAATGGTTGAGGGCGATGAGAAAAGAGGAACCTGAGAGGACGGGAATTGACTCAATGGCTTCAAGGAGCTTCTGTCTAAGTCTCTGAGGGTAAGGGGTGTTCAACAATGGAACAGCCTCCCTGTGAAGGCTGGTGGACTCTCCTTCCATGAAGGCTTTAAAACTGTCCTGGATGCTTTAGTTGACATTCTTGCATTTTACGGGGTTCAGCTAGATGACCGTAAGGATCCCTTCCAACTCTACGATTCTAGTGCATTGCCCTCTACATGGAGCTGCCTTTCAGGAGGAATCGGAAACTGGTGCCAAATGCGGCACCCAGATTATGGACTGAGCTCCCTCCCTTTATTTATGGCATTTCTACGCGCCCCCCCCCCTTTTTCTCCACATTGCCCAGCATTTGAGCGGAGATTTCTGCATCGCACAGGGTTGGACCCTCGTGGGTCCCTTCCAAGTCTCTGATTCCGAGATTCCAGAGCTGCCAAGCTCCCGCGATCTCGCCCCTCCCTGGGTTTGCAGAGGGGGAGGGGGCAGGGGCGTAGCAAAGGGGGGGGGGCAGCTGCAGGGGAGGACCCTCTGCTTCCCCCCTTTGCGGGTTGTGGGGGGAGCCCCCCATGCACCCTGCCCTGCAGCCCTGAGACCCCCCCCCTTCTCCCCACGGCCCCCTCTGGGGGAAGAGAGAGGAGACTTACCCAGCGGAGAAGCTCTGCAAAGGCGACAAGACCCCCACTCTTCCGGGGAAGGAGGGGCTTTGCCTCCGGAGGTCCCTCCCTCCTTCGATTCTATTTCCGGTCCTCTCTGGGAATCCAGCTCCGCTCCTCTTAACTCTTGGCCTGCCGAGCGCACCCATAGCACCCCTTCCTCCCTCTTCCGAGCAGGAGGCGCGTGCCTTCCGCCCCCCAGAGAGGGCATTTGGGGGACCCTGTGGGCTCTGCCCGAAGCAGGGAGCCCCAGCCTGGGGCATCTCAGCAGAAGCAGCCACGACAGGGGCTCGCCAAGCTTGGAAACCTCATCTTCTGAAGGAGCCAAGGGCGGGGCCAGGATTTTTGTGGGGGAGGGACCTCAGTTAGCTATGCATTTAGATGGATTGTTATTGATTTGGGGGGCAGTAGCCCCTCCCTGCCCCCTCTTTGCTACGCCCATGGAGGGACCCCCAGTATTTCCTTGCAATCTCCTTTCTTCTCCTGTTAGTGCTGACCTTGAAAGCCCTAAACGGCCTCAGTCCAGTAGACCTGAAGGAGCATCTCCACCCCCATCGTTCTGCCCGGACACTGAGGTCCAGCTCCGAGGGCCTTCTGGCGGTTCCCTCCCTGTGAGAAGGGAGGTTACAGGGAACCAGGCAGAGGGCCTTCTCAGTGGTGGCTCCCGCCCTGTGGAACGCCCTCCCACCAGATGTCAAAGAGAAACACAACTACCAGACTTTTAGAAGACATCTGGAGTCAGCCCTGTTTAGGGAAGCTTTTAATGTTTAACAGACCACAGTATTTTAGTATTTTGATGGAAGCCGCCCAGAGTGGCTGGGGGAACCCAGCGAGATGGGCGGGGTATAAATAATAAATTATTATTATTAACCTGTATCCATTATTTTGGATCATCAAGAGAGTCCCAGATGAAACCTCAATCCCTTCTATTTTTGAGACTTGGTCTATAGTTTTGCATGATAATAAGCTCTTGGGGGAAAGTTAAATTAATGGACAAGGGAACAACAGGAAAAGCTCCTGCTGAAAGAACAAGATGAAATTCTGTTGGAGCAAATCTCATTGCAGCAATTTATAAGCCATTTCCTCCGTGGGTTGTTTTCTCTCTTCTTCTCTTCTGACTACCCATCCCTCACAGCAATGCCCTTCCTTCTGCCCCAGCAGTGAGGGCAAAGTCACAGGCACCTTTCCAGCTGAAGGCAGCAGACATAGCTCAGTGCCCCCTCCAGAACAGCCCCACTTTAAAGCCTGCTTAAGAAAGCAACAATGAACAAAGGCTAAAAAATCAGCACCTAACACAGTTCAGCACCAAACAGGTGTCAATAGATAGAAAAAATCAGACTCTTTGGGCGGAGGCAAGGAAGAGTGTCCCAGTTCACACCCTTCTCCATCCATTTTCTTTAGCATACTGCAGTACTGGAGAAATTTTACTGGTCCACTTTATATGCTTTATATGGATGTTTGTTTTCATGAAGCGCTTTGGACACTGGAATGTCCCATGAAGAGGTCTAGTTTATCTCCCCACGTTATGCCCCCTTAGCCATCACTCAGAGGTGCTCTGGCAGTGCCCACACCTCCCTGCGCCACCTTCCCACTTTTATTCAAGGGGCCTTTCACCAAACACCCCCTTGATTCCTGGTGCCACCCCACAGAACTCCTATCTGAACACTTCTCCCCCAACATAGCAAGGAATGACATGTCTTGTGCAGTATAACCGTTTTATTAAAACATAAACAGGAAGTTCAAGGTAACTTTGTGTACATCATGTGCTTTCAGATGTGCCTGTTGCTTTTATTTTATTAAAACTGCAAAAGGAGGCTTTATTATGCTGTTCCTCTTCTACTGATCTAACCAACCCTCCTTCACAACTCCCACCGCTCTCCCACCCCACTCCGACCTCCAACTGTCTCTCCTGAAGAGGCCAGAAACCACCTTGGCTGCAAGCCTAGAAGTCCGTCTCTCTGCCATGCAGACCTATTTCCACATGGCCTGGGACAGAAGGGCCAAGTGAGATGGATGGAAAGAGAGACTCCAGCTACAAGTTAAGGCTGCAGAGAGCAGCCAAGGTGATCAAGGGTCTCGAAACCAAGCCTTATGAGGAACGGTTGATTGGAGTGGGGGATGTTTATTATGGAGAAAAGGAGATGGAGAAGGAGATGTTATAGACATCTTCCAATATCTAAAGAGCTGTGCCATGGAAGAGGGAGCAAGCTTGCTTTCTCCTGCTCTGGTGTATTGAAGAAAGGAGATTCTGAGTAAACATGGGGAATAATTTCCGACAGTAAGAACTGTTTGCTTGTGGAAATAGTAAGTTCAGGTGGTGGTGGACTCTTCTTGAATTGAAGGATTTTAATCAAAGGTTGGGTGGCCATCTGTCATGAATTCTTTTGCTGAATATCCTTCATTGCAGGGGGTTGGAGAAGACGACTCTCACCATCCAATCCAATGCAACAATTCAATGATTCTTGGGGAATCTGATTCTCCCTGCTGTGAGATCTTTGATGAGAAGTGAGAAAGGACTCCTGACTAAAACACTCTCCACATTCCAAGCATTTATATGGTCTCTCCATTGTATGGATTATTTGATGGGAAATGAGATGGGAGTCCTGACTAAAACTCCTTCCACATTCCAAGCATTTGTGTGGACTCTCCCAGGAATGAGTTCTTTCATGGGAATTGAGACTTCCCTTCTGACTGAATCTCCTTCCACATTCCAAGCACTGATAGGGTTTCTCCCCTGTATGAATTCTTTGATGGAAAGTGAAAGAGTCACTCCGAGAGAAGCTCTTTCCACATTCCAAGCAATGATAAGGATTGTCTCCTGTATGAATTATTTGGTGGGAAGTGAGCTTGGCCTTTTCATTGAAGCTCTTTCCACATTCCAAGCACTGGTAAGGTTTCTCCCCTGTATGAAGTCTTTGATGGGTAGTGAGATTGGCCCGCTGACTGAAGCTCTTTCCACATTGCACACACTTATATGGTTTCTCTCCTGTGTGAATTCTTTCATGGACAGTGAGGTGAGCCCGCCAACCAAAGCTCTTTCCACATTCCAAGCACTGATAAGGTTTCTTCCCATTGGGATTTCTTTGATGGGAAGTTGAATGGGAGCTTTGACTGAAGCTGTTTGCACACTCCAAATTTTTATATGGTTTCTCCCCCGTGTGAATTTCATCATGGTCTCCCTTGCTCTTCATTTCCAATTCATCATCACCTGCAGAGAAAAGAGAAATGGATTAGAGCCTCAGCAAGAAATGGAGAACCCTAATTATTCAACAATGCTCATTAACGCTTGTGACAGGAAAAGAACTGAAGGGAGATAGATGGGACGTCTTACTTGAGGTTTCATTGAATTGGTTGACTGGCATTCAGGGAAATCTTTATGGGAACCTAAGATTCCAAAAACCTAGCTCTTTTATGGAATGGATTTTGTCTGGCCCAACTCGGTTCCATCTCTAATGTCAGTCATCTCTTTGGTGAAGCAAAAGGGACAGAAGCGGTGACTTCCAAGGTGGGGGAGGCTGGCTAGTTCTTGGCTGTTGCCGCTCTGCCAGCAGAGATTCTTATGTGATGATTTATGATAGCCAGGGCAAAGACACCAGTATCACACTCTTCCTTTGAAGATAGGGAGATGAATTGGGGTGAACCTCACATGCCCTGAAGGAGCTGCTTTTCATACTGAAATAAGAAGTTTGTTTTCAGGGGTTTCAATATCAATTTTTACTAAAGGTTTTCCACTTAGGATACAATGAAAGGCAAACTAAATAAAAATGAAACACAGAGAATAAATAGAAAAAGAAAGTAAATTGGATAAATAAAAGTTGAAGAAGAAGCACAAGAAAAGGAAAAAATAAAGCCCTGTGTCAAGGTTACCAGGAGAGGCCATGATTCCACAATTCTCCTCTATGACTTCTGTTCTCTGGTCAGGATCCAGCAATTCCCACTGCTCACCCGATGTCTTCAGAGGACAGTGAACTCTTTAAATGAGAGAGAGAGTATAACAATGATCTACTACGAATTGTTTTGTTGTTTTCTGCATTGTCTTCATGGGATTGTTTTGCTGCACAATTTAAGTATGGATGCTTATTTTAACATTTTAATGGAATTATTTTTATGTGTGTTTTGCAGTGTGCATTAAGAAAACTCCAAGGGCACATGGGGCACAAGGTAGGGAGGGTGGGGAAAGTCCCATTCTGCAGCAGATGGGGCTGGTTAGGTGAATCATGGCTACTGCTCTTTATGGTTTGTAAACTGATGAGAGGCAGCGGAAGACAGGAGTGCCTCTGATGTGTTCTGGTCCATGGAGTCACGAAGAGTCGGCCACGACTAAACAACAGCAACAAAACTGATGAGAAGCATGTTTTAGTATTCATGATAAATAGACAAATAAAACTGCAACTAGCGATAGGGACATTCAGAAGGAGAATTAAGGTGAGGTGGATGTTCCTCATTCTCAGCACATAAACTTTCTTCAATAACATTTTCAGTCTTTGTTAAGGGCTGTTTTGACAGAAGCCAAGAGGAAGAGGTGAGAGATTCCTTCAGAGGCCCCCTGGCTGCCCCACCCCTCCGCCTCTTCCCCCACAAGGCTGCCTTCCCCTACCTGAGCTGGTTCCACAGTCCCTGCTTCCCCTCCGCCACCAAGAAAAGATGGATGAGGAGGTCTTGCCAGCAACCTTATATCACCTGCAAGAGACCAAGGTAAGTGGAGTGCATGACGCTTCTCTCAAGACGTGATTCATTGCCTTTCTAACTAAAGGTGGACCTTAGAGAAAGTACAGATGTCACTCAAGAATTTCCAGAGGGACAAATGTAAGGTTCTTCACTTAGGCAGGAAGAACCAGCTACACAAGTGTAAGATGGAGAACGTAGGGGTTTTCATAGACCAAAAGCTGAACATGAGCCAACAGTCTGATTCAGCAGCAAAAAAGGCTAATGTGATTGTATCCACAGAGGTCTAGAGTCCAGATTAATGAAGTAATAGCACCACTCTATACTGCCTTGAGCAGACCCCTCCTGGAGTTATGGGCACCAACATTTTGGAAGGATAGTGGGAAGCTGGGAGGTGGGCAGAGGAGGGCGACCAGGGTGATTGAGGGTCTGGAAGCCAAGCCTTATGAGGAATGGTTGAGGGAGATGAGAAAAGAGGAACCTGAGAGGACGGGAATTGACTCAATGGCTTCAAGGAGCTTCTGTCTAAGTCTCTGAGGGTAAGGGGTGTTCAACAATGGAACAGCCTCCCTCCAAAGGCTGGTGGACTCTCCTTCCATGAAGGTTTTAAAACTGTCCTGGATGCTTTAGTTGACCTTCTTGCATTTTACGGGGTTCAGCTAGATGACCGTCAGGATCCCTTCCAACTCTACGATTCTAGGAGTCTCCTGCGCTGAGTGCATTTCCCTCTACATGGAGCTGCCTTTGAGGAGGAATCGGAAACTGGTGCCAAATGCGGCACCCAGATTATGGACTGAGCCCCCTCCCTTGATTTATGGCATTTCTACGCACGCGCCCCCCCCCCGCTTTTTCTCCCCATTGCCCAGCATTTGAGTGGAGATTCCTGCATTGCACAGGGTTGGACCCTCGTGGGTCCCTTCCAAGTCTCCGATTCTGAGATTCCAGAGCTGCCAAGTTCCTGCGATCTGGCCCCTCCCTGGGTTTGCAGAGAGGGAGGGGGCATGGGCGTAGCAAAGGGGGGCAGCTGCGGGGGAGGACCCTCTGCTCCCCCCTTTGCGGGTTGTGGGGGGAGCCCCCCATGCACCCTGCCCTGCCCCAGCCCTGGGACCCCCCCTTCTCCCCACGGCCCCCTCTGGGGAAGAGAGAGGAGACTCACCCAGCGGAGAAGCTCGGCAAAGGCCACCAGAGCCCCCTCTTCCGGGGAGGGAGGGGCTTTGCCTCCGGAGGTCCCTCCCTCCTTCGAGTCTATTTCCGGTCCTCTCTGGGAATCCAGCTCCGCTCCTCTTAACTCTTGGCCTGCCGAGCGCGCCCTCATTTGGGGGCCCTCCTCTTTGCCCCGCCCATGGAGGGACCCCCAGTATTTCCTTGCAATCTCCTTTCTTCTCCTTTTAATCCTTTAGTTTGGATCCATTATTTTGTGTTCCAGATGAAACCTAAATCTATTCTGCTCTTGAGACATGGATCATAGTTTTGCATGATAATACGTTCCCGTGAAAAAGTTATATTAAAAGGGAAGGGGGTTTTGTAGCATGTACTGTTTACAGAACTATACAAATTTTCGTTGGAACACATTTCATTGTATTCATTCGTAAGGCATTTCCTCAATGGGTTGTTTTCTCTTTTTTCTCTTCTGTGCTTGAGACAGGGATCATAGTTTTTACAAGATAATAAGCTCCTGATAAAATCTTTTGAAACATGAAAAGTTCCTGCTGAAAGAACCAGATGACATCTCGCGGGAACAAATCTGGCGGCAGCATTTGACGAGCCCTTTCCTCCTTTCTCTCCTCTCCTCTTTTCCTTGCCCCTTCCTTCTGGCCCAGCAAGGAGAGCTCAGCCCCCCTGAGAGCAGCCCCACTTGCAAGGCAGCTCCAGAAAGGGGGCAAGACTAAGGGGGGGGCGAGGGAGAGAGAGAGATGGACAGCCGAGCCCGGGCCGAGTCCGGAGCTGCAGGGGGCGGGAACCTCTCTCTCTGATTGGCTCCCCAGAGAGGAGGGGGCGGAGCCAGCCCTTTGGGCGGGAAGATGAGAGGCGCCTTTTCGGAGGGAGTTTGGAGGCGGGAGCTGAGGAGGCGGGAGGAAGGAAGAAGAAGAAGAAGAAGAAGAAGAAGAAGAAGAAGAAGAAGAAGAAGAAGAAGAAGAAGAAGAATATGATGATGATGATGATGACGACGACGACTGAGAGGCTGTGTCTGAGGGAGCAGTGGAGCAGTGGCTCTGGTCTGGGGGGAAGATCCTCCCTGAGGAGAATCTCGGGGGCCAGAAGAAGGAGCCTGGCAGCTGAGCGAGGAAGAGGGGCTGGAGGGGAAGAGGGGGGAAAGCCAGGCGGAGTCTCTGGGGGTCTGAGAGAAAGAAGGGGGCCGAGGAATCCCCTGGGTCTGGCGCTCAAACTAAAACGCCTCAGGAGGGGCATTGCTGAGAGGAGAGAGGGAGGCTGAGGAAAAGTATTAGGCAGTATTTAACCTGGGCTGGTCAAAAGGATTGAACAGCTACACCTCCAGAACTAGGGAAAGGAACGAGAGCAAAGTACCAGAAACTGATCATTTTCCCACCCAGTCTAGAAACCGGAACATCAATGTATCTGAAGTGTAACAGCTCATTTGAGCAAGTGAAGTTTAAGGAAAGGTGTGCCTATGCTACTGGTCTACCTTATAGGAATGTTTTAAAAGTTTGTTTTCATGAAGCACTTTGATAAACGCTTCAGAATGTACCACACGGAGGTTGTTTCTCTCCCCACGTTGCGCCCACCCCCTCCTGCTCCACCTTCCCTCTGCATTCAGGGGGCACAGATGGGCTTTTCACCAAACCCCCCCTTATTCCCACTGCCACCCCAGAACTCTGACCTGAACATTTCACCCCCAACCTAGCAAAGAATGAGGTGTGAGGTGGAGCACAACTGATTTATTAAAAATAAACACTAATTTAAAGATAAGTTAGGGCTTCCGTAGGTCCAGATTTTCCCAGACATTACCAGGATTTTAAAAGTGGAACTGACGTCTGGGGGGAATTTCTGGAATGCAGCGCTTTGTCCTAGCTCTTAGGCCAATCAATTGGAAATTTGGCATTTTCATAAAACTTTTTGAGGGGGGTTCCTTAAAAAATGCTCAACAGCTTTCGGGATGTCCTGGTTTTTACTTTTTGAAATAAGGCAACCCTAACATTAAGTGTATGGTTTCAAATCTTCCAGTTTTTTCTGTTCATTCTTCATTACTTTATTACTACTGTAACAATGAGTATTACAAGGATGTTCCTCTACTAGTGAGTTCAACCTCCAACTGTTTCCTTGCAGGCTTTCTCCACCGGCCTGGGGGGGCCGGGTCCAAGGTGATGAGCAGATGGACTCCAGCTACAAAAGCTGGGGCTGCTGAACAAATTCTTGGGCTTAGCAAGTTTGTTGTTGCTATAGGTTTTTCTATCTGTATTTTAGATCTTGTCGTGATTTATGTGGCTATTTTTCAGTGTGGTTGTGTATTTTAATGTTCTGTTTATTGTTTACTACTACTTTGCAATTTATTTATTTAATTTTTTACATTTGTATGATGACTTTCACCTGAAGATCTCAGAGTGCTTCACAGCATAAAAATACAAAATAAAAACACAAAAGACATAACAAAAACATGAATCAAAAGACAAGAATAACCATCTCCCCACAAACACATCTGAAAGGACATAGATGGTTTAATTAAACAAAGCCCTGGTTATTATGCTGTAGTAACTCAACCCCCCTTTCTGACTCTCAGTCAATCAACACTCAGACGCAGCAGCCCAAACTTTCCCTTTCTGCCTCTCTAGCTAACAGTACCTTAAATGCACCAGTGTTTTTTTTACTTAAAAGAAGGTTTAGGTGTGCTCTCATGTTGACTCAAGAAAATCATTTTGACTCAAGGAAATTTTATAGTTCAAATCAGGAAAAATAAATACAGTAAATGGACAAAAGTACAAGGATTCACAAAATGTTTAGGGGTATGTGTACCCTGCGCCCCCCCCCCAAAGCACTGAAATGCACTATTATACTATTCTTTTGATACAGGTGTACACAACTTTAAAAACAAGGACCGGAACACTGCGCCTAAACGTGAAGCAGAAGCACACAAAGGCACGATTTCTGAGAGTCTCATGACAGAGCTAGAGTGGTATAGTGGTTAGTGTCAGAGTATGACTTGGCAGACCTGGGTTCAAATTCCTACTTGGCCCTGATGCTCACCAGGTGTCCTTGGGGGCCAGGCACTGCTTCACATCCTGACCAAACTCACAGGGTTATTGTCAGGATTAAAAGAGGACGGGATTCCATTCTTACAAATATTGTAACAGGTTAAGATCTGGTGAAATAGTGTCAGAGCTGCTTGAAGATCCTAGCTCACAGAGGATCACGCTAGCCAGCGGTCATTAAGTAAAAGTCTTTATTGAATTACAGTTTCCATTCTCACGCTGCTGCGCGCAACTCTACGCCTAGTAGCTAGGTCGGCGAAGCTCCGTCTGAGTCTCCGCCCTGTGTGCACCAACTTAATATCCTAGCCTTGCTCCACCTTTTCCTCCTGACTGTCCTCCTCTGGGTCCCTCTACCCCCCGGGGCTTCTTCCTTCCGGGATTCTTCTGACGCTGACCCAGACCCTCCTGCCTCCTTGCGCCGGGCTTTAGGACCTGGCTCTCTTTCGGGGCTGCTTACTGCGCCGCCTTCCTCTGCATTTGAACTTGGCGCGCGCGCCCAACCTTCCACTTTCCTCTCAACCGTTTCTTCGCTCCCCGATGGAGGTGTGGCCATCCCCGACTCATGTCCTCCCTCCTGTGGAGGTGTGGCCACTCCTGACTCATGTCCTCCCTCCTGTGGTGAGCTACCAGCGCTTCCCCCCTGGCTCCCTTCCTCTTCCCTGCTTCCTGGCGGTGACGCTGGTCCCGATTTCCAGCTGCTCCCCCCTGAGTCCTCTCTGGCTCTGTCTTCCTGGGGTGCCCCCCTAGACTCCCCCCTTGCCCTCGCCACTGGTGCTCCTTTCTGTGAATCCTCTGATTCACTGGAAAGACTAGGAGATCTCGGGTCGTCGTCGTCACTCATCTTTTCTTCTGCCTCCTCCCCTTCGCTCTCTGTTTCCTCCCTTGCCCGTGCTTCTGCTCCTAAACCCCTGACATACAGTAACAACAGAAAACAGAAACAAAGGATTAAAAGAGGAGGGGGAGAACCATGAAGCAGCAGCTTGGAGGAAAAGGGGGTATTTGAATGCAAGAAATGAATTTCAGCAGGGACAAATATCAGGTTCTGCAAGTAGGCAGGAATAATCAGCAACACATCTATGTGAAAAGGATCAAGGCCTCTTAGTAGACCACAAGCTTGTTGTGAGTCAACAGTGAGGTGCAGCAGCAAGATAAAAAGCTGCTGCCATTCTAGGCTGCATCATCATAGAATCATGCAGTTTGCAGGAACCCCAAGGGTCTTCCACTCCAAGCCCTGCAATGCAGGAATGTTGTGTTGCACACATTCTGTCTCCACAATGCCTTTGATGCTTCTGGGGCCAAACCTTTTGAACCAGAGTTCTGGATCGGCTTCACCCCTGACAAGCTGGAATGGTGCAGAGGAGGGAGACCAAGGGGAACATGGCTCTGGAAACCAAGACTTCGGAGAAACGGTTGAGGGAGCCGGGATGTTTATTATGGAGAAAAGGAGATGGAGAAGATGTGATAGACATATCTAAAGGGTTGTGCCATGAAGAGTGAGTAAACTTGGTTTCTCCTACTCTGGTGGAAGGAGGACCCAAACCAATGTATTCAAGATAAAAGTAAGGAAAATCTGATGAAACATCAGGCAGAACTTTCTGACAGCAAGAACTGTTTGACTCTGGAACAAACAAGTACAGGTGGGGGTGGACTCTTCTTGAATTGAACGTTTTAAAGCAAAGGTTGGATGACCATCTGTCATGAATGCTTTTGTTGAAAATCCTGCATTGCAGGGGGTTCAAGCAGATGGGACTCACCGTCCAATCCAATGCAACAATTCAATGATTCTTGGGGAATCTGATTCTCCCTGCTGTGAGTTCTTTGATGGGAAGTGAGAAAGGACTCCTGACTAAAACACTCTCCACATTCCAAGCATTTATACGGTCTCTCCATTGTATGAATTATTTGATGGGAAATGAGATGGGAGTCCTGACTAAAACTCCTTCCACATTCCAAGCATTTATATGGGCTCACCCAGGTATGAGTTCTTTGATGGGAAGTGAGACCTGCCTTCTGTGTGAATCTCTTTCCACATTCCAAGCACTGAAATGGTCTCTCCCCTCTATGAATAATCTGATGGGAAGTGAGTTTAGTGCTCTCATTGAAGCTCTTTCCACATTCTGAGCACTGATAAGGTTTTTTATGAATTCTTTGATGGGCAGCAAGGGTGGCACTCTGATTGAAACTCTTTCCGCATTCCGAGCACTGAAAAGGTTTTTCCCCTGTATGAATTCTTTGATGGACCGTGAGTAGGTCACTCCGACTGAAACTCTTTCCACATTCCAAGCACCGATAAGGTTTTTCTCCTGTATGAATTCTTTGATGTGAAATGAAGCTGCACCTGTGACTGAAGCACTTTTGACATTCCTCACACTGATATGGTTTCTCCCCTGTATGAATTCTTTCATGAATAATGAGATGACCACTCCGAGTGAAACTCTTTCCACATTCCAAGCACTGATAGGGTTTCTTCCCAATGGGATTTCTTTGATGGGAAGTTGAATGGGAGCTTTGATTGAAGCTCTTTCCACAATCCAAGTATGGAAAAGGTTTCTCCCCTGTATGAATTCTTTGGTGGAAAATGAGGCTGGACCTGTGACTGAAGCTCTTTCCACATTCCAGGCACTGAAAAGGTTTCTCCCGTGTATGAATTCGTTGATGGGAAATGAGCTGGAACTTTTGACTGAAGCTCTTTCCACATTCCAAGCACTGATAAGGCTTCTCCCCTGTATGAAGTCTTTGATGGGTAGTGAGGCTGGACCTGTGACTAAAGAACTTTTGACATTCCTCACACTGATATGGTTTCTCCCCAGTATGAATTCTTTCATGAATAATGAGATGACCCCTCCGACAGAAGCTCTTTCCACATTCCAAGCACTGGTAGTGTTTCTTCCCAGTGGGATTTCTTCGAGGGGAAGTTGAATGGGAGCTTTGACTGAAGCTCTTTCCACATTCCAAATATTTTCTTGGTTTCTCCTCTGTGTGGATTTCGTCATGATCTCCCTTGTCCTCCATTTCCAATTCATCATCCCCTGCAACAAAGAGAGAGATGAATTAGAGGCTCAGCAAGAAATGGAGCCCGCAATGATTGAACATTGCTCTTTAATGCTTGTGAGAGAGGAAGAACTGGAGCGAGATAGATGGAGGACTTATTTTAGGGTTCACTGCCTTTGTTGACTGGCATTCAGAGACATCTTTATGGGAACCTGAGATCCCAAAACCCTGGCTCTTTTCTGGGATGGATTTTGCTTGGCCCAATCATGGAATCTGTTCCATCTCTAATATCAGTTGTCTTTGACAGAAGTGATGACTCCAGGCTGGGGGAGGCTGGCTAGTTTTGGGCTGTCAATACCCTGCCAGTAGAAGAAGAAGAAGAGTTTGGATTTGATACCCCACCTTTCACTCCCCTTCAGGAGTCTCAAAGCGGCTAACATTCTCCTTTCCCTTCCTCCCCCACAACAAACACTCTGTGAGATGAGTGGGGCTGAGAGACTTCACAGAAGTGTGACTGGCCCAAGGTCACCCAGCAGCTGCATGTGGAGGAGCGGAGACACGAACCCGGTTTCCCAGATTACGTGACTACCGCTCTTAACCACTACACCACACTGGTAGAGATTATGTGATGATTTATGACAGCCAGGGTGAAGATACCAGTATCACGCTCTCCCTTTGAAGATTGGGAGATGAACTGGGATGAACCTAACATGCTCTGAAGGCACCACTTTTCACACTGAGATAAGAAGTTTCTTTTCAGGGATTTTCAACATTAAACACAATGAAAGCCAAACTAAATAAAAATAAAACAGAGAGAATAAATGGAAAAAGAAACAAACAAATAACAGAAGAAGAGAAAAAGAAAGAAGCCCTCTATCAAGGTTGTATCTTAACCGTTATTCTGGAGCAGAGGAATGGAGCCATGGACAGAAACACTAAGAAACATTCTGTGATGGCAGAGAAAGAACTGGGAGAGAAATGATCTTTTGTTCAAACTGAGGTAAACTCAGGGGGGAAAGCCACCAAGCAGCTGGTAAACTTGTCTGGAGAGAAAAAAATGGAAGAAGTGGAATGGAAGGACTTTTACGCTTCTGGTCAACACCCACATTCAAGGGTGGCAGTTCTTTAGAACCCCTCTGGGGATTGTGAATAAGTTCAGGCAGAGGGAGGGAGAGAACAAGGCATGTCCTCTCCCGGACGTCTCTGGGAAGAATCAGAGACTAAGGTGCATCTAGATGTTGGTTGACCCCATGACTGCCTCCATGGAAGAAGAAATGAAGGGGACGCTGGGAGTGAGTTCTCTGCCAAAGAACCAGCCTCCAGAGCCTTTTTATGAAGCGTGGAAAGAGTCCTCCTTCAATTTGGCTAATTGGATGAAACTAAGAGCCCTCTCTGGACAAGATATGCAACGCAGGCTGCGACTTAACCAGCTGTCGTGTAGGAACTGGAATTTCTGAAGATATTTAAATGGAATTTTAACATGGGAAAACCCCTGCAACAGACTTGAACAGAGAAGGAGGGGGGCAGACTGTTTTATGTTACACTATTTCCCCCTGTGCTTTCCCTGCCCTCTCCTGATTAATGAAAAGAAGAAGCAAGTGTCGAGAATGTGGGACTTTTGGCTGAGGAAAGAGGAGGGCAGATGTTTTTATGTTTTACTGGGAATTTGAAAAAGTCTTACTATGCCTGCCCTCCTCTGACTAAGGACTGACTGATTGGTCATTCGATTTGTGTTTACAATCATCTCTGTGCATTGTTTGCTGTTTCTGGAGGGAGAAACGCAGGAATTGCAATTTACGACTCTTCAGACTAGCAAGAATGCAGTCTACTCTGTTAATATGGAAGGAACTCAGGCCATGAAGAGGTTGAGAGGAGTGTGGCGCGGCTTGGCATAGAGGTGAAACAGGTGACCTGGAGGTACTGGACTGGATGTGCCTGCTGTGTGTTGGAGAGGGACAGAGACTCTAATGGCTGGGCTGTTCAATAAATTATCCTGTTTGAGAGCCAGATTTATCTGCGGTTGTAATCTCTGTGGAGGAATATCTGAAGTGACCTTGGGCAGCATGAGAAGGAACATAAGAGCTGCAGTTAAGCAGCAAAAAAACTGGATCTGAACAAGGAAAATGCGGAGGTACAAGTTGGAAGACAAGAATGAACTCTGAAAAATGGAACTTATTAAAATTCAAGCCAATGTTTAAAGGGAATAATAACCACACCTGTTGTCATTGAATATATATACAGGCTGAGTCTTATTAAGGTTCACTTTTTCTGTATGCAGGGATGTAAAGGAGCAGCTGATGTATAATGATTTTGGTTAATACTAGGGACGCGGGTGGCATTGTGGTCTAAACCACAGAGCCCAGGACTTGCCGATCAGAAGGTCGGCGGTTCGAATCCCCGCGACGGAGTGAGCTCCCGTTGCTCAGTCCCTGCTGCTGCCAACCTAGCAGTTCGAAAGCACGTCAAAGTGCAAGTAGATAAATAGGTCCCGCTCTGGCGGGAAGGTGAACGGCGTTTCCGTGCGCTGCTCTGGTTTGCCAGAAGCGGCTTCGTCATGCTGGCCACATGACCCAGAAGCTGTACGCCAGCTCCCTCAGCCAATAAAGCTAGATGAGTGCCGCAACCACAGAGTCGTCTGCAACTGGACCTAATGGTCAGGGGTCCCTTTACCTTTAGAGGATGTTATCTAGATATTAACTGAGAACAATAAACAGCAATAGGGGTTCATCTTGGACATATCTTATACGTGGAATGGAAAGCCGGTTTGGGAAAATTATATGAAACTGAATTAATTGGTTTGCAATTGATTTGCAGCAATTTGGAAGAACAAGAAAAAATAAATGAAAGAAGTGGAAATGGAAGGAGTTTTCTTCTTAAATCAAGGTGGGACATCATGGCCAACAGGAGATAGGATTGGGTACAAATTAATGAACATATAATAAGTAAAGGATTATTGATTATTATCCAGATAAGAAACATTTGTTATACTGGACTGGAGGAAGAATTTTCTTGATAGCTAGTGATAATAACAACTGGACTTTTTGCGTGGAAAGCAAAATGAACGAACTTGAGGTGCCTGGGATTGATGATTGAGAAAAGACCGCCTAGCAGATGGAGGAACAGCTGGGCACTGTCTTGCAATGCAGCTGGATATTATCCTGGAGTGAATGCTTTGAATACTTTGAACCATCCGAATATACATTACATAATGGGCAGAGGGAGAATGGGAAGTCTTCTCTATTTATTTCCTTTATTTCTGTTTTCCTTTTTCAATGATACTTACTGTAGCTTTACTCCTTTTTTTTTTGTTAGTTCTCTTTTTGTCCTTGTTTTATTTCGTATTTTGAAGTTCTCTACGCTGGTCTGATGAGGATATTCACAGAAAGCTGCTGTATTGCTGATGAAGGACTCTGCGGGAGAGGCAGGGAAGGGGTCATCTCCCAGGGAAAGAGGTTGGGAGAAGAAAGGGAAGTTCCCTGGTGAGAGCTGGAAGCGTCGATAAGGGTTAAGATCTACCACTGGTAGAGGGCACTGTATTTTATTTTTCTTCTCGCTCACTCTCTTTCCCGTTTTCTGTTTTTTCTTTCTCTCTTTGTTACTGTTCTTTTCTTCTCTATGTTTATATAGATTAGTTGGTTTTTAATTCTATTGAAAACTTACAACAACAACAACAAGCTACTTCACTTTCCCTAACCACTCTGAAACCTACATTTAAAAGGGACTGGGCAGTTCAGACCAGCCTGATCCTTGTTTAAAAAGGCTGTAAGTGGGGCTGTCAAAATCCACCAAATCTGGGAGGTTCGTCACATATATATGTATGGAATTTCAAAACATATTGATCCAGCGGGGAGCCTTACCAAGAGAGGCCATGATTCCACAATTATCAGCTATTATTCTCCTCTATGGCTTCTGTATGCAGAGCTTTCTGGTCAGGGTCCAGCAACGCCCACTCCTCACCCAGGAATCGAACAATGACGCCTTCAAAGCCCAGTGAACTCTAAGAAGAAAAAGAGAGAGAAAGGTGCTCCTCATAGCCAGTATAAAGATTATCTACTATGAACTGATTTGTTGTTTCCCACCTGTGCTGTTTTAATGGGATTGTCTTGCTGCACATTGTAAGTATGGATGCTCCTTTTAACATCTTACTGGAATTATTTTGTGTTTTGTTGTGTACATTAGGCCAACTTCAAGAGGCATATGGGGACCCAAGGTGGAGAGGGTGGGGAAAGCCCAGTATTGCAACAGATGGAGCTGGTTAGGAGAGGTCAGCAACCTTTTTCAGCCGTGGGCCGGTCCACTGTCCCTCAGACCTTGTGGGGGGCTGGACTATATTTTGAAGGGGAAATATGAACAAATTCCTAAGCCCCACAAATAACCCAGAGATGCATTTTAAATAAAAGCACACATTCTACTCATGTAAAAACACGCTGATTCCCAGACTGTCCATGGGCTGGACTGAGAAGGCAATTGGGCCGGATCCGGCCCCCGGCCTCAGTTTGCCTACCCATGTGGTTAGGTGTATCCTGGCCACGGTTTTTCATGAACTGGAAACTGGTGGGAAGCATATTTTAGCATTTCTACTATTTAGAAAAATAAAACAGAAACTACTGTTAAATAATGCTAGCGATGTTCAGAAGGAACAATAAGGGGAGGGGGCTGTTCCTTATTCTCAGCAATGGAACACCCTCCCTCAGAAGGTGGTGGACTCTCCTGCCATGGAGGTTTTTAAAGCGTCATGGATGCTATAATTGAAATGGCTATATTACCGTGGTTTTGACTAGATGTCCCTCAGGGTCCCTTCCAACCCCACAATTCTATTAAAGTCTCCTTTGCTGAGTGCGTTGCCAGGTTACCAGACGTCCCTGTTTCCCGGGGACAGTCCCCAGATTTACAAATCAGTCCCCATACAAAATCCATTGAAGTTGAAAAGTGTTCCTGGAGTAATTGAAAAAAATCTGGTAACCTTAACTCTACGTGGAGCTGCCTTTGAAGAGGACTGGGAGACCGGTCCAAAATGTAGCAGTCCGATTACGGGCTGAGCTCCCGCACTTTATTTATGGCATCTCTATCCCCCCCCCTTTTCTCCAAGGAGATCCAGGGGGCATCCATGGGTCTATCCAGGGATGTCTTTTCTACTGGGCGTAGTGGTGGGGCGAGCCAGGGCACCAAGCAGTGGAGGGCGCCAGGCAGAGTGTCCGGGGAGGGGAGAGCGGGGAGGTATGCGAGGCGGAGCGGGGGCTTAGTGCTTGCGCGCCTCCAGCACCTGTCGGAGGCAGGAAGGCTCCGGATGCCTTTGCACAGGCCAGAGCTCTCTCTGCTGGCTCCGCAACACGCCACCTCCTCGGCTGCTTACATCCCAAGCTCTGCACATAATAAACTTGACTCTGCCACCATTTCCCCGTCCACTCCGACAGAGACCCCTGGGCTCAAGGCTACATGCGGCAACTGTTGCCCCTAGCACCCCTCCCTCCTCCCGCTGCCCCCACCACCTTGGCACTCCTTCACATGAACTGTGTCATGCTCCCCCCCCCCCGTTCCTCCCCAAGCAAGGATGGTGAGACTGTGGCTGAGCGAGCGAGGATGGTGAGACTGCGGCCTGGCTTGCTTCGCCTGTCCCTGCCCGAACGAGACCCCTGCCTGCCTCCCGTGCCGCCCCCATTGCGCCTGGCTGCCCAGCCCCACACCACGACCTCACCACGGCAGCCGGCGTCCGGCTGTGTGCGAGGGTGGGAGCAGCCTTTCCTAAAAAATGTCAACAACTTTGGGGTCCCCCCCTTATAAAAGGTCTGGGGGGTGCCGGAGGGATCTTTGCACCCCTGCGCCAGATATGCTTCAGGCGGCCCTGGGTCTACCCCCCTACCCATTTCGCCCAACATTTTAGTGGAAATTTCGGCCTTGCACAGGGTTGGACTGGAAGACCCTTGTGGTCTAAGCCACTGAGCCTCTTCTGGTTGCTGATCGTGAGGTCGGTGGTTTGAAACGGCACAAGGGAGTGAGCTCCCTGCTCCTGCCAAGCTAGCAGCTCGAAAGCAGGCCAGCGCAATAGATCCAGAGGTACCGCTCCGGCGGGAAGGGAAACAGCGTGCGCTCCGGCCCTCTGCACGGTGTCCCGCTGCGCCCGAAGCGGGCTAGTCCTGCTGGTCACCTGACCAAGGCCGGCTCCCCCAAATCAGGCTGGGAGCCGCACCCCAGAATCCCCTGGGACGGGACTTAACGGGGTCCTTCCTCTTTTCCCGGGGAGGGGGCGGGGGGCGGGGTCCCAGGCTGCATGGATCTGGAAGACCCCCTCTGCCCCCTCCCCTTCGCCCCAATGCCCCCTCTGGGGAAGGGAGAGGAGGCTCACCAGATCCCGGAAGAGAGCGGGCAGATCCCTTCCTCTCTAGGAAGGAAGGCGTAGCGGAGGGAGGGGCTTGGGCGCGGGAGGACCAGCCGGCTTCCCCTTCTTTTCCTGTCCGCTCTAGGAAGGCAGCTCCGCTCCTCTTAACCCTTGGCCTGCCGTGCCCCCCCTTCTCTCCCTCTCCAAAGCAGGAGGATTTGGGGGGCCCTCTTGGCTGGCGAGCTGAGCTGCTCCCTCCCTTGGAAACAGCAGCAGCTGGAAGGGGGAAACCCCAGCGGGGAATCGGGGGGGGGGGTTGGGGGGACCCCCTTCCTCCGCGGGTTCTTTTCTCTTCTCTCCCCCCCATCCTGCCTAGCAATTCCCTTCCTTCTGCCCCAGTCATAGGGCAAAGTCACAGGCACTTTTCCAGCTCAAGGAGGCAGACAGGGCGCGACGCTCCTCCACTTTAAAAGCACAGTTTGAAAAAGCCACAACTAGACAATACTAGGAGATCAGCACCTCAACAGGTTCAGGAGGCGCCTGAGGGCCCCAAAGAGGCGTCAGGAGGCAGCAAATACCAGAATGGATTGTGTGTGTGACCGAGAGCCGAGTCTGGCGGAAAGAAGGATCCCCAGCCAGTCAAGGGGCCGAGGGATCCCCTGGGTCTGGCGCGCAAAAGAAGGCGCCTGAGAGGAGAGAGGGAGGCTGAGGGAAAGTGAGCCAAAGTATTAGGCTGTGAAGGAACCTGGGCTGGTCAAAAGGATTGAACTGCCACACCTGTCATAACTAAGGCAAGGAGCGAGAGGGAAGTAACAGAAACGCATTTGAGCATTTTCCCACCTCGTCTAGAAACAGGAACATCTACTTGAAGGGTACAAACTGATCTTTAGCAACTGAAGTTTAAGAAAAGTTGTTCATATGCTACTGTGTTTAAGCCTGTGACATCCTTATATTTAAGTAATAAGCTAACTTCTACCTGAAAGTTGTTGTTGTTTAGTCGTGTCCGACTCTTCGTGACGCCATACCTGAAAGTATGCACCTCCTTACCCAACTGTTTCACCAACCTCTGTTTTGTAAATCAAACTTTTCTTATTCTGTCAGAGACTCCCTTAGTTGAAGTTTCCCCCACACAAGACCCCCACAAAAATTGCAGAAATTCATTTAATTGGCGTACCATGCGGCGGGTGTGCTAAATTTCACTGGGGGCACTTAGCAGAGTGAATCCGCTACAGTGTGCAACTTGCAGGGAACAGTATCTGATTCACACCCCTCTCCTTCTCTTCAACCTCCTGCATTATTTGGGTAACACTACTGGCCCATCTTTTAGGGATGTTGCAAGACTTTGTTTTTCTGAAGCACATTTAAACATTTCAGAATGCAAAGTTTTTCTCTTTGTGTTGTGCCACCACCCCCTTTGTTCTGGCAGTGCCCACACACTCCTGTGCCACATTCCCAAAGCATTCAGGGAGCACAGCTAGAAGGTGGAACTTTATTGGGCCTTTCTAGGCTTGCTATACATCAGGAAAATTCCTGACGTCTTAGTTTCCGGGTGTAAAATTGGTGTTGGGGTTTTTGCCAAATTGGCACAATGTCAGGGAAAAACCAGATGTATGGCAATGTGGTGGAAAAAGCAGTGGAAACAGCTCAAAAAGTTAAACATCACTATTGGGGGGGAGAGATTTCCACAAGAAAGTCAACAATTTGGGTTTCTTCAACAACTTTGCGGGTGTCAGGAATCCTACTTGACTGGCAACCCTAAAGGTAAAGGTACCCCTGCCCGTACGGGCAAGTCATGTCCGACTCTAGGGTTGTGCGCCCATCTCACTTAAGAGGAAGATATACTTCCGGGTCACGTGGCCAGTGTGACGAAGCTGCTCTGGCGAACCAGCGCAGCACACGGAAACGCCGTTTACCTTCCCGCTATAAAGCAGTACCTATTTATCTACTTGCACTTAGGGGTGCTTTCAAACTGCTACATGGGCAGGAGCTGGGACCGAATGGCGGGAGCTCACCCCATCGCGGGGATTCGAACTGCCGACCATGCGATTGGCAAGTCCTAGGCGCTGAGGTTTTACTCACAGCGCCAACCGCGTCCCTACCTTTCACCAAACACACTCTTATTCACACTGCCACCCCAAAGAACTCCTATCTGAAAACTTCACCCCTAATGTAGAAAGGAATTACAAATCTGGTGTAGTATACCCGTTTTATTGAAAAATGAAAAATAAATTCATGTTTGTGTACATAAGCATGTGGTTTCAAATGTTCCTGTTTCTTTTTTACTTAATTACAATGGTAACAATGTGCATCTTTATGCTGTTCCTCTACTCCTCTACTACTGATCTAACCAGCCCTCCTTCACAACTACCACCCCCTCTCTCTCTTCACTCCATCCTCCATCAGTCTATCCTGAAGAGGCCCAAAACCATCTTGGTTGCGAGTCCTGGAATACCACCTCCCTGCCTCGCAGGCATTTTCCCACCTAGATTGGGAGAGAAGGGCCCAGTGAGATGGATGGAAGGAGAGACTCCAGCTACAAAAGCTGGGCTGCTGAACAGACTCTTTGGCTTAGGATATTGGGGGGGGGGTTGTTGTAGGGTTTTGAATATTTATTTTAGATCTTGTTGTGATTTGTGTGGTTATTCTTCAATTCGGTTGTGTATTCTACTGTTTTATTGTTTACGACTGCTTTGCTTTTTATTTGATTTATTACATTTGTATGATGGCTTTCACCCAAAGGTCTCAAAGGTTGGGTGGCCATCTGTCATGAATTCTTTTGTTGAATATCCTTCATTGCAGGGGCTTGGAGAAGATGACTCTCACCATCCAATCCAATGCAACAATTCAATGATTCTTGGGGAATCTGATTCTCCCTGCTGTGAGTTCTTTGATGAGACGTGAGAAAGGACTCCTGACTAAAACACTCTCCACATTCCAAGCATTTATATGGTCTCTCCATTGTATGAATTATTTGATGGGAAATGAGATAGGAGTCCTGACTAAAAGTCCTTCCACATTCCAAGCATTTATGTGGGCTCACCCAGGTATGAGTTCTTTGATGGGAAGTGAGACTTCCTTTCTGAGTGAATCTCATTCCACACTCCAAGCACTGATAGGGTTTCTCCCCTGTGTGAGTTCTTTGGTGGAAAGTGAAAGAGTCACTCCGAGAGAAGCTCTTTCCACATTCCAAGCACTGGAATGGTTTCTCCCCTGTATGAATTATCTGATGGGCAGTGAGTTTGATGCTTTCCCTGAAGCTCTTTCCACATTCCAAGCACTGAAAAGGTTTTGTATGAATTCTTTGATGGGAGGTGAGATTATATTTCCAGTCAAAGCTTTTTCCACATTCCCAGCACTTATATGGTTTCTCCCTTGTATGGATTTTTTGATGGGAAGTGACATAGGCCTTTGTACTGAAGCTCTTCCCGCATTCCAAGCATTGATAAGGTTTCTCTCCTTTATGAATTCTTTGATGGGTAGTGAGATTTTGCTTCATGTTGAAGCTCTTTCCACATTCCAAGCACTGATAGGGTTTCTCCCCTGTATGAATTCTTTGATGGGCCGTGAGATGGAACCTCTGATGGAAGCTCTTCCCACATTCCAAGCACTGATATGTTTTCTTCCCAATGGGATTTCTTGGATGAGATGAGGAATGAGAGCTCTCTCCACACTCCTCATTTTGACGTGGGTTCTCCACTGTGTGGATTTTGTCACGGATTCGCTGGTTCTTAGTTTCTGATTCATCACCACCTGCAAGAAAGAGAGATATGGATTTGAGCATCAGGAGGAAGGAGAGTCCACAATTATTGAATAAAGTACATCACTGCTTCTATTGTAGGAAGCCCTATGGGGAATTAGATGTGAGGTCTTAGCAAAGGAATCACTGCCTTTCTGGACTGGCATTCACTGAGATATTGATGGCAACCTGACTCAAAAGGCCTGGCTGTTTTCTGGGACGATGGGTTTTTTTGGCCTTATCATGGAAACCGCACCATCTCCAAGGTCAGTAGTTTCTTTGGTCATCCAAAACTGACAAGCAGAAACAGAAAATCTGACAGTCCAGCTAACCACATTGAATCCCGAATTATTCCAACCAGCTCCAGTGACTGGCAATGCAGGAAGTTTCAAAGAATAGCAGAGATATTGGTTTCTCTCTTTTTTTGTTTTTATTTTCTTCTCTATGTTTATTTAGATTAGCTTGGTATTTATTCTATGTTGAATACTTTCAATTAAAAAATAAAACCTGACAGAAGCCATATCCGTTTCACTAACCACTCTGAAGTCTACATTTAAAAAGGTCTGGGCAGTTCACACCAGCCTGATCCTTGTTTAAAAAGGCATAAATGGAGTAAGAATATTCACAGGCAAAACAGTCAACAGTGCACCATTCAAGGTAAATTGTGTGGGTTTGAGAATCCCAGATGCTGTAGGTGGTGCGGTTCAGCTCCATCTAAGTCTAGGAGGTTCACCACATAGGTATATATACGGAATATCAAAACAAAGTTCCAACAGGGAACCTTACCGAGAAAGGCCATGATCCCACAATTCTCCTTTATAACTTCTGTATGCAGAGCTCTCTGGTCAGGATCCAGTAATGCCCACTGCTCACCCGTGAAACAAACAGCGACGTCTTCAGAGAACAGTGAACTGTTAAAAAGAGAGAGAGAGAGAGAGGTCCTCCTCTTAGCCAGAATAACGATTATCTGCTATGAATTGTTTTGTTGTTTCCTGCCTGTAAAGTACTGCACAGTTTTAATGGGATTCTTTTACCACACTGTTTAAGTATGGATGCTGCTTTTACCGTCTTAATGGAATTATTTTTGTGTGTTTCATTGTGTGCATTAGGCCAACGTAGAGGGGGTGCGAAAGCCCCACTGTGCAATAGATGGGGCTGGTTAGGTGAATCACAGTTACTGTTTTTTATGGTTGGCAAACTGATGAGAAATGTATTTTAGTATTTCACAATAAGTAGACAAATAAAACTGCAATGATCACTAAATAATGGTAACAACATTCAGAAGAAGAATTAAGGTGAGGTGGATGTTCCTTAATCTCAGTACATAAATCTTCTTCAATAACATTGTCAGTCTTTGTTAAGGGCTGTTTTGACAGAAGCCAAGAGGAAGAGGTGAGAGATTCCTTCAGAGGACCCCTGGCTGCCCCACCCCCTCCGCCTCTTTCCCCACAAGGCTGCTTTCCCCTACCTGATCTGGTTCCACAGTCACTGCTTCCTCTCCGCCACCAAGAAAAGATGGATGAAGAGGTCTTGCTGGCAATCTCCTGTCACCTGCAAGAGACAAAGGTAAGTGGGAAGCCAGGAGTGCATGACGCTTCTCTCAAGACGTGATTCATTGCCTTTCTAACTAAAGGTGGACCTTAGAGAAAGTACAGGTGTCACTCAGGAATTTCCAGAGGGACAAATGTAAGGTTCTTCACTTAGGCAGGAAGAACCAGCTACACAAGTATAAGATGGAGAACATAGGGGTTTTCATAGACCAAAAGCTGAACATGAGTCAACAGTCTGATTCAGCAGCAAAAAAGGCTAATGCAGTTCTAAGCTGCACCCACAGAAGTCTAGTTTTCAGATAAAGGGAAGTTACAGCGCCACTCTATTCTGCCTTGGGCAGACCCCACCTGGAGCTCCATGTCTGGTTCTGGACACTGCAATTCAAGAAGTATATTGGCAAGCTGAAAGGTGTGCAGAGGAGGTCAACTAGGATGATCAAAGGTCTGGAAGCCATGCCTTATGGGGAATGGTTGAAGGAGATGGGGAAAGAGGAACCTGAGAGGAGGGGAATTGACTCAATGTATCCAAGGAGCTTCTGTCTAAACATCTGAGGGTAAGAGGTGTTTGACAGTGGAACAGGTGCCCTTGTAAGGTGGTGGACTCTCCTTCCATGGATAGTTTTTAAGTGTCATGGATGCTTTGACATTCTTGCATTGCAGGGGGTTGGACTAGATGACCATCAGGGTCCCTTCCAACTCTACAATTCTAAGATTCTACTGAAGTCTCATTTGCTGAGTGCATGGAGCTGCCTTGGAAACTGGAGCCAAATGCAGTAGCCAAATTATAAACTAATTACTGGCTGAGGTCCCACTCTGTATTTATGACATTTCTATCCCCTCTTTTTCTCCAAGGACATCCAGGTGGCATTTTATTGGAGATGCCTGCACTGCACAGGGTGGGACTAGAGGACTGTCCTGGGGTCTCTTGAGCTTGTTGATCAGGAGGTTAGGAGTTCAAATTTGCAAGCCGGGGGGAGCTCCCGCCAACCTAGCAGGGTTGAAAGCGAGTAGATAAATAGGTGCTGCTGTGACTCATCCCGGTGTCCCGCTGCGCCCGAAGCGGGCTAGTCCTGCTGCTCACCTGACCAAGGCCGGCTCCCCCAAATCAGGATGGGAGCCGCACCCCAGAATCCCCTGGGACGGGACTTCGCTGGGTCCTTCCCCTTTTCCCGGGGAGGGGGCGGGGGGCGGGGTCCCAGGCTGCATGGATCTGGAAGACCCCCGATGCACCCTCTGGCGAAGGGAGAGGAGGCTCACCAGATCCCGGAAGAGAGCGGGCAGATCCCTTCCTCTCGAGCAAGGCAGGCGCTGCGGAGGGAGGGGCTTGGGCTTGGGAGGACCAGCCGGCTTCACCTTCTTTTCCTGTCCGCTCTAGGAAGGCAGCTCCGCTCCTCTTAACCCTTGGCCTGCCGTGCACCCCTTCTCTCCCTCTCCAAAGCAGGAGGGTTTGGAGGCTCCTCTTGGCTGGCGAGCTGAGCTGCTCCCTCCCTTGGAAACAGCAGCAGCTGGAAGGGGGAAACCCCAGCGGGGAATCGGGGGGTTGGCTGCCCCTTCCTTCTGCCCCAGCAATGAGGGCCAAGTCCCAGACTGAGCAGCCCCACTTTCAAGGCAACAGTTTTGTGTGTGTGTGTGTGTGTGTATAGAGACGCCACCAGGGGGCTGGAACTTCTCTCTGATTGGCTCCCCAGAGAGGCGGGGGCGGAGCCAGCCCTTTGGGCGGGAAGAGGAGAGGCGCCTTTTCGGAGGGAGTTTTGAGGCTGGAGCTGAGGCGGGAGGAAGGAATAATAATAATAATAATAATAATAATAATAATAATAATAATAATAAGAAGAAGAAGAAGAAGAAGAAGAAGAAGAAGAAGAAGAAGAATATGATGATGATGATGATGACGACGACGACTGAGAGGCTGTGTCTGAGGGAGCAGTGGAGAAGCGGCTCTGGTCTGGGTGGAAGATCCTCCCTGAGGAGAATCTCGGGGGCCAGAAGAAGGAGCCTGGCAGCTGAGGGAGGAAGAGGGGCTGGAGGGGAAGAGGGGGGAAAGCCAGGCTGAGTCTCTGGGGGTCTGAGAGGAAGAAGGGGGCCGAGGGATCCCCTGGGTCTGTGCGCCTCAGGAGGGGCCTTGCTGAGAGGAGAGAGGGAGGCTGAGGGAAAGTATTAGGCAGTGAAGGAACCTGGGCCATGCAGAGGCAGAGCTCGCTGCTCTGGCACCTGGAGCAGCACACAAGCTGTGCACCTGGGGGCAGGGATGGCCACCCACAGGGGCGCTACCTGCGGCAAGTGTCCAGGGGGGCTATGTCACCCCCCAGGGATGACACTCGGGGCAGCCCACCCCCACCGCACCCCCCTTCCTCTAAGAGTGGGGCTTTTTCAAAAGTATTTAACTGCAACACCTGTCATAACTAGGAGAAAGACAGTGAAGCCACAGTAGCATTATTGGGGTAATGCTACTGGTTCACCTCACAGGTACCGTATTTTTCGCCCCATAGGGCACACCGGCCCATAGGGCGCACCTAGTTTTTTTGGGGGGGGAAATAAAGAAAAAACATTATTTCACCCCCAGGCGCGGGGCTGGGGTGGGGGAAGCCCGATCTTCCCCCAACCCCAGCCCCTAGAACAGGCTGCTATCCACAAGGCTTGCAGAGAGCTGCGCGAAGCCTGGGGGGCACTGAGCTCAGCACCCCCAGGCTTCGGGGTGCAGGCAGCTCCCCACAAGCCGTGGTAGAGCTTCCTCCCACGGCTTGCGGATAGCTTCCTGAAGCCTGCATTTGCCCCATAGGTCGCACACACATTTCCCCTTCATTTTTGTAGGGGGGAAAGTGCATCCTATAGGGCGAAAAATACGGTATGTTGTAAGAGTTTCTTTTTATGAAGCATTTTGAACACTTCAGAATGTACCAGGTAGAGGCTGAGTTTATCTCCCCATGTTGTGCCTCTGCCAGTGCCCACACCCTCCTGCGCCACCTTCCCACTGTATTCAAGGGGCCCAGCTGTGAGCTCAGTCTTTACTGGGTCTTTCACCAATAACCCCCTTTCTTCCCACTGCCACCCCGATGACTCTTATCTGAACACTCACAACCAGCATACCAAGGAATGATGCGTCTGGAGTATAACTGATTTATTAAATAATCAAAAAGAAGTTCAAGGTAACTTTGTGTACATAAGCATGTGCTTTCAGATGTTCCTGTTCCTTTTTTTTTTACTTTATTAAAACTGAAACAAGGGGCATTATTATGCTGTTCCTATTCTACTGCTCTAACCAACCCTGCTCCTACCCCCTCACTCCCCACTCCAACTGTCTCTACTGAAAAGGCCAGATACCATCTTGGCCGTGAGTCCTGGAAGACCTGCTCCCTGCCTAGTAGGCCTTTTCACAAGCGGCCTGGAAGAGTAGGCCCTAGAGTGACTGGTGGACGGACTGACTCCAGCTACGAAAGCTGAAGCTGCTGAATAAACCCTTGGACTTAGGAGGTATGGTCGGGCGTTCTGAGCTTGGTATTTGTATCTTTATTTTACATCTTCTTGTGATTTATGTGGCTATTCTTCAGTTTGGTTGTGTATTTTTTATGAATTATTTCTAACGACTTTAATTTTATCTATTTATTTGTCTGTTTGTAGAATATTATACCACCCTTCATTCAAAGTTCTCAGGGCGATTCATGGTGTAAAAATACAATATAAAAATAAAAAATGCATGCACACTTTCTGAGAGTTTCATTATAGAGCTAGTGTGATATAGTGGTTAGAGTGCTGGACTATGACCTGGCAGACCTGGGTTCAAATCCCCACTAAGCCATGAAGCTCGCTGTGTGAACTTGGAGGCCAGGAACTGCTTCACAGCCAAACTTACCTCACAGGATTATATAGTCAGCATTAAATGAGATAGGGAAGAACCCTGTAACACCACCTTCAAGGATAGGGTGTTATAGGAATGCAATTAATGAATTTCAATATGTCAGGATGTGCATTTAGGCAGGCACAACCAGCTGCACAAATATAAGATGAGGGACAACTAGCTAGCCAGTAGTACATCTAAAAAGCATCCAGGGCTCTTATGTCAACAGAGTGAAGCACCAAGAAAGAAAGGCTAATGCTATTCTAAGCTGCATCAAGACAGGAGAAGAGAATCCTAGCACTGTAGAGTTGGAAGGAGCACTGAGGGTCCTTTAGTCAAACCCCTTGAAATGCAGGAAAGATATCTTGCCAACATGGCGGGAAAGGAGGTTTCAGCTTCCTCTCAGTAACGCAGTTTATGCACTTCACTACGGATGAGGCATTTTGGGTTACCTCCATCCCTTTTGCAAGCTGCTTCCTTTGTATCTCCACAATGGCTTTGATGGGACCAAACCTTTTGTGCCAGATTCTGAATGAGCTTCATCCCTGAGGAGCTGGAATGGGTGCAGAGGAGGGAGACCAAGGTGATCAAGGGTCTGGAGACAAAGCCTAATGAGGAACAGTTGAGGGAGATGGGGATGTTTATCATGGAGAAGAGAAGACTGAGAAGGAGATGTGAAAGCCGTCTTCCAATATCTAAAGAGCTGGGCCATGGAAGAGGGAGCAAGCTTGCTTTCTCCTACTCCGGTGGAAGGACCCAAACCAAGCAAACTTGCTTTTTCGTGGGAAGGATCCACACCAATGCGTTCAAGATACAAGTAAGGAGAGTCTGATTAAACATCAGGCAGAATTTTTTGACAGTAAGAAGTGTTTGACTTTGGAACAAACTAGTTCACGTGGTGGACTCTTCTTGAATTGAAGGTTTTCAAGCAAAGGTTGGATGGCCATCTGTCATGACTGCTTTTGTTGAATATCCTGCATTGCAGGGGGTTGGAGAAGACGACCCTCACCATCCAATCCAATGCAACAGCTCAAAGATTCTGGGAGACTGTGATTCTCCCCACTATGAGTTCTTTTATGGGAGGTGAGATAGGACTCCTGACTAAAACTCTTTCCACATTCCAAGCATTTATATGGTCTTGCTCCTGTATGAATAATTTGATGGGAAATGAGATAGGAGTCCTGACTGAAACTTCTTCCACATTCCAAGCACTTATATGGGCTCTCCCAGGTATGAGTTCTTTCATGGGAAGTGAGATTGCCACTATGAGTGAATCTCCTCCCACATTCCCTGCACTGAAATGGTTTCTCCCCTGTATGAATTATTTGATGGGAAGTTAGACCTCCCTTCTGTTTAAAGCTCTTCCCACACTCCAAGCACTGATAGGGTTTCTCCTCTGTATGAATTCTTTCATGGGAAGTGAGCTTGGCGCTTTCCCTGAAGCTCTGCCCACATTCTAAGCACTGATAAGGTTTTTCTCTTCTATGAATTCTTTGATGGGAAGTGAGATTATATTTCCAGTTGAAGCTCTGCCCACATTCCAAACACTGATAAGGTTTTTCTCTTGTATGAATTCTTTGATGGGAAGTCAGAGTGGCACTTTGACTAAAGCTCTTTCCACATTCCAGGCACTGAAAAGGTTTCTCCCCTGTGTGAATTCTTTGGTGGACCATGAGTTGTTCCCCCCGAATAAACCTCTTCCCACATTCCATGCACTGATAAGGTTTCTCCCCTGTGTGAATTCTTTGATGGGAACTGAGGCTGCACCTGTAACTAAAGCTCTTCCCACATTCCAAGCACTTATACGGTTTCTCCCCTGTATGAATTCTTTCATGGATAGTGAGGTGACCCCTCTGATTGAAGCTCTTCCCACAGTCCAAGCACTGGTAGGGTTTCTTCCCAGTGGGAGTCCTTTTTTGGGAACCTGAATGGGGGCTTTGACTAAAGCTCTTTCCACATTCCAGATATTTACTTGGTTTCTCCTCTGTGGGAATTTCATCATGGTCTCCCTTGTTCTTCATTTCTATTTCATCACCATCTGCAGCAAAGAGAGAAATGGATTAGAGCCTCAGCAAGAAATGGAGCCCCCAATTCCTTAAAGTGTTTTCTTTTTTGTATTTTTTCCACGCCCTAAATTAAGTTTTTTCTAATAACATGGTTGGTGAAGCTTTTTCGTCTTCCCACTTTGCCATACCAGATTCAAGCATGCCAGCTGTGTTGGACATCATGACCCTCCAAGTCTAGGAGCTGTGTGTTTTCCAGCAGTATCCAGTCTTTTATCCAACACAGGCAGGCAGCTTCAAAATACAATTCCAAATATGGGAGTGCAGACCCTCCTCTGTCTTTTATATCAATGAGAATCTTATGTTTTATCCTAGGTTTATTGCCCCTCTGAATAAACTTAAACAGGTCTTTTTTGTCAATCTTTTAGGCATCGTGTGTCATTAAGTATTGGGATTGTTTGGAATAAAAATAGAATTTTTGGGAGAATATTCATTTTTATTGCCACAATTCTCCCCATTGCATTCTGTCCCGTGTATCTAAATCTTTTTTAAAAATTTCCCCAAGTTTTTGTTGGAGATTCATTTCCCGTGTCTGCAGTCATGGGATTGTTGTCTATCACATGACGGTGTATGTTTTGCATTCCACAATGTGGGAAGTGACGGAGACAGGATATTTGTGCTACTGTGTTCCGTGAAGTGGGACTATTGTCCTTTGTTTTCTCTCTCTGCTGTGTGATGAGAAAGAGGATGGAGCTAAGTCAGAATGCTCCGAGTGTATTATATGTCAATAAAGTAGATTGGGCAAAACGCTGTGCTACTGGTTCTGTTACGCAAACTGCGAATACTCTGCGGATCCCTAAGTGTGCTGATGCCTTTTGGCACTAGTTGCTGTGATGTTCGGGCCGAAGAAAGCTTTTGAAGCTCCCGAGTGATCGACCAGGAGGGAGAGAACATGCCAGTCAGGCATGTGTCTCTGCCAGAGTCCTACACAAGAGTAGGACGCTCCTAACAGTTTTCACATAGTTATCATTATAGACATTATGATCTTTTGTCGATACCCACTGTCAGGGGTTTAGGAGCAGAGGCACGGGCAAGGGAGGAAACAGAGAGCGAAGGGGAGGAGGCAGAAGAAAAGATGAGTGATGACGACGACCCGAGATCTCCTAGTCTTTCCAGTGAATCAGAGGATTCACAGAAAGGAGCACCAGTGGCCAGGGCAAGGGGGGAGTCTAGGGGGGCACCCCAGGAAGATAGAGCCAGAGGGGACTCAGGGGGGAGCAGCTGGAAATCGGGACCAGCGTCACCGCCAGGAAGCAGGGAAGAGGAAGGGAGCCAGGGGGGAAGCGCTGGCAGCTCACCACAGGAGGGAGGGCATGAGTCAGGAGTGGCCACACCTCCATCGGGGAGCGAAGAAACGGTTAAGAGGAAAGTGGAAGGTTGGGCGCGCGCGCCAAGTTCAAATGCAGAGGAAGGCGGCGCAGTAAGCAGCCCCGAAAGGGAACCAGGTCCTAAAGCCCGGCGCAAGGAGGCAGGAGGGTCCGGGTCAGCGTCAGAAGAATCCCGGAAGGAAGAAGCCCCGGGGGGTAGAGGGACCCAGAGGAGGACAGTCAGGCGGAAAAGGTGGAGCAAGGCTAGGATATTAAGTTGGTGCACACGGGGCGGAGACTCAGACGGAGCTTCGCCGATCTAGCTACTAGACGTAGAGTTGCGCGCAGCAGCGTGAGAATGGAAACTGTAATTCAATAAAGACCTTTACTTAATGATCGCTGGCTAGCGTGATCCTCTGTGAGCTAGGATCTTCAAGCAGCTCTGACAGTAAGCTCCGTCTCACGATTGTGGGCATCTACAGCCTCGAGGAGGGGAGAGAAACAGGTGCCTACTAGCGAGCTCACGAACGGCAGACGACATGACGGCTGAGCAGCAGATAGAGGAACTCAGAAAAGCAGTGGCACAACTGAATGCCGAGGCTCTCGCATCCAGGAAGAGAGAGGAGGAGGCAGCTGCCGCCTGCAGGGATCTCCAGGTCAGGTTAGACGTGCTGACAAAGCAGACACCCAGGCAGGAGGGAATTGGGTTGGCGAGACGGACAGGCGGGCTGGTCTCTCACTTCGATGGGAACCTGCAACAGTATCCCAACTTTAGAGCCGACGTACTGTGCGCACTGCAACTGCTGCATAAAGACTTTAGAGATGAGCAAGAGAGAGTGGGATTCATTATGTCCCATTTGCATGGGGATGCTAGAGCATGGCTACGCAATTTATGGAGAGATAAGGATCCGGCGCTCCAGAATGCAGATGCCTTTATTAAAGCGATGGATGGGTGTTTTTTATCAAGTATCGACGTGGATCTTGCACGGAAGGAGGTGCATGGGCTGAGACAAGGGAGGGCCAGCGTCAGGCAGTATCATGCCCGCTTTTTCGCCTTGGTCAGTGCCCTGGAATGGGACAGAGATTCGGCTCCTGTAAGAGACCTCTTTTGGGAGGGGCTGCATAACTCGATTAAAGATGAGATCGCGAGGGGGGAGAGACCCCGAACTACCCAGGAGGTCGTTCAGAGGGCACTGGCAGTGGGGGTGAGGCTGGAAGAACGTCCGTGGAGCAGGGACGAAGGGCGTGGAGGGCGCGAACCAGCCAGGGGCCCCTCCTTCCTTCCCAGAGAAGCAGCGCGGGCGCAATCCACGCCTCCGCCAGGAGGAGGAGCCGAACCTATGGAGGTTGGAGGTGCAAGGGCTCAGTCAGCAACCAGAGCCCTAGCACCGGCAGCAGTGAAAGCGAAGCCTCCTAGAGGGAACAGGAAGTGTTACGTCTGTGAGGAGCCAGGGCATATGGCAAAAGAGTGTCCCCAGAGGCTCCACAAGCTTACTGCAGCCTCGGCAATGGTGACTGCAGCAACGCAGCAAGGGGGACCACAGCAGGGAAACGACGCAGTCTGGCTGGAGGAAGAGGCCCTGGGGCCCAGCCAGACGTGTTAGTGACGCAGTCCCCAGAGGTTTTACAGCCCGTGAACCCCCTCCCGCCCAAACCAGTGGTGAGGCTCACCGCATCTCTCCAGCTGCCCAATGGAATCACCACTGACGTGCCCATCACAGTTGACTCGGGCAGCAACGCGGACTTTATAGGGCAGGACTTTGTCGACAAGCACGCTATACAGTTGCTGCCGGCCACACTGCCCCTGCAGGTTGTCACGGTGGATGGCAGGGAGTTGCTAGGGGGGCAAGTGGTGAAGCAGACGCCGCCCATGGCGATGCGACTTGGAAATCACAAAGAAATCATCAGCTTCAATGTCACTCAACTATCGGATACGCCCATTGTATTGGGAATGAGTTGGCTAGACAAGCACAGCCCAACGCTGGCTTGGTACCAGAGGCAGCTGATCTTCGGCTCTTCCTTTTGTGCTGAACACTGCATCGTGCCCCGGCAGGAAGGAGAGGAAGAGGAGTCACAGCTGCTGCTAGGCACGCTGCAAGCGATTCCCCACAAGTACGCAGAATTTTTGGAAGTTTTCTGCGAGAAGGAGGCAGACAGGCTACCCCCTCACAGACCATATGACTGCAAGATTGACCTGCTGCCGGGGGTGGCGCTGCCTAAGGGGAAACTGTATTCCATGTCAGAGGACGAGCTGCAGGAACTCAAACAGTTCATAGATCATAATTTGGAGCGCGGTTTCATCCGAGAGTCCAAGGCAGCGGGGGGCAGTCCAGTATTCTTTGTTAAAAAGCGAGACACGCCCCAAAAAAGACTGGTCGTGGACTATCGCATTTTAAACAATGGGACCAAGCCGTCGGACTTCCCCATGCCCCGAATCGACGACCTCCTGGCGAAGGTGCGGAAGGGGAAAGTGTTCACCAAGTTAGACCTGCGAGGGGCGTACAACCTCATTCGTATGCGGGAGGGAGATGAGTGGAAGACGGCCATGTTCACGCCACTGGGTACCTACGAATACAGAGTTATGCCCTTTGGATTGCAAAATGGCTCCCACGTTTTTCAAGCTTTCATGCATCACGTGTTGGCGGGACTTCTCTACAAGACGTGCGTCTGTTTCTTAGATGACATCCTGATCTTTTCGGAATCGCAGCAGGAGCATGACAGACACGTCAAGGAAGTGCTGACCAGACTAAAGCAACATAGGCTCTACGCCAAGCTGGAGAAGTGCCAATTTGACGTGACGGAGGTGGATTTTCTGGGCTACAAGTTGTCTGACAAGGGGCTCGCCATGGACAGCGCCAAGGTTCGCGCGGTATTGGATTGGAAGAGTCCACGCAACCGGAAGGAGGTCCAGAGGTTTGTCGGCTTTGCGAACTTCTATCGCAAGTTTATCAAGGGCTTCGCTATGCAGACAGCGGCCATCACAGACACGCTTAGCTCCAAGAAAAAGAAGTTCGTTTGGACAGAGGAGGCGGAGCAGTCCTTTCAGGCACTCAAGCGTCTCTTCGCGTCGGAAGAGCAGCTGCTTCACGTCAACCCCAGCAGGCCGATGAGGGTGGAGACAGACGCCTCGGACAGAGCCGTGGGGGCGGTCCTGCTGCAAAAGGACCAGCAGGGGGTGTGGCGACCGGCAGCGTTTTACTCCAGGAAGCTCAGCAAGTCCGAGCAGAACTACACCATCTGGGACAGGGAGTTGCTGGCCATTCATGCAGCGTTCAAAGCGTGGAGGCACTTCCTGATCGGCGCCAAGCACACGGTGCAGGTTTGCACGGACCACAAGAATCTGGAGCACTGGCGCACGGCACAGTTCCTAAACCAGAGGCAGATACGTTGGGCTGAGTTTTTTGCGAACTTCGACTTCCGCATAGAGTATGTCCCGGGGGACACTAACATCATGGCGGACGCCCTCTCCCGTAAGCCACAGTATCTGGAGGACGCAACGCCAGCGGCCGCCATGCACATCTTCGCACCAACAGTATGGGCGTGCGCCGCGGCCACCGTGGACCTGGAGGCGGTGCGACGAGCGTTGCAGGATGACTCCTTCGCGCAAGCAAAGATGGCAGAGGTGCAAAGGGGCACGGCTGCGGCCGACGGTTTCCAGCTACGAGATGGATTGCTCATCCGTAAAGGGGCCATCTACGTGCCGGGAGACGACCTTCGCGCCAAGGTGCTGCAGCAGCTGCACGACGCGCCCACGGCCGGGCACTTTGGCAAGGAGAAGACGGTGGAATTAGTAGCCAGGGATTTCTGGTGGCCTGGAATGAGAGGGGAGGTCGCAGACTACGTGGCGAGGTGTGACACCTGCCAGAGGGCCAAGCCAGTGCACAGACCACCGGCCGGACTGTTGGAACCGCTGCAAACTCCGGTCGAACCTTGGGAAAGGGTGGCCCTGGACTTTGTCACGGATCTGCCCAGCTCGAGGGGCAAGACGGCAGTGCTGGTGGTGGTGGACCTGTTTTCCAAGATGGCGCATTTCATTCCGTGTGCTAAGGTGGCCACGGCGGAGCAAACCGCCAAACTGTTCATAGACCACGTGTTCAAGGTTCACGGTCTGCCACGGTCTATTCTGTCCGACCGGGGGCGGCAGTTCATCTCGAATTTCTGGCAGAAGCTGATGGGCTTCCTGAACGTCAAGATCAACCTGGCGTCGGCGAGACACCCGCAGACCAACGGGCAAGCGGAGCGGGTCAATGCCATCATGCAGCAGTACCTGAGATGTTATGCAAATCAACAGCCTGCGACGTGGGTGGATTACCTGCCGCTTGCCGAGTTCGCCTACAACACCACGAAGCACGTGTCCACGGGGGTCACGCCGTTCTTCGCCAACAACGGGAGGCACCCCAGAACCTTCCCGGGACTGGAAAGAATGGGGGAGGGGGAGCCGCAGAAAGCAGATGCGTTCGCGTCGGAGCTGCAGGAAGTCCACGATCAGCTGAGGCGCCACCTGGAGCTGGCCAAGCACGCATACAAGGTACAAGCGGACAAGCACAGAAGGGTTGGCGAAGAGCTCCACGTGGGAGACTGGGTTTGGTTAGCAGCCCACGCAGTGCCAGCCAGGTCGTTGGCCAAGAAGAAACTAGGGCATAAACAACTGGGGCCCTACCAAGTCGAAGAGCAGGTCAACCCGGTAGCTTTCAGACTGGCACTTCCGGAGGGTTCCAGAATGCATCCGGTATTCCACAGATCGGTGCTCACTCCCTACAAGGCACCGCACAGGTTCCAGGAACCCGGAACGGCGCCGAGTCCGGTCAGAGACAGAACAGGGCACGCGGGAGTGGCACAGAAGGAGCGCATCAACGAAGTCACGGAGATTTTGGACTCCAGATGGGGGGAAGAGGGGGTAGAATACTTTCTCGCCAAGGAGGGCACCCCGGCCAGTGCGAACAGCTGGGTGCCGGGCTACGCCTTGGACGAACCTCTCCTCAAAGACGAGTTTCATGCCCTCTTCCCCCATAGACCTATGCCAGCAGACTTTTTCGACGACTGGCTTTTCACGCCCACGCTTTCGGCCAGCACTTTCCGGGGCTTCGACTCGGACGAGGACCCGACACAAGACGTCCGTTCCCCGGAGGGGTCACCCTCGGGATCTGCATCAGAACCCTCGTATTGGTGGGACGATAGACCAGAGGAGCAGTTCCGCAGACGGTGGCTGGAAGGCCCAGGACGAGCAACACCGCCAGGAGGAAGTGAGGGAGAGACGGACATGGACGTTTTCGGGGACGACCCTGGTTTCGAGCACGGCGGCACAGAGATGGAAGCGGAGGTGACTGTTGTCGACGAGAGCAGGGAGGAAGACCCGCGAGACTTCAGATGGAGGCCCGCCACGGGAAGCGACCGATATCCGACGTTCGTCCCTTTGCAACAGCAGCCCCCAGCTCCAGCACCGGAAGGAGGGGAGGGGGGAATGGGGGGCTTCGGGGGGGGGATGGATGTCAGGGGTTTAGGAGCAGAGGCACGGGCAAGGGAGGAAACAGAGAGCGAAGGGGAGGAGGCAGAAGAAAAGATGAGTGATGACGACGACCCGAGATCTCCTAGTCTTTCCAGTGAATCAGAGGATTCACAGAAAGGAGCACCAGTGGCCAGGGCAAGGGGGGAGTCTAGGGGGGCACCCCAGGAAGATAGAGCCAGAGGGGACTCAGGGGGGAGCAGCTGGAAATCGGGACCAGCGTCACCGCCAGGAAGCAGGGAAGAGGAAGGGAGCCAGGGGGGAAGCGCTGGCAGCTCACCACAGGAGGGAGGGCATGAGTCAGGAGTGGCCACACCTCCATCGGGGAGCGAAGAAACGGTTAAGCGGAAAGTGGAAGGTTGGGTGCGCGCGCCAAGTTCAAATGCAGAGGAAGGCGGCGCAGTAAGCAGCCCCGAAAGGGAACCAGGTCCTAAAGCCCGGCGCAAGGAGGCAGGAGGGTCCGGGTCAGCGTCAGAAGAATCCCGGAAGGAAGAAGCCCCGGGGGGTAGAGGGACCCAGAGGAGGACAGTCAGGAGGAAAAGGTGGAGCAAGGCTAGGATATTAAGTTGGTGCACACGGGGCGGAGACTCAGACGGAGCTTCGCCGATCTAGCTACTAGACGTAGAGTTGCGCGCAGCAGCGTGAGAATGGAAACTGTAATTCAATAAAGACCTTTACTTAATGATCGCTGGCTAGCGTGATCCTCTGTGAGCTAGGATCTTCAAGCAGCTCTGACACCCACATTCCTAAACACTTCTCTTTTTTCTCTATTTCCCAGCCAATAATTTCCCCTAAATTCATTTTAGCTTGGTTATCCATGTTTTTAAGTAACATTTTGGTTTTATCTTTATTTATTTTAAAACCCGCCAATTTTCCAAATTTAATTATCTCCTTTAATAACTCTAATATACCTTCTAGAGGTTCTTCCAGGGTTAAGACAATATCATCTTTTGTTTTATAATTTTGTTTGCCGACTTTTATTCCCCTATTTTTGTCATTATTCCTAATATTTACAGCAAAATTTCTAAGGTAAGGATAAATAATAACAGAGAGAGTGGGCACCACTGGTTTTTTCCTTTCCTAATGTTACATTTCGCTGAGACAACATTGTTTATTATAATCTTTGTCCATTGTTCCTCATATAAAGCGTTAATGCCTCTTAAGAAGGCATTACCTGGTTCCATCTTTTCCTTCTCCGTTTTTATAATACTTAACTTTTTCCTCTTTTTCAATTCTGTTGTTTTCTTCTCTATATTTACATTAGCTTGGTTTTTGTTGCATTGTATGTTGAAAACTTTCAATAATAATAATAATAATAAAAAGGACTGAAGCTACATCCACTTCCATAACCACTCTGAAGCCTGCTTTAAAAAAAGGCCTGGGCAGTTCACACCAGCCTGATCCTTGTTTAAAAAGGCATAAGTGGTGGAAGAATATTGGCAGGCAAAACATTCAGTAGCCTCCATTCAAGGTAAATTGTGTGGATGCAAGAATCCCAGATGCTGTAGGTGGCGCTGTTCAGCTCCATCAAAATCTGGGAGGTTCACCACATATATGTATGGAATTTCAGAATAGATATTGCTTCATCAGGCAGCCTTACCCAGAGAGGCCATGATCCCACAATTCTCGACGATAGCTTCCCTTTGCAGAGCTCTCTAGTCAGGATCCAGCAACGCCCACTGCTCACGCCGGAAACGAACAGCTATGTCTTCAAAGGACAGTGAACTCTTAAAAAAGAGAGAGAGAAAGGTCTTCCTCTTAGCCAGTATGAAGATTATCCTCTATGAATTGTGGGGGTTTTTCGTTTCCTGCCTGTTAAGTACCGCACTGTTTTAATGGGATTGTTTTGCCGCACATTTTAAGTATGGACGCTTCTTTTAACATCTTAATGGAATTATTTTATTGTTTGTTTTGTTGTGTGCATTGTTCTCCCAATGCCCCAAGGTGAACTTCAAGGAGCACATGGGGAAACAGATGGGGCTGGTTAGGCGAATCCTGGTTCGGCCTGGACGCGCACCAGTGGGACATGGGGCTTGCTCATCTGGGGAGGGAGAAGACCCAAAGAAGCCCTCCTGCCCCCCAGCTGAGCCTCACCAGTCCCCCTTGCCTGTCTTAAGGCAGTGGGTGAGAGTTCGCCCGCCTGCCTCACCCATTGCTGCTTTGAAATGGGCTCCTTTCCAATATTGTGATATATCGCCCTAGTGTGGTGTTTAGCTGGCGATACCTGAGATGTTGAAAAGCAGTTATTGCCCAGCCTTAGTCCTGGTTACTGTGGGGTTTTTTAATGGTTGGTAAACTGTTGAGAAGCGTATTTTAGGATTTCACAATAAATAGACAAATAAGGCTGCAACGATTGATAAATAACGGTAACAACATTCAGAAGGAGAATTAAGGTGAGGTGGAGGGTTCTTATTCTTAGCACGTAAACCTTCTTCAATAACATTGTCAGTCTTTGTTAAGGGCTGTTTTGACAGAAGCCAAGAGGAAGAGGCGAGAAATTCCTGGGACTCCAGAGGACCCCTGCCTGCCCCACCCCTCCACCTCTTCCCCCACAAGGCCGCCTTCCCCTACCTGAGCTGGTTCCACAGTCGCTGCTCCGCCACCAAGAAAAGATGGATGAGAAGGTCTTGCCAGCAACCTTATATCACCTGCAAGAGAGAAAGGTAAGTGGAGTGCATGACGCTTCTCTCAAGACGTGATTCATTGCCTTTCTAACTATTGATGGACCTTAGAGAAAGTACAGGTGTCACTCAGGAATTTCCAGAGGGACAAATGTAAGGCTCTTCACTTAGGAAGGGAGAACCAGCTACCCAAGTGTCAGATGGAGAGCCTAGGGGTGTTCGTAGGCTGCATCCCCAGAGGTCTAGAGTCCAGATCATGGGAATTGGCAGCACCACTCTCTTCTGCCCCTCCTGGAGTTGGGGGCACCACAATTGAGGAAGGATGTTGGCAAGCTGGGAGGTGGGCAGAGGAGGGCGGCCCGGGTGATCTGGCTGCCCCACCCCTCCGCCTCTTCCCCCACAAGGCTCCTGCCCCCAACCTGAGCTGCTTCTCCTCCCCCCCAAGACAAGATGGAGGAGGAACCTTCCCCCGCCCTGAAGGGTCCCACCTTTTACGGGGGCGGGGGTCCCACGCTGCATGGATCTGGAAGACCCCCAATGCACCCTCTGGGGAAGGGAGAGGAGGCTCACCAGATCCCCGAGGAGAGCGGGCAGATCCCTTCCTCTCGAGCAAGGCAGGCGCAGGTGAGGGAGGGGCTTGGGCTCTGGAGGACCGGCCTGCTTCCCCTTCTTTTCCTGTCTGCTCTAGGAATGCAGCTCCGCTCCTCTGCTCCTCTTAACCCTTGGCCTGCCGCCTTCTCTCCCTCTCCCAAGCAGGAGGGTTTGGGGGGCCCTCTTGGCTGGCGAGCTGAGCTGCTCCCTCCCTTGGAAACAGCAGCAGGAGGGGAGCTGGAAGGGGGAAACCCCAGCGGGGAATCGGGGGGGTGGGGTTGGGGGGACCCCCAGGGTCATCTAGTCGCACCTCCTCCTGCGATGCAGGAATCTCAGCTGCAGCATCCACGAGGGATGGCCATCTGTTTCAAGACCTGCAAGGAAGGAGAGTCCGCCAGCTTCCCAGGGAGTCCCAGTATTTCGTGGAATCTCCTTTTCTGTCCTTTTAATCCTTTGGTCCAGGGTGATGGATGTAGAGACGGACTCCAGCTACAAAAGCTGAGGCTGCTGAACAGAGACTTGGGTTTAGCAGGTTGGGGGTGGGGTTGAAGCTGTATGTTTTTGTATACAGTATTTGAGAGCTTCTCATGATTTATGTGGGTATTCTTCAGTCTGGTTGTGTATTCTAAAGTTTTATTTATTGCTTATGACTACTTTGCCATTTAATTTATTCCATTCGTATAATGACTTTCACCAGAAGATTTCAGTGCCTCATAGCATAAAAACACAAAATAAAAACACAAAATACATAATAAAAGCAAGAATCAATACAAAAGAATAACCACCTTCCCACAAAAACATTTGTAAAGACATACAGTAGTACCTTGGTTCTCAAACGCCTTGGTCTTCAAACAACTTGAAACCCACAAGAAAGGAAGTGTTCCGGTTTGTGAACATTTTTTGGAAGCCAAACATGCTCTGTTTCGAGCATTACGCTTCTGATTTGAGTGCCCCACTTCCATTTTGAGTTCCCCAGTTTCATTTTGAGTGTTATGCTGAGGTCTGTCTTTTTTTTGCAGCTCTTTTGTGTGTGTGTGACTGTGTGGAACCCAGTTCAGTTACTGATTGATTGTGTGGCTGCAGTACATGATTTATTGCTTTCATTTTATGGATCAATGGTCTCGCTAGTAGGAAAATTCATGTTAAATTGCTGTTTTGGGGTTGTTGTTTTTTAAGTCTGCAACAGATTAATCCACTTTGCATTACTTTCTATGGGAAAGCACATCTTGGTTTTGGAACGCTTTGGTTTGGGAACGGACTTCCAGAATGGATAAAGTTTGAGAACCAAGGTACCACTGTAGATGGTTACTCACCCTTTCTGCCCCCCTAGCTAACAGTACCTTAAATGCACTATTATATTATTGTTTTGATACATGTGTACACAACCTTAAAAACAAGGACCGGAATACTGCGCCTAAACGTGAAGCAGAAGCTCACAAAGGCACAATTTCTGAGAGTCTCATGACAGAGCTAGTGTGGTATAGTGGTTAGTGTCAGAGTATGACTTGGCAGACCTGGGTTCAAATTCCTACTCGGCCATGAGGCTCACCAGGTGTCCTTAGGGGTCAGGCACTGCTTCACATCCTGACCAACCTCACAGGGTTATTGTCAGGATTAAAAGAAGAGGGGGAGAACCTTGGGGAGATGGAGAAGGAGATGTGATAGACATCTTCCAACATCGAAAGTTCTGTGCCATGGAAGAGTGAGGAAACTTGCTTTTTTCTCTTCCGGTGGAAGGACACACCAATGCATTCAAGATACAAGTAAGGGAATCTGATGAAACATCAGGAAGAACTTTCTGACAGCAAGAACTGTTTGACTGTAGAACAAAGAAGTTCAGGTTGTGGTGGACTCTTCTTGAATTGAAGGATTTTAAGCAAAGGTTTGATGGCCATCTGTTATGAATTCTTTTGTTGAATATCCTTCATTGCAGGGGCTTGGAGAAGATGACTCACCATACAATTCAATGATTCTTGGGGATTCTGATTCTCCCTGCTGTGAGTTCTTTGATGGTAAGTGAGAAGTGACTCCTGACTAAAACTCTCTCCGCATTCCAAGCATTTATGTGGACTCTCTCCCAGGTATGAGTTCTTTGATGGGAAGTGAGACTTCCTTTCTGAGTGAATCTTTCCACAATGCAAGCACTGATAGGGTTTCTCCCTTGCATGGATTTTTTGATGGGACGTGACATAGGCCTTTGAACTGAAGCTCTTCCCACATTCCAAGCACTGATAAGGTTTCTCCCCTGTATGAATTATTTGATGGGTAGTGAGATGGGACCTCTGACTGAAGCGCTTTCCACATTCCAAACACTGATATGGTTTCTCCCTTGTATGAATTCTCTCATGGATAGTGAGATGGGACCTCTGATTGAAGCTCTTCCCACACTGCAAGCACTGGTAAGGTTTCTCCCTTGTATGAATTCTTTGATGGGAAGTGACATAGGCCTTCTTACTGAAGCTCTTCCCACATTCCAAGCACTGATAAGGTTTCTCTCCTTTATGACTCATTTGATGGGCAGTGAGATGGGCCCTCTGACGGAAGCTCTTCCCACATTCCAAGCACTGATGCTTTTTCTTCCCAGTGGGAATTCTTGGGTGGGATAAGGAATGAGAGCTCTCTCCATACTCCACATATTGATAGGGGTTCTCCACTGTGTGGATTTTGTCATGGACTCGCTGGTTCTTAATTTCTAATTTATCACCACCTGCAACAAAGAGAGAGATGGATTTTCAACATCTACAAGCAGCCACTGGGAGAGATCACCAGGGGGTTTGGGCTGGGTGTTCATCAGTATGCAGATGATACCCAGCTCTACCTCTCTTTCAAATCAGAACCAGTGAAGGTGGTGAAGGTCCTGTATGAGTGTCTGGAGGCTGTTGGAGGATGGATGGCGGCTAACTGATTGAGGTTGAATTCTGACAAGACAGAAGTACTGTTTTGGGGGGACAGGGAGGGTGTGGAGGACTCTCTGGTCCTGAATGGGCCAACTGTGCCCCTGAAGGACCAGGTGCACAGCCTGGGAGTCATTTTGGACTCTCAGCTTTCCATGGAGGTGCAGGTCAGTTCTGTTTCCAGGGCAGCTGTTTATCAGCTCCATCTGGCACACAGACTGAGACCCTACCTGCCCGCTGATATTCTCACCAAAGCGGTTCATGCTCTAGTTATCTCTCGCTTAGACTACTGCCATGCGCTCTATGTGGGGCTACCATTGAAGGTGACCCAGAAAGACAAACAGGTCAAATCTCTGATGATACATTCAGCAATGGATATATGGCAGCTTGGGAAAGATTGTGGAATGGAAAATTGAAATTTACAGCATGTTATGAGTTAAAAGAACACTATAGGAAAATGATGTATAGATGGCATTTGATTCTTAGTAACTTAGCTAAAATGTAGAAGACCAAATCAAATGCCTGCTGGGAATGTCAGGTGAAGGAAGGTACATTTTTCACATGTTGTGTTCCTGCAAGATAGTAAAGGTCTTCGGGGAAATGATTTATAATGAGTTGAAAAAAATGCTGAAGATAATCTTTGTTAAAAAACCGGAAGCTTCCCTTTCAGGTATAATGGGGGGAAAGGTACCCAAAGATGAGGGGGAAAACCTGTATATGTATGCTACCACAGCTGCCTGAATGGTATACGCCCAAAGACGGAAAGAAAAAGCAGTACCAACAAAAGACGACTGGCAAGTAAAAAAGGCTCCCTTTACCTTTTATAAGAATGAAGCCTCATTTCAAAAGGTTTGGGCAGTTCAGACCAGCCTGATCTCTGTTTAGGGTAAAGTGACGCCTGACAATTAAAATCTCTGTTTAGAAAGGCATAATTGGAGGAAGTACATTCCCAGACCAAACAGTCCTCCATTCAAGGTGACTTGTGGAGGTGTTGGAAGCCCAGCTGCTGAAGGCAGCGCTATTGAGCTCCATCAAAATAGAGATACAGGTATGGAATATCAGAACAGATCTCATGATCCAACTAGGAGCCTTACTGAGAGAGGCCAGGATACCACGATTCTCCTCTGTAACCTCCTTATGCAGAGCTCTCTGGGCAGGATCCAGCAACGACCACTCCTCCTCCGTGAAACAAACAGTGACATCTTCGAAGCACACTAGACCCTAAAAGGAAATAAAAAGGTCCATATTTGCAGTGTATTCCATGTTCAGGCAATGGTCATTCTTGCCATGGTTACCAGATGAGTTATAAATTCTTTGTTTCCGGACTGTACAGGTTAGGCAGAGCCAGTCCTGGGGTCACAGGTTCTGTCTGTCTTGTGATCAAAGAGATCTTTGCAAAAACCTTTCCCCAGAACTCATCTATTTCTGGACACACCCACCATATGTGTCGGCAGTGCTATTTTTCAGGAAAGGAGGTGTCAGAACTTAACAGGAACATCTCCTTTGTTATCTTATAAAGGTAAAAAAGGCAAATGACCCCTGGACGTTTAAGTCCAGGCAAAGGCGATTGTGGGGTTGTAGCACTCATCTCACTTTTCAGGCCGAGGGAGCTGGTGTTTGTCCCCAGACAGCTTTCCGGGACATGTGGCCAGCATGACTAAACCGCTTCTGGCGCAACGGAACATCGTGACGAGTGCCAGAGCGCGCTCTTATAATGGCAGAGGTGCCCACCTGAAAGGTTCCATAACTCAGTTCCAGCAAGCTCCCACTCAAAAAAGGGTGTCAGTATGTTATACTGGTACCCCCTCTCCAACACATGGGAAAACTTTTTGGGTTTATATAGGCTCGGCATCTAGGTGTGAAGTACCAACCGTGCCCAATTTTAAGGGCTCTTTCGCTGGTTGTTGCTGATCTAGGTTTATATGGCACTTTTGTCCATTTTTTCAATTATTTATTCTTCTTTTTTGCTCTGTAATTGCCCCTTTCATAAATTTTGCCCCGGTTTCTTATACAGTTGGTATTCTGGCTGTGCTTAATTTTTTATTCTTATTTCTGAAGGGGAGGATTTTGTACAAACAAGAGGAAAAGTATTTGATTTGTTTATTGGGGGTACAGCTTTCTCCTGCTTTGCTTTTAATACCAGTTATAATTGCTATATTTCTATTCTTGCTTAATCTCGTGGCTAAGAGCCTACATAGCCCTACAGATAGAGCTCCCTTAAGGAGCTAAATGGAGACACATCCATCACAACTTGGGTCCCGTTGTAAAACCAGGGCACAATCACGCTGCTTGAAGTGTTTGTTATTAGAGTCCCTCAAGGTCAGAGCAAGCATTTGGCCAATTGTGCATGATGAACTTTGAAATTTGAGGCCTCAAAAATTATTTCTGTGTCAACCTGTGGACGCTGAGATCCATCCCCCCCGCTGCCACAGCAGCACCTCTCCTTATTGGAGCGAGGGAGTCATGTTCTGTCTGGCCACCCAAGTTCACAGCTGGGCTCCCCTCACTTGTCCACTGACTTCAGCCCAGGGTTGGAGGGGATCCCATGCAAAACATCGGATAAGTCCGAGTTCTTTGATGCGTTATCCCTCGCATTGTTGTTGTTGTTCCCAAGGGTCCTGACTTGCCTCAGGTCCTTGGTTCCCTGCTGCCCTGCATTCAGAACAGACGCAGTCAGGCCTTTAAGCAGTGGATCAGCGCCACCGTATTAGATGGCTTGCTAACTGCTGAGAAGCCAGTTTTAGTGTCCAGTGGTAAATATAGAAATAAAACTGCAAGAACTGAGAAATAACATGAGTGTCATTCAGAAGGTTAGCCAAGGTGAGGTAACTGTTCCTTATTCTCGGCAGATAAAACATTATGGGATGGCATTTTCTGAAGAGCTGCTGTGACAGAAGCAATGAGGAGGGGAGAGACTTGTTCTGTCTCAGAAATGCCCTGTCCCTCCCCCCCTCAACCTCTTTCCCCCCAGGCTCCTTCCCCCGACCTGATCCGGTTCCTCAGCCGCTGCTTCCCCTCCACCAGGATGAAGAGATGGAGGAGGAGGTCTTGCCGGCATCCTTCTTTCACCTGCGAGAGACAAAGGGAAGTGGGGAGACAGGAGTGCAGGATGCTTCTCTCAGAGGTGCATTTGGGAGTTTGTCCTCATTTCATATTTTAGTTGTGTTAAAATATATCTCCTCTCCTTTGGATTCTTGGCCCCAAGTGTCATCCCCAAAACACTGAAAGAACCCACAGAGTAGTTTGAGAATTGCCAGAATGTGACCACACAGAGGAAAAACTCCTTCCTCCTTACCCAGTGGCCTCTCTCTGGTGTCCAACAAAGTCCTCTCTGCCTCAGAGGAATCAGGACCCGTTTCTGAAGACAGATCCCTTTCCTGAAAGAGCAACAAGAATTTGTAATAGAGAATGTGGAGATGGGTGAGAAAAGGAATGGCTGGGACAAAAACCTGAGCGGTATCCAATGTCATTCCTTAAAAAAGATGGGATTTAGGGATCTTCTCCCTCCTTGGAGCCCCTTGGGAGAATTAAGAGCAAAGTCTCTCTCACCTGCTTCTTCTCCGCCTGCTTCCTCTCCTCTGCCTGACTCAGGAGGAAACCTTCGGCCAGGGCCACTGCCTGGGAACTGGTCTCTGCTCCGCATTCCCTCACCCAGCTCTCCATCTCCGCTGGAAGGACAGCCAGGAACTGCTCCAAGATCACCAGGTCCAGCATCTGAGCTTTCGTGTGCCTTTCTGGCTTCAGCCACTGGTGGCAGAAGTGGTGGAGTCGGCTGCAAACCTCACGGGGTCCTTTGACTTGCAGATAGCAGAACCAGCTGAACTGCCGGCTCTGCGCCTCTGAGCGAAGGGTGTGTTCCTCACCCAGGATCTTCTGCACAGAGCTTTCCCAGAATCCCCCACTGCTCCCCATTTCCGGGCCTCTTCCTGCTTCAGGACCAGCTGAGTCTTGCTCATCCATGTGTGTTCGAAGGAAGCCTCCAAGAGACAGGAAGGATCCCCTTGGCCCTCTGCCAAGTTCTGTTTGTCCAAATTAGAGGCGCTAGAAAATCCAACAAAGAAAAAAGAGAAGTAATGCTCTTGCCCTCCTAGAAGAAGAATGACCATCCCAGATGTGCAGGCCAGTGAAGGGATTTCTGAGAAATGAATCAGCCTGGTTGATCCTGCCTTTCCGTGTTTGCAGTCAAGGAATAAAGTCAGAACGGTGAGTGACAAGTGAGTCATTCATACCAAGTGTAACGTGGAAACCAGGCTATAGTGAGGAGTTCCCACCTCCTCAAGACAAACTACTGAGATGGGGTGCTTTTTCCCTTGTTCTGAGGGCCAGATCCTCATCTGGGAAACGCCCTGAGGGCCAGGTGGGTGAGGCCAAAGGACAGAACTCAAAAGCAGGTAAAGTAGGACCTACCTTCTTTCTGTGATTGTAAGTTGTTTTAAACTGTTTTAAATGTTGTGTTTTAATCCTGAAATATGCCCTGGGAATTCAGGAGGGTGGCTGTGTAATTAATAATGTGACACAGCAGAACCCCCACACCTGCGTGGGGTACTTCTGGATCCAACATAGTCCCTTGAGTGGGTGAGGCCAAAGGACAGAATTCAGAAGCAGGTAAAGTAGGACTTACCTTCTTTATTTAAAATTTTAAAAGATGATGCTGTTAAGGTGCTACACTCAATATGCCAGCAAATTTGGAAAACTCAGCAGCAGCCAGAGGATTGGAGAAGATCAGTCTACATCCCAATCCCAAAGAAGGGCAGTGCCAAAGAATGCTCCAACTACCGCACAATTGCACTCATTTCACATGCTAGCAAGGTTATGCTTACAATTCTACAAGGTAGGCTTAAGCAGTATGTGGACCGAGAACTCCCAGAAGTGCAAGCTGGATTTAGAAGAGGCAGAGGAACCAGAGACCAAATTGCAAACATGCGCTGGATTATGGAGAAAGCTAGAGAGTTCCAGAAAGACATCTACTTCTGCTTCATTGACTATGCAAAAGCCTTTGACTGTGTCAACCACAGCAAACTATGGCAAGTTCTTAAAGAAATGGGAGTGCCTGATCACCTCATCTGTCTCCTGAGAAATCTCTATGTGGGACAAGAAGCTACAGTTAGAACTGGATATGGAACAACTGATTGGTTCAAAATTGGGAAAGCAGTACGGCAAGGCTGTATATTGTCTCCCTGCTTATTTAACTTCTATGCAGAATTCATCATGTGAAAGGCTGGGCTGGATGAATCCCAGGCCGGAATTAAAGAACATTTTATTGAGGGTGAAAGAGGAGAGCGCAAAATATGGGTTGAAGCTCAACATCAAAAAAAACGAAGATCATGGCCACTGGTCCCATCACCTCCTGGCAAATAGAAGGGAAACAAATGGAGGCAGTGAGAGATTTTACTTTCCTGGGCTCCATGATCACTGCAGATGGTGACAGCAGCCACGAAATTAAAAGACGCCTGCTCCTTGGGAGAAAAGCAATGACAAACCTAGACAGCATCTTAAAAAGCAGAGACATCACCTTGCCAACAAAGGTCCGTATAGTAAAAGCCATGGTTTTCCCAGGAGTGATGTATGGAAGTGAAAGCTGGACTATAAAGAAGGCTGATGGCCGAAGAATGGATGCTTTTGAATTCTGGTGCTGGAGGAGACTCTTGAGAGTCCCATGGACTGCAAGAAGATCAAACCTCTCCATTCTGAAGGAAATCAGCCCTGAGTGCTCACTGGAAGGACAGATACTGAAGCTGAGGCTCCAAGACTTTGGCCCCCTCATGAGAAGAGAAGACTCCCTGGAAAAGACCCTGATGTTGGGAAAGATGGAGGGCACAAGGAGAAGGGGACGACAGAGGACGAGATGGTGGGACAGTGTTCTTGAAGCGACCAGCATGAGTTTGATCAAACTGCGGGAGGCAGTGGAAGACAGGAGGGCCTGGCGTGCTCTAGTCCAGGGGGTCACGAAGAGTCGGACACGACTAAATGATTAAACAACAACCTTCTTTCTGTGATTGCAAAGGTTGTGTTTTAATCCGGGAATTTGCCCTGGGAATTCAGGAGGGTGGCTGTGTAATTAAGAATGTGACACAGCCGACCCCCCACACCTGCGTGGGGTACTTCTGGATCCCACCCCCTTGAGTGTCCGCCTCAACATCCCACTCGTGTGCCAGCCTCAGTCCCTTTCTGGCCAGGGGACTCCATGCTCTGCTTCTGGGGGGATATTTGCCCTGCCCTCCATGCGGAGCTGCGCTTGAAGATGACTCGGAAAGCGATGGAAAGCAGGGAGCAAGTGGCGGGCTGGCTTCCCTCATGGCATTTCCCCCCCTGGGCTCCCAAAGGCAGCAGCCATGGGTCTGGCCAGCATTGGAGGGGAGATTCCTGCACTGCTCCTCTTTGGCCTAGAGGACTCTCGTGGTTCCCTCCCCACCCCCTGGACCCTCTGCTCCCTGATTTTTTTGGGGGGGTCCCCCTTCCCCCTTCCCCCCCCCAAGCGAGAAGAGAGGGAGACTCACTCGACGCAGGAGGCGCCTCCTCTGACAGGAAGGGGCTGGGGGGGCGGGGCTTGGGCTCTGGAGGACCCGCCCCCGCCTGCATTTCTGGTCCTCTCTAGGAATCCAGCTCAGTGCCTCTTAACCCGGCTGAGAGAACACGATGACGTCTCGCTGGAGCAAATCTCGCGGCAGCATTTGACGAGCCATTTCCTCGTTTCTCTCCTCTCCTCTCTGCCTGCCCCTTCCTTCTGGCCCAGCAAGGAGAGCTCAGCCCCCTCAGAGCAGCCCCACTTGCAAGGCAGTTCCAGAAAGGAGCAAGGAGGCAAGACTAAGGGGGGGGCAGCTGAGCCCGGGCCGAGTCTGGAGCTGCAGTCCCTCAGAGACGCCACCAGGGGGCGGGAACCTCTCTCTCTGATTGGCTCCCCAGAGAGGCGGGGGCGGAGCCAGCCCTTTGGGCGGGAAGATGAGAGGCGCCTTTTCGGAGGGAGTTTGGAGGCTGGAGCTGAGGCGGGAGGAAGGAATAATAATAATAATAATAATAATAATAATAAGATGATGATGATGATGACTGAGAGGCTGAGTCTGAGGGAGCAGTGGAGCAGTGGCTCTGGTCTGGGTGGAAGATCCTCCCTGAGGAGAATCTCTGGGGCCAGAAGAAGGAGCCTGGCAGCTGAGCGAGGAAGAGGGGCTGGAGGGGCTGGGGGGGGGGAAGCCAGGCTGAGTCTCTGGGGGTCTGAGAGAAAGAAGGGGGCCGAGGGATCCCCGGGGTCTGGCCTCAGGAGGGGCATTGCTGAGAGGAGAGAGGGAGGCTGAGGGAAAGGAACCTGGGCTGGTTAAAAGGATTGAACTGCTACACCTGCCATAACTAAGGAAAGGAACGAGAGACGGATTTGAGCTCCCCCCCCCCCCCAGTCTAGAAACCGGAACATCTATTTACCTGAAGTGTAACAGCTCATTTGAGCAACTGAAGATTAAGGAAAGGTGTGCCTATGCTACTGGTCTACCTTATAGGAATGTTATAAAAGTTTGTTTTTATGGAGCACTTTGATAAACGCTTCAGAATGTACCACACGGGGGTTGTTTCTCTCCCACGTTGCGCCCACCCCTCCTGCTCCACCTTCCCTCTGCATTCAGGGGGCAAAGATGGGCCTTTCACCAACCCCCCCCCCTTATTCCCACTGCCACCCCAGAACTCTGACCTGAACACCTCACCCCCAACCTAGCAAAGAATGAGGTGTGAGGTGGAGTACAACTGATTTATTAAAAACAAACACTAATTTCAAGATAACTTGGTGTAGATAAGTTAGGGCTGCCATAAGTCCAGATTTTCCTGGATCTTAGATAAATCAATAAAAAAATCTTGTTATTTTGGCATTGTCATAAAATGGGGGGGGGTCCTATAAAAAGCACAACTATGTTAGGGTCTTCCTAAAACTGCTCAACAGCTTTCAGAGTGTCCTGGTTTTTACTTTTTGAAATATGGCAACTCTAACATAAGTGTATGGTTTCAAATCTTCCAGTTTTTCTTTTCTTTCTTTTCTTACTTTATTACTATTGTAACAATGGGTGTTACAAGGCTATTCCCATAGTACTGATTTCAACCTCCAACTGTTTCCTTGCAGGCTTTCTCCACCGGCCTGAGGCCCGGCCCCCTCATCCTGGCTGTGAGTCCTCTAAGAGCTTCTCCTGCCTTGCAGGCCTTTTCCCATGTGGCCTAGGAAAGTCCAGACTGACTCCAGCTACAAAAGCTGGGGCCGCTGAATAAACTCTTGGGCTTAGCAGGTTTGTTGTTGCTACAGGTTTTTCTATCTTTATTTTAGATCTTCTCATGATTTATGTGGCTATTTTTCAGTGTGATTGTGTACTTTAATGTTTTATTTATTGCTTATGACCATTTTGCTATTTATTTATTTAATCTATTACATTTGTATGACGTCTTTCATCCAAAGATCTCAGTGTGTTTCACAACATAAAGATGCAAAATAAAAACACAAAATATGCAATAAAAGAAAGAATAACCCCTTCCCACAAACACATTTGAAAGGACATAGATTTAATTAGAAAGGAAATAGGTTTAATTAAGCAAAGCTCTGGTTTTGATGATGTTGTTACACAAGCGTGCTTCCCAGTTCTCAGCTACATCACCCCAAAACTCACCTTTTCTGCCTCCTTATCTAACAGTAATTTAAATGCACTATTATTATTTTGAGCCAATGTGTACACGTTAAATACAAGCACCAGAACACTTGCATGCACACTTTCCAAGAGTCTCCTGACAGAGCTAGTGTGGTATAGTGGTTAGAGTGTCAGAATACGACTCGGCAGTCCTGGGTTCAAGTCCCTCCTTAGCCATGATGCTCACTGGGGGACCAGGCACTGCTTCACATCTTTCAATATGCGAAGGGCCGTGCCATGGAAGATGGAGCAAACTTGGTTTCTCCTACTCTGGTGGAAGGAGGACCCAAACCAATGGATTTCAGATAGAAGGAAGGAGATTCTGACTAAACATCGGGAAGAACTTTCTAGCAGCAAGAACTGTTCGACTGTGGAAGAAAGTACAGGTGGTGTGGGACACTCCTGAATTGGAAGGTTTTCAAGCAAAGGTTGGGCGGCCATCTGTCATGAATTCTTTTGTTGAATATCCTTCATTGCAGGGGCTTGGAGAAGATGACTCTCACCATCCAATCCAATGCAACAATTCAATGATTCTGGGAGACTGTGATTCTCCCCGCTGTGAGTTCTTTGATGGGAAGTGAGAAAGGACTCCTGACTAAAACACTCTCCGCATTCCAAGCATTTATATGGTCTCTCCATTGTATGAATTATTTGATGGGAAATGAGATGGGAGTCCTGACTAAAACTCCTTCCACATTCCAAGCATTTATGTGGACTCTCCCAGGAATGAGTTCTTTCATGGGAAGTGAGACTTCCCTTGTGACTGAATCTCATTCCACACTCCAAGCACTGAAACGGTCTCTCCCCTGTATGGGTTCTTTGATGGGAAATGAGATTATATTTCCAGTTGAAGCTCTTTCCACATTCCGAGCAATGATAAGGATTCTCCCCTGTGTGAATTACTTGATGGGAAGTGAGCTTGGCCCTTTCCTTGAAGCTCTTTCCACATTCCAAGCACTGGTAAGGTTTCTCCCCTGTATGAATTCTCTGATGGGTAGTGAGATTGGCCTGCTGATTGAAGCTCTTGCCACATTCCAAGCACTGATATGGTTTCTCTCCTGTGTGAATTCTTTCATGGACAGTGAGATGAGCCCTCCAACCAAAGCTCTTTCCACACTCCAAGCACTGATAAGCTTTCTTCCCAATGGGATTCTTCTGATGGGAAGTTGAATGGGAGCTTTGACTGAAGCTCTTTGCACACTCCAAATTTTGATATGGTTTCTCCTCTGTGTCAATTTCATCATGGTCTCCCTTGTTCTCCATTTCCAGTTCATCACCACCTGCAACAAAGAGAGAGATGAATAGAGGGTCAGCAAGAAATGGAGCCCGCAATTATTGAACAACGCTTATTAACGCTTGTAAGAGAGGAAGAACAGAAGGGAGATAGATGAGAGGACTTACTTTAGGGTTCATGGAATTGGTTGACTGGCATTCAGGGACATCTTTATGGGAAGCTGAGATTCCAAAAGCCTGGCTCTTTTCTGGCATGGATTTTGGGATGGATTTTGTTTCGTCCAATCATGGAATCTGTTGCATCTCTAATGTCACTCATCTCTTTGGTGAAGCAAAAGGGACAGAAGCGGTGACTTCCAAGGTGGGGGAGGCTGGCTAGTTCTTGGCAGTTGCCGCTCTGCCAGCAGAGATTCTTATGTGATGATTTATGATAGCCAGGGCAAAGACACCAGTATCACACTCTGTCTTTGAAGACAGGGAGATGAACTGGGGTGAACCTCGCATGCTCTGCTTTCAGGGGATATCAGCATAGAATACAATGAAAGTCAAACTAAATAAAAATAAAACAGAGTGGATAAGTAGGAAAAGAAAGTAAATTGGATAAATAGAAGATGTTGAAGAAGAAAAAGAAAAGAAAAACACAAAGCCCTCTAACAAGGCTGTTTCTTAACTATTATTCTGGAGGAATGGAGGAGCCATGGACTGAAACAGTAAGAAACATTCTGTGATGGCTGAAGTAAACTCCGGGGGGAACCACCAAGCAACTGGTGACTCATCTGGGGGAAAGATGGAAGGAATGTAATTGGAAGGACTTTCCTTCCTAAATTAAGGTGGGACATCATGACCAACAGGAAATGGGATTGGGTACAAATTAATGAACATACAATAAATAAAGGATTATAGATTATTATCCTAATAAGGAACACTCATTGTACTGGACCGGAGGAAGAATTTTCCTGATAGCGAGTGAGAATAAGAATTGGAGTTTTTGCATGCAAAGGAAAATGAACGAACTTGAGTTGTCTGGGAAAACACCACCTAGCAGAATGAGGAATAGCTGGGTATTGTCTTGCAATACAGCTGGATAACCCTCCATTCAAGGTGAGCTGTGAGGTGTGAGAATCCCAGATGCTGTAGGTGGCGCTGTTCAGAACCATCAAAATCTGGGATGTTTCTCACATAGACAGATTAGTACGGAATTTCAAAAAAGATATTAAGATCCAACAGGAAGCCTTACCAAGAGCAGCCATGATCCCACAATTCTCCGTTATGACTTCCGTATGCAGAGCTCTCCGGTCAGGATCCAACCACACCCACTCTTCACCTGGGAAAGGAACAGCGACGTCTTCAAAGGACAGTGAAAGGTCCTCCTCTTAGCCAGTATTATGATTACATTACCACAAATTGTTTTGCTGTTTCCAGCCTGTTAAGTGCTGTGCCTTTTTTAATGGGATTGTTTTGTTTCCCATACATTCTAAGTATGGATGCTTCTTTTAACGTCTTAATGGAATTATTTTATTTTGTGTTTTGTTCTGTGCATTGTTCTGTGTAGGTGGAGGACTAACCCAATGCCCTAAAAACAAGTTCAAGGGGCACATGGGTGCAGAAGGAGGAAAGCCCAGTTGTGCAACAGATGGGGCTGGTTAGGTGAATCCTGGTTACATTTTTTAATGGTTTGTAAACTAGTGAGGAGCATATTTTAGTATTTCATGATAAGCAGACAAATAAAACAGCAACAATAAATAAATGATGGTAACAACATTCAGAAGAAGAATTAAGGTGAATAAGTTCCTTATTCTCAGCACATAAACCTTCTTCAATAACATTGTCAGTCTTTGTTAAGGGCTGATTTGACAGAAGCCAAGAGGAAGAGTTGAGAAATTCCTGGGACTCCAGAGGACCCCTGGCTGCCCCACCCCTCCGCCTCTTCCCCCACAAAGCCGCCTTCCCCTACCTGAGCTGGTTCCACAGTCCCTGCTTCCCCTCCGCCACCAAGAAAAGATGGATGAGAAGGTCTTGCCAGCAACCTTATATCACCTGCAAGAGACAAAGGTAAGTGGGAAGCCAGTCTAGTGTCCGGATTCAGGGAAGTAATAGCATTCTATACTGCTTGGGATGCAGGTGGCACTCTGGGTTAAACCACAGAGCCTAGGGCTTGCCGATCAGAAGGTCGGCGGTTCGAATCCCCACGACAGGGTGAGCTCCCGTTGTTCGGTCCCTGCTCCTGCCAACCTAGCAGTTCGAAAGCACGTCAAGTGAAAGTAGGTAAATAGGTACCGCTCCGGCGGGAAGGTAAACGGCGTTTCCGTGTGCTGCTCTGGTTCACCAGAAGCGGCTTGTCATGGTGGCCACATGACCCGGAAGCTGTGCGCCGGCTCCCTCGGCCAGTAAAGCGAGATGAGCGCCGCAACCCCAGAGTCAGCCACGACGGGACCTAATGGTCAGGGGTCCCTTTGCCTTTATACTGCTTGATCAGACCACAGATGGAATACTTTAGCCACACATGGACAACAATTTAGGAAGGATGTTGACCAGCTGGAACATGTGCAGAGGAGGGTAGCCAAGATGATCAAGGGTCTGGAAGCCAAGCCGTATGAGGAATGGTTGAGATGGAGAAAGAGGAACCTGACAGGAGGGGAATTGACTCAGTGGATACAAGGAGCTTCTAAGTCTCTGAGGGTAAGGGGTGTTCAAGAATGGAACAGCCTCCCTGCAAAGGCTGGTGGACTCTCCTTCCATGGAGATTTTAAAAGCGTCATGGATGCTTTAGTGCTGATTCCTGTAATGCAGGGAGGTGGACTAGATGACTGCCAGGGTCCCTTCTCACTCTACAATTCTATGAAAGTCTCATTTGCTGAGTGCTCTCTGATTTGGGGGGGGGGGTGTAGTCTAAACCACAGAGCCTCTTGAGATTGCTGATTGTAAGGTCGGAGGTTCGAATCTGGGAGACAGGCTGAGCTCCCATTGCTCTATCCCAGCTCCTGCCAACCTAGCAGGGTTGAAAGCAAGTAGATAAATAGGTACCACTGCAGCAGGAAGGGAAATGGCGTTTCCATGCGCTCTGGCACTCATCACAGTGTCCTCTTGCACCAGAAGCGGTCTAGTCCTGCTGGCCACCTGACCCTGAATCCTGCCTGGTCAAACGCTGGCTCACTCAGGCTGAAATCAGCGATGAGAGCCACACCTCAAAGTTGAATTCGACTGGACCTAACCGTCCAGGGGTCCTTTACCCACCTGTACCTCACCTTGTCTGGCTCCTTCATGCAGAATTTTGTGGGTGCCCCAGGGAGTTGGCACAATAAGGAACACAGTTTCATACCTGCAGCGAACTCGCCTCCTACTCTGGTTTGCAGAAAAGAAAGGGTCAGGACCCTCTGCTCCCTCACTTGGGGGTCCCACGCTGCATGGATTTAGAAGACCCCCTCTGCCCCTCCCCTTCACCCCAATGCACCCTCTGGGGAAGGGAGAGGAGGCTCGGCAGATCCCTTCCTCTCGAGGGAGGTAGGCGCTGCGGAGGGAGGGGCTTTGGTTCTGGAGGACCTGCCAGCTTCACCTTCCTTTTCCTGTCCAGTCTAGGAATACAGCTCCGCTCCTCTTAACCCTTGGCCAGCCAATCTTTTTTGTTCTTTTAATCCTTTGGTGCAGGGTGATGGATGTACAGATGGACTCCAGCTACAAAAGCTGAGGCTGCGGATGAGGACAGTGACCATCCTGGCTGTGAGTCACAGGCACTTTTCCAGCTCAAGCTGGCAGACATAGCTCAACGCTCCTCCAAAGACACCCCCACTTTAAAATCACATTTTTTAAAAACCACAACTATCCAATACTAATAAACCAGCACATAAGACAGTTCAGCAAATGCCTGGGATTGACACCAAACAGGTGTCAATAGGCAGCTAAAATCAGACTGGGATTTTTGGGTGGGCAAGGAAGGTTCTCCATCCATTTTCTCAAACCACCTGCATTGGAGAAATTTTACTGGTCCCCTTTATATGGATGTTTGTTTTCATGAAGCACTTTGAACACTTCGGAATGTCCCATGAAGAGGTCTAGTTTATCTCCCCATGTTATGCCCCCTTAGCCATCACTCAGAGGTGCTCTGGCAGTGCCCACACCTCCCTGTGCCACCTTCCCACTTTTATTCAAGGGGCCTTTCACCAAACACCCCCTTGATTCCTGGTGCCACCCCACAGAACTCCTATCTGAACACTTCTCCCCCAACATAGCAAGGAATGACATGTCTTGTGCAGTATAACCGTTTTATTAAAACATAAACAGGAAGTTCAAGGTAACTTTGTGTACATCATGTGCTTTCAGATATGCCTGTTACTTTTATTTTATTAAAACTGTAAAAGGAGGCTTTATTATGCTGTTCCTCTTCTACTGATCTAACCAACCCTCCTTCACAACTCCCACCACTCTCCCACCCCACTCCGACCTCCAACGGTCTCTCCTGAAGAGGCCAGAAACCACCTTGGCTGCAAGCCTAGAAGTCTGTCTCTCTGCAGGTCTTTTTCCACATGGCCTAGGACAGAAGGACCCAGTGCTACAAAGGCTGAGGCTGATGAAGAGGACAGAGACCACCCTGGCTGTAAGTCTCCAAAACCTCCATCCTTGCAGGCCTTTTCTCATGTAGCCTAAAAGAGTCCAGACTGACTCCAGCTACAAGAGCTGAGGCTGCTAAACAGACTCTTGGGTTTAGCAGGTTGGGGGGGGAGTTGTAGCTGTAGGTTTTTGTATATTTGAGAACTTCTCATGATTTATGTGGTATTCTTCAGTCTGGTTGTGTATTCTAAAGTTTTATTTATTGTTTATGACTACTTGCCGATTGTCAGGTCGGCGGTTCGAATTCCTGTGGCGGGGTGCGCTCCCGTCGTTCAGTCCCAGCGCCTGCCAACCTAGCAGTTCGAAAGCACCCCCGGGTGCAAGTAGATAAATAGGGACCGCTTACCAGCGGGAAGGTAAACGGCATTCCGTGTGCTGCGCTGGCTCGCCAGATGCAGCTTGTCACGCTGGCCACGTGACCCGGAAGTGTCTGCGGACAGCGCTGGCTCCCGGCCTATAGGGTGAGATGAGCGCACAACCCTAGAGTCTGGCAAGACTGGCCCGTACGGGCAGGGGTACCTTTACCTTTTTACTTTGCCATTTATTACATTTGTATAATGACTTTCACCAGAAGATCTCAGAGTGCTTCACAGCATAAAAATACAAAATAAAAACACAAAAGACATAATAAAAGCAAGAATTAATACAAAAGAATAACAATCTTCCTACAAACACATTTGTAAAGACATACAGTAGTACCTTGGTTCTCAAACGCCTTGGTCTTCAAACAACTTGAAACCCACAAGAAAGGAAGTGTTCCGGTTTGTGAACATTTTTCGGAAGCCAAACATGCTCTGTTTCGAGTGCCCCACTTCCATTTTGAGTGCCCCACTTTTGTTTTGAGTGTCATGCTGAGGTCTGTCTTTTTTTTTGCTATTTATTTTTGCGGCTCTTTTTTTGTGTGTGTTTTAGGGGTTGTTTTTAAAAGTCTGAAGTGGATTAATCCATTTTGCATTACTTTCTATGGGAAAGCGCATCTTGGTTTTGGAACGCTTTGGTTTGGGAATGGACTTCCAGAGCGGATAAAGTTCGAGAACCAAGGTAGATGGTTACTCACCCTTTCTGCCCCCCTAGCTAACAGTACCTTAAATGCACTATTATATTATTGTTTTGATACATGTGTACACAACTTTAAAAACAAGGACCAGAATACTGCGCCTAAACGTGAAGCAGAAGCGCACAAAGGCACAATTTCTGAGAGTCTCATGACAGAGCTAGTGTGGTATAGTGGTTAGTGTCAGAGTATGACTTGGCAGACCTGGGTTCAAATTCCTACTCGGCCATGAGGCTCACCAGGTGTCCTTGGGGGCCAGGCACTGCTTCACATCCTGACCAACCTCACAGGGTTATTGTCAGGATTAAAAGAAGAGGGGGAGAACCTTGGGGGGAAAGGGGGTATTTGAATGCAAGAAATGAATTTCAGTAGGGACAAATATCAGGTTCTGCACATAGGCAGGAATAACATGCATATATTGGAAAAGGATCAAGGCCTCTTAGTAGACCACAAGCTTGTAGTGAGTCAACAGTGAGGTGCAGCTGCAAAAAAACCCCAGCTAATGCTATTCTAGGCTGCATCAACATAGAATCATAGAATCATGCAGTTGGAAGGAACCCCAAGGGTCTTCCACTCCAAGCCCTGCGATGCAGGAATGTTGTGTTGCACACATTCTGTCTCTACAATGGCTTTGATGCTTCTGGGGCCAAACCTTTTGAACCAGAGTTCTGGATCGGCTTCATCCCTGACAAGCTGGGATGGTGCAGAGGAGGGAGACCAAGGGGATCATGGCTCTGGAAACCAAGACTTTGGAGAAACGGTTGAGGGAGCTGGGATGTTTATTATGGAGAAAAGGAGACGGAGAAGGAGATGTGATAGACGTCTTCCAACATCGAAAGTTCTGTGCCATGGAAGAGTGAGGAAACTTGCTTTTTTCTCTTCCGGTGGAAGGACACACCAATGCATTCAAGATACAAGTAAGGGAATCTGATGAAACATCAGGAAGAACTTTCTGACAGCAAGAACTGTTTGACTGTAGAACAAAGAAGTTCAGGTGGTGGTGGACTCTTCTTGAATTGAAGGATTTTAAGCAAAGGTTTGATGGCCATCTGTTATGAATTCTTTTGTTGAATATCCTTCATTGCAGGGGCTTGGAGAAGATGACTCTCACCGTCCAATCCAATGCAACAATTCAATGATTCTTGGGGAATCTGATTCTCCCTGCTGTGAGATCTTTGATGAGAAGTGAGAAAGGACTCCTGACTAAAACACTCTCCACATTCCAAGCATTTATATGGTCTCTCCATTGTATGAATTATTTGATGGGAAATGAGATAGGAGTCCTGACTAAAAGTCCTTCCACATTCCAAGCATTTATGTGGGCTCACCCAGGTATGAGTTCTTTGATGGGAAGTGAGACTTCCTTTCTGAGTGAATCTCATTCCACACTCCAAACACTGATAGGGTTTCTCCCCTGTATGAGTTCTTTGGTGGAAAGTGAAAGAGTCACTCCGAGAGAACCTCTTTCCACATTCCAAGCACTGGAATGGTTTCTCCCCTGTATGAATTATCTGATGGGCAGTGAGTTTGATGCTTTCACTGAAGCTCTTTCCACATTCCAAGCACTGAAAAGGTTTTGTATGAATTCTTTGATGGGAGGTGAGATTATATTTCCAGTCAAAGCTTTTTCCACATTCCCAGCACTTATATGGTTTCTCCCTTGTATGGATTTTTTGATGGGAAGTGACATAGGCCTTTGTACTGAAGCTCTTCCCACATTCCAAGCACTGATAAGGTTTCTCTCCTTTATGAATTCTTTGATGGGTAGTGAGATTTTGCTTCATGTTGAAGCTCTTTCCACATTCCAAGCACTGATAGGGTTTCTCCCCTGTGTGAATTCTTTGATGGGCCGTGAGATGGGACCTCTGATGGAAGCTCTTCCCACATTCCAAGCACTGATACGTTTTCTTCCCAATGGGATTTCTTGGATGGGATGAGGAATGAGAGCTCTCTCCACACTCCTCATTTTGACATGGGTTCTCCACTGTGTGGATTTTGTCACGGATTCGCTGGTTCTTAGTTTCTAATTCATCACCACCTGCAACAAAGAGAGGAACAGATCAGAGCCTAAGAAAGAAATGGAGTTCCCAGTGTTCGAAAACCAAGGTTCAGCTTCCGATTGGCTGCAGGAGCTTTCTGCACTCAAGCGGAAGCCACGTCGGACGTTTGGCTTCTGAAAAATGTTCGCAAACTGGAACACTTCCGGGTTTGCAGCGTTTGGTAGCTGATTTGTTTGGCAACTAAGCCATTTGAAAACCAAGTTACCACTGTTTATTATGCCTTTACTGGTTAAAGTAGTGGTTAACATTGAGAACTCTTCAGATTTTGTAGTTAGAAGGGCATGATCATAAATTGGGCTGGTACGCATATTTGTGGTATGGAAAAACTGAAAGGCATAAAGCTTTCATGAATCATGTTATTAGGAAAAACTTATATATAGTTTGGGATAAATGTAAAAACTTGCTGGGAAATAGAAACCATAATGGCAAAATATTATTAGAATGGTAGACAAAACATGAACAGGTCAAATCACTGATGATACATTGAGCAGTGGATAGATGATATAACATTGAAATGGCAGCATGGGAAAGATTGTGGAATGGAGATTTGAAATTTACAGCATGCTATGAGTTAAAAGAAAATGATGTATAGATGGTATTTGACTCCTAGTAACTTAGCTAAAATGTACAAGACCAAATCAAATGCCTGCTGGGAATGTCAAGTGAAGGAAGGTACCTTTTTCACATATTGTGTTCCTGTAAGATAGTAAAAGTCTTCGGGGAAATGATTTATAACGAGTTGAAAAAAATGCTGAAAATAATCTTTGTTTAAAAACCGGAAACTTCCCTTTCAGGTGTAATGGGAGGAAGGTACCCAAATATCAGGAAAAAACCTGTATATGTATGCTACCACAGCTGCCTGAATGGTATACGCCCAAAGATGGAAAGAAAAAGTACCAACAAAAGACGACTGGCAAAAGACGACTGGCAAAAGACGACTGGCAAGTAAAACTGCCGTAACATGCTGAGATTGCCAAACTTGCCAGAAGATTAAGAGATCAACGTGAGATACTTATTTTTAACAGAATGGGGAAATTTTGCTGAATATATAAAGACAAATTGAAAACAATTGAAAATGTTAGCAGGATTGACATAAATATGAGCAATTAGAAGTAAGTTAAAGGAAGTATAAGGATACATTTGCAAATAGATTTGAATTGATTATGCAGTAAGGATAGAATATCAAATAAGGAACCCCAGAGTTGGGGGTGGGAGGGAAGTGGCAGAAAATGTAGGCTAAATTTGTTTAGATTTAAATGTTGTTGAAACATTGTAGAATGTAAAAATGAATACACACACACACACACACACACACACACACACATATGAATGAAGGGATGCGGGTGGTGCTGTGGTCTAAACCAGTGTTTTTCAACCACTGTTCCGCGGCACACTAGTGTGCCGCGAGATGTTGCCTGGTGTGCCGTGGGAAAAATTGAAAAATTCGAAAGATTTTTTAAAAAAAAATTTCAAATTTTCGCCCACTAGGCGGGCGCCGGACTGTGTCCTGGGTATGGGGGGGTGGGGTTTTTGACCCCACCCTCGGCCAGCAGGGGCGCCGATTGGCACTCCTCAGGGGGACACCCTCCACTTTTCTGATGTCCGGGCTGTGATTGGTCCAGACTCCAGCCTGGACCTATCACAGTAGGACATCATCTTCCGACTTCCTTCCCGCCCGAGCACAGTATGCGCAGCAGCGGAGAGAAGAAGACGTCGCGACTCGAGTTACCAGGAGAACTGGAGAAGTTGTCATTTTATTTCTCTTCAGTCTCCACTGAATGCCTTGACTGGGTTAGGGACCCTTATAGCTCAGCATCAGTTGGTGGAAAGGACATGACTTCACAGGAGCAGGAGGAACTAACTGAACTGAGACAAAATTGTGGTTTCAAGCTAAGATTTGCTGATCTACCTTTGGACAGTTTTTGGTTGGATAGTGCCAAGGAGTTCCCCCTTCTGGCAAACAAAGCTATTTTGACATTGCTCCCATTTTCCACTACATATCTGTGTGAGATGAGCTTTTCAAGCATGAGTGCTATAAAAACTAAATACAGAGAGAGACTGAGAGCTGTTGACGAAGAGCTACGTGTGTGTCTTTCTTCGATTCCAGCCAGAATATCAGCTTTGTGTTCAGCCAAACAGGCCCAGGTTGCGCACTGAATAAAGTATTTTATAATTTTTCAAATTTCTGTTTACTTACTATTTCATAATTAAGTAATTATAAAATACTTTCTTTGTGTTTATTTGATTCCTATTCAAGAGAATTACTTTATATATAGTCAATATAGGCACAGAGTTAAATTTTTTAACATTTTCTAATGGTGGTGTGCCTCGTGATTTTTTTCATGAAACAAGTGTGCCTTTGCCCAAAAAAGGTTGAAAAACACTGGTCTAAACCACTGAGCCCAGGGCTTGCCGATCAGAAGGTCGGCGGTTCGAATCCCCGCGACAGGGTGAGCTCCCGTTGCTCGGTCCCTGCTCCTGCCAACCTACCAGTTCGAAAGCATGTCAAAGTGCAAGTAGATAAATAGGTACTGCTCTGGTGGGAAGGTAAACGGCATTTCCGTGCGCTGCTCTGGTTTCGCCAGAAGCGGCTTAGTCATGCTGGCCACATGACCTGGAAGCTGTCTGCGGACAAACACCAGCTCCCTTGGCCAGTAAAGCGAGATGAGCGCTGCAACCCCAGAGTCATCTGCGACTGGACTTAAGGGTCAGGGGTCCTTTACCTTTTAAAAAGGAAGCCTCATTTTAAAAGGTTCGGGCAGTTCAGAGCAGCCTGATCTCTGTTTAAGGTAAAGGTATATAAAAGGATGTCACATAGAGGAGGGAGAAAGGTTGTTTTCTGCTGCTCCAGAGAAGCGGACACGGAGCAATGGATCCAAACTACAAGAAAGAAGATTCCACCTAAACATTAGGAAGAACTTCCTGACAGTAAGAGCTGTTTGACAGTGGAATTTGCTGCCAAGGAGTGTGGTGGAGTCTCCTTCTTTGGAGGTCTTTAAGCAGAGGCTTGACAACCATATGTCAGGAGTGCTCTGATGGTGTTTCCTGCTTGGCAGGGGGTTGGACTTGATGGCCCTTGTGGTCTCTTCCAACTCTATGATTCTTTGATTCTAAAGGGACCCCTGACAATTAAGATCTCTGTTTAGAAAGGCATAATTGGAGGAAGTACATTCCCAGACCAAACAGTCCTCCATTCAAGGTGACTTGTGGAGGTGTTGGAAGCCCAGCTGCTGAAGGCAGCGCTATTGAGCTCCATCAAAATAGAGATACATGTATGGAATTTCAGAACAGATCTCATGATCCAACTAGGATCCTTACTGAGAGAGGCCAGGATACCACGATTCTCCTCTGTAACCTCCTTATGCAGAGCTCTCTGGGCAGGATCCAGCAACGCCCACTCCTCAGCCGTGAAACAAACAGTGACATCTTCAAAAGAAACTGAGCTCTGAAAGAAAAATATCCTTCTCTTAGGCAGCATAAAGATTATTTCCTGCACGTTGCTCTTTTGCTTCCTGCCTGGATTGTTTTAATTGCATTGGTCTGCTGCGCATTTGGATTATTGATGCTTATTTTAATGCTTTAATGGAGTTCTTTCATAGTGTATTTTAATGATGGGTAGGAATCTTAGTGAAAATGGGTGGAACTCCACCTTGTTTTATTCAGATCAATATGTCTATGCAAGCATTCCAGTTTGCCAAATGGAAGAATCCCTCTCTCCTCTCCCTGTGTGTTGTTCTGGGATGGAAAGACTCCCCAGATGTCCCAAAGACAATTTATAATGAATAATACTAGTGACATTCAGAGTTAAGGTGAAGGGGTTACTCTTTATCCTCAGTGCATAAACCTTCATTAATGGCATTTTCAGCCTTTGCTAAGGGCAGCTTTGATAGAAGTCAAGAAGGGATTCATTTGTCCCCAGAAACGCCCTGTCTACTCAGCCTCTTTCCCCCCAAGGCTCCTTCCCCCCACCTGATCCGGTTCCTCAGCCGCTGCTTCCCCTCCACCAGGATGAAGAGATGGAGGAGGAGGTCTTGCCGGCATCCTTCTTTCACCTGCGAGAGACAAAGGGAAGTGGGGAGACCGGAGTGCAGGATGCTTCTCTCAGAGGTGAAGCAGTGCGTCTCTAACTACAGATTAAGAAATACTCCCCTATACCTATTTCAGATTTAATTGTGCAAAATTATATATCAGGCTCCTCTGGGCTCTGGGCCTCAAGTGTCTTCCCCAAAAAGATCAAAAGAACCACTAGATTACTTTCAACACCAACAGAATGGGACCAAACTGAGAAAATTTTCCTTCCTTCTTACCCAGTGCTTTATCTCTGGTGTCCAACAGAGACTTCTCTACTTCAGAGGAATCAGGACACAATTCAGCAAACGGATCCTTTCCCTGAAACAGCAACAAGGATTCAAAACAGAGACGGGGAAAAGAATCAGAATAGGAATGGCAGAGGCAAAAATTTTAGTAGCATCTGGTAGCCTTCCGAAAAAGGATGAGATTTAGGGTCTTGCTCCCTCCTTGGAGCCCCTTGGGAGCATCCAGAGGAAAGTCTCTCTCACCTGCTTCCTCTCCTGTGCCTGACTCAGGAGGAAACCTTCGGCCAGGGCCACTGCCTGGGAACTGGTCTCTGCTCCGCATTCCCTCACCCAGCTCTCCATCTCCAGAGGAAGGACAGCCAGGAACTGCTCCAAGATCACCAGGTCCAGCATCTCAGCTTTCGTGTGCCTTTCTGGCTTCAGCCACTGGTGGCAAAGGTGGTAGAGTTGGCTGCAAACCTCTCGGGGTCCTTCAGCCTCCTGGTAACGGAGCCAGCTGAACTTCTGGCTCTGCACCTCTGAGCGGAGGGTGCCCTCCTCTCCCAGGATCTTCTGCCCAGAGCCTTCCCAGAATCCTGCACTGCTTCCCGTTTCCATGGCCGGGCCTCTTCCTGCTTCAGGGCCAGCTGAGTCTTGCACATCCATGTGTGTTCTAAGGAAGCCTCCAAGAGACAGGAAGGATCCCCTTGGCCCTCTGCCAAGTTCTGTTCGTCCAGATTAGAGGCGCTAGAAAATCCAACAAAGACAAACCATTGTTCTGTTATAAAATCACAACACGGAGAAGAGGAGAGAAATGTTCTCTGAGCAAGCGAGGATGAGTCTCGCTAGGAACAAAGGCTGGGCTGCAGCACTGGCCGGACTTTGAGCTTTGCTTAAGAAGAGAAAGGAGAAGGAAAGTGACCGTCCCAGATGTGCAGGAAAGTGAAGGGATTTCTGTGAAATGAATCAGCCTGGTTGATCCTGCCTTTCCGTGTTTGCAGTCAAGGAATAAAGTCAGAACAGTGAGTGACAAGTGAGTCATTCATACCAAGTGTAACGTGGAAACCAGGCTATAGTGAGGAGTTCCCACCTCCTCAAGACAAACTACTGAGATGGGGTCCTTTTCCCCTTGTTCTGAGGGCCAGATCCTCATCTGGGAAACGCCCTGAGGGCCAAGTGGGTGAGGCCAAAGGACAGAACTCAAAAGCAGGTAAAGTAGGACCTACCTTCTTTCTGTGATTGCAACTGTTTTCAAGGTTGTGTTTTAATCCGGGAATTTGCCCTGGGAATTCAGGAGGGTGGCTGTGTAATTAAGAATGTGACACAGCCGAACCCCCACACCTGCGTGGGGTACTTCTGGATCCCACCCCCTTGAGTGTCCGCCTCCACATCCCACTCGTGTGCCAGCCTCAGTCCCTTTGTGGCCAGGGGACTCCATGCTCTGCTTCTGGGGGGATATTTGCCCTGCCCTCCATGCGGAGCTGCGCTTGAAGATGACTCGGAAAGCGATGGAAAGCAGGGAGCAAGTGGCGGGCTGGCTTCCCTCATGGCCTTTCCCCCCCTGGGCTCCCAAAGGCAGCAGCCATGGGTCTGGCCAGCATTGGAGGGGAGATTCCTGCACTGCTCCTGTTCGGCCTAGAGGACTCTCGTGGTTCCCTCCCCACCCCCTGGACCCTCTGCTCCCAGATTTGGGGGGTCCCCCTTCCCCCTCCCCTAAGCGAGAAGAGAGGGAGACTCACTCGACGCAGGAGGCGCCTCCGAGGGGAGAACAGCTGCCTCTTGACAGGAAGGGGCTGGGGGGCGGGGCTTGGGCTCTGGAGGACCCGCCCCCGCCTGCATTTCTGGTCCTCTCTAGGAATCCAGCTCAGTGCCTCTTAACCCGGCTGAGAGAACACGATGACGTCTCGCTGGAGCAAATCTCGCGGCAGCATTTGACGAGCCATTTCCTCGTTTCTCTCCTCTCCTCTCTGCCTGCCCCTTCCTTCTGGCCCAGCAAGGAGAGCTCAGCCCCCTCAGAGCAGCCCCACTTGCAAGGCAGTTCCAGAAAGGAGCAAGGAGGCAAGACTAAGGGGGGGGCAGCTGAGCCCGGGCCGAGTCTGGAGCTGCAGTCCCTCAGAGACGCCACCAGGGGGCGGGAACCTCTCTCTCTGATTGGCTCCCCAGAGAGGCGGGGGCGGAGCCAGCCCTTTGGGCGGGAAGATGAGAGGCGCCTTTTCGGAGGGAGTTTGGAGGCTGGAGCTGAGGCGGGAGGAAGGAATAATAATAATAATAATAATAATAATAATAAGATGATGATGATGATGACTGAGAGGCTGAGTCTGAGGGAGCAGTGGAGCAGTGGCTCTGGTCTGGGTGGAAGATCCTCCCTGAGGAGAATCTCTGGGGCCAGAAGAAGGAGCCTGGCAGCTGAGCGAGGAAGAGGGGCTGGAGGGGCTGGGGGGGGGGAAGCCAGGCTGAGTCTCTGGGGGTCTGAGAGAAAGAAGGGGGCCGAGGGATCCCCGGGGTCTGGCGCACAAAATAAAACGCCTCAGGAGGGGAGGAGAGAGGGAGGCTGAGGGAAAGGAACCTGGGCTGGGTCAAAAGGATTGAACTGCTACACCTGCCATAACTAAGGAAAGGAGCGAGAGACGGATTTGAGCTTTCCCCACCCAGTCTAGAAACCGGAACATCTATTTGCCTGAAGTGTAACAGCTCATTTTACCAACTGAAGTTTAAGAAAAGCTGTGCCTATGCTACTGGTCTACCTTATAGGAATGTTTTAAAAGTTTTTTTATATGAAGCACTTGGATAAACGCTTCTGAATGCACCACACTGAGGTTGTTTCTCTCCCCACGTTGCGCCCACCCCTCCTGCTCCACCTTCCCTCTGCATTCAGGGGGCACAGATGGGCCTTTCACCAAACACCCCCTTATTCCCACTGCCACCCCAGAACTCTGACCTGAACACTTCACCCCCAACCTAGCGAAGAATGAGGTCTGAGGTGGAGCACAACTGATTTATTAAAAACAAACACTCATTTCAAGATAACTTGGTGTAGATAAGTTAGGGCTGCCATAAGTCCAGATTTTCCTGGATCTTAGATAAATCAATAAAAAAATCTTGTTATTTTGGCATTCTCATAAAATGGGGGGGGGGGGTCCCTATAAAAAGTACAACTATATTAGGGTCTTCCTAAAAAATGCTCAACAGCTTTCAGAGTGTCCTGGTTTTTACTTTTTGAAATATGGCAACTCCAACATAAGTGTATGGTTTCAAATCTTCCAGTTTTTCTTTTCTTTCTTTTCTTACTTTATTACTATTGTAACAATGGGTATTACAAGGCTATTCCTATAGTACTGATTTCAACCTCCAACTGTTTCCTTGCAGGCTTTCTCCACCGGCCTGAGGCCCGGCCCCCTCATCCTGGCTGTGAGTCCTCTTAAGACCTTCTCCTGCCTTGCAGGCCTTTTCCCATGCGGCCTAGCAAAGTCCAGACTGACTCCGTCTAAAAAAGCTGGGGCCGCTGAATAAACTCTTGGGCTTAGCAGGTTTGTTGTTGCTACAGGTTTTTCTATCTTTATTTTAGATCTTCTCATGATTTATGTGGCTATTTTTCAGTATGATTGTGTATTTTAATGTTTTATTTATTGCTTATGACAATTTTGCTATTTATTTATTTAATCTATTACATTTGTATGACGTCTTTCATCCAAAGATCTCAGTGTGTTTCACAACATAAAGATGCAAAATAAAAACACAAAATATGCAATAAAAGAAAGAATAACCCCTTTCCACAAACACATTTGAAAGGACATAGATTTTAATTAGAAAGGACATAGGTTTAATTAAGCAAAGCTCTGGTTTTGATGTTGTTGTTACACAAGCATGATTCCCAGTTCTCAGCTACATCACCCCGAAACTCGCCTTTTCTGCCTCCTTAGCTAACAGTAATTTAAATGCACTATTATTATTTTGAGCCAACGTGTACACGTTAAATACAAGCACCAGAACACTTGCATGCACACTTTCCAAGAGTCGCCTGACAGAGCTAGTGTGGTATAGTGGTTAGAGTGTCAGAATACGACTTGGCAGTCCTGGGTTCAAGTCCCTCCTTAGCCATGATGCTCACTGGGGGACCAGGCACTGCTTCACATCTTTCAATATGCGAAGGGCCGTGCCATGGAAGATGGAGCAAACTTGGTCTCTCCTACTCTGGTGGAAGGAGGACCCAAACCAATGGATTTCAGATAGAAGGAAGGAGATTCTGACTAAACATTGGGAAGAACTTTCTAGCAGCAAGAACTGTTTGATTGTGAAAGAAAGTAGTTCAGGTGGTGTGGGACACTCCTGAATTGGAAAGTTTTCAAGCAAAGGTTGGGCGGCCATCTGTCATGAATTCTTTTGTTGAATATCCTTCATTGCAGGGGGTTGGAGAAGATGACTCTCACCATCCAATCCAATGCAACAATTCAATGATTCTGGGAGACTGTGATTCTCCCCACTGTGAGTTCTTTGATGGGAAGTGAGAAAGGACTCCTGACTAAAACACTCTCCACATTCCAAGCATTTATATGGTCTCTCCATTGTATGGATTATTTGATGGGAAATGAGATGGGAGTCCTGACTAAAAGTCCTTCCACATTCCAAGCATTTGTGTGGACTCTCCCACGTATGAGTTCTTTCATGGGAAGTGAGACTTCCCTTGTGACTGAATCTTATTCCACACTCCAAGCACTGAAACGGTTTCTCCCCTGTATGGGTTCTTTGATGGGAAATGAGATTATATTTCCAGTTGAAGCTCTTTCCACACTCCAAGCAATGATAAGGATTCTCCCCTGTGTGAATTACTTGATGGGAAGTGAGCTTGGCCCTTTCCTTGAAGCTCTTTCCACATTCCAAGCACTGGTAAGGTTTCTCCCCTGTATGAATTCTCTGATGGGTAGTGAGATTGGCCTGCTGATTGAAGCTCTTGCCACATTCCAAGCACTGATATGGTTTCTCTCCTGTGTGAATTCTTTCATGGACAGTGAGATGAGCCCTCCAACCAAAGCTCTTTCCACACTCCAAGCACTGATAAGGTTTCTTCCCAATGGAATTCTTCTGATGGGAAGTTGAATGGGAGCTTTGACTGAAGCTCTTTGCACACTCCAAATTTTTATATGGTTTCTCCTCTGTGTCAATTTCATCATGGTCTTCCATATTCTTCATTTCCAATTCATCACCACCTGCAGAGAAAAGAGAAATGGGTTAGAGCCTCAGCAAGAAATGGAGCCTGCAATTATTGAACAATGCTCATTAATGCTTGTGGGAGAGGAAGAACAGAAAGGAGATAGATGAGATCTTACTTCAGGGTTCACTGGCTTTGTTTACTGGCATTCAGGGATATGGGAACCTGAGATTCCAAAAGCCTGGCTCTTTTCTGGAATGGATTTTGTCTGGGCAATCACCAAATCCGTTCCATCTCTAATGTCACTCATCTCTTTGGTCAAGCATAATGGACAGAAGCGGTGACTTCCAAGGTGGGGGAGGCTGGCTAGTTCTTGGCTGTTGCCGCTCTGCCAGCAGAGATTCTTATGTGATGATTTATGATAGCCAGGGTGTGATGGGATGATGAGCTGCTTGTGCGTAAAAGCGTAGTCCCTCAGAGTCTGTGCACGTTCACAAACCTCTGTCTGTGACGGAGCCCCTCAGGCATGGCTGCTCTAGTCACTTGCAGATTCCGACAGTGGCTGTTTTCGGAATCGTTTCCAGCATAAAAGCTCCTTAACGGAAACACGTCTTCTGGACTCACGGCGTGACAGTTTCCGGCGAGGCGTGGGTCTCCCTATGGGAGCTTCAGATACCTCCCCACTGTTCTCGCTGGAAGTGTCTCTGAGCCCTCCCTCCTGCTCGCATTCCCTCAGAGATCCACTCCTCCCCCTGCTGGTTCCTGCTTCAGCTGTTGAGTCTCTCCCAGCCTCCCTGAGCCCCTCCACCACCTGTTCCTCCGATGGCAGTTCCCTGACACAGGGCAAAGATAGCAGTATCACACTCTCCCTTTGAAGATAGGGAGATGAACCTCACTTGCTCTGTTTTCAGGGGATTTCAGCATAGAATACAATGAAAGTCAAACTAAATAAAAATAAAACAGAGTGGATAAGTAGGAAAAGAAAGTAAATTGGATAAATAGAAGATGTTGAAGAAGAAAAAGAAAAGAAAAACACAAAGCCCTCTAACGAGGCTGTTTCTTAACTATTATTCTGGAGGAATGGAGGAGCCATGGACTGAAACAGTAAGAAACATTCTGTGATGGCTGAAGTAAACTCCGGGGGGAAACCACCAAGCAACTGGTGACTCATCTGGGGGAAAGATGGAAGGAAAGTAATTGGAAGGACTTTCCTTCCTAAATTAAGGTGGGACATCATGACCAACAGGAAATGGGATTGGGTACAAATTAATGAACATACAATAAATAAAGGATTATAGATTATTATCCTAATAAGGAACACTCATTGTACTGGACCGGAGGAAGAATTTTCTTGATAGTGAGTGAGAATAAGAATTGGAGTTTCTGGATGCAAAGGAAAATGAATGAACTTGAAAACACCACCTAGCAGAATGAGGAATAGCTGGGTATCGTCTTGCAATACAGCTGGATAACCCTCCATTCAAGGTGAGCTGTGGGGTGTGAGAATCCCAGATGCTGTAGGTGGCGCTGTTCAGAACCATCAAAATCTGGGATGTTTCTTACATAGACAGATTAGTACGGAATTTCAAAAAAGATATTAAGATCCAACAGGGAGCCTTACCAAGAGCGGCCATGATCCCACAATTCTCCTTTATGACTTCCGTATGCAGAGCTCTCCGGTCAGGATCCAGCAACACCCATTCCTCAGGAACAGCGACGTCTTCAAAGGACAGTGAACTCTTTAAAAGAGAGAGAGAAAGGTCCTCCTCTTAGCCAGTATAATGATTATATTACCACAAATTGTTTTGCTGTTTCCTGCCTGTTAAGTGCTGTGCCTTTTTTAATGGGATTGTTTTGTTTCCCATACATTCTAAGTATGGATGCTTCTTTTAACGTCTTAATGGAATTACCGTATTTTTTGCACCATAACACTCACTTTTTTCCTCCTAGAAAGTAAGGGGAAATGTCTGTGCGTGTTATGGAGGAAATGCCTATGGGTGGCATGCCTATGGATTTTCCTCCTCTAAAAACTACGTGCATGTTATGGTCGGGTGCGTGTTATAGAGCGAAAAATACGGTATTTTATTTTGTCTTTTGTTCTGTGCATTGTTCTGTGTAGGTGGAGGACTCACCCAATGCCCTAAAAACAACTTCAAGGGGCAGTTTCGACAGAAGACAAGAGGAGGAGGCGAGAAATTCCAGAGGACCCCTGCCTGCCCCACCCCTCCACCTCTTCCCCCACAAGGCCGCCTTCCCCTACCTGAGCTGGTTCCACAGTCCCTGCTTCCTCTCCACCACCAAGAAAAGATGGATGAGAAGGTCTTGCCAGCAACCTTATATCACCTGCAAGAGACAAAGGTAAGTGGGAAGCCAGTCTAGTGTCCGGATTCAGGGAAGTAATAGCAGCATTCTATACTGCTTGGTCAGACCACAGATGGAATACTTTAGCCACACATGGACAACAATTTAGGAAGGATGTTGACCAGCTGGAACATGTGCAGAGGAGGGTAGCCAAGATGATCAAGGGTCTGGAAGCCAAGCCGTATGAGGAATGGTTGAGATGGAGAAAGAGGAACCTGACAGGAGGGGAATTGACTCAGTGGCTTCAAGGAGCTTCTGTCTAAGTCTCTGAGGGTAAGGGGTGTTCAACAATGGAACAGCCTCCCTCCAAAGGCTGGTGGACTCTCCTTCCATGGAGATTTTAAAAGCGTCATGGATGCTTTAGTGGCGATTCTCGTAATGCAGGGAGGTGGACTAGATGACTGCCAGGGTCCCTTCCCACTCTACAATTCTGTGATTCTATGAAAGTCTCATTTGCTGAGTGCCCTCTGATTTGGGGGGGTGTTGGGCTGTCGTGGATGGGGTGGCGCTGTAGTCTAAACCACAGAGCCTCTTGAGCTTGCTGATTGTAAGGTCGGAGGTTCGAATCTGGGAGACAGGCTGAGCTCCCATTGCTCTATCCCAGCTCCTGCCAACCTAGCAGGGTTGAAAGCGAGTAGATAAATAGGTACCACTGCAGCAGGAAGGGAAATGGCGTTTCCATGCGCTCTGGCACTCATCACGGTGTCCTGTGGCGCCAGAAGCGGTCTAGTTCTGCTGGCCACCTGACCCTGAATCCTGTCTGTGGACTAACACCAGCTCCCTCAGGCTGAAGTCAGCGATGAGAGCCACACTTCAAAGCTGAATTCGACTGGACCTAACCGTCCAGGGATCCTTTACCCACCTGTACCTCACCTTGTCTGGCTCCTTCATGCGGAATTTTGTGGGTGCCCCAGGGAGTTGGCACAATAAGGAACACAGTTTCATAGGCAGAGGATTGAGGATAATTTAAGGAGCAACAACATAAGACAGATGTGGCAGGGGATTCAGCATATTACCAACTACAAACCTAACCTTGGCGCTGTCGACGGTGACCCTTTGCTGGCGGAGGAGCTTAACCTCTTCTTTGCTCGCTTCGAGAAGGAGCCACCTGAGACGCCGGTATTACAGCCACCAGCCCATAGGGGCCCCTCATTCACTGTAGAGGAGCATGAGGTGAGACAAGTATTGAGGATGGTGAATCCGAGGAAGGCGGCTGGACCTGATGGCATCACCGGAAAGGTGTTGAAGGGCTGTGCGGATCAGCTGGCGAGGGTCTTTACTAAGATCTTCAACAAGTCCTTACACCAGTCTATTGTCCCACCCTGCCTGAAGTCGTCAACTATTGTCCCTCTGCCTAAAAAATCCACAATCAGTAGTTTGAATGACTACAGACCAGTTGCACTGACTCCAATCATCATGAAGTGTTTTGAGAAACTGGTGCGTCGTCATATTATTTCCTGTCTTCCATCAACTTTTGACAACTACCAGTTTGCATACAGGGCAAATAGATCCACAGAAGACGCTATCACCACCACTCTCCATGCTGCTCTGTCCCATCTGGAGCAGCCGGGGAATTATGTGAGGCTGCTGTTTGTGGATTTTAGCTCTGCTTTTAACACTATCCTCCCCCATAGACTGGTGTCCAAGCTAGAGACGATTGGACTCCCCAACTCCACCTGTCTCTGGGTTTTGGATTTTTTGTCAGAACGTTCTCAGAGGGTTAGAGTAGGGTCACATGTGTCCACAGCCCTTAGCCTTAGCACCGGCTCACCACAGGGTTGCGTGTTGAGTCCCCTGCTCTATGCTCTCTATACGTATGACTGTTCAGCCATCTACTCCAGCAACAAAATCATCAAGTTTGCTGATGATACTACGGTGGTGGGGCTCATTTCAGGAGGGGATGAGTCCGCCTATCGGGACGAGGTGGAGCGGCTCTGTGTTTGGTGTGGAGAGAACAATCTGGTTCTTAATACGGCTAAGACCAAGGAATTGGTGGTGGATTACAGGAAAAAAAAGGCGGACATTCAGCCCTTGTATATCAACGGGGAACGGGTGGAGAGGGTGGCGGAATTCAGGTTTTTGGGAGTGATTATGGATCAGGGCATGACTTGGAGCGCAAATACCACTGCTCTGGTGAAGAAGGCCCAGCAGAGAATTTATTTCCTCAGACTTTTAAAAAAGAACAATCTGAGTGAGAGACTGCTGGTGTCCTTCTACCGAGGCTCCATAGAGAGCATACTTACATACTGTATTTGTGCTTGGTTCTCCAGTTGTACAGCTAGGGAGAGGAAGGTGCTCCAGAAGGTCATAACCACAGCCCAAAGGATTATTGGGCACCCTCTTCCACCTTTGGAAGAACTGTACGGTTCCCGTTGCCTTAGGAAAGCAAACAACATCCTGCAGGATCCATCTCACCCGGGATACAGTCTGTTTGCACTACTGCCTTCTGGCAGGAGGTATAGAAACATCAAGTCAAGGACAAATAGACTGAAAAATAGTTTCTATCCAAGAGCTGTGGCCTTGTTGAATGCTGTAACTCGATAGTGAGACCTGGGAGTTTGATGGGTGTGGGTGTGGGTGTGGTTGGAAGGTGGTTTGTTTGGTTGTTGCTGTTGTTTTGCTTTTGTTTTTAAGGGATGGCATCCAATTTCGTTGCACTGGTGCAATGTTGCACTAGTGTAATGACAATAAAGAATCTATCTATCTATCTATCTATCTATACCTGCGGCGAACTCGCCTCCTACTCTGGTTTGCAGAAAAGAAAGGGTCAGGACCCTCTGCTCCCTCACTTGGGGGTCCCACGCTGCATGGATTTGGAAGACACCCTCTGCCCCTCCCCTTCGCCCCAATGCACCCTCTGGGGAAGGGAGAGGAGGCTCACCAGATCCCAGAAGAGAGCGGGCAGATCCCTTCCTCTCTAGGAAGGAAGGCGTAGCGGAGGGAGGGGCTTTGGTTCTGTAGGATCTGCCAGCTTCACCTTCCTTTTCCTGTCCAGTCTAGGAATGCAGCTCCGCTCCTCTTAACCCTTGGCCAGCCAATCTTTTTTGTTCTTTTAATCCTTTGGTCCAGGGTGATGGATGTACAGATGGACTCCAGCTACAAAAGCTGAGGCTGTGGGTGAGGACAGTGACCATCCTGGCTGTGAGTCACAGGCACTTTTCCAGCTCAAGCTGGCAGACATAGCTCAACGCTCCTCCAAAGACACCCCCACTTTAAAATCACATTTTTAAAAAACCACAACTATCCAATACTAAAAAACCAGCACATAAGACAGTTCAGCAAATGCCTGGGATTGACACCAAACAGGTGTAATAGGCAGCTAAAATCAGACTGGGATTTTTGGGTGGGCAAGGAAGATTCTCCATCCATTTTCTCAAACCGCCTGCATTGGAGAAATTTTACTGGTCCACTTTATATGGATGTTTGTTTTCATGAAGCGCTTTGAACACTTCGGAATGTCCCATGAAGAGGTCTAGTTTATCTCCCCATGTTATGCCCCCTTTGCCATCACTCAGAGGTACTCTGGCAGTGCCCACACCTCCCTGCGCCACCTTCCCACTTTTATTCAAGGGGCCTTTCACCAAACACCCCCTTGATTCCTGGTGCCACCCCACAGAACTCCTATCTGAACACTTCTCCCCCAACATAGCAAGGAATGACGTCTCTGGCGCAGTATAACCATTTTATTAAAACATAAACAGGAAGTTCAAGGTAACTTTGTGTACATCATGTGCTTTCAGATATGCCTGTTACTTTTATTTTATTAAAACTGTAAAAAGAGGCTTTATTATGCTGTTCCTCTTCTACTGATCTAACCAACCCTCCTTCACAACTCCCACCACTCTCCCACCCCACTCCGACCTCCAACTGTCTCTCCTGAAGAGGCCAGAAACCACCTTGGCTGCAAGCCTAGAAGTCCGTCTCTCTGCAGGTCTTTTTCCACATGGCCTAGGACAGAAGGACCCAGTGCTACAAAGGCTGAGGCTGATGAAGAGGACAGAGACCACCCTGGCTGTAAGTCTCCAAAACCTCCATCCTTGCAGGCCTTTTCTCATGTAGCCTAAAAGAGTCCAGACTGACTCCAGCTACAAGAGCTGAGGCTGCTGAACAGAGACTTGGGTTTAGCAGGTTGGGGGGGAGTTGTAGCTGTAGGTTTTTGTATATTTGAGAACTTCTCATGATTTATGCGGTATTCTTCAGTCTGGTTTTGTATTCTAAAGTTTTATTTATTGTTTATGACTACTTGCCGATCGTCAGGTCGGCGGTTCGAATTCCTGCGGCGGGGTGCGCTCCCGTCGTTCAGTCCCAGCGCCTGCCAACCTAGCAGTTCGAAAGCACCTCCGGGTGCAAGTAGATAAATAGGGACCGCTTACCAGCGGGGAGGTAAACGGCGTTCCGTGTGCTGCGCTGGCTTGCCAGATGCAGCTTGTCACGCTGGCCACGTGACCCGGAAGTGTCTGCGGACAGCGCTGGCTCCCGGCCTATAGAGTGAGATGTGCGCACAACCCTAGAGTCTGGCAAGACTGGCCCGTACGGGCAGGGGTACCTTTACCCTTTTACTTTGCCATTTATTACATTTGTATAATGACTTTCACCAGAAGATCTCAGAGTGCTTCACAGCATAAAAATACAAAATAAAAAGACAAGATACATAATAAAAGCAAGAATCAATACAAAAGAATAACAATCTTCCCACAAACACATTTGTAAAGACATACAGTAGTACCTTGGTTCTCAAACGCCTTGGTCTTCAAACAACTTGAAACCCACAAGAAAGGAAGTGTTCCGGTTTGTGAACATTTTTCGGAAGCCAAACATGCTCTGTTTCGAGTGCCCCACTTCCATTTTGAGTGCCCCACTTTTGTTTTGAGTGTCATGCTGAGGTCTGTCTTTTTTTTTGCTATTTATTTTTGCGGCTCTTTTTTTGTGTGTGTTTTAGGGGTTGTTTTTAAAAGTCTGAAATGGATTAATCCATTTTGCATTACTTTCTATGGGAAAGCGCATCTTGGTTTTGGAACGCTTTGGTTTGGGAATGGACTTCCAGAGCGGATAAAGTTCGAGAACCAAGGTAGATGGTTACTCACCCTTTCTGCCCCCCTAGCTAGCAGTACCTTAAATGCACTATTATATTATTGTTTTGATACATGTGTACACAACTTTAAAAACAAGGACCGGAACACTGCGCCTAAACGTGAAGCAGAAGCGCACAAAGGCACAATTTCTGAGAGTCTCATGACAGAGCTAGTGTGGTATAGTGGTTAGTGTCAGAGTATGACTTGGCAGACCTGGGTTCAAATTCCTACTCAGCCCTGAGGCTCACCAGGTGTCCTTGGGGGCCAGGCACTGCTTCACATCCTGACCAACCTCACAGGGTTATTGTCAGGATTAAAAGAAGAGGGGGAGAACCTTGGGGAGAAAGGGGGTATTTGAATGCAAGAAATGAATTTCAGTAGGGACAAATATCAGGTTCTGCACACAGGCAGGAATAACATGCATATACAGTGGTACCTTGAGTTACAGACGCTTCAGGTTACAGACTCCGCTTACCCAGAAATAGTACCTTGAGTTAAGAACTTTGCTTCAGGATGAGAACAGAAATCGTGCAGCGGCAGCAGCGGGAGGCCCCATTAGCTAAAGTGGTACCTCAGGTTAAGAACAGTTTCAGGTTAAGAACAGACCTCTAGAACGAATTAAGTTCTTAACCCGAGGTACCACTGTATTGGAAAAGGATCAAGGGCTCTTCGTAGGCCACAAGCTTGTTGTGACTCCACAGTGAGGTGCAGCAGCTAATGCTATTCTAGGCTGCATCAACATAGAATCATGCAGTTTGCAGGAACCCCAAGGGTCTTCCAGTCCAAGCCCTGCAATGCAGGAATGTTGTGTTGCACACATTCTGTCTCCACAATGGCTTTGATGCTTCTGGGGCCAAACCTTTTGCACCAGAGTTCTGGATCGGCTTCATCCCTGACAAGCTGGAATGGTGCAGAGGAGGGAGACCAGGGGGATCAAGGCTCTGGAAACCAAGACTTCGGAGAAACGGTTGAGGGAGCTGGGATGTTTATTATGGAGATGGAGGAGATGGAGAAGGAGATGTGATAGACATCTTCCAACATCGAAAGGGCTGTGCCATGGAAGAGTGAGGAAACTTGCTTTTTTCTCTTCCGGTGGAAGGACACACCAATGCATTCAAGATACAAGTAAGGGAATCTGATGAAACATCAGGAAGAACTTTCTGACAGCAAGAACTGTTTGACTGTAGAACAAAGAAGTTCAGGTGGTGGTGGACTCTTCTTGAATTGAAGGATTTTAAGCAAAGGTTTGATGGCCATCTGTTATGAATTCTTTTGTTGAATATCCTTCATTGCAGGGGCTTGGAGAAGATGACTCTCACCGTCCAATCCAATGCAACAATTCAATGATTCTTGGGGAATCTGATTCTCCCTGCTGTGAGATCTTTGATGAGAAGTGAGAAAGGACTCCTGACTAAAACACTCTCCACATTCCAAGCATTTATATGGTCTCTCCATTGTATGAATTATTTGATGGGAAATGAGATAGGAGTCCTGACTAAAAGTCCTTCCACATTCCAAGCATTTATGTGGGCTCACCCAGGTATGAGTTCTTTGATGGGAAGTGAGACTTCCTTTCTGAGTGAATCTCATTCCACACTCCAAACACTGATAGGGTTTCTCCCCTGTATGAGTTCTTTGGTGGAAAGTGAAAGAGTCACTCCGAGAGAACCTCTTTCCACATTCCAAGCACTGGAATGGTTTCTCCCCTGTATGAATTATCTGATGGGCAGTGAGTTTGATGCTTTCACTGAAGCTCTTTCCACATTCCAAGCACTGAAAAGGTTTTGTATGAATTCTTTGATGGGAGGTGAGATTATATTTCCAGTCAAAGCTTTTTCCACATTCCCAGCACTTATATGGTTTCTCCCTTGTATGGATTTTTTGATGGGAAGTGACATAGGCCTTTGTACTGAAGCTCTTCCCACATTCCAAGCACTGATAAGGTTTCTCTCCTTTATGAATTCTTTGATGGGTAGTGAGATTTTGCTTCATGTTGAAGCTCTTTCCACATTCCAAGCACTGATAGGGTTTCTCCCCTGTGTGAATTCTTTGATGGGCCGTGAGATGGGACCTCTGATGGAAGCTCTTCCCACATTCCAAGCACTGATACGTTTTCTTCCCAATGGGATTTCTTGGATGGGATGAGGAATGAGAGCTCTCTCCACACTCCTCATTTTGACATGGGTTCTCCACTGTGTGGATTTTGTCACGGATTCGCTGGTTCTTAGTTTCTAATTCATCACCACCTGCAACAAAGAGAGGAACAGATCAGAGCCTAAGAAAGAAATGGAGTTCCCAGTGTTCGAAAACCAAGGTTCAGCTTCCGATTGGCTGCAGGAGCTTTCTGCACTCAAGCGGAAGCCACGTCGGACGTTTGGCTTCTGAAAAATGTTCGCAAACTGGAACACTTCCGGGTTTGCAGCGTTTGGTAGCTGATTTGTTTGGCAACTAAGCCATTTGAAAACCAAGTTACCACTGTTTATTATGCCTTTACTGGTTAAAGTAGTGGTTAACATTGAGAACTCTTCAGATTTTGTAGTTAGAAGGGCATGATCATAAATTGGGCTGGTACGCATATTTGTGGTATGGAAAAACTGAAAGGCATAAAGCTTTCATGAATCATGTTATTAGGAAAAACTTATATATAGTTTGGGATAAATGTAAAAACTTGCTGGGAAATAGAAACCATAATGGCAAAATATTATTAGAATGGTAGACAAAACATGAACAGGTCAAATCACTGATGATACATTGAGCAGTGGATAGATGATATAACATTGAAATGGCAGCATGGGAAAGATTGTGGAATGGAGATTTGAAATTTACAGCATGCTATGAGTTAAAAGAAAATGATGTATAGATGGTATTTGACTCCTAGTAACTTAGCTAAAATGTACAAGACCAAATCAAATGCCTGCTGGGAATGTCAAGTGAAGGAAGGTACCTTTTTCACATATTGTGTTCCTGTAAGATAGTAAAAGTCTTCGGGGAAATGATTTATAACGAGTTGAAAAAAATGCTGAAAATAATCTTTGTTTAAAAACCGGAAACTTCCCTTTCAGGTGTAATGGGAGGAAGGTACCCAAATATCAGGAAAAAACCTGTATATGTATGCTACCACAGCTGCCTGAATGGTATACGCCCAAAGATGGAAAGAAAAAGTACCAACAAAAGACGACTGGCAAAAGACGACTGGCAAAAGACGACTGGCAAGTAAAACTGCCGTAACATGCTGAGATTGCCAAACTTGCCAGAAGATTAAGAGATCAACGTGAGATACTTATTTTTAACAGAATGGGGAAATTTTGCTGAATATATAAAGACAAATTGAAAACAATTGAAAATGTTAGCAGGATTGACATAAATATGAGCAATTAGAAGTAAGTTAAAGGAAGTATAAGGATACATTTGCAAATAGATTTGAATTGATTATGCAGTAAGGATAGAATATCAAATAAGGAACCCCAGAGTTGGGGGTGGGAGGGAAGTGGCAGAAAATGTAGGCTAAATTTGTTTAGATTTAAATGTTGTTGAAACATTGTAGAATGTAAAAATGAATACACACACACACACACACACACACACACACACATATGAATGAAGGGATGCGGGTGGTGCTGTGGTCTAAACCAGTGTTTTTCAACCACTGTTCCGCGGCACACTAGTGTGCCGCGAGATGTTGCCTGGTGTGCCGTGGGAAAAATTGAAAAATTCGAAAGATTTTTTTAAAAAAAATTTCAAATTTTCGCCCACTAGGCGGGCGCCGGACTGTGTCCTGGGTATGGGGGGGTGGGGTTTTTGACCCCACCCTCGGCCAGCAGGGGCGCCGATTGGCACTCCTCAGGGGGACACCCTCCACTTTTCTGATGTCCGGGCTGTGATTGGTCCAGACTCCAGCCTGGACCTATCACAGTAGGACATCATCTTCCGACTTCCTTCCCGCCCGAGCACAGTATGCGCAGCAGCGGAGAGAAGAAGACGTCGCGACTCGAGTTACCAGGAGAACTGGAGAAGTTGTCATTTTATTTCTCTTCAGTCTCCACTGAATGCCTTGACTGGGTTAGGGACCCTTATAGCTCAGCATCAGTTGGTGGAAAGGACATGACTTCACAGGAGCAGGAGGAACTAACTGAACTGAGACAAAATTGTGGTTTCAAGCTAAGATTTGCTGATCTACCTTTGGACAGTTTTTGGTTGGATAGTGCCAAGGAGTTCCCCCTTCTGGCAAACAAAGCTATTTTGACATTGCTCCCATTTTCCACTACATATCTGTGTGAGATGAGCTTTTCAAGCATGAGTGCTATAAAAACTAAATACAGAGAGAGACTGAGAGCTGTTGACGAAGAGCTACGTGTGTGTCTTTCTTCGATTCCAGCCAGAATATCAGCTTTGTGTTCAGCCAAACAGGCCCAGGTTGCGCACTGAATAAAGTATTTTATAATTTTTCAAATTTCTGTTTACTTACTATTTCATAATTAAGTAATTATAAAATACTTTCTTTGTGTTTATTTGATTCCTATTCAAGAGAATTACTTTATATATAGTCAATATAGGCACAGAGTTAAATTTTTTAACATTTTCTAATGGTGGTGTGCCTCGTGATTTTTTTCATGAAACAAGTGTGCCTTTGCCCAAAAAAGGTTGAAAAACACTGGTCTAAACCACTGAGCCCAGGGCTTGCCGATCAGAAGGTCGGCGGTTCGAATCCCCGCGACAGGGTGAGCTCCCGTTGCTCGGTCCCTGCTCCTGCCAACCTACCAGTTCGAAAGCATGTCAAAGTGCAAGTAGATAAATAGGTACTGCTCTGGTGGGAAGGTAAACGGCATTTCCGTGCGCTGCTCTGGTTTCGCCAGAAGCGGCTTAGTCATGCTGGCCACATGACCTGGAAGCTGTCTGCGGACAAACACCAGCTCCCTTGGCCAGTAAAGCGAGATGAGCGCTGCAACCCCAGAGTCATCTGCGACTGGACTTAAGGGTCAGGGGTCCTTTACCTTTTAAAAAGGAAGCCTCATTTTAAAAGGTTCGGGCAGTTCAGAGCAGCCTGATCTCTGTTTAAGGTAAAGGTATATAAAAGGATGTCACATAGAGGAGGGAGAAAGGTTGTTTTCTGCTGCTCCAGAGAAGCGGACACGGAGCAATGGATCCAAACTACAAGAAAGAAGATTCCACCTAAACATTAGGAAGAACTTCCTGACAGTAAGAGCTGTTTGACAGTGGAATTTGCTGCCAAGGAGTGTGGTGGAGTCTCCTTCTTTGGAGGTCTTTAAGCAGAGGCTTGACAACCATATGTCAGGAGTGCTCTGATGGTGTTTCCTGCTTGGCAGGGGGTTGGACTTGATGGCCCTTGTGGTCTCTTCCAACTCTATGATTCTTTGATTCTAAAGGGACCCCTGACAATTAAGATCTCTGTTTAGAAAGGCATAATTGGAGGAAGTACATTCCCAGACCAAACAGTCCTCCATTCAAGGTGACTTGTGGAGGTGTTGGAAGCCCAGCTGCTGAAGGCAGCGCTATTGAGCTCCATCAAAATAGAGATACATGTATGGAATTTCAGAACAGATCTCATGATCCAACTAGGATCCTTACTGAGAGAGGCCAGGATACCACGATTCTCCTCTGTAACCTCCTTATGCAGAGCTCTCTGGGCAGGATCCAGCAACGCCCACTCCTCAGCCGTGAAACAAACAGTGACATCTTCAAAAGAAACTGAGCTCTGAAAGAAAAATATCCTTCTCTTAGGCAGCATAAAGATTATTTCCTGCACGTTGCTCTTTTGCTTCCTGCCTGGATTGTTTTAATTGCATTGGTCTGCTGCGCATTTGGATTATTGATGCTTATTTTAATGCTTTAATGGAGTTCTTTCATAGTGTATTTTAATGATGGGTAGGAATCTTAGTGAAAATGGGTGGAACTCCACCTTGTTTTATTCAGATCAATATGTCTATGCAAGCATTCCAGTTTGCCAAATGGAAGAATCCCTCTCTCCTCTCCCTGTGTGTTGTTCTGGGATGGAAAGACTCCCCAGATGTCCCAAAGACAATTTATAATGAATAATACTAGTGACATTCAGAGTTAAGGTGAAGGGGTTACTCTTTATCCTCAGTGCATAAACCTTCATTAATGGCATTTTCAGCCTTTGCTAAGGGCAGCTTTGATAGAAGTCAAGAAGGGATTCATTTGTCCCCAGAAACGCCCTGTCTACTCAGCCTCTTTCCCCCCAAGGCTCCTTCCCCCCACCTGATCCGGTTCCTCAGCCGCTGCTTCCCCTCCACCAGGATGAAGAGATGGAGGAGGAGGTCTTGCCGGCATCCTTCTTTCACCTGCGAGAGACAAAGGGAAGTGGGGAGACCGGAGTGCAGGATGCTTCTCTCAGAGGTGAAGCAGTGCGTCTCTAACTACAGATTAAGAAATACTCCCCTATACCTATTTCAGATTTAATTGTGCAAAATTATATATCAGGCTCCTCTGGGCTCTGGGCCTCAAGTGTCTTCCCCAAAAAGATCAAAAGAACCACTAGATTACTTTCAACACCAACAGAATGGGACCAAACTGAGAAAATTTTCCTTCCTTCTTACCCAGTGCTTTATCTCTGGTGTCCAACAGAGACTTCTCTACTTCAGAGGAATCAGGACACAATTCAGCAAACGGATCCTTTCCCTGAAACAGCAACAAGGATTCAAAACAGAGACGGGGAAAAGAATCAGAATAGGAATGGCAGAGGCAAAAATTTTAGTAGCATCTGGTAGCCTTCCGAAAAAGGATGAGATTTAGGGTCTTCCTCCCTCCTTGGAGCCCCTTGGGAGCATCCAGAGGAAAGTCTCTCTCACCTGCTTCCTCTCCTGTGCCTGACTCAGGAGGAAACCTTCGGCCAGGGCCACTGCCTGGGAACTGGTCTCTGCTCCGCATTCCCTCACCCAGCTCTCCATCTCCGCTGGAAGGACAGCCAGGAACTGCTCCAAGATCACCAGGTCCAGCATCTCAGCTTTCGTGTGCCTTTCTGGCTTCAGCCACTGGTGGCAAAGGTGGTGGAGTCGGCTGCAAACTTCTCGGGGTCCTTCAGCCTCCTGGTAACGGAACCAGCTGAACTGCTGGCTCTGCACCTCTGAGCGGAGGGTGTCCTCCTCTCCCAGGATCTTCTGCCCAGAGCCTTCCCAGAATCCTGCACTGCTTCCCGTTTCCATGGCCGGGCCTCTTCCTGCTTCAAGGCCAGCTGAGTCTTGCTCTTCCATGTGTGTTCTAAGGAAGCCTCCAAGAGACATGAAGGATCCCCTTGGCCTTCTGCCAAGTTCTGTTCGTCCAGATTAGAGGCACTAGAAAATCCAACAAAGAAAAACCATTGTTCTGTTATAAAATCACAACACGGAGAAGAGGGAAAAAATGTTCTCTGAGCAAGTGAGGATGAGTCTCGCTAGGAACCAAGGCTGGACTGCAGCACTGGCCGGACTTTGAGCTTTGCTTAAGAAGAGAAAGGAAAAGGAAAGTGACCGTCCCAGATGTGCAGGAAAGTGAAGGGATTTCTGTGAAATGAATCAGCCTGGTTGATCCTGCCTTTCCGTGTTTGCAGTCAAGGAATAAAGTCAGAACAGTGAGTGACAAGTGAGTCATTCATACCAAGTGTAACGTGGAAACCAGGCTATAGCGAGGAGTTCCCACCTCCTCAAGACAAACTACTGAGATGGGGTCCTTTTCCCCTTGTTCTGAGGGCCAGATCCTCATCTGGGAAACGCCCTGAGGGCCAAGTGGGTGAGGCCAAAGGACAGAACTCAAAAGCAGGTAAAGTAGGACCTACCTTTCTGTGATTGCAACAGTTTTCAAGGTTGTGTTTTAATCCTGAAATATGCCCTGGGAAGTCAGGAGGGTGGCTGTGTAATTAAGAATGTGACACAGCCGACCCCCCACATCTGCGTGGGGTACTTCTGGATCCCACCCCCTTGAGTGTCCGCCTCCACATCCCACTCGTGTGCCAGCCTCAGTCCCTTTGTGGCCAGGGGACTCCATGCTCTGCTTCTGGGGGGATATTTGCCATGCCCTCCATGCGGAGCTGCGCTTGAAGATGACTCGGAAAGCGATGGAAAGCAGGGAGCAAGTGACGGGCTGGCTTCCCTCATGGCCTTTCCCCCCCTGGGCTCCCAAAGGCAGCAGCCATGGGTCTGGCCAGCATTGGAGGGGAGATTCCTGCACTGCTCCTGTTTGGCCTAGAGGACTCTCGTGGTTCCTTCCCCCCCTCCTGGACCCTCTGCTCCCACATTTGGGGGGTCCCCCTTCCCCCTCCCCTAAGCGAGAAGAGAGGGAGACTCACTCGATGCAGGAGGCGCCTCCGAGGAGAGAACAGCTGCCTCTTGACAGGAAGGGGCTGGGGGGCGGGGCTTGGGCTCTGGAGGACCCGCCCCCGCCTGCATTTCTGGTCCTCTCTAGGAATCCAGCTCAGTTGAAAGAACCAGATGACATCTCGCTGGAACCAATCTCGCGGCAGCATTTGACGAGCCATTTCCCCTCCTCTCTGCCTGCCCCCTCCTTCTGCCCCAGCAAGGAGAGCTCAGGCCCCCTCAGAGCAGCCCCACTTGCAAGGCAGCTCCAGAAAGGAGCAAGGAGGCAAGACTAAGGGGGGGGGGAGGGAGAGAAAGAGATGGACAGCGGAGCCCGGGCCGAGTCTGGAGCTGCAGGGGGCTGGAGCCTCTCTCTCTGATTGGCTCCCCAGAGAGGCGGGGGCGGAGCCAGCCCTTTGGGCGGGAAGAGGAGAGGCGCCTTTTCGGAGGCAGTTTGGAGGCTGGAGCTGAGGCGGGAGGAAGGGAGGAGGAGGAGAGGCTGAGTCTGAGGGAGAAGTGGCTCTGGCCTGAGGAGAATCTCGGGGGCCAGAAGAAGGAGAGGGGAAGAGGGGCTGAGTCGGGGGGAGAAGTGGCTCTGGCCTGAGGAGAATCTCGGGGGCCAGAAGAAGGAGAGGGGAAGAGGGGCTGAGTCGGGGGGAGAAGTGGCTCTGGCCTGAGGAGAATCTCGGGGGCCAGAAGAAGGAGAGGGGAAGAGGGGCTGAGTCGGGGGGAGAAGTGGCTCTGGCCTGAGGAGAATCTCGGGGGCCAGAAGAAGGAGAAGGGAAGAGGGGCTGAGTCGGGGGGAGAAGTGGCTCTGGCCTGAGGAGAATCTCGGGGGCCAGAGGAAGGAGAGGGGAAGAGGGGCTGAGTCTGAGGGAGAAGTGGCTCTGGGCTGAGGAGAATCTCGGGGGCAGAAGAAGGAGAGGGGAAGAGGGGCTGAGTCGGGGGGAGAAGTGGCTCTGGCCTGAGGAGAATCTCGGGGGCCAGAAGGGGGAGAGGGGCTGAGTCGGGGGGAGAAGTGGCTCTGGCCTGAGGAGAATCTCGGGGGCCAGAAGAAGGAGAGGGGAAGAGGGGCTGAGTCTGAGGGAGAAGTGGCTCTGGGCTGAGGAGAATCTCGGGGGCAGAAGAAGGAGAGGGGAAGAGGGGCGCTGGCCTGAGGAGAATCTCGGGGGCCAGAAGAAGGAGAGGGGAAGAGGGGCTGAGTCGGGGGGAGAAGTGGCTCTGGGCTGAGGAGAATCTTGGGGGCAGAAGAAGGAGAGGGGAAGAGGGGCGCTGGCCTGAGGAGAATCTCGGGGGCCAGAAGAAGGAGAGGGGAAGAGGGGCGCTGGCCTGAGGAGAATCTCGGGGGCCAGAAGAAGGAGAGGGGAAGAGGGGCTGAGTCGGGGGGAGAAGTGGCTCTGGCCTGAGGAGAATCTCGGGGGCCAGAAGAAGGAGAGGGGAAGAGGGGCTGAGTCGGGGGGAGAAGTGGCTCTGGCCTGAGGAGAATCTCGGGGGCCAGAAGAAGGAGAGGGGAAGAGGGGCTGAGTCGGGGGGGGGAGAAGTGGCTCTGGCCTGAGGAGAATCTCGGGGGCCAGAAGAAGGAGAGGGGAAGAGGGGCTGAGTCTGAGGGAGAAGTGGCTCTGGCCTGAGGAGAATCTCGGGGGCCAGAAGAAGGAGAGGGGAAGAGGGGCTGAGTCTGAGGGAGAAGTGGCTCTGGCCTGAGGAGAATCTCGGGGGCCAGAAGAAGGAGAGGGGAAGAGGGGCTGAGTCTGAGGGAGAAGTGGCTCTGGCCTGAGGAGAATCTCGGGGGCCAGAAGAAGGAGAGGGGAAGAGGGGCTGAGTCTGAGGGAGAAGTGGCTCTGGCCTGAGGAGAATCTCGGGGGCCAGAAGAAGGAGAGGGGAAGAGGGGCTGAGTCGGGGGGAGAAGTGGCTCTGGCCTGAGGAGAATCTCGGGGGCCAGAAGAAGGAGAGGGGAAGAGGGGCTGAGTCTGAGGGAGAAGTGGCTCTGGGCTGAGGAGAATCTCGGGGGCAGAAGAAGGAGAGGGGAAGAGGGGCGCTGGCCTGAGGAGAATCTCGGGGGCCAGAAGAAGGAGAGGGGAAGAGGGGCTGAGTCTGAGGGAGAAGTGGCTCTGGCCTGAGGAGAATCTCGGGGGCCAGAAGAAGGAGAGGGGAAGAGGGGCTGAGTCGGGGGGAGAAGTGGCTCTGGCCTGAGGAGAATCTCGGGGGCCAAAAGAAGGAGAGGGGAAGAGGGGCTGAGTCTGAGGGAGAAGTGGCTCTGGCCTGAGGAGAATCTCGGGGGCCAGAAGAAGGAGAGGGGAAGAGGGGCTGAGTCTGAGGGAGAAGTGGCTCTGGCCTGAGGAGAATCTCGGGGGCCAGAAGAAGGAGAGGGGAAGAGGGGCTGAGTCGGGGGGAGAAGTGGCTCTGGCCTGAGGAGAATCTCGGGGGCCAGAAGAAGGAGAGGGGAAGAGGGGCTGAGTCTGAGGGAGAAGTGGCTCTGGCCTGAGGAGAATCTCGGGGGCCAGAAGAAGGAGAGGGGAAGAGGGGCTGAGTCTGAGGGAGAAGTGGCTCTGGCCTGAGGAGAATCTCGGGGGCCAGAAGAAGGAGAGGGGAAGAGGGGCTGAGTCGGGGGGAGAAGTGGCTCTGGCCTGAGGAGAATCTCGGGGGCCAGAAGGGGGAGAGGGGCTGAGTCGGGGGGAGAAGTGGCTCTGGCCTGAGGAGAATCTCGGGGGCCAGAAGAAGGAGAGGGGAAGAGGGGCTGAGTCGGGGGGAGAAGTGGCTCTGGCCTGAGGAGAATCTCGGGGGCCAGAAGAAGGAGAGGGGAAGAGGGGCTGAGTCTGAGGGAGAAGTGGCTCTGGCCTGAGGAGAATCTCGGGGGCCAGAAGAAGGAGAGGGGAAGAGGGGCTGAGTGGGGGGGAGAAGTGGCTCTGGCCTGAGGAGAATCTCTGGGGCCAGAAGGAGAGGGGAAGAGGGGCTGAGTCTGAGGGAGAAGTGGCTCTGGCCTGAGGAGAATCTCGGGGGCCAGAAGAAGGAGAGGGGAAGAAGGGCTGAGTGGGGGGGAGAAGTGGCTCTGGCCTGAGGAGAATCTCGGGGGCCAGAAGAAGGAGAGGGGAAGAGGGGCTGAGTGGGGGGGAGAAGTGGCTCTGGCCTGAGGAGAATCTCAGGGGCCAGAAGAAGGAGAAGGGAAGAGGGGCTGAGTCGGGGGGAGAAGTGGCTCTGGCCTGAGGAGAATCTCGGGGGCCAGAAGAAGGAGAGGGGAAGAGGGGCTGAGTGGGGGGGGGGGAGAAGTGGCTCTGGCCTGAGGAGAATCTCGGGGGCCAGAAGAAGGAGAGGGGAAGAGGGGCTGAGTCTGAGGGAGAAGTGGCTCTGGCCTGAGGAGAATCTCGGGGGCCAGAAGAAGGAGAGGGGAAGAGGGGCTGAGTCGGGTGGAGAAGTGGCTCTGGCCTGAGGAGAATCTCGGGGGCCAGAAGAAGGAGAGGGGAAGAGGGGCTGAGTCTGAGGGAGAAGTGGCTCTGGCCTGAGGAGAATCTCGGGGGCTAGAAGAAGGAGAGGGGAAGAGGGGCTGAGTCTGAGGGAGAAGTGGCTCTGGCCTGAGGAGAATCTCGGGGGCCAGAGGAAGAGAGGGGAAGAGGGGCTGAGTCTGAGGGAGAAGTGGCTCTGGCCTGAGGAGAATCTCGGGGGCCAGAAGAAGGAGAGGGGAAGAGGGGCTGAGTCTGAGGGAGAAGTGGCTCTGGCCTGAGGAGAATCTCGGGGGCCAGAGGAAGGAGAGGGGGAGAGGGGCTGAGTCTGAGGGAGAAGTGGCTCTGGCCTGAGGAGAATCTCGGGGGCCAGAAGAAGGAGAGGGGAAGAGGGGCGCTGGCCTGAGGAGAATCTCGGGGGCCAGAAGAAGGAGAGGGGAAGAGGGGCGCTGGCCTGAGGAGAATCTCGGGGGCCAGAAGAAGGAGAAGGGAAGAGGGGCTGAGTCGGGGGGAGAAGTGGCTCTGGCCTGAGGAGAATCTCGGGGGCCAGAAGAAGGAGAAGGGAAGAGGGGCTGAGTCGGGGGGAGAAGTGGCTCTGGCCTGAGGAGAATCTCGGGGGCCAGAAGAAGGAGAGGGGAAGAGGGGCTGAGTCTGAGGGAGAAGTGGCTCTGGCCTGAGGAGAATCTCGGGGGCCAGAAGAAGGAGAGGGGAAGAGGGGCTGAGTCTGAGGGAGAAGTGGCTCTGGGCTGAGGAGAATCTCGGGGGCCAGAAGAAGGAGAGGGGAAGAGGGGCTGAGTCGGGGGGAGAAGTGGCTCTGGCCTGAGGAGAATCTCGGGGGCCAGAAGAAGGAGAGGGGAAGAGGGGCTGAGTCTGAGGGAGAAGTGGCTCTGGCCTGAGGAGAATCTCGGGGGCCAGAAGAAGGAGAGGGGAAGAGGGGCTGAGTCTGAGGGAGAAGTGGCTCTGGCCTGAGGAGAATCTCGGGGGCCAGAAGAAGGAGAGGGGAAGAGGGGCTGAGTCGGGGAGAGAAGTGGCTCTGGCCTGAGGAGAATCTCGGGGGCCAGAGGAAGGAGAGGGGAAGAGGGGCTGAGTCTGAGGGAGAAGTGGCTCTGGCCTGAGGAGAATCTCGGGGGCCAGAAGGAGGAGAGGGGCTGAGTCGGGGGGAGAAGTGGCTCTGGCCTGAGGAGAATCTCGGGGGCCAGAAGGAGGAGAGGGGCTGAGTCGGGGGGAGAAGTGGCTCTGGCCTGAGGAGAATCTCGGGGGCCAGAAGAAGGAGAGGGGAAGAGGGGCTGAGTCTGAGGGAGAAGTGGCTCTGGCCTGAGGAGAATCTCGGGGGCCAGAAGAAGGAGAGGGGAAGAGGGGCTGAGTCTGAGGGAGAAGTGGCTCTGGCCTGAGGAGAATCTCGGGGGCCAGAAGAAGGAGAGGGGAAGAGGGGCTGAGTCTGAGGGAGAAGTGGCTCTGGCCTGAGGAGAATCTCGGGGGCCAGAAGAAGGAGAGGGGAAGAGGGGCTGAGTCTGAGGGAGAAGTGGCTCTGGCCTGAGGAGAATCTCGGGGGCCAGAAGAAGGAGAGGGGAAGAGGGGCTGAGGCTGAGGGAGAAGTGGCTCTGGCCTGAGGAGAATCTCGGGGGCCAGAAGAAGGAGAGGGGAAGAGGGGCTGAGTGGGGGGGAGAAGTGGCTCTGGCCTGAGGAGAATCTCTGGGGCCAGAAGGAGAGGGGAAGAGGGGCTGAGTCTGAGGGAGAAGTGGCTCTGGCCTGAGGAGAATCTCGGGGGCCAGAAGAAGGAGAGGGGAAGAAGGGCTGAGTGGGGGGGAGAAGTGGCTCTGGCCTGAGGAGAATCTCGGGGGCCAGAAGAAGGAGAGGGGAAGAGGGGCTGAGTGGGGGGGAGAAGTGGCTCTGGCCTGAGGAGAATCTCAGGGGCCAGAAGAAGGAGAAGGGAAGAGGGGCTGAGTCGGGGGGAGAAGTGGCTCTGGCCTGAGGAGAATCTCGGGGGCCAGAAGAAGGAGAGGGGAAGAGGGGCTGAGTGGGGGGGGGGAGAAGTGGCTCTGGCCTGAGGAGAATCTCGGGGGCCAGAAGAAGGAGAGGGGAAGAGGGGCTGAGTCTGAGGGAGAAGTGGCTCTGGCCTGAGGAGAATCTCGGGGGCCAGAAGAAGGAGAGGGGAAGAGGGGCTGAGTCGGGTGGAGAAGTGGCTCTGGCCTGAGGAGAATCTCGGGGGCCAGAAGAAGGAGAGGGGAAGAGGGGCTGAGTCTGAGGGAGAAGTGGCTCTGGCCTGAGGAGAATCTCGGGGGCTAGAAGAAGGAGAGGGGAAGAGGGGCTGAGTCTGAGGGAGAAGTGGCTCTGGCCTGAGGAGAATCTCGGGGGCCAGAGGAAGAGAGGGGAAGAGGGGCTGAGTCTGAGGGAGAAGTGGCTCTGGCCTGAGGAGAATCTCGGGGGCCAGAAGAAGGAGAGGGGAAGAGGGGCTGAGTCTGAGGGAGAAGTGGCTCTGGCCTGAGGAGAATCTCGGGGGCCAGAGGAAGGAGAGGGGGAGAGGGGCTGAGTCTGAGGGAGAAGTGGCTCTGGCCTGAGGAGAATCTCGGGGGCCAGAAGAAGGAGAGGGGAAGAGGGGCGCTGGCCTGAGGAGAATCTCGGGGGCCAGAAGAAGGAGAGGGGAAGAGGGGCGCTGGCCTGAGGAGAATCTCGGGGGCCAGAAGAAGGAGAAGGGAAGAGGGGCTGAGTCGGGGGGAGAAGTGGCTCTGGCCTGAGGAGAATCTCGGGGGCCAGAAGAAGGAGAAGGGAAGAGGGGCTGAGTCGGGGGGAGAAGTGGCTCTGGCCTGAGGAGAATCTCGGGGGCCAGAAGAAGGAGAGGGGAAGAGGGGCTGAGTCTGAGGGAGAAGTGGCTCTGGCCTGAGGAGAATCTCGGGGGCCAGAAGAAGGAGAGGGGAAGAGGGGCTGAGTCTGAGGGAGAAGTGGCTCTGGCCTGAGGAGAATCTCGGGGGCCAGAAGAAGGAGAGGGGAAGAGGGGCTGAGTCTGAGGGAGAAGTGGCTCTGGGCTGAGGAGAATCTCGGGGGCCAGAAGAAGGAGAGGGGAAGAAGGGCTGAGTCGGGGGGAGAAGTGGCTCTGGCCTGAGGAGAATCTCGGGGGCCAGAAGAAGGAGAGGGGAAGAGGGGCTGAGTCGGAGGGAGAAGTGGCTCTGGCCTGAGGAGAATCTCGGGGGCCAGAAGAAGGAGAGGGGAAGAGGGGCTGAGTCTGAGGGAGAAGTGGCTCTGGCCTGAGGAGAATCTCGGGGGCCAGAAGAAGGAGAGGGGAAGAGGGGCTGAGTCGGGGAGAGAAGTGGCTCTGGCCTGAGGAGAATCTCGGGGGCCAGAGGAAGGAGAGGGGAAGAGGGGCTGAGTCTGAGGGAGAAGTGGCTCTGGCCTGAGGAGAATCTCGGGGGCCAGAAGGAGGAGAGGGGCTGAGTCGGGGGGAGAAGTGGCTCTGGCCTGAGGAGAATCTCGGGGGCCAGAAGGAGGAGAGGGGCTGAGTCGGGGGGAGAAGTGGCTCTGGCCTGAGGAGAATCTCGGGGGCCAGAAGAAGGAGAGGGGAAGAGGGGCTGAGTCTGAGGGAGAAGTGGCTCTGGCCTGAGGAGAATCTCGGGGGCCAGAAGAAGGAGAGGGGAAGAGGGGCTGAGTCTGAGGGAGAAGTGGCTCTGGCCTGAGGAGAATCTCGGGGGCCAGAAGAAGGAGAGGGGAAGAGGGGCTGAGTCTGAGGGAGAAGTGGCTCTGGCCTGAGGAGAATCTCGGGGGCCAGAAGAAGGAGAGGGGAAGAGGGGCTGAGTCTGAGGGAGAAGTGGCTCTGGCCTGAGGAGAATCTCGGGGGCCAGAAGAAGGAGAGGGGAAGAGGGGCTGAGGCTGAGGGAGAAGTGGCTCTGGCCTGAGGAGAATCTCGGGGGCCAGAAGAAGGAGAGGGGAAGAGGGGCTGAGTCTGAGGGAGAAGTGGCTCTGGCCTGAGGAGAATCTCGGGGCCAGAAGAAGGAGAGGGGGAGAGGGGCTGAGCCTGAGGGAGAAGTGGCTCTGGCCTGAGGAGAATCTCGGGGGCCAGAAGAAGGAGAGGGGAAGAGGGGCTGAGGCTGAGGGAGAAGTGGCTGTGGCCTGAGGAGAATCTCGGGGGCCAGAAGAAGGAGAGGGGAAGAGGGGCTGAGGCTGAGGGAGAAGTGGCTGTGGCCTGAGGAGAATCTCGGGGGCCAGAAGAAGGAGAGGGGAAGAGGGGCTGAGTCGGGGAGAGAAGTGGCTCTGGCCTGAGGAGAATCTCGGGGGCCAGAGGAAGGAGAGGGGGAGAGGGGCTGAGTCGGGGGGAGAGAAAGAAGGGGGCCGAAGGATTCCCTGGGTCTGGCGCTCAAAAGAAAACCCCTCAGGAGGGGCATTGCTGAGAGGAGAGAGGGAGGCTGAGGAAAAGGAACCTGGTCTGGTTAAAAGGATTGAACTGCTACACCTCCATAACTAGGAAAGGAGCGAGAGGGAAGTAACAGAAACTGATCTGAGCATTTTCCCACCTTGTCTAGAAACCGGATCATCAATGTATCTGAAGTGTAACAGCTCATTTGAGCAACTGAAGTTTAAGGAAAGGTGTGCCTATGCTACTGGTCTACCTTATAGGAATGTTATAAAAGTTTGTTTTTATGGAGCACTTTGATAAACGCTTCAGAATGTACCACACGGAGGCTGTTTCTCTCCCCACGTTGCGCCCACCCCCTCCTGCTCCACCTTCCCTCTGCATTCAGGGGGCACAGATGGGCTTTTCACCAACCCCCCCCCCTTATTCCCACTGCCACCCCAGAACTCTGACCTGAACACTTCACCCCCAACCTAGCAAAGAATGAGGTGTGAGGTGGAGTACAACTGATTTATTAAAAACAAACACTAATTTCAAGATAACTTGGTGTGGATAAGTTAGGGCTGCCATAAGTCCAGATTTTCCTGGATCTTGGCATTGTCATATAATGGGGGGGTCCTAAAAAAGCACAACAATGTTGGGGTCTCCCTAAAAAATGCTCAGCAGCTTTTGGGGTGTCCTGGTTTTTACTTTTTGAATAATAATAATAATAATAATTTATTATTTGTACCCCACACATCCGGGTGGGTTTCCCCAGCCACTCTGGGCGGATCCCAACAAAGACCAAAAATACACTAATAAGTGTATGGTTTCAAGTCTTCCAGTTTTTTCTGTTCACTCTTCATTACTTTATTACTACTGTAACAATGGGTATTACAAGGCTATTCCTCTAGTACTGAGTTCAACCTCCAACTGTTTCCTTGCAGGCTTTCTCCACCGGCCTGGGGGGGCCGGGTCCAAGGTGATGAGCAGATGGACTCCAGCTACAAAAGCTAAGACCGTGGAAGAGGACAGAGACCATCCTGGCTGTGAGTCCTCTAAGACCTTCTCCTGCCGTGCAGGCCTTTTCCCATGTGGCCTAGGAAAGTCCAGACTGACTCCAGCTACAAAAGCTGGGGCCGCTGAATAAACTCTTGGGCTTAGCAGGTTTGTTGTTGCTACAGGTTTTTCTATCTTTATTTTAGATCTTCTCATGATTTATGTGGCTATTTTTCAGTGTGATTGTGTATTTTAATGTTTTATTTATTGCTTATGACCATTTTGCTATTTATTTATTTAATCTATTACATTTGTATGACGTCTTTCATCCGAAGATCTCAGTGTGTTTCGCAAAATAAAGATGCAAAGTAAAAACACAAAATATGTAATAAAAGAAAGAATAACCCCTCCCCCCAAACACATTTGCAAGGACATAGATTTAATTAGAAAGGACATAGGTTTAATTAAGCAAAGCTCTGGTTTTGATGGTGTTGTTACACAAGCGTGCTTCCCAATTCTCAGCTGCAGCACCCCAAACTCACCCTTTCTGCCTCCTTAAAGGTCAAGGGACCCCTGACCATTAGGTCCAGTCGTGACTGACTCTGGGCTTGCGGCGCTCATCCCACTTTATTGGCCAAGGGAGCCGGTGTACAGCTTCTGGGTCATGTGGCCAGCAGGAGTAAGCGGCTTCTGGCGAACCAGAGCAGCGCACGGAAACGCCGTTTACCTTCCCGCCAGAGCGGTACCTATTTATCTACTTGCACTTTGACGTGCTTTCAAGCTGCTAGGTTGGCAGGAGCAGGGACAGAGCAACGGGAGCTCACCCCGCCGTGGGGATTCGAATCTGCCTCCTTAGCTAACAGTAATTTAAATGCACTATTATTATTTTGATCCCATGTGTACACAATTTAAATACAAGCACCAGAACACTGTGCCTAAACTTAAAGAGACGCACATGCATGCACACTTTCCAAGAGTCTCCTGACAGAGCTAGTGTGGTATAGTGGTTAGAGTGTCAGAATTCAACTTGGCAGACCTGGGTTCAAGTCCCTACTTAGCCATGATGCTCACTGGGGGACCAGGCACTGCTTCACATCTTTCAATATGCGAAGGGCCGTGCCATGGAAGATGGAGCAAACTTGGTTTCTCCTACTCTGGTGGAAGGAGGACCCAAACCAATGGATTTCAGATAGAAGGAAGGAGATTCTGACTAAACATCAGGAAGAACTTCCTAGCAGCAAGAACTGTTCGACTGTGGAAGAAAGTAGTTCAGGTGGTGTGGGACACTCCTGAATTGGAAGGTTTTCAAGCAAAGGTTGGGTGGCCATCTGTCATGAATTCTTTTGTTGAATATCCTTCATTGCAGGGGGTTGGAGAAGATGACTCTCACCATCCAATCCAATGCAACAATTCAATGATTCTGGGAGACTGTGATTTTCCCCACTGTGAGTTCTTTGATGGGAAGTGAGAAAGGACTCCTGACTAAAACACTCTCCGCATTCCAAGCATTTATATGGTCTCTCCATTGTATGAATTATTTGATGGGAAATGAGATGGGAGTCCTGACTAAAACTCCTTCCACATTCCAAGCATTTGTGTGGACTCTCCCAGGTATGAGTTCTTTCATGGGAAGTGAGACTTCCCTTGTGACTGAATCTCATTCCACACTCCGAGCACTGAAACGGTTTCTCCCCTGTATGGGTTCTTTGATGGGAAATGAGATTATATTTCCAGTTGAAGCTCTTTCCACACTCCAAGCAATGATAAGGATTCTCCCCTGTGTGAATTACTTGATGGGAAGTGAGCTTGGCCCTTTCCTTGAAGCTCTTTCCACATTCCAAGCACTGGTAAGGTTTCTCCCCTGTGTGAATTCTCTGATGGGTAGTGAGATTGGCCTGCTGATTGAAGCTCTTGCCACATTCCAAGCACTGATATGGTTTCTCTCCTGTGTGAATTCTTTCATGGACAGTGAGGTGAGCCCTCCAACCAAAGCTCTTTCCACACTCCACGCACCGATGAGGTTTCTTCCCAATGGGATTCTTCTGATGGGAAGTTGAATGGGAGCTTTGACTGAAGCTCTTTGCACACTCCAAATTTTTATATGGTTTCTCCTCTGTGTCAATTTCATCATGGTCTTCCATATTCTTCATTTCCAAATCATCATCACCTGCAGAGAAAAGTGAAATGGATTAGAGCCTCAGCAAGAAATGGAGAACCCTAATTATTGATAAATGCTCATTAATGCTTGTGAGAGAGGAAGAACAGAAAGGAGATAGATGAGATCTTACTTCAGGGTTCACTGGCTTTGTTTACTGGCATTCAGGGATATGGGAAGCTGAGATTCCAAAAGCCTGGCTCTTTTCTGGAATGGATTTTGTCTGGGCGATCACCAAATCCGTTCCATCTCTAATGTCAGTCATCTCTTTGGTCAAGCAAAAGGGACAGAAGCGGTGACTTCCAAGGTGGGGGAGGCTGGCTAGTTCTTGGCTGTTGCCGCTCTGCCAGCAGAGATTTTTATGTGATGATTTATGATAGCCAGGGCAAAGACACCAGTATCACACTCTGTCTTTGAAGACAGGGAGATGAACTGGGGTGAACCTCGCATGCTCTGTTTTCAGGGGATATCAGCATAGAATACAATGAAAGTCAAACTAGATAAAAATAAAACAGAGTGGCTAAGTAGGAAAAGAAAGTAAATTGGATAAATAGAAGATGTTGAAGAAGAAAAAGAAAAGAAAAACACAAAGCCCTCTAACGAGGCTGTATCTTCACTATTATTCTGGAGCAGAGGAATGGAGGAGCCATGGACTGAAACAGTAAGAAACATTCTGTGATGGCAGAGAGAGAGCTGGGAGAAAAAGGATCTTTCGTTCAAGCTGAAGTAAACTCGGGGGGGGGGTGGAGCCAACAAGCAGCTAGTGACTCATCTGGGGGGGGGGGGAGGAGAGTAATTGGAAGGACTTTTCTTCCTAAATTAAGGTGGGACATCATGCCCAACAGGAGATGGGATAGGGTGCAAATTAATGAACATATAATAAATAAAGAATTATAGATTATTATCCTAATAAAGAACACTCATTGTACTGGACCAGAGGAACAATTTTCTTGATAGTGAGTGAGAATAAGAATTGGAGTTTCTGGATGCAAAGGAAAATGAATGAACTTGAAAACACCACCTAGCAGAATGAGGAATAGCTGGGTATCTTCTTGCAATACAGCTGGATAACCCTCCATTCAAGGTGAGGTGTGGGGTGTGAGAATCCCAGATGCTGTAGGTGGCGTTGTTCAGAACCATGGAAATCTGGGATGCTTCTGACATAGACAGATTAGTACGGAATTTCAAAAAAGATATTAAGATCCAACAGGGAGCCTTACCAAGGGCGGCCATGATCCCACAATTCTCCTTTATGACTTCCGTATGCAGAGCTCTCTGGTCAGGATCCAGCCACACCCACTCTTCACCTGGGAAAGGAACAGCGACGTCTTCAAAGGACAGTGAACTCTTTAAAAGAGAGAGAGAAAGGTCCTCCTCTTAGCCAGTATAATGATTATATTACCACAAATTGTTTTGCTGTTTCCTGCCCGTTAAGTGCTGTGCCTTTTTTAATGGGATTGTTTTGTTTCCCATACATTCTAAGTATGGATGCTTCTTTTAACGTCTTAATGGAATTACCGTATTTTTCGCTCTATAACACGCACCCGACCATAACACGCACGTAGTTTTTAGAGGAGGAAAATCCGTAGGCATGCCACCCGTAGGCATTTCCTCCATAACACGCACAGACATTTCCCCTTACTTTCTAGGAGGAAAAAAGTGAGTGTTATGGTGCAAAAAATACGGTATTTCATTTTGTGTTTTGTTCTGTGCATTGTTCTGTGTAGGTGGAGGACTCACCCAATGCCCTAAAAACAACTTCAAGGGGCAGTTTTGACAGAAGCCAAGAGGAAGAGGCGAGAAATTCCAGAGGACCCCTGCCTGCCCCACCCCTCCACCTCTTCCCCCACAAGGCCGCCTTCCCCTACCTGAGCTGGTTCCACAGTCCCTGCTTCCCCTCCGCCACCAAGAAAAGATGGATGAGAAGGTCTTGCCAGCAACCTTATATCACCTGCAAGAGACAAAGGTAAGTGGGAAGCCAGTCTAGTGTCCAGATTCAGGGAAGTAATAGCAGCATTCTATACTGCTTGGTCAGACCACAGATGGAATACTTTAGCCACACATGGACAACAATTTAGGAAGGATGTTGACCAGCTGGAACATGTGCAGAGGGTGGTAGGCAAGATGATCAAGGGTCTGGAAGCCAAGCCGTATGAGGAATGGTTGAGATGGGGAAAGAGGAACCTGACAGGAGGGGAATTGGCTCGTGGCTTCAAGGAGCTTCTGTCTCTGAGGGTAAGGGATGTTCAACAATAGAACAGCCTCCCTGCAAAGGCTGGTGGACTCTCCTTCCATGGAGATTTTAAAAGCGACATGGATGCTTTAGTGGCGATTCTTGTAATGCAGGGAGTTGGACTAGATGACTGCCAGGGTCCCTTCTCACTATAATTCTATGAAAGTCTCATTTGCTGAGTGCTCTCTGATTTGGGGGGGTTTTGGGCTGTCGTGGATGGGGTGGCGCTTTAGTCTAAACCACAGAGCCTCTTGAGCGTGCTGATTGTAAGCTCAGAGGTTCGAATCTGGGAGACAGGCTGAGCTCCCATTGCTCCGTCCCAGCTCCTGCCAACCTAGCAGGGTTGAAAGCAAGTAGATAAATAGGTACCACTGCAGCAGGAAAGGAAATGGTGTTTCCATGCGCTCTGGCACTCATCGCAGTGTCCTGTGGCGCCAGAAGCGGTCTAGTCCTGCTGGCCACCTGACCCTGAATCCTGACTGGACCAACGCCGGCTCCCTCAGGCTGAAATCAGCGATGAGAGCCACACCTCAAAGCTGAATTCGACTGGACCTAACCGTCCAGGGGTCCTTTACCCACCTGTACCTCACCTTGTCTGGCTCCTTCATGCGGAATTTTGTGGGTGCCCCAGGGAGTTGGCACAATAAGGAACACAGTTTCATACCTGCGGCGAACTCGCCACCCGCTCTGGTTTGCAGAAAAGAAGGGGCCAGGACCCTCTGCTCCCTCACTTGGGGGTCCCACGCTGCATGGATTTGGAAGACCCCCTCTGCCCCCTCCCCTTCGCCCCAATGCACCCTCTGGGGAAGGGAGAGGAGGCTCACCAGATCCCAGAAGAGAGCGGGCAGATCCCTTCCTCTCGAGGAAGGCAGGCGCTGCGGAGGGAGGGGCTTGGGCTTGGGAGGACCAGCCGGCTTCCCCTTCTTTTCCTGTCCGCTCTAGGAATGCAGCTCCGCTCCTCTTAACCCTTGGCCTGCCGTGCACCCCTTCTCTCCCTCTCCAAAGCAGGAGGATTTGGGGGCCCCTCTTGGCTGGTGAGCTGAGCTGCTCCCTCCCTTGGAAACAGCAGCAGGAGGGGCAGCTGGAAGGAGGAAACCCCATCGGGGGGTTGGGGGACCCGTCCGTCTCCCCCACCCAGGAAATGGGGGGCAAGAGCCGGGAGACCCTGGAGATGGGGGCAAAGAGGGTGGGGCTGGGAGACACCAGGGGCTCCAACTCCTCTCCCAGCCCAGAGGATGCTGCCTTCAGCCCTGCCCTCTCCTCTGAGGAGTCGCCCCAGCAGGGCAGGAGGGCCAAGCAGGCAGAGCTGGCACCAGACTCTGGGCCCTGCGCCTCCTAGGGGCCCCACGACAACGGATCAACAGAATATTGATTGGGTTTATTGCAATTGCTGGTTGGTAAAATCAGAAAGGGGTTCAGAGATCATTTGTGAGGGGACCCAGAGATTTCAACGGCTGGGGGCCTCCACAGGCTTTAATGGGGTCATGGTCCCCAGGCGACAGGGGGCCCCTCTGCATGCCCACCCCCAGCAGGGTGAATGCACCTGCTCCCCAGAAGACCCCCAGGTGCTGCTGCCTCCTCGGAAGGGGGACAGGAAGAAGTTGGTGCCTTCTGCCAGGACAGATCCTGGGGTCCCTCCAGCTGCTCCAGGTTCCCAGCCCTGACTGGCAGCCGTGACCCTCCAGGATTCAAGAGATGCTTGCAAGGGAGATGGAGCCTGACCTTGAGATGCTTGCAGGGGAGATGGAGCCTGTTCCCTTCCGCATGCCAAGCCGGTGTCCCCAGGCCCTTCCCAGAGGACTCAAGGGGCAGAGCTGTGAGCTGGGTCTTGCCTGGGTCTTTCACCAAACAGCCCCTTCATTCCAGCTGCCACCCCAGAGTATTTTTATATTTTCCTTTATGATTTATGACCTTATTTTTCATTTATTAAAATTCGTATTCTGCCTTCATTGGAAGATATCAGGGCATTACGCGGCATTAACATTCAAAATAAAAACACCAGTTACATAATAAAAACAAAAGTGAAACGCACCAATATTTCCGTCTCCCACAAAGACGCTGAAAATGATAAAGTTTCATTAGCCAAAGGCCTGATGGTTATGTTGTACTTTCTTAAACACCCTTCCAAACTCTCAGCCAATCAACAGCCCCTCCCCAGATGACATTGCCTTAAACCTATTATAATACTGAACTTGACTTACTTTTATTACATAAATGACTTTGCTAGAGGAATACACAGCTTTAAATACAAACACCAGAATATGGCACCCAAATTTTAAGCAGACACAAATGCATGAACAATTTCTAAGAGTCTCATGGGAGAGCCAGTGTAGTATATTCCCTAGAGTATTCAACAAGACCCTGGGAGACCTGGGTTCAAATCCCTCCTTGGCCATGAAGCTCACTGGGAGACCTTGGGGAGCCTAACCTAACTCTCAGTTATTCTCATGATTGAAAAGGAGGTGAAGAACCACGTGACCCCACAAGAACAGAAGAAGAAAGAAGATTCTGACTAAACATCAAGAAGATGCGTTGCAGTTGGTCAGACTAGATGACCCTCAAGATTCCTCCCAAAGCTACTATTCTATAATTCCAGGATTTCCCCCGCTGTGAGTTCTTTCATGGGAAGTGAGATTTCCTTCCAGCTCTTTCCACATTCCAAGCACTGATATGGTTTCTCCCTGTGTGAATTCTTTGATGGGAAGTGAGATTTTGCTTGAATGTGAATCTCTTTCCGCACTCTTGGCATTGAAATGGTTTCTCCCCAGTGTGAATTCTTTGATGGGAAGTAAGTCTATTATTCCAAATGAAGCTCTTCCCACATTCCAAGCACTGAAATGGTTTCTTCCCTGTATGAATTTTTTGATGGGAAGTGAGATTTTCCTTGAAGGTGAATCTCTTTCCACACTCTTGGCATTGAAATGGTTTCTCCCCAGTGTGAATTCTCTTATGTTGCCATAACTTTTTTGTTGAAGCAAAATACTTTGTGCATTCCAAGCACTGATATGGCTTCTCCCCTGTATGAATTCTTTGATGGAACGTAAGACTATTTTTCCGAGTGAAGCTCTTTCCACACTCCAAACACTGATAGGGCTTCTCCCCTGTATGAATTCTTAGATGGGAAGTAAGACTATTCTTCCGACTGAAGCTCTTCCCACATTCCAAGCACTGATATGGTTTCTCCCCACTGTGAATTCGCTTATGTTGATCAAAGTCTATTCTTGTAGTAAAGCACTTCTCACATTTGAGGCACTGATATGGTTTCTCCCCTGTATGGATTCTCTGATGGGAAGTGAGATTGTCCTTCCTGGAGAAGCTCTTCCCACATTCCAAGCACTGATATGGTTTCTCCCCACTGTGAATCCTCTGATGTCGACGTAAGTATCTGCTTGTAGTAAAGAACTTTCCACATTGCAAACACTGATATGGTTTCTCCCCTGAATGAATTCTTTGATGGTGTTTGAGATGTGAGCTGTGACTGAAGCTCTTTCCACATTCCAAACACTGAAAGGGTTTCTTCCCAATAGGATTTCTTTGATGGGAAGTGGCATGGGAGCCCTGACTGAAGTTCTCTCCACACTCCAAATCTTGATATGGCTTCTCCACTGTGTGGATTTTGTCCTGTTGTCCCTTGTTCTTAATTTCTAATTCATCACCATCTGCAATGAAGAGAGGAGCAGACCAGAGCCTAAGAAAGAAATGGAGTTCCCATTTTTTGAATAATGCTCATGAACATTTGTGATAAAGGAAGATCTGAAGGGTGTTAGATGGGAAGTCTTACTGCAGAGTTCACTGCCTGACTGACCTTCACTGACATATTTATGGGAAATTCATATCCAAAAAGCCTTTTCTTTTCAGGGGTGAAATTTATTTGGCTCAATCATTGAACCAACTCCATCTGCAAGGTCAGAACTCTATTTGAATATGAATTGGATTCTCTGTCTACCAAATACCTAGCGTCCAGGGGAGAATTAAATCGCTGTGTAATGACAGAATTCTAAATGGGTTTGGAAAATAGATCAAAAAGCTCTAAACTAACTATTGGTGATTTCAAAAGATTAAGTGACGTCCACTTCCTTAGACACTCAGAAAGCCTATCCACATCCTGATCCCTGTGGAAAAAGACAGAAGGCAAGGAACAATATCCACAGACAAAACAGTCCCCAGCCCTCCATGCCAGGTGAGCTGTGGGGGTGTGAGAATCCCAATTGCTCTAGGTGGCAACGTTGGGATCCATCCAAATATGGGAGGTTTGTCCCAGAGAAATATCTATTGAATTCCAAAGCAGATATGATGACCCAAGAGGGAACTTTACCCAGAGAGATCATGGTCCTACAAGTCTCCTCCATGACTTCCTTATGCAGAGCTCTCTGGGCAGGATCCAGCAATGCCCACTCCTCAGCCGTGAAACAAACAGCGACATCTTCAAAAGAAACTGAGCTCTGAAAGAAAAAGATCCTTCTCTTAGGCAGCATAAAGATTATCTCCTGCATGTTGCTCTTTTGCTTCCTGCCTGGGTTGTTTTAATCGGATTGGTCTGCTGCACATTCTGATTGTTGGTGCTTATTTTAATGCTTTAATGGAATTCTTTAATAGTGTATTTTAATGATAGGTATGACTCGGTGAAAATGGGTGGAACTCCACCTTGTTTTATTCAGATTAATACATCTGCGCAAGCATTCCAGTTTGCCAAATGGAAGAATCCCTCTCTCCTCTCCCTGTGTGTTGTTCTGGGATGGAAAGACTCCCCAGATGTCCTAAAGACAATTTATAATGAATAATACTAGTGACAATAAAAAAATTCCTTCCAGTAGCACCTTAAAGACCAACTAAGTTAGTTCTTGGTATGAGCTTTCGTGTGCATGCACACTTCTTCAGATACACCCCTTCAGAGTTGGTCTTTAAGGTGCTACTGGAAGGATTTTTTTTATTTTGACTATGGCAGACCAACACGGCTACCTATCTGTAACTGGAACCATGGAAGGCACCACATTGAGCCGCATGAAATGGAAGTCCATCAGTGTATCTGAAGAAGTGTGCATGCACACGAAAGCTCATACCAAGAACTAACTTAGTTGGTCTTTAAGGTGCTACTGGAAGGAATTTTTTTATTTTGACTATGGCAGACCAACACGGCTACCTATCTGTAACTGAATACTAGTGACATTCAGAGTTAAGATGAAGTGGCTACTCGTTATCCTCAGCACAAAAACCTTCATTAATGGCATTTTCAGCCTTTGTTAAGGGCAGCTTTGACAGAGAGCAAGAGGGGATTCATTTGTCCCCAGAAACGCCCTGTCTCTCCCCCCCCCCCAGCCTCTTTCCCCCCAGGCTCCTTCCCCCTACCTGATCCGGTTCCTCAGCCGCTGCTTCCCCTCCACCAGGAGGAAGAGATGGGGGAGGAGGTCTTGCCGGAATCCTTCTTTCACCTGTGAGAGACAAAGGGAAGTGGGGAGACAGGAGTGCAGGATGCTTCTCTCAGGGGTGTGAAATTTGTTCCCATTTCATATTTTAGTTATGCTGAAATATATCTGATCTCCTTTGGCCTCTTGGCCCCAAGTGTCATCCCCAAAATATTGAATGAACCAGCAGATTAGTTTGAGAATCACCAAAATGTGACCACACAGAGGAAAAATTCCTTCCTCCTTACCCAACGGCCTCTCTCTGGTGTCCAACAAAGTCCTCTCTGCCTCAGAGGAATCAGGAACCATTTCTGCAGACAGATCATTTTCCTGAAAAAGAAACAAGGATTCAAAACAAATAATGAGAACTATTAGAAAAGGAATGGCAGGGGCAAAATCTTTAGGGATGTCCAATATAGCGCCTTTGATACTTTCCAAAAAGGATGGGATTTAGGGATCTTCTCCCTCCTGTTTGGAGCCCCTTGGGAGCATCCAGAGGAAAGTCTCTCTCACCTGCTTCTTCTCCACCTGCTTCCTCTCCTCTGCCTGACTCAGGAGGAAACCTTCGGCCAGGGCCACTGCCTGGGAACTGGTCTCTGCTCCGCATTCCCTGACCCAGCTCTCCATCTCCGCTGGAAGGACAGCCAGGAACTGCTCCAAGATCACCAGGTCCAGCATCTCAGCTTTCGTGTGCCTTTCTGGCTTCAGCCACTGGTGGCAAAGGTGGTGGAGTCGGCTGCAAACCTCACGGGGTCCTTCAGCCTCCTGGTAACGGAACCAGCTGAACTGCTGGCTCTGCGCCTCTGAGCGAAGGGTGTCCTCCTCTCCCAGGATCTTCTGCCCAGAGCTTTCCCAGAATCCCCCACTGCTCCCAGTTTCCATAGCATGGCCTCTTCCTGCTCCAGGGCCATCTGAGTCTTCCTCATCCATCTTTAGGAGGGAATCCCCTTTTTCTTTGACCAAGTTCTGCTTGTCTCATTTAGAGGTGCTGGCAAATACTGCAAAGGAAATATATTGTTCTGTTATGAAATTGGCACACGGTCAGCAGAAGAAGGAGGTCTCCTGAGCAAGTGTGGATGAGTCTTGCTAGGAACCAGGGCTGGACTGCACCACACGCCAGACTCTGAGCTTTCTGTAAGAAAAAAAGGAAGAATGAAGAAGAAGAAACCCTCTCGCCCTCCTAGGGGGAAAGTGACCAGGCCAAAAGTGGAGGCAGTGGAAGCGGTTTCTGTGAGATGAATCAGCCTAGTGGGCACGAGGAGCTTCTCCTCCCTGCATTGGACTAGATGACCCTCAGGCTCCCTTCCAATTCTACGATTCCATGTTCCTACGATTCTCACAAGGGCCACCCAGGGGCCTGAATGGGAAGCCCCCCAGCTGGACTGGGGCGCAAGAGCCCCTCTCTCCCCTTCCAGCAACTGCGACTCAGCAGCATCTCTGGGAGACAAGAGCTCAGCCCTCGAGGATGAAGCCACCAGGAGCCTCTCCTCCTCCTCCCTGCCCTGGTCCCAGCCTCGCCTCCTGGGGCAGGGAGTTCCACAGGCTTGTTTCTGCCCCGCAGGAAGAAGCGCTTTCTTTTCTTTGCCCTCTCCCCTCTTCCCAAAGTCTCAATTGATTGCATGGCTCACGCTCTCCTTTTTTATTTTGCATCTATTTTGCGTACAAATCTTTGTTTCCCACAACAACGTCTGGATTCCTCGGTCCGAAGGGGGCTTCTTTGCAGGCCCTTTTCTTCCCTCCCCAAACGGCTTTGCAGAGAGCGGGGGCAGGAGCCTCTTCTCCTTGACTTGGGGGTCCCCCCGCTCCCCCCTGCATCCCGGGACCCCCCCCTTCTCCCCATTGCACCCTTTGCAAGATGAGAAGAGACTCACCGGCTCCCCGGAGGCGGCATGGATGCAGCACGTGCAGAAGAGAGAGACAAAGGCCCCTCCTCCTTTTTAGGCAGGGCGGAGAGGGAGGGGCTTGGGCTCGGGAGTTTCACCCCCCCCAACTCCCCCCCACCGCCTTGACTTCCTCTCCTCTCTAGGAATCCAGATCAATCCCCTTTAACCCTTGGCAAGCCAGTTCCCCCTCTCTCCCTCTCCCTCTGGTGTCCAGTGCCGGGGAGTTCCACAGGTGAACTCTGCCTTGCGTTTAATTTTATCTGTCCTGAATCTTCCAACATCCCGACTCCTTGGATGTCTTTGAGTTCCACTGTCAGGAGATGCAACTCTCCCTCCACTTTCTCTAGGCCAGGCTTGGCTTTAGAAAATTAGCGGGGGCTCAGTAATTAGCTAATTGGGAACCCCTGCTCTAAAGTCTAAACTAAAGAGCCCCAAAGGCTGCAACCTTTCTTCATAGCCAAGTCTGCCTTGATCATTTTGGCAGCCCTTTTCTGAACCTTTTCCAACTCCCCAAACATCCTTCGTGAGGAGAGGCGACTGTGCCCCCCATGAGGTTACGCCATGGATTTGGGATCAGGGGGGCTGCAGGGCTCTGTCCGGGGCCTGTTGTTGCTCAATCTGTCGATCTTGGATGGAGGAGTTGAGGGGATGCTCGTCCAGTTTGCAGATGACGCCAAACTGGGAGGGGCAGCTAATGGCACAGAATTACCATTTACAGATTGGAGAACTGGGGGCAAGCTGACAAAATGAATTTCCATAGGGACAAAGGTCAGATTCTGCACTTAGGCAGGAAGAACCAGATGCACAAATATAGGATGGGGGACATAGCAGTGCATGTGAAATAGATTGAGGGGTCTTGGTGGACCCCAAGCTCCACCTGAGTTCACAGTGTGATGCAGCTGAGAAGAAGCGAATGCTACTCTAGGCAGCGTCCACAGAAGTCCAGTGTCCAGATCAAGGGACGTCATAGTCCCACCTTGGTCAAGCCACACCTGGAATACTGTGTCCAATTCTGGGCAAAACAATTTAAAAAGGATGTTGACCTGCTGGCAGCTGTGCAGAGGAGGGCAGCCAAGATGATCAAGGGTCTGGAAACCAAGCCTGATGAGGAACGGTTGAAGGACCAGGGTATCTTTATCCTGGAAAAGAGGAGACTGAGAGGAGAGAGGAGAGCCATCTTCAGATATCTTAAGGGCTGTTCCATGAAAGATGGAGCAATCTTGTTGTTTTCCTGCTCTGGAGGGGAGGACCAGAACCAATGGATTCAAGTTACAAGTGCAGGAATACGTGAATATTTGAGGGGGGGGCATGCAAGTGGGAGGGGGCATGCAACCTGCAGCAAGAGATGGAGGATGGGGTGTTGCTGCTGAGCGAGAGGGCGCTCATTTATGCTCAGGAAGGACGCAGGAGACAAGAGGAAGAAGCTGCTGCTATGGGTTGCCAGCACTGACTGGCAGCCTTGACCCTCCAGGGGGCCAGGCGGGGGGGGGGGGTTAAGCCTGGACCCTTCCACATGCCAAGCAGGTGCCCTTCCAGTGATCTTTGTAGCCTTGTTCAGATTATGGGGTGTTAAGGACAGCCGGGTTAGTTTTCATGAAGCGCTTTTAATGCAGCGTAAGAAACTCAGAGATATCAGCTAGGTGCCAAGGGGCACTTTCAGCCTAAGTTGGTCACCATAACGGGGTCCCTTCCAACGCTTCAATTCTACGATTCTATTATCTCAGCTGCGTTGCTGGATTTTAGTTTGCTCTTACAACAGTTCACTTCTCCCAGTATGCAAGAAGGAGAAACACACACAGTGGAAATGGAAATTGTATTAACTATGGACCAAGGCAGAGCCCAGAAATCTCCATGTAGTCACAGTTGGACCTGTGCCAGCAGCAAAATGCGCCTGGCACCTGGCTAATTTCTAACACTATTTTTTTTAAGTAACGGACCCCTGGGCGGTTAAGTCCAAAGGCGACTTTGGGGAGTGGCGCTCATCTCGCTTTCAGGCCGGGGGAGCTGGCCTTTGTCCAGAGAATAGTCAGCTTAGCCTAGCAGTTACTTTGCAGATTCACCAATTGCTTAACAGAACTTCGATTAAAAAAAAGACAAAACGTAGCAAAGAATGAGGCGTTTGGTGGAATGCAATCAATTTATTAGAAAATAAACAAGTTCAGGCTAAGTTTGTGCACATATCATTTCAAGTGTTCCTGTTCCTTTTCCCATTCCTTTATTACTACTGTAACAATGGGCATTCTTAGGCTGCTCCTCTCCTCCTTGGCTGACAATTCCCTCTCGCTCTCCACCTCCAGGGTCTCTCCTGAAGAGGCAGAGACCACCTTGGCTGCTTTGAGTCCCGGAAGACCTGCTCCCTGCCTTGCAGGGCTTTTCCCATCTGACCACAGGGATGGGCAGCTGGGGTTGTTTGGATCTGTTTTAAGTTGCTGCTGTGATTTGTGTGGAAATTGCTGGGTTTGGTGGTGTATTTTTTGATGTTTCATTTCTTGTATACAACCACTTTCTTATATATGATCTATTATATGATCTATTAAACCGGAAATCTCAGGACGGTTTCCAGCATTAAAATACAAAATAAAACACAGAATAAAGAATAGAAACCAGAAAAAATGAAGCAAACCAATAATTCACTCCCATAATTGCATTTAAAAGGACATTGAATATTAAATCAGTGTAAGGCCATCCTTTCGAATTCCCCGCCAATCACCTCTCACCCCCAGCATTCCAAACTGCCCCCCTCCCTAGCGTCCCTTCCAACACTACAGTCTTATAATTCTATTATATTCCCCGCTGCAAGTTATTTGATGGGAAGTGAAACTTTCAATCAAGATGAAGATATTCCCACATTTCAAGTACTATTAGGGTTTCTTTCCTCTATGAATTCTTTGATGGTAAGACAAATATATCTTCCAACTGAAGCTCTGTCCACATTCCAAACACTGATATGGTTTCTCCCCTGTATGAATTCTTTGATGGGAAGTGAGATCAATATTCCGATCGAAGCTCTTTCCACATTCCAAACACTGATAGGGTTTCTGCTTTGTATGGATTTTTTTATGGGAAGTGAGATAGGCCTTTGAACTGAAGCTCTTTCCACATTCCAAGCACTGAAACGGTTTCTCCCCTGTATGAATTATTTGATGGGTAGTGAGATGGGACCTCTGACTGAAGCGCTTTCCACATTCCAAGCACTGATATGGTTTCTCTCTTGTATGAATTCTCTCATGGGTAGTGAGATGGGACTTCTGATTGAAGCTCTTCCCACACTGCAAGCACTGGTAGGGTTTCTCCCTTGTATGAATTATTTGATGGGAAGTGGCATTGGCCTTTGTACTGAAGCTCTTCCCACATTCCAAGCACTGATAAGGTTTCTCTCCTTTATGAAATCTTTGATGGACCGTGAGATAAGACCTGCAACTGAAGCTCTTCCCACATTCCAAGCACTGATGCTTTTTCTTCCCAGTGGGAATTCTTGGGTGGGATAAGGAATGAGAGCTCTCTCCATACTCCACATATTGATAGGGCTTCTCCACTGTGTGGATTTTGTCATGGATTCGCTGGTTCTTAACTTCTAATTCATCACCACCTGCAACAAAGAGAGATATGGATTTTCAACATCTACAAGCAGCCACTGGGAGACATCATCCAGGGGTTGGGCTGGGTGTTCATCAGTATGCAGATGATACCCAGCTCTACCTCTCTTTCAAATCAGAACCAGTGAAGGTGGTGAAGGTCCTGTATGAGTGTCTGGAGGCTGTTGGAGGATGGATGGCGGCTAACTGATTGAGGTTGAATCCTAACAAGACAGAAGTACTGTTTTGGGGGGACAGGGAGGGTGTGGAGGACTCTCTGGTCCTGAATGGGCTAACTGTGCCCCTGAAGGACCAGGTGCACAGCCTGGGAGTCATTTTGGACTCTCAGCTTTCCATGGAGGTGCAGGTCAGTTCTGTTTCCAAGGCAGCTGTTTATCAGCTCCATCTGGTATGCAGGCTGAGACCCTACCTGCCCGCTGATATTCTCACCAAAGCGGTTCATGCTCTAGTTATCTCTCGCTTAGACTACTGCCATGCGCTCTATGTGGGGCTACCATTGAAGGTGACCCAGAAAGACAAACAGGTCAAATCTCTGATGATACATTCAGCAATGGATATACTTCCGGGTTGGCGCGATCAGCTAATGGCGGATTCCCTCCGAGCTCCGGAGGGAATCGGCTCAGTGGAAGAGGGGTCCTGCCGCAGCGGCGACACGGGGACCCTCAGAAACCACAGGCGCGGATGCCTGTGGACCTGGTGACTCGGCGGGCACCATTTGCGCCCCCTCCGACTTGCAAAGAAGCCTTTTTAAAGGCTTCGGAGCGGGTGGCAGAGAGCAGCGTGGTGCTGTGAGTAGACCGCTTCTTCCACGGAGTGAAGCCGCAAGCCATGGCTGGAGAGCGCTGACTTCTTTCCTTGATCTTTTGGACTACAAAAAGTAACAACCCGTGAGTAATACGGAAATTGTAATTAAAAATCTTTTTTAATTGAATTCGGAACGACAGGGGGAGGAAGTCCGTCTCCCCCCCCTTTGCAGACAATTCAAAGCAAGAATTAGATAACTAAGGTTGAGAGACTGTTTTCCTCTCTTCGAGATAAAAATCTTTACTTTCACGACTTGGATATACAATTTATTACTGGAGGATCAGAACTGAAAGACAGAGTTGAAGTGTAACCGCCCCCCGGAACCGGGAGCGATCCACGAGAGAGCCTGCAGAAGATACCTATAGAGTTTGACAGCTGTCAAATGAGCTGTCAAAGTCAGGAAATTCTATTTGTTGCTACTTTGGCTGGTTATTTTTGCTACATTGGACTGTGAGCTTTTGCAAAAGGAGAGAAAATAAGAACAAAATAACCTGATTGTTGGAGAAAGAATACTTAGTAACCAGAATCCCTCTAGAGGGGGTTCTGAGATATTACAATGGCTACAGATGGAAAATTACAGGCAGAACTGGATAGGGTGTTTGATTTCCTGGGAAAGCTGCAAGAGCAGAGTGATGTTATGGCGGTAAATCTCATAACCTTGAATCTTAAAGTAAACAATTCTGTTGAAAAGGATTTGACGCAAGAAAAATCTGCAGCTGGAAAGGAAAATACATGTGCTGTTTTGGAAGAAGGCGAAGGAGGAGCTGAAACGCTACAAGTGGAAAAGAACAACCAGAGGCCTGTTGAATTGGAATGTAAGGAAAGCAAGGTTTGGATGAAGAAAATCTGGTTTGAAATGGAGGATGAGGACTGGGGATTTTTCCCTATAGGGAGTCCGGAAGATCTATGGATTACAAATTTGATTAAGGTGAAAACTGGAATGTTTGGGACATTTGGGACACTTGGACTTAGAAAGAGTAAGAAGCAGGACCTGGACTCTTTTTTCGAATATGGTGGGCTGGTTGGAAAAAATATAGACCCTAGTGGGTCAAAGATGCTCCGAGACCTGATGTTCAACACAAAGGACTGTCAACAAAACTGGCTGAAAGGGACTGAGAGAGATTTAAGAGCCTTGGACATGGTAGATCCAGGCTGAGAGCTGATAGACTAATGGACAATTTTTGGGGATCGAAACTGGGGGAGGGGGGGAAAGCTGTGGAATCCAAAGGGGTATAATTATATGTTTTACTTGATAGGTTGTCTTGTAATTATTTTAATAATTGGGAACTTCGTGAAAGGGAATTTGGGTCGACCTGAGAAAAAGGGTGAATTCTAAAAGGAGGTTTAGAAGTTTAAAATTAGCCAATTAAGATGAATTAAGTAAAATATTAATAAGGGATAATTGGGGTACAAAGAACTTGCTGAGCTAAATTTTGAAATTGGGATGCAAGAAGGGGAGGTGGGGGAAGTCCGGGACAGTGGTTAAGAAAATAAGGTTTTAAAAATTATATGTGTTATTTGTATGTCTATGTTTTTTGTGTTTGTTTAAAAAAAATTGAGAAAATCCTAATAAAAAATTTATTAAAAAAAAAGATATATGATATAACATTGAAATGGCAGCTTGGGAAAGATTGTGGAATGGAAAATTGAAATTTACAGCATGTTATGAGTTAAAAGAACACTATAGGAAAATGATGTATAGATGGCATTTGACTCCTATAACTTAGCTAAAATGTACAAGACCAAATCAAATGCCTGCTGGGAATGTCAAGTGAAGGAAGGTACATTTTTCACATGTTGTGTTCGTGTAAGATAGTAAAGGTCTTCGGGGAAATGATTTATAATGAGTTGAAAAAAATGCTGAAAATAATCTTTGTTAAAAAACCGGAAGCTTCCCTTTCAGGTATAATGAGGGGAAAGGTACCCAAAGATGAGGGGAAAAACCTGTATATGTATGCTACCACAGCTGCCTGACTGGTATACGCCCAAAGACGGAAAGAAAAAGCAGTACCAACAAAAGACAACTGCAAGTAAAAAAGGCTTCATTTACCTTTTATAAGAATGAAGCCTCATTTCAAAAGGTTTGGGCAGTTCAGACCAGCCTGATCTCTGTTTAGGGTAAAGGGACCCCTGACAATTAAGATCTCTGTTTCGAAAGGCATAATTGGAGGAAGTACATTCCCAGACCAAACAGTCCTCCATTCAAGGTGACTTGTGGAGGTGTTGGAAGCCCAGCTGCTGAAGGCAGCGCTATTGAGCTCCATCACAATAGAGATACATGTATGGAATTTCAGAACAGATCTCATGATCCAACTAGGAGCCTTACTGAGAGAGGCCAGGATACCACGATTCTCCTCTGTAACCTCCTTATGCAGAGCTCTCTGGGCAGGATCCAGCAACGCCCACTCCTCAACCGTGAAACAAACAGTGACATCTTCAAAAGAAACTGAGCTCTGAAAGAAAAATATCCTTCTCTTAGGCAGCATAAAGATTATTTCCTGCACGTTGCTCTTTTGCTTCCTGCCTGGATTGTTTTAATTGCATTGGTCTGCTGCGCATTTTGATTATTGATGCTTATTTTAATGCTTTTATGGAGTTATTTCATCGTGTATTTTAATGATGGGTAGGAATCTTAGTGAAAATGGGTTTAACTCCACCTTGTTTTATTCAGATCAATATTTCTATGCAAGTCTCAGAATCCCCTCTCTCCCCCCCCCCTCAGCCTCTTTCCCCCCCAGGCTCCTTCCCCCTACCTGATCCGGTTCCTCAGCCGCTGCTTCCCCTCCACCAGGATGAAGAGATGGAGGAGGAGGTCTTGCCGGCATCCTTCTTTCACCTGCGAGAGACAAAGGGAAGTGGGGAGACCGGAGTGCAGGATGCTTCTCTCAGAGGTGCATTTGGGAGTTTGCCCCCATTTCATATTTTAGTTATGCTGAAATATATCTGATCTCCTTTGGCCTCTTGGCCCCAAGTGTCATCCCCAAAATATTGAATGAACCAGCAGATTAGTTTGAGAATCACCAAAATGTGACCACACAGAGGAAAAACTCCTTCCTCCTTACCCAACGGCCTCTCTCTGGTGTCCAACAGAGACTTCTCTACTTCAGAGGAATCAGGACACAATTCAGCAAACGGATCCTTTCCCTGAAGCAGCAACAAGGATTCAAAACAGAGACGGGGAAAAGAATCAGAATAGGAATGACAGAGACAAAAATTTTAGCAGCATCTGGTAGCCTTCCGAAAAAGGATGAGATTTAGGGTCCTGCTCCCTCCTTGGAGCCCCTTGGGAGCATCCAGAGGAAAGTCTCTCTCACCTGCTTCTTCTCCACCTGCTTCCTCTCCTCTGCCTGACTCAGGAGGAAACCTTCGGCCAGGGCCACTGCCTGGGAACTGGTCTCCGCTCCGCATTCCCTCACCCAGCTCTCCATCTCCGCTGGAAGGACAGCCAGGAACTGCTCCAAGATCACCAGGTCCAGCATCTCAGCTTTCGTGTGCCTTTCTGGCTTCAGCCACTGGTGGCAAAGGTGGTGGAGTCGGCTGCAAACCTCTCTGGGTCCTTCAGCCTCCTGGTAACGGAACCAGCTGAACGGCTGGCTCTGCACCTCTGAGCGGAGGGTGTCCTCCTCTCCCAGGATCTTCTGCCCAGAGCTTTCCCAGAATCCTGCACTGCTTCCCGTTTCCATGGCCGGGCCTCTTCCTGCTTCAGGGCCAGCTGAGTCTTGCTCTTCCATGTGTGTTCGAAGGAAGCCTCCAAGAGACAGGAAGGATCCCCTTGGCCCTCTGCCAAGTTCTGTTCGTCCAAATTAGAGGCGCTAGAAAATCCAACAAAGAAAAACCATTGTTCTGTTATAAAATCACAACACGGAGAAGAGGAGAAAAATGTTCTCTGAGCAAGCGAGGATGAGTCTCGCTAGGAACCAAGGCTGGGCTGCAGCACTGGCCGGACTTTGAGCTTTGCTTAAGAAGAGAAAGGAGAAGGAAAGTGACCGTCCCAGATGTGCAGGAAAGTGAAGGGATTTCTGTGAAATGAATCAGCCTGGTTGATCCTGCCTTTCCGTGTTTGCAGTCAAGGAATAAAGTCAGAACAGTGAGTGACAAGTGAGTCATTCATACCAAGTGTAACGTGGAAACCAGGCTATAGTGAGGAGTTCCCACCTCCTCAAGACAAACTACTGAGATGGGGTCCTTTTCCCCTTGTTCTGAGGGCCAGATCCTCATCTGGGAAACGCCCTGAGGGCCAAGTGGGTGAGGCCAAAGGACAGAACTCAAAAGCAGGTAAAGTAGGACCTACCTTTCTGTGATTGCAACTGTTTTCAAGGTTGTGTTTTAATCCGGGAATTTGCCCTGGGAATTCAGGAGGGTGGCTGTGTAATTAAGAATGTGACACAGCCGACCCCCCACACCTGCGTGGGGTACTTCTGGATCCCACCCCCTTGAGTGTCCGCCTCAACATCCCACTCGTGTGCCAGCCTCAGTCCCTTTCTGGCCAGGGGACTCCATGCTCTGCTTCTGGGGGGATATTTGCCCTGCCCTCCATGCGGAGCTGCGCTTGAAGATGACTCGGAAAGCGATGGAAAGCAGGGAGCAAGTGGCGGGCTGGCTTCCCTCATGGCCTTTCCCCCCCTGGGCTCCCAAAGGCAGCAGCCATGGGTCTGGCCAGCATTGGAGGGGAGATTCCTGCACTGCTCCTCTTTGGCCTAGAGGACTCTCGTGGTTCCCTCCCCACCCCCTGGACCCTCTGCTCCCTGATTTTTTTGGGGGGGTCCCCCTTCCCCCTTCCCCCCCCCAAGCGAGAAGAGAGGGAGACTCACTCGACGCAGGAGGCGCCTCCTCTGACAGGAAGGGGCTGGGGGGGCGGGGCTTGGGCTCTGGAGGACCCGCCCCCGCCTGCATTTCTGGTCCTCTCTAGGAATCCAGCTCAGTGCCTCTTAACCCGGCTGAAAGAACCAGAGGACCAGATCTCGCGGGAACCAATCTCGCGGCAGCATTTTAGGGGGCCGTTTCCTCGTTCCTCTCCTCTCCTCTCTGCCTGCCCCCTCCTTCTGCCCCAGCAATGAGGGGAGACAGAGCTCAGCCCCCCTGAGAGCAGCCCCACTTGCAAGGCGCAGTTCCAGAAAGGAGGCAAGACTAAGGGGGGCGGGAGAGAAAGAGATGGACAGCCGAGCCCGGGCCGAGACTGGAGCTCTCTCTCTGATTGGCTCCCCAGAGAGAGGGGGCGGAGCCAGCCCTTTGGGCGGGAAGATGAGAGGCGCCTTTTCGGAGGCAGTTTGGAGGCTGGAGCTGAGGCGGGAGGAAGGAGTAATAATAATAATAATAATAATAATAATAATAATAATAATAAGATGATGATGATGATGACTGAGAGGCTGAGTCTGAGGGAGCAGTGGAGAAGCGGCTCTGGTCTGGGTGGAAGATCCTCCCTGAGGAGAATCTCTGGGGCCAGAAGAAGGAGAGGGGAAGAGGGGCTGAGTCGGGGGGAGAAGTGGCTCTGGCCTGAGGAGAATCTCGGGGGCCAGAAGAAGGAGAGGGGAAGAGGGGCTGAGTCTGAGGGAGAAGTGGCTCTGGCCTGAGGAGAATCTCGGGGGCCAGAAGAAGGAGAGGGGAAGAGGGGCTGAGTCTGAGGGAGAAGTGGCTCTGGCCTGAGGAGAATCTCGGGGGCCAGAAGAAGGAGAGGGGAAGAGGGGCTGAGTCTGAGGGAGAAGTGGCTCTGGCCTGAGGAGAATCTCGGGGGCCAGAAGAAGGAGAGGGGAAGAGGGGCTGAGTCTGAGGGAGAAGTGGCTCTGGCCTGAGGAGAATCTCGGGGGCCAGAAGAAGGAGAGGGGAAGAGGGGCTGAGTCTGAGGGAGAAGTGGCTCTGGCCTGAGGAGAATCTCGGGGGCCAGAAGAAGGATAGGGGAAGAGGGGCTGAGTCTGAGGGAGAAGTGGCTCTGGCCTGAGGAGAATCTCGGGGGCCAGAAGAAGGAGAGGGGAAGAGGGGCTGAGTCTGAGGGAGAAGTGGCTCTGGCCTGAGGAGAAAATCGGGGCCAGAAGAAGGAGAGGGGAAGAGGGGCTGAGTCTGAGGGAGAAGTGGCTCTGGCCTGAGGAGAAAATCGGGGCCAGAAGAAGGAGAGGGGAAGAGGGGCTGAGTCTGAGGGAGAAGTGGCTCTGGCCTGAGGAGAATCTCGGGGGCCAGAGGAAGGAGAGGGGGAGAGGGGCTGAGTCGGGGGGAGAAGTGGCTCTGGCCTGAGGAGAAAATCGGGGCCAGAAGAAGGAGAGGGGAAGAGGGGCTGAGTCTGAGGGAGAAGTGGCTCTGGCCTGAGGAGAAAATCGGGGCCAGAAGAAGGAGAGGGGAAGAGGGGCTGAGTCTGAGGGAGAAGTGGCTCTGGCCTGAGGAGAATCTCGGGGGCCAGAGGAAGGAGAGGGGGAGAGGGGCTGAGTCGGGGGGAGAAGTGGCTCTGGCCTGAGGAGAATCTCGGGGGCCAGAGGGGGAGAGGGGAAGAGGGGCTGAGTCTGAGGGAGAAGTGGCTCTGGCCTGAGGAGAATCTCGGGGGCCAGAAGAAGGAGAGGGGAAGAGGGGCTGAGTCTGAGGGAGAAGTGGCTCTGGCCTGAGGAGAATCTCGGGGGCCAGAAGAAGGAGAGGGGAAGAGGGGCTGAGTCGGGGGGAGAAGTGGCTCTGGCCTGAGGAGAATCTCGGGGGCCAGAAGAAGGAGAGGGGAAGAGGGGCTGAGTCTGAGGGAGAAGTGGCTCTGGCCTGAGGAGAATCTCGGGGGCCAGAAGAAGGAGAGGGGAAGAGGGGCTGAGTCTGAGGGAGAAGTGGCTCTGGCCTGAGGAGAATCTCGGGGGCCAGAAGAAGGAGAGGGGAAGAGGGGCTGAGTCTGAGGGAGAAGTGGCTCTGGCCTGAGGAGAATCTCGGGGGCCAGAGGAAGGAGAGGGGAAGAGGGGCTGAGTCGGGGGGAGAAGTGGCTCTGGCCTGAGGAGAATCTCGGGGGCCAGAAGAAGGAGAGGGGAAGAGGGGCTGAGTCTGAGGGAGAAGTGGCTCTGGCCTGAGGAGAATCTCGGGGGCCAGAAGAAGGAGAGGGGAAGAGGGGCTGAGTCTGAGGGAGAAGTGGCTCTGGCCTGAGGAGAATCTCGGGGGCCAGAAGAAGGAGAGGGGAAGAGGGGCTGAGTCTGAGGGAGAAGTGGCTCTGGCCTGAGGAGAATCTCGGGGGCCAGAAGAAGGAGAGGGGAAGAGGGGCTGAGTCTGAGGGAGAAGTGGCTCTGGCCTGAGGAGAATCTCGGGGGCCAGAAGAAGGAGAGGGGAAGAGGGGCTGAGTCTGAGGGAGAAGTGGCTCTGGCCTGAGGAGAATCTCGGGGGCCAGAAGAAGGATAGGGGAAGAGGGGCTGAGTCTGAGGGAGAAGTGGCTCTGGCCTGAGGAGAATCTCGGGGGCCAGAAGAAGGAGAGGGGAAGAGGGGCTGAGTCTGAGGGAGAAGTGGCTCTGGCCTGAGGAGAAAATCGGGGCCAGAAGAAGGAGAGGGGAAGAGGGGCTGAGTCTGAGGGAGAAGTGGCTCTGGCCTGAGGAGAAAATCGGGGCCAGAAGAAGGAGAGGGGAAGAGGGGCTGAGTCTGAGGGAGAAGTGGCTCTGGCCTGAGGAGAATCTCGGGGGCCAGAGGAAGGAGAGGGGGAGAGGGGCTGAGTCGGGGGGAGAAGTGGCTCTGGCCTGAGGAGAAAATCGGGGCCAGAAGAAGGAGAGGGGAAGAGGGGCTGAGTCTGAGGGAGAAGTGGCTCTGGCCTGAGGAGAAAATCGGGGCCAGAAGAAGGAGAGGGGAAGAGGGGCTGAGTCTGAGGGAGAAGTGGCTCTGGCCTGAGGAGAATCTCGGGGGCCAGAGGAAGGAGAGGGGGAGAGGGGCTGAGTCGGGGGGAGAAGTGGCTCTGGCCTGAGGAGAATCTCGGGGGCCAGAGGGGGAGAGGGGAAGAGGGGCTGAGTCTGAGGGAGAAGTGGCTCTGGCCTGAGGAGAATCTCGGGGGCCAGAAGAAGGAGAGGGGAAGAGGGGCTGAGTCTGAGGGAGAAGTGGCTCTGGCCTGAGGAGAATCTCGGGGGCCAGAGGGGGAGAGGGGCTGAGTCGGGGGGAGAAGTGGCTCTGGCCTGAGGAGAATCTCGGGGGCCAGAAGAAGGAGAGGGGAAGAGGGGCTGAGTCGGGGGGAGAAGTGGCTCTGGCCTGAGGAGAATCTCGGGGGCCAGAAGAAGGAGAGGGGAAGAGGGGCTGAGTCTGAGGGAGAAGTGGCTCTGGCCTGAGGAGAATCTCGGGGGCCAGAAGAAGGAGAGGGGAAGAGGGGCTGAGTCGGGGGGAGAAGTGGTTCTGGCCTGAGGAGAATCTCGGGGGCCAGAAGAAGGATAGGGGAAGAGGGGCTGAGTCTGAGGGAGAAGTGGCTCTGGCCTGAGGAGAATCTCGGGGGCCAGAGGAAGGAGAGGGGAAGAGGGGCTGAGTCTGAGGGAGAAGTGGCTCTGGCCTGAGGAGAATCTCGGGGGCCAGAAGAAGGAGAGGGGAAGAGGGGCTGAGTCGGGGGGAGACGTGGCTCTGGCCTGAGGAGAATCTCGGGGGCCAGAAGAAGGAGAGGGGAAGAGGAGCTGAGTCTGAGGGAGAAGTGGCTCTGGCCTGAGGAGAATCTCGGGGGCCAGAAGAAGGATAGGGGAAGAGGGGCTGTGTCTGAGGGAGAAGTGGCTCTGGCCTGAGGAGAATCTCGGGGGCCAGAAGAAGGAGAGGGGAAGAGGGGCAGAGCCGGGGGGAGAAGTGGCTCTGGCCTGAGGAGAATCTCGGGGGCCAGAAGAAGGATAGGGGAAGAGGGGCAGAGCCGGGGGGAGAAGTGGCTCTGGCCTGAGGAGAATCTTGGGGGCCAGAAGAAGGAGAGGGGAAGAGGGGCTGAGTCTGAGGGAGAAGTGGCTCTGGCCTGAGGAGAATCTCGGGGGCCAGAGGAAGGAGAGGGGAAGAGGGGCTGAGTCGGGGGGAGAAGTGGCTCTGGCCTGAGGAGAATCTCGGGGGCCAGAAGAAGGAGAGGGGAAGAGGGGCTGAGTCTGAGGGAGAAGTGGCTCTGGCCTGAGGAGAATCTCGGGGGCCAGGAGGGGGAGAGGGGCTGAGTCTGAGGGAGAAGTGGCTCTGGCCTGAGGAGAATCTCGGGGGCCAGAAGAAGGAGAGGGGAAGAGGGGCTGAGTCTGAGGGAGAAGTGGCTCTGGCCTGAGGAGAATCTCGGGGGCCAGAAGAAGGAGAGGGGAAGAGGGGCTGAGTCGGGGGGAGAAGTGGCTCTGGCCTGAGGAGAATCTCGGGGGCCAGAAGAAGGAGAGGGGAAGAGGGGCTGAGTCGGGGGGAGAAGTGGCTCTGGCCTGAGGAGAATCTCGGGGGCCAGAAGAAGGAGAGGGGAAGAGGGGCTGAGTCTGAGGGAGAAGTGGCTCTGGCCTGAGGAGAATCTCAGGGGCCAGAGGAAGGAGAGGGGAAGAGGGGCTGAGTCGGGGGGAGAAGTGGCTCTGGCCTGAGGAGAATCTCGGGGGCCAGAAGAAGGAGAGGGGGAGAGGGGCTGAGTCGGGGGGAGAAGTGGCTCTGGCCTGAGGAGAATCTCGGGGGCTAGAAGAAGGAGAGGGGAAGAGGGGCTGAGTCGGGGGGAGAAGTGGCCCTGGCCTGAGGAGAATCTCGGGGGCCAGAAGAAGGAGAGGGGAAGAGGGGCTGAGTCTGAGGGAGAAGTGGCTCTGGCCTGAGGAGAATCTCGGGGGCCAGAGGAAGGAGAGGGGGAGAGGGGCTGAGTCTGAGGGAGAAGTGGCTCTGGCCTGAGGAGAATCTCGGGGGCCAGAAGAAGGAGAGGGGAAGAGGGGCTGAGTCGGGGGGAGAAGTGGCTCTGGCCTGAGGAGAATCTCGGGGGCCAGAAGAAGGAGAGGGGAAGAGGGGCTGAGTCTGAGGGAGAAGTGGCTCTGGCCTGAGGAGAATCTTGGGGGCCAGAAGAAGGAGAGGGGAAGAGGGGCTGAGTCTGAGGGAGAAGTGGCTCTGGCCTGAGGAGAAAATCGGGGCCAGAAGAAGGAGAGGGGAAGAGGGGCTGAGTCTGAGGGAGAAGTGGCTCTGGCCTGAGGAGAATCTCGGGGGCCAGAGGAAGGAGAGGGGGAGAGGGGCTGAGTCGGGGGGAGACGTGGCTCTGGCCTGAGGAGAATCTCGGGGGCCAGAAGAAGGAGAGGGGAAGAAGGGCTGAGTCGGGGGGAGAAGTGGCTCTGGCCTGAGGAGAATCTCGGGGGCCAGAAGAAGGAGAGGGGAAGAGGGGCTGAGTCTGAGGGAGAAGTGGCTCTGGCCTGAGGAGAATCTCGGGGGCCAGAGGGGGAGAGGGGCTGAGTCGGGGGGAGAAGTGGCTCTGGCCTGAGGAGAATCTCGGGGGCCAGAAGAAGGAGAGGGGAAGAGGGGCTGAGTCGGGGGGAGAAGTGGCTCTGGCCTGAGGAGAATCTCGGGGGCCAGAAGAAGGAGAGGGGAAGAGGGGCTGAGTCGGGGGGAGAAGTGGTTCTGGCCTGAGGAGAATCTCGTGGGCCAGAAGAAGGAGAGGGGAAGAGGGGCAGAGCCGGGGGGAGAAGTGGCTCTGGCCTGAGGAGAATCTCGGGGGCCAGAAGAAGGAGAGGGGAAGAGGGGCTGAGTCGGGGGGAGAAGTGGCTCTGGCCTGAGGAGAATCTCGGGGGCCAGAGGAAGGAGAGGGGAAGAGGGGCTGAGTCTGAGGGAGAAGTGGCTCTGGCCTGAGGAGAATCTCGGGGGCCAGAAGAAGGATAGGGGAAGAGGGGCTGAGTCTGAGGGAGAAGTGGCTCTGGCCTGAGGAGAATCTCGGGGGCCAGAGGAAGGAGAGGGGAAGAGGGGCTGAGTCTGAGGGAGAAGTGGCTCTGGCCTGAGGAGAATCTCGGGGGCCAGAAGAAGGAGAGGGGAAGAGGGGCTGAGTCGGGGGGAGACGTGGCTCTGGCCTGAGGAGAATCTCGGGGGCCAGAAGAAGGAGAGGGGAAGAGGAGCTGAGTCTGAGGGAGAAGTGGCTCTGGCCTGAGGAGAATCTCAGGGGCCAGAAGAAGGATAGGGGAAGAGGGGCTGTGTCTGAGGGAGAAGTGGCTCTGGCCTGAGGAGAATCTCGGGGGCCAGAAGAAGGAGAGGGGAAGAGGGGCAGAGCCGGGGGGAGAAGTGGCTCTGGCCTGAGGAGAATCTCGGGGGCCAGAAGAAGGAGAGGGGAAGAGGGGCAGAGCCGGGGGGAGACGTGGCTCTGGCCTGAGGAGAATCTCGGGGGCCAGAAGAAGGAGAGGGGAAGAGGGGCTGAGTCGGGGGGAGACGTGGCTCTGGCCTGAGGAGAATCTTGGGGGCCAGAAGAAGGAGAGGGGAAGAAGGGCTGAGTCGGGGGGAGAAGTGGCTCTGGCCTGAGGAGAATCTCGGGGGCCAGAAGAAGGAGAGGGGAAGAGGGGCTGAGTCTGAGGGAGAAGTGGCTCTGGCCTGAGGAGAATCTCGGGGGCCAGAGGGGGAGAGGGGCTGAGTCGGGGGGAGAAGTGGCTCTGGCCTGAGGAGAATCTCGGGGGCCAGAAGAAGGAGAGGGGAAGAGGGGCTGAGTCGGGGGGAGAAGTGGCTCTGGCCTGAGGAGAATCTCGGGGGCCAGAAGAAGGAGAGGGGAAGAGGGGCTGAGTCTGAGGGAGAAGTGGCTCTGGCCTGAGGAGAATCTCGGGGGCCAGAAGAAGGAGAGGGGAAGAGGGGCTGAGTCGGGGGGAGAAGTGGCTCTGGCCTGAGGAGAATCTCGGGGGCCAGAAGAAGGAGAGGGGAAGAGGGGCTGAGTCGGGGGGAGAAGTGGCTCTGGCCTGAGGAGAATCTCGGGGGCCAGAAGAAGGAGAGGGGAAGAGGGGCTGAGTCTGAGGGAGAAGTGGCTCTGGCCTGAGGAGAATCTCAGGGGCCAGAGGAAGGAGAGGGGAAGAGGGGCTGAGTCGGGGGGAGAAGTGGCTCTGGCCTGAGGAGAATCTCGGGGGCCAGAAGAAGGAGAGGGGGAGAGGGGCTGAGTCGGGGGGAGAAGTGGCTCTGGCCTGAGGAGAATCTCGGGGGCTAGAAGAAGGAGAGGGGAAGAGGGGCTGAGTCGGGGGGAGAAGTGGCTCTGGCCTGAGGAGAATCTCGGGGGCCAGAGGAAGGAGAGGGGGAGAGGGGCTGAGTCTGAGGGAGAAGTGGCTCTGGCCTGAGGAGAATCTCGGGGGCCAGAAGAAGGAGAGGGGAAGAGGGGCTGAGTCGGGGGGAGAAGTGGCTCTGGCCTGAGGAGAATCTCGGGGGCCAGAAGAAGGAGAGGGGAAGAGGGGCTGAGTCTGAGGGAGAAGTGGCTCTGGCCTGAGGAGAATCTTGGGGGCCAGAAGAAGGAGAGGGGAAGAGGGGCTGAGTCTGAGGGAGAAGTGGCTCTGGCCTGAGGAGAATCTCGGGGGCCAGAGGAAGAGAGGGGAAGAGGGGCTGAGTCTGAGGGAGAAGTGGCTCTGGCCTGAGGAGAATCTCGGGGGCCAGAAGAAGGAGAGGGGGAGAGGGGCTGAGTCGGGGGGAGACGTGGCTCTGGCCTGAGGAGAATCTCGGGGGCCAGAAGAAGGAGAGGGGAAGAGGGGCTGAGTCGGGGGGAGACGTGGCTCTGGCCTGAGGAGAATCTCGGGGGCAGAAGAAGGAGAGGGGAAGAGGGGCTGAGTCGGGGGGAGACGTGGCTCTGGCCTGAGGAGAATCTTGGGGGCCAGAAGAAGGAGAGGGGAAGAAGGGCTGAGTCGGGGGGAGAAGTGGCTCTGGCCTGAGGAGAATCTCGGGGGCCAGAAGAAGGAGAGGGGAAGAGGGGCTGAGTCTGAGGGAGAAGTGGCTCTGGCCTGAGGAGAATCTCGGGGGCCAGGAGGGGGAGAGGGGCTGAGTCTGAGGGAGAAGTGGCTCTGGCCTGAGGAGAATCTCGGGGGCCAGAAGAAGGAGAGGGGAAGAGGGGCTGAGTCTGAGGGAGAAGTGGCTCTGGCCTGAGGAGAATCTCGGGGGCCAGAAGAAGGAGAGGGGAAGAGGGGCTGAGTCGGGGGGAGAAGTGGCTCTGGCCTGAGGAGAATCTCGGGGGCCAGAAGAAGGAGAGGGGAAGAGGGGCTGAGTCGGGGGGAGAAGTGGCTCTGGCCTGAGGAGAATCTCGGGGGCCAGAAGAAGGAGAGGGGAAGAGGGGCTGAGTCTGAGGGAGAAGTGGCTCTGGCCTGAGGAGAATCTCAGGGGCCAGAGGAAGGAGAGGGGAAGAGGGGCTGAGTCGGGGGGAGAAGTGGCTCTGGCCTGAGGAGAATCTCGGGGGCCAGAAGAAGGAGAGGGGGAGAGGGGCTGAGTCGGGGGGAGAAGTGGCTCTGGCCTGAGGAGAATCTCGGGGGCTAGAAGAAGGAGAGGGGAAGAGGGGCTGAGTCGGGGGGAGAAGTGGCCCTGGCCTGAGGAGAATCTCGGGGGCCAGAAGAAGGAGAGGGGAAGAGGGGCTGAGTCTGAGGGAGAAGTGGCTCTGGCCTGAGGAGAATCTCGGGGGCCAGAGGAAGGAGAGGGGGAGAGGGGCTGAGTCTGAGGGAGAAGTGGCTCTGGCCTGAGGAGAATCTCGGGGGCCAGAAGAAGGAGAGGGGAAGAGGGGCTGAGTCGGGGGGAGAAGTGGCTCTGGCCTGAGGAGAATCTCGGGGGCCAGAAGAAGGAGAGGGGAAGAGGGGCTGAGTCTGAGGGAGAAGTGGCTCTGGCCTGAGGAGAATCTTGGGGGCCAGAAGAAGGAGAGGGGAAGAGGGGCTGAGTCTGAGGGAGAAGTGGCTCTGGCCTGAGGAGAATCTCGGGGGCCAGAAGAAGGAGAGGGGGAGAGGGGCTGAGTCGGGGGGAGACGTGGCTCTGGCCTGAGGAGAATCTCGGGGGCCAGAAGAAGGAGAGGGGAAGAGGGGCTGAGTCGGGGGGAGACGTGGCTCTGGCCTGAGGAGAATCTCGGGGGCAGAAGAAGGAGAGGGGAAGAGGGGCTGAGTCGGGGGGAGACGTGGCTCTGGCCTGAGGAGAATCTTGGGGGCCAGAAGAAGGAGAGGGGAAGAAGGGCTGAGTCGGGGGGAGAAGTGGCTCTGGCCTGAGGAGAATCTCGGGGGCCAGAAGAAGGAGAGGGGAAGAGGGGCTGAGTCTGAGGGAGAAGTGGCTCTGGCCTGAGGAGAATCTCGGGGGCCAGAAGAAGGAGAGGGGGAGAGGGGCTGAGTCGGGGGGAGACGTGGCTCTGGCCTGAGGAGAATCTCGGGGGCCAGAAGAAGGAGAGGGGAAGAGGGGCTGAGTCGGGGGGAGACGTGGCTCTGGCCTGAGGAGAATCTCGGGGGCCAGAAGAAGGAGAGGGGAAGAGGGGCTGAGTCGGGGGGAGACGTGGCTCTGGCCTGAGGAGAATCTCGGGGGCCAGAAGAAGGAGAGGGGAAGAGGGGCTGAGTCGGGGGGAGAAGTGGCTCTGGCCTGAGGAGAATCTCGGGGGCCAGAAGAAGGAGAGGGGAAGAGGGGCTGAGTCGGGGGGAGAAGTGGCTCTGGCCTGAGGAGAATCTCGGGGGCCAGAAGAAGGAGAGGGGAAGAGGGGCTGAGTCTGAGGGAGAAGTGGCTCTGGCCTGAGGAGAATCTTGGGGGCCAGAAGAAGGAGAGGGGAAGAGGGGCTGAGTCGGGGGGAGAAGTGGCTCTGGCCTGAGGAGAATCTCGGGGGCCAGAAGAAGGAGAGGGGAAGAGGGGCTGAGTCGGGGGGAGAAGTGGCTCTGGCCTGAGGAGAATCTCGGGGGCCAGAAGAAGGAGAGGGGAAGAGGGGCTGAGTCTGAGGGAGAAGTGGCTCTGGCCTGAGGAGAATCTCGGGGGCCAGAAGAAGGAGAGGGGAAGAGGGGCAGAGCCGGGGGGAGAAGTGGCTCTGGCCTGAGGAGAATCTTGGGGGCCAGAAGAAGGAGAGGGGAAGAGGGGCTGAGTCGGGGGGAGACGTGGCTCTGGCCTGAGGAGAATCTCGGGGGCCAGAAGAAGGAGAGGGGAAGAGGGGCTGAGTCTGAGGGAGAAGTGGCTCTGGCCTGAGGAGAATCTCGGGGGCCAGAAGAAGGAGAGGGGAAGAGGGGCTGAGTCTGAGGGAGAAGTGGCTCTGGCCTGAGGAGAATCTCGGGGGCCAGAAGGAGGAGAGGGGAAGAGGGGCTGAGTCGGGGGGAGAAGTGGCTCTGGCCGGAGGAGAATCTCGGGGCCAGAAGAAGGAGAGGGGGAGAGGGGCTGAGTCTGAGGGAGAAGTGGCTCTGGCCTGAGGAGAATCTCGGGGGCCAGAAGAAGGAGAGGGGAAGAGGGGCTGAGTCTGAGGGAGAAGTGGCTCTGGCCTGAGGAGAATCTCGGGGGCCAGAAGAAGGAGAGGGGAAGAGGGGCCGAGTCTGAGGGAGAAGTGGCTCTGGCCTGAGGAGAATCTCGGGGGCCAGAAGAAGGAGGAGAGGGGAAGAGGGGCTGAGTCTGAGGGAGAAGTGGCTCTGGCCTGAGGAGAATCTCGGGGGCCAGAAGAAGGAGAGGGGAAGAGGGGCTGAGTCGGGGGGAGAAGTGGCTCTGGCCTGAGGAGAATCTCGGGGGCCAGAAGAAGGAGAGGGGAAGAGGGGCTGAGTCTGAGGGAGAAGTGGCTCTGGCCTGAGGAGAATCTCAGGGGCCAGAGGAAGGAGAGGGGAAGAGGGGCTGAGTCGGGGGGAGAAGTGGCTCTGGCCTGAGGAGAATCTCGGGGGCCAGAAGAAGGAGAGGGGAAGAGGGGCTGAGTCTGAGGGAGAAGTGGCTCTGGCCTGAGGAGAATCTCGGGGGCTAGAAGAAGGAGAGGGGAAGAGGGGCTGAGTCGGGGGGAGAAGTGGCCCTGGCCTGAGGAGAATCTCGGGGGCCAGAAGAAGGAGAGGGGAAGAGGGGCTGAGTCTGAGGGAGAAGTGGCTCTGGCCTGAGGAGAATCTCGGGGGCCAGAGGAAGGAGAGGGGAAGAGGGGCTGAGTCGGGGGGAGAAGTGGCTCTGGCCTGAGGAGAATCTCGGGGGCCAGAAGAAGGAGAGGGGAAGAGGGGCTGAGTCTGAGGGAGAAGTGGCTCTGGCCTGAGGAGAATCTCAGGGGCCAGAAGAAGGAGAGGGGAAGAGGGGCTGAGTCGGGGGGAGAAGTGGCTCTGGCCTGAGGAGAATCTCGGGGGCCAGAAGAAGGAGAGGGGAAGAGGGGCAGAGCCGGGGGGAGAAGTGGCTCTGGCCTGAGGAGAATCTTGGGGGCCAGAAGAAGGAGAGGGGAAGAGGGGCTGAGTCTGAGGAAGAAGTGGCTCTGGCCTGAGGAGAATCTCGGGGGCTAGAAGAAGGAGAGGGGAAGAGGGGCTGAGTCGGGGGGAGAAGTGGCCCTGGCCTGAGGAGAATCTCGGGGGCCAGAAGAAGGAGAGGGGAAGAGGGGCTGAGTCTGAGGGAGAAGTGGCTCTGGCCTGAGGAGAATCTCGGGGGCCAGAGGAAGGAGAGGGGGAGAGGGGCTGAGTCTGAGGGAGAAGTGGCTCTGGCCTGAGGAGAATCTCGGGGGCCAGGAGGAGGAGAGGGGAAAAGGGGCTGAGTTGGGGGGAGAAGTGGCTCTGGCCTGAGGAGAATCTCGGGGGCCAGAAGAAGGAGAGGGGAAGAGGGGCTGAGTCTGAGGGAGAAGTGGCTCTGGCCTGAGGAGAATCTCGGGGGCCAGAGGAAGGAGAGGGGGAGAGGGGCTGAGTCTGAGGGAGAAGTGGCTCTGGCCTGAGGAGAATCTCGGGGGCCAGAGGAAGGAGAGGGGGAGAGGGGCTGAGTCTGAGGGAGAAGTGGCTCTGGCCTGAGGAGAATCTCGGGGGCCAGAAGAAGGAGAGGGGAAGAGGGGCTGAGTCTGAGGGAGAAGTGGCTCTGGCCTGAGGAGAATCTCGGGGGCCAGAAGAAGGAGAGGGGAAGAGGGGCTGAGTCTGAGGGAGAAGTGGCTCTGGCCTGAGGAGAATCTCGGGGGCCAGAGGAAGGAGAGGGGAAGAGGGGCTGAGTCTGAGGTAGAAGTGGCTCTGGCCTGAGGAGAATCTCGGGGGCCAGAAGAAGGAGAGGGGAAGAGGGGCTGAGTCTGAGGGAGAAGTGGCTCTGGCCTGAGGAGAATCTCGGGGGCCAGAAGAAGGAGAGGGGAAGAGGGGCTGAGTCTGAGGGAGAAGTGGCTCTGGCCTGAGGAGAATCTCGGGGGCCAGAGGAAGGAGAGGGGAAGAGGGGCTGAGTCGGGGGGAGAAGTGGCTCTGGCCTGAGGAGAATCTCGGGGGCCAGAAGAAGGAGAGGGGAAGAGGGGCTGAGTCTGAGGGAGAAGTGGCTCTGGCCTGAGGAGAATCTCGGGGCCAGAAGAAGGAGAGGGGAAGAGGGGCTGAGTCTGAGGGAGAAGTGGCTCTGGCCTGAGGAGAATCTCGGGGGCCAGAAGAAGGAGAGGGGGAGAGGGGCTGAGTCTGAGGGAGAAGTGGCTCTGGCCTGAGGAGAATCTCGGGGGGCAGAAGAAGGAGAAGAGGGGCTGAGTCGGGGGGAGAAGTGGCTCTGGCCTGAGGAGAATCTCGGGGGCCAGAAGAAGGAGAGGGGAAGAGGGGCTGAGTGAGGGAGAAGTGGCTCTGGCCTGAGGAGAATCTCGGGGGCCAGAAGAAGGAGAGGGGAAGAGGGGCTGAGTCTGAGGGAGAAGCGGCTCTGGCCTGAGGAGAATCTCAGGGGCCAGAAGAAGGAGAGGGGAAGAGGGGCTGAGTCTGAGGGAGAAGTGGCTCTGGCCTGAGGAGAATCTCGGGGGCCAGAAGAAGGAGAGGGGAAGAGGGGCTGAGTCAGGGGGAGAAGTGGCTCTGGCCTGAGGAGAATCTCGGGGGCCAGAAGAAGGAGAGGGGAAGAGGGGCTGAGTCTGAGGGAGAAGTGGCTCTGGCCTGAGGAGAATCTCGGGGGCCAGAAGAAGGAGAGGGGAAGAGGGGCTGAGTCTGAGGGAGAAGTGGCTCTGGCCTGAGGAGAATCTCGGGGCCAGAAGAAGGAGAGGGGAAGAGGGGCTGAGTCTGAGGGAGAAGTGGCTCTGGCCTGAGGAGAATCTCGGGGGCCAGAAGAAGGAGAGGGGGAGAGGGGCTGAGTCTGAGGGAGAAGTGGCTCTGGCCTGAGGAGAATCTCGGGGGCCAGAAGAAGGAGAGGGGAAGAGGGGCTGGGTCAGGGGGAGAAGTGGCTCTGGCCTGAGGAGAATCTCGGGGGCCAGAAGAAGGAGAGGGGAAGAGGGGCTGAGTCTGAGGGAGAAGTGGCTCTGGCCTGAGGAGAATCTCGGGGGCCAGAAGAAGGAGAGGGGAAGAGGGGCTGGGTCGGGGGGAGAAGTGGCTCTGGCCTGAGGAGAATCTCGGGGGCCAGAAGAAGGAGAGGGGGAGAGGGGCTGAGTCTGAGGGAGAAGTGGCTCTGGCCTGAGGAGAATCTCGGGGGCCAGAAGAAGGAGAGGGGAAGAGGGGCTGAGTCTGAGGGAGAAGTGGCTCTGGCCTGAGGAGAATCTCGGGGGCCAGAAGAAGGAGAGGGGAAGAGGGGCTGAGTCGGGGGGAGAAGTGGCTCTGGCCTGAGGAGAATCTCGGGGGCCAGAAGAAGGAGAGGGGAAGAGGGGCTGAGTCGGGGGGAGAAGTGGCTCTGGCCTGAGGAGAATCTCGGGGGCCAGAAGAAGGAGAGGGGAAGAGGGGCTGAGTCTGAGGGAGAAGTGGCTCTGGCCTGAGGAGAATCTCAGGGGCCAGAGGAAGGAGAGGGGAAGAGGGGCTGAGTCGGGGGGAGAAGTGGCTCTGGCCTGAGGAGAATCTCGGGGGCCAGAAGAGGGGGAGAGGGGCTGAGTCGGGGGGATAAGTGGCTCTGGCCTGAGGAGAATCTCGGGGGCTAGAAGAAGGAGAGGGGAAGAGGGGCTGAGTCGGGGGGAGAAGTGGCTCTGGCCTGAGGAGAATCTCGGGGGCCAGAAGAAGGAGAGGGGAAGAGGGGCTGAGTCGGGGGGAGAAGTGGCTCTGGCCTGAGGAGAATCTCGGGGGCCAGAAGGAGGAGAGGGGAAGAGGGGCTGAGTCTGAGGGAGAAGTGGCTCTGGCCTGAGGAGAATCTCGGGGGCCAGAAGAAGGAGAGGGGAAGAGGGGCTGAGTCTGAGGGAGAAGTGGCTCTGGCCTGAGGAGAAAATCGGGGCCAGAAGAAGGAGAGGGGAAGAGGGGCTGAGTCTGAGGGAGAAGTGGCTCTGGCCTGAGGAGAATCTCGGGGGCCAGAAGAAGGAGAGGGGAAGAGGGGCTGAGTCTGAGGGAGAAGTGGCTCTGGCCTGAGGAGAATCTCGGGGGCCAGAAGAAGGAGAGGGGAAGAGGGGCTGAGTCGGGGGGAGAAGTGGCTCTGGCCTGAGGAGAATCTCGGGGGCCAGAAGAAGGAGAGGGGAAGAGGGGCTGAGTCTGAGGGAGAAGTGGCTCTGGCCTGAGGAGAATCTCGGGGGCCAGAAGGGGGAGAGGGGAAGAGGGGCTGAGTCGGGGGGAGAAGTGGCTCTGGCCTGAGGAGAATCTCGGGGGCCAGAAGAAGGAGAGGGGAAGAGGGGCTGAGTCGGGGGGAGAAGTGGCTCTGGCCTGAGGAGAATCTCGGGGGCCAGAAGAAGGAGAGGGGAAGAGGGGCTGAGTCTGAGGGAGAAGTGGCTCTGGCCTGAGGAGAATCTCGGGGGCTAGAAGAAGGAGAGGGGAAGAGGGGCTGAGTCGGGGGGAGAAGTGGCCCTGGCCTGAGGAGAATCTCGGGGGCCAGAGGAAGGAGAGGGGAAGAGGGGCTGAGTCTGAGGGAGAAGTGGCTCTGGCCTGAGGAGAATCTCGGGGGCCAGAAGAAGGAGGAGAGGGGAAGAGGGGCTGAGTCTGAGGGAGAAGTGGCTCTGGCCTGAGGAGAATCTCGGGGGCCAGAAGAAGGAGAGGGGAAGAGGGGCTGAGTCTGAGGGAGAAGTGGCTCTGGCCTGAGGAGAATCTCGGGGGCCAGAAGAAGGAGAGGGGAAGAGGGGCTGAGTCGGGGGGAGAAGTGGCTCTGGCCTGAGGAGAATCTCGGGGGCCAGAAGAAGGAGAGGGGAAGAGGGGCTGAGTCTGAGGGAGAAGTGGCTCTGGCCTGAGGAGAATCTCAGGGGCCAGAGGAAGGAGAGGGGAAGAGGGGCTGAGTCGGGGGGAGAAGTGGCTCTGGCCTGAGGAGAATCTCGGGGGCCAGAAGAAGGAGAGGGGAAGAGGGGCTGAGTCTGAGGGAGAAGTGGCTCTGGCCTGAGGAGAATCTCGGGGGCTAGAAGAAGGAGAGGGGGAGAGGGGCTGAGTCTGAGGGAGAAGTGGCTCTGGCCTGAGGAGAATCTCGGGGGCCAGAAGAAGGAGAGGGGAAGTGGGGCTGAGTCTGAGGGAGAAGTGGCTCTGGCCTGAGGAGAATCTCGGGGGCCAGAAGAAGGAGAGGGGAAGAGGGGCTGAGTCTGAGGGAGAAGTGGGTCTGGCCTGAGGAGAATCTCGGGGGCCAGAAGAAGGAGAGGGGAAGAGGGGCTGAGTCGGGGGGAGAAGTGGCTCTGGCCTGAGGAGAATCTCGGGGGCCAGAAGAAGGAGAGGGGAAGAGGGGCTGAGTCGGAGGGAGAAGTGGCTCTGGCCTGAGGAGAATCTCGGGGGCTAGAAGAAGGAGAGGGGAAGAGGGGCTGAGTCGGGGGGAGAAGTGGCCCTGGCCTGAGGAGAATCTCGGGGGCCAGAAGAAGGAGAGGGGAAGAGGGGCTGAGTCTGAGGGAGAAGTGGCTCTGGCCTGAGGAGAATCTCGGGGGCCAGAAGAAGGAGAGGGGAAGAGGGGCTGAGTCTGAGGGAGAAGTGGCTCTGGCCTGAGGAGAATCTCGGGGGCCAGAAGAAGGAGAGGGGAAGAGGGGCTGAGTCTGAGGGAGAAGTGGCTCTGGCCTGAGGAGAATCTCGGGGGCCAGAAGAAGGAGAGGGGAAGAGGGGCTGAGTCTGAGGGAGAAGTGGCTCTGGCCTGAGGAGAATCTCGGGGGCTAGAAGAAGGAGAGGGGGAGAGGGGCTGAGTCGGGGGGAGAAGTGGCTCTGGCCTGAGGAGAATCTCGGGGGCCAGGAGGAGGAGAGGGGAAGAGGGGCTGAGTCTGAGGGAGAAGTGGCTCTGGCCTGAGGAGAATCTCGGGGGCCAGAAGAAGGAGAGGGGAAGTGGGGCTGAGTCTGAGGGAGAAGTGGCTCTGGCCTGAGGAGAATCTCGGGGGCCAGAAGAAGGAGAGGGGAAGAGGGGCTGAGTCTGAGGAAGAAGTGGCTCTGGCCTGAGGAGAATCTCGGGGGCCAGAAGAAGGAGAGGGGAAGAGGGGCTGAGTCGGGGGGAGACGTGGCTCTGGCCTGAGGAGAATCTCGGGGGCCAGAAGAAGGAGAGGGGAAGAGGGGCTGAGTCGGGGGGAGAAGTGGCTCTGGCCTGAGGAGAATCTCGGGGGCCAGAAGAAGGAGAGGGGAAGAGGGGCTGAGTCGGGGGGAGACGTGGCTCTGGCCTGAGGAGAATCTCGGGGGCCAGAAGAAGGAGAGGGGAAGAGGGGCTGAGTCTGAGGGAGAAGTGGCTCTGGCCTGAGGAGAATCTCGGGGGCCAGAAGAAGGAGAGGGGAAGTGGGGCTGAGTCTGAGGGAGAAGTGGCTCTGGCCTGAGGAGAATCTCGGGGGCCAGAAGAAGGAGAGGGGAAGTGGGGCTGAGTCTGAGGGAGAAGTGGCTCTGGCCTGAGGAGAATCTCGGGGGCCAGAAGAAGGAGAGGGGAAGAGGGGCTGAGTCTGAGGGAGAAGTGGCTCTGGCCTGAGGAGAATCTCGGGGGCCAGAAGAAGGAGAGGGGAAGAGGAGCAGAGCCGGGGGGAGAAGTGGCTCTGGCCTGAGGAGAATCTTGGGGGCCAGAAGAAGGAGAGGGGAAGAGGGGCTGAGTCGGGGGGAGAAGTGGCTCTGGCCTGAGGAGAATCTCGGGGGGCAGAAGAAGGAGAAGAGGGGCTGAGTCGGGGGGAGAAGTGGCTCTGGCCTGAGGAGAATCTCGGGGGCCAGAAGAAGGAGAGGGGAAGAGGGGCTGAATCTGAGGGAGAAGTGGCTCTGGCCTGAGGAGAATCTCGGGGGCCAGAAGAAGGAGAGGGGAAGAGGGGCTGAGTCGGGGGGAGAAGTGGCTCTGGCCGGAGGAGAATCTCGGGGCCAGAAGAAGGAGAGGGGGAGAGGGGCTGAGTCTGAGGGAGAAGTGGCTCTGGGCTGAGGAGAATCTCGGGGGCCAGAAGAAGGAGAGGGGAAGAGGGGCCGAGTCTGAGGGAGAAGTGGCTCTGGCCTGAGGAGAATCTCGGGGGCCAGAAGAAGGAGAGGGGAAGAGGGGCTGAGTCGGGGGGAGAAGTGGTTCTGGCCTGAGGAGAATCTTGGGGGACAGAAGAAGGAGAGGGGAAGAGGGGCTGAGTCTGAGGGAGAAGTGGCTCTGGCCTGAGGAGAATCTCGGGGGCCAGAGGAAGGAGAGGGGAAGAGGGGCTGAGTCTGAGGGAGAAGTGGCTCTGGCCTGAGGAGAATCTCGGGGGCCAGAAGAAGGAGAGGGGAAGAGGGGCTGAGTCTGAGGGAGAAGTGGCTCTGGCCTGAGGAGAATCTCGGGGGCCAGAAGAAGGAGAGGGGAAGAGGGGCTGAGTCTGAGGGAGAAGTGGCTCTGGCCTGAGGAGAATCTCGGGGGCCAGAAGAAGGAGAGGGGAAGAGGGGCTGAGTCTGAGGGAGAAGTGGCTCTGGCCTGAGGAGAATCTCGGGGGCCAGAAGAAGGAGAGGGGGAGAGGGGCTGAGTCTGAGGGAGAAGTGGCTCTGGCCTGAGGAGAATCTCGGGGGCCAGAAGAAGGAGAGGGGAAGAGGGGCTGAGTCTGAGGGAGAAGTGGCTCTGGCCTGAGGAGAATCTCGGGGGGCAGAGGAAGGAGAGGGGGAGAGGGGCTGAGTCGGGGGGAGACGTGGCTCTGGCCTGAGGAGAATCTCGGGGGCCAGAAGAAGGAGAGGGGAAGAGGGGCTGAGTCGGGGGGAGAAGTGGCTCTGGCCTGAGGAGAATCTCGGGGGCCAGAAGAAGGAGAGGGGAAGAGGGGCTGAGTCGGGGGGAGAAGTGGCTCTGGCCTGAGGAGAATCTCGGGGGCCAGAAGAAGGAGAGGGGAAGAGGGGCTGAGTCTGAGGGAGAAGTGGCTCTGGCCTGAGGAGAATCTCGGGGGCCAGAGGAAGGAGAGGGGAAGAGGGGCTGAGTCTGAGGGAGAAGTGGCTCTGGCCTGAGGAGAATCTCGGGGGCCAGAAGAAGGAGAGGGGAAGAGGGGCTGAGTCTGAGGGAGAAGTGGCTCTGGCCTGAGGAGAATCTCGGGGGCTAGAAGAAGGAGAGGGGAAGAGGGGCTGAGTCGGGGGGAGAAGTGGCCCTGGCCTGAGGAGAATCTCGGGGGCCAGAAGAAGGAGAGGGGAAGAGGGGCTGAGTCTGAGGGAGAAGTGGCTCTGGCCTGAGGAGAATCTCGGGGGCCAGAGGAAGGAGAGGGGGAGAGGGGCTGAGTCTGAGGGAGAAGTGGCTCTGGCCTGAGGAGAATCTCGGGGGCCAGGAGGAGGAGAGGGGAAAAGGGGCTGAGTTGGGGGGAGAAGTGGCTCTGGCCTGAGGAGAATCTCGGGGGCCAGAAGAAGGAGAGGGGAAGAGGGGCTGAGTCTGAGGGAGAAGTGGCTCTGGCCTGAGGAGAATCTCGGGGGCCAGAGGAAGGAGAGGGGAAGAGGGGCTGAGTCTGAGGGAGAAGTGGCTCTGGCCTGAGGAGAATCTCGGGGGCCAGAGGAAGGAGAGGGGGAGAGGGGCTGAGTCTGAGGGAGAAGTGGCTCTGGCCTGAGGAGAATCTCGGGGGCCAGGAGGAGGAGAGGGGAAAAGGGGCTGAGTCGGGGGGAGAAGTGGCTCTGGCCTGAGGAGAATCTCGGGGGCCAGAAGAAGGAGAGGGGAAGAGGGGCTGAGTCTGAGGGAGAAGTGGCTCTGGCCTGAGGAGAATCTCGGGGGCCAGAAGAAGGAGAGGGGAAGAGGGGCTGAGTCGGGGGGAGAAGTGGCTCTGGCCTGAGGAGAATCTCGGGGGCCAGAAGAAGGAGAGGGGAAGAGGGGCTGAGTCTGAGGGAGAAGTGGCTCTGGCCTGAGGAGAATCTCGGGGGCCAGAAGAAGGAGAGGGGAAGAGGGGCTGAGTCTGAGGGAGAAGTGGCTCTGGCCTGAGGAGAATCTCGGGGCCAGAAGAAGGAGAGGGGAAGAGGGGCTGAGTCTGAGGGAGAAGTGGCTCTGGCCTGAGGAGAATCTCGGGGGCCAGAAGAAGGAGAGGGGAAGAGGGGCTGAGTCTGAGGGAGAAGTGGCTCTGGCCTGAGGAGAATCTCGGGGGCCAGAAGAAGGAGAGGGGAAGAGGGGCTGGGTCGGGGGGAGAAGTGGCTCTGGCCTGAGGAGAAGAAGGAGAGGGGGAGAGGGGCTGAGTCTGAGGGAGAAGTGGCTCTGGCCTGAGGAGAATCTCGGGGGCCAGAAGAAGGAGAGGGGAAGAGGGGCTGAGTCTGAGGGAGAAGTGGCTCTGGCCTGAGGAGAATCTCGGGGGCCAGAAGGAGGAGAGGGGAAGAGGGGCTGAGTCTGAGGGAGAAGTGGCTCTGGCCTGAGGAGAATCTCGGGGGCCAGAAGAAGGAGAGGGGAAGAGGGGCTGAGTCTGAGGGAGAAGTGGCTCTGGCCTGAGGAGAATCTCGGGGGCCAGGAGGGGGAGAGGGGCTGAGTCTGAGGGAGAAGTGGCTCTGGCCTGAGGAGAATCTCGGGGGCCAGAGGAAGGAGAGGGGGAGAGGGGCTGAGTCGGGGGGAGAAGTGGCTCTGGCCTAAGGAGAATCTCGGGGGCCAGAAGAAGGAGAGGGGAAGAGGGGCTGAGTCTGAGGGAGAAGTGGCTCTGGCCTGAGGAGAATCTCGGGGGCCAGGAGGGGGAGAGGGGCTGAGTCTGAGGGAGAAGTGGCTCTGGCCTGAGGAGAATCTCGGGGGCCAGAGGAAGGAGAGGGGGAGAGGGGCTGAGTCGGGGGGAGAAGTGGCTCTGGCCTAAGGAGAATCTCGGGGGCCAGAAGAAGGAGAGGGGAAGAGGGGCTGAGTCGGGGGGAGAAGTGGTTCTGGCCTGAGGAGAATCTTGGGGGACAGAAGAAGGAGAGGGGAAGAGGGGCTGAGTCTGAGGGAGAAGTGGCTCTGGCCTGAGGAGAATCTCGGGGGCCAGAAGAAGGAGGAGAGGGGAAGAGGGGCTGAGTCTGAGGGAGAAGTGGCTCTGGCCTGAGGAGAATCTCGGGGGCCAGAAGAAGGAGAGGGGAAGAGGGGCTGAGTCGGGGGGAGAAGTGGCTCTGGCCTGAGGAGAATCTCGGGGGCCAGAAGAAGGAGAGGGGAAGAGGGGCTGAGTCTGAGGGAGAAGTGGCTCTGGCCTGAGGAGAATCTCGGGGGCCAGAAGAAGGAGAGGGGAAGAGGGGCTGAGTCTGAGGAAGAAGTGGCTCTGGCCTGAGGAGAATCTCGGGGGCCAGAAGAAGGAGAGGGGAAGAGGAGCAGAGCCGGGGGGAGAAGTGGCTCTGGCCTGAGGAGAATCTTGGGGGCCAGAAGAAGGAGAGGGGAAGAGGGGCTGAGTCTGAGGAAGAAGTGGCTCTGGCCTGAGGAGAATCTTGGGGGCCAGAAGAAGGAGAGGGGAAGAGGGGCTGAGTCGGGGGGGGGGGAAGTGGCTCTGGCCTGAGGAGAATCTCAGGGGCCAGAAGAAGGAGAGGGGAAGAGGGGCTGAGTCTGAGGTAGAAGGGGCTCTGGCCTGAGGAGAATCTCGGGGGCCAGAAGAAGGAGAGGGGAAGAGGGGCTGAGTCGGGGGGAGAAGTGGGGAAGTGGCTCTGGTCTGGGTGGAAGATCCTCCCTGAGGAGAAGCTCTGGGGCCAGAAGAAGGAGCCTGGCAGCTGAGCGAGGAAGAGGGGCTGGAGGGGAAGAGGGGGGAAAGGGAGGCTGAGTCGGGGAGGGGAGAGAGAGACAGGCTCTGGGGGTCTGAGAGAAAGAAGGGGGCCGAGGGATCCCCTGGGTCTGGCCTCAGGAGGGGCATTGCTGAGAGGAGAGAGGGAGGCTGAGGGAAAGGAACCTGGGCTGGTGAAAAGGATTGAACTGCTCCACCTCCATAACTAAGGAAAGGAGCGAGAGACCGATTTGAGCTTTTCCCCACCCAGTCTAGAAACCGGAACATCAATGTATCTGAAGTGGAACAGCTCATTTGAGCAAGTGAAGATTAAGGAAAGGTGTGCCTATGCTACTGGTCTACCTTATAGGAATGTTTTAAAAGTTTTTTTATATGAAGCACTTTCATAAATGCTTCAGAATGTACCACACGGAGGTTGTTTCTCTCCCCACGTTGCGCCCACCCCCTCCTGCTCCACCTTCCCTCTGCATTCAGGGGGCACAGATGGGCTTTTCAGCAAACACCCCCTTATTCCCACTGCCACCCCAGAACTCTGACCTGAACACTTCACCCCCAACCTAGCGAAGAATGAGGTCTGAGGTGGAGCACAACTGATTTATTAAAAACAAACACTCATTTCAAGATAACTTGGTGTAGATAAGTTAGGGCTGCCAGAAGTCCAGATTTTCCTGGATCTTGGCATTGTCATATAATGGGGGGGGGCGGTCCTAAAAAAGCACAATAGTGTTGGGGTCTTCCTAAAAAAAATGCTCAACAGCTTTCGGGGTGTCCTGGTTTTTTACTATTTGAAATAAGGCAATCCTAACATTAAGTGTATGGTTTCAAATCTTCCAGTTTTTTCTTTTCTTTCTTTTGTCACTTTATTACTACTGTAACAATGGGCATTACAAGGCTATTCCTCTACTAGTGAGTTCAACCTCCAACTGTTTCCTTGCAGGCATTTTCCACCGGCCTGAGGGGGCCGGTCCAAGGTGATGAGCAGATGGACTCCAGCTACAAAAGCTGAGACCGTGGAAGAGGACAGAGACCATCCTGGCTGTGAGTCCTCTAAGACCTTCTCCTGCCTTGCAGGCCTTTTCCCATGTGGCCTAGGAAAGTCCAGACTGACTCCAGCTACAAAAGCTGGGGCCGCTGAATAAACTCTTGGGCTTAGCAGGTTTGGTGTTGCTACAGGTTTTTCTTTCTTTATTTTCGATCTTCTCATGATTTATGTGGCTATTCTTCAGTGTGGTTGTGTATTTAATATTTTATTTATTGCTTATGACTACTCTGCTATTTATTTATTACATTTGTAAGACGCTGTGGGTAAAAACCTCAGCGCCTAGGACTTGCTGATCGTCAGGTCGGCGGTTCGAATCCCCACGGCGGGGTGCGCCCCCATTGCTCGGTCCCAGCTCCTGCCAACCTTGCAGTTCAAAAGCACCCCCGGTGCAAGTAGATAAATAGGGACCGCTTACCAGCGGGAAGGTAAATGGCGTTCCGTTTGCTGCGCTGGCTCGCCAGATGCAGCTTGTCACGCTGGCCACGTGACCCAGAAGTGTCTCCGGACAGCGCTGGCCCCCAGCCTCTAGAGTGAGATGAGCGCACAACCCTAGAGTCGGACACGACTGGCCCGTACGGGCAGGGGTACCTTTACCTTTAAGCCGAAGATCTGAGTGTTTCACAACATAAAGATGCAAAATAAAAACACAAAATACATAATAAAAGAAAGAATAACCCCTTCCCACAAACACATTTACAAGGACATAGATTTAATTAGAAAGGACATGGGTTTAATTAAGCAAAGCTCTGGTTTTGATGTTGTTGTTACACAACCGTGCTTCCCAGTTCTCAGCTGCAGCACCCCAAACTCACCCTTTCTGGAGGCAGTGAGAGATTTTATTTTCTTGGGCTCCATGATCACTGCAGATTGTAACAGCAGTCACGAAATTAAAAGACGCCTGCTCCTTGGGAGAAAAGCAATGACAAACCTAGACAGCATCTTGAAAAGCAGAGACATCACCTTGCCAACAAAGATCCGTATAGTTAAAGCCATAGTTTTCCCAGTAGTGATGTATGGAAGTGAGAGCTGGACCATAAAGAAGGCTTATCGCCAAAGAATGGATGCTTTTGAATTCTGGTGCTGGAGGAGACTTTTGAGAGTCCCATGGACTGCAAGAAGATCCAACCTCTCCATTCTGAAGGAAATCAGCCCTGAGTGCTCACTGGAAGGACAGATCCTGAAGCTGAGGCTCCAATACTTTGGCCGCCTCATGAGAAGAGAAGACTCCCTGGAAAAGACCCTGATGTTGGGAAAGATGGAGGGCGCAAGGAGAAGGGAACGAAGGAGGACAAGATGGTGGGACAGTGTTCTCAAAGCTACAAACTTGAGTCTGACCAAACTATGGAAGGCAGTGGAAGACAGGAGTGCCTGGCGTGCTCTGGTCCAGGGGGTCACGAAGAGGCAGACACCACCAAACAACTCAACAACAACAACAATTGCATTTAAAAGGACATTGAATATTAAATCAGTCTAAGGCCATCCTTTCAAATTCCCCGCCAATCACCTCTCACCCCCAGCATTCCAAACTGCCCCCCCTCCCTAGCAATGACCCTCGGCGTCCCTTCCAACACTATAGTCTTATAATTCTATTATATTCCCTCTGCAAGTTATTTGATGGGAAGTGAAGATTTCAATCAAGATGAAGCTTTTTCCACATTTCAAGCACTATTAGGGTTTCTCTGTCATATGAATTCTTTGATGGGAAGAGAGTGTTTGCTTCAAGGTGAAGCTCTTTCCGCACTCTTGGCATTGAAATGGTTTTCCCCTACTGTGAATTCTCTGATGTCACAGAAGCGCTCTTCTTGCAGGAAGGCCCAATGTGCATTCTAAGGACTGATGTAGTTTCTGTCCTGTATGACTTATTTGGTGGGAAGTGAGACATTTCTTGAGGGTGAAGATCTTTCCACATTCCAAGCATTATTAGGGTTTCTTCCCTCTATGAATTCTTTGATGGTAAGACAAATATATCTTCCAACTGAAGCTCTTTCCACATTCCAAACACTGATATGGTTTCTCTCCTGTATGAATTCTTTGATGGGAAATGAGATCAATATTCCGATCGAAGCTGTTTCCACATTCCAAACACTGATAGGGTTTCTGCTTTGTATGAATTATTAGATGGCAAGTGAGACTGGAGCTGCAACTGAAACTCTTTCCACATTCCAAGCACTGATAGGGCTTTTCTCCTGTATGAATTCTTTGATGGGAAGTAAGACGGTCCTTCCTGTCGAAGCTCTTTCCACAATGCAAGCACTGATAGGGTTTCTGCCCTGTATGAATGGTTTGATGGGAAGTGAGATAGGAACTGCAACTGAAGCCCTTTCCACATTCCAAGCACTGATAGGGTTTCTCTCCTTTATGAATTCTTTGATGGGAAGTGAGACGGTCCTTCCTGTCAAAGCTCTTTCCACAATGCAAGCACTGATAGGGTTTCTGCCCTGTATGAATTGTTTGATGGGAAGTGAGAGAGGAGCCCTGACTGAAGCTCTTTCCACAATCTAAGCACTGATACGGTTTCTGCCCTGTATGGATTCTTTGATGGCAAGTGAGATTGTCCTTTCTCCTGAAGCTCTTTCCACAATCCAAGCACTGATACGGTTTCTGCCCTGTATGGATTCTTTGATGGCAAGTGAGATTGTCCTTTCTACTGAAGCTCTTTCCACAATCCAAGCAGTGATATGGTTTCTTCCCAATGGGATTTTGATGAGACATGGAATCGGAGCTGTTAGTGAAGTTATCTCCACATTCCAAAGACTGACATGGCTTATGCACTGTGTGGATTTTCTCATGGTTTCCCTTGTTATTCATTTCTAATTCCTCAGCACCTAAAACGAAGAGAGAGATGAATTAGAGTGTCAGGATGATATGAGGACACCCAATTATTGAATAATGCTCATTAGCACTTGTGATCGAGGAAGAACTGAAAGGATTTAGATGATGAGCGTAAGCAGCGCACCCTTCCCTCCCTCTCTTGAGTTTTCTTTCTCCAGAGCAGGAGCCCAGGACCAGCTGCGCGTGTCAGGCACCCCAGAGGTGCTTTCCTTGGGGAACCTTCTTGGCCGACATGCTGAGCTGCTTCTTCCCTTAGATACAGAAGCAGGAGGAACAGCTTCGCGTGAAAAAGGCTCTCCCCTCTGCCGCCTCTGAACTATGACCGTCTGCAAACCACGGTTCTAAATCTATACTGTCCTCTTGCCCACGGGAAGGTTCAGGAGCAGGGGGGCAGCCCCCACCATTCCTCCTCAGTCCAGCCCCTGACAAGAGGAGAGGGGGCAGTGATTCCTACAATTTGCATAATTCTGTCAGGATCTTCCTGCCTCTTTCTCACCTTGCCCATCTTTGGTCATCCTGTTTCCGTTTAACAACAAGGCGAAAGACTTGTGATCGTGAGCAATGATCTGAATCTAGACATCTCTGTCTCCAACCTGCCTTTACACCCCCTTGCCATGGGGTGGGTGGATCCCACTGGGGAGCTGAGAATCCTGCAATGAGCAACCCTATATTTGCATGTATTGATAATGCCTGATGTGTGTGAACTCAGGATATTCCTGAATGCCTTTCAGGATGCAGACACCATGGGGGCTTTCGTGTCGTATTAGAGTTATGTCAATCTCATACAGAGATAAACCATATCATGAATTCAGATTAACACATATCTCCTGACACTCTAGGCGGCAAAGTTGAGATCCATCAAAATCTGGGAGGTTTTTGATCTAAAAATATTGACTGAATTTCTAAACAAGTATTATGACCAAACAGGGAACCTTACCGGGAGAGTTCATGATCCTCCAAGTCTCCTCCATGACTTCCTTATGCAGAGCTCTCTGGGCAGGATCCAGCAACGCCCACTCCTCAGCCGTGAAACAAACAGCGACATCTTCAAAAGAAACTGAACCCTGAAAGAAAAAAGGTCCATTTCTTACACAACATAAAGATTATTTCCTGCACATTCCTCTTTCTGCCTGCATTGCATTAATCAGATTTGTTTGCTGCACATTTTGACTGTGGTTGCATAATTTAATGTTTTGGGAATCTTTCATGCTGTTTTTAATGATGGGTATGAATCTTAGTGAAAATGGATGGAACTGTATGTTTATTTCTTCAAATCATTCTGTCTGTGCAAGAATGAGAGTTTTCCAGATTTGACAGAAGAAAAAAGAGCAGGAGAGAGATTCATTTGCCCCCAGAAACGCACTGGCTGCCCCCCCCATCCTTCCTCCCCCCCCCCGGCTCCTTCCCCGCACCTGATCCGGTTCCTCAGCCGCTGCTTCCCCTCCACCAGGAGGAAGAGATGGAGGAGGAGGTCTTGCCGGCATCCTTCTTTCACCTGTGAGAGACAAAGGGAAGTGGGGAGACAGGAGTGCAGGATGCTTCTCTCAGAGGTGCATTTGGGAGTTTGCCCCCATTTCATATTTCACTTATGTTCAAATATATCTCATCTCCTTTGGCTTCTTGGACCCAAGTGTCATACCAAAAAATACTGACAGAAACCACAGATTATTTTGAGAATAACAGGTTGTGGCCAGACTGAGAAGAAATTCCTTCCTCCTTACCCAGCGGCCCCTCTCTGGTGTCCAACGAAGTCCTCTCTGCCTCAGAGGAATCAGGACCCATTTTTGCAAAAAGATCCTTTCCCTGTAAGAGCAACAAGGATTCAAACAAAGAATGAGAACTATTAAAAAAGGAATGGCAGGAGCAAAATATTTAGGGATGTCCAATATAGCACCTTGGATACTTTCAAAAAAGGATGGGATTTGGGGATCTTCTCCCTCCTGTTTGGAGCCCCTTGGGAGAATTAAGAGGAAAGTCTCTCTCACCTGCTTCCTCTCCTCCGCCTGACTCAGGAGGAAACCTTCGGCCAGGGCCACTGCCTGGGAACTGGTCTCTGCTCCGCATTCCCTCACCCAGCTCTCCATCTCCGCTGGAAGGACAGCCAGGAACTGCTCCAAGATCACCAGGTCCAGCATCTCAGCTTTTGTGTGCCTTTCTGGCTTCAGCCACTGGTGGCAAAAGTGGTAGAATTGGCTGCAAACCTCTTGGGGTCCTTTGGCCTCCTGGGAGCAGAACTGCCTGAACTGCTGGCTCTGCATCTCTGAGCGAAGGGTGTCCTCCTCTCCCAGGATCTTCTGCCCAGAGCTTTCCCAGAATCCCCCACTGCTCCCAGTTTCCATAGCATGACCTCTTCCTGCTCCAGGGCCAGCTGAGTCTTGCTTATGCATCTTCACTCCCAGGAAGTCCCCAAAAGATCAGAAGGAGCCCCTTGGGCCTCTGCAAAGTTCTGTCCGTCTGAACGAGAGATGCTGGCAAATTCTACAAACAAAGACCTTGGTCTGTTATAACGGGAAGAAGGTTGTTCCCTGCGTAAGCGTAGATGAGTCTTGGAAGGAACCAAGACTGGACTGCACCCCAGCCCAGACTCTGAGCTTTCTTTAAGGAAAAAAAGGAAGAAGGAGAAATCTACTAGTCCTAGTTTTAAACTATTTTTCTTATAGTGTTTTAATGTTGAAATCTGCCCTGGAATCATGAGGTGAAGCGCATTTAAATAATAGGATGCCTAATTAATTATTATAATAATTAAAATAACAATAATGTAGCATAGCATAACCCCCCCCACCACATCTGCTTAGAGGTTCCCAGGTGGCCTCAGTGACTAGCAGTGCCTCTGGCTAGTTTGCCAGCCCCAGTCTCTTTGGGACGAGAGGAGGAGGCCATGGTATTCCATGCTCTGGATCCAATGGGATCATTGCAATGCCCCCCATGTGCAGCTGCCCTTGAAGACAACTCAGAAACAGCTGCAAAATGCAGTCCTCAGATTATGGGCTGGGCTCCTTCTCTTTATTAATTTCATTCACTTCTGGGCCCAGTTCGTGGGACTCACAGGATCCAAATATCTGAAGAAAGGCCTCCTTCGCTATACCCCCCCCTTGGGGGCTCAGGGGGGCCCTCTTGGTGGTTTCCCCACTCCAGAGCTTTGGGTGGCCAAAGAGAGGGCAGCCTGGTGGCGGTTCCTCCTGGGGAATTTCCTGGCCCCTTCCCCTCTTGACTGAGCTCTCGGATGCCTGCCCCACACCCCAAGCTTCTTTCACTGAACCCCAGAACTGCAGAGCTGGAAGGGGCCCTGGGGGTCATGTGACCCAACTCCCCGCAATGGAGGAATCTCAACTCACACATCCTTGAGAGATGGACATCCAAACTCTGCTTAGAAACCTTCAGGGAAGCAGAGATTCCTGCTTTGCAGGGGGTTGGATTAGATGACCCTCCGGCTCCCTTCCAGCTCTACCATTCCATGTTCCTATAATTCTCACAGGGGCCTGAATGGGAAGCCCCCCAGTAGGGCTGGGGCGCAAAAGCCCCTCTCTCCCCCTGCGCTCTGATACGGAAGGAGGAAGGGGGGGGGCCAACCATTTCCCTCCATCGCTACCTGAACGGGCCCGAGGCGATGACCTCTACAGTGCCCAATCCTTCCTGGTACCCTCAGCCCCCACATCGTTGCACAAGCACCACACTATACCCCTGCCTTACAAATAAAAGGCTCTTTCCTGTCTCAATCCCTTCCTATGCCTCCCTCTTGCCCTATTCCAAAAGCGAGTTGACCGTATCATACTACGTCCCCATTCAAAATACTGAGCTGCGCCTTAGCCAATCACAGCCATGCATCCATCCTGCAAGAACTGGCTCAGGCAGCTCAGCGAGCTCTTGCACGCCTCATTAAAGCTGCTGACAAGCTACTGACGGCCCCCCACAGCGAGAACAATCGAACCGAAACTTCCGACCTCCTAATCCAATCAGGACCTTGCTACAATGTATCCGTTTTGCTCGTAAACCTGTCAAAACCTTGTTACAATGTATCCAACTTTGACCGAGGCTACGGAACAGGTTGGGAACCTTCAGAACCTTCCGAAAATCATATAAAATCAACCATAGCTCCGAATTCCTTGCTTTCAGCGTCATTCAACCCAGCTCCCTTTGGACTCCATGATGACACCCTGACCTCCATAATCCCTCAAGCGGCAGGGCACGTACACAGGAACTTCTTAATCCTGTCAGATCGTCCTGCCTAACCCTTCCTCCGGGCAATACCAGGTGGCAGACGATGCATATCACTGTCCCTTTGTCTAGCCACCACCGGTACTCAAGAAATGTTTACTTATGTATATCCCTCACTCTGCACATTCCCCCCTCCCTTGTCTCAAATGCTAATCAGTGTAACCCCACCTCTCTGTAAATATATTCATGACGTGTGTAAAATATTCATGATGTAATCCATGAAACCCAACCTTCCCATAATGTATTCATGACGTTTCGTGCACTGTATTCTGGGACTTGGAGGGAACTTTTAAAAGTTTATGTCACCCCATTCTCGGGGTTCAATCTCGTCTTGAACCTGTTGCGCAATAAACTCGGATCTCCGCATCTTGCTCCTTTTCCGGCTGAGCTTATTTTCTCCGCTAGGACCCGCGGACTCAGTCCGACGCACCGGGTGGCTTGGAACTCCACGCCCGGGATTTTTTCCGTAACATTTGGCGCCCGAGCAGGGACGAGCGGTTCTCCCGTGTTGCTGACCGGGGGCCCCGAATCTTCTGCCGGCTCCGGGCCAGTTTGCCCGAGAAGACCCTCTGGACCTCCGGCCATCCTCCGGGCGGTAATCGAACGTCCCAGGAGTTCAGCCGGGGAGCAAAGGGACATCCAGCCGGCTTCTACGATCCCGGGATCTACAAGGAAGACGCGTGAGTATAGGAAACCCAGTGCACTGGTGGAAAGGGGGGTGGAAGTCTCCTGGCAACTGAATTCTCTGCCTTCCTCTCTATCGCTCTTTCTCGCCTGTCCCTTGGTCCAAGTGCTGAGAGAGACCGTGGACTGCCGCTCGGCCCGAAAGGGGGGCTCTGAGCTCTATCTCTTTCTCTCAAATTCTCCAGTCAGCCGCACCAATCGAGAGTCCGAAAATAAGACGGAGAGACCCGGCTTGAAAGGACAGCCGACTCCCTGCAACGGGCATCTCGGTTGAAAGCAAGGGATTGGAGTTCTTCTTCCGAACTTCCCGAGCGCCCTTACGGAGGGGGCAGGAAGGGGTCTTGCTTTCCTATCAATTAATCCCAGCCGCACCGGTCGGGCCACGTAACACGTGTATCGTGCGTGAACCCGCTTCCGATAGCAAGGGGGATTTTCCGTCCGAAACTCTATCAAGGGATCACCCGATCTGGCACCGCACGGCGCGGGCGTTCAGTAGGGTCCCTCTTCCGAGATTTAACGATAGGTAGGAGGTTGCCAGGAGGGGAACCCGAGAAGAGTTGGGTGGAACTTGGCAGAGTGGAGAGGAACCCCTGAGAAGTTGAAGAGTAGGAAAAGAAGGAATAGAGAATAGGCAAGAAGAGCTCTCTAAAAACCCGCTAAGAAGTTGCTAAGCAGCAAAACCTTCCCTAAGCCCACACCCCTAACGACCCCTTTTCCCCTCTCTTTACCTAGACACGCGTGAATAAAATGGGTACCCAAGCCTCCAAACACGAGAGGGCTCGCTCCGGGAGGAAGGCTTCTAGGAAGCCATCCGAGTCCCAGAGAGACCCCGACTCCCCTCTTGAGTTCGTCATCTCTTACTGGAAATCAGTTCCCGGGCACAAATTGTTATCGAGACAAAAATTAGAAGATCTCTGTACACGCACCTGGCCCACTGGAACTGCCTCCGCAAAACCAGAGTTACAGTGGCCAAAGGGGGGCTCCTTTAACGAAGAGCGCCTACAATACCTTAAGAAGTACCTGATGGAAGAAAAACCCCGCCAATTAGAATACCTAGCCACATTTGAGACGGTCAGAGGACTGCTCCAAGCCACTAAAAGAGCCACGACCTACCAACTACCTATCTTAAATCATGGAAGGTCGCCTCCGCCCCCTCCATACGAAGGACACCCAGGGGATGACTCCATGGAACAAACGCTCATTCCATTCTACTATGGGCCAACTATTCAACCCACCCCTAGAGAGGACTCAGACAGCGATGAGAATGTAGAAGACCAAGGGGCGCGTGGGGTTGCGAGCCCGCGGTTAACGAGGCAGCGAGCCAGAGTAATACAAAGCGCCACCTTAGAGAGCTCTAATCTCCTGTCCTTGAGGCAGCGAGCCAAAGAAATACTAGAGGCCACTTCAGGACACCCTAGCCTCCTTGAAAAATCTAAAGAGAACCCCGAAAAATCTCAAGAGGTCCCAGAAACATCCAAGCAAGCGGATTCAAATCAGGCAGACTCCGCAGCAGTCCAGATGCCCTTAAGGGCCCTGCCGATCCCACCCCTACGACCAGATGGACCCCCTCGAATGGTGTATACCCACCAGCCTTTCTATACGGCTGACCTGGTAAATTGGTCAAATCAAATGCCATCATTAAGAGACGATCCGGATAAATGCCACCGTCAGGTCAGCGCCATTTTTTCGACCCATAAACCGACCTGGCCAGACATTCACGTTCTCTTAAACACCCTCTTCAACGAGGCCGAGAAGGCAGATATTCTGGCAAAGGCAGGAGAGGCAATCGAACTCCCCAACTACCAGGCAGGTCGCCGAGAAGGCTTAGAGCCGCTCACAGCTCAATGCTTACGCACCGAGCCGACGTGGGATTACAATACTGCCGACGGCATCTGGTATCTGGACTTATTCAAACGGGCAATCCTAGACGGCATTAAGGCCGCTGGACAACGTACTGTCAACTGGACGAAGGTCCAGTCCGTTTTGCAAGGGGCAAACGAACACCCATCTGATTACTATACCCGGCTAGTCTCAGCCATCAAAACATGGGGGGGAATCGACCCCGAAAAACCCCAACACGAAGTCATAGTCAAAGGCTTCTTTAAAGACCAAGCCTGCCCCGATATAAGGAAGGCCCTGAACTTACAAATAGGGTATGATGGCAAAAGTATCAGTGAAATTCTCTCAATCGCCAAATCTGTATATAATTCACGGGATGAGAGGAAGAAAAGGGACCCCAAACCCGAAACCGAACAGATCCTTGCCCTGAGTATGGACTTAAACTCCGGAAGGGGCAGGGGTTTTAGCCGAGGAAAGGGAATTCGAGGAGGAGGACCTCCCCATTCCCTTAGACCATGGGGACCAGCCACCGGAGCCTGTTATTACTGTCAGGAAGAGGGACACATAAGAAGATTCTGCCCCTACCTCAATAATATAACTTATGCAGCGCCGCATCCAAATCCAACTTACGGATACGGGAACCAACCACCCATCCTTCATAACCCTCCACCAGCCACGGCCACATATCAACCCCAACCGCCTCCGAGTGCATCTACCCAAAACCAAAGACCTCCACCAGGACCAAGGACCCAGATGCCCGCTATAACGCCGTCCACCCACCCGTGGACTAACGCCACGGCACCTCCCTTGCACCCACCTAACCAACCCTTTCCTGATGACCAAGAAACCTATTGACAATTAGGAGGGGATCCCAACCAAACCCTGACCATCTGTCCAGTCCTTACGTTATCCTCTGAAGACCCATTTTGCACGATAGAGATCGATGGCCATCCGTATCAATGCCTACTGGACACAGGAGCCACATACTCTACTTTAACCGATAGCCACCTGAAACCGGGTCCGGAGACCAGAAAAGTTATGGGTCTGGATGGGATACCCCGCACTTGCCCACTATCACGTCCTTCCAAGGTTACCCTCGGACCGCTACTGGCCGAGCATACCTTCCTTCTAACTAGCAGCCCGGTAAACCTTTTGGGAAGGGACCTACTTTGCAAACTGAACGCTACCATTAAGTGCACCAAGGAAGGCATCTACCTACACATGCCCGAAGAATCCATCCCATCCTTCCAAGGAATAGTTGAGGAGGAAAAGACAGACAGACAATTCCCAAACCTACCCCCGGAATTGGAACGAGATTTGCCCTCCTCTTTATGGGGCACCGAATCGACCTCAGTGGGTCTCTTATTATCAGCGACCCCAGTGAAAATTACCTACAGGACTGACTTACCCTTTCCCTGCACAAAACAATATCCCTTACCCAAAGAAGCTATCGAGGGGTTAACTCCTATGATCGAAGACTTCCTCGAGAAGGGAATCCTAGTCCCTTGCGCATCCCCATGCAACACCCCAGTGCTCCCAGTAAAGAAGCCATCGGCAGAGGGGGCACCAGTTAGATATCGTTTTGTGCAAGACTTGAGACTCGTGAACCAATTTGTCATACCTCGACATCCAGTAGTGGGCAACCCGAATTCTTTACTGAACGCCATACCCGCAGAGACTAAGTGGTACACCGCGGCGGACCTCTGTTCCGCCTTCTTTAGCATACCCCTAGACCCGGACAGCCAATTTCTCTTCGCCTTCACCTGGGGACCTAGTCAGCTCACCTGGACTAGATTGCCCCAGGGTTACGTAGAATCGCCCGCCATCTTTTCGGCCATCCTACACCAAGATTTACAAGACATAAATCTCCCAGCTGGCTCCGCCCTTTTACTCTACGTAGATGACCTTCTCCTCTGCTCCATTAGCGAGGAAGCATGTAAAACGGACACTAAGCATCTCTTAACAGAACTGGCTAGAAAGGGACATAAGGTGTCGCCAAAGAAACTACAGTATTGCAAACAAGAAGTTAAATACCTCGGGCACATCCTAGGAATAGGCACCCGAAGTTTGGCAACAGACAGGATAGAGGCAGTCACTAAAATCCCCCTCCCCAAGACTAAGAGACAATTACGGGGATTCTTAGGAATGGCTGGCTTCTGCAGAGCATGGATTGCGGGTTACAGCGAGATCACTAAGCCCCTGTCGGCTATGACCCGCCAAGACCACCCAGACACTCTAGTTTGGGAGGAAGAGGCATACAAGTCCTTTGAACGACTGAAACAAGAACTGAGATCTGCCCCCGCCCTAGGCTTACCTGACTACAGAATTCCTTTCAACTTGTTCGTCCATGAGCAAATGGGGGTGGCTTCGGGGGTGTTAACTCAGCCTTTCCGAGACCAGGAGAGACCTGTGGCATACTACAGTCTTCAACTAGACACAACCGCAAAGGGGGCGGTAAGCTGTCTACGAGCTATAGCCGCCGCAGCAATCCTCCTGGAGAAGGCTCAAGAGACAGTTCTGGGGCACGAAATCACTATCCATGTGCCCCATTCCGTCTCTACCCTATTAACATTAAAGGGGTGCCATCACTTTTCCAACTCCAGACTAAATAGGTACGAGGCCGTCCTGCTAACACCTTCAAATGTCACCATCAAGCGAGTTAACTCCCTCAACCCAGCCACCCTTCTTCCCCTCCCTAATGACGGGACCCCGCACCATGACTGCGCCACCATAGTCCGGCAAGCCGAAAAGCCCAGGGAAGACCTGGACCACCTACCTTTAGACAACCCAGATATAATACTCTACACAGACGGCAGCTCTAAGGTTGTCGAAGGGGAAAGGAAAACAGGGTACGCTGTGGTCACTGATTTTGAAGTCGTAGAAGCCAATCCAATAAACCCGCAATACAGCGCCCAGGCTGCAGAGTTAATAGCGCTTATACGTGCCTGTGAGATATGTGAAAACAAACGAGTTACAATCTACACGGATAGCAAGTACTGTTTTGGATTGGTGCATACCACCGGCCAAATTTGGTTACAAAGAGGCTTCCTAACAGCGGCTGGTTCAAAAATTTCACACGCTGCCTTAGTAGAGAGACTCTTGACGGCCATTCACCTACCTACCGCGATCGCAGTCGTCCACTGTAAGGCTCACACTCGCGGTAGAGATCCAATTTCAAAGGGGAATAGACGAGCAGATAAAGCAGCCCAGTCAGCCGCACTCCGCCCCCCAAACAACGATTCGGAATTTCAAGCTCCACAAATCCCGCTTAACATAGACACTACACAAATTTACGAGGAAGCACCCGAGGAAGAAAAGACCCTCTGGCGATCTGTGGGCGCAGTCCAACACAATAACGTTTGGGTTCTCCCAGATGGCAGAACCGTCCTTCCAAAGGCATGGGTTCCAAAATTGGTGAGGGTCCTTCATCAACAAACACACTGGGGAAAAGGGAGACTGATAGAACACGTAAAAAGATCCTGGTACGCTCCTGGACTTGCGGTCGCAGCCACAACAGCATCGAAGAACTGCGTTACCTGCAACTCTTATAACCCCAAACGACAACCCAGAACGCCACCAGGGGCTAGACTGTGGGCATTTGTTCCATTCGAGAGCCTACAGCTGGACTTTATCGACCTACCGCTCTGCCAAGGGTTTAAACATGCGCTGATCATAGTGGATAAACTCTCCTCCTGGGTAGAAGGATTCCCTTGTAGAAAACCCACTGCCTCTGTAGTGGCCAGAGCCCTCCTACAGGACATTATCCCTCGGTTCGGAGTGCCCCGTCGCCTAGATAGCGACAGAGGAACACACTTCACAGCTCAAATAGTACAATTAGTGGCCAAAGCCTTACGAATAAAATGGGATCTCCATACTCCCTACCACCCACAATCTTCAGGCCAGGTAGAACGAATGAATCAAGAAATTAAAACCCAATTAGGAAAACTCTGTAGACTCACTGGACTGAAATGGGTGAATGCACTCCCGTTGGTCCTTCATAATATACGGAGCGCACCGACTGGACCATTGAAGTTGTCCCCCTACGAACTTTTATTTGGGAGACCTCCCCCCGTCTATAACACTCAGTTCCCACTCTCAGAACTTGAACTGGGAGAAGCGGAACTTACTAACTATGTCATTCAGCTCCAGACACAGCTACAACGACTCCACCAGTACGCGGCCGTCGAAGGACAAAGTCTACCCATCGACGTGCAAGCCCACTCCTTCAACCCAGGCGACTGGATCCTCGTCAAAGTCTATCAGAAGGAACCCCTCCAACCCGCGTGGGAAGGCCCCTACCAGATACTCCTGACGTCACCAACCGCCGTAAAGTTGGGTGAGAAGAATTCGTGGATCCATCACACGAGGTGTAAGTCCTCACCCCCCCCTCAAGAAGCCGAGGAAAACATCGGGGAGGACTTCACTTTTTCAACTCCACCCACCCCACCAACTTCGTACATTGACGACGACGACGACCAACAGACCGGACCAGATCGGGGTCAGAATCGGGCCCAACAGACCGGACCAGATCGGGGTCAGAATCGGGCCCAACAGACCGGACCAGATCGGGGTCAGAATCGGGCCCAACAGACCGGACCAGATCGGGGTCAGAATCGGGCCCAACAGACCGGACCAGATCGGGGTCAGAATCGGGCCCAACAGACCGGACCGGAGCCCACCTCAACCAATTGGACATCCGAGATCGTCCCCGATCCCAATACCATCCGAATACGCTTGAAACGCACTGACAGCGCGCTTTGACAGCTTCTTTGACAGCTCCACTGACAGCGCGCTTTGACAGCTCCTCTGACAGCTCCACTGACAGCGCGCTTTGACAGCTTCTTTGACAGCTCCACTGACAGCGCGCTTTGACAGCTCCTCTGAGCGCGCTTTGACAGCTTCTTTGACAGCTCCACTGACAGCGCGCTTTGACAGCTCCTCTAACAGCTCCACTGACAGCGCGCTTTGACAGCTTCTTTGACAGCTCCACTGACAGCGCGCTTTGACAGCTTCTTTGACAGTTCTTCTAACAGCTCATTCCCACAGCCTTCCGACCTCCTCATTCTCCAATGCTTTGCCTTTCCCGGACCCTAACCATGAACTTCTTCATTTTCCTTGCCTACCAGACTTTGACCTACTCCTCAGCCATGCCAACTGATCACTGCACCGGCTTACCCACGGATTACCACTTCCTGGACTATCACCGACTTGAGACGGGTGGGAAGTCGAACCCCAACCGAATGGGGGACTTTGACTTTTGCCTCCCCGAGTCCCGGACATTACTACGACATTCCCTCGTACCCCAGCTGACTGACAACGAGTATTGGGAACTTTTCATCCGAGACCAAACCCTACACCGAATTGGGTCAGCCGCAGTCACCCTCGACCACTCCTACTACCGCCTCACCTGCAAGAACGGGACCCATTTCCTATTCGGCAACGGGGAACTCTTGAGGAGCCCAAATTGGACCGAAATCGAGAAAGGGGGGGCCGCACCAGCCTACACTGACGCAACGAGCCCCTCCGACAACCTGATTTTCGGGTTCCAATGTCTCCTCATGACCCCGGAGCTCCGAAAGCCGCAACTACAAGGACTTTGTCTAAGGAATTTCTGCTGCCTTTGGAACCTCGGAATTACCCACGATTGGAGAGGAGCAGAATACCTTGAGGGCTGGTACCATCCAGCACATCCCTCACGCTCCCCCACGTGGGATAACGTGGGACCTTTACGATGTGGGGGCATAGCCAAAGACAGGCGCCTCTTAAATACCACCGACCCCCTTCATCCCCTCGGCACAGCACCACGAAAACTCGGCGCGGACCCTTCCTCCCCAGGAGAGGATCTCCTTTCCTCCTGGGAACAGAACTCTTACATTAAACTCCTCGGCCAGGTGGCCAAGGAGGCACCCTACCCTGAATGCTGGATCTGCGCCCATGCTCCCAGCCACCTCCAACAGAGCCTTCCCCTTGTTCCGGTCCCGGTCACCATACAACAGTTCCGGTCAGGGGACGTCGCCTCCTGGAATCTAACTGCGTTGAACTTGACCCACCAATACCTTTACCTCACCGGCCCGACAAAGGGTCCGCTTTGCCGCACCTTCACCGGGGAAGGCACCTTCATCGGCTCCAGCACCTGTACGTCCAATTTAGAGCTTTTGTCCACCGGCCATGTCACCATCACGGACATGACGGGATCCCGGACCTTTCCAAACCTTACCCTTGCTTGGGCCACGGTCATCGACCACCCTCCAACCTGGCAGCCCCAACCCACCGACGCCATGTTACTGCAAGCCTTCGCCTCAGGAAGAATGGAGTCATACCTCAGTGGTTTGTTCTGGGTATGCGGTCATCGTGCATATACCTGGGTGAGCCCCCATATGTCCGGGTCCTGTTTCGTCGGGTACATCATTCCCGGCATAAGGATAGTACCACACCTGCCCCCTGGGAGGCAGAGGAATAAACGGGAGGAAAAACAACTGTCTGACTTATCCGATGTTGCTGCCAACGGAGAGACCGTGGGTCGAGCACTCTTTCCTGCCTACGGGGCAGGATCCAACCATGTCGACATCCTCCGGCTCACCGATATCCTCCTCAAGTTCATGCAGGAGGCAACCGAGATCACGGACTCCCTGATGTCGGAACTGTCTGAGGTGAGACAGCTCAGCTTACAGACGAGGATCGCTACGGACTTTCTACTGTCCAGTCAAGGAGGAACCTGCGCTTTAATAGGTACCGAGTGTTGCACCTACGTAACTGACCAGTCTCTAAACATTACAGGACACTTGAATAACATCCATGAGTTAGCAGGGAGGTTACATGACATACAACACGAGGGACTGTCTGACGTTGACTTGTGGGGATGGCTACCAAAGCTGGGGTGGCTCCGACAATTGATTAAGGTCATATTACTCACAACTCTTACGGTTGCCTTTTGCATTTCTGTCCTTTGCTGTGCCATACATTGTGTCTCCCCTTGCTGCTCTCTCCTCCGCCTCCCGACTCAATCTGCTCCTCTTCCCTTTCGAGCCTATTCCCGCTCCCATAACGCTCCGGTCTTCCCCGAATACGTACAAATGAGACACCTGGGGGAAGGCGAGTATGAGATCACAGGGGTATAGGGTGCGGAGAAAGGATTTGCAAGTTCTAACAGAACTTTAATGCAAATCTATCTCCGAATGGGGGACTGATACGGAAGGAGGAAGGGGGGGGGCCAACCATTTCCCTCCATCGCTACCTGAACGGGCCCGAGGCGATGACCTCTACAGTGCCCAATCCTTCCTGGTACCCTCAGCCCCCACATCGTTGCACAAGCACCACACTATACCCCTGCCTTACAAATAAAAGGCTCTTTCCTGTCTCAATCCCTTCCTATGCCTCCCTCTTGCCCTATTCCAAAAGCGAGTTGACCGTATCATACTACGTCCCCATTCAAAATACTGAGCTGCGCCTTAGCCAATCACAGCCATGCATCCATCCTGCAAGAACTGGCTCAGGCAGCTCAGCGAGCTCTTGCACGCCTCATTAAAGCTGCTGACAAGCTACTGACGGCCCCCCACAGCGAGAACAATCGAACCGAAACTTCCGACCTCCTAATCCAATCAGGACCTTGCTACAATGTATCCGTTTTGCTCGTAAACCTGTCAAAACCTTGTTACAATGTATCCAACTTTGACCGAGGCTACGGAACAGGTTGGGAACCTTCAGAACCTTCCGAAAATCATATAAAATCAACCATAGCTCCGAATTCCTTGCTTTCAGCGTCATTCAACCCAGCTCCCTTTGGACTCCATGATGACACCCTGACCTCCATAATCCCTCAAGCGGCAGGGCACGTACACAGGAACTTCTTAATCCTGTCAGATCGTCCTGCCTAACCCTTCCTCCGGGCAATACCAGGTGGCAGACGATGCATATCACTGTCCCTTTGTCTAGCCACCACCGGTACTCAAGAAATGTTTACTTATGTATATCCCTCACTCTGCACATTCCCCCCTCCCTTGTCTCAAATGCTAATCAGTGTAACCCCACCTCTCTGTAAATATATTCATGACGTGTGTAAAATATTCATGATGTAATCCATGAAACCCAACCTTCCCATAATGTATTCATGACGTTTCGTGCACTGTATTCTGGGACTTGGAGGGAACTTTTAAAAGTTTATGTCACCCCATTCTCGGGGTTCAATCTCGTCTTGAACCTGTTGCGCAATAAACTCGGATCTCCGCATCTTGCTCCTTTTCCGGCTGAGCTTATTTTCTCCGCTAGGACCCGCGGACTCAGTCCGACGCACCGGGTGGCTTGGAACTCCACGCCCGGGATTTTTTCCGTAACAGCTCCTTCCAGCAACTGGGACTCAGCAGCATCTCTGGGGAGACAAGAGCCCAGCCCTCGAGGATGAAGCCCCCAGGAGCCTCTCCTCCTCCTCCTCCCTGCCCTGGTCCCAGCCTTGCCTCCTGGGGCGGGGAGTTCCGCAGGCTTGTTTCTGCCCCGCAGGAAGAAGTGCTTTCTCTTCTCTGCCCCCTCCCCTCTTCCAACAGTCTCAACTGATTGCATGGGTCTCGCTTTCCTTCCCTCCCCAAAGCTATGGATGCAAAGGAAGGAAAGAGTCGCAGACATCCTGTGCCCTGGTCCCCCTCTTCCATGCATTGTAGAGAGTAAGGGGGCAGGAGCCTCTGTCTCCCTGGACTTGGGGGTCCCTCCATGCATGAGCTGAGCACACACACCAGGGTCATAGCTTCAGGTAAGGCCCCCTGAAGGGGCTGTATGTCCATGATATGTCCCCGAGGGCTGCGCTTGGGCAGTCAGTGAGGTACAGGGTGGCAAGGAAGGGGTTGAGAAGTGGGGCCACAAGAGAGTGGGGCAAGGTGGGTGTTGAGCGAATGAATAAATACGTGCATCAGCCGCCAGCCATAGCAATAACATAAAATGCAGCTTACAGAGGATAAAGGTAAAAAGTTGATTACATAAAATACATTTTGGGGGTGAGGATCAATAGTCAAATGATGGTTCTTATTCTGACTGACCCGGTTAAAACCCTTGCACCTTTTGCTGTCACCTGTACCTCTTGATCTGCCAAGAGAATGGAGACTGCAACAATGGTTGGGCGACCCGGAATAGACAATAATAGAGGGGTAACAACCTCCCTCCTCAAACCTTGTAAAGAGAGACATGAGCCACTGATTCCATACTGCCATCTCCACTGGGACATCACCGTGTTTCCAGTGGGATTTTTGAGAATCGCCCCTAGAGGGCAGGCAATAATAATAATAATAATAATTTATTATTTATACCCCGTCCGCCTGGCTGGGCTTCCCCAGCCACTCTGGGCGGCTTCCAAAACAAATATTAAAGTACTGTAATACATCAAGCACTAGAAGCTTCCCTAAGCAGGGCTGGCTTCATATGTCTTCTGCCAAAGGCAGTATATTCGACCTCGCGAGAGTAAAAGCGTGCCTCTATTTCGGAATGTTTAAGTTAGACAAATGGAGTGGCAAAGAGTCAGAATGACGAGGCACAAGGCGGGCCTTGGGAAGAGATCTTTGGGGAGCGATCCTGCTCCTCCTTTGCCCCCTCCCTAAGAATAAGAGTTTCCGGGGGTCTCGGTTGGGGGCGGGGTTTCCTTCCCCTCGCTGGATCTCCTGCCCAAGGAAACGGGGGGGGGGAGAGAGAAAGAGGTGTCCCCTTTCCCCTCCTCCCCCCGGACCAAGAACAAGGAGCTGCTCTGAGGCCTTGGTGTTTCCAGAGGGGGGCAGCCTGCCCCCCTTGCCCCCAATTCCTCGCCTCTGGACCCTCAGCAAACCTGGATCTCCTCCCCCTCCCTCCCCCCGCGGAAGTTCCTGGGGGGCGAGAGACTTTCCCTCCAACCCCCTGCATGAGGGATGCTGAGAGAGGAGGGAAGGAAGGAAGGGGCTTCCAGAGCCGGGGGGGGGGCCTTGCCTGGGGGGCGCCCCCTGACGGAAGAGAGAGGAGACTCACCCAGCGAGGCAGCCTGGGCAAGAGCGACCAGAGCCCCACTTCCGGGGGAGGGAGGGAGGGGCTTGGGCGCCGAAGGACCTGCCCCTTCCACTATTTCCTGTCCCCTCTAGGAACCCAGCTCCGCTCCTCTTGACCCTTGGAATGCCGGGCGCCCCATCTCTCCCTCCAATCCCGAGAGATTTCCTAGAGGGACCCTCGCTCTGGAGGACCCGCGCCCCCCGCCAGGATTCCCCGTCCCCTCTAGGAAGGAGGCTCGGCTGCTTTTAACCCTTGCGACGGGGAGGACCAGGGGGAGGGTCCCTGGCTGATAGAGATGCTGCTGAGAGTGTGGAGCCTGGGCCCTTCTGCAGGCCAAGCAGGTCTCCTGCTCCTGCCCTTCTAACCCCAGCAGCTCCACGCCGTCTGCACTGCCCTTGGCCAACCTCCAGGGGTGGCTGGACTACAACTCCCATCAGCCCCAGCCAGCGGGGTCCATGGTGAGGGATGATGGGAGCTGCAGCCCAGCCTCCTTGGCAGGTCTCTTTCCGCAAGGGATGCTCTCGTTCCTTCTCAGAGACGCGGCCAGGGCCCTTCTGCATGCCCAGCAGCTGTCCCCAGGCCCTGAGCTAGGGGGGCCCTTCCCAGGGGACTCAAGGGGCAGAGCTGTGAGCTGGGTCTTGCCTGGGTCTTTCACCAAACAGCCCCTTCATTCCAGAGTATTTTTATATTTTCCTTTATGATTTATGACCTTATTTTTCATTTATTAAAATTTGTATACTGCCTTCATTGGAAGATATCAGGGCATTACGCAGCATTAACATTCAAAATAAAAACATCAATTACATAATAAAAACAAAAGTGAAACACACCAATATTTCCGTCTCCCACAAAGACGCTGAAAATGATAAAGTTTCATTAGCCAAAGGCCTGATGGTTATGTTGTACTTTCTTAAACACCCTTCCAAACTCTCAGCCAATCAACAGCCCCTCCCCCAGATGACATTGCCTTAAATCTATTATAATACTGAACCTGACTTACTTTTATTACATAAATGACTTTGCTAGAGGAATACACAGCTTTAAATACAAACACCAGAATATGGCACCCAAATTTTAAGCAGACACAAATGCATGAACAATTTCTAAGAGTCTCATGGGAGAGCCAGTGTAGTATATTCCCTAGAGTATTTGACTACACCCTGGGAGACCTGGGTTCAAATCCCTCCTTGGCCATGAAGCTCACTGGGAGACCTTGGGGAGCCTAACCTAATACTCAGTTATTCTCATGATTGAAAAGGAGGTGAAGAACCATGTGACCCCACAAGAACAGAACAAGAAAGGAGATTCTGACTAAACATCAAGAAGATGCGTTGCAGTTGGTTAGACTAGATGACCCTCAAGATTCCTCCCAAAGCTACTATTGTATAATTCCAGGATTTCCCCCGCTGTGAGTTCTTTCATGGGAAGTGAGATTTCCTTCCAGCTGAAGCTCTTTCCATATTTTAAGCACTATTCGGGTTTCTCCGTCGTATGAATTCTTTGGTGGGAAGTGAGACTAGCCTTCCGACTGAAGCTCTTTCGACACTCCAAGCAATTAAATGGTTTCTCCCTTGTATGAATTCTTTGATGGGTTTTGAAATGTGAGCTGTGATTGAAGCTCTTCCCACATTCCAGGCACTGATATGGTTTCTCCCCACTGTGAATTCTTTTATGTCAATGGAAGTCTCTTCTTATAGTAAAAAACTTATCACATTCTAAGCACTGATATAGTTTCTCCCTTGTATGAATTCTTTGATGGGAAGTAAGACTATCCTTCCAACTGAAGCTCTTCCCACACTCTAAGCACTGATATGGTTTCTCCCCACTGTGAATTCTCTTATGTTGATGGAAGTCTCTTCTTGTAGTAAAGCACTTCTCACATTCCAGGGACTGAAATGGTTTTCCACCTATATGAATTATTTGATGGTAAGTAAGACTATTATTCCAATTGAAACTCTTTCCACACTCCCAGCATTGACATGGTTTCTCCCGTGTATGAATTCTTCGATGAGAAGTGAGACCGGAGCTCTGACTGAAGCTCTTTCCACACTCCAAGCAGTGATAGGGCTTCTCTCCCGTATGAATTCTTTGATGGGTTTTGAAATGTGAGCTGTGATTGAAGCTCTTCCCACATTCCAGGCACTGATATGGTTTCTCCCCACTGAATTCTCTTATGTCGATGGAAGTCTCTTCTTGTAGTAAATAACTTATCACATTCTAAACACTGATATAGTTTCTCCCCTGAATGAATTCTTTGATGGGAAGTAAGACTATCCTTCCAACTGAAGCTCTTTCCACATTCCAGGCACTGAAAGGGTTTCTTCCCAATAGGATTTCTTTGATGGGAAGTGGCATGGGAGCTCTGACTGAAGTTCTCTCCACACTCCAAACCTTGATATGGCTTCTCCACTGTGTGGATTTTGTCCTGTTGTCCCTTGTTCTTAATTTCTAATTCATCACCACCTGCAACGAAGAGAGGAACAGATCAGAGCCTAAGAAAGAAATGGAGTTCCCAGTTTTTGAATAATGCTAATGAACATTTGTGATCTGAAGATGGGAAGTCTTTTTTGAATTTTCCTATCTTGGATAAGGGAGGATACACACAGGAAGGTGATGGAGAGCAGATGAAGGGCTGAGGAAAGGGGACAAGGCTCCCAGGTGGGAGCTGGGAGGGTTCGCTCTTCTGTGTCTGGAATAAGGATACAAAGAGCTTGGGCTTAACATACTCTAATTTCTATTCTATTTTAATTGGAAAACTTTCAATAAAAATCAATTTCTTAAAATAAAAAGTCCCTTTGCTCAACCAAAAATGGACAGAAACAAAAACCTGACAGAAGCAACACTCAGAAAGCCTATCCACATCCTGATCCTTGTGCAAAAAGAGAGAAGCAGAGGAACAATATCCACAGACAAAACAGTCCCCAGCCCTCCATGCAAGGTGAGCTGTGGGTGTGAGAATCCCTGGCACTCTCGGTGGCAACGTTGGGATCCATCCAAATATGGGAGGTTTGTCACGGTGAAATATCTACTGAATTACAAAACAGATATTATGACCCAAGCGGGAACTTTACCCAGAGAGATCATGGTCCTACAAGTCTCCTCCATGACTTCCTTATGCAGAGCTCTCTGGGCAGGATCCAGCAACGCCTACTCCTCAGCCATGAAACAAACAGCGACATCTTCAAAAGAAACTGAGCTCTGAAAGAAAAATATCCTTCTCTTAGGCACCATAAAAATCATTTCCTGCACGTTGCTCTTTTGCTTCCTGCCTGGGTTGTTTTAATTGGATTGTTCTGCTGCACATTCTGATTATTGGCGCTTATTTTAATGCTTTAATGGAGTTATTTCATCGTGTATTTTAATGATGGGTATGACTCTTAGTGAAAATGGGTGGAACTCCACCTTGTTTTATTCAGATCAATATGTCTATGCAAGTCTCAGAATCCCCTGTCTCCCCCACCCCTCAGCCTCTTTCCCCCCAAGGCTCCTTCCCCCTACCTGATCCGGTTCCTCAGCCGCTGCTTCCCCTCCACCAGGAGGAAGAGATGGAGGAGGAGGTCTTGCTGGCATCCTTCTTTCACCTGCGAGAGACAAAGGGAAGTGGGGAGACCGGAGTGCAGGATGCTTCTCTCAGAGGTGCATTTGGGAGTTTGCCCCCATTTCATAATTTAGTTATGCTGAAATATATCTGATCTTCTTTGGCCTCTTGGCCCCAAGTGTCTTCCCCAAAACACTGACAGAACCCACAGATTAGTTTCAGAATCAACCAAATGGAATCAAAAGAAGAAAACTTCCTTCCTCCTTACCCAGCGGCTTCTCTCTGGTGTCCAGCAAAGTCCTCTCTGCCTCAGAGGAATCTGGTCCCGTTTCTGCCAACAGATCCTTTCCCTGAAATAGGAACAAGAATTTGTAATAGAAAATGTGGAGATGGGTGAGAAAAGGAATGGCTGGGACAAAAACTGGAGGGGTATCCAATGTCATTCCCAAAAAAGGATGAGATTTAGGGTCCTGCTCCCTCCTTGGAGTCCCTTGGGAGCATCCAGAGGAAAGTCTCTCTCACCTGCTTCCTGTCCTCCGCCTGACTCAGGAGGAAACCTTCGGCCAGGGCCACTGCCTGGGAACTGGTCTCTGCTCCGCATTCCCTGACCCAGCTCTCCATCTCTGCTGGAAGGACAGCCAGGAACTGCTCCAAGATCACCAGGTCCAGCATCTCAGCTTTCGTGTGCCTTTCTGGCTTCAGCCATTGATGGTCAAAGCGGTAGAGTTGGCTGCAAACCTCTCGGGGTCCTTCAGCCTCCTGGGAGAAGAACCACCTGAACTGCTGGCTCTGCGCCTCTGAGCGAAGGGTGTCCTCCTCTCCCAGGATCTTCTGCATGGAGCTTTCCCAGAATCCCCCACTGCTCCCAGTTTCCATAGCATGGCCTCTTCCTACTCCAGAGCCAGCTGAGTCTTCCTCATCCATCTTGAGGAAGAAGTCCATCTTTTCTTTGACCAAGTTCTGTCTGTCTAATTTAGAGGTGCTGCTACATACTGCAAAGCAAACACATTGCTTTTAGGAAATTGGTACACGGTCAGAAGAAGAAGGTCTCCTGAGCAAGTGTGGATGAGTCTTGCTAGGAACCAGAGTATGACTACATCACAGGCCAGACTCTGAGCTTTCTGGAAGAAGGAAAGGAAGAAGAAAGGAGAAGAAGAAATCCTCTTGCCCTCCTGGAAGGAAAGTGACCAGGCCAGAAGTGGAGGCAAATCAAGCGGTTTTTGTGAGATGAATAAACCTGGTGGCTCCTGCCTCTCGGTGTTTTCAGCCCAGGAATGAAGTTAGAACAATGATTCCTTTGTTCCGAGTGTAATGTGGGCACTAGGCCAGAGTGGGGCTCCTCAAGAGTTGCTCTCCCTCCCACCCCCATTTCAGGGCACTCTCCTTTTCTGCTTCTGCCTCGTTTTCTAGCGCTGTGCATCTCCAACGTCCTCCAGGCAGACTCCTGGGGTGGGATCCCTTTTTATCTGTTCTGAGGGTCAGATCCTGATCTGGCCAAGCCCTTGAGGGCCAAATGGGCGAGGCCAAAGTTCATGTGGGCCGGACCAAAGGACAGCACTAAGAAGCAAGTGCAATACTGCACCCATGCCCCCCCCCTTACTGAAGCCCCACCACCTTGAGAACACATCTAATTCCCCTCTCAAACAGCTGCTTTGGTGGCCAGTTCATTTCCTGGCCCAATTCAAGGGGCTCACATTTGGTACCCCAAATATCAGAACACCAGCCGGACTGGGGTGCAAGAGCCCCCCCCTCTCTCCCCCTGCGCTCCTTCCAGCAACTGGGACTCAGCAGCATCTCTGGGGAGAGAAGAGCTCAGCCCTCGAGGATGAAGCCCCCAGGAGCCTCTCCTCCTCCTCCTCCCTGCCCTGGTCCCAGCCTGGCCTCCTGGGGCGGGGAGTTCCGCAGGCTCGACTCTGCCCCGCACCAAGAAGCGCTTTCTCTTCTCTGCCCCCTCCCCTCTTCCATCACTCAGGCTTCCTTTTTATTTCTCCGGTGCATTTTATGTCCTAATATTTCCGTCCCCCTACAACCTCTGCTAATAAATGGGACTGATTCCTCATTTTGAGGGGGGTTTATTTTCAGGCCCTTCCCTTCCCAAACGGCTTTGCAGAGAGGGGGGCAGGAGCCTCTGCCCCTTGACTTGGGGGTCCCCCCGCTCCCACTGCATCCCGGGGACCCCCCCTCTTCTCCCCAATGCAGAGACTCACCGGCTCCCCGGAGGCGGCATGGATGCAGCACGTGCAGAAGAGAGAGACAAAGGCCCCGCCTCCTTTTTAGGCAGGGTGGAGAGGGAGGGGCTTGGGCTCGGGAAATTCTCCCCCCAACCCCCCCCAACACCTTTATTTTCTCCCCTCTCTAGGAATCCCGCTTAGTCCCTGTTAGCCCTTGGCAAGCCAGCTCCCCCTCTCCCCCTCTCCCTCCTGTGCCGGGGAGTTCCACAGGTGAACTCTGCCTTGCGTGTAATTTTACCTGTCCTGAATCTTCCAGCATCCCGACTCCTTGGATGTCTTTGAGTTCCACTGTCAGGAGATGCAACTCTCCTTCCACTTTCTCTAGGCCAGGCTTGGCTTTTGAAAATTAGCGGGGGCTCAGTAATTAGCTAATTGGGAACCCCTGCTCTAAAGTCTAAACTAAAGAGCCCCAAAGGCTGCAACCTTTCTTCATAGCCAAGTCTGCCTTGATCATTTTGGCAGCCCTTTTCTGAACCTTTTCCAACTCCCCAAACATCATGAGGAGAGGCGACTGTGCCCCCCATGAGGTTACGCCATGGATTTGGGATCAGGGGGGCTGCAGGGCTCTGTCCGGGGCCTGTTGTTGCTCAATCTGTCGATAAACGACTTGGATGGAGGAATTGAGGGGATGCTCATCCAGTTTGCAGATGACGCCAAACTGGGAGGGGCAGCTAATGGCACAGAATTACCATTACAGATTGGAGAACTGGGGGCAAGTTGACAAAATGAATTTCCATAGGGACAAAGGTCAGGTGCTGCACTTAGGCAGGAAGAACCAGATGCACAAATATAGAAGGGGGGACATAGCAGTGCATGTGAAAAAGATCGAGGGGTCTTGGTGGACCCCAAGCTCCACCTGAGTTCACAGTGTGATGCAGCTGAGAAGAAGCGAATGCTACTCTAGGCAGCGTCCACAGAAGTCCAGTGTAATACAGTGTAAATTAATACGTAGTTTAGATCTACAGATGGTTCATTCTTCTTGCTGTGCAATGACAGAAGATTGGTGTGCATAAATCAAGCTGGTTTTTGTCGCTGAAGGGCACACTGGAATGAGGGGACGCGCCATTCCAAAGTTGTGCTTACTGGGAGGATGCCCGGAAAGGTCAGGGAGACTTAGGGGTCAACCCCAGAGCATCATAAATCCCAGCAGGAGTTCCGCTCCTTCCTCCTGGGCCGTGTCAGGAAAGTGGTGGTGGGGGATAAGTGTTCAGACTCCTGGGCTCTCACTTGTGGGCTACCCCAGGGCTCTGTCCTCCCCGCATGCTTTGTAATATCTACATGAAGCCACTGGGAGACATCATCCAGGGGTTGGGCTGGGTGTTCATCAGTATGCGGATGATACCCAGCTCTACCTCTCTTTTAAATCAGAACCAGTGAAGGCGGTGAAGGTCCTGTGTGAGTGGAGGCAGTTGGAGGACAGGTGACGGCTAACGGATTGAGGTTGAACCCTGACAAGACAGAAGTACTGTTTTTGGGAGACAGGGCAGGATGGTGTGGAGGATTCCCTGGTCCTGAATGGGGCAACTGTGCCCCTGAAGGACCAGGTGCGCAGCCTGGGAGTCATTTTGTCCATGGAGGTGCAGGTCAAGTCTGTGTCCAGGGCAGCTCCAGCTAGTACACAGGCTGAGACCCTCCCTGCCCGCAGACTGTCTGGCCAGAGTGGTGCATGCTCTGGTTATCTCCCGCTTGGACTACTGAAATGCGCTCTATGTGGCGCTACCTTTGAAGGTGACCCAGAAATTACAACTAATCCAGAATGCAGCAGCTAGACGGGTGACTGGGAGCAACTGCCGAGACCACATAACACCAGACCTGAATGACCTACATTGGCTCCTGGTACATTTCCGAGCACAATTCAAAGTGTTGGTGCTGACCTTGAAAGCCCTAAATGGCCTCGGCCCAGTAGACCTGAAGGAGCGTCTCCACCCCCATCATTCAGTCTGGACACTGAGGTCCGGCTCCGAGGGCTTTCTAGAAGTTCCCTCACTGCGAGAAGCATAGTTACAGGGAACCAGGCAGAGGGCCTTCTCGGTAGTGGTGCCCGCCCTGTGGAACGCCCCTCCCATTAGATGTCAAGGAGATGAAGAACTACACAACTTTTAGAAGAAAACTGAAGGCAGCCCTGTTTAGGGAGGTTTTTAATGTTTGATTTATTATTATTATTTATATATATATTTGTTGGAAGCCGCCCATAGTGGCTCAGGAAACCCAGCCAGATGGGTGGGGTATAAATATAGCAACTACAACAATTACTACTACTAATACTACTACTACTACTACTACTAAAATCCCTCTCAGCCATGAATATCACTGGCTGACCTTGAGGAGCAGGCACTACATCACAACATTGCCAGGGGGTTGGACTAGATGACCCTCAGCGTCCCTTCAAACACTACAATCTTATAAGTTATTTGATGGGAAGTGAAACTTTCATTCCAGGTGAAGCTTTTTCCACATTTCAAGCACTATTAGGGTTTCTCCGTCACATGAATTCTCTGATGGGAAGTGAGTGTTTGCTTCAAGGTGAAGCTCTTTCCGCACTCTTGGCATTGAAATGGTTTCTCCCCACTGTGAATTCTCTGATGTCACAGAAGCGCTCTTCTTGCAGGAAGGCCCAATGTGCATTCTAAGGACTGATACAGTTTCTTCGCTGCATGAATTATTTCGTGGGAAGTGAGATGGTCTTTCCTGCTGAAGCTCTTTCCACATTCTAAGCACTGATAGGGTTTCTCCCCTGTATGAGTTCTTTCATGAGAACTGAGAGTGGAGCGGTGATTGAAGCTCTTTCCACATTTCACACACTGATATGGTTTCTCCCCTGTATGAACTCTTTGATGGGAAGTGAGATAGGCCTTCATACTGAAGCTCTTTCCACATTCCAAGCATTGATATGGCTTCTCCCCTATATGAATTCTTTGATGGGAAGTGAGATAGGTCTTCATACTGAAGCTCTTTCCACATTCCAAGCACTGATAGGGTTTCTCCCCTGTATGGATTCTTTGATGGGAAGTGAGACTGACTCTGTGAATGAAGCTCTTCCCACATTCCAAGCACTGATAGGGTTTCTCCCCTGTATGAGTTCTTTGATGGAAAGTGAAAGAGTCGCGTCGACTAAAGCTCTTTCCACATTCCAAGCACTGAAATGGTTTCTCCCCTTTATGAGTTATTTGATGGGCACTGAGTTTGATGCTTTCACTGAATCTCTTTCCACATTCCAAGCACTGATAGGGTTTCTCCCCTATATGAATTCTTTGATGGGACCCAAGGGAGCGGCTATTATTGAAGCTCTTTCCACATTCCAAGCACTGATAGGGTTTCTCACCTGTATGAATACCTTGATGGGACCCTAGGGAGCGGCTATTATTGAAGCTCTTTCCACATTCCAAGCACTGATAGGGTTTCTCCCCACTATGAGTTCTTTGATGGTCAGTGAGATGTTGCTTTGTTCTGAAGTTCCTTCCACAGTCTGAGCACTGATACGGTTTATTCCAAATGGGATTTTGATGAGACATTGAATCAGAGCTGTTAGTGAGGTTATCTCCACATTCCAAAGACTGACATGGCTTCTGCACTGTGTGAATTTTCTCATGGTTTCCCTTGCTCTTCATTTCTAATTCCTCAACACCTGAAATGAAGAGAGAGATGAATTAGAGCGTCAGGATGATATGAGGACACCCAATTATTGAACAATGCTCTTTAGCGCTTGTGATCAAGGAAGAACTGAAAGGATTTAGATGATGAGCGTAAGCAGCGCACCCTTCCCTCCCTCTCTGAGTTTTCTTTCTCCAGAGCAGGAGCCCCAGACCAGCTGCGTGTGTCAGGCACCCCAGAGGGGCTTTCTTTGGGAAAACCTTTTGGCTGACATGCTGAGCTGCTTCTTCCCTTAGATACAGAAGCAGGAGGAACAGCTTCGTGTGAAAAAGGCTCTGGAAGCAGGAAACCCTTTCTGAGAAGGAGAGAGTTGCAAGCGAACTCCCGGGGTGATCTAGTCCTATCCTCTGAAATGCAGGAATCTCAGCTTACACACCCAACCTCTGCTTGCAAAACTCCATTGATTCCTTCTGCAGAGGCAGAAGAGTTATCCAAGCTCTGCTTGAAGTCCTCCAATGAAGGAGAGTCCTGCATCTTCCAAGGACTGAGAATCTCGTTTCTTGTAACATGAAGCCACTGGGCTTGGGTCCTCCAGAGCAGCAGCAGAAAACAAGGTTGCTCCACCTTCCATGGGAGAGCCCCCTCAATACTGGGAAATCTCCCAATGTTACCTCCCATTCTGCCACATCCCAGATAAGTGATGTCTAATGTCAAGAAGGTGACAGATTCAAGATGGGAGACGGTACATCCACCCCAGTAAACATCTTTAACTGCATTGGGCTTCTGTTTCGGGTCTGCGCCAGGAATGGATGACTCCTTCGACATCACAGGGAAATGCAGATAAAGAGGATGGTGGGGGTTAAAGCATTCTCTGGATTCCTCTCAGGGCAGGGGAGGAGCGGGACCTGTGGCCTGGCATTCGCTTCCCCATGGAAGGCAGGCACTGGGGGCAGGAGCACTTTGTCTGCTGCAAACCCCCCCCCAACACCCCGTTTCTGGAAGCAGAGGTCATCCTACGAATTGGATGTTAATTGGCAATTAAAGTAAAGGCATGGACTGGAGGAGATGCAACTACACTCTGCGGTATATTCAGCTGCATGGATTTAAGGTTTGAACTGAGATAAGATATCATTGTGTGCGAGAGATGGTTGGGGGAGAGAATCCCATGGTTGTTTATTTTGAGTTTTTCGCTTTACTTTTATGATATGGCAACCCTCTCAGAATGCAGGTTTAAGAAATATATACAAGTGAGGATGGAATAAGTTGGAGCAACATTAAGATTAACAAACAGCAACAGAGATTGTGTGTGATTTGAAAGGAAGGGGAAAGCGGGGAAGCTCTAGTGTTTGACTGGACTATGCTGGCAATACAGAGCCAACCCGCCACCCTCCACTTTTTATAGGTTTAAGAGGCTATTTTATTCAGCAAAGTGTGTATCAGAGGAAAGTAAGGGAAGGGAAGAAACTGGATACATCTAACAAGCTAATAAAGAAAGAGAAAGATTTCTTTACAAAAGTGGGAAATAAAGACATACTACAAGAGATAAAGACATTACCGATACAATACTCAATGCTTGCAAACCAATGCTTGTTCTCCTGCCCTCAATGCTCGCCTGGTCCCGGGACAAGGGGGTCAAGAATGCTTTCCAAAGACACAGAGTCTGTCAGCTGTCCCTCCCTAGTGTTTCTTCTTCCTGCTGTTCCTCTTCCAATATTTCCCCGCTCCTTCCCTCTGCAGCCTCTGAACTATGACCGTCTGCAAACCACGGTGCTAAATCTATACTGCCCTCTTGCCCACGGGAAGGTTCAGGAGCAGGGGGGCAGCCCCCACCATTCCTCCTCAGTCCAGCCCCTGACAATAGGAAGAGGGGGCAGTGATTCCTACAATTTCTATAATTCCATCAAGATCTTCCTGCCTCTTTCTCACCTTGCCCATCTTTGGTCATCCTGTTTCCGTTTAACAACAAGGTGAAAGACTTGCGATCGTGAGCAATGATCTGAACCTAGAATCATAGAATCATACAGTTGGAAGAGACCACAAGGGCCATCGAGTCCAACCTAGACATCTCTGTCTCCAACCTGCCTTTGCACCCCCTTGCCATGGGGTGGGTGGATCCCACTGGGGAGCTGAGAATCCTGCAATGAGCAACCCTATATTTGCATGTATTGATAATGCCTGATGTGTGTGAACTCAGGATATTCCTGAATGCCTTTCAGGATGCAGACACCATGGGGGCTTTCGTGTCGTATTAGAGTTCTGTCAATCTCATACAGAGATAAACCATATCATGAATTCAGATTAACACACATCTCCTGACACTCTAGGCGGCAAAGTTGAGATCCGTCAAAATCTGGGAGGTTTGTGATCTAAAAATATTGACTGAATTTCAAAACAACTATTATAACCAAACAGGGAACCTTACCGGGAGAGTTCATGATCCTCCAAGTCTCCTCCATGACTTCCTTATGCAGAGCTCTCTGGGCAGGATCCAGCAACGCCCACTCCTCAGCCGTGAAACAAACAGCGACATCTTCAAAACAAACTGGACCCTAAAAGAAAAAAGGTCCTTCTCTTACACAACATAAAGATTATTTACTGCACATTCCTCTTTCTGCCTGCATTGCATTAATCAGATTTGTTTGCTGCACATTTTGACTGTGGGTGCATAATTCAATGTTTGGGGGATTTTCCATACTTTTCATACTATTTTTAATGATGGGTATGAATCTTAGTGAAAATAGATGGAACTGTATATTTATTTCTTCAAATCATTCTGTCTGTGCAAGCACGCTAGTTTTCCAGATTTGACAGAAGAAAAAAGAGCAAAAGAGAGATTCATTTGCTCCCAGAAATGCCCTGGCTGCCCCCCCCATCCTCCCCCCCCCCCCGGCTCCTTCCCCGCACCTGATCCGGTTCCTCAGCCGCTGCTTCCCCTCCACCAGGAGGAAGAGATGGAGGAGGAGGTCTTGCCGGCATCCTTCTTTCACCTGCGAGAGACAAAGGGAAGTGGGGAGACAGGAGTGCAGGATGCTTCTCTCAGGGGTACTTTCTGGCCTTTGTCCCCATTTCATACTTTACTTATGTTCAAATATATCTCCTCTCCTTTGGCCTCTTGGCCCCAAGTGTCATATCCAAAACACTGAAAGAACCCACAGATTATTTTGAGAATCGCCAGAATGTGACCACACGGAGGAAAAACTCCTTCCTACTTACCCAGTGGCCCCTTTCTGGTGTCCAACGAAGTCCTCTCTGCCTCAGAGGAATCAGGACCCGTTTCTGAAGACAGATCCCTTTCCTGAAAGAGCAACAAGAATTTGTAATAGAGAATGTGGAGATGGGTTAGAAAAGGAATGGCTGGGACAAAAACTGGAGGGGTATCCAATGTCACTCCAAAAAAATTGATGGGATTTAGGGATCTTCTCCCTCCTAAAAACCCCTTGGGAGCATCCGGAGGAAAGTCTCTCTCACCTGCTTCTTCTCTGCCTGCTTCCTCTCCTCCGCCTGACTCAGGAGGAAACCTTCGGCCAGGGCCACTGCCTGGGAACTGGTCTCTGCTCCGCATTCCCTCACCCAGCTCTCCATCTCCGCTGGAAGGACAGCCAGGAACTGCTCCAAGATCACCAGGTCCAGCATCTCAGCTTTCGTGTGCCTTTCTGGCTTCAGCCACTGGTGGCAGAAGTGGTGGAGTCGGCTGCAAACCTCACGGGGTCCTTTGACTTGCAGATAGCAGAACCAGCTGAACTGCCGGCTCTGTGCCTCTGAGCGAAGGGTGTGTTCCTCACCCAGGATCCTCTGCACAGAGCTTTCCCAGAATCCCCCACTGCTCCCATTGTCAATGCCATGACCTCTCCTGGCTCCAGGGCCAGCTGAGTCTTGCTCATCCATCTTCGCTCTCAGGAAATCTCCAAAAGATCAGAAGGAACCCCTTGGTCCTCTGCCAAGTTCTGTCCGTCCGAAAGTGAGGTGCTGGCAAATTCTACAAAGAAAGACATTGTTCTGTTATAAAACTGATAGACGGGAAGGAGAAGGTGGTTCCCTGAGTAAGCGTAGATGAGTCTTGGAAGGAACCAAGACCCTGACTCTGAGCTTTCTTTAAGAAAAAAAGGAAGAAGGAAGAAGAAGAAATAATCTAGTCCCCCTACAAGGAACGTGATTTATCTGGCAACACCTTGAGGGTCAAGTGGGTGAGCCCAAAGTTCATGTGGGCAGGGCCAAAAAGAAAGTACAGTAGGATTCACCTTATTTCTCTGATTGTAAGTGGTTTTAAACTGTTTTTGTTATACTGTTGTAATGTTGAAATCTGCCCTAAAATCATAAGGATGGGTAATTAATTATTATAATAATTAAAGTAACAATAATGTGGCATAGCATAAGCCCCCCTACCACATCTGCTAGAGGTTCTCAGTAACTAGCATTGCCCCTGGCTAGTTTGCCAGCCCCAGTCTCTTTGGGACGAGAGGAGGAGGCCATGGTATTCCATGCTCTGGATCCAATGGGATCATTGCAATGCCCCCCCCCCCATGTGCAGCTGCCCTTGAAGACAACTCAGAAACAGCTGCAAAATGCAGTCCTCGGATTCTGGGCTGGGCTCCTTCTCTTTATTAATTTCATTCACTTCTGGGCTCAGTTCAAGGTCCTCACAGGATCCAAATATCTGAAGAAAGGCCTCCTTCGCTACACCCCCCCCTTGGGGGCTTGGGGGGGCAAAGGGGCCCTCTTGGTGGTTTCCCCGCACTCAAGAGCTTTGGGTGGCCAAAGAGAGGGCAGCCTGGTGGCGGTTCCTCCTGGGGAAGCCCCCCAGCCGGACTGGGGCCCAAGATTCCCCCCCCTCTCCCCCCCTGCGCTTCCTTCCAGCAACTGGGATCCAGCAGCATCTCTGGGGAGACAAGAGCTCAGCCCTCGAGGATGAAGCCCCCAGGAGCCTCTCCTCCTCCTCCCTGCCCTGGTCCCAGCCTCGCCTCCTGGGGCGGGGAGTTCCGCAGGCTGGACTCTGCACCGCACCAAGAAGCGCTTGCTCTTCTCTGCCCCCTCCCCTCTTCCAACAGTCTCAATTGATTGCATGGCTCACGCTTCCCTCTTATTATTATTATTTGCATCTATTTGGCGTACAAATCTTTCTTTCCCACTGCGGCGCCTGGATTCCGGGGTCTGAAGGGGCTTCTTTGCCTTCCCTCCCCCAAGCCAGGGATGCCGAGGACATGCCCTGGTCCCCTGCTCCCGACTTGGGGACCCCCTTCTCCCCACTGCGCCCTCTGGGGGGGAGACAGAGGAGACTCACCCCAGGCAGAAGCTGCACAGGCGACCAGAGGCCCCTCTTTGGCTCCGGAGGTCCCGCCCCCTCGCCCACTGCTTCCTGTCCCCTCTAGGAACCCGGCTCAGTTCCTCTTAACCCTTGGAATGCCGAGCACCCCAGTTCTCCCTCCTTGCTCTGGAGGACCCGCCCCTCCCGCAGGATTTCCGTCCGCTCTAGGAAGGCAGGTCACTTGCTTTTAACCCTTGGGACGGGGAAGACTTTCTTTTAGGGACTGTTGTTGTTGAGGCGTGTCCGCCTCTTGGTGCCTCCCTGGAGCAGAGCAGGCCAGGCCCTCCTGTCTTCCGCTGCCTCGGACTCACGTCGTGGCTTCGAGAAGCTTTTATGGTTTAGGAATACCTTATTCCTATGGGTAGCCAGAAGCCCATTGCCTCACCCAGAGTAGTTCAATTCTGTAGAGAGGAATGGAATCCAGGCTGAGAGAGGGAGGAATGGAAGAGTGGGTGGATATAGCAGACGACACAGGGATTTCTCCAAGTACAGTGGTACCTCGGGTTAAGTACTTAATTCGTTCCGGAGGTCTGTACTTAACCTGGAACTGTTCTTAACCTGAAGCACCACTTTAGCTAATGGGGCCTCCCGCTGCCACTGCCGTGCGGTTTCTGTTCTCATCCTGAAGCAAAGTTCTTAACCCAAGGTACTATTTCTGGGTTAGCGGAGTCTGTAACCTGAAGCGTATGTAACCCGAGGTACCACTGTAGTTCTTTATAAGTAAGCCGGAACTGGACTAAACTGAAAACAGTTTTATAGGCAGCCAGCTGTCAACCAGCTAACAACAACCCAGGGTTTCCTGCCTAAATTAACTGAGGTGGACCTGAGTGAAAACTATGTACACATTATGATACCCCTGGTGGCCAGGCTGAGAACTTCAAGACATAACACCAGGAATTCTATCCGGGAAGAAAAAGCCAGAGGAGGTGCAGCTTTAATAAGGAGATGGGAACAGCAGTGTCTATTATTCTGAATAGTATTTCAGACAGTCAAATGGTCCACACTGATGGATTTTGTTAAGAATGACATTTGCCACTCTCATAGATGGCAAACCAAAGTTCAGGCTCGCTGATGTCATTGGCCATCTGAGAAAAGTTTGTGGAGAAAAGAGCAATCACTCCAGCCAGGAATGGAAATTCCAGTGATTCAAAATACATGTCACAGTCTCAGAAGAGAGCCATGGCTCCATCCCAAAGAGTCATTTGCTTCAGGTATAACAAAGAGGGACACATATCCCGATTTTGTGAAGCTCCAAACCAACAAAATCCCCTTCATTTTAGCAACCAAATCAAAATCAGAGAAGCAGAGATCAAGAAAGCAATCTTCTTTTGCAACAGAAGCGTCTAGCTGTAAACAGATGCGAAAGAAAAAGAAAGAACTCAAACCAATGGTTGCTCGATTATGGATGTTCTTCATATATGTGTTAGGATGAAGATTTACTTGGCAGCCTGGACAATCTTAAGCTGTCAGTGGGGATGGCCATATTCCAATTGCAAATGGAGAAGCCATAAAGAGATACAGTACATGTTCAGGGACCCAAAACTGAAAGCCAAACAGTCAATGAAGAGATAACCATGTGGAGAGTGTCATGTGTATGTCTCACACTTTGAATAAAACTCACCAGAAACCAACAGGCTACTATTCTAAGCACTTATGCACCAACACTGGGTGCTGATGAAGACATTAAAGAACATTTTTATTCTCAGCTGGATACCATCCTATCACAGACGCCTGAGGAGGATCAAATTATCCTCCTGGGTGATTTTAATGCAAGAGTTGGGTGAGATTTTGATCTGGGGCCTGGGAATATTGGGAAAGGAGGAATTGGCAACAGCAACCAGAACGGAATCTTACTTTTGACGATATGTGCAGCACACTACCTTGTTATTACCAACACACTCTTTCGACAAAATAAATTCAAAACATCTTGGAGGCACCCTCTATCAAACCACTGGCACCTCTTAGACTATGTACTAATTGTCTGAACTGAAGATTGAATTGCAACCTGGCCAGTGACCAAAGATGGCCAGGTGTGTGCAGAAGTGATTTGATGAAGACGGCCTATGGGACTAATAGGAGTATAGCATCAATAGGAGTATAGCATCTAGATCAAGGGAAGTAATAGCGCCACTGTATTCTGCTCTAGTCAGACCTCACCTGGAGTACTGTGTCCAGTTCTGGGCACCACAGTTCAAGAAGGACACTGACAAACTGGAACGTGTCCAGAGGAGGGCAACCAAAATGGTCAAAGGCCTGGAAACGATGCCTTATGAGGAACGGCTAAGGGAGCTGGGCATGTTTAGCCTGGAGAATAGGAGGTTAAGGGGTGATATGATAGCCATGTTCAAATATATAAAAGGATGTCACATAGAGGAGGGAGAAAGGTTGTTTTCTGCTGCTCTAGAGAAGCGGACACGGAGCAATGGATCCAAACTACAAGAAAGAAGATTCCACCTAAACATTAGGAAGAACTTCCTGACAGTAAGAGCTGTTCGGCAGTGGAATTTGCTGCCAAGGAGTGTGGTGGAGTCTCCTCCTTTGGAGGTCTTTAAGCAGAGGCTTGACATCCATATGTCAGGGGTGCTCTGATGGTGTTTCCTGCTTGGCAGGGGGTTGGACTCGATGGCCCTTGTGGTCTCTTCCAACTCTAGGATTCTATGATTCTAATCTCTCAGAAAGCCAGACTGCAGATGTGGCACACAAAAGCCAGAAGGACGAAGCAGACCCAGAACTCTGCGCTTGGGGACAACCAAGTGTGTAAGTTGCATTACTGAGTAAACCTCTTTTCCCGCCACGCACTGAAAAGAGAAGTACCAGGGTGCTAGATTTAATCTCCGGGGATGTGTGTGGCCCACCCAGGGGTGAATGTGCCATAGGGGTTCGTAGCTGTTGGGTTTTTTGCATCTCTGTTTTTTAGCTCCTTGGGATCTATGTGGAAATGGTTCAGCATGGTTGGTCTTTTTTATGTTTTATTGCTTATGACTACTTTTTAGTATTTATTTAATAAATTTGTATATGACCCTTCATCTGAAGATATCGGGCCGTTCACAGCACAAAACTACAGAACAAAAACAGAAAATACAGAATAAAAACAAGAACAAAATAAAAACAAGAATAAAAACAAAACAAAATCCCCGCTTCCCACAAGCACATTTAAAAGGACACAGAATGTTTAATTAGCCAAAGTCATGATTGTTCTGTTGTCGTCATTCAAACCCCTTTCAAACTCCCAGCCAATCACTTCTCACCCCCAGCATTCCAAACTCCCCCTCCCTAGCCAACTTTACCATAAATCTTCTAGTATACTGTACTTACTTCTGTTACGTTAATTATTTTGCTATAGGTGTATACAACTTTGAATTCAAACACCAGAACATCACAACTGAGCTTTAAGGAAACACACATGCACATGCAGTTTCTGAGAGTCTCACTAGAGAACAAGTGTGGCATAGTGGTTAAAGGCTCAGATCTGGGAGGCCTGGATTCAAATCCCTACTTAGCTGGGTGACCCTGGGGACCAGGCACTGCAGCACAGCCTAACCAACCTCACAGGATTATTGTCCGTGTTAAATCAGGAGGGCAAGAGCCAGGTGACACCACTGGGAGCTCTCTGGAGAAAAAGGTGGCCTTTAAACGCCATAAAGGAATTCCAGTAAGGACAAATGTCAGGTTCTGCATACAGGCAGGTATCATCAGCAAATATATAAGATGGGGGACATCTGGCTTCCCAGTAGTACATGTGAAAACGGTCCAGGAGTCAAAAGTGTGACGTAGCAGCAAAGAAAGCAAATGCTATCCAAGGGCGCATCAACAGAAGTCGAGTGTCCAGATAAAGGGAAGCCACAGTACTGTTATCTTCTTCCTTGGTCAGACCACGTCTGGAGTGCTGTGTCTTGTTTTGGGTGTCACAATTTGAGTAGGATACTGACAAGCTGGAAGCATGACCAAGGGCCTGGAAACAAAGCCTTAAGTGGAACAGTTGAGGGAATGGATATGTTTAGCCTGGAAAAGAGGAGACTGGGAGAAAACAGAATAGCAGTCTTCAAATATCTAGAGGACTGTCCCAGGCAAGATGCAGCAAGCTTGTTTTCTCCTGTTCTGGAGGGTAAGACCTGAACCAATGCATTCAAGTTACCAAAAATGAGATTCCGACTCAATATCAGGAGGAAGCTTCTGGTGGTATAAGCTGCTCAGCAGTGGAACAGATTCCTATGAGAGGTGTCATCTCCTTCCTTGGAGGTTCTTAATAAGAGATTAGATGGTTATATGTCGTGGATGCTTTAGCTGAGATTCCTGTACTAGATGACTAACACAGCCCCTTCCAACACTACAACGCTATTATTCTGCTATTTTCCCTGCTGTGTGATCTTTGATGGGAAATGAGACTTTCCTTACAGGTGAAGCTCTTTCCACATTCCAAGCACTAATGTGCTTTCTCCCCTGTATGAATTCTTTGATGGGCAATAAGACTGACTCTCTGCCTGAAGCTCTTTCCACATTCCAAGCACTGATGTGGTTTCTCCCCTGTATGAATTCTTCGATGGGAAGTGAGACTGGTCTTTTGTATGAAGCTTTTTCCACATTCCAAGCACTGATGTGGCTTCTCCCCTGTATGAATTCTTTCATGAGAAGTGAGAGTATCCCGCCGAGGGAAGCTCTTTCCACATTCCACGCACTGATATGGCTTCTCCCCACTATGAGTTCTTTGATGGTAAGTGAGATGTTGCTTTGTTCTGAAGTTCCTTCCACAGTCTGAGCACTGATGTGGTTTGTCCTCACTGTGAGTTATTCGATGGTAAGAGAGACTTGCTTTTGAGGTGAAGTTCCTTGCACAGTCCAAGCACTGATATGGTTTCTCCCCTGTATGAATTCTTTGATGGGAAGTGAAACCTGCCTTTGAGGTGAAGTTCCTTGCACATTCCAAGCACTGATATGGTTTCTCCCCTGCATGAATTCTTTGATGGGAAGTGAGACGGTACTTCCGAATGAAGCTCTTTCCACATTCCGCGCACTGATATGGCTTCTCCCCACTATGAGTTATTTGATGGTAAGCGAGCTCTTGCTTTGTTCTGAAGTTCCTTCCACAGTCTGAGCACTGATATGGCTTCTCCCCTGTATGAATATTTAGATGGGTGGTGAGACTCACCTTCTGACTGAAGCTCTTTCCACACACTAAGCACTGGTGTGGTTTCTCCCCTGTATGAATTCTTTGATGGATAGTGAGATGAGATCTGTGACTGAAGCTCTTTCCACACTCCAAGCACTGATGTGGTTTCTCCCCTGTATGAATTCTTTGATGGGAAGTGAGATGAGATCTGTGACTGAAGCTCTTTCCACATTCTATGCATTGATATGGCTTCTCCCCTGCATGAATTCTTTCATGAGAAGTGAGACTATCTTTCCAAATGAAGCTCTTTCCGCATTCCAGGCACTGATATGGTTTCTCCCCTGTATGAATTCTTTCATGAGAACTGAGACTGGAGTGCTGACTGAAGCTCTTTCCACATTCCACACACTGATATGGCTTCTCCCCACTATGAGTTCTTTGATGGTAAGTGAGATGTTGCTTTGTTTTGAAGTTTCTTCCACAGTCTAAGCACTGATATGGTTCCTCACCTGTATGAATTCTTTGATGGGAAGTAAGACTCTTTTTCCAGCTGAAGCTCTTTCCACATTCCAAGCATTGATATGGTTTCTGGCCCATATAAATTCTTAGATGGGAAGTGAGATGGTCCTTTCTATTGAAGCTCTTTCCACACTCCAAGCACTGATGTGGTTTCTCCCCACTATGAGTTCTTTGATGGGAAGTGAAATTTTGCTTTGTTCTGAAGTTCCTTGCACAGTCCAAGCACTGATATGATTTCTTCCCTGTATGAATTTGTAGATGGGTGGTGAGACTCACCTGCTTACTAAAGCTCTTTCCACACTCCAAGCACTGATGTGGTCTCTCCCCTGTATGAGTTCTTTGATGGGAAGTGGAATAGGAACTCTGACTGAAGCTCTTGCCAGACTCCAGATATGTATAGGGTTTCTCCACTGTGTGAACTTTGTCTTGGTCTCCCTTGTTCTGAATTTCTAATTCATCACCACCTGCAATGAACAGAGAAATGGATTAGAGCCTCAGGAAGAATTGTACTTCCAGGTCAGCCATGATCACAAGAGCAGCTTCTCTGAGCTTGGGGAAGTCTCAGATGCAGAAATTGGGGTAGCGAAGGCAAACATTCCTTAAGACCCTGAGTGTAGCAGGGTGACAAGCCCGTTTCTCTGCCGCTCCCTGCTTGGAGGAAGTTGGAGGACCCTGTTCCAGGCTGGTTGAGAGGCAAGGCACTGGCAAAAATATTTCTGACTCAATTACTGAGAAGGCTCAGAGGCAATCATGTAAGTGGCTGACTTCCTTATAAATTGGACTTGACTTAAATTTAAAGACACTTTACCATAAAGGGTGGGCAGCAGCTGCAGGGGAAAATTCTGGCTGCTGGTGTGTGAAGAAAAGAGTGAAAGTAAAAACAAACAAACATTGCTGCCACAAAGGAGAAGGGAGAGGAGAGGGAAGGGAGAATGTTGATACAAAGCTACAAATTCCTTGGGAGAATACTACCCAATCCTCGTGCCTAATGGAATAAAGAGCACTAGAATCCAAAAGGGGACTGGGTACAATTTGACTTTGCCATATAAAGAGAGAGCTAAGAGAGAGAGCGCTTGGAATATTGCCAGCAGAGTGGAGGTGCACGGTGGGATGGAGCAGGCTGAAATGTCATGTCTGAATGAGAGAGATCTGCAGAACAAAACTTGCCCCAGAAGGACTGTTGTTTAAGCATGGATTATAGAAGTGAATTACAGTACTATGACGACCAGAACCAAAGAAAAAACCCTGAACCAGCCAGCCTCACAGAGGGCAACATCTGTAACAGCAGAATTGACAAGGCAGCAATGGATTTAAATGAAACATGGATAGCAATCAAGTTGGCACTGGAGGCAAATTCCAATGCAATATCCCAACTTTCTTGTAACATCCAGGATTTAACTAAAAGAACTGATTCAGTGGGAGAGACTGTTAATAAGCTTTCTTATGGGAATCGTGAAACCAAGAAGCAAGCAGAGACAATGTAGGGGAAGTGACAGAAATAAAGCAACAAGGAGAGCTGCTGTCAGATCAAGTGGAAGTTTTGGAAATGCGACAAAAGGAGTCCTTTTTGATATTCCATGGGATCCTGGAACTAGGTGATTAAATCCAAGAGAAACTGGTGAAGCAGTTGGTGGAATTCCTTGAGATGGAAGCGGAGGAGATAATCTAAGTTTTCTATATAAAGTCAGCCTTTGCAAGCACAAAGAAACTACCAGGAGTTTGTTTGGTTCAGTTCTGCTCAAGAAAAATCAAGGATAGAATTCTTCAAACCCACTTCCAATAGATGGACAAAGGATTATATAGTGGAACCTCAGGTTACAGATGCTTCAGGTTACAGACTCTGCTAACCCAGAAATAGTACCTTGGGTTAAGAACTTGGCTTCGGGATGAGAACAGAAATCGAGCAGCGGCAGTGGGAGGCCCCATTAGCGAAAGTGGTGCTTCAGGTTAAGAACAGTTTCAGGTTAAGAACGGACCTCTGGAACGAATTAAGTTCTTAACCCGAGGTACCACTGTAATGATGTATCATGAAATGAAGAAGATGTAAGAATTGGCAATTTTCAAAAACCTGAAGCTTTTCTTTTAGGGATATTGGGGACAAATGTCCTGAAGAATATGATTAAACTATTTTTGTACGCAGCAACACTTTATATGCACAGAGCTGGAAAGAAGTAACAAAGAGGAATGGCTTGTAAAAACACTGGAGTATGCAAAATTGGCAAAGTTGAGAGCAAGAGTGAGAGACCAAACTTTTTACTGAAGAGTAGAAACCCTTTTTGGAATATCTGAGAAAGAATTTTAGTCAAATGAAATGATGGGCAGGATTGGAATTATGAGCAGCGGATTGGAAATGATAATAAATGTAATGGATGAAATATGTATTAGATATAGTTTGATATATATCAGCAGCAGGAAAAAATGGGAATGAAAGCACCACAGAAATGAGGGAAGATGTCACCTCACTGTTGTTGTTTTTTGGTAAAAGAAGCATATATTGAATTTGAAGTTAATTTGTTAAAGTTTTCTAAACTGAATAAAAATTATTATGCAAAGAGGAAAAAATGGAGTTGCCAATTATTGAATAACGCTAATGAACACCTGTGAGAAAGGAAGAACTGAAGTTAGATTTCTTACTACAGAATTCACTGCCTTTGTTGACTGACACACCGTATTTTTCGCTTTATAACACGTACCTGACCATAACACACACATAGTTTTTAGAGGAGGAAAACAAGAAAAAAAAATATTCTGAATCAAATGTTGTACTAAACTATTTAATAAACAACCGGTATATCAGAATCATATTACAACCATGTAAAGTGAACAGCAGTCAACAGTGGCATTAAGAACCATCATCACTGTCATTAACAAATGAAGAGAGACTTTAAGGTTTGAGTACTCTTCTAGTCTTCTGTGAACCCCCAAGAACTCATCACTGCTAGAGTCAGAATTTGTAGAGCTCAGTTGCTCACAATCACTGACATCACTTTCTTCACTATCTTCATATAAAATACCACCTTCACTTCCATCCAAAGCATTGCTAATGCCACATTTTTTGAATGACTGGACAACAATTTCCTCCTTCACCAAGTGCCATGATGTTTTCACCCATTCACAAACCTGAGTGATAGTGGGCCTCTTCATTCGTCCAGTAGGTTTCAGATCATGATTACCAGCAGCCATCCATTTGTTCCACTCTTCTCGCATAAAGACCTTAAATGGCTTGTTGATGGAAACGTTGAGGTTGCAACTGGCTGGTAAGACCTCCAGGAATTACAGCTAGATGAGTCTTCGCTTCTTTAAAGCACTTTTTTGTAGTTTCGCTAATATGTGCTCTAAACTGGTCCAGTACTAATAAGGCAGGTTTTTTCAAAAGCCCTCCAGGACGTTTGGACCACACTTTTTCAACCCATACTCTCATTCCATTTTCGTCCATCCATCCTTTCTCATGAACATGTACAACAATTCCTCATGGAATCACTTCTTTTGGAAATGTTTCCCTTTTGAAAATTAACATGGGTGGCAATTTGGTGCCGTCTGCACAGCAAGACAACACAACCGTGTAATGGGTTTTCTCATGTCCGGAGGTTTTCACAGCAATAGTTTTGGCACCTTTCAGATCAACAGTCCTATTAGATGGCACATCAAAGGTTAGCGGGACTTCATCCATATTCGCAATCTGGCCAATTTTAAATCCATTTCTCTTCCTAGCATCAATTACAAATTTATGAAAAGACAGAATCTTAGATTCATATTCTTCTGGCATTTTTTATGCAATTCTAGTTTTGGTGCGCATAGCAAGGCCACATCGCTTCATAAATCTGTAGCACCATGATGGTGAGCCAGTAAAATCGTGAATGCCTTTCTCTAAAGCAATGCGTTTGGCTTCATATATTATCATTTTTGTAGAGACTGTAAAGCCCTTATTCCGGTGATGTGTGATCCATTCTTTCATGGCAATGTCCATCTGTGGCCACTTTGCAGCATGTCCACGAAAAGTGTGCTTGCTTTTATCTGCTTTTTGCAGCTGATCCTCCTGTTTCCTCCAACCTCTTATCATTTTTTCAGTTGGAGGTGGTCCAAAATGTCTCTCTGCTGCTCTGTTTCCATGCTCCTTAGCATATTTTACTACCTTTAGTTTAAAAGGAATCTTATATGCTACTCTTCTCTGCTTTAGCATCCTTATCAGGACGGGGGAGGTTTTCTGCAAGAAAATACAGTTTTCTGCAAGAAAATGATGAAGGAACTGTCAGTAATGTATGGTATCTCCAATACAGTGATGAAGGAAGGGGGGGAGCTCACATTTGTCCCAGGCAAAGCAGCCAACTCCTATAGGCCTAGGTCCCTTCACCCCCCCATTAAATATTTGAGGGAGTCATCCCCCACCCCCCATTGTGGTATGTGAGGTGGGGCTTACCTGGCCGCCCCCCAATATTTTTTGAAGTTGGAAGAGGGAAGGAGGGAAGGAAGAGAGAGGGGGAGGTCACATTTGTGCAGCTGCCTTGCCTCGAACCGGAGCAAAAAGAGGAGGAGGAGACTCAGGGACACGAGCCTTGTAAGCCGCTTTGTTTGAATTTACCGGTGAGGTGCTGGGGGAGGGACGGAAGGGGATGCCCTCTTTGTCCCTCCTTCCGGCTCATTGTAAAGAAAGCAGAGTAAGAGCCGCTTACATTACAGTCAGCCCATCAGACTATAAAGTCACCTTGCCAAAAAGCCATAGAGCAGGCAGACACGGAGGAAGAGAGGCTGCCTCCCTTCTCCCACCTTGGCTTTTACACGCTGCGCGCAGCTCTTGCCGGCTTCTGAGCCGGAGGAAAAGAGGCTGCCTCCCGCCTCCCTTCTCCCACCTCGCCAAAAAGCCAGCAAGAGCAGCTCTTCCCGCCTGCATTCGCTCCATAACGCGCACACACATTTCCCTTTACCTTTTAGGGGGGGAAAACTGAGTGTTATGGTGGGAAAAATACGGTACTTATGGGAAACTGAAATTCAAAAAGCCTGTTACTTTCTGCAATGAATTCTCTTTGGCTCAATCATGGAATCTGCTCCATCTCCAGCGTCAGAAGAATTTTTGCAAAACCAAGAACTGACAGAAGTAAAAAGAAAAACACAAAACCTGACAGAAGCTACTTCCACTTTCCTAAATATTCAGGAAGCCTACAATTTTAAAAGGCCTGGGCAGCTCAGACCAGCCTGATCCTTGTTTTAAAAGGCTTAGGTGGTGGAAGAATATGCACAGGCAAAACAGACAATAGCTTCCATTCAAGGTAAATTGTGTGGGTGCGAGAATCCCAGATGCTGTAGGTGGCGCTGTTCAGCTCCATCAAAATCTGGGAGCTTCATCACACAGAGATATATGCATGGAATTTTGAAACAGATGTTGGAATAATATGAGCTATACCAAGAGAATCTATGGTCCCACGATTCTCCTCCATGACTTCCTTATGCAGAGCTCTCTGGGCAGGATCCAGCAACGCCCACTCCTCCTCTTTGAAACAAATAGAGACATCTTCAAAGCACACTGGACCCTGAAAGCAAAAGGGAAAGTTCCTCCTCTTAGACTGCATAAAGATTATCTACTACACATTGCTCTGTTGTTTCCTGCCTGTTAATTGCTCTGTTGATTTCATGGGAATATTTTGCTGCAGATTTTAAGTAGAGATGCTCCTTTTAATGTCTTAATGGAATTGTTTTATTGTGTATTTCACTGTGATTGGGGGGGCCCCTCCTGACGCCAACTTCAAGGGGTGCATGGGGGCCACAGTGAGGAGAAAGCCCCTTTCTGCAGTGGATGGGGCTCATTAGGTGAATCCTGGCTGCAGTTTTTTATTGTTTCTTGATTCCATAGAATCAAATTTTAGCATTTCACAATAAATTGACAAATAAAATAGCAGCTACTGATAAATACTAGTGACATTCAGAAGGCGAGTTAAGGTGAGCTGGTGGTTCATTATACTCAGCAGATAAGCGTTCTCTTTCTTAAGGGCAGCTACAACTGGAGCAAAGAAGAGGACAGATTTGTTTAGCCCCCAGAGACACCCAGTTGCCCCCCCCCTCAGCCCCTTTCCCCCAAAGGCTCCTTCCCCCTACCTGATCTGGTTCCACAGTCGCTGCTTCCCCTCCATCACCCAGAAAAGATGGAAGAGGAGGTCTTGCCAGTTCTGCCAGTATAATTCCGTCACCTGTGAGAGACAAAGGTAAGTGGGAACCATGAGAGCATGCTTCTCTTGGAGAAAAAGCCTCACCTGATGAGTGCATTTCAGTGTTTGTACCCATTTCATAGTTTAGTTGTGCAAAATTACACCTCCCCTCCTCTCGACTCCTGGACCTAAGTGTCTTCCCCCAAAATGATGAAAAGAACCCATGGAATCACTTCAAAACCCACAGAATGTGACCCAACTGAGAAGAAACTCCTTCCTCCTTACCTAGTGAACTCTCTCTGGTGTCCAACGGAGTCCTCTCTCCCTCAGAGGAATCAGGACTCACTTCCGCAAACAGATCATTTTCCTGAAAGAGAAACAAGGATTCCAAACAAATAATGAGAACTATTAGAAAAGGAATGGCAGGGGCAAAATCTTTAGGGATGTCCAATATAGCGCCTTTGATACTTTCCAAAAAGGATGGGATTTAGGAATCTTCTCCCTCCTGTTTGGATCCCCTTGGGAGCATCCCGAGGAAAGTCTCTCTCACCTGCTTCCTCTCCTCCGCCTGACTCAGGAGGAAACCTTCGGCCAGGGCCACCGCCTGGGAACTGGTCTCTGCTCCGCATTCCCTCACCCAGCTCTCCATCTCCGCTGGAAGGACAGCCAGGAACTGCTCCAAGATCACCAGGTCCAGCATCTCAGCTTTCGTGTGCCTTTCTGGCTTCAGCCATTGATGGTCAAAGCGGTAGAGTTGGCTGCAAACCTCACGGGGTCCTTCAGCCTCCTGGGAGAAGAACCACCTGAACTGCTGGCTCTGCGCCTCTGAGCGAAGGGTGTCCTCCTCTCCCAGGATCTTCTGCCTGGAGCTTTCCCAGAATCCCCCACTGCTCCCAGTTTCCATAGCATGGCCTCTTCCTGCTCCAGGGCCATCTGAGTCTTCCTCATCCATCTTTAGGAAGGAATCCATCTTTTCTTTGACCAAGTTCTGCCTGTCTGATTTAGAGGTGCTGGCAAATACTGCAAAGGAAATATATTGTTCTGTTATGAAATTGGCACACGGTCAGCAGAAGAAGGAGGTCCCCTGAGCAAGTGTGGATGAGTCTTGCTAGGAACCAGGGCTGGACTGCACCACATGCCAGACTCCGAACTTTCTCTAAGAAAAAAAGGAAGAATGAAGAAGAAGAAACCCTCTCGCCCTCCTAGGGGGAAAGTGACCAGGCCAAAAGTGGAGGCAAATGAAGCGGTTTCTGTGAGATGAATCAGCCTGGTGGCTCCTGCCTCTCAGTGTTTTCAGCCCAGGGATAGAAGCAGAACAGTGATGGAGAAGTGAATCATTTGTTCCAAGTGTGGAATATTTGATGAATTATTGTATTGTAATATTTTGCTGGAAGCCGCCCAGAGTGGCTGGGGATGCGCAGCCAGATGGGTGGGGTATAAATAATATAGAGACACTCGTCTCTATTGAGGGTCCTCATCCTGGGCTCCTCAAGAGTTGCTCTCCGTCCCAACCCCACTTCAGGGCACATTTCCTTTCTGCTTCTGTCTCGTTTTCTACCCCTTTGCAACGTCCCTTTTTCTTCTTCTGGCCAAGCCCCTGAGGGCCAAAGTTCCTGTGGGTAGGAAAGTGCTAAAAAGCCAGGAAAAGAACAACTCAGTTTCTTTCTGTCATTGTAACTTGTTTTAAATGGTTTTTAAAATTGTGTTTTAATGGTGTCCTCTTCCCCAGGGAACTTAAGGGAAAGCATGGGTTATAAATTAATAATATTAATAATAATAATAATAATAAGTGTTAAATTAACTATTTGAACTGGAATACAAAAAGGGGTGTGTGAGGAGGTCAGGAAACAAGTAACTGAAATATAAAACATGAAAATATTGATTCTTTTTTTCCTCAACTTTCTTTTTACTTTTTATGTATTTTGTCTTTGTATTTTTGTATCTTTTTTATTATTGTTATTCTTTTTTATTTTCTATTTATAACTTTGTGGCCTTTTGATGTTTTGATGTTTGTAAACTTCTAATAAATATCATTTAATAATAATAATAATAATAATAATAATAATAATAATAATAATAGTGTTACACAGCTTAACCCCCGCGGAGCCGTATACGCCTTGCTATTTGGGAACCCCTGAGGAGTGGGATTGCCAAGAGAGAGGGGAAGAGACGGAAAGGGAGCCCCAGTTTTCCGCAGAGAAGGAAGCTGTGCTGCGTCCAAAGGATTTCCCTCATAACTGAGGAAAGGAATGAGAGGGAGGAAAGAGAAACCGAGGGAAGCATTTCACCTCCTCTTCGAGGAACCTGAAAAGAGAAGCTGTGCATTTACCGGTACTTCTTTGTTTTAAGGCCTGCAAGCTCTTTAGGTTTCGTGTCATGAAGAAGTTCACTGTTTCCTGAAAGGACACAACTCCTGACCCTTCTTTGTTTTACCAACTTGGTTTTGTAAATCAAACCTTTCTTATGCGTTCAACGTCTCCCTGAGTCTCCAAGCATCTAAGCTTTCCCTCACACAAAACCCAAGAGAGAACCTGTGGTGGTTAAATATATATCTATATCTCTAGGAGCCATTGAGAGTTGGAGGGTTTGCCTCAACTGGTGGAAGAGTCATGACAGGAAGTCTAACTCAGGAGGAGAATGAATTACTGCAGAAAGTGGTCTCTTTTTTGTGAGGGAAAGAGAGTTCTGTGAGGAGAAGGCCCCGCCGTGACCCAGGACTCCTGAAGGGAAGCAGAAACGGAGGGAGAAACCTCTGAGGGAATTTCAGTCAGGAGACAAAATGGAGGAAAGCCAAACCTGACAGAGAAGCTCAGGCTTGGAAGGAAAGAGATTCAGTTGGCGGGAAAAAGGGGGACCAGGAAAAAGAGAAGAGAAAACGTCAAATATTGTGAGCCAAAACTCAGGCGGAAGATGCAGAAAGAGGCCCCAAAAGAAATGTCCCTCCGCCTGGAGATGAAGGCAGAGAAGGGAGAAATGGATTCCCTCAGGGGGAAAAGGGGGAATTCCCAGAGACCAGGCGGGAAAAGGCAGGCAAGAAGAAGAAGAAGAAGAAGAAGAAGAAGAAGAAGAAGAAGAAGAAGAAGAAGAAGAAGAGGCCTTTCTCTTTGGTCTTGAAAGGACTTAGAAAGGGGAGAAAAGGGAAATCGCTTCAGAGACGCTGGTCAAGCGGAGCAGAGCCGTCCAGAGAGAGAGTTATGGGGAGGACTATAAATGCAATTAATAATAATAATAATAATAATAATAATAATAATAATAATGGCAGCCCAGGAGGAGGAGCTGAGGGGATTGAGGGATCTGAGGGCCAAGATGGTGCAAAGAGAGGCCAGAATCTGGCAGGGAAATGGCGGCCCGGAGGTTGAGGCAAAGGAGGCAGGAACTATTATTATTATTTTATTCATTTAATTGAATTTCATTTTTTGAAATGCCAGGAACTATTCCCTCTTGTGTCAGCCGGAACCCACATTCACAGACATGAATAGAGACGCCTTAAATCTGATAATTCTTGCATTTGGAAGCTGCCTAGAGGAGCTCAGAAACTCTGGTGCGGTTTCTTAAAAATGTTGGCGGAGTAATTAAGAGAGATTTCCCTTCTGCCAAGGATGCGAAGCCTGGAGTCCCGATATCTCCCTTGTCTGATTCGGGGGGGGGGGCAGAACCTCAGTTGGCTATGCATTTATATTGTTAATGGGAAAATCCGAGGGCTCCCTTGGACAAAAACAAAGACACCAAGGGCATCCTGATCAAATTTGCAGATGACACCAAACTGGGAGGGGTGGCTAACACCCCAGAGGACAGGATCACACTTCAAAATGACCTTGACAGATTAGAGAACTGGGCCAAAACAAACAAGATGAATTTTAACAGGGAGAAATGTAAAGTATTGCACTTGGGCAAAAAAAAAATGAGAGGCACAAATACAAGATGGGTGACACCTGGCTTGAGAGCAGTACATGTGAAAAGGATCTAGGAGTCTTGGTTGACCACAAACTTGACATGAGCCAACAGTGTGACGCGGCAGCTAAAAAAGCCAATGCAATTCTGGGCCTCATCAATAGGAGTATAGCATCTAGATCAAGGGAAGTAATAGTGCCACTGTATTCTGCTCTGGTCAGACCTCACCTGGAGTACTGTGTCCAGTTCTGGGCACCACAGTTCAAGAAGGACACTGACAAACTGGAACGTGTCCAGAGGAGGGCAACCAAAATGGTCAAAGGCCTGGAAACGATGCCTTATGAGGAACGGCTAAGGGAGCTGGGCATGTTTAGCCTGGAGAAGAGGAGGTTAAGGGGTGATATGATAGCCATGTTCAAATATATAAAAGGATGTCACATAGAGGAGGGAGAAAGGTTGTTTTCTGCTGCTCCAGAGAAGCGGACACGGAGCAATGGATCCAAACTACAAGAAAGAAGATTCCACCTAAACATTAGGAAGAACTTCCTGACAGTAAGAGCTGTTTGACAGTGGAATTTGCTGCCAAGGAGTGTGGTGGAGTCTCCTACTTTGGAGGTCTTTAAGCAGAGGCTTGACAACCATATGTCAGGAGTGCTCTGATGGTGTTTCCTGCTTGGCAGGGGGTTGGACTCGATGGCCCTTGGGGTCTCTTCCAACTCTATGATTCTATGACCAACCAGGATAACTTGGAGCAAAACAGCAGCCTGTAGGCTTGGCCTTTATTGAACTGTTGCAACAGGGTGCTCCCCTCACTTGCAGGAGAGAGGAAAGACCCAGAAAGATGGTGTGCAAGACCTTATAAAGACTTTTGAAATTCCCCTCCTCTAGGTCAAGCCCACCCCCAGAAACATCATGCATACATCACAGAGAGGAGGGGTTGAGGGAGGGGTGGTGGTGGTAACCTGAGTGTCCTGTCACCTGGCTGCTTCCCCCTTTCCCCCTCCCCATGAGTCACTTCCAGGAGACAAAGGGGAGTTGGCAGTTTCCTGCCCCCAGAGGGAAGATCTGATCATTGTCCTTTGTTTCAGCCTGTGGTGAATTCACTCCCATAGGCAAGTTCTTTGTGATCCTGATGGTCTTCTGTCTAGGACCATCAGGGTTGGCATAGCAACTGGGCAGGGCTCCTGTGGATGTGCTGGGATGGTGAAGGGATTATGGCTGCCCTGTATCAAACCTTCCCCATTTTGTAGTCCTTCCTTCATGGAGTAAAACGAAAGTGGAACAGTGCAAATCCGATGTATGGTTGATTTTCTATGAATTTATAACAGAAGCGTAGCTATGTAGTGTGTGTGACGTTTGTACAAACTGAATGATTGGGGGGGGGTTCCTGCAACAGCAGGAATTATTATTATTATTATTATTATTATTATTATTATTATTATTAAATTGATTTTTAAAAATGTTGGCAGAGTAATTAAAACAGGTTTCCCTTCAAAGGAGAGCTCCAACTGAGGAGCTCAGCATCAGAGCAGGAGAGGAGCCCTGCAGGATGAGGCCATTGGGCCCCTCTGGAGTCTCCCCCCCCCCCGTTCCCACAGGGGCCTGAATGGGAAGCCCCCCAGCAGGACTGGGGCGCAAGAGCCCCCCCTCTCCCCCCCTGCGCTTCCTTCCAGCAACTGGGATTCAGCAGCATCTCTGGGGAGACAAGAGCTCAGCCCTCGAGGATGAAGCCAAGCAGAGCCTCTCCTCTTCCTCCTCCCTGCCCTGGTCCCAGCCTGGCCTAAAGTGGCAGGGAGTTCCGCAGGCTGGACTCTGCACCGCACCAAGAAGCGCTTGCTCTTCTCTGCCCCCTCCCCTCTTCCAACACTCAGGCTTTCCTTTTGATTTCTCCGGTGCATTTTATGTCCTAATATTTCCGTCCCCCTACAACCTCTGCTGATAAATGGGACTGATTCCTCATTTTGAGGGGGGTTTATTTCCAGGCCCTTTTCTTCCCTCCCCAAACGGCTTTGCAGAGAGCGGGGGCAGGAGCCCCTGCCCCTTGACTTGGGGGTCCCCCCGCTCCCCCCTGCATCCCGGGGACCCCCCTCTTCTCCCCAATGCAGAGACTCACCGGCTCCCCGGAGGCGCCCTGGATGCAGCACGTGCAGAAGAGAGAGACAAAGGCCCCTCCTCCTTTTTAGGCAGGCGGGAGAGGGAGGGGCTTGGGCTCGGGAAATTCTCCCCCCAACGCCTTTATTTTCTCCCCTCTCTAGGAATCCCACTCAATCCCTTTTAACCCTTGGCAAGCCAGCTCCCCCTCTCTCCCTCTCCCTCCAGTGCCGGGGAGTTCCACAGGTGAACTCTGCCTTGCGTTTAATTTTATCTGTCCTGAATCTTCCAACATCCCGACTCCTTGGATGTCTTTGAGTTCCACTGTCAGGAGATGCAACTCTCCTTCCACTTTCTCTAGGCCAGGCTTGGCTTTTGAAAATTAGCGGGGGGGGGGGCTCAGTAATTAGCTAATTGGGAACCACTGCCCTAAAGTCTAAACTAAAAGCCCCAAAGGCTGGAACCTTTCTTCATAGCCAAGTCTGCCACCCTCGTGATCATTTTGGCAGCCCTTTTCTGAACCTTTTCCAACTCCCCAAACATCCTTCGTGAGGAGAGGCGACTGTGCCCCCCATGAGGTTACGCCATAGATTGGTGACAGGGGGGGGGGCTGCAGGGCTCTGTCCGGGGCCTGTTGTTCCTCCATCTGTCGATCTTGGATGGAGGAGTTGAGGGGATGCTCATCCAGTTTGCAGATGACGCCAAACTGGGAGGGGCAGCTAATGGCACAGAATTACCATTACAGATTGGAGAACTGGGGGCAAGTTGACAAAATTAATCTCAATAGGGACACTTGACATTTTTTTGGGTGGGGGAAATGTGTGTAGAATTGCCTAAAGAATGTGTAAGTGCAAATAAAAATGACTGCCAAGTATTCAGTTATCTATATTATTAGGTATGAGCTAGACATATTTTACATTCAATTTTGTATTACAATCACACACACACACATTGACAAGCCCCTCTAGGTCACTGGAGGCGATTCCACTGCTGTTATGGGTGTGTGTGCCATGCATTGGGCAGAGGTCAAGCTTGGTCCGAAACTGATCTGGTTGGTTTGTGCCCTTCACACTGACAAACAACCCGAATGCAGCATTTAATGGGAGGTTGTCTGGCAGGCTGCGAGAGACGGCTGGCTGCCGAACCTGAAACTGCTCCTTCATTCAGCAAGCTCAACTGCTCTTACCTCACAGAGCGACAATATCAAAAAGGCTCTGCCTTCTGATCACGTGTGCAGGTGTTGGATCACACAGGAAAGCCTGACTCCCAAAGGTCATCTAGTCCAACCCCCTGCAATGCAGGAATCTCAACGGAAGCATCCATGACAGACAGCCATCCAGCCAACCTCTGCTTAAAAACCTCCACGGAAGGAGAGTCCATCACCTTCCAAGGGAGTCTCTTCCTGTCAAGAAAGTTCTTCCCAAGGTTCAGTTGGACTCTCCTTTCTCGTTTGTTCAGATGCTGCCCTCCGGAGAAGCATAAATCTTCCACCTTGAGCCCCCCCAGGGGCCCGATTCGCCCTGCTGCCTTTGCCTCCGTTGCACCACAAACCAAAGTGAACATGCAGTATAAAGAAATTTTATTGAATGTCTTTTGTATTAAAAAAAACAAACCCAAAACCTTCCTCCCCTCAAAACACAAACACATAAAAAATAGAATATGGAGGCTCCTAAGTCCAGAAGGCAGTGATGCGCCAGCGGGGAACGTCTGTTTCAGGGATCACAGCGCCCCTCTTCTCAGCCCCCACTTCGCCCACCACCGTTGACCACGGCGGTTCCAGCGCCCCCTCAGGAACTGGGTTCGGACGGCAGCTTCTCCTCATCTGGGGGACAGTCCACAAAGTCCGCCAACATGGCTTCCGTTTCATCCACTTCTGTGCCCTGCAGGGGAAGAGAATTCGGGGGGGGGGTGTTACTTCATTGCAGTTGGCATGACAACTCACCCCACCACCCACCGGAAGTATCTCCCCCAAAAGCGCCAATATATTAGGGTGCTCAGCCGAACAAAGTTTTGAAGACTGGTGGAAAAGACAGCATTTCGGCACTCAATCTAAAAAAAGACGTACACACACACAGCAAACCCAGAATGCAGAATGCCTTAGGGAATCACAGAATCGTAGCCTTCCCAAGGGCCATCTAGTCCAACCCCCCAAAATGCAGGAATCACAGCTGAAGCATCGCTGACAGACGGCCGTCCAACCTATCCAAAAACCTTCCGTGGGAGTCACTCTGCCGCTGATGGGCTCTTACCCTCAGGAAAGCTTAAACGTTGAGTATCTCCTTTATTGGAATTTGAAACCATGGGTTCGGATGCTGCCCTCCAGAGCAGGAGATAACAAGCTTGCTCCTTGCAACAACCCTTCAGATACTGGAAGTCTGCTCTCACGTCTCCTCTTTTCCAGGTTAAACATCTCCATCTCCCCCCAGCTGCTCCTCTTAAATAAGGCTTGGTTTCCAGAGCCTTCAAAATCCTGCTCACCCTCTTCTGCGCACCTTCCAGCTTCTCACCAATATCCTTCTGGGAGTGGGGTGCCCAAAACTGGACCCAGGTGGGGTCTGACCATTGTTCCCAGCTACCACTGGAAGTCCCCTCGCTGCTCCCTCCAAAGCTGGAGAGACTGCAGAACACCCAACGCCTCCCCCCCCACGCAATAAACCATCCCAGCTCCAGACTCAGGAACCTGCCCTAGACTCGCTCTCCCTCCAGACTCTCCGCCGCCCCAGAGAAGACTTTTCCTGCCACCCAAAGTGTAGTCAGGATTATTTGGATTGTTCTTAATGACAATTTGTGCTCTTAAAAAACAAGACGCTGTCAAAATATTCGACGGCACGGCGGCCTGGTTGCATCCTCCTCCTGCTTAAGGCTTCTGTGGGTGGGCTTCCCCAACCAGAATGGTTTTAGTGGTTGCTGATGAAGAGTACAGCAAAGGCGCCTGCCTGATCTCCAGAGGCGGGGAGTTCCAAAGGGCAGGGGCTGCCAGAGTTCTTACAAAAGCGGAACGGGTGCCGTGCGGCGCCTGCAGCAGGGCCAGATCCGCCAGCTGAACCGGCCAAGTGGGAGCACGTGGGGCAAAGCGATCTCACAGGTAAACTGCTATCAGACAACAGCCCACATTACGAAGTGCATGCGTGTTCCTGATCTGTTTTCGGGTTTTTGCTGTGTTAACTGTTCAGAAGCCTAAATGTTGTTGCGGCAAACTTTTCTGATTGACAATTCATCATCATCATCATCATCATCATCATCATCCTTTTGCAAACCACTTTGAGGTTTACTTATTTGCTTCATAAAATCTTTATGTGGTTTCACTGAGAAAACCTTTCCGGCTTCGAGGCTTTTCCCTCTACAATCGATCAGCGAAGAGATTTTGTGAAGCAAAACAAACGAATAAATAGAAAGCAGCACTGTGTAGAAGTCAATCAAAGAGCTTAATTTGGAAGGAGAAGAGCCAACTTTAAACTGATATAATTTCACTCCCTCTTTTGCCCTTTCTTGGAGGGGGGGGGAGAGAGGTCAGACCCGGGACAGAGGACAGAACCAGAGAACTGTGAGTATCTGGAAGGGGATCCCAAGGGATCACTGTTCTTATTTTATTATGCTTTTTGCATTTATTAGATTGTAATTTTACACCGCAAAAGCCCTGGGATCTATGGGTCTACAAATTTACCAAACAAAAGAAAACCCTCCGCTTGTAATGCCTTCCTACTTGGAAGGATCGAGTCACAGAACTGGGGGGGGGCACCAAGTCCCACCCCCTGCAGCGCAGGAATCTTTGGCCTGACGTGGGGCTCGAACCCACGACCCTTCCTGCTCTACCGACTGAGCCGTCCCAGGTTCCTTTCCGCCTGGAACTTCAACGCCACCCCCTGAGCTCCACTATTGCCCCAGAGTGGAAGATGCACCGTGCAGAGTTCAGATAACGAGGGAATATTCTTCCCCACATGTGTAGGGGGGAAGCAGCCCTGCCCCCTCTCCCTGCCCTGCCCCTCATGCCCACCTCCTCGCCAGGCAGCGGCTCCTGCTTCTCCGCCTCTCCCCGCAGCGCTGCAGCCTCAGGGGCCGCCCCTCCTGGCTCTCTCCGGCCCCCTTCGTGCACCACCACTTCCTCCTCCTCCTCTTCGTCCTCCTGCCCCTGCGGAGTCGTGGTCCGTGGGGCAGCCGCGGGGCCCTCCTGCTCCTCCTGGGGGGGCTGCTTCTCGCCCTGCTCCTCCTCCAGCTTCACGGAGGGCAGGGCGGCCGTGCTGGGGAGGGGGGCCTGCCCTTCGGCCGTCCGCAGAGGAGACGCCTGGCCTTCTGCCTTCCCCAGGTCCTGCTCCAGCCGGCCTCCTTCCTCTTCCTCCTCTGCCATTTCCTCTGGGGGGTGGAAGGCTTCCTCGTCCACCTCCATCAGGAGTCCGGCAGCCGCCTCTTCATCTTCGTTGTCTTCCTCTTCCTCCTCCTCCAACTTGGGGGGCTCGTCCTTGATGGGCAAGAGCTCCGGCGGCTCCTCGTCACTCCGGTGGGGCGGCAGTGGGGGCGGCAGTGAGGGCAGCACCCTCCGCTCCTCCTCCTCCCCTTCTTCCTCCTCCTCCTCCTCTTCTGTCAGGCCTTCCTCCTCGTCCTCTTCCTCCTCCGTCAGGCCTTCCTCCTCGTCAAACTCCTCGTCCTCCTCCTCCTCCAGATCCTCCCCAAACTCCTCGTCCTCCTCATCGTACTCTTCCTCCTGGCCAGCAAAAGAAAAGGGTGGGTGGGAGAGAATCAGGACTGCAGCGTTGGGAGAGGGCCACCCAAAGGCCACCCAGCCTGACCCCGCTGCGCAGGAACCACAGCCTGAGAGGCACCCAGCCAAGGGGAGCAACCCAACGCCAGCAAAGGGCAGCCTGCTACCTTGTGAGGTCGTGCAGCCCAACCCCTTGCCACCCAGGGCGAAAAGAAGCATGGCTGCCAAGAGGCCCCTTGCGACCGCTCGCCCCTAATCCCGCAACCCCTAATCGGGGCCCAGAGCAAGCCCCGTCTTCACCTGCCAGGTGTGGGGCTGACATCTGAGGCTTGGGGGTGATGTCAACATTAGAGACCAAAGGTGTCTGTTTTTGATTTTGAAAACAATATTTCAATATGAACGCCGTTTAACCTCAAGATGAAATCCATCAGGGAATGACTTCTGTGAGGCTCCTGTGTGCTGGCATTTTACAACCCTTGTGCTCTCTAGGCCATAAAGCAAAATTGCTATTTAACCCCCAAAGTGGCAGAAACAGCCAATGGTGATGTTTCCCTAAGTCTGTTTCAAGCTGGCAATCAAGCATCTTCTTGAAGCTTCCCAGGGAGAGTTTCCCAGGGACGAGAGAAGTGAGAGTGGGGCTGGCCAAGGCCTGCTAAGGGCGACAACTGAGACCCCAACGGCCTGAGCACTTGGGGGAAGCAGAGACCGGTATGGAGCCATGCGTGTTATACACCCCATGACCTGTAACCCTTCTCAACGTACGCAGAAAAATGTCTGATGTTTTATAGCTCTTTGCATGCGATCTGTTTGCAGCTACTATTTAAGCCATGTTAAGTTGAGCTCTGTCCTACTGCAAGAGTAGATAATAAACTGGGTCCCTAACGGGGCTGCTGGACTTCTTTCCTTGGTTCCATGTTTTACGTAAAGGTGTTCCCTTCACCTGGGTAATGTCCTGGTGGTAGTGAAGTTCTTACCCCAGGGGGGGAAGCAGAGATGAATTTGACCCACAGGGTCACAGCACCTCCCGCCCCACAAGCCCTGCCTCTTCGCTGCCTGGCAATGACAATAAAAAATAAGAATTAACATGCTGCCCGTCTGACCGGCCCCTTCCTTCCCAGCGCACCTCTTCCTCGTCCTCTTCAAAGTATTCCTCGTCCTCCGGGTAGTCGTCTTCATCGTCCTCTTCCTCCTCGCTGCTGTTGATGTTGATGACGGTGGGGTCTTCCTCCACCAAAGCGGGGAACGGGGGGTCCATGGCTGCGGGGGAAAGGGAGGCGGGCAGCGCCAGGACAGCGGTGGGGGCAGGGGGCAGAGGGACACCCAGGGAGAGGGGCGGGGCCGGCGGCTCCGGAGGGGTCTCCTCAGAGGCTGGCGGGGGGGAAGGGGGGGCTGGCGGGGCAGCGGGTGGGGTGGGGACCTGGGCTACGGCGGCTGCCACTACCATGGCGCTCCCCGGGCCCTTGCCCAGCTGCCCCTTGGGCACAATGACCACGGAGTCGTCCGAGTCGCTCTCCAGGGAGATCTCCACATCCTCCTCCTCCTCCTTGTCGTAGTGGACGAAGACCGAGCGGCGCAGCTTGGCGCCCAGAGCCGCCTCGGCCGCCCCGGGGGACGTGGGCAGGGAGGGCTCCTCGGGGGCAAGGCGGGGGGGCAGCTGGGCGGGGGACGCCAGGCCTGGGGGGGGCAGCCCCAGGGGGTTGGCTGCCGAGGAGGCGGGGGGAGGGAGGAGGAGGCGGGGGGCCGAGAAGGGGGCCGGGGGGGCCGGGCGGAAGGGCGAGGCCAGGGCGGGGGAGAGCTCCGAGGGGCCCGGAGGGGGGGCCTGGGGGCCCCCCGGGGGGGTGGCCAGAGGGAGCTGCAGGGAGGGCACCCGGGGGTGCAGGAGGGCGTTGCAGACAGCCAGGGCCTCTGTGCAGAAGGAAGAGACCTGCGGAGGGAGGAGGAAAATAAATGCCAAGTTGTTTTTCATTATTTTCATTCTTACATTTTTCTTATTACTGTAATAATTTTTAATTTGGAAACTGCCTTTCATCCATTGATCTCAGGGCCGTCCACAACATAAAAATACAAGACAAAAGCACAAAACACAGATTACGTTATGTCCTTATTTATACATGATACAGTTATTTATATTATGTAAGGTAAGAGCAGGCTGAAAACTTAAGGGGGCGGGGGAGAAACAATAATTAAAAAATGATTAAACATCCACAGAATTAAAACTATACGCCCACCCATTAAAACCATGCAAATAATTACAGCACAATTAGCGGTGCCGCCTCCTCCTTTATGATGCACAAATATGGGGAAATGGAGGGAGAGGACAAAGGGGAAATCTATCTCCCATCTGCATAAAAGGATGAGCTTTGGGTTGAGCCTAGATCAGAACCAGGACACAGAGAGGAGAAAATGGGGGGGGGGTGAGATTCTGGTCAGAGGACAACCTGGAAATTCCGGGAGCTGGGGCTAAAGGAGAACTATTTCAAAACTGCCTACGAATGGTATTTGAGCACTGTATAGACTGAACTCAATATGCCTGAACTCAAGAGCAGACAAATGCTGGAGTCCCAGATTAAATAAAGCAGAGGACGCACACGTCTTTCGGAATTGTTCCCAAAGAGAAATATTCCAGAAATCACTGCAGGCCAATATATCTGACATGCCGGGGTATCTTACACCCTCAGGACCTGTGATGTTTCCACCTTGCTATCCAAAATATGTTTGATGTATTACGGTATTTTAGTATTTTTTTGGAAGCCGCCCAGAGTGGCTGGGGAAGCCCAGCCAGATGGGCGAGGTATAAATAATAAATTATTATTATTATTATTCCAGAAAAGGAACGAGAAATAATGCTCAACCTCACTGCTGCAGCTAACATATAAATGGTTCCAAATGGGAGAAAAGGCCATTTCCTACCCTAGCTGAATTTTCCAATAATTATATTATTACAGGTGAAACTCGAAAAATCAGAATACCGTGGAAAAGTTCCTTGATTTCTGTAATTCAACTTGAAAGGTGAAACTAATATATGAGATAGACTTGTGACATGCAAAGCGAGACATGTCAAGCCTTGATTTGTTATCATTGTGATGATCATGGCGTACAGCTGATGAAAACCCCAAATTAACAATCGCAGAAAACTAGAATATTCAAGGACTTCAGCAAAACAAGGATTGCAAATCGAGGAAGGCTGGACCCCAGAGAGGTAGAAGCACATCTTGCTTCGCATGTCGTGAGTCGATCTCATATACAGTGGTGCCTCGCAAGACGGAAAACTCGCTAGACGAAAGGGTTTTTTGTTTTTTGAGCTGCTTCGCAAGACGATTTTCCCTATGGGCTTGCTTCGAAAGACGGAAACGTCTTGCAAGTTTGTTTCCTTTTTCTTAAAACCGTTAATACAGTTGCGACTTGACTTCGAGGAGCAACTCATAGAACGCAGTGTACATAGTAGCCTTTTTTGAGGTTTTTGAAGACTTTGGTGATTTTTGAAGCTTTTCCAAAACTTTCCCGACACCGTGCTTCGCAAGACAAAAAAAATCGCAAGATGACAAAACTCGCGGAACGAATTAATTTTGTCTTGCGAGGCACCACTGTATTAGTTACTTTCACCTTTTAAGTTGACTTACTGAAATAAATGAACTTTTCTAATATACTCTAATTTTCTGAGTTTCACCTGTATTACGTATATGCAGCCCATTTGACTGCGTAGCCCCAGCCACTCCTGGGCGGCTTTCAACAAAATATTAACACGTTAAAAACTCAAAACCATATTATTTATGAAGAAAGTAAAGCAATTCTTTTAGGAAACATTGAACAGGGCCCAGCCAGGGGGTTGACTTCCCGCCTCCAGGACTGGCAAAGGAGGAAAGGAGGATGGACGGCGAAGGAGGAACCTCCAGGCTGAGAGGCAGTCTACCTGCTGTGCAGAGCCTAGGCCCTCCGGGGGGGGGGGGGGGAGAGATGCCCAATGTGGGGAGGGGTCTCTTCCCTTCCTGCCCTGCTCCCCTTTGGGCCAAACCCCACGTGGGAGTTGGGGGAAAGAGAGAGAGACTCACCTGGAGGTTGGGGTCGGCGCGCCCCTGGCTGAACAAGCGGAGGGCGCAGTGGAAAGGGGGCGGCCAGGAGGGCGGGGGGGCCAGGACCAGCGCCAGCAGGAGGCGGTGCAGCTCCCTGCGGCAGGGGGCGCTGGCGTAGGGGGAGCCCGGGGGGGTCTCGGCCTGACCCAGGCGGATGAGAAGAGGGACCACCAGCTCCTGCAGCCTCTGTGGGGAGGAAGAAGGTCAAGAGAAGTTGCTTTTGGGGGGGGGACACGCAAGACGGTTTGGGGGATCCTCCTGACCCTCGTGGCGGAATGGGGATTCCCTAGCCCCCACCATGAGGAAGAGGAGGCAGACGGTCAACTGACAGACTCCCTGCCCTGCTTGAACTATTGTTCTATCCTGTATCTTGTGTTTTATGTTGGAAGCTGCCCTCTCGCCTCTCCAACAGAGGGAGGGATATAAATTTAACAAATAAAAAAGCCGCTTCAGGTTGTTGTGACCCTGCCCCCCCCACAACAAAGCGGCTGGTCAGCTTATTTATTTCATTTCATAAAATTTACACCCCCCTGACTGTAAACAAGTCAACCTTGAAGCAGCTTCACAAAGAGAATAAAATAGCCATTGATTTAAGGAACTATTTGCAACAACAATCAGATTCGAACGTGGTAATAATGCTCCCAGATCTCCTTTGAAGTTCTCCTCCTCCTTCCCCTCGTCTTCCATCAAACTTCTCTGTCTCATTTTCCGCACTGAAAGCTCCTTGGGGCAGAGACGCCACCGGCCAACCACCACAGGGCTGCAAGGGGAAGGCTCTCTCCGGAAACCAAGAGCTGGGCTCGGCCGCCAGGACTGGCACTCCACCCTGCCCCCTTGCCTGGCTGCCCCACAGCCCCCTCCCCCTCGGAGGAAGCCCACCCCGCCCCATACCTTGTGGACCTGCTCCTTCATCAGGCTTCCCGTCAGGAGGACGGCGCGGCTCAGGCCTGGGGGGGGGGAGAAGAGTTGAGTCTGGGGGGTGTTGAGTTTGGGGTGAGTGGGACTGGAGGAAGCAGAGCCCCAGGCCCCGCCCCCTCTCCACCCCGCTGCTCAGCTACAGGTCTCCTTACCTCGCAAGGCGGCCAGGCAGGTGCTGCTGTTGGCCTGGGAGTCGTGTTTGGGGTGCAGGGACCCCAGAGGGCCCAGGTCAGACAACTTGGGCTTTTTGGGGGCGCTGGGCTTCAGGTCCGAGGCCGGCCGGCTGTCCCGCATCTGGACGGGGGCAGAGAGAGAAGGGGAGGGGGAAGTTTGGGGTGGTTGATTATGCTTTTATAGTTGCTGGAGGCCGCGAATGACAAAATAGTAATTATTGTTGTTATTCTTTTAAAAAGAGGGCGAGAGGCCTTAAACCGGAGGCCAGGAGGGGGGAGAATTCATCAGAGCAGCTTCAATACTTCATTCGCATCAAATTTCAATTCAAGATTTTCCCCTAATACAACCAGATTGCAGCTACCTAAGATGAAAGACTAGGAAAAGAAACAGAAGAAAATAAGAGATAAAGGGAGAGGAAAAGAGAAAGAGAGAGGAAAGAAAAAAGAAAGAAAGAAAGAAAGAAAGAAAGAAAGGGAGAAATATTAGCAAAAATTACAAAAGAGGGAATATTTTCCCTCTGCACTAGATGAAAATATAATTATTTAAAAACACCAGTCAAGTCAGTACAACAAACTATCAGCTCCACTCTCTGTTCAACAATATTTCCTGCAGTGTCTCGTGGTCCTTCATTTTCTTTTCCCTTTCCACTACTTCTTTCTTCATGGGGGGGGGGGCTCACCTTGAGGGTGTCGGCCGGGGGGCTGATGTCGCTGATCAGGTGACCCAGCAGGGCCTCGCTCTGGGTCCTGGGTCCCTGCAGGATCCCACAGGCTGCCCCAGCCGTCTGGACCCACAGATCCAGGACTTCGTAGAGCCGAGTCCGCACCGCACTGAGGAGGAAGGAAGAGGAGCTGGAGGAGGGGGCACCTTGCAGGCCCCACACCTCACCCGGGGCTGGTTTCATGGCAATGCAGAATTAGAAGGGGCCCCCAGAGGTCATCCAGCCCAACCCCCTGGAACGCGGGAATCGCAGCTAGAGAAACCCAGACAGGAGGGCACTCGACCTCTGCTTGAAAACCTCCCAGAGAGAAAGAGAGAGGGGCAACCCTGCAGGGGCGTCGCTAAGGCTGGACTAAGCAGGGGAGGCGGCAGCTGGTGATGCTGGGGGGAGGCAGCTTTCTGGAGAGACAGGGTGGCGTCGCCATGAGGAATGTCCCCCAACTTGGCTGTGAAGCGCACTGGGAGACCTCAAGGGCTGTTGTGGGGAGAACCATGAACCCGCCGCCTTGCTCCCGACTTCTCTAGGTCCCCGCCCAGAGCAGCAAGGCCCCCCCTTCCTCGGCTCCCCACGCACCTGTAGGGGCGCTCCTGCCCGGGGGGGAAGAGGTCTCGGCCGCTGCTCCAGGTGGTCAGGACTTGGGGGAAGAGGCGGCAGAAGGTGGCCCCAAAGCGCACCAGGCGGGGGCCGCACCTGCAAAGGGAAAGCGAGAGGAGGGGGGCGTCAGAGAAGGGGCAGTCGGGGGAGTGTGGAGGCCGGGAGGGGGTTCCCAACGCCCTCTGCCCTCCCCGGGACTTACGCCAAGATGAGCGCCGAAAGGAGGTCCAGCGCCTCCAGGTGGACGGAGGGCAGGAGGAGCATCCGCAGGGGGCCGTCGCCAAACCAGCTCTGGAAGGGAGGGGAGGGGGGTCAGGGGCGGAAGGGAGCCCTGCAAGCAAAGCCCCCAATTCCCACCCCCCATTATGAAGTGGCCAAGGTCACTGGATGAATCTGTCTACCAGGGTGCATTACTATTTCTAGCATTATTGTACGCAGTAATAATAATAGCAACAGCCATAGGCATAGCAGTAAACAACAATTCTACTAAGCTTCATTATTCTTTAAGGCAGTGCTGGCCAAACCTGGCCCTCCAGCTGCTTTTGGCCTACGTCATCCCTAGCTAACAGGACCAGTGGTCAGGGATGATGGGAACTGTTGTCCCAAAACAGCTGGAGGGCCAAGTTTGGCCATCACTGCCTTAAGGGATAAGGTTTCAAGTGATATATATATATACACACACACACACACACACATATATATATATACACACACATATATATATATATATATATACACACACACACATATATATATGCGCACACACACACAAATATATATATATAAAACCCATTGCAAAAAATAAAGCCATTACAAAAGAAACAATTCTCATAGTAATAATTTTGACGATGTAACATGTATATATGTAGGTTTTACGTTCACATATGCATTATGACATTAACGTATTACAGCAACATATAATTATAATTCTGCTATACTTTGTTATCCTTAAATGTAAGCTTGTAAGTCATTTACCTTTTTTTGGCATAAATAAATAAAGTGTGAATCCATGCACAAAACGGCAAATTAAGTATCACACCCGTTTGCTACTGCACTGGCCACAGGAGGTCACATTAGAGGAATTAAAACTACAGTTCCCCTTGCCCTGGAATTCCACCTTCCAATACCAAGCAAGCCCCACTTTTCATCCCGATGCCCTCTCCTCCAGCACCTCTTTGGCCCAGGTTGCAAGGAAGGAGGTCCCTACTAAGCACTTCCTGACGGAAGGAGCAGTTTGAGAGGGGAGGGGGGGCTCCCCCAGAAGAGGCGGGAGGCCCATTGTCTTGGATGCTTTAGCTGAGGTTCCTGCACTGCGGGGGTTGGGGTAGATGAGCCCTGGGGGGCCCTCCCAGCTGCAAAACTCTTCTGAACACAATTCCAAGTGTTGGTGCTGACCTTGAAAGCCCTAAATGGCCTCAAAGGCCCAGTAGACCTGAAGGAGCGTCTCCACCCCGGACACTGCGGTCCCCCTCCTGAGGGCCTTCTGGTGGTTCCCTCCCTGTGAGAAGGGAGGTTACAGGGAACCAGGCAGAGGGCCTTCTCGGTGGTGGCGCCTGCCTTGTGGGACGCCCTCCCATCAGATGTCAAGGAAATAAACAACTATCTAACATTTAGAAGACATCTGAAGGCAGCCCTGTTTAGGGAAGCTTTTAATCTTTAATAGGTTATTGTATTTTAATATTCCGTTGGAGGCCGCCCAGAGTGGCTGGGGAGGCCCAGCCAGATGGGCGGGGTCTAAATAATAATAATTATCCTGATGATTCTGGGGCCAAAAGAAGCACAGGAGCAGCCGAGAGGGGCTTTGCTGAGAAAGGCACTGCCAGTCTCTTGCAGGGACTGACTCTGGTCATCTTTGGTACGATGGTGCCCTGAGTGAGGCCAACACTGGGCGCCCCCAGATGAGTGAATCTTCTCCGCTGTGTGCCCCCTCGGCTCGGGAACCTGCCCCACCCTGACGCCATGGCTACTCACGATGTTCTTCGTGGAGATGTTGAGGGCGCGGCAAACGAGGTCCAGGATGTCTTGAACTGGGACGGAGACGGGAGCCACAAAGTCGTTACTGGAACGGCAAACGAAGCGCTGGGTTTAAAGGGGGGGGGGTCGCAAGCACAGTGGCAAGGCTGGAAAGGCGGGGGGGGGGGGGAGGAGTGGCTCCCGACCTGAGCATCTGGCAGAGGCATTTGGCCAGTCCGGAGAAGCGGTGCTTCAGGTGGAGGATGAAGTTCACCTCTCCATCTTCGGGGGTCGGGAGCAGGATCTCCACGCCAGGCCCTTCGTAGTGCAGGGGATCTGGAGGAGAAGCAGGGGGAACGGGGGGGGGGGGAGAGAACCCATCAGGTCATTGCAGAGCTGGAAGAGGAACCCCCAAAGGTCATCTATCCCAACCTGCAGAACAAAGGACAGCTCTAGAGTGGCCTGCGAGGTGGTCCAGTGTGCAGCACTTGGCAGCATTCAAGAAGAAACATATTAAAGCACTTAAACAGTTGTTTTTTGTGCATATTTACTTATTAAATCTGTATTCCGACCTATAGCCAAACACATCTGTGTATTAGTTCAGTTTAATAATTAAATACATTAAATCTTCGAACTCTATTTAGTGATATATATTTAATTAAGTATATGAATCGCATATGTTAAATATATGGCAGGCCTTTCCATTCACAGTACGGAAATTTAATTCAGCGTGTGGCTCGCGGGTTCTGTGATCTGACAGGACGGACTGCCTTGGTCTAAGATGCTCATTTAAAGTGCGGATAAGGAACAAAAATTAAGAACATGTTGCACAAAAAATCTTTGATCTCAAGTAAGAGCTTGAGGGCTGGGCGATATCTGGTTTTCAACATCGCAGGACACCCCCAGCTAAACATTGCAATATACTGATGCACCACGATCTTTGACACTTACATGGCTTCACGGTTTCTCCTTCGTTGTGATTTTTGAATAACACACACCATGATTTGTGATATATTACCAGGTCAAAAATTACGAAACCTATATTTCGATATAGGCTTCAAACCAGTTTTGGATGATATATGGATATATTGCTCGGCCCTATTAGACTGAGGTAAGAGGGTGCTTCTTGCAATTAAAAGATGCCCCCCCCCCACAAAATACGGTAGGCAAAATACAGAGAGCCACTGCAAGCTCTTTTAAAATACTGGACCACAAGGACAGTATTTTAATTTTTTAATTTTATTAATACAAGCTCATAGATAATACAGTAAAAGTCATAAGGGCAGCAGATAAAAAAAAGCAAATAGAAATAAATTAAATAAAATGGAGACACAAAGGGGAGGGAGACCCAGAAATCAACTGAGAATACAATACTGCACTCAACTATCAAAAATGAAAAGAAAAGGAAAAAAGAGGGAGGGGGAGTCAATTCAGTTCTCAATAAAATCTGTCCACATATTTATCTGTGGAGTAGCGGGTTTAGTGGGCTGTTCATGGGAGAAAAACTTATACCACGCTGAGTGGAAACTTAAGGACTCTTGTTTATATAGAATCACAGAATGGAGGACTTGGAAGGGATGCCAGGGGTCATCTAGTCCAACCCCCGCAACGCAGGAAGGCAGGGCTACGCCCAGACTTTTGCTCGCTCTTCCTCTGGGGAAGGAGTTCCTTTGGGCTTCCCAGGGGAGGCCACTGCTTCCGGCTGCAGCCAGGCGGCCAGGAAAAGGGAATTTGGGGGCTGAAAAGCAATGATCACGCAACAGGACGGCGGTCTGGGATTTTGCCCGTCTCCTCTGCTGTCAACATCCATCACTGGTCCTGTTTCCGTCACGTGGGCTCCGCACAACACGTCCAATCGGCTCGTCAACAAAGCACTTATCTTAATTGCTCCCCCAAGGGCAGGAGACGCCCCAGCCTCAAATTAGCCGGCGGGGAGCATGACGTGAGCAGGTCTGCTGGGAATATGGCCGCTGCAAAACAAGAGCCTCCTGGCTGGGGCTGGGGCTTGGTTTGTGCCCCCCCCATGTGGGGCTTCCCTCGCACTTGATCCGGAAGCTGCTGTCGGTGCAGGGTGCTGCAGCACGATTGCTGACGGGAGGGAGGTCTGATCGGCAGAGAACAACTGCACTGCCTGCAAATTTGCAACTGAACCGAGTTCAAGGTGTTGCTCTTGGTACAGGAAAGCCTTAGAAATCTGGGACCAGTTGACCTGCATTTTTTGTTTTGTTTTATTAATAACTAAATAAATTCAGGGAAGTTTTAAATGTGTGACATTTTAATGTATTTTTAATCTTTGTTGGAAGCTACCCAGAGTGGCCGGGGAAACCCAGCCGGATGGGCGGGGTACATAGAATCATAGAGTTGGAAGAGACCACAAGGGCCATCGAGTCCAACCCCCTGCCAAGCAGGAAACACCATCAGAGCACTCCTATAATCATAATTATTAATTTTTATTCGCCAGGCGAAAACATTCCTCTTAAGCCAGGCCTTTGGCAGATTAATATTCTACAGCTTTTTAAATGAGTCTGTGGGAAGGGGGAGGTTACTGTTTGCTGTTTTGTTTTACTTATTGACTAGTTTTTATCCTGCATTTTATTCTATGAACTGCCCTGAGATCTTACGATGAAGAGTGGTACATAAACGTAATAAAATAATAATAGTAATATTTATATCCCACCTTCCTCCCTTATTTTACAGATAAAAATAAGAACCGCTAAACACCATCGACAACAATTAACTATGACAACTATGACAACAATTAACAATTAACTAGTTGTTTGCGGCTCCTGCTCAGGCTGCACAGAAAAAGCACTTTGGTTCCTGAAATCTGTTCCGAATGGAGAGAATTCTACAGGCTGGGCGTGTGTCATAGTGTGTGAAAACAGCCCGGCTCCAAGGATCCCCCAAGGGTGGAGATGTCAGGGCAGCATCGTCGCAAGTAGCCGACAGCCAGGTGCAAAATGCGCTGGCAAATTCCGAGCCCTGCTAACACCCCCCCCCCAAAGTAAGAGCAATATCAACGTTAAAAGCATGAGGAGACGCACCTGTCTCTGCGCCCTCGTAGAGCGTCCCCAGCAGGCTGTGGAGCGTGGCCAGGAGGCAGTGGGCCTGCTGCCCCCAGCACTCGGTGTACTTGAGCCCCTGCGTGAAGCCGGCGCCCAGGGAGGGCAGGAGGGCGTAGCAGTCGCAGGCCAGCTGGGGGAGGAGGAGGCAGAGCGTCAGTGGGCCAGACCAAAAAGAGTCCTGGGTTCAAATCCCCACCTCACAAGAGTTCTTCTGGGGATTCAATGAGGTCTAGGGCCTGGGAGACCCGGGTTCAACACCCCCCCACACACACCTGGTTGGCCAGGTGGGCCCCTCTGGCCTGATCCAACTGCTCTGGGGCTCTTTCTAGGTCCCACAAACACCCCTCTGCCCCCAGGGGACTTTCCCAGTTTAAAACACAAGGCAGGGGTCCCTGCGCAGCGGAAGGGAAGGCAAGAGAGGTTGGTTTTTACCTGTTGCAGGTGGGGAGTCTCTGCATCCACGCGGGCCAGGAAATAGGCCGCCAGTTTGCCCTGGGGGGGGGCAGGAAAAAAAGGATGGGGGGAGAGGTCAGTGGGGATTCTGCAACCCAGTGCTGCTCCTCTGCCCCCCAAAACAGAAGACTTACCCGCAAAGAGCCACATGCCCTGGGGTAAAACATCATGCAGGCCTTGCTTCCTTCCAGGGTGGAAATCTGGCACTAGGAAGAGTCCCGGGGGGAGGCAAGGGGGGGGTCAGAAAAAAGGGTCAGATAAAAGTTTCCTCTCTTGTAACACCAGAGCCAGTGGGAGACAGCCAGAGAAGCCAGATGCAGGGAGATCCAGGAGGGATGAAGGCCTTCTTCGTTGAACTGCGGAACTCCCTGCCACAAGAGGCAGAGATGGCCCCCCCCAATAGAAGAGAACTGGTCAAATTTATGGAGGAGAACAGGGCTGCTGGTGGCTGTGCTCTGCCTCCACGGCCAATAAATGCTTCTAAACACCAGATACTGGAACACACAGGAAGGGGAGCTGCTCTCGCACTCGAATCCTGAGTCCGGGTTTCCTTTTTTTTTTTTTTTAATAAGATATTTATTGAGATTTTCAAGAAATTACAAAAATAAAAATAAAAAATAAAAACAGTTAAAAAACAATTCAGTCTTTCCATCACATATTTTTCATTTGCTTATTTCCCGGACCTCCTCACGCCTTCCTTTACTGTATTCCAGTTCAAATTGTTAATTCAGCTGAGTCCGGGTTTCCCATAATGAGCACTTGGTTGTGGCCTATGCTTGACCCAGCAGCCGGGCTCTTCTGTCCTCATGGAGCCTCCAGTTGCAGAGGCAGTCTACTTCGACCCCTCGGTGCAAAGAGGCCAGGCTCTGACCTTCTTACGTAAGGGGGGGGTCACATTATGGGGGTTGCATCTATTTAATTAGCTCATTGATTGTTAACTTCCATTTTAACTGTTTTAATATTTATGCAAAAATTATGCTGAATTTCTGGTTTTACCAAGCTGGCTGTTTTGCCATACTAAAAAATATTCATCCATTCAATTTGTGGGTTTTGCTTTATGCCTTCAGACATGTACATGGGGGGGGGGGATGCAGGCCCCCCCCAGCTCCCCAACTAGGGCGGGTTGGGGGTCTCACCTCGGGTTTGAGAGCCAGCAAGGAGGTGAGCAGCCCTGGGATGTGGTTGGTGCCGATGTCTCGTGCCAGCTCAGGGATCTGGCAGGAATACTCCAGCAGGTCACGGAGGATGAGGACGGCCAGCTCCATCGTGGGGGGCGGATCCTGAGACTTGGGGGGGGGGGAGAAGAAATGAGGTTAGTGGGGGGGGGCAGCCGTCCTCATCTAACACCTCCCACCCAAAAGGAGCGTTAAGGCACTCAAAACATCTGGCCCACCCAGCCTTCCTGGGCCCAGAAAGGGGAGCTTCTACTGGTGGGTGGAGCTCTTGGGGGGGGGGAGGCAAAGTGGGTGGGGGGCACTGGCCCCCCCTCACCTGAATGAGGTGCTGCAGGCTGCGCAGCCATCCCAGGCAGTTCTGGCTGAAGGCTTCGGTGGAGCTCTCTGTCACCAGCAGGGAGAGGAGGCAGAGGCCCTCAAACCTTTGAGGGGGAAGAAGCAGCAGGGCAGAATCAGAGCACTGGAGGGCTAGAAGGGTCCCCCAAGGGTCATCCAAACGAACCCCCGGCCAGACGATGATGTGTCAAGAGAAAAAGTCCCGGTAGCCTGCGGGGGGTGGGGTTGGACTAGATGCCCCCTTGGGTCCCCATTCTGAGACACCTGTGGGTCCCCCCGAGGGCGCTGGCCTCCAAGCCCCCCACCCACAGGGAGTGTGGCCCATGGGTGACAGCGCTGCGCTGGTTTTGGAGTGGTGCCGCAAGAAATTGGGAAAGGCGGGTGCTGGGAAATTGGTAGAGTGAGAAGAGACCCCCAGGGTCATCTATCCCAACCCCTTGCCAGGCAGGAATGGCAGCTCTGGAATCCAGGACCCAGGACTGCCCAGAAACCTCCGAGGAGGGGATGCTGGGAGTTGTAGTCCAGAGGCCTGTGGGGGGGCATTGGGGGGGGGAGTGAGGCAGCTACTCACCGGGTTTTGATGGAGGCCAGGCGGGCGTTGCTGAGGGACACCAGCCCCCCCAGGGTGGGCGACGCCTGGAGGGAGACAAAGGGACCCGCTCAGAGAGCAGCGCCGGGCAGGGCAGGGGGGGCACTCTGCTCATGCTCAGGACCCCCACCCTGAGAAGGGGCGGCTCCCCCCCCAACCACCCCTTGGGGTCCCTGGGAACCAGGTCCAAGGCAGTATTGGAGGGCGCAGGGCCCCCCCGGGGGAAGAGGCCCTTCTGGGACCCGTCCGGGGGGGTCTCTCTCTCTCTCTCTCACCTGGGCGCCCCCGCCCCCGCCGGCCTCCCTGGCGCAGCGCAGCAGCCCGGCCAGCCCTGGCGGCGTCTCCGGGGGGGTCCCCGCCTGCGCGCCCCCCCGCAGCAGCCCGGCCAGGGTCTCCAGCACCAGCCGCCCCCCCGGCGCCGCCCCCCCGGGACCCCCCGGCGAGGGGCAGGAGGACGAGCAGGACCCCAACGCCGCCGACAAGGCCGCCGCCGCCGCCGCCATCGCGCTCCCCCCTCGGGCCCAGGGCGCAGGCGCGGGCGGGAGCGCGAGGCATGCCGGGAAGAAGCGCCGGGGGGGGGGCCTGGAAACGCCCGCGGGAGGGAGGGAGGGGCTCCGCGAAACCGCCGCCCGGGCCTCGGGGCGCGTGCAGAGGGCGGGGCGGGGGGGCGGAGGGGGGGCGGGCGGCGCTCTGCACATGCTCGGGGCGCGCTCCCGCCCCGCCTCCCCCCCCCGCTGACGTCGCCCCCCACCCCGCCTCCCGGCCCGGCCCTGGGATTGGCTGCCGGGGCGCCCACGTGACCGCGGCCCGGAGGCCAGCCATGGCTTCACTGGGGTCCGCTCCGCCCTGCAGCCCGGACTCGGGGCCGGAGCGCTAGAGGAGGAGGAGGAGGAGGAGGAGGAAGGCGAGCGGCGGCGGGATGGGGGAGAAGGCGGGCACCAGGTAGGAAGGGACCCAGGCGTCCGGGCGCCCCCCGAGGAGGAGGAGGAGCCCCTGGTCCCGGACTCCCCCCTCCCTCCCCTGACCAAAGCGCCCCCCCTCTGGGGGACCCAGGTGTCCTGGCCGCTGGCTGGAGCCCCTGCTCCCCCCGAGGACCCAGGCGTCCGGGTCCCCGATTGCGCAGGAGGGCGGGGGGGGGTCCTTTTTTGGGTGGCTGCAAAGAGGGGGCCCCTGACCCCGCGGTCCTCCTGGGGGGCTGCCGTGCCTGAGCCAGGCGGGGGGGGGTTGGCAGCCCCCCAGCCCCCAAAGGCTTTCCTGCCCTTTCCCCTGGGGGGGAACCCCCTCCCCCCCCCGACTCCTGCCAGCTGGCATGTCTCTTCCCAATGCTTCTTGAGGGGGTGTCCTTCCTCCCCCCCCCTCTTTGCCTTGGGTGGGGCAGAAAAGAGAAGTTCCTTCTCTCTCTCTCTCCTCTCCGTTATTTACTTTTATTAGTTGGCTATTAACCTCTTCCCGGAGCCAGGCGGGAGTTGGCACCGGAGCCCCAGATGTTGTGGGGGGAGAGGGAGGGCCGGCCACGTCCGCCTGTGTGTACACACACAACACACACACACACACACACGCTCTGGCCTCTGGACCCGGAGCTGAGAGGGGGCCGGACCCGGCCAGGGCGGTTATTCCCGTTGATTAGGTGCATCTCTACCCTGCGCTGGGAGCTGAAGGTGCTTCTTCAACGCTCACAACAGCCCTGCGAGGCCCAGAGGCAGACACTGGCTGCCCCCTTTGTGATGGCCAAGTGGGAGGACTCGAACCCTTCTCCCTCCAGGGCCCTCACCCCCATTCCACCCCCACGGCAGCCCTGCAAGGCGGGGGCAGCACCCCAGGCTCCTTGGGGGGGTGGGCGGTAATCGAACCCAAGTCTGAACTCTACCCACTAGGCCTGCTTTCCTCAACTCTCTTCTAGACACAAAGCCCCCCAGGGGATGATTATCCAGCGCTGCGCTGAGGGAGAGAGCGCTTTGCACTGGGGGGGGGGGAACGAAAAAGGCCCATTTATAAGGAAGCGGTTTCTGGCCTCCCCATCTCGGCACAAAAACAGGAAGTCATCAGCAGGGTGACATTTGGAAGAGGGTGTAAATAACTTTTTCTGCTCTGCCCCCGCCGTCCCTCTGGACAGCTCTTCTTCCGCTCTGCCAGGCCCCCCCCCCAGAGGTTTCTGCACCAACATGCAATAGGATGCAACGCCGCTCCCTGCGGTGATGGCCAGCCCCCCTTGAACTTCTGAGAAAGGAGGGTCTCTCTGCCTCCCCGCTTTTCCTGCCCTGATGAATCCTCCCTTGGGCTTCCATCGTGCAGGCAGGGAGGCGTGAGGGGGGGGGGCTTTATGCGGGGGAGCCCTGTAGCTGCAGAGCTGGAAGGCCCCCCGACGCCTTGCAGTGCAGGGATCTGTGGCAGGCAGCTGGCCCCCACCTCTGCTTACAACCCTCCAGTGAAGGAGAGCCCAGGCAGTAGAGCTCTTGTTCTCCGGGTTACGAGTTTGAGTCTCTCGTTGGGCAAGGGGTTGCACGGGGTGAGGCTGGATGACCCCACAGGGTCCCTTCCAAGTCTAGATTCCCAGGTAGAAACACGGGCCTTTTCTGAGGAGACGGTTCTGGGGAGGGGTCCTGAGAGCCTGTCCCCCACCCCTTTCCTCTCCCCCTTTGGGGCAAGAGCCCCCCCCAGGAGAACAGGATATTTGGAAGAAGTGCAGCGTGTTCTGAAATTCTCCTGCATCCCCATCCAGTTCCTTTTAAGGTCTCAGAGCGCTTGTGCCAAAAGTTTGGATGGGGGGGGGGGCAAGGAAAGAGATGGCTGGTTTATTATTATTACTTTTTCAGATGGGGCTCATGGGGGCTGCGATTTGTGAGCTCAGTGGCACCTGCTCCAGGTTCAAATCCTGCAGATGGCATTTCCAGGCTGGGGGAGACTCCTGGCCCGGGTCCGTCCAGAGAGCAGCAGCTGCCAGCCCGTGTGGGCACCACAGAGCTGGCAGGACCCCCAGCGACAGCCTCTGTCTCTGCTGGGCTGGCCCCCCCCGCCCCCCGCCATGCCCAGGCTGGAAAAGAGGTTCCCCAGCGTACTTTGCCCTCCCCACCCAACCCCTTGACAACAGGGTGACAGCTGCTCCCGTTGCTGCGGCAACCCTCAGGCACCTGGTCCTGATGCGGTTCCCACGGCAACACATTGTACTAAGCCCTGCTGGTGGTGGATTTCTGTTCCTGGGGGAGAGAGGGAGCCGGCCTGAGCATTGGAGCATTGGATAATTTAACGGTGGGGAGAGGATAAGGGGGTGGTGGGAGGGACGGTGTTTATTTGGGGGGGGGTGTCCCACTTGTGTGGGGGGGGAGATGCTGCACGGGCCCCACTTATTCTAACTGCCTTGTCCTCTTTCTCCCTCTCTGCTGTTGAAAACAGGGTTTTCAAGAAGTCCAGCCCCAACTGCAAAGTAAGTGACCCCCTTTCACCCGGCTTCTCCTTCAAACACCCCCTTCCCAGTCGGATGGGTGCTGTACAAATAATAATAATAATAATAACGTCAGCAGTAGTACTTCCTGCAAAATCCAGCCAAGCCCAAATCCTCTGCTCTGAGCTTGGTGCCTGGGCCAAAAAGGCACGTTTAACGGTTTATTCATGTGGCCTCCTCTCTCCCCCCCCCTCGCCATCTCTCTCTTTGTGGGTTTCCTGTCAGCCGCCCTCCCCCTCCCAGCTTCCTTCCTCCCCAACAGGCAAGCGCGTCTCTCAAACCAGGAACTGAGTCCTGCCTGCCTCTCTCTTTCTCCTTGCTCTGCGCTTCTCCCCCCCCCCCACCTCTCAGTCGCCCGATAAACACCCCCCCCCCCCGTTCTTTGCGGGTGGCGCTCCCCCTCTCCCCACCACATCCAGCAAAAAGGATCTCTTGCGTTAGGGTCTGGCTGGTGGATCAGGCCCACCCAGCCCAGCAGCCTCTTCTCGCAGTGGCCAACCAGATGCAAAACACACACACATCCAGGATTCGAACTCAGGAGCAGCTTCTCCCCTCAGGGAGTTTCCAGTTTGCTGCCTCCGGAGGCAGAGCTTTTGCCTATTCCATCGTGTTTAATGTCCATCCGCTACCCTCCTCCATGATTTTTAAAATTCATCCAGGCTGGTGGGTCATTGCTGCCTCCTGTGGCAGGGAGTTCCGCAGTTCAACTCTGAATGAAGAAGGACTTTTCTCTCTCCTGCGTCTTCCAAGATTCAGCTTCCTTGCAGGTCATAAGCGGGAACTTTTCTCTGCCCAGTTTCTTCATTCCTTTCTTTATAAATTGATTTTACAAACTTAGTTGCACAAGAACATCCCCCCACCTCAAAGATCTCTCTTTTTGCTGATGGGGTTTAGGATGGGGGGGAGAGGTGCAAATGGGGGGGCTGGCTTTACAGGAGGAGAGTTGGGCTCCCCGCACTTTGCAGGGAGGGTGCGGAGGTGATGAACTGGAAAATTCAATTTTTGAGCTGGTTGCGGGGGGGGGGGGGGTGTGTGGTCTTGAGGGGTTGAGAAAACCACTGTTGGGTGCAGGGGGAGGCTTTTGTTTGGGGTGGGGGCAGCGAGGAACCTGGTGTGTGGGGCTGCCAGCCCTGCTTTCTAAACACCTGGCTGGAATCCTCATCTTGGGCAAGGCAGCTGAGAGGCAAGGATGGAGGCAGGCAACCACATGTGTTCTCTCTCTCTCTCTCTCTCTCTCTCTCTCTCCCACTCCCCCCCCTTATTGCCCCCCTTCTCTCTCCTGGTTTATTAGGGGGTTGGGCTAGATGACCGCTGGGGGTCCCTTCCTTGGAGGTTCTTAAGCAGAGGCCCGGCTGCCCCTCTGCCAGGGATCCTCTGGCTGTTCTTGCAGCGTTTCAGGGGGTTGGGCTAGATGTCCCCTGGGGTCCCTCCCAAGCCTCCAACGCGCTTTGTGGACTCCCGGCGTCTCCGTGGTGATGCTGCCTCCCCCCCTCCCTCCCTCCCTGGGGGGCAACCCACAACGCAGACAGGGTAGGGCAGCCAGAAAGCGCTGCAGGCCAAACAGCGTTTGGGGCTGGGGGGGGGCTAAGTGGGACCAACGGAGGACGTGGGGAGGGCAGGATGGAGCCCCTGGAGCTGGACTGGATCCGGTGCGAGGTGCCACCTCGGGGGGTGCGGGTTTATCGGAAGCAGCTCAGCAGCCAGGTGGGGGTCTTTGGCGGATGGCGATGGGGGGGGCGTCCTTCCTTGCAGCTTCCTCCCCCCAAAAGGCACTTGCAGGTTATGGATTTTGGTCTGGGGGGAGGAGGGTGGGGCTGGAAGTGAGCTTAAGGGGGGCAGTTCCAGGTCTGGGGGGCAGTGAGGAGAAGACGGGGGGGCCTTGGCTGTGTGGGGGGGGGGCAGACACTTGATTTCACAAGATTTGGGGTATTTCCAGTGTTTTATTACCCTTGTCTGTGCCACCGATACAGAATCGGAGAGCCGTAGCTTTGGAAGGGCCCCCCAGGAGTGACGACGCAACGCCCTGGTGTGCAGGAGCCGCAACTAAGAATCCCTGACAGACGCCCCCCCCCCCGACGTCTGCCTACAAATCCCCAGGGAATCCAGAATTGTAGAGTCAGAGGGTCTCCCGAGGGCCATCTAGCCCACCCCCTGCCATGTTGGATTGGGGGGAGGGTTGTTTCCCTAGAGATGCCCCCCTGGAGGGGGTGTCCCCTCTCATCTCCACCTCACAAGGGTCTGCCTCTCCTCCCCCCAGCTCACCGTCTACCTGGGCAAGAGGGACTTTGTGGACCACCTGGACAGAGTGGACCCCGTAGGTGAGTGGGGGGCAGCTGGGGGTGCAAGGGGGGAGAAGAGGAAAGTGAGTTATGGGGTGGGCCCTTCCAATTTATCTGGGGTGCATCAAAGTCCCCCCCCCCGGCTCCATTCAGGGGAAATTGCCATTTTAAAAACTGCACCTTTAGACCACCTCATTTTCCTGCCAGGAGCTCAAGGTGGCTAAGACTGCAGGAAGGCAGCGCCTGGTCCCTGAGGTCACCCCCCCCCCGGGGGGGGGTTCACGGCTTCCAAGTCGGAGCATTTGAACCCGGGTCTTTTTTAAAGCAAAGGGCTTTAATAGCGCTGTGCTGCAGTTGTTTCTAATTACACGTAACCATATTTTAATAGGCATGGCTTTCAAATATTCTTGCAGTTCTGTTAGAGTTTGATTAGATTTTTCGACAGTGGTAGTCGATTATAGAGGTACACCTTAATAAATTCGGATGCCGCCCTTCAGCTGTAGATCTTAGCGCAGTTCACAGCACAAAATTACAAGACCAAAACCCCAAATGCGCATTGAAACGAATACAGAAACAAAACTATGCCCCCCCAGGGTCTTAATCAGCTTTTAGCTTTTTGTATCTTAACTTATTGGTTTCGTTTTGTTTATTCCATGAAATTTATACACTGCTTTATTTTTATTTATTTTTAAAACACCCCCCCAATATAAACAATAAACTTATCAATAAGGAAGAAGAATAACAGGAACGACTTAATACTCTGCGCATGGAGGTTTGCACTCCCCCCTCACCCCCCCCGTTTCTTTTCTGCCCCCCCCTTAGATGGTGTCGTTCTGGTGGACCCTGAATACCTCAAGGACCGGAAGGGTAAGCAGGGGGGCAAGGAGGGGGGCCGGTGCTTGAATTTGGGGGACACTGATTTCTACTTGTTTGCCTTTATTTATTTATTGTGCATTTTGTAGAGTCATAGAATTGGAAGGGCCCCCCAGGGGTCATCTACTCCAACCCCCTTCAGGGCAGGAATCTCACCTTTTCCTCCAAGGAGCTCAAGGTGACTTGCGTAGTTCTGTCTCTCCCCCCCCCCCATCCAGTCCTCACAACAACCTTGAAAGGGAGGCTAGGTCTCCACTGGCTCCCGGTGGAGGACAGGGTCAGGTGCAAGGGGCTGGTTTTGACCTTTAAAGCCCTATGCAGCTTAGGACCCTCGTACCTACGGGACCGCCTCTCTTGGTCTGCCCCACGGAGAGCCTCAACACTTTGGAGGTCCCAGGTCGCAAGGTGGTTAGATTGGTCTCAGCTAGGGCCAGGGCCTTTTCAGCACTGGCCCCGACTTGGTGGAACGCTCTGTCCCAAGAGACCAGGGCCCTGTGGGACTTGACATCTTTCCGCAGGGCCTGCAAGACAGAGCTGTTCCGCCTGGCCTTTGGCCAAGGCACAGTCTGACCCCCTCTCTCCTTCGATAATCCTCATAGAACTCTAGCCCAATGGTTAACATTCATTTGATTCTGAACTGATTTTAGAATGTATTGTAATTAATTGACTGTGTGGTTTTATGTACACTGTGCTGTTTTTACTTGTTTTTTAAAAATATTTTATTTTTTACCAACCACCAAAACGCAGTGAAACCCCCCAGGCAGCTGATACATTGGGTATACAATATTCAATAATATACATATTCAATAATATACATATTCAGTAATATTCAATAATAACATATTCAAATCAGCCATATGTACCTTAACACTCCTTCCTCCACAAGGTCTATTTAACTTTCAACATTTTAAATGGCCCAAATTGTTCAGACCTACCCAAAGAATTCAATATCTTCTCAAACCAATCCTCATTTTTACTTGTTAGCCGCTCTGAGCCCAGCTTTGGCCAGGGAGGGAGGGAGGGATACAAATAAAAAGCTATTATTATTTATGAAAGTCACAGCCAGCAAGCCGAGTGGGGATTTGAAGCCTGGTTCCTCCCAGGTCCTACACCAGCCCCGCGAGGGAGGCCAGGCTCCGAGGCAGCCCCTGCCGCCTCTCCCAGCTCACGCCCAGGGAGCCTCCTTCGTGACCAAGCAGGAGGATTTGAACCCACCTCTCTCCCAGCTCCCGGTCCCAACGCTCTAACTGCTGCACTCTGGGACCTGCTTGTGTGAGGAAAAAGAAACTCAAAGCGGTTTACAAAAATAAATGTGGAAAATAACTTGTTATTATTTATTTCAGGGTGCGGTAGATCACTCTGTCAGTTAACTTTTACGTATATACTTACCTAATAGAGATGTTATCCAAAAAGTTATTTCTAATACACTTTTTAACCTACTGTATTTTTACAAAAGAGTTCCAAATCTCATCTCTAAGCAATCTGCTCATTGACGGCAGGGACGGTCAGATCTTCAATCTATTGATTAATTGGAGCCATACATTAATGATAATGATCATAATTTTATTATTCATACCTTGCCCATCTGGCCGGCTTACATTTTCGCAATGCATCAAGATCCGTCTTTCGGCCCTAGTAAGGGCACAGAAAATCTAATCGCGTTGCCAAATCTCATATAGTAGGTATGTTGTTCAGGAGAATATTATTCTCTGAATAGAAATTATCGATGGGAAAAATTAACAGCAATAATTTAAAACGTTCGAAAGGTTGAAATGGCAAAAGTCTGGATGCAGGTTAAAACTTGCGTCGACTTTCTAAACAAAAAGTGTTCAGCTGAGGCCAATATCAATAGGCAGGCAGTTCCAGAGTTCTGCCACATTAATTTCTACAGAGAGAGAGTTGCGGGAGACCCATCTCTGTGCCATTTTAAGTCATTTGTGCAAGCAAAGCCCTTTGAATTCCCAAAATCCCAATTGTGCCGTCTGAAGATGGTATTCAAATGGGTGAAGATTTGTTCTGTCTAATTCCCACACTCCCCGCCAAGCTCAGGGAAGCCTTTTCAGAGAGAAAAAATTAAAACCCGCAGCCTGGAGAACAGAAGTATTGTTCTCCCGCTCTCAGAAAAGAGATTTTCCCTGCTCCTGACGCCAGTGAAGTTGGCAGCTGTTTAGGGCTTGATGGGAGCCCAGCAGGGCTAATCCAGGAAGGAAAAGCAGGTGTAAACTTTACATTTATGCCTGGAAACGAGTGTCTCTCTCTCTCTCTCTCTCTCTTTTTATAATAATAATATATAATAATAATTTATTATTTATACCCGCCCATCTGGCTGGGTTTCCCCAGCCACTCCAGGTGGCTCCCAACAGAATTAGTGATAGTAATAATAATAATAATAATAATAATAATAATAATAATGCAATAAAACATCAGACATTAAAAACTTCCCTAAACAGGGCTGCCTTCAGATGTCTTCTAAAAGTCAGACAGTTGTTTATTTCCTTGACATTTGAAGGGTGCCACTACCGAGAAGGCCTCCAGTCCTTAAGATGCTCCAAATTGCTCATTGTCTGATCATTTGAAGAGCGGGGGGGGGGGGGGAGCAGAGGAAACTTATCTGGGTAATTCTGTGAAAAAACGGTCAACCTACAAACCCATTTTTCCTGTTCACAAGTGGTCAACACGTTCTCTACACCGTCAGGAAGATAATTCAGTTCACAGTTTGATTATCAGTCATTCTGCGCAAGATTAGAGCAGCCGGGAGTGTGAAAGGAAGATGACTCAGAATTTCTCTAATTCTCTAATTTCCACTCAAGACTTCGCCAGAGAAAACAGACAGTAGGTTAATGACCCTGGACTGTACTGATAGTTTTGCTTCCTCCTCGGGGGAACTGATAAGAAGTGCCAATTCTGTAATCTTCCAAAATCTTAATAAACATTACTTAAAAAAAAAAGAAGAAGTGCCATGTTAGGGGCAGAGATCAGATGACTGGAGGGCAAGGAACATTGCGTTCCTTGAGCATGTTACATTGGTCACGCACACCTCCCCCTCCCCATAGCAAAGGAAAAGGTATGGTTTCCCCCTCTTCTTTGAGGTTCTTAGCATTAAGGTAACGGGGTGAGATGTTACCTGAAAGGTTTCGTACCTTCAGCATTTCTTGTGACCAACGTAACATCACAGCAGACAACTCAGAAGAGGGTGTGTCAATTGAAACCTCCTTTTAGGACCGTCATAATTCCTTCCCTGAGAATTTAATAAGCGTTAGACCTGCAATCTGGACCATGCTATCAGCGTCAGGCATCTGATACCTCTCAGGAAGTTTGGAACATATGGTGGCAAAAATCAATCAATCAATCAATCAATCTCTTAGAGAAAACCATTATCCAAGTCACAGGTCAATTCTTGAGGTTGCAGAACCTTTGTCACAGTCACACCTTGTCAAACACACCTTTTAATTGCAAGAAAAGCAATTAAACGACAGCTTCTTAGTAATCTTTGCAGAGAAGTCCGTCTGCACGCAAAGAGGTCCGCTGGAGTTCAAAAAAACACGAGCTTGGAAGAAACCAAAACATTACGTGTCGGGGAGCTTGCAGATGTTATGTTGGTCACGGCGGAATCGCTCCCCGATTTCCGTCACCGAGCAGAAGTGGCGAAGCCCTTGCTTTCTGCAGAACCGCAAAATCCTAAATGCCAGGGTTGCATCTTGGGGGGGGGGGGGAGAGAACAGTTTCCTGTTTCCCGTTCCCCTTTTCTGCGCTTGCCCTTCCCTTTGGCTCCTGCGCTGTGGGACTTGGGGGGCCTGACCCTGTCCCCCTTCTTCCCCCGCAGTCTTTGTGACGCTGACCTGCGCCTTCCGCTACGGCCGCGAGGACCTGGACGTCCTGGGCCTCTCCTTCCGCAAGGACCTCTTCCTGGCCTCCTGGCAGGCCTTCCCGCCCCCCGAGGAGACCGCCGAGCCCCTCACCCGCCTGCAGGAGCGGCTGCTGCGGAAACTGGGGGCCAACGCCCACCCCTTCAGCTTCATAGTAAGAGAGGGACCAAGCCCACTCAGCATTGCAGGGGGGTGGGCTAGATGCCCTTTGGGGGGTCCCCCCTTCCAACTCTCTGCAGTTCCGTGGCTCTATGGTTTCCTTTCCCTCCCCTGTCACAGAATCAAAGGGCTGTCAGGTTAGAGGGGAACCCAAAGGACATCTAGCCCAACCCCCGGCTTGGAAAGTTGGCGTGGAAGGCGCCTGCTGCATTTCCAGTGGCAGGGAGTTCCGCAGGGCTGTTACCTCGGTTTCTGGTCTCTGCGCATGGGGTGGAGAAAGTGGCAAGGGAGGAAAGCGGGGGAGGGGGGCAGGGACTCAGAGGAGAAGTCCTTGGGGTGGGGGCCATGTGGGTGACCCCAAAGCTGGAGTCGAGGGGGGGAACTTTGGCACTGCTCTTTTTCTTTCTGCGCCCCACAGATCCCACAGAACCTGCCCTGCTCTGTGACGCTGCAGCCGGGTCCAGAGGACACAGGAAAGGTAGGGGGGTTTCTGAAGGGGTGGGGGGCAGATTTTGGGGGTTCGGGGGAAAGAAAAGGATGGGACTGTGTGGCTTCTGCCCTGGAAGCAGCATATGGGGCGGAGGCTGCTTATGGGGCAGCTGGGGGGGGGCAGGACAGGACCGGCAGTGTTACTAAGGGACCCCCCCGTTTCCCCCCTCCTCCAGGCTTGCGGCGTCGATTTTGAGATCCGGGCTTTTTGTGCCAAAATTCAAGATGAGAAGATTCACAAAAGGTGAGCCAGCTTTGCAGGGCTGCTCTTCACGGGCAGACAAGTCCTTTGGCTGAGAAACTGCAAAAAAACCCCCACAGATTTATTGTTATTTTGGGTGTTACGTAGCTCAGTCTTCCCTGCCCAACCTCTGGGAGTTTCCTAGTATGGAAGACTTTCAAGGGGACCCCCAGGGGTCATCCAGCCTAACCCCCGCTATGCAGGAACTGCGGTTGATCAGGGGAGGCTGTGGGGCAGGAGGCCAAGGCTGTGTCATTTCCTGTGAAGCCCCTTGCCCCCTTTTCCGCCTGCTTTGCCCATGGCGGGCTCTGGGTTTGGATCCCTGGCAGCACGTCCAGTTCAGGCCAGAAAATACCTTTCTTTAGGGAGAAGCGTTTGGCCCGACCCTGTATTTAATTCTTTGCTATTTATTTCTTTGCTCGATATATATACTGCCCATTATCCTGGCCCCCTTTTCTCAGACTTGCCCACCTCACAGGGTTGTTGTGGGGTTGCAGTGGGGAAGAGAGCCACCTTGAGATTCCTAAAGGGGGGCTTCTGTTCATGCAACGGATTAATCGGGCTTTGAACTGCCCCCTCCTCACTTGCCTTGAGGAGAACCCAGGCGTCCTGGGCCGCAGCCCCCTCCTCTTTCAACCGTTCTCCCTTCCTGCCCCCCCCCCGACCCACAGGAATTCCGTCCGCCTGGTCATCCGGAAAGTGCAATATGCCCCGGAGAAGCCCGGCCCCCAGCCCATGGCCGAGACCACCCGCCACTTCCTGATGTCCGACCGCTCCTTGCACCTCGAGGCTTCGCTCGACAAGGAGGTATTTATTGGGGGGGGGCGTTGTGATGCACATAGGTGCATTTGAGGGGTGGGCGGGTGTGAAACGTGCTTCTGACTCAGACCCCCGCAGACCCCCGCAGACCCCCGTCACCAGTCAGGAATCCGGGAGTCGTAGCTCAACGCCCTGCAAGGTGTGAACCGTAGCTCAAGAATCCCTTGGCGCCCGGCCTTCTTAAAAGCAGCCCCCTGTCTAGTCCCAATCTCCCCCCTGCCCCGAGCAATATCTGCCCCCCCCCCCCCGTGCCCCACCTGCAAGTTGCTGCAATGAGGGGAAAGGCCCTTAAGGCAGATTAAAACACACAGCAGTATCGTCAGGCTGGTCAGAGCAAATCACTGCTTTTCAACATAGTTGATAATTTTGATTATTTAAATTTGCTGGAAGCCACCCAGAGCGGCATAGAAATAATATATTATTATTACTATTATTTTAGAGCAATTTTATTTATAAAAGAAAAAGAAAATATGTGAGAAAGAAGATGCAGAGAAAAATGAAATACGTGAGAAAGAAGATGCGGAAATGAAATCAGTACATTTCCATACATTGAAATAAATGATGTTGTATCCCTGATACGGTGGGGGGGGGGAGTATTTGATCCCCCTGCTAAATTTGACCGTTTGCCCTCCAACAAAGAAATGACCAGTTCATAGTTGTAATGGTAGGTTTATTGTAGCTGTGAGAGACAGAATGACAACAGGAAAACCCCCAGAAACCCAGAAGACAAAAGTCAGAGATTGATGAACACCCTCCCATTAAACCTACCATTAAAATTATGGGCTGGTCAATTCTTCGTCAGGGGGCAAACGAGCAAATTTAGCAGGGGATCAAATATTCCCCCCCCCTCACTGTACAAGTGTAGCTGTTCAAAACCTAGTAAGACATTCTTTGCAAACTCATTCCAAATATCACTATACGTATCCAAACAAAGTATCTGTTGTCCGACTGTCAAGTTCCATACAATAGCTGTCTAGCAGTTCAAGAGAATATTTTCCCCTGAGCATTTTAGCTTTTAGGGGGCTCTGAAAAAAGGCGTCAAGAGGCAGTGAGTTCCAAAGACGGATCTTTTGCGAATGTGGGACTCTTGGCAGCAATGGTTGCAGGTTCCCTGTCCTTCTGGGGTCACCAGCTTCACGGTGGATGCTCCCCACTATGATTTGGGGGGACGGTGCCCCTGGGGGGGGGTTGCAAGAGAGAGGCACCAGGTCCCAGAGGGTCTTCCCTTTGGGGGCCCGCCCTTGGCCCTGTAGCCTGACCCCCCCTTCTCTCTCTCCCCCTCCAGCTTTATTATCACGGGGAGCCCATCAGCGTCAACGTTCACGTCACAAACAACTCCAGCAAAAGTGTCAAGAAAGTCAAGGTGTCCGGTAGGAAAGGGGGGTCTGTGGAGCCGGGGGGAGCGCTTTGGGGGGTTCTGCTGGTTTGGAAAAAAGGGGGTGTATGGGGGACCAGCAGCCAGCTGAGGGCCACCCCCTGACCCCCCCATTTGGCACTCCCTGGAGCTGGCTTCCTCCGGACGTCCCCTGACGCTTTTCCTTCCTCCCGACCCTGCAGTGCGGCAATATGCGGACATCTGCCTCTTCAGCACAGCCCAGTACAAGTGCCCCGTGGCCCAAATCGAACAGGAGTAAGTCTCCAGCCTCGGAACCGGGATTGGGGCGGGGGGACGCGGGGTGGGTGATTTCGGAAAACTCAGCCTTGCATTCGTCGTCTCCCCAAGCGTCGAAATGTTCGGGGACGCCCTTCTCTCCTTAAAGACTCCAGTGGAGGAGACTCCTGCAGATCGGATCCCACAACTGGGTTGGATCCCCAAGGGTCATCCAGCCCAACCCTCTGCAATGCCGGAGCCTTCTCGGTGGTGGTGCCCACCCTGTGGAACGCCCTCCCACCAGATGTGAAGGAAATAAGCAGCTATCTTATCTTTAAGAGACATCTGAAGGCGGCCCTGTTTAGGGAAGTTTTTAATATTTAATGCTGTCTTGTTTTTAACACTCGATTGGGAGCCGCCCAGAGTGGCTGGGGGGCTCAGCCAGATGGGCAGGGTATAAATAATAAATAATAATGATTATTTTGGCCCTGGCCTGACGCTGTCCCCTGCAGCCCTGCTTGCAATGGGCGCTCAGTGGTTAGAGCAGCTGCTTTGCAGGCTGTTCCCAGGTTCGAGCCCCAAGAGGGTCCTGCTGGACAGCACAGAGAATCCTGCATGACGTGGGCTGGCGAACAGCCTGACTCAGTAGAAAGCAGCTTGCGCCGTTCCTGCCAGGCGGGCCGCGCTGGGCCGGCAGGGACCTTGACGCCTCTCTCTCTGGCTTCCTCCGCCAGCGACCAAGTGGCGCCCAGCTCCACCTTCTGCAAGGTCTATACCCTGACGCCGCTGCTGAGCAACAACCGGGAGAAGCGGGGCCTGGCGCTGGACGGGAAGCTCAAGCACGAAGACACCAACCTGGCCTCCTCCACCATGTGAGTCCAGCAATTCAACGCCGGGACCCCCAGGGGTCATCCAGTCCAACCCCCCGCTGTGCAGGAATCACGGCTAAAGGATCTTAGGACTGCAGAGGGACCAAACGGGTTGCAGCCCCCCGGGGGGGGGGAGAGGGCAGGAGGGTCCTGGGGGGCGTGTTAAGAGGCAAGGGGGCGGGGAATATCGGAAATTGCAGAGCTGCTCACCCTGGGTTGCTTGCGCTCACTACTGCAAGGGGCTCTCCGTGGGGCTGCCCAGGGGGCAGGATGCTGCAGCACGGTTGCTGACAGGAGGGGAGACCCAGTCGGCACACAACACCTGTGCTTCTCGGAGATTTGCGCTGGCTGCCCATTTGCTCCCGGGCCGAGTTCCAGGAGTTACTCTTAGTATATAAAGCCCTTAAAAGGGGGTTGGACTAGATGACCGCTGGCGTCCCTGCCAGTTTGACGAGGCTGTGATTCTAACAGCTTGGGACCAGCTTCTCTGCGAGATTGCTTGACCGCCCTTAAGTCCTTTCAGGGGAAAAGGTGGGGCATAAATAAATAATATTAATAATTTTTGTTAATAATAAATAGTGGCAGCACCAGCTGATATCCTCTCGCACAGTTGCCTTCACTGTCTTCTTTTTGGCGCCTGTTGAGACGCGTTTGCACAAGTTTCAATCTATTCCGCTGTGGTTTTAAATTGTGCTTGTGGTGTGGTTTTGTAATTTTAGTGACATATTGTTTGATCCTTTTTGTAAACCTCTCTGTGGCATTTCCTCTTACAAGCAAGCGGTATATAAGTTTTATGAAGTAAAATACAGAGTTAAGTTTCAGTTGGATTTTGAACATTTGGCCATTACCTGCTCCGAATCTCCTTTAGGGGCTCATGCAAAAAACTGCTGTTCTGAACAATGCTTTTGGGAGGGGAGGGGCCACTGGGGGTGAGTTCATGGCACTGAGGGGGCCGAAGGGACCCCCAACAGTTTGGAGAACACTGGTTTGTTACGTGGCACAGGAGGAATGCATGGATGGTGAGAAGGGGTAAGAAATGTGAGTGTGGGGAAAAGGGGAGGCCTTTCCAGGCCAGAGCGACCCCCCTGTTTCTTTTCCCTTGGCATTGCAGTGTGAAGGAGGGTGCCAACAAGGAGGTCCTGGGCATCCTGGTCTCCTACCGGGTCAAGGTCAAGCTGGTGGTGTCCCGGGGAGGGTAAGTATGAAGATCGGGTTGGTTGCTCTTCTGCTCTCATTGTCCCACGCCCCACCCCCCAAACCCCAACTCTGTTCCAAAGATATGTTTGGGAGAGAGATTCCTGCTCTCTAGTAGCAGAGTTAAGCACAAGGGCGATCACTCCAAGCACATTTTAAATTTGGTTACATTTTGCATTGGCTCTTGCCCACTTTCAAACAAATACCAAGGCTAGAATAAATCACAGGCACTTGGCATTGCAGATAAGTGGATATTTTGGGGTTCTTTCAGAAGTTACAGTCGACAAGTCGCAACAGTAAAAAATAAATGGTGTGTGTGTGTTTCCAATCAACCTAAAAAGAAGAGAACGAAAAGGATTGTGCAATATTTGGGGTTCGCAAAGATGCAGGCTGCAAAATCTCCCCAAGGAGTTATAGCAGACCAAGGATTTGGAGGAGGATGCCAGTGGAAGATAAGTCGGGAAGTCTGTGTAAGATCAAGAGTTGTATAGATGCAATGAGCAAAATGCAAAATGATTAAATAACTAAATATGAATACATATACATATATATATATAGCACCTGTTCAGCCCCTGCGAGGGCAGGACGCTGGACCAGCCTCATCCATTTCGTATGTCCGTATGGAGCTTCCAGGTCCAGAGGCAGTCTACCTCCATTCCCGGGTTCTATGGGGCATTTGGCCCTTTGAGGCCAGGCTGCCGGGCCAGCTGGGCCCCCTTGGGCCTGATCCAGCCGCAGGCTCTTCTCCTGATCTTCTCTTGCCCCCCAGGGATGTTTCCGTGGAGCTGCCGTTCGTCCTCATGCACCCCAAGCCGCCCGACCAGCCCTCGCCCACCTTGCAGCCTCAGCCAGGTAAGTCTCTGAGTCGGGGTGCAGGCCCTCTCCTCCCACCCCAGAGGCAGCTGCGCTTGATGGAAGGGGGGGGGGCGGGAGAAGTTTCACAGGGTGGGAAGAGGAGCCTCACGCCTCCCGTTTCCCTTCCAGCCGCCCCCGAGACGGACGCCCCCGTCGACACCAACCTCATCGAGTTCGAAACCAAGTAAGACAAGTCTGGCCCTTTCCCTGGGGGCTCAGAGGCCAGCACCCACAAGGCCCCGCTCTCGGGGAGGGGGGGGCGGAGCCAGGCTGGGCCCAGAGTGTCTCTCTCTCTCTGCCTAGTTATTTCCCATATATTGACCCAGTTATTACTTATTTTCATACTGCTCTTCATCTGTAGAACTCAGGGCAGTTCCCAGCATAAGAACACAAGATGGAAACCCAAAACGCGCAATAAAAACAAAGCAAATAATATAATTTATTATTGCATTTCTACCCCGCCTTTCCTCCCAAGTTGTTCAAGGAGATGTGACTTGTTCTCTCCCTCCCCTTTTTATCCCCCCCCCAACGACTACCCTGCGAGGGAGGTTTGGGGGCCCCAGTCACCCAGTGGGCTCCCCGGTCCTAGTCTAGAACTTAAAACACCCTAACATTTCTATTTTCTATTCTGCAAGTTGGAATGGTTGTTTTTGGGGGTTTTTTTAATATAGGGCAGGGATAATATGGGGGGAGCCCACAAACCCCCTTTGAGGACTTCTACGGGGTGTCTGCATTGCCCATCTAACACTTTAGGGGTGGGGGGTTTAAAAGTGGAGAATCTGGGTCAGCATTTGAGGAACGGAAAGGAGAACCCACAAGGAGGAGGGGACAGCTGCAAGGGCCCCCTCCAATTCAGCCCCCTGTGTCCAGGCCCCCAGGAAAGGAACTGGACCTTTGGGTCTTGCGCAGAGAGCTGCCAGTGGCAGTGTGGTGCAGTGGTCAGAGCCCCTGGGTTCAAATCTCTGCTTGGCTGGGGGTCTGGTTTCTCCCTTTCAGCCCCAGCCCACCTGCCAGGGTTGTTGCTGCAGAAAAGCGGAGCGAGGAAATTATGGGATGTAGGAATGCAGGGAAACAAGCAGATCTTTTACGGGTGCAAAGGGGAAAGAAAAGCCACCGTTTTTGTGCATATCCAAAGCAGCCTGACTCTGCCCCCCCCCCCGTTTTCTCCTTTCCTTTTTCTCCCCCCCCAACAGCTACGGGCAGGACGACGACATTGTGTTTGAAGACTTTGCCCGCCTGCGCCTGAAGGGGCTGAAGGACGACAAGGAAGACGACGACCATTTTTGCTAGGAAGGGAGGAACACCCCCCCCCTCGCCACCACAGGTCCAGCCAAGTTGGGGGGGGCGGAGAGAGGGGAAAGAGCCGAGAAATGGCCCCCACCCCATACGAATGTCGCCTCATCCTCTACTCCCCCCTCCTTCCTTATAGGAGCCATCACCACCCCCGCCTTGTGTCTTCATGCTGTATTGGGGGGGGGGGCTTTTAATGTGACTAAAAATGGAGGGGGGAGGGCCGCCACCTCCTCTGCCCCCCCCAGCTTTTAATCTTTATCTGCTGCTGCGTATCTTCTCCACAGATGGATTTTAACGCCACCGTCTTCGTCCGCCCCCCCCTCCCAAATTTTTGTCTAACGCACTGGAACATTTATTGGGCATTATCGTCTGACTGTCGTATTCCCCCCCCCCCCCCAAAGCACCACGTTGTGTGTGTCTAATCTCTCTGGGCGACCCCCCCCTCTCCCCACCTGCTCTTTATATAAATGTCTTATTTTTAAATGCTGTTTTAACTGGTTAGGGAAAACAATTGGTCAGTTGAACTCTCTCCTCTTTCCCTTTTAAAAAAATCAGTGGGGGCTGGGAGGCCTCTTCTGTCTGTCTCCCCCCCCTTCTCTTTTTCAACAAAGCCCCCCCCCCCCCGAGATGTGCCTCTGCTGTCCGTGGGGGTGTGAGCTGAGTCCGTCTGCCTGGGATTGGGGACCCCTCCGCCTGCCCCCAAATGCCGAAGGGGGCAGGTGTGTGCCAACGTCTCTGTGCTTTGTGCCCAGTCCTGCCCCCCCTCACTTTGCAGGCCTGCCCCCCCTGTACAAACAGGTGCAGGGCAGGCAATGCGTGTAAAAAGAAATTTTAAAAAGGCCATTATTGTTTCCTACATTGTCTGAGCAGAGAGCAACAAATGAAAATTAAAAAACGGTTAACAGATGTCTGGAAGTTTTTATTAAGTGGTTTGAGCATTAAAAACAGGGAGGGGGTGTGGGAGAAGTGGAACGGGGGCTCCTGTGAAAATAGCAGCCCCCCTGCCAGAGATTCTCAGATCTGCAGCAAGGACTCCCCACTTTTGCTGCACCGCTGGGGGGCCAGACGCTCCCTGACCCCCAGGTTTTGCAAGAAGTAAGACCCTCACCCACAGAAGAAGAGCCATGTGGGGCTTGCGGTAGCCGCCCAACCCTGGGGGGGGGGGAGCCTTGGGGCCACGCTGCCCCTGACCCCCAACAACTTGTAGACCCCAGGGTTGTGGGGTGTGGCTTAGCCCCCTTTTCCTGAGCAATTCACACAACCAGCACACTCTCAGTGACATGAGGTCCAGATAAAGAACCAGGGTGCCATTGCAAGCCTGCTGTGACCACTGAGCAAGCCCACCGCTGGCCGTGCAGATGTTCTTGGAAAGGGCCAGGCTGCATTCACGGGGCGGGGGCAGCCTCGGGAATCGGACCTGTGGCGAGAAAGAGAGGGGCCACGTTAAGGACCTGGAGGAAGTTCACTGCCCCCCAGACTCCCCGGGAAGGAGGGACAAGGCTACCTGCAGCTGCGCGCTGACCCAGAGGGGATGAGGCCCGAGGGGGGCTGGGCTCTGCTGGTCCTGCTTCTGAAACCTAGAAGGAGGGGAAGGAGCGCTAGGAACCGCGGGACTGAGGAGTGGGGAGGGACCCCCGAGGTCCTCTAGTCTAACCTCCCGCAATGCAGGGATCACAGCCTGAAAGGCGGCCACCCAAACTGCTTGAAAGTAAGTATCTTCCTGATATGAGTTGGAATCTCCTTGTAACTTGAAGCCATTGCCTCAAGTCCTCTGGAGGTCCAGCTCCGAGGGCCTTCTGGCGGTTCCCTCCCTGCGAGAAGCCAAGTTACAGGGAACCAGGCAGAGGGCCTTCTCAGTGGTGGCTCCCGCCCTGTGGAACGCCCTCCCATCAGATGTCAAAGAGAAGAACAACTACCAGACTTTTAGAAGACATTTGAAGGGAAGCTTTTAATGTTTGATGCATTACTGTATTTTAATATTTTGTTGGAAGCTGCCCAGAGTGGCTGGGGAAGCCCAGCCAGATGGGCGGGGTATAAATAATAATAATAATAATAATAATAATTATTATGGAGCAGGAGAAAACCAGCTTGCTCCCTCTTCCATGGGGCAGCCCTCCAGATATTTGAAGAGGGCTCTCCTTTCTCCTCTCAGTCTTCTCTTTCCCAGGCTAAACTCCCCCAGCTCCTTCAACCATTCCTCATCAGGCCTGGTTTCCATCTTGGCTGCCCTGCTCTGCAACATCCTTCTTAAATTGTGATGCCCAGACACAGGGCTCCAGGGAGGGCCTGACCAAGGCAGAATAAAGCAGTATTATTCCTTCCCTTGATCTGGACACTCCTGTTGGTGCAGCTGGGATAGTATTCACCGTTTTTGCTGCTGCGTCACACCATTGGCTCATGATCTACCAAGTCCCCTTGGTTGTTTCCAAGATCGCAACAAACTGTTATCAAATGGCACGAGAATGCAGTTTGATGCTTTCCTAGAAACCTTCCGCCCTGGAAGAATCTCTCGCCTGAGAGGTGGGGTGCACATTACTTGACTAAATATGCCCCCCGCCACACCCACCTTTGGGCTGCTCCCACCTTCTGCGCTGGTTTCCTCGCAAGACGTGCTGAAGGTGCTGTCGCTGGGGGACGATTCTGCAGCTGCCGGCCTGGGAATCCTGCGTCAAGAGAGAGGGGCAGACCGTGTTGGGGGCAGGCAGTGGGGTGCCCCACTTTCCTAAGAAAAAGTGGGGGTCTTTCAGAGCAAAGGCAGCTGCTGCTCAGAAGGCAGGGCCAGCCTCTGCAAAGTGGCTCTTCTTAGAAAACGACACCCTGCTTTCCCCCAGAGGGAAATTAAAAACATTTAAAACCGTGAAAAACAAAACGTTCCATCTAGGACTCTCCTCCCTTGGAGGTTTTTAAGCGGAGTCAATTGAGTGATTTCAATACCGCTTAATATTTTAAAAACATCTCTAAGCAGTCTACAAAAACCAGGAAACTTAAAAGTGTTGCAAAAAACACTAATAAGTTTAATTTTTTTTACAATACTTCAAAGGTTTGGCGGCCGTCTGCCATGAATGTTTCAGCTGCAATTCCTGCACTGAAGGGGCTGCAGCAGAAGACCCTCGCCGTCCTTCCAGCCTTTCAATTCTGTGATTTATTAATTGCATTTTTATCCTGCTGCTCTCTTTTATTTTTTAAGACATAAGGACCAGACCCGGGGTCAACACACACAGTGGTCAGCCAAGATGCAGGATCCCAGTGTGACTGACACAGAATAATTCTATTATTATTACTACTACTACTACTACTAATTTTAAGGGCCTGGTCCATAGAGAAGGGCCGGGAAGCTTCAGGGGCCGCCATTGGTTTCCCCACTGAAAATCACAGGTGCTCAGGGCCCAGAGATGGTTGGGGGAAAGCCGGGTGCCCCCCAGGACCCCCCAGGTGCCATGATGAAGGGCGAGGTGCAGAATGCCCCCCTCCCTTCTCAAAGCACCCCAACCCCAAACCTTCCTGGGGCTGGGAATGGCCCCTCCCTCTAAGGCAGGCCTTGAAGCAGCTGCCCCCTTCACCACAAAGAAAGGGGAGAGCAAGGCACCCCAACACCTTGTGCCAGGACTGATAACCCCCATGGAAGGCCCCAAGGGGAGCCCCTCCTCCTGTTCTCCCAGGGGCCCAATGCCCCCAAGAAGTGAGGAATGGAGGTAGACTGCCTCTGGAGCTGGAGGTTCCCCAGGGACATCAGGGCAACGGGGGGGGGCACCTAGTTCCGCCTCCTGGCCTTGCAGTGGCCAACCAGGCGCCTATCATGGGAACCTGCAAGCAGGATCCGCGCCAAGAGCAACTCTCCCCTCCTGTGGCTTCGGCAACTGGGATTCAGAAGCAGAGCCGCCTGCAATTGTGGAGACGGAGCAGACCCACCGATGGCCCATGAATCTGCCTCGTCTCCCCCTTTCACGGCTGCCTCCTGTGGGAGGGAGTTCCGCAGTTCAACTCCGCGCTGTGTGTCAGAGTGGCCCAGGGAGCTTCAAGGCCGAGCGGGGATGGCAGCCCCCCTAGAGAGGGACACCCCCTTGCCCTCCCTCAGGAAAAGGAGACGGACTCACATGCCGGCTGCTTCCCTGGCCGCCTGCAGCTTCTCTTGGAGGCGCCGGACTCTCCGCTGATACCTGGGGGGGGGGGGAGAGAGAGAGAGAAGGGGTCGGGGCTGCAGTGGATTTCAGGGAAGAAAAGCCTCGTGCAAACAGAGTGCAATGTCAACGGGAGTGGGTGGGACACATCCGGAAATTGGGCTCTCTGAATGGCGCCTGGCCTATTTCCAATTTGGGCCTAAAAATGTATTCATTTTTGTGGGGGGGGGGAGATGTTTCCAAAAAAAGCCTCCCCCCAGTACACATTTTTAGGCACCAGCCAGAAGCTTTCCTCTTCCCCCCGGCCCTTGGCTAACTAGCACCCTGTGTCTATTGCCTTGCAGTTTCGTTTTGTGTTATTATCTTGTGTTTTAGTCTGTGATCTGCCCAAACACCTGAATTCAAAGGGCAGGATATGAATTCTCACCCAAATGTCTTGGCACTCAAACGTTTTGGCTCCTGAAAGCCGCAAACCCAGAAGTGAGTGTTCTGGTTTGCAAATGTTCAAAGGAACCCGGACATCCGACGGGGCTCCAAACGCATTGGAAGGAGTCTGTATGGGAGTATATTGTATTTTAAAATGGGGTACAGTGGTGCCCCACAAGACGAATGCCTCGCAAGACGGAAAACCCGCTAGACAAAAGGGTTTTCCGTTTTTCAATGCGCTTCGCAAGACGAATTTCCCTATGGGCTTGCTTTGCAAGACGAAAACGTCTTGCGATTTTTTTCGCTCCCCCCCCCCTTTTCTAAGCTGCTAAGCCTTTAATAGCCGCTAAACTGCTAATAGCGCTAATCTGCTAACGGGCTTGCTTCGCAAGACGAAAAAACCGCTAGACGAAGAGTCTCGCGGAACGGATTATTTTCGTCTTGCGAGGCACCACTGTACCAGAGTTTTTGGGGGGCTAGCCAGGTTGGGATAGCAGGCTTGTTGGGTTTGGAATGTCTTATGTAGATTTTTCAATTTCGTTGTTCTGTATGGGACAATGACAATAAAGATCATCGTATCATATTGAGCTTGCTGCAGCCAATCGGAAGCCGGGCCTTGGTTCCCAAATGTTTTGGAAGTCGAATGGACTTCCGTTTGGCTTCCGTGGTGCGACTGCAGCTCCCCAACCCCCCGCCTGAGCATCTTTCCAGACAGAGCCCCTCTGCTCACCGGTCATGCTGCTCGTTGGCCTGGTTCAGCCGGCCGGCCTCCAGCGCCTTCTCGCGCACCCAGCGCGCCTCCAGCTCCTCCCTTTTCCGCTGCGCCTCCTGCATGAGTCCCTGCGCCTCGGCCAGCTCCCGGCGCAGCCCCTCGGCCTCCTGGGAAAGCGCCCAGGCCTGGCACTGCGCCTCCTCGTGCCGGCGGGTCAGGGCAGCCAGATCCTGGGCCAGGCACCTCGTCCTGCGGAGGGGCAGAAAGCACCGGATTCCAGAGCCGGCAGGGACACCCCAGGGTCATCCAGACCAACCCCCGGCAATGCAAGATTTCATTTTCTAACGTTTTGTGGGCCTCCTGGTGAATTTTGCAGCAAAGACAGGGGGAACGGAGGAAGGAAAGCTGCCGGGGCGCAACGCCGGCGAACCAGCTGCACCCAACTTCTTTAAAAGGCCGAGCCCCCCCTCCCCCACCTGGGGGGCCAGAGAGACCAAGACTCCTACTTTGCCCGCTGTTCCTTGTTCTCTGCCTCCGCCTCCCTCAGGATGTCCGTCAAGAGAGCGACACGCTGGCACAACTGCAAAGCAAGCGCAGCACTTATTTATTTCTCTCCTGAATTGCACCCCGATCAGAGATGCCAGCCTTGAGATTCCAGCCCTGCAGGGGGTTGGACTAGATGACCCCTGGGGAGCCCCTCCCACTCAAACAATTCCATAATCCGACGGAGCCACAGGAGCTGGCCCCAATCCAGGCCCTCGCGGAGCCTCCACTCACCTCCTCTCTCTCTTTCCGGAGTTCGATCAGCTCCATCTCCTGCTGCACCCGGATGGAGGCCACTTCCTGGGGGGGGCTGGAAAAAGCCAGAAGAGGGGGACTAGGCAGAATTAGATAAACTAACAGGAAGGATTCGAAACCTGCGGGATCAGAGATTCTCAGAGGACTGGAGTAAATTATATGAACTATTTGAAACGTAATTGTGATAAACAGATTGCGCTAGTAGTTTTGTAAAGTGGATTATTTGAAATATTACAAGAAAGACTATGAAAAGAGTTATTAGTTAAGGATAACTAAATGCAATATAGGAATTAAGAAATGCAGAATAAGTGATAAAGAATGGAAAATCATCAGAGGTGTTAACGGAAGTCTAAAGAATTGTGTAAGATGAAAAGATATGTTGGATGGATATGTTAAGAATGGATATGTTAAGAAATCAATAAAAATGTATAAAAAAGGAAAAAGCCAGAAGAGGACTGCCCCCCCCCCCGTTCAGCAAATGCCCATCCTCCCCCCCCTCCACACCAGCACCCCACCCTCTGCACTCACCGGCAGGACCCCACTGGCCCTGGCCACTGCCCCTCCTCCTCCGCCGCTGCCAGCAGGGTCTGCAGAGCTTCCAGGCGGCCGTACAGCTTTTCATCTGGAAGAGCAAGAAGGAGCGTCTCAGGAGGGGGCTGGGAAGGAAGGGGGTCTCTGGGGAAAGGGGCTTTTAGAAAGGGCAGCCCCACCCTAGGCCTCCACTGCCTCGCTTGCCTCTCAAAAGGCTGGGGAGAGAAAGCAACTTCTTCATCCAGCATGCCGTTAACCTGCGGAACTCCCTCCCACAGGAGGTAGCAAATGGCCACCAACTTGAACAGCTTTAAAAGAGAATTGGGCAGTTTCACAGCGGAGGACAGGCCTATCAGTGAGGATGAAGGCCCTTTGCTGGAAATGGTGGGGAGAGCTACACTTGTCTTCGTATCCTGCCAGGTGGCTTCCCATCAGAGGCGTCTGGCTGGCTGCTGTGAGATCAGGACGCTGGGCTGGGGGCCCCGCTTTGGTTCTGATGTTCAAGGCAATGGTTGCCAGCAGAAGGGGCCCTAGGGGTCATCCAGCCCAACCCACTGCGGTGGAGGAATCACAGCAAAGGAAACATGCAAGCCAGTGGGTGCTGTGGTTCGGCCTCCACCCACTTGGTGGCTGCTGGGAGTTGTAGTCCCACAACCTCTGGAAGGCGCCAGGGAGGCGAGGGCTGCTGTAGCAGTGGCAGGATTCTGCACCAGGCAGAGAGCCAAGAAGATCCTATTCTGACTCTATGGCAGGGAAGCGGCCCTCCAGCCCTTTCTCCCTGGCCCTTGAAACTCCTGCCAGGCTTTATAGCCTCCCGGAGTTTCTCTCTAACCAGAAAACATCTTCAGACTCCGAAAGGTGTGGACCCAGGGGGTGGCAGCCGCGAAAAAGGCCAACCCCCACACCAGGGATCCTTGGCATAATTATGGACGTTATGCAAATCAATGTGTCTGTATTTGGAATAACTCTGTGCAGTTCTGGTTATCTCACCTGAAAAAGGATATTGCCAAGTTGGAAAAGGGCCACCAAAGTTACTCTTATTATTTACTAGCGTTCTATGCTGCCCTTCATGTGAGGGTCACGGGGGGGGGGGGGACGGACTTATTTGTCAAGAGAAAAGGTGAGGCAGAGGCAGCATGATGGTGGAAGCTGATAAAACTATTACTGTCATGGAGAAAGTGGAGAGAGGAAAGCTTTTCTCCCCCTTTGGTCCTGGCAGAACTCGGGGGCAGCCAAGGAGGCTGAAGGGCGGGAGATGCGCTCTCCTGCAGCGTCTAAAAGGGTGCGGCCACAAGAGGCGGCGAGGGCTGAGATGGATTATCCAGAATGCGGCAGCCAGACTGGGGACTGGGAGCAGCCGCCGGGACCACATAACACCGGTCCTGAGAGATCTGCAGTGGCTCCCAGGACGTTTCCGAGCACAATTCAAAGGCGGCAGAGGGCCTTCTCGGTGGTGGCGCCCGCCCTGTGGAACTCCCTCCCACCAGATGGGAAGGAAATAAGTAGCTATCCTATCTTTAAAAACACCTGGAGGCAGTTTTTAACATTTAACGCTGTCTTGCTTTTAACACTCGGTTGGGAGCTGCCCAGAGTGGCTGGGGATGGGCGGGGTATAAATAATACTAATAATACTGTAATAATAAGAAATGGAGGAGAGGGCTGGGCGGAGCTCCCAGCTGGCCTGGTGGCCCCCGGAAGGCTGCCCGGAGGGGAAGGTGGCCCCCGCCCGCTGCCCAGGGCCACCCCAGCCGAGCCCCCCCTCCCCGCAGGGAAGAAGCCAGCCCGGTGGCGGGGAGTTCCCCGGGCCCCCTCACGTCGCTCCAGGAGCAGCCGCAGGCCCCGCGCGCGCCGCTCCCGCCGCTGCAGCTCCGCGCGCACGTGCCGCCGCCAGCCCGCGCCCGGCATGGCCCCGCCCCCTCGCCGCGTCACGAAGAGGACGACGGGAGACGGAAGAAAGGGCTGCGCGGCCCCGCCCGCCCCAGAGAGCGCCGCGCACGCCGGGAGACGTAGTTCTGGATTGCCGGGCGCATGCGCAGGCGAGGGCGGGAGGCGGGCAGGAGCGCGATGGCGGCGGGCTCCTCGGCGGCGGCGGCGGCGGCGGCGGGGGGCTCCGCGTCGGGCTCGGGCGCCTACGGGCTGGGCTTGGCCAACGAGCGGCTGCGGCTGCTGGAGGAGCTGGAGCGAGAGATCGGCGCCGCCATGCAGAGCGCGGGTGGGCGGGGCCGGGGAAAGGGGCGGGGCTTAGAGGCCTCGGGGGCGGGGCTTCAGCTTCCATTTGGGACGCAGGTGGGCGGGGCTACGGGGAGCAGGCGGGGCCAGGCGGGCCCATGGGCGGAGCTGGGTGCAAAGCCCCCCCTGGCCTGAGGGTGCCACCTGCTTGCCCCGCCCACCACTGACGTCACCCCCTTCTCTCTCCCCCCCCCCCGCAGGCACGGTGATCCTGGAGCTGTCGAAGGAGAAGCCCAACTGGAGCCTGCTGGAGCGCCAGACCTCCCAGTTCATGGGCTCCGTCCAGAAGGTGGAGTCGGAGCTCTCCGCCCAGATCCGCTACCTGACGCAGGTGGGTGGGCGGGGCTGGCACTGGGGGGGGGGCGCCTGTCAGGGAGCCCACCCCCATCCAGCACCCCAGAAGCCGCAGGAACAAGACTAGGAGGCAGAGGCGGCAAGATGTCGAAATGGGCGGTCCAGCCGTCCGCCTACCCGGCTGGGAAAAAGTCCCCCGTTCTTTCTGGAAGGTGCAGATCATGGCCGCCTGCCACATCTGGAGAGGGATGCTCAGAGCTCTGTCACACGCAGGACTTGCTTGAGGCTCCTGGGCTGGCGGCTGCCGTGGCCACCAAGTGGGGTGGCTCTAAAAGGGGAGGAAGCCAATTCATGGGGGCGAGAAAGGCTGTCTGTGGCTGCCGGCCATGCTCTGCTTCCACAGCCAGAGGCAGCAGTGGCTGGGAACTCACCGCAGGAGGGAATTGCTGCTCTTGGGCTCGGATCCTGACCTTGTGGGCCAGTGTGAGAACTTGAGACTGGGCTGGAAGGTCCCCCTTTGCTCTCCTCCAGGGGCGGCGGCGGCTGCAAGACTATTCTGATGATCTAAAACTGACTTGCAAAGCTAAGCCAGACCCCGTGTGGTTTCAGATGGGATGATGGGGGACGGCATTTTAAGATTCCTGCCTTGCAGGGGGCAGGACTAGATGGCCCTTGAGATCCCTTCTCGCTCTACGGTTCTTTGTAAAGGAGACATTGTGCACAGTTTGAGGGAAACAGGTTTGCAGGGGACCAAATGCTCCCTTCAGCCTGAGTTCAGTCACCACAAGGGAATGTCTGTTGGCCTGAGGATGGACTAGATGACCCTCGGGGTCCCTCCCGGTGCTATGATTCTTTTATTGTATTATCTCCATTGTTTTGTCTGACCTTCGCTTGCTCTTCCAACACACACAGTGGAAACGGAAATGGTGTTCACTCTGGACTAAGGCAGAGGCTTTTCAACTGGGCTTCCCAGAAATCTCCACGCAGTCTGGACAGTAGCAAAAAGTGCCTGGCTAATTTTGAATCCTGGCTGCAGCCGGGGCCAGGAAGGCGCCTGGTTGTGCTGCTGCTGCCGCTGCCCCCTGGCGTTCCTTCTCTCTGCGCTCCCCAAAGCGGCCCTTCCTCCCCTGGTCACTGCTAGGGATGCGCAACCTGCCTGTCTCCAGGCACGGCCGTCCTCTGCAAGGCATTCCCACATGGCTGGTGTTGCCAGCTGTCGTGCCACGTTTGCAGACGTCTTTGTAGCGCAGAGTTGCTCTGTCGATGGGCCTGGTGCCAGCTCCCCATGGGGGGGGATTTGAACCCGCGCCTCCCACTTCCTAGTCCGACACTCTGCCCATTACGCCGCAGCGGCAAGGGGGCAGGCCCTTCCTCTGAGCCGCCGGCTGCCCTCTCACCTGGCCTGCTCTCCTCTTCCCTCCAGGTGGCCACAGGGCAGCCCCACGAAGGCTCCAGCTACTCGGCCCGCAAGGACTGCCAGATGGCCCTCAAGAGGATCGACTACGCCCGGGTCAAGCTGGGAGAAGTCTCCCGGACCTGCGAGCAGATGCTGGAGCAGTGAGGCCGAGGGGAGGCCTCTCCTGGGTGGCCCCTCCTGGCCGCCAGCACTCGCCAGGCTGCTCTTTGTGGACAAAGGGCTCTGAGCAGCCTGCCTGCGGAGCAGACTGGAGCAGCCCTGCGGGGCAGAAGAGGAACAGCAACGTCTCAGTCGCCTTTTCCATAGCTTTACTTCCTCCTCTTTGGCTTCTTTCCTGGAACAAACCTGTGATATTTCCACAATTTGTTTTTACAAAACGTTTGTTAATTTTTCGACAGATTCGCGGTATGCACATTTCCATTAAATGAGATCGGCCAGAAGGGCATTCGGTGTGGGCTCAGTTCAGTGTTGGCATCCCGCATGCAGCCTCTGGACTCTCCTCCCTTTGGGAGGTTTGTAAGCAGAGGTTGAGTGGCCGTCTGCCTGGGTTTCTTTCGTTGTGATTCCTGCGTTGCAGAGGGTTGGTTTGGATGACCCTTGGGGTCCCTTCCGACTCTCCAATTCTCTGATTCTCCCCTCCTGTCTTTCAGCCCAGACACTGATCCAACTCCAAAGTTGAAGACTTGGGGAGGGCTTAGAGACCGGAAGACCTGGAGAAAAAATGGGGAGGGAAACCAGATTTTTTTTCTGTTTTTATCCAAAGCTGTTTTTCCCCAGGAAAATTGGGGGGAAGTGTGTGGAATATTCAAACTATACCTCTAGGAGGGCTAGACCCCAAGAATAATGGAGTCATAGCAGAGTTGGGACCCCAAGGATCAACTAGACCAGGAACTTCCCCTGGTTTTTCCAGGCCATCAGCACCACCTCAACGGATGGCTTTGATGGGAGACTTGAGGCAGGAATTGATCCGCCGTCAGGAGAACAGAAAGGTTCACTGAGCAAGCGTAGATAAGTCTGGCTAGGAGTCAGGGCTGGACTCCACCCTAGTCCAGACTGAGCTTTCTTTCAGGAAAGGAGAAGGAAGCCTCCAGCCCTCCTAGGAGGAAAGCGACCATACAAAATGTGCAGGCAACTGGAGGGGTTTATGTGCAATGTAGCAGCCTGGTTGCAGCCCAGGAAGGAAGTCAGAATGGTGATTGACAAGTGAGTCGTTTCTTCCAGGTGTAATTCAGACAAGAGGCTATAGGGAAGACAGGCAACCACTTCGATGTCCAGAGGATCCTTAGAGACTGAACAGGAAGCCCTGCTGTGATGGAGCTGCAGTCCCTCAGAGACGCCACCAGGGGGCTGGAACTTCTCTCTCTGATTGGCTCCCCAGAGAGGCGGGGGCGGAGCCAGCCCTTTGGGCGGGAAGATGAGAGGCGCCTTTTCGGAGGCAGTTTGGAGGCTGGAGCTGAGGCGGGAGGAAGGAATAATAATAATAATAAGCGGGGTCTTCGCTGCGGGATCACATTCATCCGGTGCTTTTCCAGCTGCACTGGCTCCCGGTGGAGTACAGGATCAGGTTTAAGGTGCTGGTTTTAACCTTCAAAGCCCTACACGGCCTAGGACCCTCGTACCTACGGGACCGCCTCTCCTGGTATGCCCCACAGAGGAACTTACGGTCCTCAAATAAAAACATCTTGAAGGTCCCAGGCCACAGAGAGGTTAGGCTGGCCTCAACTAGAGCCGGGGCTTTTTTGGCTGTGGCTCCGATCTGGTGGAACACTCTGTCACAAGAGACCAGGGCCCTGCGGGACTTGACATCTTTCCGCAGGGCCTGCAAGACAGAGCTGTTCCACCAGGCCTTTGGTTAGGGCACAGCCTGACTCCCTCCTTTGGCAATCTTTACAATACTTTAGTTTATGGTTGCCATCAATTTTGATTTTAATTAATTTTGATTTTAATTAATTCTTATGATGTTTTATAATGTTGCACTATTTTAGTGTTGTTAGCCGCCCTGAGCCCGGCTTCGGCTGGGGAGGGCGGGATATAAATAAAATTTATTATTATTATTATTATGATGATGATGACGACTGAGAGGCTGAGTCTGAGGGAGCAGTGGAGCAGTGGCTCTGGTCTGGGGGGAAGATCCTCCCTGAGGAGAATCTCTGGGGCCAGAAGAAGGAGCCTGGCAGCTGAGCGAGGAAGAGGGGCTGGAGGGGAAGAGGGGGGAAAGCCAGGCGGAGTCTCTGGGGGTCTGAGAGGAAGAAGGGGGCCGAGGGATCCCCTGGGTCTGTGCGCCTCAGGAGGGGCATTGCTGAGAGGAGAGAGGGAGGCTGAGGAAAAGCAACCTGGGCTGGTGAAAAGGATTGAACTGCTGCACCTCCATAACTAGGAAAGGAGCAAGAGCAAAGTACCAGAAACTGATCATTTTCCCACCTTGTCTAGAAACCGGAACATCTATTTACCTGAAGTGCAACAGCTCATTTGAGCAAGTGAAGTTTAAGGAAAGCTGTGCCTATGCTGCTGTGTTTAAGCCTGTGACATCCCCATATTTAGTTTAATAAGCTAACTTCTACCTGAAAGAACTCATCTCCCAACCCAATTTTGTTTCACAAACCTCTTCTTTTTGAAAATAAAACTTTTCTCGTTTGATTAATTCTTGCCCGAGACTCCCTGAATCAGTTTCCCTCACACAAGACTGCCTGGGGCAAATGGTAGAGATTCATTTAATTGCCATAACGTTTGCTGGGTGCCCTATATTTCCCAGGGGTAGTTAGTGGGATGAGTCCCCTACAAATGAATTTGGTTAGTGGTGGGATCTGCTCCATCGTTGATGGTTGTGTCATGATCCAAAATAAAACCCACAAGGAGAACAAATGACCACAGTAATTTCTATATTTTGTGAGGAGGAATTTCATGTGAGGAGAAGCGAGAGGAAGCACAAACTGAGGGAAAGACTTCTGGTTTTTCTTTTTAAAAAATATTTTTTCCATTTTTTATTTTCAGTTTAACTATAATCACACATAAAACATCCATTTTGACCTCCCTCCACCCTTCCGTGGTTTCTTATAAAATTGCTTCCAAAACTCTACTCCCACTTTACACCTTTTCCTTAAATTACTCTCTTAATTTTCTTATAAATTAACCTTTTAACCTTGCTTGTATTTAAATTAATCCTGCTGTTGCATTTAGTAGTTTACATTCATTTTTAAGGGAAGCCCCATAATTCCCCTGTTCTTTATGGAAATCTTTTTTCTGGATTCCTCCTCCTTCCCGTTTGGCCTTCATCTGCTCTTCCTTGGCTGGGACCAAACTGAGGGAGAAGCGCCTGAGGGAGGGAAGGGGCGAAACCAACATGGGAACTTTGGGAAATATGGCAGCTCTGGCCTTGGGTCCTGCCCCCCCCCAAGTCATAGGGGCAACTCCTGGGGGCGGCCAAGGGGGCTTCAGCGCCCCCAATAGAATATTCGAGGGGGCCGAGACCCCCCCATCCAATTAGTCTGCCTGCAGCCATTCTGTTATTCTCTTCAAACTGGCGCCCCTGCAGCTGAGCCCCCCGGCGCATGCGCGAAGCGGGATCCGGCGCTCACTCATCCACAGCGCAGGCGCGAACTGCGGCCGCCCCCGGGGAGTCCAGACCCCCCCCCCCCGCGCGCGCCTTCTCCTGGGCAGTTTAGTCCTTTGTTCCTGTGCAACCGCCCTGCCGCCCAGGGGAAAGAAAGGTAGGAAGCGAAACAGAGGGAAAGGGGGCGGGAGAAGCTGAGATTCCTGCTGCCTTGCGGGGGGCGGGACTAGATGACCCCCGGGGGGGGGGAACCCTTCCAGTACTTTAAAGTGCTCCGATCTTGCAGTGCATATGGTACCTGCGTGTGTGCTGTCTTTTCCTTCTCTTTTCGCAACTTCTTTTGATGATGATGATGATAATAATAATAATAATAATAATTTATACCCGGCTCTCCCCAGCCAAGGCCGGGCGGGTTAGAAACAAGGATCAGGGGAGCAGTGGCGTAGCGTGGGTTAACAGCACCCAGGGCAAGGCAAGTAATTTGCGCCCCCTAACCCGTGGATTTGCGCCCCCTAACCCTAACCCCCAGGTGTTGCGCCCGGTCCGGCCGGCCCCCCCTGCACCCCCCACGCTACGCCACTGCAGGGGAGTAATGAAGGATACAAAATCTTCTCCTGAGCTGGGCTTGCCAAGGGTTAAAATGAACTGGGGGCGGATTCCTAGAGAGGACCGGAAAGAAAGGCGCGCGGGGGAGGGAGTTCCTCCCAAGTCGCAGCCCCGCCCTGCACATCCTTTCCTGCAAAGGGGCGTGGCTTTTGTCCCCCCTGCAAGCGGAGCAGGGCTCTCCCCTGGGATCTGGTGAGGCGCCTCTCTTCTTGCAGAAGGTGCATTGGGGAGAAGGGGGTTGCAGAGAAAGATGCATGGTGCTGGGGGTGCTCATCTCATGAAGGGGGACCCCCAAGTCAGGGAGCAGAGGGTCCTCCCTCTTCCTCTCTGCAAAGGCGGAGGAGAGCCGAGCGAGAGGCACCTGGACGGAATTTCAATCCTGGCCTGGAAAAAGGGGATAAGGAAAAGGGTTTCTAGCGAAGGAGAGAGAGAGAGAGAAAATCAAGCAGTTGAGATGTGCTCCTGAGCAAAAGCCCCTCCCTCTCGTGCCCTTCTGCAAGGGGGTGGGGGCTTTGTCTCTCCTGCAGGCGCTGCCTAGGTGGCGCCTCCTGGGATGTGGGGAGTGGGGGGGGGAAATGCAGGGGTGGGTCTTCTCTGCTCATGCCGCAGGGGACCCCCAAGTCAGGGAGCAGAGGGTCCTCCCATCATCTCTCTGCAAAGCCCAGGAGGCGTCACAGGGAGTCTGCAAGTGTATTTTTTCATTTGGACCCACACACTGCTTGCCACTTTCCGGAGGGGTTTTTGGGTTACAGGAAAAAGGGATGGATATGATTATTATCATTATCATCATCATCATTATTATTATCATTAATGCCCGCCCATCTGGCTGGGCCTCCCCAGCCACTCTGGGCAGCTTACAGCAGATATAAAAACATCAAGCATTAAAAGTCTCCCCAGGGCTGCCTTCAGATGTCTTTTAAAAGTTGTGGGGAAAAAATTCTCCTTGACCTCTGAAGGGAGAAGTGATGGATTGTTTAATTTCCATACCTCTTAATATAAAGCTCAGAGTTTGGCCTGTGGTGAAGTCCAATCCTGCTTCCTAGCAAGACCCATCCACACTTGCCCAGGGAACATTTTTCTCCTTCTGATTGTGTTCCAATCTAATAACAGAACAATGTATTTGCTTTGCAGGATTTGCCACCATCTCTAATTAGGACAGACGGCACTTGGCAGAGGACCAAGGGATTCCTTCTGATCTCGTGGAAGCTTCCTAGGAGCCCAGATGGATGAGCAAGACTCAGCTGGCAATGAGAGCAGTGGGGGATTCTGGGAAAGCTCTGTGCAGAAGCTCCTGGGAGAGGAGGACACCCTTCACTCAGATGTGCAGAGCCAGAAGTTCGGGCAGTTCTGCTCCCAGGAGGCCAAAGGACCCCGTGAGGTTTGCCACCGGTTCCTCCACCTTGACTGTCAGTGGCTGAAGCCAGAAAGGCACACGAAAGCTGAGATGCTGGACCTGGTGATCTTGGAGCAGTTCCTGGCTGTCCTTCCAGCGGAGATGGAGAGCTGGGTGAGGGAATGCGGAGCAGAGAGCAGTTCCCAGGCAGTGGCCCTGGCCGAAGGTTTCCTCCTGAGTCAGGCAGAGGAGAGGAAGCAGGTGAGAGAGACTTTCCTCTGGATGCTCCCAAGGGGCTCCAAGGAGGCAGCAGGACCCTAAATCTCATCCTTTTTTTTGTCTCAGCCATTCCTTTTCAAACCCATCTCCACATTCTCTAATTGCTCATCCTTTTCCCTTTTTTAACCATTCTCTACATTCTCTATTCCAAATTCTTGTTTCTCTTTCAGGAAAAGGATCTGTTGGCAGAAACGGGACCAGATTCCTCTGAGGCAGAGAGGACTTCGTTGGACACCAGAGAGAAGCCGCTGGGTAAGGAGGAAGGAATTTCTTCTCATTTGGGTCACATTCTGTAGACTTGGAAATTAACCCATGGGGTACAAATGCAAAAATGCACTCAGTAGGGGAGACTTCTTCTAAGGCCCACCTGGAGCGAGAGATGCACTGCTTCACCTCTGAGAGAAGCATCCTGCACTCCTGGCTCCCTACTCGCCCTTGTCTCTTGCAGGTGGCAGAAGGATGCCAGCAAGACCTCCTCATCCGTCTTTTCGTGGGAGTGAAGAGGAAGCAGTGGCTGTGGAACCAGATCAGGTAACGGGAAGGAGCCTTGTGAAGAAAGAGGCTGAAGGGTGGGGCAGCCATGGTTCCTCTGGAGTCAGAATGAATCTCTCCTCTTGGTCTCTGTCAGAACTGCCTTTAACAAAGACTGACAATGCTACTCAATAAGGTTTCTGTGCTGCGAATAAGGAACAGACACCTCACCTTAACTAGCCTTCTGTATGTTGCTAGTATCTATGAGTAGTTGCTTTTTTATTTGCCTATTTATTGTGAAATGCTGGAATAGGCTCCTAAGGAATTAACGTACCATAAAAAATTGTAGCCAGGATTCATCTAACCAGTCCCATCTGTAGCCCAGGGCTTTCCCCACACTCTCCTCCTTGTGCCCCCAGTGCCATAGGGCCTTGGGAGGGTTTCCTTCCTACACAGAACAATGCATACAATAAAAGACACAATAAAAAATCCCATCAAGACGCTAAAGGAGCATCTGTGCTTAAAATATGCGGCAAGATTATCCCATAAAAGCAACACAGCAATTAACTGGCGGGAAACAAAAGAGCAATGCAATGTGTATAATATTCATGCTGTCTAAGAGGAGGAACTGTTCCTTTTCCTTTTAGGGTCAAGTGTGCTTTGAAGATGTAGCTGTTCGTTTCACGGAGGAGGAGTGGGCGTTGCTGGATCCTGACCAGAGAGCTCTGCATAAGGAAATCATGAAGGAGAATCGTAGGCTCATAGACTCTCTTGGTAAGGCTCCCCATTGGATCACAATATCTGTTTTGAAATGCCGTACATATGTATATATACATATCTATGTGACGCACCTCCCAGGTTTGGATGTGGCTCAGCAATGCCACCTACAGCATCTGGGATTCTAACCCACAGCTCACCTTGAATGGACTGTTTTGTCTGTGAACATTCTTCCTCTAGCTATTTCTTTTTAAACAAGGATTATGCTGATCTGAACTATTCACACATTTCTGAATGTATGCTTCAGGGTGTGGTGGGAAGTTGAAGAAGCCTCTGTCAGGTTTTTTGTTTTTGCTTCTGTCCATTTTAGGCTGACCAAAGAGACAACTGACATTAAAGATGGAGCAGATTTCACGATTGAGTCAAATAACATCCACCCCAGAAAAAAGCCAGGCTTTTCGAATCTCAGGTTCCCATAAAGATGTCTGTGATTGCAAATCCCCAAAGGCAGTGAACCCTGTATTAAGATTTCCCATGTGACTCCCTTCAGTTCTTCCTCTATCAGAAGCGTTAATGAACATTGTTCAGTAACGGGTACTCTTTTGGCCAGGGGTGGTTCTTTGGGTCTCAATGAATGGAGAGCAGACAGACTATTGGGTGTCAGAAGCAAGCTTTATTCAACTGATGGATGAAGCAAGCAAAATAACATCCACATCCCACACTCACTACAAAACAATAACTGCTGTACAATCTAAAGTGAATAGCATACAAAATAACATAGCACACATGGGTTAAAATACCAGAAAGAGGCCACACCAAACAGTTAAAATATCAGAAAGAGGTGGTTGTTGTTATTTTTATACTCTGCCTGTCAGGAGCCAAGCTGCTGTCTTGATAACACAGCACACAAGTGGTAATTAGCTTGAAGATTTATTGCAATACAAACACTGTGAAGGTTTGTGTATGCTCTTTGCAATAAGCACCCTCTGCTCACTCAGAGAGATATTTACAGTTCTTTATTTTACATATGTACAAGCGGCACTGTACAACTTATGCATCCGAATCGTCCAGTTCAGATTCGAGGAGTGGTCTTCACCTGCTTCTCCTCCAACAGAAGAGGCGGGGAAGCCTCATGGGACGTCTCTCATCCCTGTGCTTTAACCCTCTCCTTTCCTGTGCCAAAGGCACAGGCATAGGCTCTCCGTCTGTCCCTGAGCTCCCTGTGCGGTGCTGGGGCTCTGCTTCAGCATAGGAGAGCCTTGAAGCCTCCTGGCTCCCTCCTGCTAAGTAAAGTCCCTCAATGGTTTTTCAAAAGTTTCAACGGAAGACGTCTCAAAAGGACAGTGTCTCCGGAATGATACTACTTTTTTGTAATAGTCTTTATCAGTCGATATTTTTCAACAGAATATGTAAGTAAGATTCACGCTAAGGATCAGCAGAGCACTATTGAGAGACTTGACTTTTGAAACTTTTGAGATGTCTTCTGTTGAAACTTTTGAAAGACTATTGTGAGACTGTCCTTAGACATCTGTTTGGAACACACAGCTTGACAGTCCTCGCTACTACTCTGTTATATATATGAACTTTGATTGGCTTACTCCTATAATTTGAATGATATCATTATTCTATTATATATTTTCTACTATTAGCCTACATGTTGTGTTTGTATTGTGCAGATTCTTCAGTCAGAGCCAAATCTAATGCTGCAGCAGATATATCTATTAGAAGCTACATGAAAAGCAGTAGCACTTCGTAGTCCCCATTTCTTTGCTACTACAGGAACCCCATTTCTTCCTGAAATTAAAGGGACATAATCCATTTCTCTATTTCCTGCAGATGGTGTTAAATTGGAAATGAAGAACAAGGGAAGCCTTGACAAAATCTGCACAGTGGAGAAGCCATATCAATATTTGGAATGTGGAGAGAACTTAAATCAGACCTCCCATTCCACTTCCCATCAAAGAAATCCCTTTGGGATGAAACCCTATCAGTGCCTGGAATGTGGGAAGAGCTTCAGTCACAGGTCCCTTCTCACTTACCATCAAAGAATTCATACAGGGGAGAAACCATATCGGTGCTTGGAATGTGGAAAGCGCTTCAGCCAGAGCTCCAGTCTCAGTTCTCATGAAAGAATTCATACAGGGGAGAAACCATATCAGTGCTTGGAATGTGGAAAATGCTTCAGTCAGAGCTCTGGTCTCAGTTCTCATCAAAAAATCCATACAAGGCAGAAACCCTATCAGTGCTTTGAATGTGGAAAGAGCTTCAGTCAGAATTCCACACTCATCTCACATCAAAGAATTCATACAGGGGAGAAACCATATCAGTGCTTAGAATGTGGAAAGAGCTTCCGGAGGAAGGCCCATCTCTCATCCCACCAGGCAATTCATACGGACGAGAAACCATATCCGTGTATGGAATGTGGGAAGAACTTCAGTCAAAGAGACAAGCTCATGGCTCATCAAAGAATTCATACGGGGCATAGACCATATCGGTGCTTGCAATGTGGGGAGAGCTTCTTTAAGAGTTCTACTCTCATTTCCCATCAAAGTATTCACACAGGTGAGAAACCTTTTCAGTGCTTGGAATGTGGAAAGAGTTTCACTCAGAAGGGAGGTCTCACTTCCCATCAAGTAATTCATACAGCGGAGAAGAAATATTTGTGCTTGGAATGTGGGAAGAGATTCAGTCAGAGGGGCAAGCTCATAGCCCATCAAAGAATTCATACGGGGGAGAAACCATATAAGTGCTTGGAATGTGGGAAGAGCTTTGCCTTGAGGGACATATTCACTTCCCATCAAAGAACTCATACAGGGGAGAAACCGTATCAGTGCATGGAATGTGGGAAGAGATTCAGTAATAGGGCCTACCTCACTTCTCACCACAGAATTCATACAGGGGAGAAACCACATCAGTGCTTAGACTGTGGGAAGAGCTTCACCTGGAAGGAAAGTCTCACTTCCCATAGAGTAATTCATGGAAAAGAGAAACCATATCAATGTGTGGAATGTGGAGAGAGCTTCACTCGTAAGAAAAGTCTCTCCTGCCATCAAAGAATTCATACAGGGGAGAAACCATATCAGTGCTTGCAATGCGGGAAGAGATTCAGTGACAGTTCCCATCTCTCTTCCCATCGAAGAACTCATACAGGGGAGAAACCACATCAGTGTGCGGAATGTGGAAAGAGATTTAGTGAGAGGGACAAGCTCACTATCCATCAAAGACTTCATACGGGGGAGAAACCCTATCAGTGCTTGGAATGTGGAAAGAGATTCAATCAGAGGGCCCATGTCACTTCCCACCAAAGAATTCATACAGGGGAGAAACCATATAAGTGCTTGGAATGTGGAAAGAGCTTCAGTCAGAGTTCTGCTCTCACATCCCACCAAAGAATTCATACAGGGGAGAAACCATATAAATGCTTGCAATGTGGAAAGAGCTTCAGTCAGAGTTCTGCTCTCACCACCCATCAAAGAGTACATTCAGGGAAGAAACTATAGCTATGCTTGGAGTGTGGAAATAACTTAGGAGGGCCAAGCTAGCTTCCAATCAGATGGATGACAACATATTGGCTATCAAACAGACGGAATCTTATTCCCTGCGGGAATAGATTTGGAAGATGTCTTCTCTTTCCTCACTATTCCATGGACAAGAAAATCAACCCACAAGGGAAGAAACGGCTAGAGTGGGTTTACTCACATGATCTTTATATCCTGCATGGGAGTCCTGTCAATGTTTTATATGGACAGATCAGATTGTTACATAAAAGGAGGGGAAGTGTGATTGACTACATCATAGTGTCACCATCTCTTTTCCACTCAGTGAATTCTTTTGAGGTGCTCAAGAGAGCAGAAAGCAACCATTTCCCATTATTAGTTAAAATCTACCCCCTGTTAGAATCTCTCTCTCTCCCCCCCCCCCCCAGCCAACAGATATTTCCGGAGAGCTTGTGGGTGCAAAAAAGCTGAAATGGTCATTGAGACTTAAGTGACAGCATCCTAAAGACCCTGGTCTCTGAATATCGGATGTGTCTATGCAAATTCCTTGAAAGAAACTCGTCCAACCCGCTGGAGATTTACCAACAAATAACAGCAGAAATCAAACCCTTCTTGATCAACACCAAAGAACCTAAAAATTATCTTGTAGAACAGTGATACTGGTTTGACACAAGAGTGCAGAAATGCAAGGAAAAGGCTGCCTGGATCTATTAGAGCACCGGGGTTCTTTCAAAATACTCTTAACTTTTGGGACACTCAATAAAGACAGGATAGCATATAAGAACATTTTAAAAAAGCAAAGCATAGGCTTGGGAAGACAGCTGTGGCAAGACTTGGCTCAAGAAGCAGCTGACTGGAGGGAGGACAAATTTTGGGAATTGGTGTCCTGTGGAATGAAATATGTGAAATTAACACATGATACCATCATCCCAGCCTGGAAAGGGTTGAATACTACAGCAAGCTTTTTAGTGATCATTCAAGGCTCCCAAATAAGGCCGGTATGAACACCAACCCGTCAAATTTACTTAAATGGTGAGAGGTGTCCCCAAATGACACAAAACATCTCACTGAAGGCTTAAAACCAAACAAAACCCCAGGAAGACACGATGCCTCCAGAGCTCATCAAGACTCACTGGGAATGGTGGTTACCTATTTTGGCCAGGCTATTTACACAGATAGATAACACAGCCCAAATTCCTCCCAGCTGGAAGATGAACATAATTGTTCCAATTTTCAAGAAAGGAGACAGATCTTTGCCACATAATTACCACCCCATCAGCCCGTCCCCATCCCATGGGACAGATAATGGGAACCATGGGGCAGGGTCCAGGATGCTCAGCTTACTGCCACCAGACCTCCCCTTTCATAATGTAACCGTGATGTATTAGTGATGTAGTTTGGGGGGGATGTAACATGGGGATTGTAAGTTTGGGGGCTTTTTTGTTTAGGGCTTCCATCTTGTTCCACCTGGTGGCAGGTGGGAGTCCTGTCGCGACAGTCTTCAATAAAGACCAAGCCGACTGGCTGCTGTTTTGCTCTGGTATTCCTGGCTGGTGTCCTTGTTTTTTGTCCAAGATAGCCCTCCAATTTCTCCATTAACATGGTATATACCGTATTTTTTTGCTCCATAAGACACTTTTTTCTTCCTAAAAAGTAAGGGGAACTGTCTGTGCGTCTTATGGAGTGAATACATGGTCCCTGGAGCCGAATTGCCCAGGGGCAAAAAGCAGATCTTTTCTTTATTTTGAAAGAGGGAAGTGGGTGTTGAAACAAAGCAGCTGATCGTTTGCCGGATCGGGGAGAGAGATAAGGGAGGCTAGAGATAAAGGAGGCTGCCTGGGAGGGGGAGGTAAAGACAGCAAACTTGCAAAGGGGGGAAACAGGAAGACTAAAGCTATAAGGAGAGAAATTAGAAGAAAAGGAGGAGCAAAAAACTGCTCCAGCTAAGGAAAAGACATTAAGGCAAAGAAGAGGGAAGGGAGTGTTGAAAGGAAGCAGCTGATCGGTGGGATCGGAAGAGAGATTAGGGAAGCTAGTGGAGGCTGCCTGGGAGGGGGGAGGTAAAAGCCCATGGATCCTCAGGATTTTTGCATTGGGTCACCACAACAGCCACAACCCCCGAAAAACCTGTTAAAACCTATAGTTTGTTCAGCAGCCTCAGCCTTTCTAGCTGGAGTCCATGGGCCCATCAGTCAATCACTCCGGGGGGGGGGGAGGTTGCAAGGCATGGAGCTGGTCTTCCTGGACTCCCAGCTGTGGTAAGAGTTTGCTGCTAGGCTGCTGGTCCTTGCCCAGTGAAGAAATGAACCTTGGAATGAAAAGGCAGCTCAGCACATTGGCCAAGAAGCTCCCCAAATAAACGGGGGTGGGGTGGGGCAGGGGGGTTGACGCATGAGGCTCCTGCTGGGCTTCTGCTTTGGAGAGGGAAAGAAGGGTTACATGGTGTGCTTGGCTTACCAAGGGTTAAAAGGAACTGAGCTGGATTCCTAGAGAGGACAGGAAATAACAGTGGGGGAGGGGCAGGTCCTCCAGAGCAAAAGGCCCTCCCTCCCCAGTCCCTTTATTGAGCTACATAACTGGGAAACAGCGGCAAAGGCAGCTGCTTATATACATTCCTGAAAGCCTGGGCCACTCCCAGTCCCAACGTGATTGGCTGTCTAAACTTCCAAGCTGCGAATCACGACTCTGAGTTCAAGGGCCAATGGCAGAGGCCCAAGTCCTGAAATGTTCTGTGATTGGACATCATGTATCGAATCAGAACACAGGAGCTCAGAATCCTTAGTCCAGACTCGGGCAAACACAGACCAGTGAATACATAACAGGCTCCCCCCTCAAGATACACATGGCGCCCCCAAAAAACATTTTTTGGGGGGTGGGGGAGCCTGTTGGCATTTGTAGCGGTTAGAACATATTCAAAGCTGGATCAAAGCCAGGAGTTTCTGCCCAGGAATCAGAGGGGACAAGAGTAGTCTAATGATCTGTCCTTCTGGCCAGGGAGCTCTGGGAATTGTAGCGCAAGTGGAAGGCGCTGGTGGGGGAGGGTCTCCCCACAACTCTAACCACTTGGGGGGGCTGTCTCTTTCAGCCCCACCCTAGACTTGTCTCCTATAATCCTTGAATTGTAGATTTGGAAGGGCCCTCGAGGATCATCTAGTCCAGCCCACTGCAATGCCAGAGTCTCATCTACAGCATCCCTGGCAGGTGGCTGCCCGACCTCTTCTTAGAACCTTCCAAGGAAGGAGAGTCCCTTCCTCTTTCCAGCAGGGCCTCTCCTGCCTCGGATTCCTTGGATGGGGAGACCTCCAGGGCTTCTGTTCCGTCTCTAAAGATCCCCTGAACACCTGAGCGGCCTCACGTCTGAATGGGCAATCACATGTCCATCGGGAGTCTGATGGGTGGGTGGTGGGGAGAGCTTTACTTCCAACGGAAGGACAATAGAGGACTTGCTTGCATCTTGATCTCAGCATCTGAGGAGCCCTGCAGGATCAGGCCAGTGGGGTCCCCATATTGAGTCCAGCCTCCTGTTCTTCTGGAAAGCCCACCAGCAGGACTGGGGGTGGGGTGGGGGGGGAGCCCCTCTCTCCACCTGCGCTTCCTCCTTCCCAAAAACTGGGATTCAGAAGCAAGGCTGCCTTCGACTGGAGACAAACCACAAACCACCCCTGGACCTCTCTTCCTCCATGCGTTGCCCTCACCCTCTTGGCTCCCCATCTTCCAACAATCTGTGTCTCTTTATAGCGTAGGTCAGGTTTTCACTTCTATTCTTTGTTCATATTTTATGTCCAAATGCTTTCATCTGCTTAATAAATGGGAATTTATGGGCTTTATGCTTTTGTGGTTCTCATTATTCCTGTTATTAGGATAGTGCCATTAGAATGCTGTTATAATAGAATCCAGTTCTCCAGAGCAAAGGTACCTCCTTCCAAGGGTTAAAATGAAGTGCGTGTTACATTCCTAGAGAGGACCAGAAATAAATGCAGGGGGGAGCAGGTCCTCCCAAGCAGAAGCCTCCATGCCCTTTCCTGCAACCGGGTGGTTTTGGTCTCCTCTGCAAGGAGAAGGGGGCTGTTGCCTCTGCTCTGCCTCTTCTGGGATTTGGTGAGCCTCTTCTCTCTTCTTGCATGGGGCGCATTGGGGCAGGAGCTGCAGGGGAGGGTGCATGGGGGGCTGGGGGGCTGTTCGGCTCATGCAGGGGCAGATCCCCAAGTCAGGGAGCAGAGGGTCCTCCTCTTGCTAAGAGGTCAAGGACCCCTGGAAGGTGAAGTCCAGTCAAAGACAACTGGGGTGCAGCGCTCACCTCGCTTTTCAGGCCAAGGGAGCAGGCGTTTGTCCACAGAGTTTCTGGGTCATGTGGCCAGCAGGACTAAATAATAATAAAGAGTGCTTTTTTCTGGGGGGACACAGGGGGACGCATACCCCTAAACATTTTCTGAATCTAAGTTTGGCCTCACTGAGGGCAGTATTTCAATATGAGTAGGAAAATGAGAGTACCCCTAAACATTTTTTAAGGAAAAAAGGCATTGATAATAATACTAATTTATTACTTAGACCCCGCCCATCTGGCTGGGCCTCCCCAGACATTCTGGGCGATTCCCAACAGAATATTAAAAACACAATCAAACATCAAACATTAAAAACTTCCCTAAACAGGCCTGCCTTCAGATGTCTTTTGAAAGTCAGATAGTTCTGTATCTCATTGACATCTGGTGGGAGGGTGTTCCACAGGGCAGGCGCCACCACCGAGAAGGCCCTCTGCCTGGTTCTCTGTAACCTCACTTCTCACAGGGAGGGAACCGCCAAAAGGCCCTCGGAGGAGGATCGCAGTGTCCAGGCTGAACGATGGGGATGGAGACGCTTCTTCTGGGGCTTCTGGCACAATGGGACACCATGATGGAATCCAGAGCGCCCAGAAATGCTGTTTACCTTCCCGCTGCAGCAGTACCTATTTATCTACTTGCACTGGTGTCCTTTCAAACTGCTAGGTTGGCAGGAGCTGGGACACAGCAACGGGAGCTCACTCCATTATGGAGATTTTAACTGCCAACCTTATGATCAGAAAGCTCAAGAGGCTCAGTAAAGCCAGAGCGGGAGGCAAGTTCTCAGGAGGTCTGCAACTGTATTATTTACTTGGACCCATACACTTATTGCCACTTTAGGGAGGGGGTCTCTGGATCAGGGGGGAAAGTGATGAGTTTATGGATTATTTAATTTCTATACCTTTTCATATATTAGAAATATCTCTAAGCAGTGCACAAAAAACAAAAGCCAGCACAGACTACGTAAACAAAAATATTGCAAAAATACACAGTTGCAGATAAAAATGTTACATTGATACAAAGTTATTCATATAGATAGATAAATAATGTAAATCAGTGAAATTAATAAACCCCATTTATTAACCAGGTGGAAACGCTGGGACTTAAAATATAAACACACTAAAAAAAAGAAAACCTGACCTATGCAAAAAATGAATAAACACTGTTAGAGTATGGAGGGCAGAGACACATCCACATCCTCACTTAATACAGAACCTTTTTCTTCTCCTGACAGTGTGCAAATTTAATAACAGAACAATGTATTTGCTTTGTAGAATTTGCCAGCACCTCTCATTCAGAATTTGACAGGTGAAAAGGGGGATCCCTTACATTTTCTTGGAGGCTTCCCGAGAGCACAGATGGATGAGCAAGACTCAGCTGGCCCTGGAGCAGGAAGAGGTCATGGCATTGACAATGGGAGCAGTGGGGGATTCTGGGAAGGCTCTGGGCAGAAGATCCTGGGAGAGGAGGACACCCTTCACTCAGAGGCGCAGAGCCAGCAGTTCAGGCAGTTCTGCTCCCAGGAGGCCAAAGAACCCCGAGAACTTTGCAGCCAACTCTACCACCTTTGCCGTCAATGGCTGAAGCCAGAAAGGCACACGAAAGCGGAGATGCTGGACCTGGTGGTCTTGGAGCAGTTCCTGGCTGTCCTTCCAGCGGAGATGGAGAGCTGGGTGAGGGAATGCGGAGCAGAGACCAGTTCCCAGGCAGTGGCCCTGGCCGAAGGTTTCCTCCTGAGTCAGGCAGAGGAGACGAAGCAGGTGGAGAAGAAGCAGGTGAGAGAGACTTTCCTCCGGATACTCCCAAGGGGCTCCAAGGAGGGAGAAGATCCCTAAATCCCATCCTTTTTTGGGGAATGACATTGGATACCCCTCCAGTTTTTGTCCCAGCCATTCCTTTTCTAACCCATCTCCACATTCTCTATTACAAATTCTTGTTGCTCTTTCAGGAAAAGGATCTGTTGGGAGAAACGGGTCCTGATTCCTCTGAGGCAGAGAGGACTTTCCCTTTGTCTCTCGCAGGTGAAAAAAGGATGCCGGCAAGACCTCCTCCTCCATCTCTTCATCCTGGTGGAGGGGAAGCAGCGGCTGAGGAACCGGATCAGGTAGGGGGAAGGAGCCTGGGGGGAAAGAGGCTGAGGTGGGGGGCATTGGAATGCACAATTTTAAAAATTCAGTTTAGACATTAAAATAAGCACCCATAGTTAAAATGTGCAGTGAAACAAAGCCATTAAAACAGCACAACAACAAACAGCAGAAAACAATAGAACAATGTGTAGTAGATAATATTTATGCTGTCTAAAGGGATGACCTTTTTCTTCTTTCAGGGTCCAGTGTGTTTGGAAGATGTCACTGTTTGTTTCATGGCTGAGGAGTGGGCGTTGCTGGATCCTGCCCAGAGAGCTCTGCATCAGGAAGTCATGGAGGAGAATCATAGGATCTTGGCTTCTCTAGGTAAGGTTCCCTCTTGAATCATAATATTTGTTTGGAAATTCCATAAATATATCTATGTGTGAAGCCTCCCAGATTTTGACTGAGCTCAACAGCACCACCTAGAGCACCTGTGATTATAACACCCTCACAGCTCACCTTGAATGGGTGGCTATGGACTCTTTTGTCTGTGAATATTATTTCTCCATTGATTCCTTTTTAAACCATGATCTGGCTGGTTTGAACTACCATGGACTTTTTAAATATAGACTTCAGAGTGGTTAGGGAATCATAGAGTCATCTAGCCCAACCCTTTGCTTTTGCTCTGGTCTGTTTTTTGTTGACCAAAGAGATGACAGACTAGAGATGGCCCAGATTCCATGTTTGAGTCAAACAAAATCTGTCCCAGAAGAGAGCCAGTCTTGTCAAATCTTAAGTTTCCCTAAATATGTCCCTGAATGCCAGTCAACAAAGGCAGTGAACCCTGAAGTACGTCCTCCCATCTAACTCCCTTCAGTTCCTCCTCTCTCAGAAGCATCAATGAGCTTTGTTCTTTCTGAGGCTTTAACCCATTTCTCTCTTCATTGCAGGTGGAGATGGACTGGAAATTAAGAACAAGGGAGACCACGACAAAATCCCCATGGAGAAGCCATATCAATATTCGGAGTCTGGAGAGAACTTCAGTCAGAGCTCCCATTCAGTTTCCCATGAAAGAAATCCCAGTGGGAACGAACCCCGTCAGTGCTTGGAGTCTGTTAAGGGCTTTCATATAAGCACAAGCGTCTGTCGACATCAGAGAATTCACAGTGGGGAGAAACCATATCAGTGCTTGGAATGTGGAAAGGGCTTTGTCTGGAAGATAAGTTTGACTTCCCATCAAAGAATTCATAGAGGGGAGAAACCATATCCGTGCTTGGAATGTGGGAAGAGGTTCAACCAGAGAGCCCATCTCACTTCCCATCAAAAAATTCATACAGGGGAGAAACCGTATGAGTGCCTAGAATGTGGGAAGAAGTTCAGCCAAAGGACCCACCTCAGTTCGCATCGAAGAATCCATACAGGGGAGAAACCATACCAGTGCTTGGAATGTGGAAAGGGCTTCAGTCAAAGGGCCCACCTCACTATCCATGAAAGAATTCATACAGGGGAGAAACCATATCAGTGTACGGAATGTGGGAAGAGCTTCCGTAAGAGTTCCGTTCTCACTAACCATCAAAGACTCCATACGGGGGAGAAACCATATCATTGTTTGGAATGTGGGAAGAGGTTCAATGAGAAAACGAATCTAATTTCCCATGAAAGACTCCATACAGGGGAGAAACCGTATCAGTGTGTGGAATGTGGGAAGAGCTTCCGTAAGAGTACTTTTCTCACTTCCCATCAAAGAATCCATACGGGGGAGAAACCATATCAGTGTCTGGAATGCGGGAAGAAGTTCAGTCAGAAGGCCCACCTCACTTCACATCGGAGAACTCATGCAGGTGAGAAACCATATCAGTGCTTGGAATATGGAAAGAGCTTCAGTCACAGAATCTCTCTCACTTCCCACAAAGAATTCACAAGGGAGAAACTCTAGCTGTCCTTGGAATGTGGAAAGACCTTTGAAGGATCAAGTTCACTCCCCATCTAAGAAGTCACAGCGGGAAGAATCATAGGATCATGGAGTCATAGAATTGGAAGGGATTCTGATGGTTATCTAGCTGAACCCTGTGCAAAGCAGGAATCTCAACTAAACATCCATGACAGATGAGCATCCAACCTCTGCTTAAACTTTCCACTTTTCACCACCACCTGATGGAATCTGTTCCTCAGTCAGATAGATCTTACCTTCAGAAGTTCTGCCTGATGTTTAGTCAGAATCTCCTTTCTTGTAACTTTGGAGCCATTGGTTGGAGTTCTATCCTGTGGAGCAGGAGAAATCACATCTTCCATGTGACATCCCTTTAGATATTTGAAGATGCCTATCATATCTCCATGCACTCTTCTCTGTGATAAACATCCTCAGCTCCCTCAAGCATTCCTCATAAGTCTCAGTATTCAAGACTTCCCTTTTTGTGATATTATTTTCCATATAGAAAGTTACATTTGTTAATCAACAATTATATTCCAATTCAATAAAGCTAGTAAGGTAAAGGGACCCCTGACCATTAGGTCCAGTCGTGTCCGACTCTGGGGTTGCGGCGCTCATCTCGCTTTACTGGCCGAGGGAGCCGGCGTACAGCTTCTGGGTCATGTGGCCAGCATGACTAAGCCGCCTCTGGCAAACCAGAGCAGTGCACAGAAATGCCGTTTACCTTCCCGCCGGAGCGGTACCTATTAATCTACTTGCACTTTGACGTGCTTTCAAACTGCTAGGTTGGCAGGAGCAGGGACCGAGCAACGGGAGCTCACCCCATCGCGGGGATTCGAACCGCCAACCTTCTGATCGGCAAGTCCTAGGCTCTGTGGTTTAACCCACAGCACCACCCGCATCCCAATAAAACTAGTAGCTTTCCGCTTAATAATAATAATAATAATAATAATAATAATAATTTATTATTTATACCCCGCCCATCTCACTGGGTTTCCCCAGCCACTCTGGGTGGCTTCCAACAAAATATTAAAATACAGTAGTCGGTCAAACATTAAAAGCTTCCCTAAACAGGGCTGCCTTCAGATGTCTTCTAAAGTCTGGTAGTTGTTGTTCTCTTTGACATGTGATGGGAGGGCGTTCCACAGGGCGGGTGCCACTACCTGGTTCCCTGTAACTTGGCTTCTCACAGGGAGGGAACCGCCAGAAGGCCCTCAGAGCTGGACCTCAGTGTCCGGGCAGAACAGTGGGGGTGGAGACACTCCTTCAGGTCTACTGGGCTGAGGCCGTTTAGGGCTTTCAAGATCCAGTATACTACCCTGACTCTCTAATGAGACTCTTAGAAATTGTGCATGCATCTGTGTGCGCTTAAAGTTCACTTGTGGTGCTCTGGTGTTTGTACGCATGTGTAACAAAGTAATTCATATAATAAGCACAGTATAATAGTAGATTTAAGGTACTGTTAGCTAGTGAGGGGGAAAGTGTGAGTTTGGGATGTTTAGGGGGTAAGAGGTGATTGGCTGAGAGTTTGAAAAGGATTTTGAATAAAACATACAATCAGGCCTGTGGCTTATTAAACTTTGCATATTGTCTTAAATGTGTTTGTGGGAGGGCGGTGATTGGTTTGTTTCATTTTATGCTGTGAAGCATCCTGAGGTCTCTGGATGAAGGCAGTATACAAATTTAATGAATTAAATACAAAAAGTAATCATAAGCAATAAATAAAACATTTAAAAATGCAAAACCAAACTGAACAATTTCCACATAAATCGCAAGAGCTAAAAAAAGAAGAAGCCGCAAACTAGCCACACAGGTACAACTCCCTATGAAACATTCGAAATCATGCGCTTATGTATACAAAGTTATCTTGAAACCTAATTTTTAATAAATCAGTTGTGTTCCAACACGCACTTCATTCTTCACTCCTTTAGGGGTGAAGTGTTCAGGGAAGAGTTCTCTGGGGCGTTTGGTGGAAGACCCAGCTCCCAGCTGTGCCCCTTGAATGCAGTGGGGAGGGGGCGCAGGAGGGGGTGGGCGCTGCCAGAGCCCCTCTGAGCGAAGGCGGTGGCAGCCCAACACAGGGAGACGAACTAGACCTCTGCATGAGCAGAGCTCATCTAGAGCTCTTCATAAAAGCAAACCTAGCTAGACAGCAATGTCTGAGCGTCTTGCCAGACACAGGAAGGCAATTAAAGGCATAACGAATAGAGACACCTTCCAAGACGCATGGATCTCTTTCTTTAACTATGTTAATGACCAAAATCAAGACTTTGTTGTATCAACCGCTCAATATTCTTAGTGGTTACGCTAAGCCAGAAGTTTCCAGCCTTTTTGAGTCCACGGCTCCCTTCTTTCTGTGGCACCCCTGTGGGGCTCAGGAGCCCCGTTAAGTCACCCCTCTTGCCTGCAGAGCTGGCAGCCCCTCGCCCTTTTTCGAACACCCTCCCTTGTGCAGTGTCCCCTCAGCCTCCTCTCCTCCTTGGGAGTCCTCTGGACAGCCTTTGCTGCTGCCCTGGTCTCTGAGCTGCCCCAAAGAGAGGTGCCTCCCCACACTGCCCCACAGGGCCTGGGACTTGTCTGTCCATTCCTACCAGCAAGGGCTGGCTGGGCTCCCTCACCCGCTTGCTTGCTTCCTCCGAAGCTGCTTCAGCTCCTGCTAACCAGCACCCCCTGGTCTGCCCCAGAGGCACCATTCACCAGGGGAGCTTGTGACCAAGGCTTCTGCAGCAAACAGCCATGCCAGCCTTTGGGAGGCAGAGACCTGAGAGGGCATCAGAGGAGGAAGGGAGGGAAGGAAAGAAGGACAGAGGCCGGAGATGCCCGCGGCACCCCTGACCATCACTCAAGGCACCCCAAAGTGCCACGGCACACTGGTTGAGTAATATGTTTGAATGTTGAAGGCGTGTGTCTAGAGACAATGGATAAGACAAACACCATTAGATGTCCTGCTGAGTCCAGAGCCCCTCAGCATGCACCTAGTCATCTCCATAAGAGACTGAAACATTCCTTCATGATTGAGTTTTGTTGCATGGTGTGGCTCTCGCACCTCCCCTTCCTCTTCCAGGAGGGTTCTCATGTGGCTCCAGGTAAACTCACCTCCACTGTCGCTGACCAGAGTTGTGAGTTTCCTCTGAAACTTGCTGCTCAGCATGGCAAGGTATTTTCTGAACGTCTCCACTGCTTCACTTTTCTCTTTTAGAAGCACCTTGAGAAAACATCCAGAAAAATTAGACTATCTTTATTCTTCCCTAAGTGTGCCACACATATCTGCGTACACTACACTCTGGTGCTTTTCTGTTATACATGAAGCAAAAGAAGCTTTAACAACTCTTCTCAGTGATGCAACTGACGCCACTGGTTGTGGCTGGTGCCTTTTGGCTTGCCTTCGTCCCTGCAGCAAGCTGCTTGCATTGCAACTCCGCAGTGACTTTGATGTCTCTGTGGCCAAACCTTCTGTGCCAGAGTTCTGGATCTGCTTCATCCTTGACAAGCTGAAACGTTTGCAGAGCAGGGCGACCAAGACGACAAAGGGTTTGTGCGCTTGTGTGTGCCACGTTCCCAGTCTGGGGCTCTGAAAGATTTGCCTCGTAGACTGTTAATCCAATGTGCTGCTGCATACACCTGGCCATCGTTGGCCGCTTGCCATTTCCCCATTCAGAATTGTATAGGGAAACCTTTCCTATCCAAGGTGGACACACTGGGAATGTTGCAATTCAATTGTGGGGCGTACAGGGCATGATTCTCTCTTAATTGGGACTTGCAGGGGAGAAACATGGCAAACTGAATGCCTTTCTGTCAGCAAGTTGCTTTCGGAAATAATAACATGATGACTGACAATAGTCAAGATCTTGGCTGTTGCATTCACTCTGGATCTAAGATCTAAGAGTTGGAAGGGACCTAAGGGGCCATCTAGTCCAATCCCCTGCAATGCAGGAATCTCAACTAAAGAATCCCTGGCAGATGGTCATCCAACCTTTGTTTAAAAGCCTCCAGTGAAAGAGAGTCCACAACCTCCTGAGGGAGACTGTTCCCCTGGACATCCCTTGAGATACTTGAAGATGGCTTCTCTCCGTCTCCTCTTTTCCAGAAGCCTTTATTTCCAGACCCTTGATCATCTTGGTTGCCCTCCTCGGCCCATGTTCCAGCTTGTCAGCATCCTTCTTAAATTGTGGTGCCCAGTATTCCAGGTGTGGCCTGACCAGGGCAGAATAGAGTGGGACTATGACTTCCCTTGCTGACTCCTGTTCAGCTTGTGGTTCACTGAGACCCATAAATCCCTTTCACATGTAAAGCCAAGGGTCCTCCATCCTATATTAAGCCCTCCATCCTGCTTAAGTGAAGAACCAGACATTTGTCCCTATTGAGATTCATTTTGTTAGATTGGGCCCAGTTCTCCAGTCTGCTATGATCGTTTTGAATTCTGATTCTGTTTTCTATGGCATGAGCTGTCCCTCCCAGTTTGGTGTCATCTGCAAATTTGTTGAGCATCCCTAAATTCTTTCATCCATGTCATTTATAAACACTTTGAACAACAACGGGTCCTGCGGCACCCCACTTGTCACTTTTTCTAGGATGACAAGGACCCATTATGCAAAACTCTTAACTTCACATACTCACTCCTGGAATCTGGACTGGTGGAGATGGACCAGGAGTGAGACCTTGGGGGCTGTAGCAGGCAGCTCAGTGAAGCCGTAGACCCAGTGTGGGGGGGCTGTGAAAAAAGACAAACTTCACACCAGGGATCGTTAGGAAAGGAGTGGAAAATAAAACTGCAAATAGAAATCTATGGTGCGACTGCATTTGGGGCACAGTCTCCAGTTTTGGTCGCCTCTCCTCAAAAAGGATATTTGTAGAGTTGGGAAAAGTTTCAGCAAAGGGCCGCCGAAATGACCAAGGGGGTGGCCGGCTTTCCTATGTGGCGTTTGGGGATGTCTGGTTTGGAGGAAAGGCGGGTGAGAGGCAACTTGATTGACAGAATTCCGCCTGGCCTGGAGACGGCGCAGAGAGAGAGAGAGAGAGAGAGAGAGAGAGAGAGAGAGAGAGAGAGAGAGCAGCTTTTCTCCCTGTCGCCTAGCGGGGCTGCGCTGGCTTGCAAAGGGTTAAAAGGCACTAAGCTGGATTCCTAGAAAGGAGAGAGGAGATCCAGGCGGGGGGGGGGTGGGCTCCTGAGCCGAAGCCCCTCCCGGCCAAGGGCTTCTCCCGTGGCGTAGCGTGGGTTATCAGCACCCGGGGCAAGGCAAGTAATTTGCGCCCCCTAACCCGTGGATTTGCGCCCCCTAACCCTAACCCCCAGGTGTTGCGCCCGGTCCGGCCGCCCCCCCTGCACCCCCCACGCTACGCCACTGTGCTTCTCCGCACGTGCATCGGGGGTCTCTTGGGACTCCGGTGGGTCTCTGCTCTTCTTGCCTAGGGTGCAATGGGGGGAAGGGGGGCGGGTCCCAGGGCTGCAGGGGGGCAGGGAGGGCCTTCTCAGCCCATGCACGGGGGGGGCAGGGAGCAGAGGGTCCTGCCCCCTTCCTTCTCTCCTGGGGGGCTCCTTCTGCAAGGGGGGGGCAGCTGTCTCCCTGCCCCTTCTGGCCTCTGGTGAGTCTCTCCTCTCTTCTTGCAAAGGGTGCAATGGGGAGAAGGGGGGCAGAGGGAGGGCCGCTCAGTTCATGCAGCAGGGGGGTCCCCAAGTCCGGGGGGGGGCAAGGAGGCTCCTGCCCCTTCCTCTCTGCAAAGCCCGGGGGGGCGAGCTCGCTGGACGCCTGCGGCTCTTCTTCCTTGGCCCTTTGGCGGGGGGGGGGGGGCTGCAAAGAAACCCAGTTCAAAGCATGGATCATCTGGGGGGGGTTGTCGCCCAGCAGAAACATTACAATGTACGCAAAAAATATATAGGAAAACCTGACCTATGCAAGAAAGAAAGAAAGTTTGTGGGAAGATGGAGGGCAGAGAAGAGCAAGCGCTTCTTGGTGCGGTGCAGAGTCGAGCCTGCGGAACTCCCCGCCCCAGGAGGCGAGGCTGGGACCAGGGCAGGGAGGAGGAGGAGGAGAGGCTCCTGGGGGCTTCATCCTCGAGGGCTGAGCTCTTGTCTCCCCAGAGATGCTGCTGAGTCCCAGTTGCTGGGGGGGGCTTCCCATTCAGGCCCCAGTGGGAAGGGGGGGGGAGTCCAGAGGGGCCCAATGGCCTCATCCTGCAGGCCTCCTCTCCTGCTCCGATGCTGAGCTCCTCAGTTGGAGTGAAGCTTCCTTACCACCACTTGTGAATCAGACAAGGGAGTCATCGGGACTCCAGGCTGACACTCATGTGCCCATTCAGACATGCAGCCGCTCAGGTGTTCAGGGGATCTTTAGGACTGAACAGAGAGCCCTGCTGAGAAGCCCTGGAGGTCTCCCCAGCCAAGGAAACTGCGGCAGGAGAGGCCCTGCTGGAAAGAGGAGCAGGATCCCCTGGGAAGACTCTCTCAGGGATGCTTGAGTTGAGATCCCTGCATCGCAGCGGGTTGGGCTGGATGACCCTCAGGAGCCCCTTCCAAACCTACAGCTCTCTGACCCCAGAGCCATTGGAGGATGGAAGTTTTGAGATGTTTATTTATATGTTGGAAGTCTCCCAGAGTGGCTGGGGGAACCCACTCAAATGGGTGGGGTATAAATAGTAGAATAATCATAATAATGGAATAGGAGGGTCCTATATTCATTAGAGAAATGTTGGAGGGTAGGCAGTCAATCTTCTTTTGAAACATCTGGACTTTGAACAATCTTTTCGCGTTATTAAAAGTCATCCTGCCTTTGCTCTGCTAAGTACCGTATTTTTTGCTCTACAAGACTCACTTTTTCCCTCCTAAAAAGTAAGGGGAAATGTGTGTGCGTCTTATGGAGCGAATGCAGGCTGCGCGGCTATCCCAGAAGCCAGAACAGCAAGAGGGATTGCTGCTTTCACTGTGCAGTGATCCCTCTTGCTGTTCTGGCTTCTGAGATTCAGAATTATTTTTTTCTTGTTTTCCTCCTCCAAAAACTTGGTGCATCTTGTGGTCTGGTGCGTCTTATAGAGCGAAAAATACAGTACTTTGCAGCCTGGAAATGGTGGTGGTGATGATAATTCTTCAATAATAATAATAATAATAATAATAATAATAATTCCACTGCATCATTTTTTCTTTTTTAATATTTTCTTTTAAAGATTTTTTGTTTGCATTCATACCAATATAACAAAACAATATATTTTGGAGGTTCTTGACCCCTGGACTTCCCCCTCCCCCTCCGCATTATGTTCTCTGTGCTCGGCTGAGGGGCCTGTGGCTCAGATACTCATGCCTGTGGCTGGGGAATTTAAGGCCTACTCCTGGTTCCTGCATTTAATAATAATAATAATAATAATAATAATAATAATAATAATAATAATAATTATACCCCACCTGTCTGAGTCGGTTTCCCCAGCCACTCTGGGCGACTTCTTCTGCTGGGCTAAGTCATTACCTAAAAGTATTTGCCCATCTATCTCTTCCCAGACTCCTCTTGGGGGGTTATTGGTTTTTGTTGTTTTTATTATATATTTTGTGTTTTTAATATTGTGATTTTATGTTGTGAGCACCCTGAGACCTGTGGGTATAGGATGGTATACAAATTAAACAAATTAATTTGATCAGCAAAGTGTTGAATTGAGCCTCATCATAATCCTACATATTTTTATTTATGTGTTTGTAAGTTGTCCCTGCAGCTATGAATGAAAACAAATAAAGGCACTAGAGGACTAATCTGCATAGTATTATTATTATTTTAAAATCCGAAGTTCACCAGCTAAGAAACTGGTTTCTCTGGTGGCAGATAGAAAAATTAAGTATAACTTGTCTTTGCATCCTTGATGGAACTGTCCTCTTAAACAAAATCTGCGCCGACATTTAAAAAAACCGCACCAGAGTTTCTGATCTCTGCTAGGCAGCTTCCAAATGTAAGAATTATCAGATTAAAGGCATCTGTATTCACTTGTGTGAATGTGGGTTCAGGCAGACACAAGTGGGAATAGATAAACAGCCCAAAGGCACCCTAATTCCTGTCATTTCATAAAATGAAAATCAATTAAATGAATAATTAAATAATAATAATAGTTCCTGCCTCCTTCGCCTCAGCCTCCAGGCCGCCATTTCCCTGCCAGATTCTGGCCTCTCTTTGCACCATCTTGGCCTGGATTCAAGTCCCCTCAGATCCCTCAATCCCCTCAGCCCCTCCTGGGCTGCCATTATTATTATTTATTATTATTATTATTATTATTAATTGCATTTATAGTCCTCCCCATAACTCTCTCTCTCCCCGGCCGGCTCTGCTCCGCTTGACCAGCGTCTCTGAAGTGATTTCCCTTTTCTCCCCTTTCCAAGTCCTTTCAAGACCAAAGAGAAAGGCTTCTTCTTCTTCTTCTTCTTCTTCTTCTTCTTCTTCTTCTTCTTGCCTGCCTTTTCCCGCCTGGTCTCTGGGAATTCCCCCTTTTCCCCCCTGAGGGAATCCATTTCTCCCTTCTCTGCCTTCATCTCCGGGCGGAGGGACATTTCTTTTTAGGTCTCACTTTCTGCATCTTCCGCAGGAGTGTTGCCTCACAATCTTGGACGTTTTCTCTTCTCTTTTTCCTGGTCCCCCTTTTTCCCGCCAACTGAATCTCTTTCCTTCCAAGCCTGAGCTTCTCTGTCAGGTTTGGCTTTCCTCCATTTTGTCTCCTGACTGAAATTCCCTCAGAGGTTTCTCCCTCCGTTTCTGCTTCCCTTCAGGAGTCCTGGCTCACGGCGGGGCCTTCTCCTCACAGAACTCTCTTTCCCTCACAAAAAAAGAGACCACTTTCTTTCTTTTTTTAATATTTATTAAGGATTTTAAACATTAAATTCACATATAACACAATACAAAACACAAAAAAACAACAGAAAAGAAACAACAAAGGTAACATATGAAAACAAACACACCACAAAATCAAATGTTCTACATCCATCTTTTCTTAAGCTTTTGGACTTCCTCACATCTCCCATTTCTGTGTTCCCAATTGTAGAATTATGAACAGCAATTTATCACCTTATTTCAACACTTATTTTGTAGTTTTCAAATATTATGTCCCCGACTTTAAGCATTATTATCAAATAGTTAAATACTTAATTTAGACATAATGTTATTCCAAAGTTTATCTTATATCTCAGATCTTACTTATTCTCATATTTCTTTCAACTAAGTTGCTGGTGCCATGTTGATTTCAGTCCTGCATCCTTCTTAGCATTCATACAATTTACAATGTTTTTGTAAATAGTCTTTAAACTTCTTCCAGTCCTCTTCCACTGCCTCTTCTCCCAGGTCTCGGACTCTGTCAGTCATTTCAGCCAGTTCCATGTAGTCTATCAGTTGCGTCTGCCATTCTTCCACGGTGGGCAAATCTTGGGTCTTCCAGTGTTTTGCGATGAGTATTCTTGCTGCTGTTGTCGCATACATAAAAAATGTTCGATCCTTCTTTAACACCCTCTGACCAACAATACCCAAAAGGAAGGCCTCTGGTTTCTTAGAGAAGGTATACTTAAATACCTTTTTCAATTCATTATATATCATTTCCCAGAAGGCCTTAACCCTAGGGCAGGTCCACCAGAGGTGAAAAAGAGACCACTTTCTGCAGTAATTCATTCTCCTCCTGAGTTAGACTTCCTGTCACGACTCTTCCACCAGTTGAGGCAAACCCTCCAACTCTCTATGACTCCTAGAGATATAGATATATATTTAACCACCACAGGTTCTCTCTTGGGTTTTGTGTGAGGGAAAGCTTAGATGCTTGGAGACTCAGGGAGACGTTGAATGGATAAGAAAGGTTTGATTTACAAAACCAAGTTGGTAAAACAAAGAAGGGTCAGGAGTTGTGTCCTTTCAGGAAACAGTGAACTTCTTCATGACACGAAACCTAAAGAGCTTGCAGGCCTTAAAACAAAGAAGTAAATGCACAGCTTTTCTTTTCAGGTTCCTAGAAGAGGAGGTGAAATGCTTCCCTCGGTTCCTCTTTCCTCCCTCTCATTCCTTTCCTCAGTTATGAGGGAAATCCTTTGGACGCAGCACAGCTTCCTTCTCTGCGGAAAACGGGGGCTCCCTTTCCCTCACTTCTCCTCTCTCTTGGCAATCCCACTCCTCAGGGGTGTCCAAATAGCAGCGCATATCTGGCTCTGCAAAGGTTAAGCTGTGTAACTACTACTACTACTATTAATAGTAATAATAATAATTTATAACCCATGCTTTCCCTTAAGTTCCCAGGGAAGAGGACACCATTAAAATACAATTTTAAAAGCCATTTAAAACAAGTTGCAGTGACAGAAAGAAACTGAGTTGTGCTTTATTTGCTTTTTAGCACTTTCCCGCCCACAGGACCCTAGTCTCATGCATGTGGCCCTCAGGGGCTTGGCCAGATCAGGATCTGGCCCTCAGAACAAGAAAAAGGGATCCCACCCCAGGAGTCTGTCTGGAGATGTTGGAGATGCAAAGTGCTAGAAGCAGAAATGTGCCCTGGGAGGGAGAGCAACTCTTGAGGAGCCCAGGATGAGGACCCTCAAGAGAGACGAGTGTCCACACTTGGAACAAATGATTCCCTTCTCCATCACTGTTCTGCTTCTATCCCTGGGCTGAAAACACCGAGAGGCAGGAGCCACCAGGCTCATTCGTCTGCCAAAAATCTCTTCCGTTGCCTCCACATTTGGCCTGGTCACTTTCCTTCCAGGAGGGCAAGAGGATTTCTTCTTCTTCTCCTTTCTTCTTCCTTTCCTTCTTAAATAAAGCTCAGAGTCTGGCCTGTGATGTAGTCATACTCTGGTTCCTAGCAAGACTCATCCACACTTGCTCAGAGAACCTTTCTATTCTCCTGACAGCGCGTCAATTTTATAACAGAACAATATATTTCCTTTGTAGAGTTTGCCAGCACCTCTAATTGAGACAGGCAGAACTTGGCCAAAGAAATGATGGATTCCTTCCTAAAGATGGATGAACAAGACTCAGCTGGCTCTGGAGCAGGAAGAGGCCATGCTATGGAAACTGGGAGCAGTGGGGGATTCTGGGAAAGCTCTGGGCAGAAGATCCTGGGAGAGGAGGACACCCTTCGCTCAGAGGTGCAGAGCCAGCAGTTCAGGCAGTTCTGCTCCCAGGAGGCCAAAGGACCCCGAGAACTTTGCAGCCAACTCTACCACCTTTGCCACCTGTGGCTGAAGCCAGAAAGGCACACGAAAGCTGAGATGCTGGACCTGGTGATCTTGGAGCAGTTCCTGGCTGTCCTTCCGCCGGAGATGGGGAGCTGGGTGAGGGAATGCGGAGCAGAGACCAGTTCCCAGGCAGTGGCCCTGGCCGAAGGTTTCCTCCTGAGTCAGGCGGAGGAGAGGAAGCAGGTGAGAGAGACGTTCCTCTGGATGCTCCCAAGGGGCTCCAACAGGAGGGAGAAGATCCCTAAATCCCATCCTTTTTTTTTGCCCCAGCCATTCCTTCTCAAACCCATCTCCAGATTCTCTAATTGCTCATCCTTTTCCCTTTTTTAACCATTCTCTACATTCTCTATTACAAATTCTTGTTGCTCTTTCAGGAAAGGGATCTCTTGGCAGAAACGGGACCAGATTCCTCTGAGGCAGAGAGGACTTCGTTGGACACCAGAGAGAAGCCGCTGGGTAAGGAGAAAGGAAGTTTTTCTTCTTTTGATTCCATTCTGTTGATTCTGAAACTAATCTTTTGGGAGAAGCCACTTGGGGCCAAGAACCCAAAGGAGATGAGATCTATTTGAACATAACTAAAATATGAAATGGGGACAAACTCCCAAATGCACCTCTGAGAGAAGCATCCTGCACTCCGGTCTCCCCACTTCCCTTTGTCTCTCGCAGGTGAAAGAAGGATGCCGGCAAGACCTCCTCCTCCATCTCTTCCTCCTGGTGGAGGGGAAGCAGCGGCTGAGGAACCGGATCAGGTGCGGGGAAGGAGCCGGGGGGGAGGAAGGATGAGGGGTGAGACAGAACAAATCTCTCCCCTCCGCATTGCTTCTGTCAAAGCTGCCCTTAACAAAGGCTGAAAATGCCATTAATGAAGGGTTATGCTCTGAGGATAATGAGTTGCCAATTCACCTTAACGCTGAATGTCGTTAGTATTATTTCTTACAAATTGTTTTTAGGACATCTGGATAGTCTTTTCATTCCAGAACAAAACTTAGGGAGAGGAGAGAGGGATTCTTCCATTTGGCAAACTGGAACACAGACATATTGATCTGAATAAAACAACATGGAGTTCAATAAAATAAGCACCAATAATCAGAATGTGCGGCAGACCAATCCGATTAGAACAACCCAGGCAGGAAGCAAAAGAGCAACGTGCAGGAAATGATTTTTATGCTGCCTAAGAGAAGGATATTTTTCTTTCAGAGCTCAGTTTCTTTTGAAGATGTTGCTGTTTGTTTCACGGCTGAGGAGTGGGCGTTGCTGGATCCTGCCCAGAGAGCTCTGCATAAGGAAGTCATGGAGGAGACTTGTAGGACCATGATCTCTCTGGGTAAAGTTCCCTCTTGGGTCATCATATCTGCTTTGGAATTCAATAGATATTTCTCTGGGACAAACCTCCCATATTTGGATGGATCCCAACGTTGCCACCTAGAGCACCTGGGATTCTCACACCCCCACAGCTCACCTTGAATGGAGGCCTGGGGACTGTTTTGTCTGTGGATATTGTTCCTCTGCTTCTCTCTTTTTGCACAAGGATCAGGATGTGGACAGGCTTTCTGATTGTTTTGAAACAATCAGTTGTTCCATATCCAGTTCTAAACTGTAGCTTCTGGCTTAGGAACAGCTTTCTTTCTTTCTTTCTTTCTTTCTTTCTTTCTTTCTTTCTTTCTTTCTTTCCTTCCTTCCTTCCTTCCTTCCTTCCTTCCTTCCTTCCTTCCTTCCTTCCTTCCTTCCTTCCTTTCTTTCTTTCTTTCTTTCTTTCTTTCTTTCTTTCTTCCCTTCATACAGTTGTAAAGCTATGGACTTTTCTTCATCTACTGCTGACTCAGGTTTTTCCCCAACAGATTCTGTCCATTCTCTCATCTGCAGTCTCTCAAACCTCTCCAACCATTCTGCACATTTCGTCTCTTAGCTGTTGGTTATGACATATAAAAAATCAAAAGGCATTCATTGTTATTTTTGCTATGATTTACTAATTATGATCTATTAGTTCTCCTCCCTTGACTGTCTCTGCTTCTCTGCACTTTATTTCACATAGAAAAAACAAACCGAGAACAGAGATTTACAAACAGTGTAGCTTTGAAGCTAAAGGCAAAGTTTCAGAACTATATATTCATTTTAATCTTTTGAAATCAGCAGTACTTAGTTTTGAGCTTTTTTGAGATATTTTCCAGACCCATTTAGAATTCTGTCATTACCCAGTAGTTTAATTCTCCCCTGCACCCTAGGTAATTGGTAGAGAATCCAATTCATATTCAAAAAGACTTCTGACCTTGCAGATGGAGTTGGTTTGATGATTGAGTCAAAGAAATTTCATCCCAAACAAGAACAAGCTTTTTGAATCTGAATTTCCCATAAATATTTCTTTCTTAGGCTCTGATTTGTTCCTCTCTTCATTGCAGTTGATGATGAATCAGAAATTAAGAACAAGGGACAACACAACAAAATCCACACAGTGGAGAAGCCATATCAAGATTTGGAGTGTGGGGAAAACTTCAGTCAGAGCTCCCATGCCACTTCCCATCAAAGAAATCCTATTGGGAAGAAACCCTATCCGTGTTTGGAGTGTGGAAAAAGCTTCAGTGACAGCAGCAATCTCGCTTCCCATCAAAGAATTCATACAGGGGAGAAACCATTTCAGTGCTTGTTATGTGGAAAGAGCTTCAATCACAGCTCACATCTCAAAGCCCATAAAAGAATTCATACGGGAGAGAAGCCATATCAGTGCTTGGAATGTGGGAAGAGCTTCAGTCAGAGCAGCCCTCTCACTTCTCATTTAAGAATTCATACAGGGGAGAAACCATATCAATGTTTGGAGTGTGGAAAGAGTTTCAGTAGGAAGAATAGTCTTACTTCCCATCAAAGAACTCATACAGGAGAGAAACCATATCAGTGCTTGGAATGTGAGAAGTGCTTTACTACAAGAAGTGACTTTCATCAACATAAGAGAATTCACAGTGGGGAGAAACCATATCAGTGCTTGGAATGTGGGAAGAGCTTCAGTCAGAGGGCCAATCTTACGTCCCATCAAAGAATTCATACAGGGGAGAAACCATACCATTGTTTGGAATGTGGGAAGAGCTTCAGTCGCAGCTCTTATCTCACTTCCCATCGAATAATTCATAGATGGGAGAAACCATATCAGTGCTTGGAATGTGGAAAATATTTCACTACAAGCAGATACTTCCGTCTACATCAGAGGATTCACAGTGGTGAAAAACCATATCAGTGCTTGGAATGTGGAAAGTTCTTCACTACAAGCAGATACTTCCATCGACATCGGAGTATTCACAGCGGAGAGAAACCATACCAGTGTGTGGAATGTGGAAAGAGCTTTTCCAGGAAGGACAGTCTCACTTCTCATCAAAGAATTCATACAGGGGAGAAGCCGTATCAGTGCTTGGAATGCACAAAGTGCTTTGCTGCAAGAAAAGAGTTATGGCGACATAAGAGAATTCACACTGGGGGAAACCATTTCAATGCCAAGAGTGCGGAAAGAGATTCACCTTCAAGCGAACTCTCACTTCCCATCAAAGAATTCACACAGGGAGAAACCATATCAGTGCTTGGAATGTGGAAAGAGCTGGAAGGAAATCTCACTTCCCATGAAAGAACTCACAGCGGGGGAAATCCTGGAATTATAGAATAGTAGCTTTGGGAGGAATCTTGAGGGTCATCTAGTCTAACCAACTGCAACACATCTTCTTGATGTTTAGTCAGAATCTCCTTTCTTGTTCTGTTCTTGTGGGGTCACATGGTTCTTCACCTCCTTTTCAATCATGAGAATAACTGAGAGTTAGGTTAGGCTCCCCAAGGTCTCCCAGTGAGCTTCATGGCCAAGGAGGGATTTGAACCCAGGTCTCCCAGGGTGTAGTCGAATCCTGTAGGCCAGGGGTGGCCAACTTCCAAGAGACTGCGATCTACTCACAGATTTAAAAACTGGCAGTGATCTACCCCCATTTTTAGGGGTTCAGGTCAAAGCCCCATTTTTAGGGGGGTTGGTTAGCTTTTTTGGGGGAGGGGGTGCAACATTTTTACATTATTTTGGGGTCAAAGAGGAACAGTAGCTCACCGAAGGATGACATCGGGGCAGGGCAAGGTAGCGATCAACAACGATCTACCAAAACCTCGCGATCGACCTGTTGGACATCCCTGCTCTAGGCAATATACTACACTGGCTCTCCCATGAGACTCTTAGAAATTGTTTGTGCATGTCTGGTGTTTGTATTTAAAGTTGTATACTCCTCTAGCAAAGTAATTTATGTAATAAAAGTAAATCAACTAATATATTATAATAGATTTAAGGTAATATTAGCTGGGGGGAGGGGCAGTTGATTGGCTGAGAGTTTGGAAGTGTGTTTAAGTAAGTACAACTTAACAATCAGGCCTTTGGCCAATTAAATGTTATCCTTTTAAGTCTCTTTGTGGGAGGAGAATATTGGTATGTTTCGTTTTTGTTTTTATTATGTACCATATTTTTCGCTCCATAAGGCGCACCTAGTTTTTAGAGGAGGAAAACACGAAAAAAAATATTTTGAATCAAATGTTGTACTAAACTATTTAAAGCAGCAAAGCGGGCGGCTCCTGTCCGCTTTGCTCCTTTAAAGCGAGCCTCAGAGGAGGGAAGGAAGGGGAACCATGGCTTATCTAAGTCCAGTTAATAATGCTGAGCCTGACTTTATATGCATCTCAAAGCCCTTGACATATATACATTATAATGACAGGCCGAGATAGGCCTCCTGCAGAGGAGCAGGGGAGGGAGCCATCATAGCTCAATGGGGAGAGCATGGAGAAGATCCCAAGTTCAGTCCTTGAAAGCTTCTCTGGGTAGGGCTGAGGGTGGGTATCCTGAAGCCCAGGTGAGCCTCTGCCCATCAGTGAAGACAAAACTGAGCTCAGTGGGCTCAGGGGTCCTGACGTGGTACAGGGAAGGTCCCTCTGTTCCTGTTTAAATTAGCCTTTTCTTCAGAACCATGAGGACTACAATCTTAGTTTTTTAAAAAAGGGAACAGCTGTAACCTCAGTGGCTTTGCATACAGAACACCACACGTTCAATCCCCGGCTTCTCCAGGCCTGAAACCCTGGCAAACGTCTGCCAGTCAGTGTTGCCATTACTAAGCTAGATGGAGTAGTGGGTCCGACTCCTTATAAGGCAGCTTCCTAGGTTCCCATTTTTGCTTCAAATCTGAGTGTGAGGCTTGCTGTCATGTTTAGTGTGGGGAGGATGGTTCTTTGCCCATCTGGAAGACAACTGTGTCACCTCCCACCACCCTCTTGAAGGTGCTTTTACAGCTCAGGGAAAAGGGCAGGCAGCCACAGCATCTGTAGACTGTAGCATCCTGAATTAAGGGAGGGAGGGATTCCCCTTGCAGCCAAAGGATTGTCTGAGGCCACCACGGGAGCCCGGGAGGAGGGAATCCGCTGCAGCCACTTCCCTCCTCCGTGGTTGCTTTGAAGCAGGAAAGTTGGAGAGGAGCTGCTTCCACCTGCTTACATGCTTTACGGGTGTAAGCAGCTCCCTTCCCACTTTGCCAGAAAACAGGGAATTGTGGTTACGTCCTCAACAGAAGCTGAGTACTGTGCATTAGTAGAACTATGTAACAAAATGAAATATTATGTACAGATCCTCAATGACTTAGGTGTGAAATATAATTATCCAGTACACGTGGGGGAGGGTAATTAAGTAGTAATCTCATTGGTGGGTTCTGAGCAGTTTAAAGGCAAAACAAAACATATTGAAATTAAATATCAGAATGTAAAATAAAATGTGAAAGAAAACCTGATAATGTTGAAGTATTGTGCAAGTAAGCAAAACACTGCAGACATTTTTTACAAAACCTGTCACGTCCGAAAAACACGCAGAACTGGTCACAATGCTGGGAATTGTATTACATGATATGTGAATATGTTTGTATATGTTTCATAATCCTGTATCTGTTTCTGTTCGAATGAGAAGGGGTGTTAGGAATACATTCTTTAAAGAAACAGATAAGGTTCCTTTAAGTTAAAAAAGCATTACAGCAGTTTCTTCAATGTGTGGCAGTGCCAGCTTCACTGGAGTCAGCTGGAGATGCAGTTAAAAGGAGAAGCTGTGAGTTTGCAATTTGAGGCAGGATTGTTTATCATAAGATTAAAAGTATACCATGCCAATGAAGGAGAAGAACTGTAAATAGTTTTGTAAATAGTAGCAACTAACATGTTTGTAGTAGCTGAAAATGTTTGCATAAAGTAATTCTTCACTGTGCATTTGAGTGTGCCTGCAGTTCTGTCGTCTGCCGCCAGGGAAACTCTGCTAGAGCTTTGGGAAGCAGTTATAGTCAGTAACCTCTAATACCCTGTTCGATCATAATATACATTTTGAAATTCCATACATAAATCTCTATGTGATGAAGCTCCCAGATTTTGATAGAGCTCAACAGCACACCTTCGGCCCCAGGGATTCAAATCCCCCCACAGCACACTTTGCATGGATGTTTGTAAAGGCTGTTTGCTAAACACAATAAACCAAACGGACTCACTTTGCATGGAGGGCCATCTACTGATTTGTTGTGAATATGCTTCCTCCAGTTATGCCTTTTTAAACAAGGATCAGGCTGGTCCAAACTGCCCAGTCCTTTTTAAGATGTGGGCTTCAGAGTGGTTAGGGAAATGGAAGTAGCTTCTGGCAGATTTTTTTATTTTGGCTGTGTGTTTCTGGTTGACCCAAAAAGATGGCTGGCATAAGAGGTGGAGCAAATTTCATAGCTGGGCCAAACAAAATCCATCCCAGAAAATAGGTTTTTCAAATCTCAGGTTGCCATAAAGATGTCCCTGAATGCCTGTCAACAAAGGCAATGAACCCTGAAGTAACACCCTCTGATCTAACTCCTCTCAGTTCTTCCTCTCACAAGCGTTAATGAGCATTTTTCAATAATTGGCAGCTTCATATCTTCCTGACGCTCTGATTCATCTCTCATTTCATTGCAGCTGGTGATAAATTGGAAATTGAGAGCAAAGGAAACCATGAAAAAATCTACATGAGGAAGCCATATGAATATTCAGAGAGTGGAGCGAACTTCACTCAGAGCTCCCATTCTACTTCTGATAAAAGAAATCCCTTTGGGATGAAACCATTTAAGTGCCTGGAATGTGGAAAGAGCTTCACCCACAAGGAAAGTCTCACTTCCCACCAAATAATTAATAAAGGGCAGAAACTATCCTTAGAATGCACGATGGGCTTTACTGCAAGAAGAGTGCTTCTGTGACATCAGAGAATTCACAATGGGGGAAAACCATTTCAATGCCAAGAGTGCAGAAAGAGCTTCACCTTGAAGCAAACACTCACTTCCTATCAAAGAATTCATATGACGGAGAAACCCTAATAGTGCTTGAAATGTGGAAAAAGCTTCACCTGGAATGAAAGTTTCACTTCCCATCAAATAACTTGCAGCAGGGAATGTAATAGAATTATAAGATTGTAGTATTGGAAGGGATGCTGAGGATCATCTAATCCAATCCCTGGCAATGTTGTGATGTAGTGCCTGGTCCTCAAGGTTGCCCAGTGATCTTCATGGCTGAGAAGGGAAGCCAGATTTAAAATTATATTATGAGGCGTACTATCTCTGCTGGCTAAAGGAATGGATAACATTGAAAAGTACAGATATTTTAGACCTGGAAGGTCACAATAATAGATTTGGAATAGATTTGGATTGCATGCATATTTATATGAGAAGACCAAAGACATTTTATTTGTAAAACCTAATAAAAAATACTTATAAAAAAGAGAATGGATTTTAATACTACTACTAAGGTAAAGGTAAAGAACCCCATGGCAGTTAAGTCAGTTGACTATGGGCTTGTGGCGCTCATCTCGCTTTCAGGCTGAGGGAGCCGGCGTTTGTCCACAGATAGCCAGGATGACTAAACTGCTTCTGGCACAATGGAACACCGTGGCGGAAACCAGAGTGCACGGAAATGCCATTTAACTTCCCGCCACAACGGTACCTATTTATCTACTTGCACTGGCATGCTTTCAAACTGCTAGGTTGGCAGGAGCTGGGACAGAGTGAAGGGAGCTCACCCCATTGCAGGGATTTGAACTGCTGACCTTCTGATCAGCAAGTGCAAGATGCTCAGTGGTTTAGACCACAGCGCCACCCGCCACCTACTACTACTACTAATAATAATTGTGTTGTTGTTGTTAAATTTATACCCCACCCATCTGTCTGGGTTTCCTGAGCCACTCTGGGAGCCTTAAAGGTAAAGGTAAAGGTACCCCTGCCCGTATGGGCCAGTCGTGTCCGACTCTAGGGTTGTGCGCTCATCTCACTCTAGAGGCCGGGAGCCAGCGCTCTCCGGAGACACTTCCAGGTCACGTGGCCAGCGTGACTAAGCGGCATCTGGCGAGCCAGCACCAGCGCAACACACGGAAACGCCATTTACCTTCCCGCTATGAAGCGGTCCCTATTGATCTACTTGCACTTGGACGTGCAAGTAGATCCCGAAAGACGGGAGCTCACCCCGCTGTGGGGATTCGAACCGCCGACCATGCGATCGGCAAGCCCTAGGCGCTGAGGTTTTACCCACAGCGCCACCCGCGTCCCTTACAGTACATATACAGTACAGTACATATAAAAAATTATAAAACATCAAAAACTAAAAACTTCCTGATACAGGACTGCCTTCAGATTTCTTCTAAAAACTGTGTAGATCTTTATCTCCTTGACATCTGAAGGGAGGGTGTTCCACAGGGCAGATGCCACTGCTGAGAAGGCCCTCTGCCTGGTTCCCTATAACCTCACTTCTCGCAGTGAGGGAAGCAGCAGAAGACCTTTGGAGCTGGACCTCAGTGTCTGGGCTGGATGATGGGGGTGGAGACGCTCCTTCAGGTATACTGGGCCAAGATTGTTTAGGGCTTTAAAGGTCAGCACCAACATTTTGAATGGTGCTCGGGAACATACTGGGAGCCAATGAAGATCCTTTAGGACCAGAGTTATATGGTCCCGATGCCCACTCCCAGTCATCAGTCTAGCTATAGAGCACATGGCAGTAGTCCAAGCAGGAGATAACTAGAGCATGCACCTCTCTGGTGAGACAGTCTGCGGACAGGGAGGGTCTCAGCCTGTGTACCAGATGGAGCTGGTAGACAGCTGCCCTGGACACGGTGTTGACCAGCATCATCCAGGTCTTGCCCTCAACGAGACTCTGGGAAGTTGTGTCTGCTTAAAATTTGACCAATTTCCAGCTGGTCAACATCTTTCTTAAATTGTTTTGCCCAGAATTGGACACAGTATTCCAGGTGTAGTCTGACCAAGTCATAATGGTGCAGTACTATGTCTTCCCTTGATCTGGACACTGGACTTCTGTGGACGCTGCCTAGAATAGCATTCGCTTCTTCTCAGCTGCATCACACTGTGAACTCAGGTGGAGCTTGGGGTCCACCAAGACCCCTCGATCTTTTTCACATGCACTACTAGTAAGGCAGGTGTCCCCCATCCTATATTTGTGCATCTGGTTCATGCCTATGGAAATTCATTTTGTTAGCTTGCCCCCAGTTCTCCAATCTGTAATGGTCATCCTGAATCCCGATTCTGTCTTCTGTGCCATTAGCTGCCCCTCTCAGTTTGGTGTCATCTGTAAACTGGATTAGCATCCCCTCAACTCCTCCATTCAAGATCGACAGATGGATCCACAACAGGCCCCGGACAGAGCCATGCAGCCCCCCCGTCACAAATCCATGGCGTAACCCAGCGGCGTAGCATGGGTTGTCAGCACTCGGGGCAAGGCAAGTAATTTGCGCCCCCTAACCCCTAACCTGCCGCCGCTGCCAGCTTCTTCTTGCTGCTGCCTGGTCTGGTCTGGTGTGGTTCTCTCCCGTGCTCAGCACTGCGCTGGGCGGCCGCTGCACTGTCCCTCCCCCAGATAGTCCCTCGCTCTCTCTCCGCACCCCGGTGTGGCCGGCCCCCCCTGCACCCCCCCAGGCTACGCCACTGGCGTAACCTCATGGGGGATGCAGTCGCCTCTCCTCATGAAGGATGTTTGGGGAGTTGGAAAAGGTTCAGAAAAGGGCTGCCAAAATGATCAAGGCAGACTTGGCTATGAAGAAAGGTTGCAGCCTTTGGGGCTCTTTAGACTTTAGAGCAGGGGTTCCCAATTAGCTAATTACTGACCCCCCCCCTAATTTTCAAAAGCCAAGCCTGGCCTAGAGAAAGTGGAGGGAGAGTTGCATCTCCTGACAGTGGAACTCAGGGACACCCAAGGAGTCGGGATGCTGGAAGATTCGGGACAGATAAAATTAAACGCAAGGCAGAGTTCACCTGTGGAACTCCCCGGCACAGGAGGGAGAGGGAGAGGGGGGAGCTGGCTTGCCAAGTGTTAAAAGGGATTGAGCTGGATTCCTAGAGAGGAGAGAAAATAAAGGCGTTGGGGGGGTTGGGGGGGATAAACTCCGGAGCCCAAGCCCCTCCCTCTCCGCCTAGCCAAAAAAGGAGGAGGGGCCTTTGTCTCTCTCTTCTGCACGTGCTGCATCCATGGCGTCTCCGGGGAGCCGGTGAGTCTCTGCATTGGGGAGAAGAGGGGGGTCCCTGGGATGCAGGGGGGTCCAGTTGCTGGAAGGAAGCGCAGGGGGAGAGAGGGGCTCTTGCGCCCCAGTCCTGCAGATGTTCTGATATTTGGGGTACCAAATGTGAGCCCCTTGAATTGGGCCAGGAAATGAACTGGCCACCAAAGCTGCTGTTTGAGAGGGGAATTAGATGTGTTCTCAAGGTGGTGGGGCTTCAGTGTGGAGCCCCCCCCCATGGATGCCCCCTGGAGCTCCTTGAAGAAAAGGGGGAGAGAGAAAGACAAGGAATCAAGAGAGGGGTCCTGCCCGCTGCATTTGGGCAGCTCTGCCTAGAGTGCCCTGCCATGGCCTCCTGGGGTCCAGAGCGTGGAGGACCCTGGCTGGAAAGGGATCCTGCTAGTCACTGAGGCCACACAGTGAGTGTGTTGGATCCAGGAGAATCCCCAGACAAAGCTGGCTGTGGGGAGCTTAACTACATCACAGTATTATTATTATTATGGTTATGATTATCATTATCATTATCATTATTCATTACCCGCCCTTCACCGTAAGCCCCCACAGCAGTTGACAACATTAAAATGCTAATTAAAATTCAGTAATAAAATTCAATATTGCACTTGCTTCTTAGTGCTGTCCTTTGGTCCATCCCACATGAACTTTGGCTTCGCCCATTTCATCCTCATGGGCTTGGCCAGATCAGGATCTGACCCTCAGAACTGATAAAAAGGGATCCCACCCCAGGAGTCTGTCTGGAGGACGTTGGAGATGCACAGTGCTAGAAAACGAGTCAGAAGCAGAAAAGGAGAGTGCCCTGAAATGGGGGTGGGAGGGAGAGCAACTCTTGAGGAGCCCCACTCTGGCCTAGTGCCCACATTACACTCGGAACAAAGGAATCATGGTTGTGACTTCATTCCTGGGCTGAAAACACTGAGAGGCAGGAGCCACCAGGCTGATTCATCTCACAGAAGCCCCTTCATTTGCCTCCACTTCTGGCCTGGTCACTTTCCTTCCAGGAGGGCAAGATGATTTCTTCTTCTTACTTCTTCCTCTCCTTCTTCAAGAAAGCTCAGAGTCTGGCCTGGGGTGCAGTCCAGCCCTGGTTCCTAGCAAGACTTATCCACAATAGCTCAGGAGACCTTCTTCTTCTGACCGTGTACCAATTTCCTAAAAGCAATGTGTTTGCTTTGCAGTATTTAGCAGCACCTCTAAATCAGACAGACAGAACTTGGTCAAAGAAAAGATGGATGAGGAAGACTCAGCTGGCTCTGGAGTAGGAAGAGGCCATGCTATGGAAACTGGGAGCAGTGGGGGATTCTGGGAAAGCTCTGGGCAGAAGATCCTGGGAGAGGAGGACACCCTTTGCTCAGAGGCGCAGAGCCAGCAGTTGAGGCAGTCCTGTCACCAGGAGGCTGAAGGACCACGGAAGGTTTGCAGCCAACTCTACCGCTTTGACCATCAATGGCTGAAGCCAGAAAGGCACACGAAAGCTGAGATGCTGGACCTGGTGATCTTGGAGCAGTTCCTGGCTGTCCTTCCAGCGGAGATGGAGAGCTGGGTCAGGGAATGCGGAGCAGAGACCAGTTCCCAGGCAGTGGCCCTGGCCGAAGGTTTCCTCCTGAGTCAGGCAGAGGAGAGGAAGCAGGTGGAGAAGAAGCAGGTGAGAGAGACTTTCCTCTGGATGCTCCCAAGGGGATCCAAACAGGAGGGAGAAGATCACTAAATCCCATCCTTTTTTGGGAATGACATTGGATACTGCTCAGGTTTTTGTCCCAGCCATTCCTTTTCTCACCCATCTCCACATTCTCTATTACAAATTCTTGTTCCTATTTCAGGGAAAGGATCTGTTGGCAGAAACGGGACCAGATTCCTCTGAGGCAGAGAGGACTTTGCTGGATACCAGAAAGGGGCCGCTGGGTAAGGAGGAAGGAAGCTTTCTTCTTTTGATTCCATTCGGTTGATTCTGAAACTAATCTGTGGGTTCTGTCAGTGTTTTGGGGATGACACTTGGGCCAAGAGGCCAAAGAAGATCAGATATATTTCAGCATAACTAAAATATGAAATGGGGGCAAACTCCCAAATGCACCTCTGAGAGAAGCATCCTGCACTCCTGTCTCCCCACTTCCCTTTGTCTCTTGCAGGTGAAAGAAGGATTCCGGCAAGACCTCCTCCCCCATCTCTTCCTCCTGGTGGAGGGGAAGCAGCGGCTGAGGAACCGGATCAGGTAGGAGGAAGGAGCCTTGAGGGGAAAGAGGCTGAGGGGGGGGGAGACAGGGAGTTTCTGGGGTCAAATGAATCCCCTCTTGACTTCTGTCAGAGCTGCCCTTAGCAAAGGCTGAAAATGCCATTAATGAAGGTTTAGGCACTGAGGATAAAGAGCAACCCCTTCACCTTAACTCTGAATGTCGCTAATATTATTCATTATAAATTGTCTTTGGAACATCTGGGGAGTCTTTCCATCCCAGAACAACACACAGGGAGAGGAGAGAGGGATTCTTCCATTTGGCAAACAGACAAATTGATCTGAATAAAACAACGTGGAGTTCATTAAAATAAGCACCAATAATCAGAATGTGCGGCAGACCAATCCAATTAAAACAATCCAGGCAGGAGGCAAAAGAGCAACGTGCAGGAAATAATCTTTATGCTGCCTAAGAGAAGGATATTTTTCTTTCAGAGCTCAGTTTCTTTTGAAGATGTTGCTGTTTGTTTCATGGCTGAGGAGTGGGCGTTGCTGGATCCTGCCCAGAGAGCTCTGCATAAGGAAGTCATGGAAGAGACTTGTAGGACCATGATCTCTCTGGGTAAAGTTCCCTCTTGAGTCATCATATCTGTTTTGGAATTCAATAGATATTTCTCTGGGACAAACCTGGGATTCTCACACCCCCACAGCTCACCTGGCATGGAGGGCTGGGGACTGTTTTGTCTGTGGATATTGTTCCTCTGCTTCTGCCTTTTTGCACAAAGATCAGGATGTGGATAGGCTTTCTGAGTGTTTTGAACCTTTGAACCAATCAGTTGTTCCCTATCCAGTTCTAAACTGTAGCTTCTGGCTTAGGAACAGCTTCTTTCTTTCTTTCTTTCTTCCCTATTTACATTTGTAAATCTGTGGACTTTTCTTCATCTATTGCTGTCTCAGGTTTTCCCCCCAACAGATTCTGTCCATTCTCTAATCTGCAGTCTCTCTCAAACCTCTCCAGCCATTCTGCACATTTCATCTCTTAGCTGCTGGTTATGGCACATCAAAAATCAAAAGGCATTCATTGTTATTTTTGCTATGATTTACTAATTATGATTTATTAGTTTTTCTCCCTTGACCATCTCCGCTTCTCTGCACTTATAAAAAGTTACCGTCAGTTTTCAGTCTGTTCTGCATAGGAAAAACAAACGGAGAAAGGATATTTATCAACAGTGTAGCTTTGAAGTTAAAGGCAGAGTCTCAGAACTATATATTCATTTTAATCTTTTGAAATCACCAATTGTTAGTTTTGAACTTTTTTGATCTATTTTCCAAACCCATTTAGAATTCTGTCATTACACAGCAATTTAATTCTCCCCTGGACGCTAGGTAATTGGTAGACAGAGAATCCAATTCATATTCAAATAGATTTCTGACCTTGCAGATGGAGTTGGTTCAATGATTGAACCAAAGAAATTTCATCCCTGAAAAGAACAGGCTTTTTGAATCTGAATTTCCCATAAAAATGTCAGTGAATGTCAGTCAGCAAAGGCAGTGAACTCTGCAGTAAGACTTCCCATCTAACTCCCTTCAGATCTTCCCTTATCACAAATGTTCATTTGCATTATTCAAAAACTGGGAACTCGTTTCTTTCTTGGGCTCTGATCTGTTCCTCTCTTCATTGCAGATGGTGATGAATTAGAAGTTAAGAACAAGGGACAACACGACAAAATCCTCACAGTGGAGAAGCCACATCCAGATTTGGAACATGGAGAGAACTTCAGTCAGAGCTCCCATGCCACTTCCTATCAAATAAATCCTATTGGGAAGAAACCCTTTCAGTGTTTGGAATGTGGAAAGAGCTTCAATCACAGCTCACATCTCAAAGACCATCAAAGAATTCATTCCGGGGAGAAACCATATCAGTGCTTGAAGTGTGGGAAGTCTTTTCCTACAAGCAAATGCTTCCTTCGACATCAGAGGATTCACAGCGGGGAGAAACCCTTTCAGTGTTTGGAATGTGGGAAGAGCTTCTCCAGGAAGGAGAGTCTCACTTCCCATCAAAGAATTCATACAGGGGAGAAGCCGTATCAGTGCCTGGAATGTGAGAAGTTCTTTACTACAAGAGGAAACTTACATAAACACAAGAGAATTCACAGTAGGGAGAAAACATATCAGTGCTTGGAATGTGGAAAGAGCTTCAGTCAGAGGGCAAGTCTCATTTCTCATCAAACAATTCATAAAGGGGAGAAGCCATATAAGTGCTTGCAATGTGGAAAGAGCTTCGGTCGGAGGTCCTATCTCTCTTCCCATGAAATAATTCATAGAGGGGAGAAACGATATAAGTGCTTGGAATGTGGGGAGTCTTTTCCTACAAGCAAATACTTCCATCGACATCAGATTATTCACAGCAGAGAGAAACCATACCAGTGTGTGGAATGTGGGAAGAGCTTCTCCAGGAGGGACAATCTCACTTATCACCTCAGAATTCATACAGGGGAGAAACCATTTCAGTGCTTGGAATGCACAAAATGCTTTACTACACGAAATTTATTTCATCAACATCAGAGAATTCACACTGGGGAGAAACCATTTCAATGCCAAGAGTGTGGAAAGAGCTATAGATGGAGATCCCATTTCACTTCCCACCAAAGAATTCATACGGGGGAGAAACTATTTCAGTGCCTGGAATGTGAGAAGTTCTTTACTACAAGAAGAGACTTGCAACAACATAAGAGAATTCACAGTGGGGAGAAACCATATCAGTGCTTAGAGTGTGGGAGAAGCTTCAGGCGGAACGACCATCTCACTTCCCATCAAATAATTCATACAGGGGAGAAACCATTTCAGTGTCTGGAATGTGGAAAGAGCTTCAATCGGAGGTCATGTCTCACTTCCCATCAAAGAATTCATACTGGGGAGAAACCATATAAGTGCTTGGAATGTGGGGAGTCCTTTCCTACATGCAAATACTTCCGTCGACATCAGAGTATTCACAGTGGAGAGAAACCGTACCAGTGTGTGGAATGTGGGAAGACTTTCTTCAGGAAGGACAGTCTCACTTCTCACCTCAGAATTCATACAGGGGAGAAGCCGTATCAGTGCTTGGAATGCACAAAGTGCTTTGCTGCAAGGAGTGACTTTCATCAACATAAGAGAATTCACACTGGGGAGAAACCATATCAGTGCTTAGAGTGTGGGAAGAGCTTCAGTCAGAGGGCCAATCTCCGTTCCCATCAAAGGGTTCATACGGGGGAGAAACCATATCAGTGCGTGGAATGTGGGAAGAGCTTCAGTCGGAGCTCAGGTCTCACCTCCCATCAAAGAATTCACAGTGGGGAGAAACCATATCAGTGCTTGGAATGCAAGAAGAGGTTTACTACAAGCACACACGTCCGTCGACATCAGAAAATTCACACTGGGGAGAAACCATTTCAATGCCAAGAGTGTGGAAAGAGCTTCAGTCGCAGATCTCATCTCACTTTCCACCAAAGAATTCATACAACGGAGAATCCCGAATAGTGCTTGGAATGTGGAAAGAGCTTCACCTGGAATAAATATTTCACGTCCCATGAAGCATCTGGTGGGGGTTGGGGCCATTTCATCCATCTCAAGGCCTCCACCTGCACTCTCAAAGCATCCCCACCCACCCAGTTTGCATGTGACTAGAGGTGGGCGTGACCTCACCTGCCCAGGTAACAAAGAGCAGGACTGGTCAGCCAGTCTCTCTCTCTGACTACTTTCATCAAAGAAGCAACATCTGCTTAGCCTAAGATGCCCTCTTGGCTTGTATCCAAGAGAGGACAAAGGGACTGTCTCCTTATGGGATAGTTTCCAGGTGTACATTACTTTTCTAAGCTAAGTCTGCCTTCTGGGATCCAATTGTGAACAGAATGTGAATGAGTAAACTCTTTATACTTTTACAGAAGACTGTGTTGTGTCTTATCTTTTATGAGGGACTAAAGGGGACATTACAAATGAAACTTATTATAGAGGCTTTAGCGAGCCTGAGCAAACGCATCTGCTGTGAGTTTAAAAAGGGGGAATGTTACTCTGCTAAATTGTGGAACTTGTTAACACAAGTTGGAAAGGCTATAATCAGACAATATATCCTCTCCTGCATCCCTGAACATTCCCACACTAACTACCGGCCGGTTGCTCATCTCCCTTTCCTGGGCAAGGTTCTGGAGCGGGTGGTTGTGGACCAGATCCAGGGGCTCTTGGAGGAAACTGATTTTCTACATCCATTTCAATCAGGGTTTAGGTCCAGTTTTGGCACAGAAACTGCTTTGGTGGCCCTGAATGATGACTTCTCTCAAGAGAGAGACACAGGGGAACATGTCCCTGTTAATTCCCCTCAACCTCTCAGCGGCTTTCGATACAACTGACCATTGTCTCCTTCTGGAGTGGCTGTCCGAACTGGTCCTACTTGGATGGTCATTCCCAGAGGGGATGCTTGGCAAGTGCTTTTCAGACCTTGGCCTCTAGGAGTTTGCTGCTGTGCAGGAGACCGTGATAGCCCTCAACTAGGATGGCTTTCAAAGAGGATGAGACACATTCATGGAGGGGAGGGATATGGAGGCCCCTTCTAGCCAGGGGGGACTCTGCCTTCCCAGCTGGAGGCAGCCCCGCTTCTGAGCCTCAGTTGCTGGAATCCCCAGGAGGGGAGAAGAGGGCTCTTGTCTTGGGACCTCTCTTGTGGGTTTGCCATAATGGGCATCTGCTTGGCCACTGTGAGGACAGGAGGTGGGGCCTGTGGGGCGGATCCAGCGGCTGTGGGACTCTTCCGATGTTCTCCTCAGATGTCAGCCACATTGGAGTTTAATGTGGATTTGAAGCTCCTCCTCTCTTGCCTCAGGATAAATATAAAGGAAAGAGGGGCGGGGTGGGGGGATGGAGAGAACCTTTCCCCCGCTTCTCTCCTCATCCTAGGAGGTGTGCGGGGAGGGGGAGAGTCCTCAATCGAAGGGCACTCAAAGGGACCCCCAGATGTGGGAGGTGACCCCCGAGGGCTGGAGCCCGGGGCTGGGCTGGCTCCCTCCGCCATCCGTCCACTTGGCGCACACAGGCGCGCCCTCTGCCGAGGGGGCAGGACCGGCGGGCTTCTGCTGGCCAGAGCCGCTTCTTTTCTGGCGGAGCCTCCGTCTCCCCACAAACCCATTTTCACGTGTCGGGGGGGGGGGCGCATCCTCCTCCGGTTCCTTTTCCGTCCAGCCAGGCTCCGGGCGGCTCTATTGATGCTGCTGCCGCCGCCGCCGCGCCCACCTCGAAGCTGGACCAGCCGCTCCGGCAATAATGGATCCTTTTGTTTAGAGAGATATCTATGGACCCCTGGCAGGGACCCACCTCGCCACCCCCCAGCTGCGGCCCTGCCTGCTTCTCCAGGGGGCGCCTTGCCCTCGCTAATCCTCCGGCGCGCCTTCGCCCGGGCGGGAGGCGAATGGAGGGCGGGAGGGAGGGAAGATGGGGAAGAGGGGAAAGGACGGAGGGCGAAAGAAAGGCGGGCGGGAGGAGCCTTCCTGGGAAGAAGAGACAGGCGGAGCCCCAGGGGACACTGGCCTGAGTCCCAGCAGCGCGGAACTGGACGCCCCAGAACCGCCGCCTCCCCCCCCCCGCCAGCTGCATCACACTGTGAAGTCAGGGGGAGCTTGGGGTCCACAAAGACCCCCTCGATCTTTTTCACATGCACTGCTATGTCCCCCCTTCTATATTTGTGCATCTGGTTCTTCCTGCCTAAGTGCAGAATCTGACCTTTGTCCCTATGGAAATTCATCTGTAAATGGTAATCTTGATTCCCGATTCTGTCCTTTGTGCCTTCCCTCCCAGTTTGGTGTCATCTGCAAACTGGACGAGCATCCCCTCAATTCCTCCATCCAAGATCGACAGATTGAGCAACAACAGGCCCCGGACAGAGCCCTGGAGCCCCCCCTGGTCACCAATCTATGGTGTAACCTCATGGGGGGCACAGTCGCCTCTTCTCATGAAGGATGTTTGGGGAGTTGGAAAAGGTTCACAAAAGTGCTGCCAAAATGATCAAGGCAGACTTGGCTATGAAGAAAGGTTCCAGCCTCTGGGGCTCTTTAGACTTTAGAGCAGGGGTTCCCAATTAGCTAATTACTGAGCCCCCCCCCCGCTAATTTTCAAAAGCCAAGCCTGGCCTAGAGAAAGTGGAAGGAGAGTTGCATCTCCTGACAGTGGAACTCAGGGACATCCAAGGAGTTGGGATGTTGGAAGATTCAGGACAGATAAAATTAAACGCAAAGCAGAGTTCACCTGTGGAACTCCCCGCCACAGGAGGGAGAGGGAGAACTGGCTTGCCAAGGGTTAAAAGGGATTGAGCGGGATTCCTATAGAGGAGAGGAAGTCAAGGCGGTGGGGGGGTTGGGGGGAAAACAAAACTCCCGAGCCCAAGCCCCACCCTCTCCCGCCTGCCTTTGTCTCTCTCTTCTGCAGGTGCTGCATCCATGCCGCCTCCGGGGAGCCGGTGAGTCTTTGCTCTTCTTGCAAAGGGTGCAATGGGGAGAAGAGGGGGGTCCCTAGGATGCAGGGGGGTCCAGCTGCTGGAAGGAAGCGCAGGGGGAGAGAGGGGCTCTTGCGCCCCAGTCCTGCAGGTGTTCTGATATTTGGGGTACCAAATGTGAGCCCCTTGAATTGGGCCAGGAAAGCTAGGTTGTGGGGCTTCAGTGAGGAGGGGGGGCCCATGGATGCCACCTGGAGCTCCTTGGAGAAAAGGGGGAGATGGAAATATAATGAATCAAGAGAGGGATCCCGGCCACTTTTGCATTTGGGCAGCTCCGCCTAGAGGCACTGCCACGGCCTCCTGGGGTCCAGAGCGTGGAGGACCCTGGCCTCGTCCTCTCTGTCTGAGCTGGAAAGGGATCCTGCTAGTCACTGAGGCCGCCTGAGCCCCCAGTGAGTGCGTTGGATCCAGGAGAAGCCCCAGACATGCTGGCTGTGGGGGGGGGGGCTAAGCTACGTCACAGTATTTTTATTTTTATGATTAATCATTACCTGCCTTTCTCCTTAAGCTGCCAACATTAAAACACAAGATTGAAACACAATATTGCACTTGCTTCTTAGTGCTGTCCCACATGAACTTTGGCCTCACCCATTTGGCCCTCAAGGGCTTGGCCAGATCAGGATCTGACCCTCAGAACAGATAAAAAGGGATCCCACCCCAGCAGTGTGTCTGGAGGACGTTGGAGATGCAGAGTGCTAGAAAACGAGTCAGAAGCAGAAAAGGAGAGTGTCCTGAAATGGGGGTGGGAGGGAGAGCAACTCTTGAGGAGCCCCACTCTGGCCTAGTGCCCACATTACACTCGGAACAAAGGAATCATTGTTCTGACTTCATTCCTGGGCTGAAAACACTGAGAGGCAGGAGCCACCAGGCTTATTCATCTCACAGAAACCGCTTTGTTTGCCTCCACTTCTGGCCTGGTCACTTTCCTTCCAGGAGGGCGAGAGGATTATTTCTTCTCCTTTCTTCTTCCTTTCCTTCTTAAATAAAGCTCAGAGTCTGGCCTGTAATGTAATCATACTCTGGTTCCTAGCAAGACTCATCCACACTTGCTCAAAGAACCTTTCCATTCTCCTGACAGCGGGTCAATTTTATAACAGAACAATATATTTCCTTTGTAGAGTTTGCCAGCACCTCTAATTCAGACAGACAGAACTTGGCCAAAGAAATGATGGATTCCTTCCTAAAGATGGATGAACAAGACTTAGCTGACCCTGGAGCAGGAAGAGGCCCTGCCATGGAAACTGGAAGCCGTGGGGGATTCTGGGAAAACTCAGTGCAGTTGGGTGAGGTGGACACCCTTCGCTCAGAGGCGCAGTTGAGGCAATTCTGCTCCCAGGAGGCCAAAGGACCCCGTGAGGTTTGCAGCCAACTCTACCACCTTTGCCACCAGTGGCTGAAGCCAGAAAGGCACACGAAAGCTGAGATGCTGGACCTGGTGATCTTGGAGCAGTTCCTGGCTGTCCTTCCAGCGGAGATGGAGAGCTGGGTGAGGGAATGCGGAGCAGAGACCAGTTCCCAGGCAGTGGCCCTGGCCGAAGGTTTCCTCCTGAGTCAGGCGGAGGAGAGGAAGCAGGTGAGAGAGACTTTCCTCTTAATTCTCCCAAGGGGCTCCAAGGAGGGAGAAGATCCCTAAATCCCATCCTTTTTTTGGAATGACTTTGGACACCCCTCAAGTTTTTGCCCCAGCCATTCCTTTTTTAACCATTCTCCACATTCTCTATTACAAATTCTTGTTGCTGTTTCAGGAAAAGGATCTTTCTGCAGAAACGAGTCCTGATTCCTCTGAGGGAGAGAGGACTCCGTTGGACACCAGAGAGAGGCCGCTGGGTAAGGAGGAAGGACTTTCTTCTCAGTTGGGTCACATTCTGGAGATTCTCAAACTACTCTGTGGGTTCTTTTAGTGTTTTGTTTTTGTTTTTGTTTTATAATATTTATTACTTTTCCAAAAATGTAAACACTAAAAAGACAATACAATACAATACAATACAATACAATACAATACAATACAATACAATACAATACAATACAATACAATACAATACATTAAACTAACAAAACGAAACAAAAACAATAAAATAAATCAAACAATTTCATTATCCCATCTTTCATTCACTTATTTCCATGACCTCCTCACATCTCCCTTTTTGTATTCCACTTCTGTTAATTATTTCAGCAATTCCATTCCATCTTCCTCTGTTCTTTTAGTGTTTTGAGGAAGACACTTGGGCCAAGAACCCAAAGGAGAGATGTACCTACTTTAACACAACTAAATTATGAAATGGGGGCAAACTCCCAAATGCACCTCTGAGAGAAGCATCCTGCACTCCTGTCTCCCCACTTCCCTTTGTCTCTTGCAGGTGAAAGAAGGATGCCGGCAAGACCTCCTCCTCCATCTCTTCATCCTGGTGGAGGGGAAGCAGCGGCTGAGGAACCGGATCAGGTATAATAATAATAATTTTTTATTTATACCCCGCCCATCTGGCTGGGCTTCCCCAGCCACTCTGGGCGGCTTCCAAAAAATATCAAAATACTGTAATACATCAAACATTAAAAGCTTCCCTTCTTCTAAAAGTCTGGTAGCTATTTTTCTCTTTGACATCTGGTGGGAGGGCGTTCCACAGGGAGGGCGCCACTACCGAGAAGGCCCTCTGCCTGGTTCCCTGTAAGTTGGCTTCTCGCAGTGAGGGAACCGCCAGAAGGCCCTCGGCGCTGGACTTCAGTGTCCGGGTAGAATGATGGGGGTGGAGATGCTCCTTCAGGTCTACTGGGCCGAGGGCGTTTAAGGCTTTAAAGGTCAGCACCAACCCTTTGAATTGTGCTCGGAAACGTACTGGGAGCCAATGTTGGTCTTTCAAGATCAGCGGCCGCTCCCAGTCACCAGTCTAGCTGCTGCATTCTGGATTAGTTGTAGTTTCCAGGTCACCTTCAAAGGTAGCCCCACGTCATAGGCGCCGACTCCATGGGGCCTGAGGGGGCTCGAGCCCCCTCAAAAATTCGTTTGGGGGGGCTCAGCCCCCCCAATAATCTCGGGCGGCGGTGGGCGCGTCCGCGGCTTTCATAGGACGCCCGGCGCGCACCAGCTCGATAACGGGCACCGGCGCGGCGGGGGGCGCCGGGCCGGGGGAGGGGGGCGGCCGGCCTGTCTCCTTGGCAACCCCATTGAGCAGCGCCGGCTCCCCCGGGAGGGCCATCCCCCCGCGCCGCCGATCGCCAACACCGCCGACGCTGTGGCTGCCCGAGCCCGAGCCCGAGCCCGAGCCAAAGCCCGAGCCAGAGCCCGTCAGTCAGTCAGTCAGTCAGTCAGGAAGGAAGGAAGGAGAAATGGGGAGGGAGACGAGGGAGGAAAATTGCGCGCAGGGTGAAGAAAGGAGAAGGGCGAACGAGACGAGCTTCCAACCCAAAAAAGGGCTGGAAGACTGGGAGGATGAAGGATCGGGAAAGAAAGCGACGCCTTCCCCGCCCGCGACGTCGCCCGCTTGTCATTGGCAGCGCAGCGGGCGCCCAGAGGGGCTGGGCACCGGCGCAGGGCCGCTCCGCGGCCGCGGAGGACAGCTGCGCGGCTAGCAAGGTGCGCCGCGTAGAGCGCGGCCCTTGTGTGGCCCGGTGGCCAGGCAAGCTCGGGCGGGGACCCCCATGCAAATCTAAGACGGGAGAAGAGGGCAGAGCAAAGGGGGTCCCTTCCCCAACCTCCGGCTCTGAGACTTCCCTGCGCCCCAGAAAAGCGAAAGGATTTTCTCTTCTTTTTTTTTAATAAATATTTTATTAAGTTTTCAAATACAAAGTTAGAAACATACACTGAAGAAAAAAGTAAAAGAACAAGAAAAAGGAAAAAAAGAAAAAGAAGAAAAGAAAACCAACCATTCAACACATTTTTTATATAACTAACTGGACTTCCTCGCATCTCCCTTACCCTGCATTCTTTATAATAAAGATATCAGCAAATTATTACCTTGTTTCGTACCTTATTTTGTACTTTTCAAATACTATACCTCTAAATTTAACATACTTTTCATCAGTTACTTATATCTTAAATTAAACATAGTATTACCTTAGATTTTGACCTTTTCTTACTTAAAATATAATTTCCTGTTTCCCAAATCTAATTGCTGAAGCTATAGTTTCCGAATCGTGTAAATTTTTAACATTCATACAACTTATATTGTTTTTGTAAATAGTCCTTAAATTTTTTCCAGTCCTCTTCCGTTGTTTCTTCTCCCAAATCTCGGATTCTGCCCGTCATTTCAGCAAGTTCCATGTAGTCCATGAATTGCGTCTGCCACTCTTCCAGTGTGGGCAAATCTTGTGTCTTCCAATATTTTGCGATAAGTATTCTTGCTGCTGTAGTTGCATACATAAAGAAAGTTCTATCCTTCTTTAACACTTTCTGGCCAACAATGCCCAAGAGGAAGGCCTCTGGTTTCTTGGGAAAGGTATACTTAAATACCTTTTTTAACTCATTATAGATCATTTCCCAGAAGGCCTTCACTTTTGGACAAGTCCACCAGAGGTGAAAGAATGTCCCTTCAGCCTCCTTACATTTCCAACATTTATTATCAGACAGGTGATATATTTTTGCAAGCTTGACTGGGGTCATGTACCACCTATAAATCATTTTCATAATATTTTCCTTCAAGGCATTACATGCCGTGAATTTCATTCCGGTGGTCCATAACCTTTCCCAATCCTCAAACATGATGTTATACCCAATATCCTGAGCCCATTTTATCATGGCTGATTTGACTGTCTCATCCTGAGTGATTTTCTCTTCAACCTGCCCTCCATCCTCTTGCAGAAAACTCTTTGCCTACCCTGCCCGTATCTCGTTTTTGCTTTTTAATTCCACACACGCACCCTTCGGACTTCGTGGCAATCGGGCGCGCGGGTGCGTTTCCTAAGAGAGTGAGGACCCCCGCCTCCTCCCCACCTGCTCCCTCGCCAGCCAGCCGCGCGCCCTAGCCGGAGAGCCCCGGCCGTCCCCGTCGCGCAATCGGCTGGATCTCCCTTCAGCAGGCCGTGCTCACAACTCGGCCCAGGGACCCCCAGCAGCGGATCTCCGGCTCAGCTGAAGAATCCGGCAACAAGCCCCCTCCTCCCCAATCGCTCCGCCGAAATACGCTCCAGAACCCCCCAGATAGGCCGCCGGCCGCCAAGTCTAGTGATGCCCTGAGCGAGGGTCTCTCCCCAACACCGCCACCTCGAACTGCGTTCTCCCGGCTACCCGAGCGAACCAGCGGCAGGACCCCGGTATGGGCCCCCCCAATATTTTTTATAAGTTGGCGCCCCTGCCCCACGTAGGGTGAAGGAGCCTTGGGGGGGAAGAGGCTGAGGGGGGAGGGGGAGAGGACATTTCTGAGACAGAACAAATCTCTCCCCTCCTCATTGCTTCTGTCAAAGCTGCCCTTAACAAAGGCTGAAAATGCCATTAATGAAGATTTATGCACTGAGGATAAAGAGTAACCCCTTCACCTTAACTCTAAATGTCACTAGTATTATTATAAATTGTTTTTAGGACATCTGGATAGTCTTTTCATTCCGGAACAAAACTTAGGTGAGAGGAGAGAGGGATTCTTCCATTTGGCAAACTGGAACGCTTGCACAGACATATTGATCTGAATAAAACAACATGGAGTTCATTAAAATAAGCACCAATAATCACAATGTGCGGCAGACCAATCCGATTAGAACAATCCAGGCAGGAAGCAAAAGAGCAACATGCAGGAGATAATCTTTATGCTGCCTAAGAGAAGGATGTTTTTCTTTCAGAGCTCAGTTTCTTTTGAAGATGTCGCTGTTCGGTTCACGGCTGAGGAGTGGGCGTTGCTGGATCCTGCCCAGAGAGCTCTGCATAAGGAAGTCATGGAGGAGACTTGTAGGACCATGATCTCTCTGGGTAAAGTTCCCTCTTGGGTCATCATATCTGCTTTGGAATTCAATAGATATTTCTCTGGGACAAACCTCCCATATTTGGATGGATCCCAACGTTGCCACCGAGAGTGCCAGGGATTCTCACACCCCCACAGCTCACCTTGAATGGAGGGCTGGGGACTGTTTTGTCTGTGGATATTGCTCCTCCGCTTCTGCCTTTTTGCACAAAGATCAGGATGTGGAGAGGCTTTCTGAGTGTTTTGAACCAATCAGTTGTTCCATATCCAGTTCTAAACTGTAGCTTCTGGCTTAGGAACAGCTTCCTTCCTTCCTTCCTTCCTTCCTTCCTTCCTTCCTTCCTTCCTTCTTTCTTTCTTTCTTTCTTTCTTTCTTTCTTTCTTTCTTTCTTTCTTTCTTTCTTTCTTCTCTTTTTACATTTGTAAAGCTGTGCACTTTTCTTCATCTACTGCTGTCTCAGGTTTTTCCCCCAACAGATTCTGTCCATTCTCTCACCTGCAGTCTCTCTCAAACCTCTCCAGCCATTCTGCACCTTTCATCTCTTAGCTGTAGGTTATGGCATATCCAAAATCAAAAGGCATCCCGTGTTATTTTTGCTATGATTTACTAACTATGATTTATTAGTTTTTCTCCCTTGATCGTCTCCGCATCTCTGCACTTATAAAAAGTTCCCGTCGGTTTTCAGTCCGTTCCGCATAGGAAAAACAGAGAAAGGAGATTTACCAATTGTGAAGCTTTGAAGTTAAAGGCAAAGTCTCAGAACTATATATTCATTTTAATATTTTGAAATCACCAGTACTTAGTTTTGAGCTTTTTTTGATATATTTTCCAGACCCATTTAGAATTATGTCATTACCCAGCAGTTTAATTCTCCCCTGGACGCTAGGTAATTGGTAGACAGAGATTCCAATTCATATTCAAATAGAGTTCTGACCTTGCAGATGGAGTTGGTTCAATGATTGAGCCAAATAAATTTCATCCCTGAAAAGAACAGGCTTTTTGAATCTGTATTTCCCATAAATATATCAGTGAATGTTAGTCAGCAAAGGCAGTGAATTCTGCAGTAAGACTTCCCATCTAACTCCCTTCAGATCTTCCTTTATCACAAATGTTCATTAGCATTATTCAAAAACTGGGAACTCCATTTCTTTCTTAGGCTCTGATTTGTTCCTCTCTTCATTGCAGTTGATGATGAATCAGAAATTAAGAACAAGGGACAACAGGACAAAATCCTCACAGTGGAGAAGCCATATCAAGATTTGGAGTGTGGGGAGAACTTCAGTCAGGGCTCCCATGCCACTTCCCATCAAATAAATCCTATTGGGAAGAAACCGTTTCAGTGTTTGGAATGTGGAAAGAGCTTCAATCACAGCTCACATTTCAAAGACCATCAAAGAATTCATTCCGGGGAGAAACCATATCAGTGCTTGAAGTGTGGGAAGTCTTTTCCTACAAGCAAATGCTTCCATCGACATCAGAGGATTCACAGCGAAGAGAAACCATACCAGTGCATGGAATGTGGGAAGAGCTTTTCCAGGAAGGACAGTCTCACTTCCCATCAGAGAATTCATACAGGGGAGAAACCATTTCAGTGCTTGGAATGCACAAAGTGCTTTACTACACAAAATTTATTTCATCAACATCAGAGAATTCACACTGGGGAGAAACCATTTCAATGCCAAGAGTGTGGAAAGAGCTTCAGATGGAGAGCCCATTTCACTTCCCACCAAAGAATTCATACAGGGGAGAAACTATTTCAGTGCCTGGAATGTGAGAAGTTCTTTACTACAAGAAGAGACTTGCAACAACATAAGAGAATTCACAGTGGCGAGAAACCCTATCAGTGCTTGGAATGTGGAAAGAGCTTCAGGCGGAACGACCATCTCACTTCCCATCAAATGACTCATACAGGGGAGAAACCGTTTCAGTGTCTGGAATGTGGGAAGAACTTCAGTCGGAGGTCATGTCTCACTTCCCATCAAAGAATTCATACAGGGGAGAAACCATATAAGTGCTTGGAATGTGGGAAGTCTTTTCCTACAAGCAAATACTTCCGTCGACATCAGAGTATTCACAGTGGAGAGAAACCATACCAGTGCATGGAATGTGGGAAGACTTTCTTCTGGAAGCACAGTCTCACTTCTCACCTCAGAATTCATACAGGGGAGAAGCCGTATCAGTGCTTGGAATGTGAGAAGTGCTTTACTACAGGAGGAGACTTGCATCAACACAAAAGAATTCACACTGGGGAGAAACCATATCAGTGCTTAGAGTGTGGGAAGAGCTTCAGTCAGAGGCCCAATCTCCGTTCCCATCAAAGGGTTCATACGGGGGAGAAACCATATCAGTGTGTGGAATGTGGGAAGAGCTTCAGGCGGAACAACCATCTCACTTCCCATCAAATGACTCATACAGGGGAGAAACCATTTCAGTGTCTGGAATGTGGGAAGAACTTCAATCGGAGCTCAAGTCTCACCTCCCATCAAAGAATTCACAGTGGGGAGAAACCATATCAGTGCTTAGAATGCAAGAAGAGGTTTACTACAAGCACACAATTCCGTCGACATGAGAAAATTCACACTGGGGAGAAATCATTTCAATGCCAAGAGTGTGGAAAGAGCTTCAGTCGCAGGTCTCATCTCACTTTCCACCAAAGAATTCATACAACGGAGAATCCCGAATAGTGCTTGGAATGTGGAAAGAGCTTCACCTGGAATAAATATTTCACGTCCCATGAAGCATCTGGTGGGGCTGGGGCCATTTCATCCATCTCAAGGCCTCCACCTGCACTCTCAAAGCATCCCCACCCACCCAGTTTGCATGTGACTAGAGGTGGGCGTGACCTCACCTGCCCAGGTAACATAGAGCAGGACTGGTCAGCCACCTCTCTCTCTCTCTGACTACTTTCATCAAAGAAGCAACATCTGCTTAGCCTAAGATGCCTTCTTGGCTTGTATCCAAGAGAGGACGAAGGGACTGTCTCCTTATGGGATAGTTTCCAGGTGTACATTACTTTTCTAAGCTAAGTCTGCCTTCTGGGATCCAATTGTGAACAGAATGTGAGTGAGTAAATTCTTTTATACTTTTATAGAAGACTGTGTTGTGTCTTATCTTTTATGAGGGACTAAAGGGGACATTACAAATGAAACTTATTATAGAGGCTTTAGCGAGCCTGAGCAAACGCATGTGCTGTGAGTTTAAAAAGGGGGAATGTTACTCTGCTAAATTGTGGAACTTGTTAACACAAGTTGGAAAGGCTATAATCAGACAATATATCCTCTCCTGCATCCCTGAACATTCCCACACTAGCTACCGGCCGGTTGCTCATCTCCCTTTCCTGGGCAAGGTTCTGGAGCGGGTGGTTGTGGACCAGATCCAGGGGCTCTTGAAGGAAACTGATTTTCTACATCCATTTCAATCAGGGTTTAGGTCCAGTTTTGGCACAGAAACTGCTTTGGTGGCCCTGAATGATGACTTCTCTCAAGAGAGAGACACAGGGGAACATGTCCCTGTTAATTCCCCTCAACCTCTCAGCGGCTTTCGATACAACTGACCATTGTCTCCTTCTGGAGTGGCTGTCCGAACTGGTCCTACTTGGATGGTCATTCCCAGAGGGGATGCTTGGCAAGTGCTTTTCAGACCTTGGCCTCTAGGAGTTTGCTGCTGTGCAGGAGACCGTGATAGCCGTCAACTAGGATGGCTTTCAAAGAGGATGAGACACATTCATGGAGGGGAGGGATATGGATGCCCCTTCTAGCCAGGGGGGACTCTGCCTTCCCAGCTGGAGGCAGCCCCGCTTCTGAGCCTCAGTTGCTGGAATCCCCAGGAGGGGAGAAGAGGGCTCTTGTCTTGGGACCTCTCTTGTGGGTTTGCCATAATGGGCATCTGCTTGGCCACTGTGAGGACAGGAGGTGGGGCCTGTGGGGCGGATCCAGCGGCTGTGGGACTCTTCCGATGTTCTCCTCAGATGTCAGCCACATTGGAGTTTAGTGTGGATTTGAAGCTCCTCCTCTCTTGCCTCAGGATAAATATAAAGGAAGGAGGGGCGGGGTGGGGGGATGGAGAGAACCTCTCCCCGCTTCTCTCCTCATCCTAGGAGGTGTGCGGGGAGGGGGAGAGTCCTAAATCGAAGGGCACTCAAAGGGACCCCCAGATGTGGGAGGTGACCCCCGAGGGCTGGAGCCCGGGGCTGGGCTGGCTCCCTCCGCCACCCGTCCACTGGGCACACACAGGCGCGCCCTCTGCCGAGGGGGCAGGACCGGCGGGCTTCTGCTGGCCAGAGCCGCTTCTTTTCTGGCGAAGCCTCCCTCTCCGCACAAACCCATTTTCACGTGTCGGGGGGGGGGGGCGCGCTCTTCCCGCATCCTCCTCCAGTTCCCTTTCCGTCCAGCCAGATTGATGCTGCTGCTGCTGCTGCTGCCGCGCCCACCTCGAAGCTGGACCAGCCGCTCCGGCAATAATGGATACTTTTGTTTAGAGAGAGATTGGTGGATATATTTCTAGCCGATTTCGCCCCCCGGCTCCGGCCCTGGCTGCTTCTCTGGGCGCGCGCCTGGCAGGCCCCTTCCTTGCTCGCCATCCCGCCTCGCCTTTCCCTCCGCCGGCGCGCCTTCGGGAGGGAAGATGGGGTCCCGGTCCGTGGGGAAGAAGGGGGCGAAATAAAGGCAGGCAGCCTCGCGGGAGAGACAGGCGGAGCCCGAGGGGGGCGCAGCGCGGAACTGGACGCCCCAGAACCGCCGCCTCCCCCCCCCCGCCAGCTGCATCACACTGTGAACTCAGGTGGAGCTTGGGGACCACCAAGACCCCTCGATCTTTTTCGCATGCACTGCTATGTCCCCCCTTCTATATTTGTGCATCTGGTTCTTCCTGCCTAAGTGCAGAATCTGACCTTTGTCCCTATGGAAATTCATCTGTAAATGGTAATCTTGATTCCCGATTCTGTCCTTTGTGCCTTCCCTCCCAGTTTGGTGTCATCTGCAAACTGGACGAGCATCCCCTCAACTCCTCCATCCAAGATCGACAGATGGAGCAAAACAGGCCCCGGACAGAGCCCTGCAGCCCCCCTGATCCCAAATCTATGGCGTAACCTCATGGGGGGCGCAGTCGCCTCTCCTCATGAAGGATGTTTGGGGAGTTGGAAAAGGTTCACAAAAGGGCTGCCAAAATGATCAAGGCAGACTTGGCTATGAAGAAAGGTTCCAGCCTTTGGGGGTCTTTAGACTTTAGAGCGGGGTTCCCAATTAGCTAATTACTGAGCCCCCCCCCCCAATTTTCAAAAGCCAAGCCTGGCCTAGAGAAAGTGGAAGGAGAGTTGCATCTCCTGACAGTGGAACTCAGGGACATCCAAGGAGTCGGGATGTTGGAAGATTCGGGACAGATAAAATTAAACGCAAGGCAGAGTTCACCTGTGGAACTCCCCGGCACTGGACACCGGAGAGAGGGGGAGAGAGGGGGAGCTGGCTTGCCAAGGGTTAAAGGGGATTGAGTGGGATTCCTAGAGAGGAGAGGAAGTCAAGGCGGTGGGGGGGGGGGTTGGGGGGGAAACAAAACTCCCGAGCCCAAGCCCCTCCCTCTCCCGCCCTCCCTAAAAGGGAGGAGGGGCCTTTCTCTCTCTCTTCTGCACGTGCTGCATCCATGCCGCCTCCGGGGAGCCGGTGAGTCTCTGCACTGGGGAGAAGAGGGGGGGTCCCTAGGATGCATGGGGGGTCCAGTTGCTGCAAGGGGGAGCAGGGGAGAGAGGGGCTCTTGCGCCCCAGTCCTGCAGATGTTCTGATATTTGGGGTACCAAATGTGAGCCCCTTGAATTGGGCCAGGAAAGCTAGGTTGTGGGGCTTCAGTGAGGAGGGGGGGCCCATGGATGCCACCTGGAGCTTCTTGGAGAAAAGGGGGAGATGGAAATATAATGAATCAAGAGAGGGATCCCGGCCACTTTTGCATTTGGGCAGCTCCGCCTAGAGGACACTGCCTTGGCCTCCTGGGGTCCAGAGCGTGGAGGACCCTGGCCTCGTCCTCTCTGTCTGAGCTGGAAAGGGATCCTGCTAGTCCCTGAGGCCACCTGAGCCCCCCAGTGAGTATGTTGGATCCAGGAGAATCCCCAGACAAAGCAAGCTGGGGGGGGGGCTAAGCTACAACACAATATTTTTATTTTTATTATTATTCATTACCCACTCTTCACCGTAAGCTCCCAGAGCAGCCGATAACTTTAAAACACAATAATAACTTTGGCCTCGCCCATTTGGCCCTCAGGGGCTTGGCCAGATCAGGATTTGGCCCGCAGAGCAGAGAAAAAGGGATCCCACCCCATCAGTCTGTCTGGAGATGTAGAGATGCAAAGTGCTGATTTCATTCCTCGACTGAAAGCACTGAAAGGCAGGAGCCACGAGGCTGATTCATCTCACAGAAACCGCTTCCATTGCCTCCACTTTTGGCCTGGCAAGAGGATTTCTTCTTCTTCCTCCTTCCTTTTTTTCTTACAGAAAGCTCAGAGTCTGGCGTGTGGTGCAGTCCAGCCCTGGTTCCTAGCAAGACTCATCCACACTTGCTCAGGGGACCTTTTTCTTCTGCTGACCGTGTGTCAATTTCATAACAGAACAACATATTTCCTTTGCAGCATTTGCCAGCACCTCTAAATCAGACAGGCAGAACTTGGTCAAAGAAAAGATGGATTCCTTCCTAAAGATGGATGAGGAAGACTCAGATGGCCCTGGAGCAGGAAGAGGCCATGCTATGGAAACTGGGAGCAGTGAGGGATTCTGGGAAAGCTCCATGCAGAAGATCCTGGGAGAGGAGGACACCCTTCGCTCAGAGGCGCAGAGCCGGCAGTTGAGGCAGTCCTGTCACCAGGAGGCTGAAGGACCCCGAGAGGTTTGCAGCCAACTCTACCGCTTTGACCATCAATGGCTGAAGCCAGAAAGGCACACGAAAGCTGAGATGCTGGACCTGGTGATCTTGGAGCAGTTCCTGGCTGTCCTTCCAGCGGAGATGGAGAGCTGGGTGAGGGAATGCGGAGCAGAGACCAGTTCCCAGGCAGTGGCCCTGGCCGAAGGTTTCCTCCTGAGTCAGGCGGAGGAGTGGAAGCAGGTGGAGAAGAAGCAGGTGAGAGAGACATTTCTCTGGATGCTCCCAAGGGGCTCCACGGAGGGAGAAGATCCTAAAAAACTCTCCAAATTGCTCATCCTTTTTCCTTTTCTAACCCTTCTCCCCATTCTCTTTTTTGAATCCTTGTTTCTCTTTCAGGAAAAGGATCTGTCTGCAGAAATGGGTCCTGATTCCTTTGGGGCAGGGAGGACTCCATTAGACACCAGAGAGAGGCCGCTGGGTAAGTAGGAAGGAGTTTTTCCTCCGTGTGGTCACATTCTGGCGATTCTCAAACTCATCTGTGGGTTCTTTCAGTGTTTTGGGAAAGTCACTCGGGGCCAAGAGCCCCAAGGAGAGAAGATGTATTTAAACAAAACTAAAATATGAAATGGGTACAAAGGCCAGAAAGTACCTCTGAGAGAAGCATCCTGCACTCCGGTCTCCCCACTTCCCTTTGTCTCTCGCAGGTGAAAGAAGGATGCCGGCAAGACCTCCTCCTCCTCCATCTCTTCATCCTGGTGGAGGGGAAGCAGCGGCTGAGGAACCGGATCAGGTAGGGGGAAGGAGCCTGGGGGGAAAGAGGCTGAGGGGGGGGGGGAGACAGGGTGTTTCTGGGGACAAATGAATCCCCTCTTGACTTCTGTCAAAGCTGCCCTTAACAAAGGCTGAAAATGCCATTAATGAAGGTTTAGGCACTGAGGATAAAGAGCAACCCCTTCACCTTAACTCTGAATGTCGCTAGTATTATTCATGATAAATTGTCTTTGGAACATCTGGGGAGTCTTTCCATCCCAGAACAACACGCAGGGAGAGGAGAGAGGGATTCTTCCATTTGGCAAACTGGAATGCTTGCTGTCAGGGGTTCAGGAGCAGAGGCGAGGGCAAGGGAGGAAACAGAGAGCGAGGGGGAGGAGTCCGAAGAAAAGATGAGTGATGACGACGACCCGAGATCTCCGAGTCTTTCCAGTGAATCAGAAGATTCACAGAAAGGAGCGCCAGTGGCCAGAGCAAGGGGGGAGCCTAGGGGGACACCCCAGGAAGAAGGGTCCAGAGGGGGTTCAGAGGGCAGCAGTTGGAAATCGGGGCCAGCATCCCCAACAGAGCGCAGTGGAGAGGAAGGGCGCCAGGTATCGAGCTCCGGCAGCTCGCCGCAGGGGGGAGGGCATGAGTCAGGAGTGGCCACACCTCCATCGGGGAGCGAAGAAACGGTCAAGCGGAAAGTGGAAGGTTGGGCGCGCGCGCCAAGTTCAAATGCACAGGAAGGCGGCGCAGTAAGCAGCCCGGAAAGGGAGCCAGGTCCTAAAGCCCGACGCAAGGAGACAGAAGGGTCCGGGGGGTCAGCGTCAGAAGAGTCCAGGAAGGAAGAGACCACGGGGGGCAGAGGGACCCAGAGAAGAACGGTCAGGCGGAAAAGGTGGAGTAAGGCTAGGGTATTAAGTTGGTGTACAAGGGGCGGAGACTCAGACGGAGCTTCGCCGGTCTAGCTTATAAGACGTAGAGCTGCACGCGGCAGCTTGGAAATGGAAACTGTAACTCAATAAAGACTTTTATAAAGTGAACGCTGGCTAGCGTGATCCTCTGTGAGCTAGGATCTGGGAGCAGCTCTGACACTTGCGTAGACATATTGATCTGAATAAAACAACGTGGAGTTCCACCCATTTTCACCAAGTCATACCCATCATTAAAATACACTATTAAAGAATTCCATTAAAGCATTAAAATAAGCATCAATAATCAAAATGCACAGCAGACCAATCCGATTAGAACAACCCAGGCAGGAAGCAAAAGAGCAACATGCAGGAGATAATCTTTATGCTGCCTAAGAGAAGGATATTTTTCTTTCAGAGCTCAGTTTCTTTTGAAGATGTAGCTGTTTGTTTCACGGCTGAGGAGTGGGCGTTGCTGGATCCTGCCCAGAGAGCTCTGCATAAGGAAGTCATGGAGGAGACTTGTAGGACCATGATCTCTCTGGGTAAAGTTCCCTCTTGGGTCATCATATCTGTTTTGGAATTCAATAGATATTTCTCTGGGACAAACCTCCCATATTTGGATGGATCCCAACGTTGCCACCTAGAGCACCTGGGATTCTCACACCCCCACAGCTCACCTGGCATGGAGGGCTGGGGACTGTTTTGTCTGTGAATATTGTTCCTCCGCTTCTGTCTTTTTGCCCAAGGATCAGGATGTGGATAGGCCTTCTGAGTGTTCAGGGAAGTTGGTTCTGCCAGCTTTTGATTTTTGTGGATTTTTTGGTGGAGCAAAAAGTCTTTCTCCAAATTGATTTCCAATGGATGAGAGGCTTTTTCTGCCTCTGTTTAATTTACAGATCAGTCTTTGCTACCTCTAATCGTCCATAAATCTCTTCTGGCTTCAGAACAGTTTCTTTCTTTCTTTCTTTCTTTCTTTCTTTCTTTCTTTCTTTCTTTCTTTCTTTCTTTCTTTCTTCGCTCCATACAGTTGCAAAGCTGTGGACTTTTCTTCATCTACTGCTGTATCAAAAATCAAAATGCATTCATTGTTATCTTTTCTATGATTTACTAATTATGATTATTTAGTTCTCCTTCTTTGATCTTCTCTGCGTCTCTGCACTTATAAAAGGCTACTGAAAATGGTTTTCAGTCCATTCTGCATAGGAAAAACACAGATGGGACATTTACAAACAGTGTAGCTTAGAAGTTAATGAAGGCAAAGTTTCAGAACTATATGTTCATGTTAATATTTTGAAATCACCAGTAGTTAGTTTTGAGCTTTTTGATATATTTTCAAGACACATTTAGAATTCTGTCATTACTCAGTATTTTATTTCTCCCCTGGGCGCTAGGTAATTGGTAGACAGAGATTCCAATTCATATTCAAATAGAGTTCTGACCTTGCAGATGGAGTTGGTTCCATGACTGAGCCAAAGAAATTTCATCCCAAACAAGAACAGGCTTTTTGAATCTGAATTTCCCATAAATATGACAGTGAATGTCAGTCAGCAAAGGCAGTGAACTCTCCAGTAAGACTTCCCATCTACGTAACTCCCTTCAGATCTTCCTTGATCACAAATGTTCATTAGCATTATTCAAAAACTGGGAACTCCATTTCTTTCTTAGGCTCTGACCTGTTCCTCTCTTCATTGCAGATGGTGATGAATTAGAAATTAAGAACAAGGGACAACAGGACAAAATCCACACAGTGGAGAAGCCATATCAAGATTTGGAACATGGAGAGAACTTCAGTCAGAGCTCCCATTCCACTTCCCATCAAAGAAATACTATTGGGAAGAAACCCTTTCAGTGCCTGGAATGTGGAAAGGGCTTCAGTCGGAAGAATAGTCTTACTTCCCATCTAAATATTCATACAGGGGAGAAACCATATCAGTGCTTGGAATGCACAAAGTGCTTTGCTGCAAGAAAAAAGCTATGGAAACATAAGAGAATTCACACTGGGGAGAAACCATATCAGTGCCTGGAATGTGGAAAAAGCTTCAGTTGGAAGCATAGGCTTACTTCCCATCAAATAATTCATACAGGGGAGAAACCATTTCTGTGCTTGGATTGTGGGAAGAGCTTCAGGAAGAGGACCTATCTCACTTCCCATCAAAGAATTCATACAGGGGAGAAACCATTTCAGTGTCTTGAATGTGAGAAGTTCTTTAGTACAAGAAGAGATTTGCATCAACATAAGAGAATTCATAGTGGGGAGAAGCCATTTCTGTGCTTGGAATGTGGGAAGAGCTTCAGTCAAAAGGGAAGTCTCACTTCCCATCAAAGAATTCATACAGGGGAGAAACCATTTCAGTGCCCGGAATGTGAGAAGTTATTTAGTACAAGAAGAAACTTACATCAACATAAGAGAATTCACAGTGGGGAGAAACCATACCAGTGCTTGGAATGTGGGAAAAGCTTTAGGAAGTGGACCTATCTAACTTCCCATCAAAGAATTCATACAGGGGAGAAACCATTTCAGTGTGTGGAATGCGAGAAGTTCTTTACTACAAGAAGAGACTTGCATCAACACAAAAGAATTCACACTGGAGAGAAACCATATCAGTGCTTAGAGTGTGGGAAGAGCTTCAGGCGGAGCTCATGTCTCACTTCCCATCAAAGAATTCATACTGGGGAGAAACCATATAAGTGCTTGGAATGTGGGGAGTCCTTTCCTACAAGCAAATACTTCCGTCGACACCAGAGTATTCACAGCGGAGAGAAACCATACCAGTGTGTGGAATGTGGGAAGACTTTCTTCAGGAAGGAGAGTCTCACTTCTCACCAAAGAATTCATACAGGGGAGAAACCATTTCAGTGCCTGGAATGTGATAAGTGCTTTACTACACGATATGGGTTCCATCGACATAAGAGAATTCATAAGGGAGAGAAACCATTTGAATGCCAAGAGTGTGGAAAGAGCTTTAGTGACAGGTACCATCTCACTTCCCACCAAAGAATTCATACAGGTGAGAAACCATACCAGTGTGTTGAATGTGGAAAGAGCTTCTCCAGGACGGACAGTCTTACTTCCCACCAAAAAATTCATACAGGGGAGAAACTATATCACTGTTTGGAGTGCACAAATTGCTTTACTACACGACATGGGTTCCATCGACATCAGAGAATTCACACTGGGGAGAAACCATTTGAATGCCAAGAGTGTGGAAAGAGCTTCAGATGGAGCGCCCATTTCACTTCCCACCAAAGAATTCATACAGGGGAGAAGCCATATGAGTGCTTGGAATGTGGGAAGAGCTTTGGTCGGAGAGACCACCTTACTTCCCACCAAAGAATGCATACGACGGATAAACCTGAATAGGGCTTGGAATGCGGAAAGAGCTTCAGCTGGAAGGAAATCTCACTTCCCATGAAAAACTCACAGTGGGGAAAATCCTGGAATTATAGAATAGTAGCTTTAGGAGGAATCTTGAGGGTCATCTAGTCTAACCAGTGCAATGCATCTTGATGATTAGTCAGAATCTTCTTTCTTGTTATGTTCTTGTGGGGTTACATGGTTCTTCACCTCCTTTACAATCGTGAGAATAACCCTGTACAGAATAATCAGGGTCCTTATCTGTTTAGATGTTTAGCTTGAATGAGACATAGTGCACCCCAGAGAGAGAACACAAATAAGCAATCAGACAACCAATGCGCATTGGAATTTCTATACAACATTGCTTTATTGATTAACAAACTTAACACATAACAAGACAAGGGAACATGCACTCAGACACACACGCAGTCACACACACACACCTTCTCTGGGTTGGCCAGACCTAGAGGGTGGCTGGCAGGCAGCTGGATCTCAACTGTGTCTGACTCACACCCCAGTCCGAAAGAGACTACAGTGGTGCCTCGCAAGACGAAATTAATTCGTTCCGCAAGTTTTTTCTTCTTGCGAGTTTTTCGTCTTGCGAAGCACGGTTTCCCATAGGAATGCATTGAAAATCAATTAATGCGTTCCTATGGAAACCGCTTGCCAGGCTGGTGGTGCGGAGAAGGGCTTTTCTCCCCACTGCAAGCCTTCAGGACAGGTACGGGAACAGAGGGGAAGGGGCGCAGCGCTTCTCCTCTGTTCCCGGGGCTTGCGGTGGGAGGAGGGTTTTTCCTCCCCACCGCCAACATTCAGAACAGCATTCTGAATGTTGGCGGTGGGAAGGAAAACCCTCCTCCCACCGCAAGTCTTCAGCACAGCCATCTGAAGGCTGGCGCGGGGAGAAGCTCTCTCCGCCCCACCGCCAGCCTTCGGAGCAGCCTTCCGAAGGCTGGCAGTGGGGCAGAGAGCTCTCCGCCCCACCGCCAGCCTTCGGAAGGCTGCTCCGAAGGCTGGCGGCGGGAGGAGGGCTCTCTGCCCCACCGCCAGCCTTCGGAAGGCTGCCCCGAAGGCTGGCGGCGGGAGGAGGGCTCTCTGCCCCACCGCCAGCCTTCGGAAGGCTGCCCCGAAGGCTGGCGGCGGGAGGAGGGCTCTCTGCCCCACCGCCAGCCTTCGGAAGGCTGCTCCGAAGCCTGGCGGTGGGGCGGAGAGCCCTCCTCCCGCCGCCAGCCTTCGGAGGAGGTCCGAGGACAGTGGGGAAGACGCGCTGCGCTTCCCCGCTGTCCCGGAGATTTCCCTATGGGCTTTCGTCTTGCGAAGGAAGCCCATAGGGAAATTCGTTTTGCGAAGCGCCTCCAAAACGGAAAACCCTTTCGTCTAGCGGGTTTTCCGTCTTGCGAGGCGTTCGTCTTGCGGGGCACCACTGTAATCTTATACGCTCTTCTCATTGTGCATCTAAGTCTCATGTTCCTGAGTGACATGTTCCTGGCAGTTCTTAGCATGTTCTTGGCAGTCCTTCATCTTTAGCATGTTCTAGGCATATCACAACTCTTAATGTTTGTACCCGGTCTTCTGGCACGGTACAACACTCACTGTTTGGGGCTAGCATTGCATGGCGTAGTCTTTATGCTTCATTGTAGGCACAGGACTTTTTGCCAGAACATGAACATTCCATTCGCTTCTTTTGATCAGCGCAGTTCATTAATAACACACTTCATTCATAACAGCATCCATTTTGTGAGGTGTTCTTCAGCCTAAAATGTGTGGTGGTCTTCAGCCATCTTGCGGCTCATTCAAAACATGCCATTCATAACAACTGTGAGTTAGGTTAGGCTCCCCAAGGCCGCCCAGTGAGCTTCTTGGCCAAGGAGGGATTTGAACCCAGGTCTCCCAGGGTGTAGTCAAATACTCTGGCAATGTACTACACTGGCTCTCCCATGAGACTCTTAGAAATTGTCCATGCATGTTTGCTTAAAATTTGGGTGCCATATTCTGGTGTTTGTATTTAAAGCTGTGTATTCCTCTAGCAAAGTCATTTATGTAATAATAGTAAGTACAGTATTATAATAGATTTAAGGCAATGTTAGCTGGGGGAGGGGGAAGTTTCAAATTCTGGGGGTGAGGGGTGATTGGCTGTGAATTCGGAAGGGTGTTTGAGTAAGTACAACATAACCATCAGGCCTTTGGCTTACTAAACTTTCCCTAACCTTTTAAATGTGTTTGTGGGAGGCAGATCACTGGTTTGATTCCTTTTTCCTTTTATGTATTTTGTGTTTTTCTTTTGCATTTTAATGGGGGGAACCGTCCTGAGGTTTTCAGATTAAAGCAGTATACAGATTTAATAAACTAAATGTTGGATGGTAGTCATAACCAATAAATGAAACATTTAAAAATACTCAAGCAAACAAAACAATGTTGACTTAAATTGCAACAACTTAAAAAAAGATGCAGAACAACAGCAGCAGCAGCAGCAGCTCCAAACCTCCCCGGAGTCAGTCTGGGCCCTGCCCTCCCTGCCCTCCCTGTGGGAAAGGCCTGCAAGGCAGGGAGCAAATCTTCCAGACCCAACAAAGGGGAGCTCAATCCAGCCTGGCCCCCCAAATATTTTCTGGGTGGCGCAGAGGGACCGTGGCCCCTAGGAGTTGGCTGCTGCGCAGGAGGCCGTGATAGCCATAAAAGAGGATGAGAGACATTCGTGGAGGAGGGGAGTGAGGGATGACCCCTGGGGGGCCCGATCCAGCGGCTGCAGGACTCTCCCGATGTTCTCGTCGGATGTCAGCCCGGCGATGGCAGCACTGAAGCATCTTCCGAGAGGCGAGAGGACTGGGTTTGGAGATCCTCGAGTCTCTCGCTGCAAGATCAAAATAAAAAAATTCCTTCCAGTAGCACCTTAAAGACCAACTAAGTTAGTTCTTGGTATGAGCTTTCGTGTGCATGCACACTTCTTCAGATACACTTCTTCAGATTTCGTGCATGCACACGAAAGCTCATACCAAGAACTAACTTAGTTGGTCTTTAAGGTGCTACTGGAAGGAATTTTTTTATTTTGACTATGGCAGACCAACACGGCTACGTATCTGTCGCTGCAAGATGAATAGGAAGGAAGGGGGGCGCGGGGGGGCACATGACAGAGATGGACGCTTATCCATGTTCGCCCGGTGGGGATGGAGAGCACCTCTCCCCGCTTCTCTCCTCATCCTAGACGGGGGGGGGGGTAAATCGAGGGGCACTCAAAGGGATCCCAAATGTGGGAGATGAACCCCCCACCCCCCGGCCCCGCCAGCATCGGGGGCGGTCTACCGGCGGCGTCCCGCTCCCTCTTCCCGGGGAGTTTCCCGCTGCCGCCTCCGCCCCCTGGCACCGGGAAGTCCCAGTGCGCCGCCCCACCGCCGGGCCCCTTTCGTTTTCGGCGGCAGAAGGAGAAGCATGGGGCGGCGGCTGCCCGTCTTGCTGGCGCTGCTCCTGGCGGGGCCAGGTAAGGGGGCTGGAGCCGGGGAAGGAGGACTGGAGGGGGGAGCCGGGGGGCGGGAAGAGGAACCCCGGATTCAGGCAGCGCCGAGCTGAACTGCGGAACTCCCTGCCGCGGGAGGCAGGGCTGGGCAAATCCAGGGAGGAGGGGGGGGGCTACCGAGGGCTGCTCTGCCTCCTGCGTCTGAATGCCAGTCTCTGGAAACCGGAGCTGGGGGGGGGGGAGAGAAGTGGCCCCTGGGAGAAGAGCGGGCTGGACTGCAGGAACCATTTGCCGCATCCAGCCGGCTCTTCTGACGGAGCCTTCGTGTCCAGGGGCAGTCTACCTGGATTCCTTGGTTCTAAGGCAGGGGTAGGCAACCTAAGGCCCGGGGGCCGGATGTGGCCCAATGGCCTTCTCAATCCGGCCCGTGGGTGGTCCGAGAACCAGTGTGTTTTTACATGAGCAGAATGTGTGCTTTTATTTAAAATGCATCTCTGGGTTATTTGTGGGGCAGAGGAATTTGTTCATTCCCCCCCCCAAAAAAAATATGGTCTGGCCCACCACGTGATCTGAGGGATGGTCCTTGGGGCAAGACCCCCCCCCCACTTTGCCAGGCTCTCAGCCCCATGGGGGTTTCGGCTACAATAAATCTGTTGCTCGTTTAGGGCAGCCTCCTGCCCACCCCCAAAAAAGAAAAACACAACCCACCAGATGTTTTGGATCACAACTTCACACCAGAAAAGGCTGTGATGTGTTTAGTTACTTACCAGGTTTCTATCCTGCTTCCCTCCCTCTGCACGGCGGCGTCCGTAGCATCAGGCGTCTGGACCCGCGTGGTCAGTGGTGGCCCTGCTCTGCCCCCACGGACAGAGGCTTCCTCAGACCAGTTTCTGGGGCCCACCGGTGGGGAGAGTGACCCTTTTTGGTTAATGTCTGGTGCAATTGCAAAATACAAAACAGTGACACTACAAATGCAAAATACGCAAAGGGTTACTAAAGGCAAATTCAAAATTGCCCAAGTACTGTATAATGTTCCTGTCGTGCTTGGAGCCTTCCTGTGGGCTCCGCTTTGGGGTGTCTGGTCAGTCCAGGATGATGTTGGGCTGAGTGGACCTTTGGCCTGATCCAGCAGCCAGACTCTTCTCACCTGTGTTAGGAATCAGCCAGGCGCCAGGCACATCTTGCGACTGTTGTGGGTCCATCTGTGACCACATGGAGACAGATCTCTGGACGCCAGGTGGGCAGTGGACATCTCCGCCTGGCTGGCCCCTCCAGCTGTCTTAAGCAGGTCAGCAAAAGAGCTCATCCACTGCATTTATACCCCTCCTTTTCCTCCAAGGAAGAGACAGTTCACTCCCCCCCCCCCCAGTTAATCTCTACAACGACCCTGCGAGGGAGGTGAGGAGGCTGTGCCTGACTCCACCCAGGGCTGAGTGCGGGTTTGAACCTTGATCTCCCAGGTCCTCACCTGCCACTCTCACCGCCCCCCCACACTGGCTTCCTAGGGTCCTTTGGCTAGGAGGCAGCTCTAAAAACTGAATAGGTAAATAAATATGGGGAAAGTAAAATGCCCTTTAGAGAAGGATCTGAAATATTTTCCTGGAAGCTTGAATTTATTTTACTACTACTACTACTACTACTACTACTACTACTAATTTTATTTATATCCCACCCTCCCCAGCCAAAGCCGGGCTCAGAGCAGCTAGCAACAAAAAAAGTAAAGCAGCATTCTAAAATCAATTCATTTTAAAATCAATTAAAAAATTAATGGCAACCATTGGGCTAGAGGATTACCAAAGGAGGGGGTCAGGCTGTGCCTTGGCCAAATTTTATTCTAATTTGTTTAATTTAATGATTTAATGTGTTGGAAATCACTTTGAGATTTTTTCAATGAAATATAAAGCAGTATAGAAATAAAATTAATAATAATAATAATAATAATAATAATAATAATAATAATAATAATATTAATAATAATAATAATACTGGCACCTAGGCATACTTTGGTGCGGCGACTGTAACCTCGGTTTAAGGTGCCACCTGGTGATTAGCTTATACACCTGAGTTTCTAACGCTGCTTTTCATGTTCTCTGGGCTTCTCCAGGCTGGCCCCCCCTCCCCCCTCTCATAAGAACATAATAAGAGTTTGGTGGATCAGGCCCGTTCCCCCATGAATTTGTCTAATATTCTGAATCCATCTAGGCTCGTGGCCATTGATCCAGCGGGTTCTTTTCATGCCGTCCCGCAAGCCTCACCCTTAAAAACTGAAAACAAAAGCCAAGTCAAAAGAGTCTAAAAACAGAGTCTAGAATTAAAAACTTAGAGTCTAGAATTAAAAACCTATACTTTCCACTCAGTGATTTCAAGGCATGCGGAAACGGCGTTCTTCTGTTTATTTTTGTTTCATAAAATGTGTGCACAGCTTGATTGTTGAAAAAGGGGGGGGGGGGAAATGAAACAATAAAATCGAGAGAGAAAAATACAGCGCCTTAAGGCACACAGAAAGTCAACAAATTAAAACCCATGCCAGCGTTTCTGCTTTACTGTATTCTCCTGCCTCTGGGGAAACATCAACGCTTCCACATTCCTCAAGCCTTTGCTACTTTTGCTGCAACAGAATCCAAAGAGAGCGAAAGAGGAGGCCTGCCAGTTTCTGGGCTTTCCCGTCCTTAATGGACTGACTCCAGCTACAAAAGCTGAGGCCGGGGTCTTGCTTTGGAGGTTTCTGTGGGGGCAGCGATCGTTGCTGTTACTGATAGTCAGAAGGACTCTCTTTGTGTTGTGTCTTTGTGTGAGACTTTGCTGTGATTTATGTGGAAGTTGCTCAGTTTGGTTTTGCATTTTTTAAACGTTTGATTTCTCATTCATGGCTCCATTTGTGACGGTTTCTTTCATGTTGGAAGCCGCCTTGAGCGTGGATTGAACTGTGGAAAGGAGACAGAGAACTAAAATGATTTAGGTATGGTTGGTTGGCCACTGGAGGAAGAGGAGGCTGGGCTGGATCCAGCCGTCAGGCTCTTCTCGTGTACTTAAGGAACCTCCAGGCCCAGAAGCAGTCTATCTAGATTCCTAAGGTGTTTTTTTTGGGGGGGGCAATTGGATACTCAGGGGACAGGATGCTCGGTGAGATGGGTCCCCTTTGGGGCCATGAATTTGTCTAATCCTCTTTCAAAGTCATCTGGGTTGGCGGTCGTTGCTGCCTCTTGTGGAAGGGAGTTCCACCGGTTAACTAGGCAACACACCATCAATGCCATCTCAGTGTATTGGTGGTGGGTTCACACGAGTCATTTCACTTTGTGGGCCATTGTGTGCCCCTCCCTCAATGTTCCTGCTTTAGTGCCATCTTGGGGTGGGGGGGCCCCTTGTGCTCCTGCGCAAAAACAGGGAGGAAAGTTCTCCCCAGTTTTGGAATGACAAATTACAGTCTTTTGAAAGTGGAAATGGAGCAATCTATCCAGTGCTGTTTTTGTAGGAAAAGAGGTGCCAAAACTCACCATTAACACCTCCCTTGTTCTCTTATAATGGATAATGGCGCCATCTGAGAGGGCCTGAAACTGAGTTCCAGAGAGTTCTGGGTGGAAAAAAGCCCTGCATCTATTTGCCCTGAAGCTTTTGCAGGGACAACTGATACTGAACACAGGATTGTGCAGCGTTATTATTATTATTATTTCATACAATGTATGAAATGATTATGGAAAACCTCAAAGTGGTTAACAAAAAAAGATCACAACCCTCCTTTAAAACATGTTGTTGTTGAGTTGTTTAGTCGTGTTTGCCTCTTCGTGACCCCCTGGACCAGAGCACGCCAGGCACTCCTGTCTTCCACTGCCTCCCGCAGTTTGGTCAGGCTCATGTTTGTAGCTTCGAGAAGACTGTCCCACCATCTCGTCCTCTGTCGTCCCCTTCTCCTTGTACCCTCCATCTTTCCCAACATCAGGGTCTTTTCCAGGGAGTCTTCTCTTCTCAGGAGGTGGCCAAAGTACTGGAGCCTCAGCTTCAGGATCTGTCCTTCCAGGGAGCACTCAGGGCTGATTTCCTTCAGAACGGAGAGGTTTGATCTTCTTGCAGTCCATGGGACTCTCAAGAGTCTCCTCCAGCACCAGAATTCAAAAGCATCCATTCTTCGGCGATCAGCCTTCTTGATGGTCCAGCTCTCACTTCCATACATCCCTACTGGGAAAACCATGGCTTGAACTATACGGACCTTTGTCAGCAAGGTGATGTCTCTGCTTGTCTAGATTTGTCATCACCTTTAATGCATACAAAAGTTAAAATACTAAAACAAATCAGAATTACCTCGACTTTCTTCTTTTAATAATATTTATTATTATTATTATTATTTCAAATTTTACCGATTCCTTTACAGTACAATCTGAACAAATCTCTCATATCCTTTGACTGGTCACCCATGGGATCCTTTTGTTAACTTATAAAGCTGCTATATTACTTATATTTTATCCATTATATGCATTAATTCTAAATTATTAAACTACAATTTCTCCTCTGTTGCTGCACTTCAAATCCTGCAGACGTTTTAACATAACCATCGTCAAAATTACATCAGCTTTCTGAGCATCTGGGTTAGGCTTGCATAAACAAGAATACTTTCAGCAGGTGCCAAAAAGAACACAGGGAAGGCGCCTGTTTTATATCAAGTGGCTGGGAGTTCCAAAGGGCAGGCTATACTAAAATATCAGGTTCTTGTAAATGTGGAACAGGCCTTGTGTGGCATCTGCAGCAGTGCCAGTTCCTCTAATTGAAGGGGCAAAGTGTTCTCATGGGTAAACTGGTCCCAAATTTTAAAGGGCGTTTCTGTGAGCTGCTCTGGTTCACCAGAAGCGGCTTAGTCCTGCTGGCCACATGACCCGGAAGCTGTACGCCGGCTCCCTCGGCCACTAAAGCGAGATGAGCACCGCAACCCCAGAGTCGGCCACAACTGGACCTAACAGTCAGGGGTCCCTTTACCTTTATGCTAACAGCAACACCTTGAACGGCCCGGTTGCAAATGGTCAGCCACTGCAAAGGTGTTCTACGCTGACCAAACCTCGTTCCCTTTAGGAATTAAGCCTAACCCCACCCCAAAAGCAAGCCCCCTTTGCTGGGCCCAGGGCAAAGAGAACTCGGCCCTTGCCTGCTTCTCCTCCTCCTCTTCCTCATTCATTGTGGGCCAAAACGGCCCTCTCCGCTCTCCACTCTTTCCTGAAGCTCTGCTCTTCTCTTTCCACAGCTCTAGGGAACGAGGGAGCAGCTGCTGGGACTTGTGGCTCTTGCCAGAAACACTCCAGAAAGCAGGGGAAATTAAGCAAATACCCTGGGCGGATGAAAAACTGGGAAACCTGCATGGACTTAGTCAAGTAAGTAGGCCACCCTCCCAACACCCTCGCCAGCCTGGAACAAGGGACTTTTCCCTGCCTGCCATCCTTCGGCGGCTCCGTTACGTCTCTGCCAGCCCCCTGGCTCTCCACCTCCATCCCTCCGCTCCATTCCGTCCTTTTCCTTGGCAGGTTCACGTTCCCCCAAGGAGACTGTTACCTCGGCCTAAAGAGCAGCGACTGGGTCCAAGCGCTGATGAAAGAATTCCCTGAAAAAGGTGAGTGAAAAAGAGGGGGGGGGGAAAAGGTTTGGGGGTGCTCTGGCTGGTGAGAAGTGAAGGGGCCTAGTGGTCAGGCGGGGACCTGGGAGAGCAGCCACGAAGCTCGCAGGGTGGTGCCCGGTCCCTGCCTCTCTCAGCCCAGCCTCCCTCACAGGGATTCTGGCTGAGCTTTCTGAGGGCAACAGCCAACTGGACTCTGGAGGCTTTCAGACAGAATTTGCACAGCCCCCCATCAGGGAACCTTCGGCCACAATCCCTCCACTAGAAGACACCTGGAAGCATTAAAAACCTGTTCCTCTAATGGGAGGTTTTTAATGTTTCAAGGCTTTCATGCTTTAATATTTTGTTGGGAGCCGCCCAGAGTGGCTGGGGAAACCCGCTCAGATGAGCGACACATAAATAATAAAATTACCATTACAGTCGTACCTTGGTTTTGGAACAGCTTAGTTCTCGAACGCTTTGGCTCCCGAACGCTGCACCCCCGGAAGTGACTGTTCTGGTTTATGAACATTCTTTTGGAAGCCAAACGTCCGACGGGACTTCCGATTGGCTGCAGGACCTTCCTGCAGCCAATCAGAAGCCGTGCTTTGGTTTTGGAACATTTTGGGAGTCAAATGGACTTCCGGAACGGATTCCGTTCAAATTCCAGGGTACAACTGTCTTCTTATTGCAGGAGGCTGGGGTAGAGGACCCTCAGTCCTATGAGCCTGTGAATGGCCTGTTTTCCTGCCCCCCCAGCAGTCTCAGTGTGCATTTCTCTCTCCCACAGAAAAGGGTGCTGTGATGCTGAGTCCAAGCCATGCACCTGCCAAGCCAGGTCTCACCTCTGCACCCAAGCCCTCCACCTCCACCTCCCGAGCCTCCTCCTCAGCTCAGCCCCCCACGGTCTCGCTGAGGGTCCTCAACGAGACCCCTGCCGTGCACCCAGCTCCAGAGGTCCCCAAGGACGCAACACAGCCCCCCACGTCAACTGGAAGCCCTAGGCCACTCGGCCACGGTGAGTGTGTGGGGCTGGGAGGACTGGGGCCCCTGGAAAGGGACTTCCCACCCTCTTTAAAGCCCCTCGACTGTGCTTCGAAATTCTTTGTTTGCCTTGCAGATCCCCTGGCAGCCGGGCCCGCCAGCCAGGCCCCCCAGACGGCAGAAAGGGGGGTCTCACCAGCAGTCGTGCTTTCTTTGCTGGCTGTCACCCTGGTTGCCGTGGCCATTGCCACCACTGTGGTGTGCCGGAGGAGACGCCGGCAGCGGCAGGCGACCCTCATTCCTCTCGGAGACCCAGGTGGGCAAGGAGGGGGGCGGTGGGAAGTCTCCTCTGCTCCCCCCCCACAGAACAGCCTTTGGCAACCTGGCGCTCTCCAGAGGTTGTGGACTGCAACTCGAATTGTCCTAACGAATCCCTCTTTCCCCTTTCCGCAGAGGAGCAAATACACCTGCCGCGTCATCGCGAGAAGACCTGAAGCCAGCCTGGTGGCCGCTGGAGTAAACAGGGGCCAGATTTTGCCAGAATTTCCAGCAAGTCTGCTGCATCACTTTGTTCCAAGAGTTGGGGGGGGCATGAAAGGACTTTGAGCCAAGGGGGGAGAGTGGGAAATGTAGATACTGGAATCCCGTTGTATGCAAAAGGGGTCCCTTGAAAATATACCCCCTGTTCTCAAAAGGCTTTTGAGGGGGCGTGTCTGGCAGCCAAACCCCCAAAGCCCCCCCCCCTCGTTTGCACTTTACCCGTGTGCCTTTCCCTCTGCCCCCTTATTTTTGTACAGAAGCACAGAAACTGTAGAGTTGGGAGGGACCCTGGGGGTCATCTAGTCCAACCCCCTGCAATTCAAGAATCTTCGCTACAGTATCCATGACAGATGTCCACCCGACCTCTGGCTAGAAGCCTCTGAGGAGGGAGTCTTCACCATCTCCCGAGGGCGACCGTTCCTCTGTTGAACAGCTCTTGCTGTCAGAAAGTTCTTCCTGAGGTTTAGTGGGAATCTCCTTTCTTGCAACTTGAAACCATGAGTTCGAGTCCTACCATCCAGAGCAGGAGAAAACCAGCTTGCTCCACCTTCCCTGTCTCCTCTCAGCCTCGACCTTCCGAGGGCCAGAAGACCAAATGATATGTCATAAGAATATGTAAATAGAAATGGTTAAAAAAATAAATAATTTTGCACAAAGGAGGATTCTGCCCTCATGATCTTTGCTTGCTCTCTGCGTCCTCACTTTGAAGTCGAAAGCAGAACCCGGAAGGCCACGGTCTGCTTTCACTTCTCGGTTTGCAAAGCTTCCTCGTGAGTCAGGTCTGGGGAATCCAGCTGCCCCCCCCCTCCTCCTCCTCTCGCTTCCTCCTCCATGACCTCATGGGGCTTTCCGCCCACTGTTTTCTCAAGAAGGAAATTTTCAAGGATGGGCGAGGGTGTCGTGTCGCCCACAGGTGCTGCACTGCCTCACCCAGGGGGAAGGATGGTGCCCCCCAGGCCGCCCCCACATTTCCCAGCAGCTATATCTGTCCCTAAACACACCACAATGCCTTTTGAAGGGGCCGCACCAATGAAATTTCTGCCCAGGGAAAGAAAGGGCTGCTGGGCGGAAGCCAAACTCTCCGTGCAGAGATAAGGGGAAAGTAAATAGGAACCGGGTTTGGCATTTCAGGCGCCTGGCTTGCGCAATCTGGGCTGGGACTGCGGTTCTGTGGGGGCCGTGCAGGTTGCGACATGACCTTGAGGAAATTTAGGACCTTTAGACTTGTAGAGGTGGGGAAAGGACCCTGGGGGTGTCTAGCCCCCCCCCCCGCAGTGCAGGAATCTCCAGTCAGCGTGACAGGCGGCCACCCAGGCACTGTTTTAAAATCCCCAATGCATCACAGAACAGTAGAGTTGGAAGGGCCCCCCGAGGGTCATCTAGTCCAACCCCCTGCAATGCAGAAATCACAGCTGGAGAATCCCTGACAGAGGGCCATCCAACCTATTCACAAACCTCCAGTGAAGGTGAGGCCACCACCTTCCCACGTCACAGAATCCAAGAAATGTAGAGATATGGAAAGGGCACTCCAGAGGTCATCCAGTCCAGCTCCCAGCAAGGAAGGAATCATCAGCTGTTTAATTGTGGGGTGTCCCCCCCAGACCTTTCAATAAACTCTGTGAGATGAAACAGAGAAGCAACTTTTTAACGCAAGAGTTGCAGTCCCATTTCCACCTCCCCGCGTGCCCCCCACCCCCGCAGGCCCCCAAGCAGCAGCAGCAGCAGCAGAGGTGGACGTCCTTGAGGGCCGTGTCCTCCTTCAGGCCGGCCGGGGGCTGCGCTCTCGTCTGGAGGCCGCAGGTGGGGCAGGGGCTGCTCCACGAGCCCCCCCAGCCCCCCAGGGCACCTGCAGCCCCTCGCCAGACTCCCTCTCCACCCGGAGGTTGTTGGCAGCCGTGGCGTCCAGCCTCACTCGCGGTGGCGCCGCCTGCAGCTGCAGGAGACCCGCCAACTCCAGCTGCCCAAACTGAGAGGGCGAAGCAGAAAGCGCAGGGTTAAAGTGCGGAGCTCCCTCCCAGGAGAGGCAGCCGGGGGGCTTTAAATGAGGGTCGGGCAGATTCTGGGAGGGGGGCTATGGGGGGCTCCTAGCCAGGAGGGCTCAGCTCTGTCCTCCGCAGTCGGAGGCAGGAAACCTTTCTGGACGCCTCGAGAGGAGAGAGACCCCGTAAACTTTATGCCACCGGCCAACTCTGAAAAAGCAAAACAAAACAATCCCCAAACGAGGATGAAAAAAGTACAAGGTGGATTTTAGACTGTGCAAAAGTTTAAGCAAGCAAGAGGCTAAAAATGGATTACAGCTTGCGTCAGCTTTGGACAGGCTTCGCCTAAACGGAAACGGTTTTAGCAGGCGCCGGGAAGCAAGCGGCGAGGGAGCCGGCAGTCGGTCCAGGCGCAGCCAGCCAGCCAGTCCCACATCCCGCAGCCCCCAGGGACGGGGCTAGCTGCCCGCGGCGAGCATCCGGGGGTGGCACGGCGATGTCACCCCCGTCAGGATGGCACCCGGAGCGTGCCGTCCCCGCCTCCGTACGCCACTGATGGGCCGGATCCAGCTGCCGCTGTCACTTCTCACCTGATGCCCACCTAATTGGGGGCGGGCTCTCTTTCCCCCTTTTCTTGCTTTGCACCCCTTTGTGAGGCAGGTGGAGCTCACCCGCCCTTTTCCTTCGGGACTTTGGCTGCGATCCTGTGCCCAGATACGGGGGAGGAAGGGCTGCGACCGAGTAGAGTTTGGGGCTGGGCCTGGAAGCCCCCGGGATTTCCCCTTGGTATAGTAATTGCATAAAGTGGGATACATCATAGCTCCCTGGAGGGTCCCCTCGCGCAATGGACGGCGGGAGATTTTGGTTCACAGCAGGTCCTGAGTGAAGGGTTGGCCCCAGCAGCTCAGGAGGCCTCCTCACTCCCGGAACCCGCTAATATGGCCTTGACCATCCTCTGCTTTGCAAACCCAGCAGGGTTGTGGCAGCAACAAAAGGGAGGAAGGAATGCCAGGGAAGCCACCTTGAGATGGGTCAGGGGGTGAGGATGATGAGGGGGATGGCTGCCAGAGGGGAGACTTCTCTACTAGAGAGCAGGTAAGGTAAAGGGACCCCTGACCATTAGGTCCAGTCGTGGCCGACTCGGGTTGCGGCGCTCATCTCGCTTTATTGGCCGAGGGAGCCGGCATACAGCTTCCGGGTCATGTGGCCAGCAGGACTAAGCCATGTCTGGCAAACCAGAGCAGTGCACAGAAACGCCGTTTACCTTCCCGCCGGTAAAGGTACCCCTGCCCGTACGGGCCAGTCGTGTCCGACTCTAGGGTTGTGTGCCCATCTCACTTAAGAGGCCGGGAGCCAGCGCTGTCCGCAGACACTTCCGGGTCGCGTGGCCAGCGTGACGAAGCTGCTCTGGCGAACCGGCACCAGAGCAGCTCACGGAAACACTGTTTACCTTCCCGCTATAAAGCGGTACCTATTTATCTACTTGCACTTAGGGGTGCTTTTAAACTGCTAGGTGGGCAGGAGCTGGGACCGAACGATGGGAGCTCACCCCGCCGCGGGGATTCGAACCGCCGACCATGCGATCGGCAAGTCCTAGGCGCTGAGGTTTTACCCACAGCGCCACCCGCGTCCCCCTCCTTCCCGCCAGAGCGGTACCTATTTATCTACTTGCACTTTGACGTGCTTTCGAACTGCCAGGTTGGCAGGAGCAGGGACTGAGCAATGGGAGCTCATCCCGTCGCGGGGATTCGAACCTCCAACCTTCTGATCGGCAAGTCCTAGGCTCTGTGGTTTAACCCACAGCACCACCCGCATCCCACTATAGAGCAGACTCTCCCAAAAGAGATTAATCTCTCCCCTTCTTTCCCAGCACCCAAAACTCCTTCCAATAATAACCTCCTTTTTTCCATTAGTCTTCAGGTGACAGGATGCTCAAGCATAATCTTCACCACTTTTTTCTATCTCTGCTGTTTTCTTCTTCCTGTGTCCTATATCATTTGTGTATGTCTTGTCCTCTGCCATGAGCACATCTTTATAAGGAAAGATGAAAGAATGAAGGGGAGACTAGCTAACAGACCCACAAAGGAGGTTTCTCTGCCAAAGCAGACAGGGACAGTGCGACGAGAGACTCCCCCATTGGGTCATTTCCAAACTCTATGAGTGAAGTCCATAGTCAACAATACTCCTAACATTTCCCCCTGTATGCTTAGGCCGTCCCTCGTTCCAGGTGTAGAAGAAGAAGAAGAAGAGTTTGGATTTGATATCCCGCCTTTCACTCCCTTTAAGGAGTCTCAAAGCGGCTAACATTCTCCTCTCCCTTCCTCCCCCCCCCAACAAACACTCTGTGAGGTGAGTGGGGCTGAGAGACTTCAGAGAAGTGTGACTGGCCCAAGGTCACCCAGCAGCTGCATGTGGAGGAGCGGGGAAGCGAACCCGGTTCCCCAGATTACGAGACTACCACTCTTAACCACTACACCACACTGGCTCTCCAGTGTAATGAAAGATGTTGACCTGGATATGTCCAGAAGGTGATACCAGGAAATCCCGCTTGCTGCTATGCTTCTGTTCCATGTGTGGAAGGGACCATCTTCACCCAGAAAGGCGGGTGACTCCAAGGAAGAGGGCATTTCTGCGGGGGGGGGGGGAATAGAAATAAGGTATAGACTGCCCCAGATACACTCTTTGAGAAGGGTATAAAGACATTTTTAACGTGGGTCCTTTATTCGCTTCTCTGTTTTCAGCACATTGTTACTTGCAGGAAGCCAGGAGGTTGGTGTGGGAACAAAAGGGGAAACCACACACACACACACACACACACACACACACACACACACACACACAAAAGCCTGAGCCTCCCTGGTGACGAGGGCTATGCAAATGCAGCCAATAAATAATAATAGAAGAATAAAGGAATTGGCACAGGTCAAAGGAAATATTAATTAGGCAAAAAGGTTACAATGCAGTTTACAGATGTGGAGCTGTCATTTCCTCTGACCGAATCCTAGATCACAAGGCTGCTTGGATGATTAAACTTTTTTTGGGGGGGCGGGGACTCCTCTAACTCCACAATGGAAAGGCAGGCTACAAGTGTGAACATTTTTTAAAAAAACAAATACACTATTTTTTGCCTCTCGTGACCTATTTACACATTCTCCTTTTGTAACCTCCCCCACAACAGCTGAGATTTTCAAAATGGCGCAGAGCACAGAAGGTCATGTAGGTGATGCTGAAGCCACACTTTTCTCTTCCTCAGATGCCAAGAAGTTCACCAAATACCCGGACGATGAGCATGCAAATGAGGACAGAGATCAGTGTGTCCCCACGATGACCACCTTTCTGTCTTATGAAGAACTTTGGGGGTTCCTATTAGCTTCCATTGCTCTGCTCTTGTTCATAACAGCAGGAGTTGTGTTGGGAATCTTCATTAAATACAAAGACACCCCACTAGTCAAAGCCAACAACCGGGACCTCTCCTACATCCTCCTCGCCTCCCTTCTGCTCTCCTTCTTGTCCTCTTCATTGGGCGGCTAAGAATAGCGACTTGCCTTCTCCGACAAATGGCCTTCAGCATCATCTTCTCAGTGGCCATTTCTTCTCTCTTGGCAAAGACCATTGTTGTGGTGCTGGCCTTCCTGGCCCCAAAGCCAGGGAACAGGGTGAGGAGATGGCTGGGCAAGAGTCTGGCCACCTCCATTGTCATCTCCTGTTCTGGTGTGCAAGTTCTCATCTGCACCATCTGGCTGGGCTCTTCTCCCCCATTCCCAGAGTCCGACATGCACTCCCAGGCGGAAGAGATCATCTTGCAATGCAACGAAGGCTCTGTGGCCATGTTTTATGTTGCCCTCGGCTACCTGGGCTTCCTGGCTGCCATCTGCTTCACGGTGGCTTTCCTAGCCAGGAAGCTGCCTGGCTCCTTCAACGAAGCCAAGCTGATCACCTTCAGCATGCTGGTCTTCTGCAGTGTTTGGGTGTCCTTTGTGCCCACCTACCTGAGCACCAAGGGCAAGTACATGGTGGCCGTGCAGATCTTCTCTATGTTGGCCTCCAGTGCTGGGCTCCTGGGCTGCATCTTCCTCCCCAAGTGCTACATTATTGTGCTGAGGCCTGATCTGAATACAAAGGAGACCTGGGAACAAACGCTTAAGATTTTGGCCATCAGGTGGAAATTTCCAGGTGTCAAAAAGGGTTATTTATGTATTCCACTACTGCAGCTAATGTTTTGTTAGCCCCAAAATGGAAAATGAGCGAGGTCCCAACCAAAGAAGAGTGGCAACTGAAGCAGATGGAATATATATACAGCTTGCAGATTTAACATATGGAATAAGAGAACAAGAAGAACACACGTTTAAAGAAGATTAGAAAATGTTTATTGAATATATGGGTGAAAATTGTGTACATTTGAAAACGCTGGTAGCCTTAAGATAAATTCAACCATGTAAATAACTCTGTGTTTAATATGTATTCTGTAGTTGTAATGTTTTATTTTGAAATCTTTAAGATAATATTTTAGTTTCCTGTTACACTGGTACCTCGGGTTACAGACGCTTCAGGTTACAGACTCTGCTAACCCAGAAATAGTACCTTGGGTTAAGAACTTTGCTTCAGGATGAGAACAGAAATCGCATGGCGGTGGCAGCGGGAGGCCCTATTAGCTAAAGTTGTGCTTCAGGTTAAGAACAGTTTCATGTAAGAATGGACCACCAGAACGAATTCAGTCCTTAACCCGAGGTACCACTGTATTTTCCCTACTCCCAGTGTTTCCATTGTTCTTTCCATAAATTTCCACGAGACGTTGTCAAACGCCTTTTCGGTGCCTATGAACATCAGAGGAGCTTGTTTATCCAGCTTATCCAGCTCCTCTAATCCTCTTTCTTCTTTCTTTATATGTGAAAGATAGCTCCTCGGGGAATTCCCATCTATATGCTTTGGAGTTGTTTCTCAATGCGTTTGCTAGGACTTTAGAATTATTTCTTTTCTTTAACAACAATCTTGCTGGTATTTCCTTGAGGATAATTATATTCTTTTCTTCTATTCTCAATTTTTCTTGGTTACTTTTTTTTTTTGCAGAATCTTGCCCTTAAGTAGTCTGGAATTGAAGAATACCAAGCAATCTCCTGTCCATTTGTTGGCCTTGGCTCTCATTGATTTAAGCCTAAATGCTTTATCAATGTCTAGTGCAATGTCATCCTCTTGTAGTCCTAGCCAATTTGCCAGTTCTTTTACAATATTTTCTTTGATGATCTCATCCTGATGTTCCGGGAGACCCCTAAAACACAATGTCATCTCTCGGTGGTGTATTTCTAGCCCACAAATTCTCAGTGGGATTTACATCCGAGGAATTCCCTGGCCAATCAAGTATGTGTATTGGCTGCTCTGTCATGAATTTCCTCACCACTTTCAGTGTGTGAGAGGGAGCTAGGTCCTGCTGCAATATCCCAGTACTGTCAGGATACTTCTTTTCCAGTCCTTGAATAACTCTCTTTCATAGAACCTCAATGTATTGTGGCGAGCGCATCATTCTTTCTATTGGTTGCAGGCTTCCGACACCATAATAACTGAAGCATCCCCAAAACATCTACTTTTCTGGGTGCTTGACAGACTGATCAATGTTGCATAGAAAACATGTTTTGTTTCAATTAATTTGCACAAGGGTGTATATGAAGAGCTGTCCAAATATCTCAAGGGCTGTCATTTGCAAGATGAAGAAAACTTGTTTTCTCCTGCTCTGGAGGGAAGGACCCAAACCATTGGATTCAAGTTACAATAAATGAGATTCTGCTTAAACATCTGGAATAACTTGCTGATGGAAAAGGCTGTTTGACAGTGTAATGGACTCCCTTGGTATGTTGTGGACTCTTCTTCATTGGAGGTTTTTAAGCAAAGGTTGTGTGGACATGTATAATAGAAGCTTTAGCTGAGATTCCTGTTTTGTATCGCAGGGCATGGCATTAGGTGACCCTCAAGATTCCTTCCTGATCTCTGATTCCATTATTCTTCCTGCTATGGATTTTTTTATGGGAAGTGAGACTCCCCTTTTGACTGAAGCTCTTACCACATTCTAAGCACTGATAGGGTTTCTCCCCTGTATGAATTCTTTGATGAGTTGTGAGATAGGCACTCTTACTGAAGCTCTTTCCACATTCTAAGCATTTATATGGTTTCTCCCCTGTATGGATGGGAAGTGAGATGGGTGCTCACACTGAACATGAACTGTCGGCCCACAAGGGGTGCCTGTTATGGGGAAGCAGAGTCGTTGTTCCCCAGCCCCTCCGCAAAAGGGTCCTCACAGCCCTACACGAGACACATCCAGGGGTAGTAAGAATGAAGGCCCTTGCCAGGAGTTATGTGTGGTGGCCGGGGATCGATGGAGAGATAGAGGCCTGGGTCAAACACTGCCAGGCCTGCCAAGAATCCCGCCCAGATCCCCCAAGGGCCCCAGTCCAGTCCTGGGAGTCTGCCCGAGCACCATGGTCACGCCTGCATGTGGATTTCACTGGCCCCTTTCAGGGGAAAACATTCTTCATAGTGGTGGACTCCTACACCAAATGGCTGGAAGTCGCACTGGTACCGTCCACTTCCACATCCGCAGCCATCCGGGTACTACGCAGGCTGTTTGCAACCCACGGGCTCCCTGACACTCTCGTCTCAGGCAATGGGACTGCATTTACGTCAGGAGAATTCCAAACCTTCACAGCGCAGAACGCCATCCGCCACCTCCGTTCGGCGCCGTTCCACCCTGCCACCAATGGCCAAGCAGAACGCATGGTGCGGACCACCAAGGACACCCTTCGTCGCATGACGCAAGGGGACTAGGAGTACCGCCTTGCCACATTCCTTCTAGCACAGCACAGCACCCCCAGCTCAATGACTGGCCGGAGCCCCGCTGAACTACTAATGGGTCGGCGCCTTGCAATCAGATTGGACCGCCTTCACCCCGATAGAGCTCAGGATGAGGTAGTGGTGGGGGAAGGCAGGAACCCCCGGACCTTCAAGGCCCAGGACCCAGTGTACGCAAAGAATTTTGGGGCAGGCCCAGCATGGGTACCCGCCACAGTCACCAGGGTCACTGGCCCCGTGTCGTACGAGGTGCTAACGGATGGGGGGCAATGCTGGCGCCGCCACTGTGACCAGATACGGCGACGATTCCCAGGAGAAAACCAGGAGGAGGACAGGTCAGAGGAGTCCCAAGGGAACAGCGGGGCAGTGAGGCCCATAGAGCAGCAGGGGCCAGCAGGAGAGGCAGAATCAGTAAATACAGAGAGGACCCGTGAGGCCGAAAGGACACCGGAACCAGAACCACGATTGAGCGAGCCGGTTGCGCCAGACCAAACAGGCCCATCACAGCCAGCATCCTTGGAACACGAGCCAGAACCTGGAGCCCAGACCAGGGAACACCCCAGGCCGCAACGCACACGTAGGCCGCCGGCATACCTTGAGGACTATGAATGCGACCTCCCGGGCAGGACTGGAACTTAGAGGGGAGGGGTGTTATGTACTGAGTTGAATAGGATCCAAACTGAAGCAGTCTGATTGGTCCTAGAACAATAGGATCCAAATTGCAGCAGTCTGATTGGTCCTAGAACAATAGGATTCAGAATGCAGCAGTCTGATTGGTCCTAGAACAATGCAGCAGTATGATTGGTTGGCAGGAACCACCCAATCATGCTCCAGATATAAGTGAATCCACATCCTGATTGGCTTACAGTAGAATTCCAGAATTAGCCAATCATGTGCAGCCCATTGTGTAAATAATGTATATAAAGCAGATACTTTGAGGGGACTTTCATTCATTCCTCCTCACCACTATGAGCTGAATAAAGAGCATGAAATCACTTTGCGACTCTGAGTATATTTCATGGACCAAGGCTGTTTAGGGCTTTAAAGGTCAGCACCAACACTTTGAATTGTGCTCGGAAACGTACTGGGAGCCAATGTAGGTCTTTCAAGACCAGTGTTATATGGTCTCGGCAGTTGCTCCCAGTCACCAGTCTGGCTGCCGCATTCTGGATTAGTTGTAGTTTCTGGGTCACCTTCAAAGGTAGCCCCACGTAGAGCGCATTGCAGTAGTCCAAGCGGGAGATAACCAGAGCATGCACCACTCTGCCAAGACAGTCCGCAGGCAGATAGGGTCTCAGCCTGCGTACCAGATGGAGCTGGCAAACAGCTGCCCTGGACACAGATTTGACCTGTGCCTCCATGGACAGCTGTGAGTCCAAAATGACTCCCAAGTGACCTCAGCGCCTCACAGAACACTGGTCGCTCCAAGAGAGCCATGCCTGCTCCAGTTCAGGGCCAGGCTGGGGGAGGTGGAGCTAAGGACCAGGAGGAGGGGCCTCGGTTCTGCACCTGTGACATCATTAGCTGGCCTTCTATGACATCACAGGGCGCAGCCTGAGACCCCCTCCCCCACTCAAGACTGGAAGCCAGTGACTTCTGGGAAGAACCTATGGACCATCTGTTGGCGTGGGGCTTGCTGTTGATGCTTCAGGGACGGGCCATTTGGGGACAAGGTACCGGGTGCAAGGAAAGGGGAGTGGGTGCTGCCATGGGGCGAAGGCAGAGCTGGAGGCGCTATGGCTCCTTCAGTCGGGTGCCCTTGGCAGACTCAAAAAATAACCACCCCACCTTCGGATGGCCAATCTTCCGAGAACCCCTCCCCCCGGCTGCTCCGTTTCCTGTGACATCACAGGAATGATGTGACATCATCACCTCTTGGAGTGGGAAGAGTGATGAGGCCGAGGTGGTTTGGGGCCTCATCTCCTCCTGGTGACCAGCCCCAATGCCCATGCTGTGTCTCCATGGCTGGAGGCAGCAGTTTCTGGAAACCACAGAAGGGGAGAGTGGCTCTTGGGCTCGAATCCTGCCCCCAGGTTTCCCTTTGGCCGCTGTGAGAAGAGGACACAGGACTGGGGGAGCAACGGGCCTGATCCAGCAGGGCTCTTGTGCCATGGCTGGGGGCAGTCTACCCCTGAATATCAGAGGTTTGGGGAAGGACAACCCGAGAGTGCTCTTGCAGTCTGGCCCTGGCTGCAGGTTTCCCAGTGGGCCTGATCCTGCACCCAGACTCTTTTTATGTCCTTGGGGAGCCTCCATGGCCCGGCTCCTGGGTTCTTGGGGGCACTAGGGCAGGGGCCCGGGGCCCTTCTGACGTGCGCTTGCCTCCGCCCGCCCGCCCCTCTCCTCCAGGCTGCGGCTTCCGGCCAGAGTTCGACGGGCCCCACGCCTCCCCCGTGGCCGGCGCGCGCATCGTGGGGGGCTCGAAGTCCCTCCCCGGGAAGTGGCCCTGGGTGGTCAGCATACAGACCAGCACCTACCACTTCTGCGGGGGGTCCATCGTGCACCCGTGGTGGGTGCTCTCCGCCGCCCACTGCTTCGCAGAGAGAAGGTGAGGAGGGGAGGGGGGGACCTTCTTCAGGCGGGGGTCCTGCCTGGCTGCCAGGAACCTCCTCCGGGGGAGGCTGGCTCTGGGTGCAGCCGCGGGTGTCTGAACCGGCATGCGGACACGGGTTAAGCGCCCGTTTACAACCAGACTCTTCTCTTGCAAACAAAGACTGCTTTCTTGATCTCTGCTTCCCTGATTTTGATTCGGCTGCTTAATGTGACCTGGAGAACCAGCCTTCTCTGTGGTGGCGCCCCGTTTGTGGACTTCTATCCCCGGGGAGTCTCGCCTGGCGCCTTCATTATGTCTGTTTAGGCACCAGGCGGAAACTTCGAATAAATGCTCTACAGCCTTTCAAATGTGTTTGTGGGAAGGGGGTTATTGTTTCCTATTTTGTGCTTTTATGCTGTATTTTTATCTTGTGAGCCGCCCTGAGAGCTTGTGGCGAAGGGCGAAATATAAATTCAAATAATGAAATTGAATAAGTAAATAATCCGAGCCTGGATTCCTGCATCGCAGCGGGTTGGACTAGATGGCCTTTGGGGGACCCCCGCCCAACTCTACAGCTCTGTGATTTCAGGGAGACGCTGTTTGGAGGGGGAATTGTGTGTGGATTCTACCTGAACCCAGAGTCCCCCCCCTCTCTCTCTCTCCTTCAGCGACAAGGTCAGGGTGGCCGCGGGGAGCAACCTCCTGGGGAGGCACAACGTCACCCGCTGGGTGCGCAAGATCCACCTGCACCCCGAGTACAGCACCCGCACCTACGACAACGACCTGGCGCTCCTGCTGCTGGACAAGCCCATTCCCTACAGCTTCTACCACAGCCCCCTCTGCCTCCCCGACCACAGCATCGTCCCCGACGACAACATGTGGGAGAGCTGCACCGTGGCTGGGTGGGGGCTCACGAAGGCCGGTGAGCCCCCAAGGCGTCGCTGCGTCCTCTGCGCCTCCTTTCCCTTGGCGAAATCCCCCGTCCCTCCCAAAAAGAGACCCGGGGCTTAGGGACTGGGAGAGCGGAGACCAGGAGTGCCGGCTTGGGCTCGCGACTGTGGGTGCCACGCAGCGTGCATGACCCTGGCACCGAAATCTGTGGGTGGCCGGACCCTTCCTGGGGAATTTTGTGGGTGCCTGGGCACCCAGGGCCCCAGGGAGTTGGCACCCATGAGCCGGGCCCTTGCGCATGTGGACCCCGGTTTGAACAGAGGGGGTTTACCTGGGTGGCAAGAAAGAGGGGGGGGGGGACAGGCCCCATGCTAACTCAGGGTTTGCCCCCCCCTACCTCCCTTCCTCAGTTCTTCCACCTGTAAAATCTCTCTTCTCTTTGGCATCACTTGTATCCGAGTAAGAGTGTCTTCCATGAACACGGTTTTAACAGTGAGTCCGTAAGTGACTGTGGAGGCCAATTCTGGATCCACATGTTCTTCCACAGTTGGGACATTGGTTTCCGGGCGGGAGTTGATCACTGAGTGGCTTTGCCAAGCGTGCCTTCCTCTTAGCACGTTTCTCCCTTCCGTCCTGAGTTCGAGTGTCTTCACAGCCCCTGACACCTTTGGACAAGGCTGCTCTCCAACTGTGTTTCCCTGTAAAATGGGAAGATAGTTACGGATGCCCGACTCGAACCATGCCTGCGTAATTGGGCAGCGGTGTGGGATGGATTGGGGGCGGGGGGAGGAAAGAAGCCCACGTCCTACAGGCAGGAGCCCCCTCTGCCTCAAGACGTGGCCCCAGGGCAGAGAAATGGGACGGGGCAGATGCAGGGAGAAGAGGCGGCGCAGGTCAGGCGCAGTCTACCTCTGCGGGAAAGAGGTAGTGGAACGGAATGGACCTGCTGGTGGACCTGGCCCAATTCCAGGGGGTCTTGGGGCACCTCGTGGGGTGCTCTGGGGAGCGTTTCCATGGGGAAATGGGTCTTGGGGCTTGCGCGCCTCCAGCCAGCCCGCGCGGCTTGTCTCCCTTCCTCCTCGTCTCTCCGCCCAGGAAGCGGCCAGGGATCCTACAGTTTGCTGGACGTGCAGGTGGGAATGGTCGACTGGATGCTGTGCCTCCGCTGGCTGCGCTCCCTCACCAAAAACATGATCTGCGCCGGCTTTGAGGAGGGCGGCCGCGACGCCTGCCAGGTGGGAGACCCCCCCCTCGCCTCCTGCCCCCCGTCTTCCTTCTGGGCGTGGAAGGGGGCGCAGGGCGCTCCGGGTGGGCGAGGAGGGCGCAGGGTGGGGCGGTGAAGAGGAGGGAGGGGAAGGCTTGCAGACGTCGGCTCAGCCTCAGCCTCAGCACCCAGCTGGGGCTCCCCGGGGGCTTCGGACTACAACTCCCACCCTCCCGCCTTTCCAGGGGGACAGCGGAGGACCCCTCATGTGCCGCCCCCCGGGCCGCGGAGGACCCCACCAGCGCTGGTACGCGGTCGGCGTGGTGAGCTGGGGGCGCAGCTGCGCGGCCCGCCACAGCCCCGGCGTCTACACCAGGGTGGCCAACTTCCACGCGTGGCTGGAGATGACCTCGGCCCACGAAAGCCACCCTTTCCACGTGCCGCAGACCGCGGAGGGCCACACCGCCTCCCCCAACGCCGAGGCGGCGCATGTGACCAGGCAGGAGCTGGACATGTGGGCCGGAGTGGAGGCGGCCATCGCCGCCAGAGCCGTCCCCGGGCATCGCCCGGCCCTCGCGTGGCTCCTGGGGGCCGCCTGCTGGGCCCTGCGCTGGGCAGAAGAGATGGAATAAATGCTAATTTATTTATTTGTATTTACTTATGAAATCTGTACGCCGCCTTTCTCCCGAAGGTCGCAGGGCGAGCACAGGGAGGGCGCAAAATGCAAGATGAAACAAAAGCGAACCCAAAGACCCCACAAACATTTTCAAGGTCATGGGATGCTCACCGGCCGAAGGCTTTAGGGGTCAGCAAACTTTTTCAGCAGGGGGCCGGTCCACTGTCCCTCAGACCTTGTGGGGGGGGGGCGCGGACTATATGTTTTATTTGAACCTGCAACCTTGGTGTTATCACCACAGTGCTCTAACCAACTGAGCTACCTGTGAAGGTTTTGAAGGGGGGGGGGGATGAACGGATTCCTATGCCCCACAAATAACCCAGAGATGCATTTTAAATAAAAGGGCACATTCTACTCATGTAAAAACACCAGGCTGGCCCCAGAAATAGCCCAGAGATGCATGTAAAAACACGCTGATTCCGGGACCGTCCGCGGGCCGGATTTAGAAGGCGATTGGGCCGGATCCGGCCCCGGGCCTTAGTTTGCCTGCCCCTGCTTTAGAGGAAAGTTTTCTCCCGGCGCCTGTGCGCGTGGAGGAGGCTTGGCTCGCTTCCTCGGGATGCGCAGGAGATCGGCGGGAGTCGGCCTCCGTCTTCTACTCGCGAGCAGTTCTGCTGGCTTCCGACGGCGTGGAAATGCTTCTGGGTGGTGGAATCCTAGCACAGCATAGTTGGAAGGGAACCTGAGGGACTTGAGTCCAACCCTCGGCAACAGAGGAGGAGTCCTTACCTTTTCCACACCCCCTGCCCATATTTTATTTTATTTTATTTTTTGCCTGTTCTCCTTTTTATCTGTAAGCTGCGTCGGAAAAAGGCAGGGGAGGAAATAAACAAAACAACGAGTCTCTTTTATCGCCCTTTTAACTTTCCGTATGTTTGTGTTTTCTTTTTAGTGGTGCTAAAATTGTTATTTTATGTTCGTTTATATCCCGCCTCTTAGCCGGACAGGGATTTGGGACGGCTTACGGATAAAAATGCAGATAAAAGGGGGGGTGACTTTCCAGGGGTCCCAAGCACTGAAGGCAGCATTCGTGTTTCCTTTGAGGCTCACAGGAGACGGGGGTCTTTGGGTGATATGGGTTTATTTGCCCATATATACAACCTGAGCCTATTACGGAGGGGCTCACAGCATCAGCACCTCAAGAGGGGCTTTCTACTCCCATAACCAAGCCTTGGATCACTGCATGGATCAGATACATCAAATAATAATAATAATAATAATAATAATAATAATAATAATAATAATAATAATAATTTTATTATTTGTATCCCGCCCATCTGATCGGGTTTCCCATCAAAGGGGATGAAAGGCAGCAGCCACCACAAAAGAGATCCATTAAGTCATTTCCATTTTTCTTAGACTAGTTCAGCAGCTTCCAGATTCCATCCATACGCAGGATTACAGGCTAGGAAGGGGTCCCCCAGGGGCCATCCAGACTGTCCCCACAACCTGGAAAAATATCAGCTGAACCTGAAGGTCTTGGGGGATGTTAACAACATTGAAGGCCTGTCAACATGGGCAGATCTCCTTATTTTCACCTTTTTAAAAATTATAAAAAATACATTCTTTGCATATTAATGGAAAAAAGATCGCTCAAATGCATAGAAAGGGGTGAAAAGCTGCAGCTGCTATAAACAGAAAAGATTACATCGTTTCATTTCTTTTAAGCTTCAATCGCAGCATTTAAACATTTTACCATATCGGCTCCTTCCTCCCCTCTGTGGGATCCTGTTCCCTCTGGTTGTGAATGGGGGCCGCTAGGGGCGCCTTGGCAGATGGCCGACAATACCATCTCTCCAGCTCGCACGAGGCAGTTAGAGGCTGATGATGGGGAGTAAATCAGTCTCCCTCGTCTTCCCAGGGGGGGAAGATGCTGTCCTCACCCGCGGTTGCCATAAATCACCCCCGAGTTTGGATGAAGGAGGGGGTGGGAGGCACTGGGCGCATAGCCCTCGGGCAGGCTTTGGAACTCCCGGAAGCTACTTACTTCCATGAGCGAAACTGGTTGCATTGCTTAAAAAGAAGGAAAAAATTGGGAGAAGTAAACGCACATGCTTCAAGAGAGGTCAGGAGTGTTTTATCTGCTAATAATTTTACCACTGAGATGATGAAGGACGGAAGGAACAGAGATAACATCAAAGAATCGCAGACATGTTGGTATGTGCAACGGAACGGAAAGGGGGGAGAACTTTCTACTTTTTTAACATGATTTACCTAACAACCCTCCCCCTTAGAAGAACCGTCACAAGGACCAATTGCAAGTGGGACTAAAAATAAACTGTGTGGGGAAAAATAATATGAATTAAAGGTTTTATTCTGTGAAAGATTTGGAAAGAAGAGAGGCTCTCTCTGTGACGCAGTTAGAAATGTGATCTGACATGGACAGGCAGACCTTTGTTGCATGATATATGGTCTTAGGGAGGGTGTTATCAGGATGAGATCGTAAATTGGAAAGGGCAATAAATAACCCTCCTGGAGAGACTAAATAATAATAATAATAATAATAATAATAATAATAATAATAATAATTTATTATTTATACCCTGCCCATCTGGCTGTTTCCCCAGCCACTCTGGGCAGCTTCCAATCAGTGTTAAAAACAGTACAGCGTTACATATTAAAAACTTCCCTGAACAGGGCTGCCTTAAGATGTCTTCTGAATGTCAGGTAATTATTTATCTTTTTGACATCTGATGGGAGGGCATTCCACAGGACGGGCACCACTACCAAGAAGGCCCTCTGTCTGGTTCCCTGTAGCCTCACTTCTCGCAATGAGGGAACCACCAGAAGGCCCTCGGCGCTGGATCTCAGTGTCCGGGCTGAATGATGGGGGTGGAGATGCTCCTTCAGGTATACAGGACCGAGGCCGTTTTAATTTACAATGCAGCGGGTCTGGGAAAACTTAATGAGCGGACATTTAGACTGTATTTCATCGGAATGGAACAAGATGGTGATGGCTGCTCGAACGGAATTCCTGAACTATTGGATTTATGGAGTGATTTACGAGAGAGCAGTACAAAGTCCACGCAGAAATAGAAACAAGACTGTTTCTTTCAATCCACTTGCGGAGACAACTCAGAGGTGACCGAAAAGGAAAATGAGTAACGAGAAGGAGATGAGAAGATGGGACTGAGAATATCATTGTAAAGGCCAAAGCAGCAGAAATATAGATGATTGGACTCCTACCGATCTTGAAGCATGGGTACCCCCCACAAAAATTTATAATTTGGAAAATATTTGGATTTTATTATTTGTATTGTAATCATTTGGATTAATTGGTATGATATGTTTGATTTGGTAAATGGAAACTTAATAATTTTTTTTTTTTTTAAAAAGAGAATGTTGTGAATAGTAGGAGAGGATATCTTGATATCTTGATCCTTCCTCACTCTCGCTAGTGAGCCAAGTAGCAGAACACGTCCCCCTTAGAAGGAAACCAGTTTGCAGATTTGTGTGAATCTCTTTCGTTAAGCAATCCAGTCTGGCTTGCCCAGATTGGATTTATTCCTGGTAAGTCCCCTTTGATCCCTCTCAAAAGAATAAAGACACAGCAGTCTTTCCTTAAAAGTAACAAGAATTTTACTTACATTCAGTTCACAGTACGATCCCTGAAGGCAGGCTTTGGCTTGTAGTTGCAGTTACAGAGAGAGGTTGGGATTCATCCCATGTGCTGCTGGCTGAGAGCCAGCAGTGCAGTCCAAGAGAAGAAAAACAGAAGATGAAAAAGATGGCTGTGTGACTGGACCTTTTGTTGGGTCTGCAAGCTTCATGCCCACCTATCTGGTCACATGGAGGGGGAGGATGCTCCAGACCAGGTGGAACAGGAAGTTATTGTGGGATGTGATCCATGAGAGGCAGTCAAGTACAACATTCCTTGTAGAAGGAGAAGACATGTGGGGGAATGTTTGGTCCAGCCAGTCAAAACCTCCTGTTCCTCCTGGCTGGAGCATCCTTCCTTTGCATGTGACTAGAGGTGGGCGTGACCTCACCTGTCCAGGTAACAAAAGGACGAGTCACGCAGCACTCTCCCTCTTTTTGACTTCCTTCTCCATTTGACCAGCTTTTAGCTAGGACTGCACCGGGTTATTCCCCCATATGGGATAGATCCACATGTACATATTTGTAACTAAGTCTGCCTTCAGGAATCCAGCTGTCAACTGTGAACTGATGTGAGTAAACTTCTTTTACTGACTTTGAATAAGATTGTCGCATTTTGATTCTTTTAAGAGGGATTCAAGGGAACTTACCAGGAACATACAATTCAATCTGAGACAGACTGAACTGTATAATAGTGAGAGGCTCACACGAGCCTGCAACCAGCTATCTGCTATGCATGCAAGAAGGGGGAATGGAACTCTGCTACATAAAGGAACTTGCTAGCACAATTAGGAAGGATATTAATAAACAATATATCCTCTCCTGCCACCCTGAACATTCCCACAGTTATACTGGTTGGAGTGACATCTCCCTGCCTGTGTCCACTCTAGGGAAACCAGGAATATTGTACTTGACTGCTCCAATGGATTTGCTTCTTTGCTCAAAGCAAGGTGGGCAACCACCGACACTCCTCCCTTGGCCCTTTGAAGACCCCTTTGAAGGCCCTTTGAAGACCCCTCTGCACCCGGGTGGCCTTTGGGGGGGCAGGCAGAATGAGGTGCCCCCTCCATGCCAGCGCGTTGGGTTCTTGCCCCACATGCTCTAGTAGTGAAGGCTCGACAATATGGGGTTTATTTAGGATTTATTTTGTGCGTTTCTCCCTAAGCTTTGTCACATCTTTTTTGTTTTCATAAACCACCCTGGATCCTTATTGCTCCCTCCCCCTTTTTGAAAGAGGGAAAAAACAACTGAAATAAGAGAGACTGGAGGAGGGGCTAACCAGAGGGGGGGGGATGTGACTAAAAATGGCTGATTATTTGGGGAGGGGAGACAAAGGGGTCTGCAGAGGAAGCATGTAGGCTCCCCCCGGCCCGAGAGTTCAAAAAGTGGGATTTGGCCCACTTGGAATGTAATTTATTTATTTTCTGCATTTGCAGCCCAGCTTTCCCTCCAGGAACCTCAAGGTGGGGCACATGGTTCTCCTCCCTCCTCCTCATGGAATCCCCACAACAACCACCTTGTGAGGAAGGTCAGGCCAAGAGAAGGCAGTGACCGCCCCCCCCCCCAGGTCATCTTCAGCAAGCTTTGCAGCCACTGGGTGGGGGATTCGAATCCCCGTCTCTCCCAGATCCCAGTCCTCATTGAAGCCCCACAACAACCCTGTGAGGTCGGTTAGGCGGAGTGGCAGTGCCTGCCCCACAAAGTCACCCCGTGCCCTTTTGTCCAAGTGGGGATTCAAACCCTGGTCTTGCTCCTAGTCCTCATGGAATCCCCACAACAGCCGACAGAAGGAGGCAGACCCTGCCTTGAGCTCCCACCCAGCAACCTTCATGGCTGGCTGGGGGCATTTGAACCCTGGTCTCTCCTGGGTCCTGGCCTGGCACTCTAACCACTACACCGCCGCTGCCTCTTTTTACAGCCTGACATCTTTTCGTGACCTTCAGGGTCTGGACCACAGCGATGGCCTTCTGCAGGGAGCTCCCTTTCCGCTGCCCACGGCGGCGATGGGACCCAGGTGTCCGAGGGGGCATCAGAGGAGGAGGCTCTGGCCGCCCCTCCGTCCGTTGGCCTGGCCAGGATTCCAGATTCCTCTGATGTCGCAGCGGAACAGAGGGACCCCCATCCAACGACTGACCTCCAAAGCGGTCAGGTAGGTGGGGAGGCCTAGGTGGGCCCTAGGTGGGGGGCAGGACCCCATGCCAGGGGGTGGGCAGGGCTGATGGGGGCACAGCTGCCCTCTAGGGAGCCCCTCTCTATGACCGGGGGGGGCAGGACTCACCTGACTGTTGGTGGCAGTTGGGACTCACCTGAATGGAGGCCACTGAATGGAGGCCACTTTCCCCCCAAAGACGACCCCCTTTGTGGGTGAGGGAAACGGGGGACAGAGGGAGGCGGGGGAAGCACTTTCATTGCATGTATTTATTTAATAATAATAATAATAATTTTAAACCGCTGAAAATAAACAATATAGAATAAACATTACAAGTGAGAACACAGAAAGGAAGGTATAATATATGAATACAAAAATTAAGAATTACAATTCCATATAAAGTTATCTAATATATAGATATGATTATTACCCAAATACGCACACACAAAACCCCCATTATATTTTGTATAAATGGGATCCAAATTTCATTACACTTTTATCTTATTTCGAGTATTCGCAGGCCCAACCTGTCGGATTTTCACCTTTCAAATTCCAAAAATGAGGGAAGCCCAAAGATATTTTGGTTAGAATACTATAATATACTTTAGTTTTGCTTGGTAAATAAAATGTGTGTAAATCTGTGTAGAAATCACGGGAAATGACTGGCAGATACTTGCAGTTATATACTATGTATTCATATTAATATATTATACATATCTTATATGACCAGTCAATTTCAAATTAATTTTCTTTGGTTTTCTGAGAGTAGTTTATTTGCTTCTTTATCAAACCTACCAAGCTAAATGTTGTCCAGTCACAAAAATAGTAGATTTAAATTCCTCACACCCCAAAACGTTTTTAAGGAAAAGTGCAAAAATTAAGTTTCACCCCTAAAATGACACACCCTGCAGGAATTAACCTCTCCTTAGAAATCTCCAAGGAATCATAGTATTGAGAGTTGGAAGGGGTCCGTGGGTCATCTAGTCCAACCCCCAGACACCCAGGAACCACCTGTTTCATAGAAACCTAGAACTGTCGATTTGGGTGGGACTCCAAAAGGCCATCCATCCCAACCTGCTGCAAGGCAGGTAGATGCATGGGAATTTGTCAGGGGTTGAGGGAGACACACTCTGCACATGCTCAGAGGCTCCCTCGGTGTCCTGGGGGGGGGGCTTTGGGGGTTTTCCCTGCGTGGCTGATGGAGGCCTGGCCCCACTGCTCTCCTCACAGGCATGGAGTTTGTCACTGGCTACCGGGCCGAGATCCTGGACTTTGCCGAGCTGCTCTTCAGCTGGTACCGGCGCTTCCTGTTGGACTCGGCCTGCCGGCGAGGCAGCGAGCGCCGCAAGCGCCAGGAGGGCTCCATCCGGCGCCTGCCCCCGGATCCGGCCCTCTGGGTGCTGCACGCCTTGCCCAACCGGGCGCTGGCCTTCACCGTGGCCGACCCGGGGCAGCAGGTGGCCGGCCGTTTCTACAGCGAGGAGGCGCTGGCCCTGGGGGACCTGGAGCGCTTCATCACCTTTGTGGGCGCCGGCGAGGAGGATGACGAGGAGGCCACACCTGAGACAGGTGAGGGGCGCTGGAGGCGGCAGGGCTTGGGGCAGGTAGTCTGCTCTGTGTGGGATGTGATACCTAAGTAGCAGTCAAGTACAACATTCCTTGTTTTCCTAGAGTGGACATGCAAGGGGATGTTTGGTCCAGCCAGTCAAAGCTTCCTGTTTCCTCCTCGCTGGGCTATCCTTCCTTTGCGTGTGACTAGAGGTGGGCGTGACCTTACCTGTCCAGGTAACACAAAAGGACAGGGCATGCAGCACTCTCTCTCTCTTCGACTTCCTCCATCGTTGGAGCAGCTTTTAGCTAACGGAGGTTTCGAATCCTTCCTGTCATTTTGTCCAATTCTGCATAGTCCATTAATTTCGCCTGCCATTCTTCCTTCATCGGAATTTCTTCTTGTTTCCATTTCTGGGCCAACAATACTCTTGTCGCTGTTGGTGCATATAAGAACAGCTTGACATCTTGTCTATTAATGTCTTGGCCTATGATACCAAGTAAAAATGTTTCTGGTTTTTTAAAGAATGTATATTTCAACATCTTTTCCATCTCATTATATATCATTTCCCAGAAGTTCTTTACTTTCTTACATTCCTACCACATGTGATAAAATGTTCCTTCTTTTTCTTTACATTTCCAACATTTATTATTTGTCTTATACATTTTAGCTAATTTCACTGGTGTAATATATCAATTTATACATCATTTTCATAATATTCTCTTTCAAAGCATTACAAGCTGTAAATTTTATCCTTTCATTCCACAACCTTTCCCATACCAGGAACATACAATTCAATACCGAATTGTGTGATAATGAGAGGCTTAAGCAAGCCTGCAAGCAGCTCTGTAAAGGGGAATTCACTCTGCTAAGGAAAGGGACTTGCTAGCACAAGTTAGGAAGGATATTAACAAGCAAGATATCCTCTCCTGCCACCCGGAACATTCCCACACTTGCCTCCGCAGAGGGAGGGGGAATCAGCGCTTCTGAATGCCCGTGGCCGGAAGCCACATGAGGGGGGGGGGCTGCTCTCGTGGGTGGATCCTGCTTGCCTGTTTCCTACAGGCAACGGGGAGATCAGGAGGTTGGACCAGGCGGGCCACTGGCCTGATCCAGGGCTCTTCTCACATTCCCATGGAGCCTCCAGGCCCAGGAACAGTCTATCCCGAACCCTCGGTCCTTAGGGGCATTTGGCTACTGGGAGGACAGGAGGTTGGACTCTGCGGGTCGTTGGCTGGATCCAGCCAATGGCTCTCCTCACACAGAGGTCCAGCTCCGAGGGCCTTCTGGCAGTTCCCTCCCTGCAAGAAGTGAGGCTACAGGGAACCAGGCAGAGGGCCTTCTCGGTGGTGGCGCCCACCCTGTGGAACTCCCTCCCATCAGATGTCAAGGAAATAAAGAACTACCTGACTTTTAGAAGACATCTGAAGGTAGCCCTGTTTGGGGAATTTTTTTAAAAAAATGTTTGATGTTTTATTCTTTTTTTTAATATTCTGTTGGGAGCTGCCCAGAGTGGCTGGGGAACCTCAGCCAGATGGGTGGGGTATTAATTATAATGATTATTATAATGATTATAATCCTTTCGTTCTCCTGCAGGCCAGCCGCTCTGGCGCATAGACCACCTCCTGCTGGTGACGGACGAGCACGGCAGCATCCTGGGCTTTGACTTCCAGCTGGGGGGGTCCTGGGCAGGGGCCATGGGGGCCGAGCAGCCGCTGGAGCCCCGCGCCGTCGCCCTCCTGTGCCACAGCATGATCTGCCCTCTGGGCGCAGGGGAGCCCCGCAGGCCCAAGCTGCTCACCGTGGGAGACGCGGCCTTGCACAAGTGAGAGGCTGCGCCACTTGGTTGCAGCGCATGACGCAGCTTCCCAGGGGCTCCTCCTTTGGTGGCAGGGCGGGGGGGGGGCACAAAGAGGAGAAAAAGCACATTTTAAAAGAGGTTGTGCAGTACATTTGCCCCCACCCTTTTTAAAAGAAGCAGCAAGAGAGGAGCTGACAACAGAGACCCCATGTTCAGGGGCAGTGTACCTCCAAGGCCCAAATAGCCTGCCAACATGGGGCTACCTGCGCTTCGCCCTGCCTTGGAACCTCCTTGAGGCACCTGGGCCAGCTAGAGTTAGCCAGATCCACCCCGGAGAGGGAAGGGGGTGACCCATAGCTGGGGGAGGGCAGCTGGTTCTGCTGCTGTTGCCCACAGGTCCTCCTGCCCCCAGGCTTCCAATGGGGGCATCTGGGAGAAGAGGTGCTCTTGTGGAACCTCCAGGCCCTGGGTCCCATGGGGCATTTGGCCACTGGGCGCTGGTCCCCCTTGGGCCTGATCCAGCCGGTGTCCTCCTGTCTAGGTCCCTGGAGCCGCTGCTCTCGAGGCTGGGGGTGAAGATGAGCAAGGGCCCGATGCGCGGCTGGGGCCCCAAGCCGGCCTTCACGTTCCCCACCACCCGTGTGCGGGCCTGCCACGTCTGCAAGAGGTACAGCTTCGAGGGACAAGTCACGGCGTGGTGAGCAGCACCCCAGAGAAGGTTCCCTGCCCACCCCCGCTCTCCATCCAGGCACGCCCGTCGCCACACACCAAAGACGCTTGTGCAAAACCCCAACCCTTGCTCTGCCACACCTTTGCAAAGCAGAGGGAGCCCAGCGGGTGCATGGCAGAAGTTGGTACCGAGTTGCCCTTTGCTGGAATTCCAGCATGGCCGGGGTGTGGGATGTGAAACACAAGAGCAGTCAAGTACAACATTCCTAGAGTGAACATGCTTACACATGGGGAGGAGCGTCTGTCCAGCCAGCAGGTAAACTTCCTGTTTCCTTCTGGGCTGGGACAGATTTCCTCTGCATGTGACTAGAGGTGGGTGTGGCCTCACCTGTGCAGGTAACGACAAAAGCAGAGGGCAGGGCAGCCATCTCTCTCTCTTTGACTACATGCATTGAAGAAGCTTAGCCTAAGATGCCCTCTTGGCTTGTATCCAAGAGAGGACAAAGGGACTGTCTTCTTATGAGATTATTTCTAGGTATGTGTTACTTTTCTAAGCTAAGTCTGCCTCCTGGGATCCGATTGTGAACAGAATGGTGTGTGAGTAAACCTTTTTATACTTTTATAGAAGACTGTGCCATGTCTTATCTTTTATGAGGGAATAAGGGGAAAATACCAGAGCAGTTATTCTAGAGGCTTTAGCGAGCCTGAGCAAACGCATCCACTGTGAGTTTAAAAGGGGGAATGTTACTCTGCTAAATTGTGGAACTTGTTAACACAAGTTGGAAAGGCTATAATCAGACAATATATCCTCCTCCGGGGGTTGGTCTGCATGACCCTGGGGCGTCCCTTCCGACTCTCTCTCTCTGCTCCCCCAGCCCCTTCCCGGCCTGAGCAGCCCCTCTCTGTCCCCACAGCCAGCACTGCAAGGCCGTCCTGTATTGCTCCGAGCGCTGCCGCAAACTGGACTGGAACCACAGCCCCGAGGACATCGGGCACCAGTTCTGGTGCCAGCGCATGGCTGGGTACATGAGTCGCGCCCGGGAGCTAGCCAACCTTCCTTTCACCTTCACAGCAGGTGGGCAGCTGGGGCGAGCGGCCCCTTCATGGCACAGCCTGGGGTCAGGGGGTCGGGCGCTGGGGGGAGGCAGAGTCTGGGGTCCTGAGAGGCTGAGCCCCCCACCTCATCTTCCCCGCTTGTTTCCCTTGCAGAGGTGACCAGCGAGAACTTCAACAAAGAGGGCTTCCTCTCTGCCAGGGGTCTGACCCGCGGCTACTGGGCTGGAGAGAGCATGCTGGTCAGAGCGCCCGACTACGGCGTGGGGCTCCAGGGGGGTCCCGAGAAGCCCGTGCCCTTCCTGCAAAGCGGTGAGGGGGCAGCGGGCCTGTTGGGTGTGTGTGTGTGTGTGGTGCAGACCCACGGAGTCCAGGGGGTGTGGACAGAAGGGGGGCCCGGAGCCTCTGCCCCACCTCCTTCACAGCAGGACTGGGGGGCATCGAAGCAGCTGGGTGAAATCCTTGCGAGGGAAACTGTGGGACTCCCTCCCACCGGAGGCAGTCTTGCTTCCAGATGCCTGCTGCTGGAAACCGCAGGGAGGGGGAGCGTCTCTTGTGCTTGGATCCTGCTTGTGGTTTCCCCATTGCACTAGGTGGGCCATTGGCCTGATCCAGCAGGGTGCTTCTTTTGGCCCCGTGGAGCTTCCATGCCCAGAAGCAGTCTATCTGTGTTCCTAGATTCATAGGGGGTATTTATCCACTGCAAGAACTGGAGGCTGAACTAGGTGGGCCAATGGCTCTTCAGGATCAGTCCAAGATGTCTGGGCCGTCTGGGGCAGAGGAGAAGATGGCGCCTCTCCTTGTCCCCCTCCTCCTCCTCCCAGTTCCTTGCACAGAAGCTGCCTGGACTGGCAGTCGAAACTCCCTTCTGCGGGGCAATGGGGCAGCAGCTCCTGTCCCCCTGGAGTGGGGCTGAGGGGTTTCCACATGCTTGTGGGGTGCACAACCAGCTGTATGGCACCCACAGTTCTCTCGAACAGAGGCAAATGATTGGGGGGTGCCACTACTGCCCCCATCTCTTCTCTGCCATCTCCCGGCTCCCTCTGCCTAAGGCTGGGGCAGCTCCATTGCCCTACAACCTTGACATTCCCCTCCCTGACCAGCCTTTTTCTCACCCCCCTAGGGAACCCCTTTGAGGCGCTACGGCCGGAAGGAGGGACGGCTCTTCCGCCAGCCCCCCCAGAGCCTCCCATGCCCCGGACATTCTTTGGTGAGACAGGGGGCTGGGGGGGGGGGGAGTCAGAGCTTGCATCTTGCAACTGATTTACAACAAGGCCTTTTCGATGGTGGCTCCCCACTTGCGGCAAGCTTTCTCCGGGGAGGCTTGCCAGATGCCATAATTACACATCTATAGGCACTGGGGTGTGTGTGTGGGGGGGGGGAATCCTTTTAAATCAGGCATTCAGCTTTTAATCACCAATGGCCTTTTTGCCTGGGTGAAATGATTGAAGCTAGGTTTTCTAAAAGAAGAAGATTGTCTTTTAGATTTATATGCCACTCTTAACATCCAAATGTGCCTGTTTTTTGCTTAAAATAATGCAACTTGCTTTGAATCGCCCTGACAAAGAAGCAATGGCTAAATCTGATTAATAGCCATCCTACTACCCGGGGAAAGGGGACGGGCCCACTTCTCTGACTCGCTGCTGCCTCCCCTCCCCACAGGGTCCTGGAAGGAGTATTACCAGTGGCGGGGGCTGCCCCTCGGAGCCCCTCTGGCCGTCCTCCTCAGCTACCCCCTCACTGCCTACTACATCATCACCCAGCTGGCCCCTCAGCACTGTGAGTATCGGGGGGGGGGGAGGCCCCCAGCCCCCTGCAGGGTTTGTAACATACATGAAACAGAGAGAGAATGGGCCTAAGAAGAGGCAGGAATTAAAAGACGAAAAGTAAAGCTGTAAAATGGGCGCATGGAATAAGCGCGTCTGCACAGGAGTCAAAGGAACAAGTAAAGAGAATTATCAGCGTTATCAGGTCTGTTTCCAGGTCTTCCAGGCTTGTCTTGAAAAGGGCAGTTCTGTCATATATGCTGTAAAGGGAATTCCAGGTCATACAAAAGGGGTCTGCCGGTTCTACTCCTCATCGATATCCCAAATTACTGTATTTTTCGCTCTATAACATGCACCCGACCATAACACGCACATAGTTTTTAGAGGAGGAAAACAAGAAAAAAAATATTCTAAACGAAACAGTGGATGTATGATTTTTGTGGTTCATGCTGTGGCCACAGACATGTGATCTGACAGTGAGTTTGGAGTAGCCCACTGGAAAAATCCTGAGGATCCATGTGGATCCGTGCTTTGTAACCATGTTTTTGCACCACTGCGGCCCCAGGCAACAGTGGGTGCGTGATTTTTTTGGTGCAAGATGTAGCCATGGACATGCTATGTGATCTGATGGTGAATTTGGGGTGACCCAGTGCAAAAATCCTGAGGATCCATGTGGATCTGTGCTTTGTAACCACATTTTAAGTGGGGGGGGGGGAGGAAAAGCACTCAAGGGACCAGGAGCACGCGTGGGGTGGGTGGAGAAGGATGCTGCTAATAATGAAGAAGAGGGGTATAAGGGGAGAAGGCTCCTCTCCTCTCCCACTTTGCTCCTTTAAAGCAAGCCGGCCATAGGCGCCGACTCCATGGGGCTTGAGGGGGCTGGAGCCCCTTCAAAAAAATTTTTTGGGGGGCTCAGCCCCCCCAATAATCTCGGGCGCCCTTCCAACAGAGCGCCGCCGCCGTCCCCCGCCTCCTCCTTCGCCAGCCAGCCAGCCAGCCAGCCGCGCGCCCTAATGGCGGGGGCTTCTGCCTCGCTGCTTCGACTGCCAAGGCACTGCCGGAAATCCCGCGAGAACAGGGGAATCCCGACTGGCCACACCTCCCAGCCAGCCAATCGGCTGGCGGGGGGGCGTGGCTTGCCCTATTTAGGGCCGGAGCCACTTTATTTGAATATTCATGAGCTTATTTATTATTCATGAGCTTTCCCGGGCCCCCCCAATATTTTTTACAAGTCCGCGTCCCTGAAGCCGGCTCTGCTTTTCTTCCTCCTCCCCGCTCATCCCCGGCTTAGCGAGCTGAAAAACTTTGCTGCTATGTAGCGAGCTGAGTGGGGAGGAGAGAGGGACAGAGAGCCTGCTTGCTTTAAAGGAATCAACCGGACAGGAGCTGCTTACACTTGTGTAAGCGGCTCCTCTCCTCTCCCGCTTTGCTCCTTTAAAGAAGCAGGCTCTCTGTCCCTCTCTCCTCCCCACTCAGCGGCTCTTCTCCCGCTTTACTGTTTCAAAGCGAGCCACGGAGGAGGGAAGGAAGGGGAACCATGGATCCTCTGCTCACGACTGCAGCAGATCCCCCCCGCCACCTGTAGGCATTCCCTCCATAACACGCACAGACATTTCCCCTTTCTTTCTGGGAGAAAAAAAGCGAGTGTTATGGTGCAAAAAATACGGTACGTTTGATTCTCTCCATGGTACCTCTGTTCCGGCGACTAAGCTGTAAGATTCGCACGCTGTTCCCCATTGACTTGCAATTGCTATTTGTTCTGCCAAGACTGTAGATAAGGCCAATTCTTTTGACTTTATACCAACATCGACATCATCAAAAATGTTCAGTAGCATTAATTTTGGACAGCAAACCATCGTTTCTTTCGTAATACTTATCCTCGTGGTCAAAATCCCCACCTGGCCATGAATTTCACTGGGTGAACCTGGGGGCCAGCCACTGCCTCTCTCAGCCTAACCTTCTTTGTGCAGCTCAGAGTTAACCTGTGGAACTCCCTCCCACAGGAGGCAGGGATGGCTGTAAAAGAGGGCGGGGCAAATTCATGGAGGAAGAGAGGGTTGTCGGTGGCTCCTAGCCAGGATGGCTCTGGCCTGCCTACAAGGTCAGAGGCAGCGATGCTTCTGAATCCCAGTTGTAAGGGGGAGCTGCTCTCGAGTTCAGATCCTGCTCCTGGTCTTCCCATAATGGGCCCTGTTGAGAGTCCTCTATTTCTCAGGGGCGTTTGGTCCCTGTGAGAGGAGGGTGATGGGCCACAGGCCTTATGGAGCAGGTTCTCCTGATGTTCTTCGAGTCAAGAAACACTTTCCAAAGGTCCTTTATGACTCCTGGTCTCTCCCCGCCTTTTCTTCTCCCTCCAGTTCCTGAGCTGAACATCCTGAACAAGCAGTCTCTCAAGATCCACGTGGTGGAGGCAGGCAAAGAATTTGGGGTTCTGATGGTCTTCTGGGTACGTGGAGGGTCTCCCCAGTGGGGCAGAGGTGCAACTGGGTGTGAGGGAGGGGGTGTCGAGGGAGAGCTGGGCAAACGGGTACCACTGGTTTTGAAGACCAAGGGTTCTCTGGGCAGGAATTCCTTTCTATCTATTTCTTATTGAAACTTACGGATACACAATTGGAAAAAAAACATCATGCATCTTTGTTCTAATATATGATTACGGCATCAAGACTTTTAATATGCACAAAGGTGGAAAGACTCACCGTTGCCAAGACTGGAGGAACGGTTATTAACTTAGCCGAGAGGGCAAAATTGGCAAGTTTAATCTGAGAAAAATCATTGCCAACATTTACTAAATATTGGAAGCCTCTCATAGACTTTCTGCAAGTTTGGCCATCACTGGTTTAGAGTAAAGAACAATCAGCCAGCAAAAAGCTCAGAGAGCTCTTCCTGCTTTTCTAAAGCTTCATGGAAGATCCACAGACATTCCTATTTCCTCAATACACAGACATTCCCATTTCAGTGTGAATTAAACCAATTATATGTAACAGGAATTACAGGAAAGTTGCTAACATCCATTCATTTTTTCACTTCTGACCCCCCTTCCCCCCTGCAGGAGTTGTCAGTGCTGCTGCCCCATGTCTCTCTGGAGCTTCTGTTTGTGGGGGACGCCCTGCCCCCCCAGTTGGACGGCCAGCAGTTTCTTCTTCAGAGGGATGTGAGTCTGCCTCAGGGAGAGGGAGGGAGGGAGGGAGGAACAGCCAGGGGCAGATCTACTATGCAACCAATGAGGCTTCAGCTTCAGGGACCCTGATCCCCTCCCAAAGTAACTTTAGACCACATTGCTTAAATTTTTTAGGTCTAGTAGTCCATATTTGAGTCGCACAAATCAAAAACGGTAAGGCAGAGGAATTTTTTATTCACACCAGGGACTTTGGACATGTGAGATAATCCATTACAGCAATTTTAATCCAAATCGTAGGTGTAGTAGTTTATTTTATGTGAGGATCTGTCATGGAACATCCCCACAGTATTCCCCTGATCAAACAGGCTTGTAACTCCATTAAAAACAAACAAACAAACAAATAAATAAAATAAAAATAATTTATTATTATTATTTATACCCTGCCCATCTGGCTGGGTTTCCCCAGCCACTCTGGGCAGCTTCCAACAAAATATTAAAATACAATAGTCTTTCAGATATTAAAAGCTTCCCTAAACAGGGCTGCCTTCAGACGTCTTCTAAAAGTCTGGTAGTTGTTTTTTCCTTTGACATCTGGTGGGCAGGCGCCACTACCGAGAAGGCCCTCTGCCTGGTTCCCTGTAACTTCGCTTCTCACAGGCCTGACTTGTTTTTGAGAAACCCATGCTGGGCCTTAGTAATCACAGCATTGTTTCCTAAGTGTTCACACACTGTTGAATTATCTGTTCTATGTCAAGTTCACTGGTTGGTAGTTACCTGGGACTTATCCCCCCCTTTAGAAGATGGGGGCAACATTTGCCCACCTCCAGTCTGTAGGAACCTCACCTGTTCTCCAAGAATTCTCAAAGATCATAGACAAAGGCTCTGAAATTACACCCTTGAGCTCCTTTATTACCCTTAAATGCAGCTCTTCAGGTCCTGGAGATTTGAATTCATTTAAAGTAGCTAGGTGTCATATTTGCCATCCCGTATCAAAAGCTCCAATAGATAAGGTCTTTCTTTAATCTTCTCTAAATCTTCCAACATGCAGCTTCATTGGGTGTCCACAGATTCCCATGTCACCAGAGAGGGCAGGAAACTTCTCCTCCTGGTTGTTGTTAGCATCCCTTTTCCTAATGAAAACCATCCCAGTTGGTGGCCACCGCTGCCTCCTGTGGTTCCCATGGCTAACTCTGCACTGAATTAGGGGCTCCCTCAATCTGACAGAAGCACTTTGTGAATCCCCTCCTTCTCTTCCCCCCTTCCAGGAGGAGCAAGGCGTCTCTGTCCGGCCTGGCCTGGCCCCCAGATGCAAAGGGGGGCGGCGTGAACTGCAGTTTGGGTTCAGCGCCCGCCCCTACCACCTCCTGCAGGCGCCCAAGCCGGACTTGGTCATTGGTGAGAGTAAAGGGGGAAGGGGCCAGGAGAGGACGGGAAAGTGGGAAGGGGGTGCAGGGATGGGCTGGGCCGCTGGGCCAGAGAATGAAGCAATGGCGGGGGGGGGGGGGAGAAAGAATCCAGCTGAAGAATGGGGTGAGGAGGCTGTCTCTATCTGATGCGGAGAGTTCCCCATGTTAACACACCCCTTTTGTCCAGGGTTCAACTCTGGATTTGCCCTCAAGGAGACTTGGCGGAGTTCTCTGCCGCGACTTCAGGTAAGCCAAGCCCACTCATCACGCAGTACTTAGAAAAGGGGTCTCCCCCTCAAAACTCCTCCCTCCATCCTGTGGAATGACATCGCTGTGACATCATCTCTTGACATCACGGCTGCTGGATACAGTACTTTGGCTCAGCGTACAGCGTTGTGACGTCAGACATGCCTTTGCTCTGCTTCTGAAGTGACAGCGTCTCCTGTCTCCCGAGCCCAATTCTCCAGTTGTGATGTCATCAGGCCTTTGCTATGATGCTGTGACCAACTGACACCAAGTAACCGCCTCAGAGCTGGTGAAATAACTGCCCCGGGGTTGGCGGCAATTCACAGGCATTTGTCTTCCAGGCTGAATTTTGATTCTAGAAATGTAGGCATTGAAAATCTTGCAGAATTCCAAATTAGGAATACAGCTGAATTTAGAAGATTCAGAGAAAAGAGTAGTAAATGGTCAGCTCTGGCTGATTATTAGCAGAGTTATTTGGGAAACGGAAGACACACATACAAAAACACCCTATTCCTTTTCAAAACTGAAGTCTGAGAGCTCCTGGTCTCAGAATAGAACATTCATGGTTTCTGGGACATAACAGCTCTGTACAAAATAGCTCCTGGGGCAGCAGAAGCCATGGCAGAGGCAGCAGGGTGTACTGGTTAGACTGCAGGCGGAAACCAGCGTTCAAATCCCCCCATGAAGCTCCCTGGGTGTGACCTCGAGGCGCCACCTGTTAGCCTAGCCGACCTCACAGGGCAGGAGAACCATGCCACCCTCAGCCCCTCGGAGGGAGAGCCAGGCTGTAAATGCAGCAAGTACATAAATGCACCAAGTACAGGCCATTATATAGGCAAGGGAGACCCCCCTCTGGAGCGATGGAGCTGCTGGGTCCCCGTCCCCTCACTTCTCTCTTCCTCCCTCTCTCCAGTGGTTGTGTAGTGGTGAAGAGCGATAGACTCGTAATCTGGTGAGCCGGGTTCGCGTCTCTGCTCCTCCACCTGCAGCTGCTGGGTGACCTTGGGCCAGTCACACTTCTCTGAAGTCTCTCAGCCCCACTCACCTCACAGAGGGTTTGTTGTGGGGGAGGAAGGGAAAGGAGAATGTCAGCCGCTTTGAGACTCCTTCGGGTAGTGATAAAGCGGGATATCAAATCCAAACTCTTCTTCTTCTTCCACCTTGCAGTCCCTTCGGGTGCCGGCCTACTTCACTGAATGCAGCGAGTACAGTTGTGCCATGGATGAGGCCGCTGTCTCCATGGCGACGGGGGGCAGCGCCAGCCCTGCCCAGATCAACCCTTTCCGCTCGCCTTTCCGCCAGGCCGGAATCGACAACGCCATGCCCTGGTGGGTATCCCAGCTGCAGTTCTGGCAAAGCCCGTCACTTCTGACCTCCCCCCCTCTGCCCCAGAAAGTAATTTTGGATGCCCCTGACCCCAGTCCATAAAGCGATGAAAAGGGGCAACCTCTTAACCTCTGACCAATGTCCCGCTGACTCCTGGCCTGGTCAGTTTTTCTCCATCATGGGAAAAGCTTCCCAACCACCTTTGTCTTTCTGCCTCCATCTTTATGGCACCCCCCCCCACCTCCAGCAATGCTGGGGGTTGGGCTAGATGACCCTTGGGGGACCCTTCCAACTATGGTTCTCTCTCCTCCTTTCCAGGAACTGCACTCTCTGGTTCTGCAACTCCCCTAAATTTGCACCCTTTGCCGACATCCATCCATTCATCGAAAGTTCCCCGGACCCTCTAGGGTAGCAGACTAGAAATCCCCGGTCCAACAGCACCTTTTGAAATGAACAGCAGGGATTCCTAGACTCACAGAATCCTGGAACCGTAGAGTTGGAAGGGGCCGGGAGGGTCATCTAGTCCAGCCCCCTGCAATGTAGGAATCTTTTCCCAACGTGGGCCCCAAGCCCCTGACCCTGGTTTCTGACTGAGCTGTAACCCAAGAAAGACACGCAGTTCCCGATAAGGAAGCCTCTGAAGCTTTTTTATGCTTAGTGCTAATTCATATTAGTATTAACAAGTAATCATGCTGGCTCAAGCCACACAGATTTCAAGGGGGAGGAAGAAGGTCAGGATCAGGCCCAAGGGGGCCCACCTGGGCCAGGCCAGCCTGTCCTTGCAGTGGCCAAATACCCTCAGGAACTGAGGAATCCAGATAGACTGTCTCTGTGCCTGGAGGTTCCAGGAGGACTGTTGCCTCAGGCAGTGGCGTAGCGTGGGTTGTCAGGACCCGGGGCAAGGCAAGTAATTTGCGCCCCCTAACCCTAACCCCCATATGTTGCGCCCAGTGTGACCGCCCCCCCTGCACCCCCCACGCTACGCCACTGGCCTCAGGCCCAGGGGACCTGCCCTGCCCAGCATTCTGTCCCCATAGTGGCCAAGAAGGCGCCCCAAAGGGAAGAAGCCCACAAGCGGGATTTGAGCGCAACAGCTCTCTGCTTTCCTGACAGTTCCCAACAAAACTGGCTAGCTCATTCTTGAGCGTAGGGCTGATAATGCCAAGGGTTGCCGGTTCAATTCCCACAAGGGACAGCTGCCTATTCCTGCACTGCAGGGGGCTGGACTGGGTGATCTTCAGAGTCCATCCCAACTGGGTGATAAATTCTATGTTAACCTCTGGCAGAGACCAGTGTGGCTCATAATGGTTGATAGCCGCTTCCTCCAGTCCATGAAATTGCCTAATCCTCTCCCAAAGCAGTGCAAGTCCTGCTCCAAGAAATGTGTGGCCGCCACCAAGAGGGCCCTGCTCTCCCATTCACCCCCTCTGCCGCCTCTCGCCGCCAGGTACTCCAACGCCTTCATCTTCCACCTGATCTACAAGGCATCCTCAGCCAGCAACCACCGGCAGACCCCCGCCCCTCTGCCCCAGGCCCTGCCACCCAGCGGGAATGCTGACCCCCCCGAGGCAGCCCGGAGTAGGCGCAAGGAGAAGAGGCAGATCCGGGCAGCAGGGCGGCGGCGCAAGTGATAGGGGTGTGGAGCAGAGAAGGGAGAGGGCAAGGCGGGCAAAATAATAAACAGGAATGGGCAAACGGGCTTCCGTTTCTTCTCTGGCACAACTGCCCTCTGGGTGAGGGGCCCGCAGAAAGGGTGGCGCCTTTGAGAGATCTGTGGGTCACCTCCCTCTGTGCTTCAAAAGCAGCACGGCTGCCATTGGGGGGGGGGGAGGCCATGATCCCTGCACGTGCTGCGTCTTCCAAGGTTTTGAATCAGTTTTGCAAGAGCCCCCGAGCTCCTTCCGGTTCCTTTAATGTGGCTAAGAATAGAGGCAAATGATTCTCAAACGGGCAAAGGAATTTCAGAAGGGAGAAATGAATTTCAATAGGGGCAGATGTGAAATTTTGCACTTAGGCAGGATGAACCAGATGCACCAATGTAGGGTGGGGACACCTGGCTTACTAGCAGTACATGTGAAAAGGATTTAGGGGTCTCGTGAACACATGCTTAACGTGAGTCCACAGTGTGATGCAGCAGCAGCAAAAAAAAAAAGAGATAGTTGCTGCTAGCTAGGTTGCATCAACAAAAGTATAGCATCCAAATAAGTATAAGTAATAGTCCCACATTATTCTGCCTTGGCCAGACATTGTCTGGAGTCTTGTGTCTAGTTCTGGGCACCATCAATCGAGAAGGATGTTGACAAGGTGGAATGTGAGCAGAGGAGGTGACCAAGATGATCAAAGGTCTGGAAAGCAAGACTTAGGAGCAGCAGTGGGGGGAGTTGGAAATGTTTAGACTGCAAAATCTTTGACTTAGAGGAGATAGGATAGTGATCTTCGAGTATGTTCACATGGAGCATGGAGCAAGCTTCAAGTTAGAAGAAAGTTAGAAGAAAGTTGATTCCAATTGAGCATCTGGAAGAACTTTCTAATGGTAGGAACAGTTCAGCTGCGGAAAGGACTGCCTAGAAAGGTAGTGGACTCCCCTTCCTTGGAAGATCTGAAGCAGGTGGTCATGTGTCATGGGTTTCAGCTGAGATTTTTGCAATGCAAGTGGCTGGACTAGATTCTACAATTCTCCCAGCTAGCTCTTTGAAAGGGAGTTCGGGGAGTTCGGACTGAAGCCCTTTCCTCATTTCAAGCACTGATATGGTTTCTCCCAGCTATGAGTTCTTTGATGGGAAATGAGACTGGACCTCTGCCTGAAGCTCTTTCCACATTCCAGGCACTGATATGGTTTCTCCCCTGTATGAATTCTATGATGGGACGTGAGATGGCAGCTGTCACGGAAGGTCTTCCCGCACACCAAGCAATTATATGGTTTCTCCCCACTATGAGTTCTTTGATGTGAAGTGAGACTGACTCTGTAGCTGAAACTCTTTCCACATTCCAAACACTGATATGGCTTCTCCCCTGTATGAATTCTTTTATGGGGAGTGAGACTTGTCCTGTGAATGAAGCTCTTTCCACATTCCAAGCACTGATATAGCTTCTCCCCACTATGAGTTCTTTGATGGTGAATGAGACTTGCCCTGTAAATGAAGCTCTTTCCACATTCCAAGCACTGATAGGGTTTCTCGCCTGTGTGAATTCTTTGATGGGAAGTGAGATAATCTTTCCGATTGAAACTCTTTCCGCATTCCAAGCACTGGTAGGGTTTCTCGCCTTTGTGAATTCTTTGATGGGAAGTGAGATCGGAGCTATGACTGAAGCTCTTTCCACATTCCCAGCAATGGTGTGGTTTCTCCCTTTTATGAATTCTTTGATGGGAAGTGAGATGATCTTTACGATTGAAGCTCTTTCCGCATTCCAAGCACTGATAGGGTTTCGCCCCTGTATGAATTATTTGATGGTAAGTGAAATGAGCCTTCTTACTGAAACTTGTTCCACATTTCAAGCACTGATATGCTTTCTTCCCAATGGAATTATTCCTTTGATGGAAAGTGGAATGGGAGCTCTGGCTCAGGTCCTCTCTGGACTCTGAATATCTATATGACTTCTCCAGTATGTGGATATTGTCATGGGCTCCCTCGTTCTTCATTTCAAATTCATCTCCTACAATGGAGAGAGAATTGGATTAGAGCCTCAGGAAGAAATGGGAGACCCAAATGATTGAACAATTCTAATCAACACTGATAGTAACATTGATAGTGGAAGAATGGAAGGGAGTTAAGTGTGAAGTCTTCCTACAGTGTACACTGCCTTTGTTGACTAGTGTTCACAAACATATTTATGAGAACCTGTGATTTTGTTTGGCCCAATCACAGAATCCACTCCACCTCAAATGCCAGTCATATTTCTGCTCAATGAAATTGCAACAGAATCAAGAAGAAAAATGCTGACAGCCTGATCATAGTTTAAAAAGGTATAACCAGAGAAAAATGTCTGCAGACAAAACAGTAGATAGCCCTCCACTCAAGGCAGGTGTGCCATCTATGTGGGGCCATGGTGGTCAAGGCTTCCCTCAATTTTCAATGAAGGGTCTGGGCCCCTCCAAAGTTCTGCGATGGCCCCATATGACACATCAGCACAACCCGCAAAGTGCAATTGCAGGCGCAAGGCAGAGCACCTGATTCAATGTGAGCTGTGGGGCTGTTAGAATCCCAGATGCTGTAGGTGGCGCTGTTAAGCTCCATCAGAATCTGGGAGATTTGGCACACAGATTAATGTAAAGAATTTCAAACAGATATTATGATCCAACAGGGAGCCTTACCGAGAGAGGCCATGATTGCACGATTCTCCTCCATGACTTCCTGATGCAGAGCTCTCTGGTCAGGATCCAGCAACGCCCACTCCTCCGCCGTGAAATGCACAGCTACATCTTCAAAGCATACTAGGCTCTGAAAGAAAAGGTCTTCCTTTCAGAAAGCATAAAGATTATCTATCACACCTTGTTCTGTTGCACGGGGGCTTGGGGAGGTGGAGAAGAGGGGGGGAGCCCTCAATTGGAGGGGCTGGGCAGGCAAATTCTCACCACTAGTTTTTAAAGTTTCTTAGCTGATTTAAAGCCTATTTTAGCATTGACCAATAACCATAGAAATAGAACTGCAACAACTGATAAATAACGCTAGCGACATTCAGGAGGAGAGTTAAGGTGAGGTGGCTGTTCATTACTCTCAGCAGATAAACATGATGGAAAGGCATTTTCAGCCTTTCTTAAGGGCAGATTTGACGGAAGCAAAGAGGAAGAGATTCATTTGCGCCCAGAGATGCCCTGGCTGCCCCACCCCTCCGCCTCTTTCCCCACAAGGCTCCTTCCCCCTACCTGATCTGATTCCACAGCCATTGTTTCCCCTCTGCCACCAAGAAAAGATGGATTGGGAGGTTTTTCTGGCATCATTCTGTCACCTGCAAGAGACAAAGGTAAGTGGGGAGACAGGAGTGCCTGCCTCTCTCAGAGGTGAAGCACTGCTTCTCCAGCACCAGACTTATTATTATTTATTTATTAAATTTATATTCAGCTCTTCATCATAAGGTCTTAGGGCAGTTCACAGAATAAAACACAAGATAAAAATACAATAAATAATTACTGTGGTACCTCAGGCTAAGAACTAAATTTGTTCCGGAGGTCCGTTCTTAACCTGAAACTGTTCTTAACCTGAAGTATCACTTTAGCTAATGGGGCCTCCCGCTGCTGCCGCATGATTTCTGTTCTCATCCTGAAGCAAAGTTCTTAACCTGAAGCACTATTTCTGGGTTAGCGGAGTCTGTAACCTGAAGCGTCTGTAACCTGAGGTACCACTGTAAAACCAAAGAGTGAAGCAATACCCCCTCTTCCTGCAGTCACAAATTAAAATAATAATAATAATAATAATAATAATAATTTTTTATTTATACCCCGCCCTCCCCAGCCAAGGCCGGGCTCAGAGCGGCTTACAAGCAATAATAAAAACAAGATGAGTGATTACAACTTAAAAACAAAAATAAAATACAACATTAAAATAATGGAACATTAAAATATTAAAATGAAGCCTCATTGCAGGAGAAGGAAAAGAAAAAAGAAAAAAGGGGGGGAGGGAATCAAATTGGCTCCAATCCAAAGGCCAGGCGGAACAACTCTGTCTTACAGGCCCTGCGGAAAGAAATCAGATCCTGCAGGGCCCTGGTCTCATGAGACAGAGCGTTCCACCAAGTTGGGGCCAGTACTGAAAAGGCCCTGGCTCTGGTTGAAGCCAATCTAACTTCCTTAGGGCCTGGGACCACTAGGGTGTTGTTATTTATGGACCTTGAGGCTCTACGTGGGGCATACCAAGCGAGGCGGTCCCGTAGGTACGAGGGTCCTAGGCCGTGAAGGGCTTTAAAGGTCAAAAGCAGCACCTTAAATCTGACCCTGTACTCCACCGGGAGCCAGTGCAGCTTGAAAAGCACTGGATGAATATGCTCCCATGGCAGAGACCCTGTGAGGAGCCTCGCTGCAGCATTCTGTACCCGCTGGAGTTTCTGGGACAGCTTCAAGGGCAGCCCCGCGTAGAGCGAATTACAGTAGTCAAGCCTGGAAATGACTGTCGCATGGATCACTGTGGCCAGGTCGGGGCGGGAAAGGTAAGGGACCAACTGCTTGATGCGGCGAAGGTGGAAAAATGTCGCCTTGGCTGTTGCTGTGACTTGGGCCTCCATGGAAAGGGAGGCGTCAAGGATTACACCCAAACTCTTAACGGAAGGCAATGGCACTAATTGGGCCCCCGCAAGAGAAGGGAGTTGGTCCCTCATCCCCATGCCATCCCGACCCAGCCATAGTACCTCTGTCTTCGAAGGATTTAGTTTCAATCGGCTCCCACGAAACCATCCAGCCACAGCTTCCAAGCATCTGGTCAGTGTGTAAGGGGCCGAGTTGGTGTGGCCATCCATCAGCAGATAGAGCTGAGTGTCATCAGCATATTGATGACAGCCCAGCCCAAAGCTCCGGATAATCTGGGCAAGGGGGCGCATAAAGATGTTAAAAAGCATTGGGGAGAGAATTGCGCCCTGCGGCACTCCACACACCAAGGAGTGGCGTGACGACATTTCCCTCCCCAGTGCCACCCTCTGTCCCCGACCAGAGATAAAAGAGCACAACCAGTTACGGGCTATGCCCTGTATCCCCACGTCTGCAAGGCGATGGTCCAGAAGATCATGATCGACCATGTCAAAGGCTGCTGACAAATCTAAAAGGATCAGCAGTCCTGACCCGCCTCGATCCAGTTGTCTACGGATATCATCTGTTAGGGCAACCAGAGCCGTCTCCGTCCCAAAACCAGGACGGAAACCGGACTGAAATGGATCTAATGCCGATGTTTCCTCCAGAAACCTACCAAGCTGTTCAGCAACCGCTCTCTCAATTACCTTACCCAGGTATGGAAGATTTGAAACTGGGCGGTAATTGGATAGGTCTAAGGGATCTAATGAAGTTTTCTTTAAGAGTGGACGCACCACTGCTTCCTTCAGTTCCCCTGGGAATGTCCCCGTGTCAAGGGACAAATTGATAATTTCAACCAGGGGGGTCCGCGCAACATCTGGACACTCCCTAATCAGCCAAGACGGGCACGGATCAAGGAGGCAGGTGGTGGGCCTACCAACTTGGAGGAATCTATCCACATCAGTAGGGAGTATCCGATCGAAATGGTCCAACACTGGACCTGAAGTCAGTCGAGGGGCCTCCAGTTCAGTCACTGTATCTAAATTGGCAGGGAGGTCACAGCGGAGCAACAGGACTTTCTCCGCAAAAAAGCTCGCGAATGCCTCACAGCTGTGGGTCGAATTTGTGCTTAAATTTGGTTGTCCTCCTAAGGACGTTATTGACCTAATTATTCTAAAAAGTTGTGCCGGGCGAGAGCTAGCGGATGCAATGGAAGCTGCAAAGTAAGATTTCTTAGCAGCTTTCATAGCCATCTCATAGGCTTTCATAAGCGTCCTATAAGATGTTCTTGAGGCTCCGTCACGAGTCCGTCGCCATACTCGCTCTAGCCGTCTGAGATCCCGCTTCATTTTCCGGAGCTCCTCAGTAAACCAAGGGGCCCGGTTTCGACGGGGTCGCAGAGGGCGCTTAGGCGCAATCTCATCAATGGCTGCCAAGAGCCGGTTATTCCAGTCCTCAACAAGGTCATCTAATGAGTCGCCAGGAGGAGCAGGGTTCCGCAAGGCTTGTCGGAATCTAACAGGATCCATCAGTTTTCGCGGACGAGCCCAAATAGGTTCGCCACCTGAGCCGGGGAGTAGCGGGAAGTCAATCTTGGCTTTTAAAGCGTAGTGATCAGACCATGGCACTTTCACAGCGGGGAGCATGATCACATCTATGCCAGCCCCAAAGATCAGATCCAGCGTGTGGCCTGCTTGATGAGTGGGGCCCAAAACAAACTGGGAGAGCCCTAGTGTTGCCATGGAAGTCACTAGGTCCAGAGCCTGTGAGGAGGGAGTGGTATCGGCATGGACGTTGAAGTCTCCCAAAACCAGTAGGTTTGGGAACTCCAAGGCCCAGCCCGCCACCACCTCCAGCAGATCTGACAGGGTGGCTGCAGGTGTGCTGGGTGGTCGGTACACCAGCCAGACAGCCAAGCTCTCCTTGGTGCCCCACACGAGACCAACACATTCAATGCCGGAGATTGCCGGTGATGGCAGAGCTCTGAAAGAGCAATCTAAAAGGCTCTACATAGAATATTAATCAGCCCAAGGCCTGGTTGAAGAGGAACGTTTTCGCCTAATGCCTAAATATGTATCATGAAGCTACCAGGGAAACCTCCCTGGGAAGCGCATTCCATAAAATGGGGAACCAGTACAGAAAAGGCCCGTTCTCGTGTTGCCGTGCTCCAGACCTCACATGGCGGGAGCACATGAAGCATGGCTCAGGTCTGGGGTGGCTTATATGGGGAAAAGTGGTCCTTGAAATATTGAAGTCAAGAGCCGTTTAAGGCATTTTAGGTCAGCACCAGCACTTTGGATTGGGCCCAGAAGCTAATTTGGAGTTAGTGCTGTCAGGCCAGGATCAGTTCTTATGCCCAATCAGTCTTGTCCCAGTGAGTGAGCTGGGTGCCGAATGTTGCACCAGCTGAAGCTTCCAAACCGATTTCAGAGGCAGCCCTACGTAGAATGTGTTGCAGTAATCTAAACTACAGTTAGACAAAATAAGTTAGCTGTCCCTGTCCAGACAGAGGCACAGCCAGGCCACCAGCCGAAGCTGATGCTCCAAGACACAGAGGCCACCTGAGCCTCAAGTGACAGCAGCGGATCCAGAAGTATTCCCAAACTACATACCTGCTTCTTCAGAGGGAATGTTACCCCATAGAGAGCAGGCAACCCCAAGCCAGTCTGAGGACCCCCCCCCAACAGTGCCTTAGTCTTATCTGGACTGAGCTTCAGTTTGTTGGCTCTCATCCAGGCCATTACCTCACGAGCCGAGTGCATTTTGTCATTTGTAGCTAATGCATATTTTAATAATGGAAAAGTACATCTTCCCTCCTTGGGGCTCTTGGTCGATGGTATCGAAAGCTGCAGGGAGGTCAAAGAGAATTAACGGGGGCACATTCCCCCTGTCTGCCTCTCGGCAAAGGTCATCACACAGGGCAACCAAATCATTTTCTGTGCCTAAACCAGGCCTAAACCCTGATTGAAATGAATCTACAGATGGACCTATAATAAGCATCACATGCTGGGTGCATTTTGGCATTTTAACCCAATGATTATTTTACTAGTGCAAAAAGACATCTCCCCTCCTTGGGGCTCTTGGTCCCAAATGTCTTCCACAAAAGGATGAAAAGAAACCATGGATTAATTTGAAAACCAACACAATGGGACCAAACGGACAAAGCACTCCTTTCTCCTTACCCAATGGCCTCTCTCTTGCGCTGAGCGGAGTCCTTTCTTCCTCAGGGTAATCTGGGCCCATTCCTGCAAGCAGATTCTTTCTCTTAAAGAACAAAAATGATTCCAAACAGAGAATGGGGAGAAGTGTTAGAGTCATAGAAAAGGAATGACAGAGGCAAAAACTTTAGAAGTAGCCCATATCATTATCTGGATGTTTTCCAAAAAAGAGGGGCCATTACTAGAGCATTTGGGTTTGTTCTCCCTCCTGTTGGAGCCCCTTGGGAGCATCCAGAGGAAAGTCTCTCTCACCTGCTTCTTCTCCGCCTGCTTCCTCTCCTCCGCCTGACTCAGGAGGAAACCTTCGGCCAGGGCCACTGCCTGGGAACTGGTCTCTGCTCCGCATTCCCTCACCCAGCTCTCCATCTCCGCTGGAAGGACAGCCAGGAACTGCTCCAAGATCACCAGGTCCAGCATCTCAGCTTTCGTGTGCCTTTCTGGCTTCAGCCATTGATGGTCAAAGCGGTAGAGTTGGCTGCAAACCTTCCGTGGTCCTTCAGCCTCCTGGTGACAGGACTGCCTGAACTGCTGGCTCTGCGCCTCTGAGCAAAGGGTGTCCTCCTCTCCCAGGATCTTCTGCCCAGAGCTTTCCCAGAATCCCCCACTGCTCCCAGTTTCCATAGCATGGCCTCTTCCTGATTCAGGGTCAGCTGAGCCTTGCTCATCCATCTGTGTTCTCAGGAAGCCTCCAAGAGATTGGAAGGGATCTTTTTTTCTTCTGCCATGTTCTGTGTGTCTGAAAAGAGGTACTAGGAAATCCTAAAGCAAATGCATTCCGCCCCCCATAAATCTGACACAGTATCAGGAGAAGAAAAAGGTTTTCTGAGTAAACGTATATGAGTCTTGGTAGGAACCAGGATTGGACTGGACCACAGAGCTTTCTCTAAGAAAAAAAAAAAGGAGAAGTAAGCCTCTTGCTGTCTTAGAAGGAAAGTGACCAGGCCAAAAGTGGAGGCAACTGAAGGGGTTTCTGTGACATGAATCAGCCTGGCTGACCCTGCCTTTCAGTCAAGGAATGAATTCAGAACAGGAAATATAAGTGAGTCATTTGTACCAAGTTTAATATGGATGCCAGGCTAGAGTGATCCTCAGGGCTTGCTCTCCTTCCCACCCCTCCGTCAGGACACATTACTTTCCTGCTTCTGTCCCGTTTTCTAGCACTTGGAAGCTCCAATGTTCTCAAGGTAGATTACGGGGGTGAGGTCCCTTTTTCTTTGTTCTGAGGGGCCAGATCCACTCCAGATTTTTGTAGGGTTTACTCCTTAGCCTTTTACTCTCCAGAAAATGTCCCTCAAGGCAACAGAGGTTTGGATTCAGAGTTTTCCTTTGACAGGCTACCTTGCCCAATGGATGAGCCCAATCTGCTGCTGGTCTCCCTCTACAGTATCTGAAGAAATTGCCTTCTTAACTGTTGAAGCCACGGATGGGTCTCATTCACTCAATCCACTAGAGGCAGTCTTCACATGCAACAGAACTCACCTAGGGCTATCATCACCTGGTGTAGCTGGCTAGAGAAAGCCATTCTCGGGGTGCGGCCACTGCCAAATGCTGACAGCTTTTAGGAACCACATCTGAGAACAAAGGTGGAGGAACTAGCCAGAAGGAGCCCGTCATTTCCCCACCGCAGATACTGCCCCTTCTCTACCACCCCATTTCCATCTCGCCTAGGCTGCTAGCCCTAGACCCTTTGGGATGGAGATGACGTGGACAGGGCACTCCATGCTCCGGGATTATTGCAATGCCTGCTACGTATGTGGAGCTGACCTTGACGATGAATCAGAATCAGCTCCCAAATCCCGCAGCCAGATGATGGGCTGGGCTCCCTCTCCTCATTCATGGCATTTCCACCCACCCTTCTCTCCCAGGGGCTCAAGGGGGCATCCAGGGGTCTCCCTGCTGTCCTTTGATTCCCACAGCAGCCCTTGAGAACACCATTCATTCCTGTTTTAAAGCAGCTGCATTGCCTGTCAGTTCCTTTCCAGAGCCAATTGGGTGGTTGTGTCTTGGGGTGTGGATGGGGCTGGTTGGGGGCTCCCCGCCTGCATGAGCTGAACAGGACCCCCTGATGCATCCCCCCCCCGCTTCTCCCCAATGCACCCCATGGCGGAAGACAAGGGAGACTCACCAGGTTGCAGGAGGTGCAAAGCAGAAAGACAGTGGCAGGGAGGAGGGGCTTCTCATCTGGAGGACTGCCCCCCCCACCTTCATTGTCTTTCCTCTCTAGGAATCCAGCTCAGCTCCTTTTAACCCTGGATTTATGGTTTTCGGGGGGGGGGCAGGACACCCACCTGTCCCCATCCTCTCTCTGTTTTTAAAAAAATTAATATTTATTACATTTTCCATTTTAACCGTCCTATAAAGACATTAAAACACTCCAAATGATGATGCAATCAAAAAAGCCAAATATTCAATGCTGAATTATCTATCTTTGGGCGACTTCCCATGCTCTGAAGTCCTCTCTCTAGCTCTGTCTAGCAGATTCAAAATGAAATGTGACAGCAACCATTGTTTTAAATTCCTTTCGTTTGACCCCAAGTGCTCAGAAAAATATTTCGAAATCTTTCTACAATTTCTACTTTTAGTTAAGTGCTTTTATTTACCTCCTTGACTGAGGGTGGGGTCGTTGCCCCCCTCCTGTGCCCCAGTCTGGAAGAAGGCCTCTTTTTGCTGAAACCAGCCCTCTGCAGCACCTTGAGGACGGGAATCTTAGCCAGACCTAAAGCCTTGGGAGAGCCCAGCTGCTGGATAATAATAATAATAATAATAATAATAATAATAATACCCCACCCATCTGGCTGGGTTCCCCCAGCCACTCTGGGTGGCTTCCAGCAAAATATTAAAATACAATAAAACCTCAAAGAGGGAAAACTTCCCTAAAGAGTCCAGTGGCCCACCTGGGCCAGCATCCTCACCTGGCACTTGCCCCTGATGCCCCACAAAAAGGGGCGAGGAAGGGGAAGCATCGAAGCAAAGCCCCTCTCCCCCCCAGGGCGGTCCATGTGGGGCCACAGGAGCCCCGGGACACAGAAGCTGCCCTTGAACCCGAAGTACATTGAAGTGTGGGCCGCAGTAGTAGAGCTGAGACTACCTAATGTACACAAAGAATACATTTAATTGGGTGTGCAGTACATATAATCAAACACGCAACGAAGGAATGAGTATGAACTGCTTCCAGAGAGAAAGCGCAAAACTATCAAGGGACACCTCGGATTTAAAAGGAAGTAAGAAGCTGGGATGGCGAGAGCCTGTTTCATGGCCGACGCCTTTTCCTGTGAGGACAAGAGACGCCTCTGGGCTTCGCCTCCCCTTCCCACCTCCCTCGCCCTCTCGCTCCGGGGATTTCTGTCTCTTTTCCCTTTCTTTTAGCCCCCCCCCCCGCCATTTCTTCTCTTCTTCAGGCGCTTCTCTTTCCCTCAGACTCCGCCATTTCAGCCCCTTTTCCTCATCTCTGGGCTCCCTCCTCCCTCCTCTTCTTTCTCCTCAGCCTTCGCCCTTGTTGATGGGCCCCGTTCATAGTTCTATTTCCCGCTCTCTTTCTCCTCAGCTCCTCCTTTCCCGCCAAATCTCAGGCATCTCTCGCTCTCGCTCCCTTTCTTCTTGCCTTCCTCTCTCTCTCTCTCTCTCTCTCCTCCACTTTTTACCTCAGCCTCTCCTTTCCTACCAAATCTCAGGCGTCTCCCTCTCCCACCCTCCTTCTTTCTTTCTTTCCTCCACTTTTTAATAATAATAATATTAATAATACCTTTATTGTCAATGTACAACCTGTGTACAATGAAATTAACCGAGCCTCCCCCCCCAAAACACTCAGTCTCACTGCACTCTGTGCTTTTCGCACAACACACCAACCCTGAAAGTCAGTCACACGATACAGTAGTACCTCTGGTTACAGACGCTTCAGGTTACAGACTCCACTAACCCAGATACAGTGCTTCAGGTTAAGAACTTTGCTTCAGGATGAGAACAGAAATTGGGCTCCGGTGGCAGCAGAAGGCCTATTAGCTAAAGTGGTACCTCAGGTTAAGAACAGTTCCAGGTTAAGAACGGACCTCTGGAACGAATTAAGTTCTTAACCTGAGGTACCACTGTATTCTTTTCCCTTCAGCAGCCTAAGAGCCCATGGATAGAAGCTGTTTTTTGGGCCTGTTGGTATGACTGATGCTCCCTCTCCATCTCCTGCCTGAGGCTGGAAGACGAAAGAGGCGCTGGCCTGAGAATTCTTCTCGCTCTCCTAAGGCAACATCTGGGGGCTCAGGGGCAGCCATGATATCCGGTGCTGTGTTCCCCACCCTCCGTAGAGACTTTCCGTCCATGGCTGACAAGCCAACACACCACACGGGACTGGGAGAAGGAGGTCACCAATTGGTCTTTGAACCTTGTTCTTTTGCAAGACCCTGAGGAAATGGAGTCTCTGCTGGGCCTTCCTAACCTCGGCTTCTCCTTTCCTGCCAAATCTCAGGCGTCTTCCTCTCCTTCCTTCCTTCCTTCCTTCCTTCCTTCCTTCCTTCCTTCCTTCCTCTCTCTCTCCTCCACTTTTTACCTCAGCATCTTCCTTCCCGCCAAATCTCAGGCGGCAACCGTGTTCATTTCAGTTAACTTGACGGGACATTTTTCAATGGGGGGTTTTGCCCCCGCCGAGCCCTGTCTCCGGGAATAGGGCTCCGGAGGGCCGCTGGAAGGGGCCACGAGGGCCGGATGCTGAGTGCGTCTCTCTCTGTCTGTATAAAGGTGGAATATGAAGAGAACGGAAGAGAAACTGCAACACATATAAAAGGATGGATACATGGAATAAAGGTAAAGGTAAAAAAATATAAAGGTAAAGGTAAAAAAATATATGTGTGGAATAGATAAAGGGAAAGCTGATAAGCAAAGCAGCAATGAACTCTCGGGGCATTTTGGTTATTCTTACCGGTACTTCTTTGACTTACGCACCACCCATTATCCAAAGAGCAGTGTGTCACACTAATAACATATTTTACAGGGCATGACAATGAAAGCATAAAACAGAGCATAGTGATTGACAGCATAAGAATAAAGACAATCCTAATAACAATTGCCCCCCCTCCCCCCCTTTAACACTGCAAAGATTATTTAATGGCCAAAGGGCTGCATATGAGGAATGGTTTTGCCTGGTGCCAGGGCTGCCATATTTCAAAAAGGAAAAAATAAGAGTTGTTTAGTTGTTTGTCTTTCTTTGTTGTCTTTGCTGTTGTTGAACTTTTTTTTTTTTTTGCACAATTGCCAAGAAATCTGATGTTTTCCAGCTTTTTTTAAAAAAATGAAAAATCAGCACTTCTGGAATGGGTTGCCACGTTATCCTGGACATTTCCACTCTTGCCCAAACTTCCCCTTGGATGCTATTAGCATCAGACGAATCCCGGATACGTCCAGGAAACCCCGGATGCATGGCAGCCTGACCTGGTGCTTAATACCTCAAAGGAAATGAGTCCATGTTAATTAGCACCAGCCTGCCCTAATCAGCCCTGATCACACTAATTTCAGAGGGTTTGGGAACGTCTTACTTGGTTCTATCATAGAGACTCATGACTCTGATGCCCCAAACGTTAACTAAATTCTAGCACCTCTTGGTCCCAGGATCTCTGGGTTTCTGGCATCCTGAGATTCAGAACATTACCCCCTGCCAAGAAATGAGCAGAAAAATTAGCAGAAAGGCTTAATCATAGACCATGGGTAGGCAATCTAAGGCCGGGGGGCCAGATCCGGCCCAATCGCCTTCTCAATCCGGCCCGTGGACAGTCCGGGAATAAGCGTGTTTTTACATGAGTAGAATGTATCCTTTCATTTAAAATGCATCTCTGGGTTATTTGTGGGGCATAGGAATTCATTCATTGTCCTCCCCCCCCAAATATAGTCCAGCCCCCCCCCCCAAGGTCTGAGGAACAGTGGACCGGCCCCCTGCTGAAAACGTTTGCTGACCCCTGTCATGGACCATTATAGGGTGACCTCCCCCACTCTCAGAAACCTCCACTCTGCCCCCCAATAGCTAACTTTGGATGGCCCCCACCCACAGACTATAGAGGACTCTTATGGCAGTGATGGCCAAACTCAGCCCTCCAGCTGTTTTGGAACTACAATTCCCATCATCCCTGACCACTGGTCCTGTTAGCTAGGGATGATGGGAGTTGTATTCCCCAAACAGTTGGAGGGCCACGTTTGGCCATCACTGTCTTATGACATCCCTGAGGGGATGACCTGTTGACTTCTGACCAGTGTCCAGCTGACCCCCAGCCTGGTCAGTTTTTCTCCATCATGGGAAAGGTTTCCCAACCACCTTTGTCTTTCTGCCTCACCCTTCCTGCATTGCCAGGCATTGGGCTAGAGGACCCTTGGGGTTCCTCCTCCTCCTTTCCAAAGACTGCACCCCCTGTTTCTGCACCCCCCGAATCCACAACCTTTCCCCCCGGGCATCTGCTCATCAAAAGCTCAATGGACCCTCTTCTCAATAGGCAGCAATCATAGCAGCCTAGCACTGATTCCTAGACTCAAAGGATCATGGAATTGTAGAGTTGGGAGGGACCATGAGGGTCATCTAGTCCAGCCCCCTGCACTGCAGGAATCTTCTCCCCAGCGTGGGGCTCAAAGCCATGACCCCGAGATTGAGAGTTGTGTGCTCTCCGACTGAGCTGTAGCCCAAGAAAGACAGGCAAGTCCAGATAGGAAGCCTTTGAAGCTTTTCCATTGTATTTTTGCATTTTCCATTTTACAAACCATAACAACAAAAACGAAACAAAGTTCAGACATCATATCCCATTTAACTCTCCCCCCCCCCCTTTGTGGATCCTTATATTTTCATTTTCATTCTGCATCTCATCGCCAACTCCAATTATTGTAAATCCTTAATCAATCCATGGTTCAGATTTTTACAAGTTTTCTGTCAATGAATGTCTACTAATGAATGTAATTGTTTACAGTAATTTTTCAAATACAGGTACTTCCCCCATTCTTTATTAAAATTTGATTCTTTCTGCCTCCTGATTCTTCCTGTAAGTTTTGCCAATCCAGCACAGTTCATTAATTTTAACAGCCGCTCTTCCTTGTTTGGAACGGTATTTTCTTGCCATCCCTGGGCCAGCAACGTACGGGCAACTGTGGTTGCATACATGAACAATTTCTTCTGGTCCTTCAGGATCTCTGCACCTAAAATTCCTAAAAGAAAAGTTTCTGGTTGCTTAGTAAACATTATTTTCACCATTTTAAAAAACTCATTATATATCATTTCCCATAAAGCCTTTTTTTTTACACAACTACCACATATGATAAAAGATGCACTCTTTCTCTTTACATTTCCAGCAGGTTAGAAATTGATTTATACATTTTAGCTAATTAAGTACCAATGGGACATCATTTTCATATAGTTTTCTTTCAAAGTATAACATACTGTAAATTTCAGATCGGTAATCAATAATTTCTCCCATGCTGCTAACTCAATATTATAACCAAAATCCCTTGCTCAGTGTATCACCACTGCTTTGAACTGTTCCATCTTTTGTTTACCAATCTGATAAAAGTTTATACAGTGGTGCCCCGCAAGACGAATGCCTCGCAAGACGGAAAACCCGCTAGACGAAAGGGTTTTCCGTTTTTGAGCTGCTTCGCAAGACAAATTTCCCTATGGGCTTGCTTCGCAAGACGAAAACGTCTTGCAAGTGTTCCGATTTTTTTCCGCTCCCCCCCCTTTTTCTAAGACGCTAAGACGCTAATAGCCTTTTAGCCGCTAATCCGCTAAGCCTTTAATAGCCGCTAATCCCGCTAATCCGCTAATAGCGCTAATCCGCTAATAGGGTTGCTTCGCAAGACGAAAAAACCGCTAGACGAAGAGACTCGCGGAATGGATTATTTTCGTCTTGCGAGGCACCACTGTACATTTAGTTTTTATTTTCCAGCAACTCTTTCAAATTGGGAGGTTTTATGAGAAAAACCTTTCTTTTTATCCAACTTCATTAAGCTGGTGATATTGCAACCAATTGGTTATTAGTCATCTTACTTCTTCATAACCCTTTAATTTTAAGCCTTGATCTACCTCTTTGAATAGTTCTTTGTAAGTTACCCAGTCGTTTCTCATATTATTTTTTTTCACCGATTAAGTTTGAAGCCTGCTACCTCTCCAAATTTATGAATCTGTTCCAGAGCCTTTGGAACCCTGATCAGAGGCTCCTCTACCAATATCACCACATCATCAGCAAATGCCTTACGTTTATATGTCCTGTGTCCCACTGTTATCCCTTCAATCTTGACATCCAATCTGATTCTGCTAGCCAAAACCTCTAATACTAGTATAAACAATAATGGTGACAAGGGACAACCCTGTCTTGTCCCCTTTGTTATATTACATTTTTCTGTTAGCACATTATTTACAATCAGCATAGCGTGTTGATTGGAAGCCTTTGAAGCTTTTTATTCTTAGTGCTAATGCGGGTGGCGCTGTGGGTTAAACCTCAGCGCCTAGGACTTGCCGATCGCATGGTCGGTGGTTCGAATCCCTGCGGTGGGGTGCGCTCCCGTCGTTCGGTCCCAGCGCCTGCCAACCTAGCAGTTTGAAAGCACATCAAAGTGCAAGTAGATAAATAGGGACCGCTTACCAGCGGGAAGGTATATGGCGTTCCGTGTGCTGCGCTGGTTCGCCAGAGCAGCTTCGTCACGTTGGCCACGTGACCCGGAAGTGTCTGCAGACAGCGCTGGCTCCCAGCCTCTAAGATGAGATGAGCGCACAACCCTAGAGTCTGGCAAGACTGGCCCGTACGGGCAGGGGTACCTTTACCTTTTACCTTGGTTCTCAGACTTAATCCATTCTGGAAGTCCGTTCCAAAACCAAAGCGTTCCAAAACCAAGGTACGCTTTCCCATAGAAAGTAATGCAAAATGGATTACTCCGTTCTAGACATTTAAAAAAACCCCTAAAACAGCAATTTAACATGAATTTTGCTATCTAACGAGACCATTGATCCATAAAATGAAAGCAATAAACAATATACTGCAGTCACGCAATCAGTCAATCAGTAGCTGAACTGGGTTCCACACAGTTACCAAAACAAAACAAAAAAGCTGCAGAAACAAAAACGCAAAATAAATAGCAAAAACAGACAGACCTCAGCGTAACACTTAAAAAGGGAGTGCGGCACTCAAAATGGAGCACATTCGGCTTATGAAAAAAGTTCGCAAACCAGAACACTTACTTCTGGGTTTGCAGTGTTTGGGTTCCAAGCTGTTTGAGTACCAAGGCGCTTGAGAACCAAGGTACCACAGTATTAACAAGTAATCATGCTGGCTCAAGACACACAGATTTTAGGGGCAGGGGGAATATTAGGAGTTCTCCCACTTACCCACCTGCCCCCCTCTCCCCATCTGGAGCTCCCAACGCCTTCATCTTCCACCCCATCTACAAAGCGTCCCTGGCCAGAAACCACCAGCAGACCCCTCCCCTCCGCCGTAGCCCCTGCTGCTCACTAGGAATGCTGACCCCCTGGAAGCAGTCTGGAGCTGGTGCAAGGAGAAGAGGCAGATCCAGGCAGTGGCGGCGGTGCAAGTGACGGGAGGTGGGAGCACAGGAGAGAGAGGGCAACGTGGAATAATTAACAGGAATGGGCAAAATGTGCCTCAGTTTCCTCACTGGCACAACTGTGAGCTGGGTGAGGGGCCAAGCAAACTGTGGCTGTGGGTAGGGCAAAAGGAATCTCAAGGCTGCAAAGTAATCTCAAAAGGGGCAAATGAATCTCCACACAGTCCAGATCAAGGGAAGTCATACCACTGCTCTATTCTTCCTTGGTCAGAGCACACCTGGAGTCTTGTGTCCAGTTCTAGGCACCACATTTCAAGAAGGATATTGACAAGTTGGAACGTGTGCAGAGGCGGGTGACCAAAATGATCAAGGCTCTGGAAATCAAGACTTAGGAGGAACAGCTGAGGAAACTGGGGGTGTTTGTAGACTTAGAGGAGATAGGATAGTGACCTCTAAAGGCTGTCCCATGGGGGAGGGAGCAAGCTGGTTTCTTCCTGGTCTGAACCAATGGCTTCAAGTTACAAGAAAGATGATTCCAATTAAACATCAGGAAGACCTTTCTAATGTTCACAGCTGTACAACAGTGGAATCAAGTCCCTTGGAAGGTGGTGGACTGTCCTTTCTTGGAAGACCTCAAGCATGGGCTTGGTGGCCATCTGTCATGCATGTTTCAGTTGAGATTTCTGCACTGCAGTGGGTTGGACTAGATTCTCCCATTCTCCTCACTGTGGATTTTTTGATGGAAAGTGAGATTGCCCTTCTGACTGAAGCTCTTCCCACATTCCAAGCATTCATATGGCTTCTCCCCTGTATGAATTCGTTGATGGGAAGTGAGAGCAGAACTCTGACTGAAGCTCTTTCCACATTCCAGACACTGAAATGGTTTCTCCCCTGTATGAATTCTTTGATGGGAAGTGAGATTGGACCTCTGACTGAAGCTCTTTCCACATTCCATGCACTCATATGGTTTCTCCCCTGTATGAATTCTAAGATGGGACTTGAGATGGCAACTGTGACGGAAGCTCTTCCCACATGCCAGGCAATTATATGGTTTCTCCCCTGTATGAATTCTTTGATGGAAAGTGAGACTGGCTCTGTAACTGAAATTCTCTCCACATTCCAAACACTGATATGGCTTCTCCCCTGTATGAATTCGTTGATGAGAAGTAAGATTGTTCTTATAACTGAAGATCTTTCCACATTCCAAGCACTGATATGGTTTCTCCCCTGTATGAATTCTTTGATGGGAAGTGAGAACAGAACTCTTACTGAAGCTTTTTCCACATTCCATGCACTGATAGGGTTTCTCCCCTGTATGAATTCTGAGATGGGACTTGAGATGACAGCTATGACGGAAGGTCTTCCCACATGCCAAGCAATTGTATGGTTTCTCCCCTGTATGAATTCTTTGATGGGAAGTGAGACTGGCTCTGTAACTGAAACTCTTCCCACATTCCAAGCAGTGATATGGCTTCTCCCCTGTATGAATTCTTTGATGGGAAACGAGATTGTTCTTGTAACTGAAGATCTTTCCACATTCCAAGCACTGATATGGTTTCTTGCCTGTATGAATTCTTTGATGGAAATTGAGAGAGTCGTGCCAAGCGAAACTCTTTCCGCATTCAAAGCACTGATAGCGTTTCTTTCCAGTGGAATTTCTTTGATAGGAAGTGGAACTGGAGCTCTGGCTCAAGCTCTCTCTGCATTCCGAATATTGATATGGCTTCTCCTCTGTTTTGACTTTGTCGTGGTCTCCCATTTTCTTCATTTCCAATTCATCACCTGCAATGAAGAGAGAAGCAAACGTTGGTACTTAATGAGATAAGTTCCTTCTCTCTAGGGAAAATTGGACTCTGCCCATCTCACCATTGAAAAGAAGTTAAAGCTTTGAGGAATACATCAGGGACAGGACAACCCCCTATCTCCAATTCAACTCATGCTTAAGCAAGTAACTGTATAGTCACAACATAACAACTAAAGAATAGGAACAGAACAGTGATTTCAGTGGGGCATGCTGCTCTCTTCACTGAATGACAATTCCTACTGACCCCAGTAACTAGCACAGGTGAAGGAGGGGGAACTCTGATATGTGCTGAAGAGCAAGAAGGCTGGGATGGAAAGATAGGAGAGCCCCCTGGACCTTGGGGGAAGGTGTCCCATGTCCTTCTAGGCCACCCTCCGAAATCCATTGTTTGATAGCCTCCCCCACGCACACAGAGGTACCTGAGAGGGCTGGATCCCAATTCTCTGTACAGAGAAGAAACCTATCACGGTAAGTATCAATGTTCACTGTAGGGGAAAACTGGGATCCATGATGTGGGAAGTATCTCAGCAGTGTCCAGATCGGATGGCAGCTGTTGTAGGCCCTAGCTCCTCATTGTTAACCACCTGTTGAAGCACTCTTCTCTCAAAGGAGGCCTCTGTTGAGACGAAGGTGTCTAACTTATAGTGTTTCATGAAGGTGGAGGGAGAGGACCAAGTGTATATCACCCAGGGGAGCTCACGTCCCAAAGGATGCCGAGGTGACGGTGCTCCTGGTGGAATGGGAAGTGATTCCCAAGGGCACCCCACCCCACCCCCGGATCCAGCCTGCCAATGATGCTGGAGAAACCTTGTGCCCCTTGGTTCTAGACTGGAAAGAAGCAAACAGAGCCCCTGTAATGCGGAACTCCTCTGTGATCCTGAGGTAAACCCTGATGGCCCTGCGCACATCCATTCCTTCTGCCCTCCTCCCCTGGAGGGTTTGTTGCCTTAAGGTCTCCATGAATGAGCCCCTGTGGAGATGAAAGGAAGAATCATTTCCTTTCTGACTCTTTCTCTCTGTCTTCTTATGAGGCAGAGCCGTCTTCTTGTCTCTGGTCTCTACCAGGGCATCTTCCGGCCCCTCTGCAAATAGCTGGCCCCCCTTGAAGGGGTCGCTGGCCAGGCTGGTCTTGGCTTTGGTGTCCACCTGCCACTGTTTAAGCCAGAGCTGCCTGCGCACTGCCACATCTGCTGCCCTGGCTCCAGCTGCGAATTGAACAAGCATCCAACGAGGCATCAGCCACATGGGCAGAGGCCTAGCTTGCTTTGCTATTCCTTGCTGGATGTGGACAAACCCTGGTCCAACCTCTGCCAGAAGGGCCTGGGCTCAGATGTAGGTTGCCCTGGCCATGAAAGAAGCTGCAGCCGAGACCTCAATGGCTTGTGCACAAGCTTCATGTGATCTGAGCAACAAAACCTCGGCCCTTTTGTCTTCATGGTTCCTGGGGTGATCCTGCCCATCTCTGGAAACCATGGATCCATGAGTGAGGGAACATATGGGGGCATCTACGGGAGGAACACTAAGAAATCCCATTGCAGGCTTATCAAATGGATTTAGCTGCCTTATGGGGAAGGTAGCTGCCTTAGCAGCCCCAGGAATCCACCATTTCTGCAAGGTGGTCTCCTTAAACTCTTCTGGATAACGGGAAACCCTCTTGCAGGCCTTGCTCTTGGGAAAGGCCATGGAGGCATTGCCTGCTGCCTGGGCCTGCTCAGGGACATGGACTGTCCTCACAGCCTTTCCCAGGAGCTGCTCGATGTCTAGGCTCATAAAGAGTCTGGGGAAAGCTCCCCCTTGTCCTCCTGCCGTTCCTCCTCACCTGGAAAAAGCTCACCGTCCTCCCAGTCTGAGGAGGTGGGGCAGGCCTGGATGTTGAGGAAGGGGGTGTGAGAGCCTGAGGCATCCTCTGAGCTGGCTGCCCATGGGGAAAGGGAAGGCTCAGCTCTTCTGGAAGCCCTTCTGCCAGAGCCCCTTCCTCCCCTGCTCAGCAGCACCCGGCGCCTCCTGTGCTGGGTCCCCTGCCTCTGAGCCCGTCCCCTGTGAGGGGACAAGAGGCTGCTCCAAGATGAGGAATGCTCTGAGGGGGAAGGAAGGGATCAGCTCTCCTTCTCATCCTCCCTGGCATCCTGGCCATCGTGCTGGTTCCTAGCCCTGCTTGAACCAGAACCATGGGTGCTTTCCTAAGGCCCCCTCCCTGCTGCTGCCCCTGGCTGAACAGGGCTGTGGGAAGGCCTAGAGCCTGTCCTAGCCAGGTGACCCACTCAAGGGCAAATGGAGGCCTCTCAGAGGGTGGGGGAGGCAAGGGTGGTCCCCCTACCCCCCTTTCCTGGCTTTCCAGACCTTCTGGACGTGCTGGATCAGGCCTTTGCAAGTCAACCAAAACCTTCTTGGCCTGGACTGCTGCTAAATTCAAGAAGGCCCCTTGGGTTCCCACAGATTCCTCTGAGGAGTCAGCCAAGAGATCTATTTCCCAGAAAAAGGACTCTCCTCCTGAGAAGGGGCCCCTCCTGCTGTGTTTCAGCCGTTTCTGCGGTTTTGTTTGGCCCAATCATAGAATCTGCTCCATCTCTAATGTCAGTCATCTTTTTGGTCAACCAGAATCTGACAGAATCAAGAACAAAAAACTGACAGCCTAATCAAAAGGCATAACCAGAGAAAGAAATGTTCACACAAACAAAACAGTTGATAGCCCTCTATTCAAGGTGAGCTGAGGGTGTGTGTGTTAGAATCCCAGACGCTGTAGGTGGCGCTGCTGAGCTCCATCAAAATCTGAGAGGTTCGTCACATAGATTAATGTAAAGAATTTCAGGACAGATATGATCCAACAGGGAGCCTTACCGAGAGAGGCCATGATCGCACGATTCTCCTCCATGACTTCCTGATGCAGAGCTCTCTGGTCAGGATCCAGCAACGCCCACTCCTCCTCCGTGAAATGCACAGCTACATCTTCAAAGCACACTAGGCTCTGAAAGAAAAGGTCTTCCTTTCAGAAAGCATAAAGATTATCTAGCACACATTGTTCTGTTGTTTCCTGTCTGTTAGTTGCTGAGTGGTTTTCAGGGGAATGTTTCACTGCACATTTTAATGATGGATGCATATCTAAGCATCTTAATGGAATTATTTTATTCTGTATTTTTAAAACTGGGTAACTAATCTTTGTACAAAGGGGTGAAACTCCACATGGTGCTCTTCAAATCCGTATGTCTGCACAAGCATTTTAGCTTGTGAAATGGAAGGCTCCCCTCTCTCCTCTCCCTATGTGGTATTTTGGGAGGGTGCAGAGAGACAACTCTCCTCATTTCCTAAAGCCAACTCCAAGGGCTGCATGGGGGCTTGGGGAGGTGGCGAAGAGGGGGGAGCCCTCAACTGGAGGGGCTGGGCAGGCAAATTCTCACCACTGGTTTTTTAAAAGTTCCTTATATTTTAGCATTGACCAATAAACATACTGTAGAAACTGGCTGAAACAACTGCTAAATAACACTAGCAACATTCAGGAGGAGAGTTAAGGTGAGGTGGTTGTTCATTACTCTCAGCAGACAAGCCTTCTCCAATGGCATTTTCAGTGTTCATAAAGGGCAGCTTTGACAGAAGCAAAGAGGAACAGGAGAGAGATTCATTTGCGCCCAGAGACGCCCTGGCTGCCCCACCCCTCCGCCTCTTTCCCCACAAGGCTCCTTCCCCCTACCTGATCTGATTCCACAGCCATTGTTTCCCCTCCGCCACCAAGAAAAGAGGGATTGGGAGGTTTTGCTGGCATCATTCTGTCACCTGCAAGAGACAAAGGTAAGTGGGGAGACAGGAGTGCCTGCCTCTCTCAGAGGTGAAGCAGTGCCTCCACATCCACTGCTTCACCTGCGGATATAACAGAGAAGTAGAATTGTGTGTCATCAGTATATTGCTGGCAATGTCCTCCCAAACTCTGGATGTTCCTACTCTGCGGTTTCATGTAGATCAGTGTTTCCCAAAATTTTTTGGGCAAAGGCACACTTGTTTCATGAAAAAAATCTCGAGGCACACCACCATTACAGCCCCGTGACGTCAGCGCGCAGCGTCACGCCGGGAGGGACATGAATTGCTAGCAAATTACATAATCACCTCCTTGAGGACTGGCTCATCTTCTCCGAAGGCAGAACCCCATTAATTAACAGCACAGACTCACACCATAGCCAAGACGAGGGGGGGAAACCTCAGTCATGCACAGTCATGCACATGTGGGGGCTAAATGAGGACGAAGACCGGGCAGAGAGCAGGGTTCAAATCACCCCACCTGGCCAGGACAATCCCTGGGTGCTCCCTTGGGCCACTCGCCTGACCCACCTCGCAGGGCTGTTGTTGCAAGGATTACACGGGGAGAACCACGCGCGCCCCCGGGAGCTCCTTGGAGGAGAAAGCGGGTGATGAATGCAATGCACGAAATATATGAGAGGCGACCAGGTTTTGCAGGTGAGGGGCCCCCGCCAGCCTCCGCTTCCAACACCCGGCGCAACGACGCCGAAGTTTCCCCCCGGGCTCAGCTCGGGGAGCAGCGCTGCTCCCCCCCGGCTCCCCTTTGCCCTCCCGGCTCTCTCTGCCGCCCACTGGGGACCCCCCTCACCTGCCAAGTCCGGAGCGTCGGTGGAAGTTGCATGCATGCATGCAGGGCGCCGCGTTGCCATTGCATTGCACTGCACTCCATGCCACGCCTGCACGCATGCATTGCCTTGCACGCCCGCCAAGGGGTCTCCCCGTGGTCCGATGCGTCCCCTCCGGCGCAGATGCAGCATTGCAAAAATAACACCCCGCCGACGCAGCCCTACCTGGGGGGCAGCCTCCGCCTCCGCGGGGATCCCCGGGCTCCATCCTGCCGCCCGATCTCCGCGAGGGCGCAGGCAGGCTGCGCAGGGTCTGCGGGGAAGAGCCCCTGCCCGCCCGGCCGCCGCCGCTGCGCTCATTCCATGGCCGGGAGAAGAGCGCTTCAAACAAAACGCCCGGCCCGCCAGGCCACGCTGGGAAACGTAGTTCGCGGAGCCCAAGGGCGAGGGGACTACGGATCCCGGCAGCCCCCGCACCGGGGACGGAGGGGGAGAGGCCGGGTGCAGGGATGGAGGGACGGGTGGACGAGCGAGTGAGTGAGTGGCAGCCGCCAAGCCTTGGCCGAGAGCCAGGAAGGGCCTCCCCGGAGGAGGAGGAGGAGGAGGGAGGCGCAGAGCGGGAGGGAGGGAGGGAACCCCAGGGGTCATCTAGTGACGGCGCCCCAATCGAAAATTTGACTTTTAAAAAAAAAAATCTTTCGAATTTTTTAATTTTTCCCGCGGCACACCAGGCAACATCTCACGGCACACTAGTGTGCCGCGGAACAGTGGTTGGGAAACACTGATGTAGATGTTAAGTAGCATATGGGATAAAACAGAGCCCTGAGGAATTCCTCGCTTAAGGCTCTACGGGGCTAAAAAGCACCCCCCAAGCATCACCCTCTGGGAACCACCACCCAAGGAGGACCAGAACCACTGCAAAGCTGTGCCACCTACTCCCAACTCAGCCAGCTGCTCCAGAAGGAGAGCGTGATGGATGGTACCAAAAGCCGCTGAGAGGTCGAGCAGAATCAACAGGGGCATCTTTCCCCATCTCTCTCTCGGCAAAGGTCATTACACAGGGTGATCAAATCAGTTTCTGAGCCAAAACCGGGCCTAAACCCTGATTGAAATGAATCTACTTATAACAAGCCTCACATGCTGAGTGCATTTTAGCATTTGTACCCGTTGCCTATTTCAGCAGCGCAAAAATGCATCTCCCCTCCTTGAGGCTCTTGGTCCCAAATGTCTTCCACAAAAAGATGAAAAGATTAGTTTCAAAACCAACAGAATGGGATCAAAGGGACAAAAGACTCCTTCCTCCTGACCCAGTGACCTCTCTTTTGTGTCCAGCGGAGTCCTCTCTTCCTCAGAGTAATCTGGGCCAATTGCTGCAAACAGATCCTCTCCCTGAAAGAACGAAAAGAATTCACAGAATTGTAGAAAAAGGAATGAGAGGCAACAATTTTATAATATCCGAAAATGCTCCACTAATAGGCCATAAGTAGAGCATTTGGGTTTGTTCACCCTCCTGTTGGAGCCCCTTGGGAGCATCCAGAGGAAAGTCTCTCTCTCACCTGTTTCTCCACCTGCTTCCTCTCCTCCGCCTGACTCAGGAGGAAACCTTCGGCCAGGGCCACTGCCTGGGAACTGGTCTCTGCTCCGCATTCCCTCACCCAGCTCTCCATCTCCGGCGGAAGGACAGCCAGGAACTGCTCCAAGATCACCAGGTCCAGCATCTCAGCTTTCGTGTGCCTTTCTGGCTTCAGCCATTGAAGGTCAAGGCAGTAGAACCGGCTGCAAACTTCTCGGGGTTCTTTGGCCTCCTGGGAGCAGAACTGCCTGAACTGCTGGCTCTGCACATTTGAGCAAAGGGTGTCCTCCTCACCCAGGATCTTTTGTATGGAGTTTTCCCAGAATCCCCCACTGCTCCCTGTGTCAATGCCATGGCCTCTTCCTGCTTCAGGGTCAGCTGAGTCTTGTTCATCCATCTGTGCTCTCAGGAAGCCTCTTAGAGATCGGAAGGAATCCTTTTCCTCCCTCTTGTCCAGTTCTGTGTGTCCAAAAAGAGGTGCTAGCAAAATCTACAAAGCAAATGCATTGTTCCGTTATTAAACTGACAGTCAATTTGTTGGATGAGTCCTGCTAGGAAGCAGGATTGGACTGCACCACAAGCCAGATTTTCAGCTTTCTTTAAGAAAAGGTAAGCCTCCAGCCCTCCTAGAAGGAAAGTAACCATACCAAACTGTGAGATGAATCAGCCTGGTTGAGCCTGTCTTTCAGTGTTTGCAGACAAGGAACTAAGTCAGACCTGTGACTGACAAGTGTGTCAGTTATACCAAATGTAATGTACACACTAGGCTAACAGTGGGGGTCCTAATTCCAGGGTTCTCAAGAGTTGCTCTCCCCCACCCCCACTTCAGGACAAATTTCTTCCCTGCTTCTGTCTTGTTTTCTAGCACTTGGAAGCTCCAAGCTTCTCAAGGCAAATTACCGGGGTAGGGCACTTTTTTCTTTTTTCTGAGGGCCCAAATCGTTATCTGGCCGCCACCCCCCCCGAGGGTCAAATGGGCAAGACCAAAGTTGATTTGGGTGGGTTCAAAGGACAGTGCAAAAAAGCAAGTAAATCTTTCTATGCTTGTACTGGTTTTAAACATCTTTAATATTGTACTTTACTGCTGCCATCTACTGTGGGAACTTAGGGGAAAGGGCAGGTAATTAACAGCAGGAGCAGCAACAGCAACAACTACTCCCACACGGATCAAAAATGTTGGGAATACTCCTGGATCCAACATGGTCACTGGAGGCTCAGGTCGTGTCAGTGACTAATAACTGCTGCCTCTCACATAGTTTTGGCTGCATTTGCAGCCCCAAAGTCACTGCCCTGGGGCGCAAGCCGGGGCAGTGTGTCTGTGTGTCTGGAAGTCCTGGACTGACCAGATGACAAGACCTGCAGAAATTCCCTTCTTAACTGTTGAACCCACTGTGGGTCTCGTCCTCTCAATCCACCAGAGCCTGTCTTTGCATGCAGAGGGAGTCCCTAACTCACTGAGGGCTTGAGACCCATTGGCCACCTTCATCTGGTTCTGCTCCCAGGGTGCAGCCACTGACCCATACTGCCAGCTTTTAGGAACCACATGTGAGAACAAAGGTGGAGGAACTAGCCAGAAGGAGCCCGTCATTTCCCCACCGCAGATACTGCCCCTTCTCTACCACCCCATTTCCATCTCGCCTAGGCTGCTAGCCCCAGTCCCTTTGGGATGGAGATGACGTGGACAGGGCACTCCATGCTCCGGGATTATTGCAATGCCTGCTACGTATGTGGAGCTGACCTTGACGATGAATCAGAATCAGCTCCCAAATCCCGCAGCCAGATGATGGGCTGGGCTCCCTCTCCTCATTCATGGCATTTCCACCCACCCTTCTCTCCCAGGGGCTCAAGGGGGCATCCAGGGGTCTCCCTGCTGTCCTTTGATCCCCACAGCAGCCCTTGAGAACACCATTAATTCCTCTTTTAAAGCAGCTGCATTGCCTGTCAGTTCCTTTGCAGAGCCAATTGGGTGGTTGTGTCTTGGGGTGTGGATGGGGCTGGTTGGGGGCTCCCCGCCTGCATGAGCTGGACAGGACTCCCTGATGCATCCCCCCCCCCCCCGCTTCTCCCCAATGCACCCCATGGCGGAAAACAAGGGAGACTCACCAGGTTGCAGGAGCTGCAAAGCAGAAAGACAGCAACTTCCCTCCCCCTCTCTTGCAGGAAGGGACGTCAGTGGCAGGGAGGAGGGGCTTCTCATCTGGAGGACTGCCCCCCCCACCTTCATAGCCTTTTCTCTCTAGGAATCCAGCTCTGCTCCTTTTAACCCTGGCAAAGCCAGGCACACTCAGCCCCCCCCCCCTGCAGAGCAGGAGACACGTGTGTTGAGCACCCAGAGCTGCTTCATTTGGGGGAGCCATGAGAGTAACCAGGATTTATGGTTTTTTAGGGGGGGGCAGGTCTCCCACCTGTCCCCATCCTCTGTCTGGCTCTGTCCAGCAGATTCGGAATGACGTGGGTCAGCAACAGTTGCTTCAAATTACTTTCTTTTGACCCCAAGTGCTCAGAAATTTTTTTCTACGATTTGTAGTTTTGGGTGAGTATTATTATTATTATTTATTTGTGGGAGGGGCAGCTGCCCCACCTCCCTCCATCGGGGTGGCCTCTTGGCTGGCAGGTTTCTGAGCTGTTTCCTCCCTTAGCCAGAAACTGGAGGAGGAGCAGCAAGCAGGAGAAAAGGCCCTGCAAGAAGCAGGAAACCCCATCCTGGAATCCTAGAATTGTAGGTTTGGAAGGGGCTCCTAAGGGTCATCCAGTCCAACCCGCTGCAATTCAGGATTCTCCACTCAAGCATCCACGAGGGACGGCCGTCCAACCTCGGCTTAAAAACCTCCAGGGAAGGAGAGTCCACCACCTTCTTCCCATCCTAATGTTTTTCTCCCTGGTGTTTGCCTGGAATCTAATCCTTTGGTTCCCGTTCTCCCCTCCTGAGCAGGAGAAAACCAACTTCCCCCATCTGAGAGATGAGGGATGAGTGAGGAGGCGCCTGGTTCCTGCCTTTTCTGGGACTGAAGAGAGGAGACGGCAGATCCATCCCAGGAAATATTCCTAGTGATTTTTAATGGCATTTGAGTTCCTGCCCTTCTTTCCCCTACTGTATTGCATTACAGTTTGTATCCTGTGGAGTATGATATAATACGAGGTGTAAGATATAAAACAAGCTATAAAAATACAATTAGCAGAGAACATGACAAAGGCGATAAGTTCTGAAAGACTCGTTTCTGGGTTCAGTCCTGGAAAAGAAGGAGTGCAAAACCAGAAAATGATTCAATGTCACAAGTAAAATAAATGCAAGATACTTATGGGCATCACTGCCTACAAATGGTGGCAGCTGATAAACACAGGAAAAAAATGTGTGAGAATGGGGAAAGCATAGTACAAAAAAAGCGCTCTCTCTCTCTCTCTCTCTCTCTCTCTCTCTCTCTCTCTCTCTCATATCTATCTATCTATCTATCTATCTATCTATCTATCTATCAATCAATCAATCAATCTCTATCCAGTGCATTTTTATATAAAAAAATGTTTAGGGGTACTCTCATTTCGACTCAAGAAAACCACCATTTTATAGTTCAAATTGGGGAAAATAAGTACAGTAAGTTGACAAAAGTACAAAAATTCACAAAATCTTTAGGGGTATGTATATGTACCCCTGCGTACCCCCTAGAAAAAAAAACAACCTGTATCCATCTATTTACAGGTAGGTAGCCGTTTTGTATCCATCTATGTGTCTCAGGGCGGTCCAAGCTCTCAGTCCAGCTGGGCCACAGGTGCCACATGCCCTGAATTTTCCATATCATAAACTGAAGTGTGTGCAACTCTTTGCCTTCAGTGACCCTCCACTTCAGGGACCCCCACTTTCCACCTCACTTTCCCTCTCGCTCCTGGGATTTCCTTCTTTCCCCCCTTCTTTTAGCATCTCCTTGACCCCTGCCTCCACCTCCGCCATTTCAGCCCCTTTTAGCCTCGGGAGACCCTGGAGGAGCATCCCTTTGGGGGTGAGGCCAAGCAGTGGGGAGGTTGCAGCGCCTGCTGTGGCTGCAGAGACCGATGCAGGAGAGACATGTTTTGTTGCAGCCGGGGCAGAGGAAGGCGTTTGGTTGGGCTGCTACAGGTGCACCAGGGCGTTTCTTCTCTCTGGGCTCCTCCCAGCAGTTTGGCAGTGGAGGTACTAGACTCCCCTTCTTGCAGAGGCTGGCTGGCCACCTGCCAGGGATGCTCGGGCTGAGATTCCTGCATTGCAGGGGGTTGGACTAGATTACTCCCGGGGTCCCTTCCAACTCTGCAATCCCTTGTAAGGTAGTGGACTCTCCTTCGCCAAAGGTTTTCAAGCAGAGGTTGGCTGGCCGTCTCCTGGGAATTCTTGAGCTGGGATTCCTTCGCTGCAGTCTAGATTACTCTTGGGAGCTCCTTCCAACTACAGAATATGATTATATGTCCAGAATATGATTATATGTCTCTGAAACTAGGATTGTTGAGCTTTTTTTGGGGGGGCACAGTTGTTGAGCTTAATTATTATTATTTTTTTGCCCAAAGTTGTTGTTGAGCTGCTTTTTTTTTTTGGCAAAATCTACATGGGATTTATGCCTGGACATTTGGCGTCCAAAAAAGAAACGGGCCTTCTCTGCAGTGGCTCCCCATCTGCTCTCCCCAAGGAAATTCGCCTAGCACCTTCATTATGCACCTTGAAGCGCCAGACAAAAACATTGGTTGCTTTGGTTGTCATCCTTTGCCTTTTTAAAATGTGGTTCTTTTTGGGGGAGGGGTTGTTGTTTCTATTTTGATGATATATTTTGTGGTTTCATATTCTGATTTTGTTCTGTGAACCGGCTTGAGGCCTCCAGGGATGGGGAAGTTTATGAATTCAATCAATCAATCAATCAATCGAATTCTAGAACTGCAGAGCTGGGAGCGACCCCAAGGGTCATCTAGTCCAACCCCCTGCAATCCATGATAGATGCCCCCCCCCCAAGGAGGGAGTTTCTGTGCAGCAGAGAAGAGGAGGAGGAGGAGGAGGCAGGGATGCCAGGCTGGGAGATGTTTTCCCTCTCCTCTGGCCAGCCCTTTGCCCTCCTTATCTGCGAGCAAACAGTTTCCTGCTCTGGCTGCTCCGCACGGCAGCAGCAGCAGCAGCCTCCTCCTCCGCTTCCGCCGTCCGGCCGCACCTGCGCCCGTCTCCCCCCGGGGCCTCGTCTCCCACCATGTGCACCGGCAAGTGCGCCCGCCTGGTGGGCCTCAGCCTGGTGACCGCCGGCCTGGCCTGCATGGTGGCCAACATCCTCCTGATGTTCCCCAACATGCAGCGGGACTGGACCCCCCAGAACATCACCACCCAAGTGTGGCTCATGGGGGGCCTCGTCGGCGGGGGGCTGATGGTGAGTGCCCAGGGCTGGTGGGTGGGGCTGGATGACCCTCGGGGGCCCAGTTCTGTGATTCCAAGGGAGGGGTGGGTTCTCCTCCACTGGAGGCGTTTAAGCAGGGCTTGGGTGGCTGCCTGCCAGGGGTTCATTAGCTGAGATTCCTGCATTGCCGGGGGTTGGGCTAGATGACCCTGAGGGTGCCCTCCATCCCTGTGATTCCCAGGACTTGCAGCCGGGAAGAGCCCCCCCTTCATGGCTTGGGGACATGTCAGTGGTGAGAGAGACGCTGCTTCCCCCTGCCTTCTGCAGCCTGACTCACTTCCTCGAGTTGTCTGCCCAGGGACATCTCTGGTACCAACCACAGTCCCCCCCCCCCCCAGCATGGCCTGATTGCATTGGATGCTCAGGAGCAGAGCGACTCTGGCAGGGCCGGATTGAGGTTTGATGAGGCCCTCAGCTGCTGAAGGTCATGGGGCCCTTTATATGTCCAGCTGTCCTTTGTCAACAACAAATTGCCGCTGCTTTTTGTGTTGAATATATGCTATAGGGCAATTTATAGACCTAATTACGTATCTAAAACACTGCTGCTGTATGTAGGTTTTACAGTGGTACCTCGGGTTACATACGCTTCAGGTTACAGACTCCGCTAACCCAGAAATAGTACCTCGGGTTAAGAACTTTGCTTCAGGATGAGAACAGAAATTATGCTCTGGCGGCGCAGCGGCAGCAGGAGGCCCCATCAGCTAAAGTGGTGCTTCAGGTTAAGAACAATTTCAGGTTAAGAACAGACCTCCAGAACGAATTAAGTTCTTAACCCAAAGTACCACTGTATTTTATTTGTTTTTTATGTTATATTTGAGAAATGTACATCCAGTTTCTTTTTCCTTTAATTTTTTTGGGGGCCCCCAAGAAAATGGGGCCCTAAGCTATTGCATGTTTAGCTTATATGTAAATCCGGGACTGGTCTGGGGAGGTTGACAGCCCTGACCCACAGCAGGACCCCGGCTGTCTCTCCTGGCAACGGGGTGCCAAGCACATTCCCCAAGGGACTGGGGGTGCCATTGGAGAACCCAGAGGAACCCCATCGCCCGGTCTGGCCCCCCACCATAGCACTTTCTTCCCACAGGCAGCCTCAGTTTCTCTCATGGTGAACTTTGTGCAAAGTTCCCCCTGACGCACACTCTGTGGGAGATAACAGGGCCTTATCTGCAAGGGAGACAGCTGGCTTGGCATGGGGGGGGGGGTCAATAAAACAAGGTGATCTCTGCCCCCCGAAAGGGGAAATGAGGCGCATCAGGGGAGAAGGCAGGAGTGGCAAAGGTTTGCTGGAGGGACCTGATGGGGGGGGTCACCGCTCTTGCCGGGGGTGTGTGCCACTGCCCATGTTTCAGGGGGGGGGCACCTTCAGATCCACCTGCCTTTTCTGTCAAATGACAGGTGTGCGCTTCTGCCATCCTGCAGCCTGAGAGCTGCTCAGGTAAAGGCAGGTCCTGAGTTCGAGAAGCCCAGCCCAGTGGCATCAGGTGGGGAGGGCCGGGGGGGGCAGTGACAAGAAGTGAGGTTACAGGGAACCAGGCAGAGGGCCTACTCGGTGGTGGCCCCCGCCCTGTGGAACGCCCTCCCATCAGATGTCAAGGAAATAAACAACTACAGTGGTACCTCGGGTTACAGACACTTCAGGTTACATACACTTCAGACTCTGCTAACCCAGAAATAGTACCTCGGGTTAAGAACTTTGCTTCAGGATGAGAACAGAAATTGTGCTCCGGCAGCAGGAGGCCCCAATAGCTAAAGTGGTGCTTCAGGTTAAGAACAGTTTCAGGTTAAAAACGGACCTCCGGAACAAATTCAGTTCTTAACCCGAGGTACCACTGTATCTGACTTTTAGAAGACAACAGAAGGCAGCCCTGTTTAGGGAAGTTTTAAATGTCTGATGTTCCATTCTGTTTTTATATCTGTTGGAAGCCACCCAGATCTGCTGGGGAAACCCATCCAGAGGAGCAGCATATAAGCCATCAAATTCTTGTCGTTGTTATTAATGGTGTGGGCAGTCAGGCCAATCCAGGGGCCACCGTGGAGGAGTTAACCTCTGGAACTCACTGCCGCAGGAATGAGTGGCCGCCACCCGCTTGGATCTCTTGAAAAGAGGGTTGGGCAAGTTCCTGTTTGCTGGGTTTCCCCTTTCAGCCACGGCGGGAGCAGGATTCTGGGCAAGGCGGCCTCATCCAGCATCTGGACTCTTCTTACGTCCTTGTGGAGCTTCCTGAGCCAGAGGCAGTCTATCTGTCTTCCTAGGTTCTCTGGGGCACTTGGCTGCTGTGAGGACAGGAGGCTGAATCCGGGAGTCTGTGTGTGTGTGTGGGGGGTCTTCCTTGGGTCTGATCCAGCAACTCTCTGACCTCCCCCTTCTCCCTTTCCACCTCCCCCAGGTCCTCTGCACCGGGTGCTCTGCCGTGAGGGCCGGAGGGAAAGGCTGCTGCGGATACGGATGCTGCGGGAACAGGTGCCAGGTACGGATCCTTGGGCCCTCCTCCCCGTCTCTTCCTCTGCCTCGTCTGCCAGGGGGCCCAGCACTCTCTCGGCCCCTTGAGCCGCCACCTGCAAGGCGCCTGCTAGAGGCAGCCAGGTCTCTGGAACTACAATTCCCAGACAGCCAGCACATCCTGCTAGGGGCTAGTGGGAACTGTAGTGCCCCCCCCCAATAATAATTGGTGATCACTCAGTCGGTAGAGCATGAGACAGGATTGTGGGTTTGAGCAAAAGATTCCTGCATTGAAGCAGGTTGGGATGGATGACCCCTGGGGGTCCCTTCCAACTCAACATTCCTGTGATTCTATGGAAAACTCTGGAGGACTCCAGGTTGGCAGGGTGTGTGTGGAAGGAATCCCTTCCAACTCTGCAGTTCTCATATTCTAAACAGGGGCATGTTTCTCTGCTCTCTCTCTCTCTCTCTCTCTCTCTCTCTCTGTGTGTGTGTGTGTGTGTGTGTGAAAGTGAGAATGATAGAATAGAATCCTAGAATCCTAGAATTGGAAGAGACCACCAGGGCCATCGAGTCCAACCCCCTGCCAAGCAGGAAACACCATCAGAGCACTCCTGACATATGGCTGTCAAGCCTCTGCTTAAAGACCTCCAAAGGAGGAGACTCCACCACACTCCTTGGCAGCAAATTCCACTGTCAAACAGCTCTTACTGTCAGGAAGTTCTTCCTAATGTTTAGGTGGAATCTTCTTTCTTGTAGTTTGGATCCATTGCTCCGTGTCCGCTTCTCTGGAGCAGCAGAAAACAACCTTTCTCCCTCCTCTATGTGACATCCTTTTATATATTTGAACATGGCTATCATATCACCCCTTAACCTCCTCTTCTCCAGGCTAGACATGCCCAGCTGAGGCTGGGGGCTGGAGAGTGTTTTCATTCTTGGCCCTCAGTCCCAAACATTCCCCCCTTTTAAAAAAACCCTAGTAATCTGATCCAGGCCTAGGACCAACGAGCTGCTCCTTTGTGAAAATGGGCACCTTGCACCCTGAACCCTTTATTCCTATTTTCAGCTCTGGCAAAGGAGGGGGAATCTAGCAGGTCACAAACTGTTGCTTATTTTGTCTGCCCTGGAGGACTCCCCCCCCCCCACACTTTCGGGTTCCTCTCCCCCCCCCGGCCCAGGAGTGAGGCAAAGGCACTCTGCCCAGGCACAGAGGCATATGCGTTGCCCGGCCCGGAAGCAGCAACACGGAGACCCTCTGCACGTGCCCCCCTTGATGTTTTCGCAGACAGAGCCTGGGGGTTTGGCAGAGGTTTGGGGGCGCAGAGTCCTGTTTCTAGGGAGGGAGACTGGGAGCTCCCACCTTGTCCCACCGAGGGGAGAGAAGGGGGGGGGGTTCCTATGGAGTCTGTGCCAAGAGGGCTGTGGGCTGGAGTCCTGAGATCGGAAGAGGGGCTGAGCAAGTGGGGCGTGTGTTGGGCGGCACCAGCCCCCCCTCACCTTCTCCTCCCCCACAGATGCTGCGCTCCGTCTTCTGCTCCATCTTTGGGGGGCTGGGGGGCTTCTACTGCCTGGTGGTGTCGTCCACTGCGCTGGCCGAGGGACCCTGGTGCGAGGTGAAGGACGGGACGTGGGGGTCGCCCTTCAAGGACCTCAGGTGAGGAGCCGGGGGGGGGGCTGCAGTAGAGAGGGAGGGACAGCCCCCCCACCCCCTGGGAGACAAATGCTTCTGAATCCCAGTTGCTGGAAACCTCAGGAAGCACTCCTGCGCTCGGATCCTGGCCGTGGGTGGGACAGATCCAGGGTTGGAGAGACCTGCCTTGGCCAGGAAGCTCTGTGGTCGGTCGGATTTACGTATAAGCTAAACAAGCTATAGCTTAGGGCCCCACTCTCTTGGGCGCCCCCCCCAAATATACTTCTTCTTAATTGTATTTCATTATGAATATACTTCTTCTCAATTGTATTTCACTATTAATATACTTCTTCTTAATTGTATTTCACTATTAATATACTTCTTCTTAATTGTATTTCACTATTAACATACTTCTTAATAATACAGTGGTACCTTGGGTTACAGATGCTTCAGGTTACATACACTTCAGGTTACAGACTCCGCTAACCCGGAAGTAGTACCTCGGGTGAAGAACTTTGCTTCAGGATGAGAACAGAAATCGTGTGGCGGCAGCGGGAGGCCCCATTAGCTAAAGTGGTACCTCAGGTTAAGAACAGTTTCAGGTTAAGAATGGACCTCCGGAACAAATTAAGTACTTAACCCGAGGTACCACTGTATTTCAGTTCAACAGTTACTTTGATAAAATACACATTATGTTATGTGCAAAGGGCTTTAAATACCTATTAGGTCTGTAAATTGCCATATAGCATATATTCAACACAAAAAGCAGCGGCAATTTCTTGTTGGCAAAGGACAGCTGGACATAGAAAGGGTCCCATGACCTTCAGGAGCTGAGGGCCTCATCAAACCTCAATCCGGCCCTGTCTGTGGGTATGACCGTCTCTCAGCCTAGGATACCTCGCTGGGCTTTGGAGGGGCCCCCTGGGGTCATCCAGCCCAACCCCCTGCAACGCAGGAACCACAACTGAAGCGTCCCTGGCAGAGGACCACCCAACCTCTGCTTAAAAACCTCCGAAGAAGTTGGAAGAGACCCAGGCTGGCCATCTTCCCCGAGCTCCTTGGAGAAGAGGGCGGTCAATGACATGAAATAAGTAGCGCCCCCTCCCCCACCAAGGACCCCCCCCAGCGCCCCCCCCCACTGATGGCACCTGTCTCCCCCGCAGTGAGAGCTACCTGGGCAACCGGACGCTGTGGGAGGAGTGCCTGAACCCCCCCAATGTGGTGATGTGGCACGTGGTCCTCTTCGCCATCCTGCTGGGCCTGGGGCTGGTGGAGCTGGCGCTGTGCGGACTTCAGGTGGTCAACGGGCTGGTGGGCACCGTGTGCGGAGACTGCCGCAAAGCCGAGGACCGGGCGGTAAGGGGGCCTGAGAAATGGGGGGAGCGTGGGGAGGGGGGGCGGCGGGAAGGAGGGTCAGTGCCCCCCGCCCGGCAAAGCAGGCTCACCCCCGGGGGTCGCAGCCTCTCTTGGCCCCCCCCCCGATCGGGCGCCAAGTCCAGGCCGCTGCGAGCCCGCCGCTTCACTGGCCAATTTCTCTCTCTCTTTTTCTCGCAGGGCGACGGGGGCCTTTGAGGGACCCGGCTTGGCTGGACCCCCACCCACAACGCGCACACTCCGTCCAAGCGCCCCCCCAACCGCAGCCCACCCCCACCCACTTCTCATCTCTACGGTTTGCAAAAGTTGGAATAAACCAGCTCTCCCCCCGTTGTTGAGTCCGGCTCTGCAGGGCTGCTGTGCGGGGGGGGGGATATATTTTGGGAGGGAGGGGCTGGGCGGGGGCAGTGACGTAGCGTGGGTTGTCAGCACCCGGGGCAAGGCAAGTAATTTGCACCCCCTAACCCTAATCCCCAGATGTTGCGCCCGGTGCAGCCGACCCCCCCTGCACCCCCCACGCTACGCCACTGGGCGGGGGACCCTGGAGAGAGGGATTGGGATCTGCTGCGCTGGGGGGGGGCTGCAAGGGGAGAAGATTCTCCTACACTTTGGGGCTGCAGCGCCCGTTAAACTGCGGAACTCCCTCCCACAGGAAAGAGCGGTGGCTTCGAAAGAGGGCTAGACAGACCTACGGAGAAGGCAAGGGCTCTGGGCGGCTCAGCAGACTCTGCTGGTGTCCTTGTGGAGCCTCCAGGTGCAGAGGCAGTCCATTTAGAGTCCCAGGTCCATCGGGGTATCTGGCTCCCTTGAGGACTCGGTGGTCTCGCTTTGCCCTCATCCGGCGGGGCTCGTCTTGCGTCCTTATGAGATCCTCAGCAAGTGGCCTTTGGGGATAGAGTGCCTCTGAGAAGGGAGGTTCCATTCAGCCACAAGGGCCGGAGCATCGCTTGGCATCTCCAAATTCTGCGGTCATAAGAGGGGGAGGAAGAGGAGCAGTGGTCAGGGTGGACTGGAGGTGGTGGCAAAGGATGGACAGCGCCTTCAAAAGGCACTCCTTGTAGGCTCAGAGGCACTCTGCTCATATACCTGGTGAACAGCCAGCGGGGAGGGGGCAGGAGATGAGTGAGCCATGTGGAGTAGTGGGTAGGGTCAGACCATGACCTGGGAGACCAGGGTACAAATCCCACCCCCCTGGGCTCCCTTGAGGGGCTGGTGGCTGCCTCTCGCTGCCTATCCTACCTCGCAGGAATGGAATGAGGAAGAGTGAACCATTTGCGCCCCCTTGAGCTCCTTGGGGAGAAGAAGGTGGACTGTCAAAGCAAACAAGCAAGCACTTTGCACGTACTCAGAGGCAATCTTTATTGCTAATGCATTCTGGGAGAAAGCCTGGGTTCAGAAGGAGGGGGCGTGTCAGTTGCTGCTGGAGACCTGGCGGGACAGGTGCGGGAGAGGGAAGTATCATAGACTTGTAGAGTTGGAAGGGACCCCCGGGGCCATCTAGTCCAGCCCCCTCCAATGCCGGAATCTCGACTAAAGCATCCAGGACAGAGGACCACCTCGAGGTCACCCATTCCAACTCCCTGCAAATCAGGAACCACAGATAAAAAAACAAGGCACCCCCGGCCGGGCCCTCGAGCCCGACCCCCTGCCCCCCAGAAAGCCCCCTTGAAGACTCCCCCGGGGTCTTTTGCCCCAGGCCCCTCCGGGATGTGTGGGGCGGCGGGGCGGGGGGCAGGTTTTGTGGCCCCTGCTCAGCGGCCGCAGCAGAGGAAGCGCACGTCGTTGAGGGCGGTGTCGTCCCGGAGGGCTCCGCGCACCGGGTCCTGCTTGGTCTGGATGCCGCACAGGCCCTTCCGGCAGGGCGGGCTCCACTCGCCGTACTCCCCCCAGCTCAGGCCGCGCCCCTCCAGGTGGGCGCCCCCGGAGCAGGCGAAGCGCGCGTTGGTGGCGCCCATGTCGTCGCGGATCCCGCGCCGGGTCTGCTCCACCCGCAGCGAGAACCTCGTCAGGTAAGTGCCCTCGGGGCACCAGCTGGGCGGCGACCACTGGCCCCACCTGGGGAGAGAGAGAGAGAGTCAGGCCAGGCAGGGCGGCGCAGTGGGTGGAGCGCCGGACCAGGACCGGGCGGAGACCAGGCTTCGAATCCCCTCTCGCCGCGTGAATGCCTCGCAGGGGTGTTAGATCCTAGAATTGCGGCCTTGGGAGGGCCCTCGAGGGCCATCTAGTCCAGCCCCCGCAAGGCACGCCGTGAGGTCACAAATGGTTGTGCTCTCTGGGGCGGGTGGGAGATGCAGGTCAGAGTTGGGAGGGACCCCCAGGGGTCATCCAGCCCAACCCTCGGCAACGCAGGAATCTCGGCTGAAGCCTCTCCGGCCGGTGGCCATCCAAGGAAGGAGAGTCCGCCCCTTTCATGTCGCAGGGATTAAATGAGGACTAGGACCTTGGCGAGGCCAGAGTTCGAATCCCCCCTCGGTCACGAAGCTCACCAAGGGCCGCCACCACACCCCTGCGAGGCAGGCCAGGATGAGAGAAGGCAGCGACTGCCCCCCGGTCGCCCAGGAAGAGCTTCAAGACCGAGTGCGGGGATTCGAACCCAGATCCTAGCCCAGCAAAGCGCCCTGAGGACCGGGGCAGCTGCGCAATCCTCTGGGTCGAGCTTGGGGGCGGGGGTGTGGGGCGCAGGGGCCAGGCAGAAGGAGAGGGAGCCACTCACGGGCCGCTCTGGGACTCCACGGTGTGCGCCTCGTGCTTGTCGCCCCGGCCGCCCCGAGTGCAGAAGAGCCGGATCCCGTTCAGCGCCGTGTCGTCCTCCATCGGGCCCCGGTAGGCTTCCACCTGGGGCGGGGGGAGGAAGAAGGGTGGTCGGCCAAAGGAGATGGAGGACCCCCCCACACACACACACACAATGGGGGGCAAGGTTTCGGCGTGCGGGGCTTTTCAAGTTAGAGAAAAGGCGAAGGAGCGACGGGCACCCGCCTCTGTCCGGAGAGAGACAAGGGAGCGCACCTCGGACCTCGCCAGGGCGCAAGTCTAGGCCGTGTGCCTGGAGGTCCGGGGCTTCCCAGACGACCAGACCCCCCTCCCAGCCTCGCTGAAGGAAAGCAGAGCAAGACGTTTGGCACCGGCTTGGCTGCAGGAGCTGCCGGAAGGAGGCGGACGAGGCGCCATCCACGCATCTCCGGGACTCCACTCTGGAATTACGCAGGCAGCGCAACGTGCTGTAACAAACGTGGTGCTTAGGGAAGTTATTAACATCTGATGTTTTCTCGTGCTTCTGATATTCTCCTGGGAGCCGCCCAGAGTGCCTGGGGAAACCCAGACAGGTGGGCGGGGTATAAGTAATAAATTATTATTATATTATTATGAATGTATAAAATCATTATGACCTGGAGAAAACATCTAGAGAAAAGTCACCCCCTCTCTCAGGACACAGGGGAACTGGAGGGCATCCAGGGAAACACGAATGTTGGGAGATTCAGGGCAGGTGAAAGGAAGGGCGTCGCAGTTAAACTGTGGAACTCCCTGCCACAGGAGACAGTGAGGGCCACCAACCTAGAGGGGACAAATTCACAGAGGAAGAGGGGGATATCGATGGCAACTAGCCATGACGACAGTCATTCTCTGCCTCTCTGAACACCAGATGCTGGAAGCCACTCTTTGATATGCAGGACAATCTTACTCCACTAATCTCCAAAGAAGAAGCAGCAGCTGCAAGCTGAAGGAGGGGAGGGAGTCTTGTGTGCGAATCCTGCTTGCTGGCTTCCCACTGGGAGAGTCATCGCTCCCTCTCCAAGGAGCATCATCACAAAACATCTTGGAAATGGAGGGGGGTTCTTCCCCCCTTATCAAGCTGTATAAAAGTGTTAATAAATGGAGGGGGGAAATGAATTCATTCCATTTTTGCTGTTTGGTCACCAGGGGAGCACGGGAGGCTGTCAAGAAGAAAGGCACTTTGCACATGTTCAGGAGCACTGCCCAAATTCCACTCCTCCATAGGGGTGGATCTACTATGAAACTAACAAAGCTCCATCTTCAGGGCCCCAATCCCAGAGGAGCCCCAGAAGTGACCTCATTTCACATTGCTGAAAAGAAATGGGTCTAGTAGACCCAATTGGAGCTGCGTGACTCAAATTGATTACTGTTTGTTCATATATTTCAACAATCTCCAAGTCTGAGAGTCAGTAGCCCAGATGCTGTGAAGGCTGTAAACAGCCCCCTTCAAGATGATGGCGGGGGGACCCAGACCTCGTTGCTGGTTGTGAAGGGGCCCTCATGGCAGTTCAGGCTTCAGGGGCCCCCAATGTAGGTCCCCCCCTGCTCCTTCATGCACCTCTGGGCTCAGCTGGGATGGCCCCCTGTTTGGGAGAGCCAGACCAGGCACAAAGGAGGGGTGGGGCTTTTACTTTGGGTGGGGAGGGGGTATTACCTTGAGGCTGAACCCCGTGGCGTAGGTCTCCTCCGGGCACATCTCCTGCCAGGCCCAGGCGCCCCAGAGGCCTCCGTTGGACACCCCAATTTCAGGCTTGAATTCCAGGACCTCTTTGGCCTCCGTCGCCACGGCTGCGGCCAGCAAGACGGCCACCAGGCCTGTGTGCCCCACTGGCCACATCGCAAAGCTCAGGAGGTGCCTGTGGGTGGATGTGCCCCTTGGGATTTTATCCCCTGGGATGTGGCGGTGGGGTGGGCCTCCTCCTTGCCCAGGGATTGGCTCCCTCCGGGGGGTGGAGGGCGCAGGCCGGGTGGCGACAGCTTGTTCCGAGGCACCCACGGGTGCTGCCGCAGCAGGAGGACCGGTCCATCCAGTTCGGATTATCTCAGGACAAAAGGGGAAACCAGAACTCTGCCCGGAAGGAAGCCACCTGAGAAAGGGCAATCTGCGGCCTCCTTTCTGAGCCCCTCTCTCCTCCTCCGTTTTTACTGTTGGCCTTTGATTCCGGTTTCGTCCTCTGAGAGGCTCAAAGTGGCCACCAAATTCCTTCCATTTTATCCTCGCAACAACAACCCTGTGAGGGAGGGGAAGGAAGTGCAACTAACTGGCTGAGCTGGGATGTGGCGGCGGCAAAGAAATGCGGATTTCGTGCCAGTGATCGTGAGGGAAGGCGTTGGAAACAAAACTGTCCATATCGTAATGCCATTATACAAATCTGTGGCACAACCACGCTTTGAATACTGTGTGACATTCTGGTCGCCTCATCTGGAAAAGGATATTGCAGAGCTGGAGAAGGTTCAGAAAAGAGCCAGTGCAATGATCCAGGGAATGGGGGGGGGGTCACCCAGGAGGAAAGTCATGCAGCATTTAGGACTTTTTAGTTTAGAGGAAGAATGGTGAGAGGATGATAGAATACTGTAAGATTGCGCTTGGCATGGAGAAAGTGGATGGAGAGAAGTTTTCCTCCCTTTCTCCTGACACTAGAACTCAGGAGCGAAGCTGAATGCTGGAAGATTCAGGGCAGATAAACTAAAGTCATAGAATCATAGAATCCTAGAGTTGGAAGAGACCCCAAGGGCCATCGAGTCCAACCCCCTGCCAAGCAGGAAACACCATCAGAGCACTCCTGACATATGGTTGTCAAGCCTCTGCTTAAAGACCTCCAAAGAAGAAGACTCCACCACACTCCTTGGCAGCAAATTCCACTGTCGAACAGCTCTTACTGTCCTCCTTCATGCGGCAGAGTTAATCTGTGGAACTCCCTCCCACAGGAGGCAATCATGGCCACCAACTTGGATGGCTTCAGAAGAGGGCCAGCCCATTTCATGGAGGAGGAGAGGGCCTTTGGTGGCTGCTGGCCAGGACGGCTCTGCTCTGCCTCCCCAGTCAGAAGCTGCAGGGCTTCACAAGCAGCCACTGGAGGGGAGAGCGTTGCTCTTGTTCTCGGATCCTTCTTGCAGGCTTCGCATAAGGGGCCTCTGGTTGGCCACCGTGAGAACACGATGCTGGACTGATCCTGCAGAGCTCTTCTCATGTCCTGGCCAGGCCTCATCCAGCAAGCTGTTCTGATGTTCTTACGCTCTCACGTTCTCCTGTCCTCTCCCCTTTATAAAGACCTGAGGAATGAGCTCATCACCCCACTCTTACTTACCATCCCAGGCCGCCCATTTGAGGCCACATTGGTCTTTCTTTTATTAGATCAAAATGATCAGACAACAGAAAAGGTTGCTGGGTGTATCAAGGGTTCAGTGAGATTAAGAGCCACTATCTGAACGTTAATCTTGGTCATTTGACTGCCCTTTTCACCCATTGCTGTCTTTTTATTTGCATATATTGCATGTTTTATGTTGCCAGGGCCATAGGCTAATGCAAATGAAGTTTTGTCTATCTTACGCTCTTCCCACTTTTCATCCAATCCTTGCAACAACAGCCCTGCAAGGGAGGGGAAGTTAATAGATCGCAACTGGCTGAGCGGAGATTTGTCCCAGCATGGTAGGCTACCCAGCCTGGCTCTTAGCTGAGCTGGATTGGGACCATGCCACGAAAGAAGGGCCCTGAAATTGAACTCTTCACCCTGAGAGCTTTGTCTCACCTCCCAAACCAATGTATTCAGTTACCCAGCATGGAGGTGAAGGGGGGAGACTTCGAAGGGCAGGATCCCTTGGCGAGAGAGGCACAGCCATGCCCCTTCCAGTGTTATGCAACCGTCTAAGATTACCCAGTAATCTTATAATTGCACAGAAATAATCGCCAGGGACGCGCTGCAACGTTCAGCACAGATCTCGGCTAGATCTGCTGTTTTCTGTGCACGTAAAACAGGCAAACGATCCAAACGGAAACCCACAGCCCTCTCCTCCGCCAGGAACATGCACAACCCCCTTTAAAGGCCCCACAGGTGGGCAACCATTGCTGCTTCCTGTGGGAGGGAGTTCCACAGCTTAACTATGACCCGCCTCCTTTTATCTGTCCTGAATCTTCCAACATTCAGCTTCATTCTGTTGTAAGGAAAAGCAGCTCCTTTCCCCCTTATCCAAGAGCCCGTACAGAGTCCTTATGTAGGTTCTCTATCGGTAGGAGAAAATAACAGAGGCCAAGCAGAGAATATTGAGAAGCAAAGCAGCTAGTAAGCCTGATCTTTATTAAACTGTTGCCACAGGGCCCTCACAGCCACACGCAGGAGGGACCCCGAACAATGGTGTGCAAGCTCTTATATAGACTTTGGAGATTGCCTCCCCTGTAGCTCAAGACCACCCCCCAAAACATCATCCATACATCACAGAAAGAGGTGGTCCCCAGCAGAAATTTGAGCGTGTTGCTGCTCTCCTGTCTGCCAGGATACCTGACCATGCCTTATCAATTGCCTTTTCTGGGTAGCCTGGCCATCTCAGCTGCTGAAATCCCCCAGCCCTTTACTTCCTCTGGGCTCCCTGAGTCAACAGCCTGCACATTTCCCCTTATCAAGGGATAATCCTTAGGCTGCCTGGCGGCATTTTTCAGCTCACTTCCTCCCTCTTATCCCAGCCCGGTGGGGAAGGCCCTTGCTGGGCTCTTTCAGCCTTCATTCCGGATGAGGTATAATGCAGGATCTGAGCACAGGAGGAACTCTCCACTCCTTGGTTTCCGGCAACTGGGATTCAGAAGCATTTCCTGCCTCCGACTGGGGAGGGCAGAACAGAGCCATCCTGGCTAGTAGCCATTGATACCCTCCTCCTCCTCCACGAATTTGTCCAATCCTTCTTAAAAAGCCAGGCAGGTCCTGTGGGAGGGAGTTCCACAGTTTAACTATGAAGCACTTTCTTTCATCTGTCCTGAATCTTCTAACCTTCAGCTTCATGGGCTGTTCATAAGTTCTGGTGTTATGAGAGAGGGAGGAAAACTTTTCGCTAACTAATTTCTCATATCTATCTATCTATCTATCATCTCTATCATCTATCTATCTATCTATCTATCTATCTATCTATCTATCTATCTATCATCTATCTATCATCTATCTATCTCTATCATCTATCTCTATCTCTATCATCTATCTATCTATCTATCTATCTATCTATCTATCTGTCATCTCTATCATCTATCTATCATCTATCTATCTATCTATCTATCTATCTATCTATCTATCTATCATCTCTAGAGCTAGCTATCATCTATCTGTTTTACAATTTACAATACTCGTTTAAACATCCTTAAAATATATTTAAAAAACAAACAAACACACACACACACACACACACATATATATATGGGACGCGGGTGGCGCTGTGGTCTAAACCACAGAGCCTAGGGCTTGCCGATCAGAAGAGAAGGTTGGCGGTTCGAATCCCTGCGACGGGATGAGTTCCCGTTGTTCGGTACCTGCTCCTGCCATCGTAGCAGTTCGAAACCAGGTCAAAGTGCAAGTAGATAAATAGGTACCATTGTGGCAGGAAGGTAAACGGCGTTTCTGTGCGCTGCTCTGGTTTTGCCAGAAGCAGCTTCTTAATCTTGCTGGCCGCATGACCTGGAAGCTGTCTGCGGACAAACGCTGGCTCCCTTGGCCAATAAAGTGAGATTATGACCGCAACCCCAGAGTCAACCGCGACTGGACTTAACAGTTAGGGGTCCCTTTACCTTTACCTTTAAAATATTAAAGTCTTCCCTTCCTCTCTTTCCATGGTTCATTTTGCATATTGTAAATGCCTGCATATTTTAGGTAAACTAAACCATTCTGTGTTCTATTATTACATCCATCAAAACTTCTTTACACTGATGAATTTATCTTAATGCTGCCAACATTTTCAAGTGCACGCAATTCCCCCCGTATATTCAATAAACATTTTCCAATTTTCTCTAAACGTATGTTCTTCTTGTTCTCTAATTCTATATGTCAAGTCTGCAAGCTGCGCATATTTGCTAACCACTTGTGTCCTGCCAGGCATCATTTTACAAACTTCCATCGTGGCGCCTCTCACTCGCTTTTCCCAAACCCTTCAGCTGTTCCTGACAGGAGTCGCTCCACCTCCTGGGTCATTTTGGTGGCAGGGATAAGAGGGAGGAAGAGAGCTGGAAAATGCCGCCAGGCAGCCTAAGGGAACCTTCCCCAGCTATACAAGTGTCCTTTTTAGGTGAGGTGACCAGAGATGTCCACAGCATCCCAAGTACAGTCACACCACAGATTTGTATCACAGCAGTTTGATTTTCCCAATGACCCTTTAGAATGGGAGGTGCCTTTCTCGCCCCTCCCCCAAACACTGGGTCAGCAGCTGCTTCCGTTCAGACACCAGGAGTCTGTATGCGAAACTTGCAGGGTTTTAAGGCAGCCTTTTTGCTTGTCTCATGTTCCCCCTCATTGTTTTCTCATAAGGTGAAGTCGTCTGCCTAACAGCCTGTTCCCGTCTCTTCCAGGGCTGGAGTTTGTTGTTTTGCCCAGAATTTGGCAGACACAATTCTTGCTGCACCGCCCAGCGTCTTTGCACCGCCTGCTCCCGGAGTCTGGGCCTGCTGGGTCCCGGGTCTTTTGTGAATCCTGCTTTGTGACTCCCCCGGCACCTATCCTGACCACAAAGAGGACGGCAACTGGGGATGGATGGAAACCCGAGACCCTGGACTTTAAAACACACACCTCCCAATGGCCTCCCTTTAGGCTGCCAGACAAAAGACTTCTGCCCACAAGAAGTCATATTCATGGAGGAGAAAGCTATGAGCCCTGCTCTGCGCAGCTGGAGGCAGCAAATGCTCCTGAATCCCAGTTCCTGGAAGCTGCAGGAAGGGAGAGTTGTTCTTGTGCTCAGGTGCAGCTTGCTGGTTTCCCATAAGGGGCATCTGGTTGGCCACTGCCAGGCCAGGAGGCGGGACTAGGTGGGCCACTGGCCTGGCCCATCAGGGTCTTCTTATGGAACCTCCTTGGGGCAGACCACTCTACCTCTGCTCCTGTGGAATGCCCCACCATAAGACAGAGAGATAACTACAGTGGTACCTCGGGTTAAGTACTTACTTCGTTCCGGAGGTCCTTTCTCAAGCTGAAACTGATCTTAACCTGAAGCCCCACTTTAGCTAATGGGGCCTCCCACTGTTGCCACCCCACTGCTGCACGATTTCTGTTCTCATCCTGAAGCAAAGTTCTTAACCTGAGGTACTATTTCTGGGTTAGCAGAGTCTGTAACCTGAAGCGCATGTAACCTGAAGCGCATGTAACCCGAGGTACCACTGTACCTGACTTTAGGAAGACATCTGAAGGCAGCCCAGTGGCGTAGCGTGGGTTGTCAGCACCCGGGGCAAGGCAAGTAATTTGCACCCCCTAACCCTAACCCCCAGAAGTTGCACCCGGTGCGGCCGGGCCCCCCTACACCCCCCACGCTACGTCACTGAGGCAGCCCTGTACAGGGGAGCTTTTAATGGTTGATGTTTCATTGTGTCTTTGATATTTCGTTGGGAGGCGCCCAGAAGGGCTGGGGAAACCTGGTCAGATGGGCAGCTTATAAAGAATAAAACCGTCATCATTGTTAGAGTTGTTTGGCCCCTGTGGGAACAGGATGCTGGCCTGATCCAGCAGGTTCTCCTGATGTCCTTAGTTGTGGAGCCACAGCACTCAGGCTTGTTTCCCACGCAGCTTTTGCCTGCTTCTGCCTGCTTCCCCTTTTATTCCCAATAAAACTCCTTAATTTGACTGCTGAAGTGTGTTTGGTTGCCAGTCTCTGGGTTTTAGGGCCCATGCATGACATTTGGGCTACTGGGAGTTTAGGATCAGAGGTGTAAGTGACCAGTACACCTTTCTGAGGTATTGGGGTGGGGGAGAGAGAGGGGGGGGTTCAGGTGGAGCTGAGCAGCGCTGGGGCTCAGGAGCTTTCAAAACGAAACATCCCCCGTCCCCTCAATGCCTCCTTGATCCCAGGGAAGCTCCCTGCTGGCCGATCGGATCCCCCTGGCGGGAACTTTCCGGGGGCTCTTTCTGGACAGCTGCTTTGCTCACAGGTAGAAAACCTCTGGACTTGGAGGCTCAGCTCTGCTCTCTGGGATTCTGCTAGTGGACAGACCTCTTCTCCGCCACATTTTCCAAACTCTATCTGCTGCTAGGGAGCCCAAGGGTGGCAAGCTTTCTGAGCAAGGAGACGAACTGGGAACGCAGTAAGTCAGAGGAATGACTCCTTGATCCTGTGGAGGAAGCCCACCTGGTGCTCTGTGGACACTGCAGATACGGTGACTGGGGACAGTGGGAGCAGCAGCCCAACGAGGTCTTGAGGGACCGTTTAGGAGCCATAAGAAGCTAAGCAGAGCTCTGCAGCAGCTGGATCAGGCCAAGTGGTCCAGCATCTTCTCCTTCTGGTGCCCCAATGGGAGAGAGCCCACAAGCCGGACCCGGGTGCAGGAGCACCGCTTTCCCCACCAGCAGCTGGTCTCCAGAGGCCTGACTCTTGCTGTTACAAATGCCCTTCTCCATTTCAATGTCCAGAGTAGTGGCTTGTTGACACCCTCCCAGGGCCCCAAGGAGGGGTCTGGCAGGCCTTGTTCTCTTGGGTTCAGCAGGAGGACAAACGCTTTCCTCGCACGCTCAGCTCCAGCGCTTTCAAGGCTGGAAATTCCCTCTGAGGCAATTGTTACAGGAAGAGGCTTATTTACTGGTTTTGCTGGCTGCTTCCTCCCACAGCATCTGCGCAGAAGAGGAGCACCTCGGAGCAGCGCAGCCTCAGCCGCTGGCATCGCCAACACCCAGGAGTCTCTCTGGGCCACCGCCTGCAGCCAGCCCAGCGTGTGTCCGCATTTCTGCTGAGGGTGAGTGTCCCCTGGGGTTTGGTTCTCTGAGAATCCCACCAGAATGACGGTGGATCCAAACAGGAAATGTGGCTCATCGTACCTCAGGCATCACAACGGTGCCCACAGAATGCCATGGAGCCATAGCCCTGGCTAAGGGCTAGGTGGGTCTTGGGGTTCCTTGCAAGTCCACAATTCTTGGCTCCCACAATATTATCCTCTTGACCCTGCCTATAGGGCAGAGTCACACCATACATATTGGGCTGATAAGAAGCGGTGGCTTCTTCAGGGCATTTTTTTTAAAGCTGAGGTTTTAGCTTGTGTTTGCCATTGTGAGCACTGAGCCAGCAAGCAAATCCCTTGTGTGTGATGGAGAGCAAGGCAGTTTAGGCAGTGCCAGCCTGATGTATCTTGCAGGGAATCATTCGGCTGAATTCTCATAAGCTCACTTCCCAGAGCCAGTGGGCTGCAGTGGTTAAAGCTTTGGCATAGGACCCGGGTGAGACTTTGGTTCGAATTCTCTCTCAGCCGTGAAGCTCACTGGGTGTAATCTTAGGCCAGTTATTGCCCATCAGCCTCACATACCTCACCACGAGTTTCAAATGTTTGTGGAAACAGTCTTAAAATAGTGTTATGCGTTTGGGACAGAAGTAGGCTGTTTGTGAGCTCCTTCTACCCTTTGGATCCAGCAAGTGTTGAAATATAAGGCCCCTCCCTCCACTCACAAGGTAGTAAGAAGGATCGATCAGGGTTGAAGGTGGAAGTGATGTGACCTAGAGGTCAAGCAGCAAGCAACAATTGAGAGAAATGTTGGATTTCTGTTGGAATCCACAGCTGTGGCTTTGGAGGAAAAGACCTTTTTTAAAAGGGGGGGGTGCTATGAGCCCCTCCATCATAGGCTCAGGTTGTTTGTTGTTGACATCTGTCTGTCTCAAGAGACAACAGAGTGCACCTCTGGGGGCGAAATACAACCAGTGCATTAGCAGCCCTGAAGGGACCTCCCCGGGGCACAAGCCTGGGCAGCGTGTCTGGAGCTCCTGGGCTGCCCAGATGTCAAGACCCCCCTCTCAGCCTCACCGATGGGCTCCAAAGGAAAGCAGAGCAAGACGTTTGGCACCAGCTTGGCTGCAGGAGTTGCCAGAAGGAGGCATTTGGGGCACTATCCAACCATCTTGGGGACTCCATCGGGATTTGTGGAGGATTTGCTCCTTAGCCCTGTCTTCTCCCAGAGATATCCCTCAAGGCAGCAGAGGTTTAAGATCAGTTTTCCTTCTCCCAGATGGCACACCTAACCAGGTGGTTAAGCCCCATCTGCCCCTTCAGGCTGTATATATGTGTAAGTAAACCATATATCATAAAGACACCACAGTCTCCGCTGCGCCTCATTTCCAAAGGAAACATGAACCCTGGCTAAGCACCAGAACCCATGGAGTCTCACAGCACACGGAGATTGGAGTGGCGTGCAGCCAGAGTTACCAATAAATGTTGCAATATACAAAGTAACACATTGCTCTGCGTGTCCCTCCAGGTGCATCTTGCTGTCACCTGTACTGACTGGAAGAGGCCAAGATGTCGACTGGCTTGCTCACGCTGAACGAGCAAAAGGTCCCTGCGGAGATCTCAGACAAGAATGTCATCAACATCACCATCAACCAGGAGTCTTCTCTCTCTTACCTGTTCAAGGCTGTGGGGCAGTGCTGGGCAAGGCAGCAAGAGCCCACACAGAAGACCCAGCAGTCTCCAGCCTCTGCCCCCACAACAGCCCGCCATTTCTCGCTCCATTGCAGTGGGGAGCAGAAAGTTTTGGGGGTAAGTGTGTGTGTGTGTGTGTGTGTGTGTGTGTGTGTGTGTGTCTGTGTCTGTGTGTGTGTCTGTGTGTGTACTAACTGGCTACACAATCTGATGGACACTCACTAGGGAGCAGGGCCATTAAATGAAGGGGCTCACTTCCAAGGAAGCATGTGCAGGATTGGGCCACATGCCCTGAAGGCCAATCCCACAAGAACAGAATTCAGAACAAGCAATTGTGTTTGCAGAATGTAAAGGTTGGAGAAAGTTTAAAGGGTTTGCCTTAAGCTGAGTTCCCTGAAGGAGCGCCAATAGACACAGGCTTTAAGTGAGGAATTAGGCTTTTAAGGGACGCAGGTGGCACTGTGGGTTAAACCACAGAGCCTAGGACTTGCCGATCAGAAGGTCGGCGGTTCGAATCCCCACGACGGGGTGAGCTCCCCATTGCTTGGTCCCTGCTCCTGCCAACCTAGCAGTTCGAAAGCACGTCAAAGTGCAAGTAGATAAATAGGTACCACTCTAGTGGGAAGGTAAACGGCATTTCCGTGTGCTGCTCTGGTTCGCCAGAAGCAGCTTAGTCATGCTGGCCACATGACCTGGAAGCTGTACGCCAGCTCCCTCGGCCAATAAAGTGAGATGAGCAACGCAACCCCAGAGTCGGTCACAACTGGACCTAATGGTCAGGGGTCCCTTTACCTTTACCTATGTAGGATCAGCTTCCCAGAATATCAGAGAGGCTACCTTTGATGATGCCTGTCCAACTACACAGTCAATGAAGACCTGACCAGACAACTGCAGCAATGCCTTCCCATCGCGGCTGCACAGTTACAACATGTTGTCATTCTTAAACCACTCAGAGACCCTTTGTTTCTTCTGACTGGCCCACCCCAACCTCCTCACTGTAATAACATCTACAAAGACACAGCCACCTTCGAGTGTCTTTCCTCATTGTCTTCTGAGCAATTGCTCCTCATATTAGTCATCTCCCAATGTTTGCTTTCAGTTCTCTCTGTCCATACTTTTGTTCCCTTCTTGACCTGAGACTTAGTGCAATCACGATGCTTGGCTGATTGCCCAGTGCTTCGCTCTCCATCTCCACATCTACTCGCTTTTCATTGCTCTAAGAACTGTAAGAGAGCAAGGCTTGCACACACTTCTGCCTCTTCTATCAGGAAAGTGTATACACAGATTTCAGACTGCAAAGCTCTAACTGTGCAAAATGGATTCAGAGATGGAATAAAATGGGGAGATTCTCCTACATAAGTGGGTTTGCAGGAGGAGGTGGGAGTGAAAAAAAACCTACCAATGACATCTTGAGCACTGCAGTTTCCCCCCTTTTCCTTCATCCCAGGTGTGCTGAGATAGGGGTGGAGCCATGGGGGTGTGTGTGTGGTGGATTTCTTCCATCAACACAACATTGTAATAAAAAAAAAATTCCTTCCAGTAGCACCTTAAAGACCAACTAAGTTAGTTCTTGGTATGAGCTTTCGTGTGCAAGCACACATCTTTAAGGTGCTACTGGAAGGAATTTTTTTGTTTTGACTATGGCAGACCAACACGGCTACCTATCTGTAACAACAACATTGTAATGTTTGAGACAGCTTTACTTTGTTGAACAGCAGTAGTTGGTCGCTGAGGAACTCCCAAAAGTGGAGTCCCCAGGCCTATAAATTGTACAGGCTCACAAAGAGCAAGAGGTGACACGACAGAAGTCTTTTCTTTCAGAACATGCAGAATATAGTTCAACTTTTTTGAGTCCACACCTCCCTTGACCAAGTACATTCTTTCTGTGGCACCCCTATGGGGCTCAGGGGTTGTGTCCCCCCTTGCCTGCAGCCTCTCACCATTTTTGAACACCCTGCCTTTTGAACATTCCTCAGCCTCCTCTCAGGTCTTCTTGGGACTCCTTCTGGCAGCCTCTGCTGCAGCAAACAGCTGTGCAAACTTTTGGGAGGCAGAGACATCAGAGGAAGGGAAGGAGGCCAGAGGCCAGTGTTGCCCGCGGCACTCCGGACCATCCTTCAAGGCACCCCAGGGTGCCATGGCACACTGATTGAAAACCACTGAGTTAAACTATGGAACTAACACACACACACGGAAAACCAAACTAAAGCCTGGCAAACGCTCCTGGGGGGCATGGCAGACCCCCAGTACCTCCCAGCGTCTCCCAGTGGGCACGTCTCTGGAATGGCATGTCCCTTCACTCCCGAGTGCCCCTCTGCAACACTTCTCATACGAAAAGTGCACACCAGTCTTCTGGCATCACGCAGCAAGAAGATAGAGACATCCGTAGCTTTAAACTACGTTTTATTCACCATATATACAGAGAATCCATAATCACGTCTGCCCTCCAAACTCTGGCAGAAAACAGAAAGCATACAGCAAAAGCGAAAGTATAGTCTAATAACACTCTCAGACTGAAGAGATAGAACAGTCTTTCGTTCCCACACTCTTCTCAGACATCTCATGTGATTTATACTAACCACACTAGCCACTCTGGGCGGCTTCCAACAAGGATTAAAAATACACCAAAATGTCAGACATTAAAAACTTCCCTAAACAGGGCTGCCTTCAAATGTCTTCTAAATGTCAGATAGTTGTTTATCTCTTTGATATCTGGTGGGAGGGCGTTCCACAGGGCGGGTGCCACCACCGAGAAGGCCCTCTGCCTGGTTCTCTGTAACTTGGCTTCTCGCAGGGAGGGAACCACCAGAAGGCCCTCGGAGCTGGACCTCAGTGTCCGTATAGAATGATGGAGGTGGAGACGCTTCTTCAGGTCTACTGGGCCGAGGCTGTTTAGGGCTTTCAAGGTCAACACCAACACTTTGAATTGTGTTCAGAAACGTACTGGGAGCCAATGCAGATCTCTCTGGACCGGTGTTATGCGGTCCCGGCGGCCACTCACAGTCCCCAGTCTAGCTGCCGTGTTCTGGATTAATTGCAGTTTCCGGGTCACCTTCAAAGGTAGCCCCACATAGAGCGCATGGCAGTAGTCCAAGTCGACAGAGCCACTTACTGTGTCTTGTATGTGTCACTGAGAGATGACATGATGGCCATCTCCGGATATCTCACGGGTTGTCACATGCAAGATGGAACAAGGTTGTTTTCTGCTGCTCGGGGGGCCGGGGGGGGGGAAGGACTCAACCCAACGGCTTCAGTTTGCAAAAAAAAGAGATCCTGACTAAACATCAGAAAGTCCTTCCTGACAGTAAGAGCTGGAGGATGTGAGCTCTCTTTCATTGGAGGTTTCTAAGCAGAGGTTAGGTGGCTATTTGTCATGGATGCTTGAGATTCCAGCATTGCAGGGGTGGGCTAGATGACCCCTGGGAGTCCCTTCCAACTCTGCCATGCCGCAGTTCTATGAAACATGCATCTTGCTTCCTTTGTGAGAAAACCTTAACCTTGGTGGATTTGCCTTTCAGGGGGCCCAGATCCTGCTGGGAATTGTGGTCATCAGTCTTGGGCTGGTGAATGACTATGGACATTTATTCTACATTCGGTCAGGAGCACCTTACTGGATGGGAGGTCTGGTGAGTCCTGGGCAGCTGCCATGCTTGGAAGTGAATTTCAGTTTATGAAGCACTTCATACATGTTCAGGGGTACTTTGCACACTTTAGGGATTCATCAGGTCAGGATTCTTCTTCCTGTACTGCAGCTGGCTCCCTGAGGATTGTGGCTGATGAGAACCAACGCCTTGCCATGAGCAAGCAGGGCACAAGTCAGCTATATAGGCACCAAACAGGCAGGTCCCTGCCCCAAGGAGATTACAGTCTAAAACATCCAATAGTGAAAACAGCGTAAGGCGAGGGGGGGGGTGAGAAAGAGAAATCGACAGGAAGGAGGGAGGGAGAAATGACCGATCTGAGCACATGCAGTTATGCCTCCCCTGACGACAGAAGGTCACCATCTACTGGGAAGCTCAGAAGAGCAGGGGCCATTATGATATGGCAGGTGGTGGGTGGGCAGGAGCAGAAATAAGCCTGGATTCTTGACCACTGGGCATGCTGGCTGCTGGGAGTTAGGAGTCCAGTGGCACCTGCAGCAGCCCCAGACACCTCCCAGTCCTCCACAGGTGGCTGTCCTTCAAGGATCCTTGAGCTGAGATTCCAGCATTGCAGGGGGTGGAGCTAGATGACCCTTGAGGTCCCTTCCAGCTCTACAGTTCTGTGACTCAGTGCCCTGGCCACTGAAGCAGCTGAGGAAGATCCACTCAGAAGTGGGGCAGGCCACTTCTGGTGGTTCCAGGAGCAGCAGGAGTTGGGCATCTCCCTACCCTCTGCCCCTTCATTCACTCTGACCTTTTCTCCTTCACAGGTTATGCTCTCTGGCGCCTTGTCCATCATGGGCGAGAGACGTGCTGGCTTCTGGGTAAGTGTGGCAGGTTCCAGGAAAAACCTGCGTTGCCTGCTTTTGATCTCAAAGATCCCTGGGTCAGGCATTCTTTAGCTGCGTGATTCCTGCATTTCAGGGGGTTGGACTAGATGACCCTTGGAACCCCTTCCAACTCTACAGTTCTGTGATTATACGAGGTTTCAGCTTACGTGTAAGGGAAAAAGGGAAGTGACTGGTAGACCTATGCTGAGAAATGGAGGCTCAGCCTCTCCCCCACCTCCAGTCCCCCAAAAGCTGAACGCCTGAGCAGCTTTGCCCCCTGCCCCAGCCCTACCCAAGGTTGTCGGCTGGACTCCAGGCAGCTCACCTGACATTTTCTGGAACCAGGTCCATGTGGCCACCATCTTCCATTTGGCCAGTGTTGTGGCCGGAATTGTGGCTCTGACGAAAGGCATCGCCTGGATTCCAAACCTTGACCAGACCTTCTCCTGGAGAAAGGGTGTGTGCCAGACCAGATGGGGACCTTCTACAACCAGGCCCAGCCCAGGCTATGACTGGAGACAGAGAGACTGCGAGCGAGTCTTATGGGATCTCATGGTGAGCAGAGTCCCATTGTGGATCAGGCGCTTGCCCTGTTACAAGATTGGGGGGCCAGAGCAGCAGCCTTCCCTAAACTTGCTGCGCCCTCCCACAGTTTGGAACAACGGCCTGAATGTGGTATTTTCCTCTGTTTCTCCTTTCCTCCCCAGGGCGTCGCCTTTGCTGTGAGGGTCTTGCTGCTCATTTTCTCCGTTGCTGCCCTGGCGATTGCTCTCTTCTGCCTTGCATACAGCCTCCGCATTCTCTGCTGCACCCGGAAGGTAGCTGGAAGGGACTGGGGGGCTGGAGGGTGTCCCCCACCCCAAGGGAGTCCATTCCACTGTTGAACAGCTCTTATTGTTGTGGGAATGTTCAAGGATGCAGGAGAGGATATGTTGTCTGATTATAGCCTTTCCAACTATCTCATAAAAAGACAGTCCCTTTGTCCTCCAGCCAAGAGAGCATATTTGGCAAAGCAGATGTTGCTTCTTCGATGCATGTAGTCTAAGACAGTGTTTCCCAACCTTTTTTGGGCAAAGGCACACTTGTTTGATGAAAAAAATCTCGCGGCACACCACCATTACAGCCCCGTGACGTCAGCGCGCAGCGTCACGCCGGAAGGGACGCACGAAAGTGAAAGTTTTCACTTTTTTTCCCTCCCCCTTGCCGGGGAACCTCCAAGCTTTGGGGGTGGGGGGGGGAGGAGGCAGCAAAGCAAGGGACTGAGGGACCCTAACCCTAACCCTCACCGATCACCCGGGAAAGCATGCGAACGAGGAGCCCCCGTGTCCTGCTCCCGGCAGCGGACGGCACAAAGCGAGGAGGCCTGGACAAGGCAGCACGCTCCCCGCTCTCGCTGCATCGGGGCTTTTCTCCTCCAGGCCGCTTTCGAAGTCCCCTTCTCCGCTCCCAAGAGCCGGAGCCGCTGCTTCCAGGCCCTGTCCGAGCCCCGACTTGTGGCCTCACTTCGAGGAGCGCCTGTTGCTGGGGACGGGGCTGCATCCCCCTCAGCCGCCGCCTCGCTTCCTTCCAGGAGACCCGACGGCTCCCCCTCTCCCGCTCGCCCTCCTGCGCCCGCAGCAGACCGAGACCTCCCCGCCCCCACCTGGCTCGGCCCTACCTGGGCGCCTCCAAGCCCGGCCGGCTCCGCGTCGCGCTCCACGCCGGGCAGCTGCAGCGGGGGCGCGCGGCGGCCCGGCTGAGCGCGCCCCGGAGCCGCCGCGCCGTCGCTCCGGACTGACTCCGGAGTCGCGAGGCGGCGCGTCGCCCAGGGAAGGGGCGGCTTCCCACAAGTCCTCCGGGAAGCAAACGCCCTCGCCCGCCTCCCTCCAGGCAACATCTCGCGGCACACCAGGCAACATCTCACGGCACACTAGTGTGCCGCGGAACACCGGTTGGGAAACACTGGTCTAAGAGAGAGAGATGGCTGCCCTGCCCTGTGCTTTTGTTGTTACCTGCACAGGTGAGGCCACGCCCACATGCAGAGGAAGTCTGTCCCAGCCCAGAAGGAAACAGGAAGTTTACCTGCTGGCTGGACAAACATTCCTCCCTATGTGTAAGCATGTTCACTCTAGGAATGTTGTACTTGACTGCTCTTGTGTTTCACATCCCACAACTGTCACAAAGTTCTTCCTGATGTTTAGCTGGAATCTCCTTTCTTGTTACAGTGGTGCCTCGCAAGACGAAATTAATTCGTTCCACAAGTTTTTTCGTCTTGCAAGATTTTCGTCTTGCAAAGCACGGTTTTCCATAGGAATGCATTGAAAATCAATCAATGCGTTCCTAGGGAGACCGTCCGAAGACAGAGGGGAAGCGCCGCACGCCTTCCCCTCTGTCCCCGGACCTGTTTTAAAGCAAGGGAAGGGGCAGCGGGGAGAATCGCTTCTCCCCGTTGCCGCCCCTTGGTTCAAAAGGGGTCCGGGGACAGAGGGGAAGGCACGTGCGTGCCTTCCCCTCTGCCCCCGGAGATTGCGGGGCTGGCAACGGGGAGAAGCGATCTTCTCCCCGCCACCCCTTGCTTCAAAAGAGGTCCGGGGTGCGGGGGCAAGCTTCGTTTTGCGAAGCAAGCCCATAGGGAAATTCGTCTTGCGAAGCAACTCGAAAACGAAAAAACCTTTCGTCTTGCGAGTTTTTCGTCTCGTGAGGCGTTCGTCTTGCGGGGCACCACTGTACTTGAATCCACTGATTGAGGTCCAAACCTCTGGGAGCAGCCGAAAACTATCTTGCTCCATCTTCCACAGAAGAGCCCTTCAGATATCTGAAGAAGACTCTCATGTCTCCTCCTTCGAGCAAACGAAGTCCCAAACCCCGAGTTCTGAATCCATCTCTCTCCCTACTCCATAACAAGGGCAAAAATGGGTGCTAGCAAAGACCAGATTTGATGCAGGAAAGGGGGCGGAATAGGAATAGAGACTGGGAGATGCCAATAGCATAGCTACCTTTTAAAAAGAAGCAGAACAGTTTGCACTCTCAGAAACCTAAATGAAATAGTCTGCAAAAAGCACCTCACACTTCCTTCCAGAATTTAGCATCACCTGTGATGTTCAGTAGAGCTAGGGAATAACCTTGCCTATTGTTGTTTTATAACCTTGGGTAATTGGGGGGAGTGAGAAGAGAGCTGAAATGGGCAAAGCAGCGGCAGGCCAAGTGCAGTCTCGGATTGCTTTGAGAAAGCCCTGGAGAGGAGGAAAGGGGGGGGGCTGTGGGGAGCTGGGAGCGTTCATTCTCAGCAACTGATTCTTGGGGCAAGACCTGCTGGGCATTTTCAGATTAGTTGCGCTTCCGAAGGCACGCTGGGGAGACCACACATTACAAGGAATGCAAAAATAACTTTTGCTAGGTTTTAATAACAAAAAGAAAAACTCCTTTTACAATATATCCATAAGCACGACCCATCCACCAGGGTCCCGAGAGAGCCAGGTGCTGCTCTTTATATACTATACCCAACAGCTTAATTACCACAACTTAACAGCACCTGCTATACTGATTCACAGCTGTAAAACTAGGTCAGGTTACTTGCTCTGGCCCTTAAAAAAATTCACATCTTGTGGAACAATAACGAAGAGTGAGCTCCAACCTTGAATGCTTGGTTGAAAGAGCCGTCGCATGAGAGATGGGGCAGGCTTGTTTTCTGCCCAACGGATTCAAATGGCAAAGAAGGAGATTCTGATGAAGCATCGGGAAGAACTTTCTGACGGGAAGAGCTGCTCAACACTTGAATGGATTCCCTCAGACTAGATGACCCCTGGTGGTCCCTTCTGGGATTCCCTTCTGGCCTGGGCCTGGGCCCACCTGCAGAGGGGGCAGAGCTTTGATGCCTGGGATGTGACTCATGGGCAAAGACGCCTCTGGGGGTTTGGGCTCCTGGCACCTTCAAACGCCCCAGGAAAGCGAAAGGAGAAGGGGGGACAGACCTGTTAGGGAGGGGGCAGCCTTCCTGCTAGTGGTGCCTCACCTGTTGCTGTGGAATGGAGGAGGGAGGTGGATTTGGAGAGTTGGGAGTTTCATTCTCTCAGCCACGGGACTTTTCTCTCCTTTCCCCAAACTGCCCCCTCACACTTCTTTCTCCTCTCCCCCTTGCGTTGCAGGCAAGCAGTGCAGACTCTGGTGCGGTCGGGGACCTGGATGTGGCCCCTCTTGATCAGGATGAGGCCATTATTGAGAACATAGCCTGAGTGGGGTGGTGCTGGCCCTTCAGGGCCAAGGAGCTGTGCTGCAGCCTTCAAGGGGAATGTCACACTATGCTTGCCTTCTGCTTCACCCGACTTAGCCCAGCGGATTGTGACCCAGTGCTTGCTAAGACCTTTCTCCTGGGGAGTGTGTGGGGGGGGTGTGTGTTAAAAGCTCCTCCTGCATCTCAACCTATTAAAGCAGCGAAGTTGTAATTCTGTTTGAGGGTGGTTGGTTTTCTCCATCGACTTCCTGTTGGAATGTTCAGGGAGGCAGGAGAGGAAATCTTGTTTATTAATATGCTTCCTAACTTCCGATAGCAAGTTCTATAACTTTTACATTCCCCTTTTAAATGCATAGCGGATAGCTGGTTGCAGGCTCGTGTCAGCCTCTCACTATTAGGTTCCTGGTAAGTTCCCTTATATTCCTCTTAAAAGAACAAACACACCCCAATCTTGTGTAAAGTATATAAAAGTAGTTTACTCACTCATTCAGTTCACAGTTGGATCCCTGAAGGCAGACTTAGTTACATAGGATATACCTGTAGATCTATCCCATATGGAGACAGTTCCCGTGTCCTCTGTTGGCTAAAAGCCAACAGAGCATTTCTAGCTAAAAGCTGCTCCAACGACGGAGGAAGTCAAAAGGGGGGGGGCTTCATGCCCTGTCCCTTTTGTTACCTGGACAGGTAAGGTCACACACACCTCTAGTCACATGCAAAAGGAAATAAGCCCCAGCCAGGAGGAAACAGGAAGTTTTCTAGTGGCTGAACCAAACATTCTCTTGCATGCCCAGTCTAGGAAAACAGGGAATGTTGTACTTGACTGCTATTTATGTAGCACATCCCACACTTCCTGGGGACATGGAAAACCTGGGTCCTCGTGGTCATGGTGAGGAAGAGGCTTGGCCACCTTTCCCAATTGCTAACAGGATAAGGAAGCGCAATTTCAGTGCAGTGGGGAGGGGAGAGGCTGCCCCCCACAGCACCCTCCCTACATGCCACAGTCTCCAACACAGCCAGGAAAGGCACAGACCATGTGGCCTCATAAACAACAGAGTAAAAAAAAGCGTTGAAATCCTCAAGCAAGGCATGGTCTCCTATACTGAGTGTCACCTGATGAAATAAAAGGACTTATAGGCCAGCCAAATCAAGGGAAAGCACCTGGCCCAGATGCGATAGGTTCCAAAGAACTCAAATTAAACCCTCTCTGGCTAATCAGCAAAGGGTTGGATAAGACGGGATCCATGCCAGACACATGGGCAACAAGGGCAACCATAGTCCCAATATATAATAATAATAATAATAATAATAATAATAATAATAATTTATTTCTTCCTCAGCCACTCTGGGCAGCTTCCAGCAAAATATTAAAATACAGTGTTCTGTTAAACATTAAAAGCTTCCCTAAACAGGGCTGCCTTCAGATATCTTCTAAAAGTCTGGTAGTTGTTCTTCTCTTTGACATTTGGTAGGCGGGCATTGCTTTTAAAAAAAAATAAAAATTATTAACCGGCCAATCAAATCAAATTAAATCACATCACATAAGTTCTGAATTACAAAGCCGAATTTTAAATTTTGTTGGGGGGACCCATATTTCAAGATCCGAAGGGGGATTCTGATCATCTTCTTGCTACTGCATTAATGTCCAAATCAGACCAAATCAGTCCAAACAGAGTTCATAATTCTATCCAGTCTTATCTGCCTGTTTCCACATCACATCTTGTTCATATATTTTCTCTTTTTTCTTTATGATCTTTTCTGATAGTCTCCTTAAGCTGATAAACACCAATATTAATCCTGTGTGAATTTTTCCGTTCTTCCAATCCTCAAATTGAGATGGTTTTCATATATCATCACCTTCATAGATAACATCGCTCTTTCCATCATTATCTCGCAAAACTGTCGCTCTTAAGTCCCTCTGAGGAGTTTCACCCACAATATAAAAGCAGCTCTATTTCTCCTCCCAGACTCAAGACCTCCGACAGAACTTCCCAATATGGTGATGGCAATTTTAACTGCGTCATTCCAGAGCTCTTATACATTCCACGCTCTTCTTAAAACATGCTTTGGTTCGAAAGTTTATCTCCACACAGTCCTAAATCCACAGCTTAAGTCCTTAAAACAACGTTTCTGACTCGTGAGGGGAGGGGATTCTTGTTTAATCACATAAGGAAAGAAAGGAAGGTTTTTTCCCCCTCCCCCATCAGTCATTTGCCATACCGTATCTTGGCGTATCTTCTCATGATTTATTCTTGTATTCTTTTATCAGAGATCTCTTCTGTTAGCAGTCTTTTACTCCCCCTTCTTCCTTGAAATATGTGCAATTAGCTTCATCCAAATTGTTTCTTTTGAAGTTCTTGCAGCTAGTGGCGCGGATCAGGGACGGCGTCCAGGAGTGCCGGAATCCCACAGGAGGGCTTTGTGCCTAGTGCCCCCAACCCCACAAATTCGGGGGTGGTGTAGGGCACAGCAGGCAAGGGCAGTCCCCCCCCACCATCCGGGGGGGTAAGGAGGCTAATTACCCCCATCATAGCCTCCAAATTACCTCGTGTGGGTCGGAGAGATGTTATTGTCAGCCATCTTCCGATGCGCCCCCTAGTGGCCCCCCCTGGTAGGCGGGCATTCCACAGGGCGGGTGCCACTACCGAGAAGGCCCTCTGCCTGGTTCCCTGTAACTTGGCTTCTCGCAATGAGGGAACCACCAGAAGGCCCTCGGCGCTGGACCTCAGTGTCCGGGCAGAACGATGGGGGTGGAGACGCTCCTTCAGGTATACAGGGCCGAGGCTGTTTAGGGCTTTAAAGGTCAGCACCAACACTTTGAATTGTGCTAGGAAACATACTGGGAGCCAATGTAGATCTTTCAAAACCGGTGTTATGTGGTCCATAGCTGTCAACTTTTCCCTTTTCTTGCAAGGAATCCTATTTGGAATAAGGGAATTTCCCTTTAAAAAGGGAAAACATTGACAGCTATGATGTGGTCTCAGCAGCCGCTCCCAGTCCCCAGTCTAGCTGCCTCATTCTGGATTAGTTGTAGTTTCCTGGTCACCTTCAAAGGTAGCCCCAGGTAGAGCACATTGGAGATAACCAGAGCATGCACCACTCTGGTGAGACAGTCTGTGGGCAGGGAGGGTCTCATCCTGCGTACCAGGTGGAGCTGGGAGACAGCTGCCCTGGACACAGAATTGACCTGCGCCTCCATGGAGAGCTGCGAGTCCAAAATGACTCCTGAACACCTGGTCCTTCAGGGGCACAGTTGCCCCATTCAGGGAGACCATACTCGGTCCGGGACCTGTTTGCTTTCCGCTGGAGCAAAGGTCTCCAAGCACGTCAATCATTAACCCCAACCCCACAGGCTGCCTGTTTGCAAGGTAAACCCCAAAGGGAACGAGGCGCACCTGTGGAGGGAGGGAGGCACACGGCAAATTGATTTCAGGTCGCTTCATTTCCAATATTTATATGCCACCTAATGGCGAAGATTGTGTGGGTGGCTAACGAGTAAAAATCAAACACATGCGACGGGAAATGGAAAGCGAGAAGACAGAATGCAGCCAGCCGGAGGGAGTGACGTCAGGGAATGACACAAACCTTGCATCTTCTTCCACTAACCCTGACAAATGCAGAAGCTGGTGGCTATTGCTCAGTGTGGAAGGAAAAGCACTCCGGACATGCTCAGGAGCAACAACAGCAACAAGAATAATAATACTACTACTTTATTATTTGTACTCTGCCCATTGACTGGGTTGCCCCAACCATTCTAAGCGGCTTCCAGCATATAAAAAAACATAGCAAAATATTAAACCTTCCCAATTATTGCTGCCTGTGTCCTTTGTTTCGGTGGTGGCGGCGCGTGTGCAAAGACTTCCTTTTGTAACGTATATAAAACAGAGAGAACAGAATAAAAAAATTCCTTCCAGTAGCACCTTAAAGACCAACTATGTTAGTTCTTGGTATGAGCTTTCGTGTGCATGCACACTTCTTACCAAGAACTAACTTAGTTGGTCTTTAAGGTGCTACTGGAAGGAATTTTTTTATTTTGACTATGGCAGACCAACACGGCTACCTATCTGTAGAGAGAACAGAGAAAGCAACAGATCTAAAGGCGAGAAACGAACACTTTGAAACAAGTCCCGTAGGATGAGCCCGGCTGCACGTGGGCAAAAGTCCAACAAAGGATATCAGCGGGATCTGATGATGATCGGGTCCCGTTCAAGGTTCGCCAGGCTGGCCCTGAAAGCGGTGCTTCTTCCGCTGTATTCAGGAACGCCGGATCGTACCCTCCTGGCTCCATTCCGGGGGCGGCTGCCACGTGTCTCCCGAGACGGATCCGCGCCACATCCTGAGCTTGGCAGCCCAGTCCCATCCCGGCGGAGATGTCAAAGCGCCCTTGCCAAAGCTCAGAGTCAGCCCCAAGGCAGGGTGCTGCCGGGTGTCCCTGGAGACGGGGGCCGGGCAGAGGTCGCCGCCCCCTCCCCACCCGCGGCCTCCACCCTCCTCTCGTCCCCGACTGATAAGGAAGTCTTATCTCCCCACCTGAGCAGACAGCCCCGGTCAGGGTGCAAAGGGAGGCCGGGGAAGGACGCGGCCGCGGCAGGAGCGCCAGGGTGCCGGGCATGGGGGCCACGGGGTGGACTCGCACCCGTCTCTGCCGCCTGGCCTGCACCGTGGGGGTCTTCTTTCTCCTCCTCCTCCTCTGCTTCTCCAGCCTCCGCCTCCGTAAGTCGAGGGTCGGGGGTCGGGGGGGGCGTGCTGTGGCCTTTCGCTTCTCCTGGAATCTCCTTTTCCAATTCTCAGATTCGTTTTGCAGCCATTTGCAATTGTTATTTAAAGGGGGCGCAGACAAAAGCTTTCCTACGAAAAGAGTGACTAGTGGGGTGCCACAGGGTTCTGTCTTGGGCCCGGTCTTATTCAACATCTTTATCAATGACTTGGATGATGGACTCAAGGGCATCCTGATCAAATTTGCAGATGACACCAAACTGGGAGGGGTGGCTAACACCCCAGAGGACAGGATCACACTTCAAAACGACCTTGACAGATTAGAGAACTGGGCAAAAACAAACAAGATGAATTTTAACAGGGAGAAATGTAAAGTATTGCACTTGGGCAAAAAAAATGAGAGGCACAAATACAAGATGGGTGACACCTGGCTTGAGAGCAGTACATGTGAAAAGGATCTAGGAGTCTTGGTTGACCACAAACTTGACATGAGCCAACAGTGTGACGCGGCAGCTAAAAAAGCCAATGCAATTCTGGGCTGCATCAATAGGAGTATAGCATCTAGATCAAGGGAAGTAATCGTGCCACTGTATTCTGCTCTGGTCAGACCTCACCTGGAGTACTGTGTCCAGTTCTGGGCACCACAATTCAAGAAGGACACTGACAAACTGGAACGTGTCCAGAGGAGGGCAACCAAAATGGTCAAAGGCCTGGAAACGATGCCTTATGAGGAACGGCTAAGGGAGCTGGGCATGTTTAGCCTGGAGAAGAGGAGGTTAAAGGGTGATATGATAGCCATGTTCAAATATAGAAAAGGATGTCACATAGAGGAGGGAGGTTGTTTTCTGCTGCTCCAGAGAAGCGGACACGGAGCAATGGATCCAAACTACAAGAAAGAAGATTCCACCTAAACCTTAGGAAGAACTTCCTGACAGTAAGAGCTGTTTGACAGTGGAATTTGCTGCCAAGGAGTGTGGTGGAGTCTCCTACTTTGGAGGTCTTTAAGCAGAGGCTTGACAACCATATGTCAGGAGTGCTCTGATGGTGTTTACTGCTTGGCAGGGGGTTGGACTCGATGGCCCTTGTGGTCTCTTCCAACTCTAGGATTCTAGGATTCTATAAAACTGGGGCTCTTCCAGGCTGCCAGGGGTGAGGAAGGTCAATATTGCAAACAGGCCTCTGGGGAGCCCCCCACCCTAACAGGGGTCTCATTTCTGACCTTCCGCTGTCCCCCTGCAATTGCTTTGTTCTGGGTTTGAATCTTCACCTAACAAATCCGTGTCTTTTCTCTGCCTCCCTGCCCTTGTGGGTCTCGCATTGCCTGCTCTCGGTGCCGCAGCAGAGCTGCCGAACTCCCCCTGCGTTTGGGGGGTCCGTCCGTGCCGCTGGTTTGGGGGGACGCCGCCCAGCAAGGAGGATGCAGAGAGGAAGGTGAGACCCCGGAACGCCCCCAACTCAGGGAGACCTTTCCAGACCTGGTAGAAGGTCAAATCCCTGAGCCACCTCCCTTCTTTTCCACCCTGCCTGCTTTTGGATTCCCCTGGACTGCACTGCTGGCTCTCAGCCACCAGTCCCTGGCGAATCTCCCATATGGGGTAAACCTATTTGTACATGTTTGTAACTTTAACCCTAAAACCTGCCTTCAGGGATCACACTGTGCTCTCCCTGATTGTGAGCAAAACTACTTTTTGTTACTTATGAATAGGACTGTGGTGTCTTTATTCTTGTAGGAGGGACTCAAGGGGTCTTATCAGGAATAATAGAACATGTCTCTATCTGGGCAAGCCAGACTGAATTGCTTGTTGTCTTAAGAGATTCTAAGGAGTCTGCAACCAGCTTCCTGCTGTGTGATAGGGGAATACACTCTGCTAAGTGAAGCAACTTGCTAACGCAAGTTTGGAAGGATAATATTAATCCGTATTTCCTCTCCTGTTACCCACAACATTCCCACACCAGGATCCAGCTGGAGAGAATCCTAGAACTGTAGGTGGCAGAGTTGTAATGCAGGGATCTTAACGGAAGCAATTAAGCCTCCCTGCTTGCTATTGGAGGTTTTTAAGCAAGCCCTGGGTGGCCACCTGTAAGCGATGCTTTAGCTGCAATCCCTGCATTGCATGGGGTTGGACTAGATGGCCCCTGGGGGCCCTTTCTAGATTCTAAGTTGCCAGAGGCTAAATTATGCAGCTGTGCCCCCCCCAAAGTGAACACTTCTTTGTTACATTTGGAGTGATGATTTGGGGGGTGGGAGAAGCATGAGAGTCTGAGGGTTTCTTTTTCTGCCCCCAAGGCACCCCAGTCCCACCAGTTCACCCACCCCAGTGACTCCGCCCTTCTGCTCTGCTCACAGCCCCCTCCTTCCGCCTCGCCCCCTTCCGCTGCCACTGGGGCCGCCCTCCTCCTGCAGACCCCGTCCGAGCCCCAGGACCTGGGGGAGGGCTTCCGAATCGTGCGTCTGCAGAGGGCCTTCGCTGCCAGCCTCACGCCCAGTGGGCAAATCCTCATCCGGGAATACCTCAGCGGCTGGAAAGAGCTGATCAAGTGAGTAAGAGCTGCGTCCCCCCCCAAAAAAAAGCCAGGGGGGGCTCCGTAGACGCAGGAGCCACATTTCCCAGGTGAGAGGTTCTGGCCCAGATACTAAGCTCCTGGGAGAGGCTTGGCAAAGGCAGCGAGGAGGTTTCCAGGTCCCACAGGAAACAGAAACCGATGAAGCAGCAGCAGCACAGAATCCTAGAGCTGGAAGGGAGTCAGGAAGCGAGGAATCCAGATAGACTGGGCCTGGGCCTGGAGGTTCCTTAAGAGCACCAGAAGAGCCTGGCTGCTGGATGAGGCCAAAAGGGGCCCGTCTAGCCCAGCATCCTCTTCTCATAGGGGGCAGCCAGGTGTTCCAAATGGGAAACCTACAAGCAGGACGTGAAGAAAAGAGCAGCCCTCTCCGGCAAATACTATTCAGAAGCATTGCCTGCCTCCAACTGCACAGGGCAGAGCGTGGCCATTGTGGCTAGGAGCCACCAGTATGGGTTCAAGTAGTTTCCCCCTTGCCCTGCTCCTTTCCCAGGGAAAGGCTGCTCTTTAGTGCTAAATCAGAACAAACAGCAATCCACAGGGGAAAAAAACAGAATTGCTATTTGCACCTACTGAGTTTTCCCTCTCTCTGTGTGTGGAGCCCTCAGTAATAAACAGAGCGTTTCCCCAGGAAAAGCAGCAGGACAAACACACCAACCAACCAACCCCTATTGGACCCCTGACTAGAAGTCATGGGGGAAAGGGAAGCCTGAGTATTTACTTGCTTTTTCTCTCTAAACTAAAAACTCCCAAGTTTCACAACCTTTCTTCATAGAGGAACCCCTTGAGCATTTCAGTTGCTCGTTTCTGAACCTTTTCCAAAACTGCAATATCCCTTTTGAGATGAGTCGACCAGAACTAGACACAGGTTAAGGTAAAGGGACCCCTGATCATTAGGTCCAGTTGTGACCGACTCTGGGGTTGTGGCGCTCATCTTGCTTTACTGGCCGAGGGAGCCGGCGTACAGCTTCCGGGTCATGTGGCCAGCAGGACTAAGCCGCTTCTGGCGAACCAGAGCAGCGCACGGAAACGCCGTTTACCTTCCTGACGGAGTGGTACCTATTTATCTACTTGCACTTTGACATGCTTTCGAACTGCTAGGTTGGCAGGAGCAGGGACTGAGCAACGGGAGCTCACCCCGTCGCGGGGATTCGAACCGTCGACCTTCTGATCAGCAAGCCCTAGGCTCTGTGGTTTAACCCACAGTGCCACCCGCAGTACTCCAAATGTGGTCGCACCACAGATTTGTACAATGGCATTATGACATTGGCTGTTTTATTCTCAGCCCCTTTCCTGTTTTCTTTTTTTGCCAATTTTTAAAAAAATAGTTTTCATTTTAAACCACTGAGTGGTTAAAACTCAGTTCCTCAGTTCCTAAGGCCCCCTGGCACCCTGGTTTGGTATTAAGGCGTTATGGTATTGGCAGGCAGGATATTTTCGGGAGTAGAAAAGGCTACAGAGCGAACCCTCCACAAATCCGAAGCGGAGTCCCTGAGGCGGTTGGGTGGCGCCTCGTCCGCCTCTTTCCTGCAACTCCTGCAGCCCAGCTGATGCCCAACATCTTACTCTGTTTTCCTTCGGACCACTTGAGCGAGGCGGAGGAGAGGAGGATCTTGTCCTCTGGAGCTCCCAGGACCTCCAAACTCTGCCCCGACTTGCGCCCCCGGGGAGGTCACTTTGGGCTGCAAATGCAGCAAGAACCTCCAAACTCTGCCCAGACTTGCGCCCCCGGGGAGGTCACTTTGGTGCAACAACGCCAGAGGCAGCAGCATCTCCACGGCAGGCGCTGCGAGCCCCCCCTCCCCAAGGCTCAGTCCTCCGCTGTCTCCTGAGACAAGCGGGTGGGAGCCCCCAATTTCCGCCGCCTCTTTCCTGTGAGACTCCGGCCCGCTCTCTCCTTCCTCGCAGGCTCATGGACTCGCTGGGCGCCGCCTTCGGCCTGATCTCCGGCGAGACGCGCACCAAGATCGCCATCCTGCAGGAGAGCCAGCGCGGCCCCCACGGAGCCCACTACCGCTCCCTCCAGTCCATGGTGCGCTTCGAGCTGGCGCGGGGGCTGGTGGGCTTCCAGTCCCTGCCGGCCGGCCGGCCCCCCTCCGGCTGCCGGACCTTCCTGCGCCTCCACCGGGCCTTGAAGTGGCTGGAGCTCTTTCTGCGCAAGCTGGGGACCAGCCCGGAGGACGCGGACCCTTCCCGCCTGTGCGCCGACGCCTACCAGGAAGCCCTGGCGCCCTACCACAGCTGGTGGGTGCGCCAGGCGGCCGCCCTGGCTTTCCTGGCCATGCCCTCCCGCCGCGAGCTCTACCGCATCCTCAGCGCCGGAGGGGGCGAGGAGGGCAGGGGCACCCGCAGGCTCCTGGACACCGTCCGCAGCATCGCCCGCGTCTACAACGCCACCCAGCAGCTGTATGCCGCGCACGGGATGCTGGCGCTGCCCTGAGGCCTCGGCGGACGGCGCCGCCAGAGGAGGGGCCCAAAGGGGGGGGGCAGCAGCAGCGGGTCCCTTCCCTGGCAGCGCCTCTGCGCCCAGTCCCAGGGGCACCAAGGCTGGTGGCGCCAGGCGAGGCGGCGCTGCGTTGCCAGGCTGACCCCGGGGGTTCCTTGGGAGGTTTCGAGCAGAGCTTGGGGGGCCACCGGCCAGGAATGCTTCAGCTGCGATGCCTGCACTGCAGGGGGTGGGACTAGATGGCCCCTGGGGGTCCCTCCCGACTCTGCGGTGCCAGGATTATTCGGTGGACGCCTGGGGGAGAGGGGTTGGCGGGAAGCGCCAGCATCGCAGCCCCTGCTCGGTCCCCCAATGCAGCTGTTGACCAGGGAGCCGAAGGAAGCGATCTTAGAGGGGGAATGAGGGGCTCGTGGCTCCCTCTGCTGGCTGCTCGGAGCTCGGTACCTGCAAGCTCCGCTTCCGCCGCCTAGAAGCCCAGGTTTTAGGGGCAAATACGGAAGACTGATAAAAAATAAAAGTATTCCTCACCTGTGGGCTCCATCGTTGCTGAATATAAAGGTGCTAAAAAGGTAAAGGACCCCTGACAGTTAAGTCCAGGCGCAAACGACTCTGGGGTTGCGGCACTCATCTCGCTTTACTGGCCAGGGGAGCCGGCGTTTGTCTGCAGACAGTTTTTCCGGGTCATGTGGCCAGCAGGACTAAGCCGCTTCTGGTGAAACCAGAGCAGCGCACGAAAACGTCGTTTACCTTCCCGCCGGAGCAGTACCTATTTATCTACTTGCACTGGTGTGATTTTGAACTGCTAGTTTGGCAGGAGCTGGGACAGAGCAATGGGAGATTCGAACTGCTGACCTTCCGATCAGCAAGCCCCAGAGGCTCAGTGGTTTAGACCACAGTGCCACCCGCATCACTTCATAAAGTTGCTGTTGTTTAGTCGTTTAGTCGTGTCCGACTCTTTGTGACCCTCTGGACCAGAGCACGCCAGGCCCTCCTGTCTTCCACTGCCTCCCGCAGTTTGGTCAAACTCATGCTGGTAGCTTCAAGAACACTGTCCAACCATCTCGTCCTCTGCCATCCCCTTCTCCTTGTGCCCTCCATCTTTCCCAACATCAGGGTCTTTTCCAGGGAGTCTTCTCTTCTCATGAGGTGGCCAAAGTCTTGGAGCCTCAGCTTCAGGATCTGTCCTTCCAGGGAGCACTCAGGGCTGATTTCCTTAAGAATGGATACGTTTGATCTTCTTGCAGTCCATGGGACTCTCAAGAGTCTCCTCCAGCACCAGAACTCAAAAAGGTTAATTCATAATTCATAAAGGTGCTAAATAGCCTCAAATGAGCTAGACATACTGTGTGTGTGTGTGCGCGTGTGCGCGCGTGCACACACACACACACACACACACACACGGTGAGACTGGTGCCACTGTGTGACTCTGCCTTGATATTTGCATAAGAAATAAAATAATGCTATATATATTGCTAGATAGATATATGTCATTCAAGCTCTGCCCTTTATATATATTTAATTTATGGGATATCTTTTCAAGAGTTTCCCAAACCCTTGGATATCATAGAGTCGGATTGGACCCCCCCAGGGTCATCTAGTCCAGCCCCCTGCAATGCAGGAATCTTTTGCTCAATGTGAGGCTCAAACCCACAATCCTGAGATTAAGAGTCTCATGCAGTGCCAGATTTACTTATAAGCTAAACAAGTTATAGCTTAGGGCACCACTCTCGGGGGGGGGGGGGGAGCAAAAAAATTAAAGGAAAAAAACCTGGATGTACATTTCCAAAATATAAGATAAACTTCTTAATTGTATTTCAGTTCAACAATTACTTTGATGAAATACCAGTACATATTTTGTTACGTGCAAATGGCTTTAGATACCTATTAGGTCCATATACAGTAGCATATATTCAACACAAAAAGCAACGACAATTTGTTGTTAAGGACAGCTGGACATATAAAGGACCCCTTGACCTTCAGGAGCTGAGGGCCGCATCAAACCTCAGTCTGGCCCTGGTCTCATGCTGTACCAACTGATTTACCAGCAATCCATATTAAGGGTCTTCTGGGATTTGGGACTCAGTATGGATCACTTTGGGAATCCCTGCCCCATGAAGAGAAGAAGAAGAAGAAGAGGAGGAGGAGGAGGAGGTGGTGGTGGTGTTTGGATTTGATATCCCACCTTCCACTCCCCTTCAGGAGTCTCAAAGCGGCTAACATTCTCCTTTCCCTTCCTCCCCACAAAAAAACACTCTGTGAGGTAAGTGGGGCTGAGAGACTTCAGAGAAGTGTGACTAGCCCAAGGTCACCCAGCAGCTGCAGGTGGAGAGCCAAGAAAGGGAGCATCACTCTGGGAATGAACTGCTTTCCCCAAGCAGCTGCCCTCTGGGTATTTTGGTAGTGTGCAAGACTCTTAATCTCAGGGTCCTGGGTTTGAGCCCCACACTGGACAAAGAGCTTCCTGCTTTGCAGGGGGTCAGGCTAGATGGTCCTTGTGGTCCCTCCCAAATCTACGATTCTATGACTGCCAGCCTCACCAGCTCCAGCTAATATGGCCAGATGATGCTTGGGGGGCTGGGAGGAGTTGTGGTCCAAAACATCTGGAAGGGAGCTGGGTATGTTAAGCCTGGAAAAGAGGAGACTGAGAGGAGATAAGGCCATTTCCAAATATCTCAAGAGCTGCCACATGGAGGATGGAGAAAGCTTGTTTTCTCCTGCTCCAGAGGGTAGGACTTGGACCAAGGTCTTCAAATGACAAGAAATGAGGTTCTGACTAAACATCAGGAAGAAGATTCTGACAGTAGGAGTTGTTTGGCAAAGGAAATGGCTCCCATGAAAGGTGGTGGACTCTCCTTCCTTGGGGGTTTTAAAGCAGAGGTTGGGCGGCCATCTATCATGGATGCTTTAGTTGAGAGTAATGCATTGCAGGGGGTTGGCCTGGCATTGCAACAGAAGTTGGCTATTGAACAAATCTGAAATGCATGTAAAAAAAGAGGGGCAGTTATGGGCTCAGGGATCTTCACGTGGTCAGCCTCTGTACTGCCAGTGATGATCCATTCTTGCTTCATTTCAACTTGGGAGTCAGGAAGTTTGGCCTTTGAATTCATGTCCAGAAACAAGAGGCAGGGTGAAAAGAAGAGGCTGATCCCAGCATGCTTCACTGCTTAGGGCAACCCCCAAACAAGACAGGATCCAAGGAAGAGGTTGCAATGAGTTGCTGTGCTTATGGCAGGGGACAGGCACACACAGGCATAGAAAGCAGCCCTTATTTTTTAACATACTTTGGCTTGGCAAAAAGTCACAATTGCAAGCATTCTGCAAAAAAGTCCCGTAGGTTTCAAAAGCCCCACAAGGGTGGGTGGGTGTGGAATATATTTATTTCCACTGAGTAAAATGTCACTTGATGGTAACAAAACATCTAAGCCGTTTACTAGAAATGTTAATATGGTCAATTAAAAACAGTAGCAAACCATTTAAAACACCACAATCGAGCAGCAAAATCAAAAATTAAACAGTAAAGAGATTGAAAGAATAACAGCATAAGATTAAAGCACATCAATATCTCTGCATCTGAAAAGGCTTACCTGAACAACCGTATTTTAAGCAGGCACCAAAACGAATGAAGCCAAGGGGCCTGTCTCAAGTCATGAGGTGGAGAGGGATATTGGTTCAGACATGGTCCTATCCTGACAAGAAGGGGAACTCTGAGATCAGGCTCAGCCAGTGTCTCTGGAGGCCTCATCCTTTGGAGGATGCTTGGGAGAGGTGGGGTGGCTGGACAGCTTCCCACCTTAATACACAAACATGATATAGAACCAGAACCTTCAATGGATTTTGCAATATGTTTTAATACAGAGACATTTGTATTCAGTAATAGCTGAGGGGAAGGGCTGCAGGATACACATAAACAAGTGTCACACTCTGGACAAAATGGTTTCCAAATCCTGAAAAGAAGAGCAAGACTTATTGGGGACGTGATACCTGACAACCTGTGGGGCACAAGGCCTCGTGTGAAGAGGGTTGCAAGGCCTGGGCTGGAGACATGGGCACCCAGCGTGGTCTCAAAAATCCCTCATCCAGCAGAGTCTCAGTTAACACTGGGGAGGAAGTAGAGCAGGGTCACCTGCTTGAGGAATATATGCAAGGCACTGACAAAAATGTCCCACTGGTCAAGATCTGGCGCTCTGTCCACCTGGCGTGGAAAAGAGTCTCAGCTGCCGCCGCGGGGTGAGCTGTGTTGTTTGGAGTCTCAGCTCAATCTAAGCCTTCTTCCATGTTTTGGATGTCTGACAATGAGAACTGGAGTTGGCTGAAGTAGACAAACTGTGCTGGGTCAGGATCCCAACCAACTTTGAGGTAGGATGAGCAGAGAACCCTCGTGAATACCGTTCTTTGCTCTGGAATGTGCTTGTGATCGAGGGAGGACAGAAGCCAGGGACTCCTCCGCCTCACCTTCTCCCAGAGGAAGGACTGAAACTTGTGGCTTTTCTGGCAGATATCCAGTGCGTGTGCACTATCCTGAGAATGGCAGTAGTGTTCAGGAGCACCACAGATTTGCAGCTTCGATGCACTTGAAGTGGAAGTATGTGACAAGCTTGTCAACATCTTCAAAAGAAAGCTCAGCGTTGATGGCAAGGTCCTCAGTGTTGCCCAAATCCTTGTTAACTCTCCCCAGATGTGAGGTGAGGAAGGTGATTCAACACCTTGGCCAAAGACTTGCATCTCCAGAGGTGGGTATGTCGTTTAAATAAATACTGGGCATTGAGGGTGCGCTCCACGGATGTGAGAGAAAATGGTTATGGTTTCTCCCCTGTATGGATTCTTTGATGGGAAGTGAGATTGTCCTTTTGACTGAAGCTCTTTCCACACTCCAAGCACTGATATGGTTTCTCCCCTGTATGAATTCTATGATGGGAAGTGAGACTCTAGCTCCAACTGAATTTCTTTCCACATTCCAAACACTGATATGCTTTCTTCCCTGTATGAATTCTTTGATGGGAAATGAGTCTTTCCTTTTTTTTAAATAAAATATTTATTAAGGGTTTTAAACAATTTAAACAATACAACAAACTTCCCATTCACAATCCAAAAAAAAGAAAAACACCATAAGCCAAAAAAAGACAAGAAAGACATACAAAGCATACAGAAAAAACAAACAAAAAAGACATAAAAAGACATAAAAAAGAAAATGGTTCAATTTCTTAAATATTATTTCCATAACCCTCTTTCATGACTCCCTCGCACCTCCCTTTTCTGTGTTCCTGTTTACAAAATCATGTTCAGCAATACTTCACCTTCTCTCAAAATTTGTTTTAAATTGTACATTTCAACTATTATGTCTCCAATTTTACCCTTTGTTATCAAGTATTTAAATATTTAAGCTTGACATAATATTATTTCAAATTTCATCTTTGTTCTTATAGTTCAGTTATTTTCATACTCCTTTCCACTAGGTTACTAATGCCATGTTGTCTTTATATCCTGCATCATTCTAGCATTCATACAATTTACAATACTTTTGCAAATAGTCCTTGAATTTCTTCCAGTCCTCTTCCACTGTCTCTTCTCCCAGGTCTTGGATTCTGCCAGTCATTTCTGCCAGTTCCATGTAGTCTATCAGTTGCATCTGCCATTCTTCCAGAGTGGGCAAATCTTGAGTCTTCCAGTACTTTGCGATGAGTATTCTTACTGCTGTTGTCACATACATAAAAAAAGTTCGGTCCTTCTTTGGCACCATTTGGCCGACAATGCCCAAAAGGAAGGCCTCTGGTTTCTTAGGGAAGGTATATTTGAATACCTTTTTTAGCTCATTATAGATCATTTCCCAGAAAGCCTTAACCTTTGGGCACGTCCACCAAAGGTTTCAGTCTGGCAAGTTCTCTCTGGGTATCAGTAGAATTGGAACAGATGAGGCTGCGCCCATCCTGTATTTTTAATTTAATGATTTTCACCCCACAATCAACCTAACAATGAATCAGTCTATGCAAGAAATACATTTTTTGGACACTACTATAAAAATACAGGATGGGCGCATAGACACCACCTTATACCGTAAACCAACTGACCGACAAACATATCTACATGCCTCTAGCTACCATCCCAAACATACCAAACAGTCCATTGTATATAGCCAGGCACTACGTTACAGCCGCATCTGTTCCAATTCTACAGACAGAGACTCTCACCTAAGAGATCTACAGCAAACCTTTTTAGAACTAAAATACCCAGCAGATGAAGTTAGACAACAGATCAACAAAGCCAGACTGATACCCAGAGAGAACTTGCTGCAAGACAGACCCAAAAAAGAAAATAACAGAACACCTCTAGTGATCACATACAGCTCCCAAGTTAAAACAGTACAACGCATCATCAGAGATCTACAACCTCTCCTGGACAATGACAGTTCTCTTTCTCAAGCTCTGGGAGGAAGACCTTTCATTGCCTACAGACAGCCACCCAATCTTAAACAACTCCTAACCCACAATAATACTACAACCAGACTGAACACGGACACTGGCACCAGAGCCTGCAATAAACCCAGATGCCAACTTTGCTGCCACATACACCCGGACAACACCATTACTGGCCCCAACAACATCACACATACCATCTCGGGACTATTTAATTGCTCATCGTCTAACATTGTGTATGCCATCAAATGCCAACAGTGTCCTTCAGCTCTCTATATTGGACAAACAGGCCAAACCTTACGCCAAAGAATAAACGGACATAAATCTGACATCAAGAATCACAAAACAGAGAAACCAGTAGGAGAACACTTCAGTCTCCCAGGACATTCTATACAAGATCTCAAAGTAGCTGCTTTACTACAAAGGAATTTCAGAAATAGACTGGAAAGAGAAGCTGCTGAATTGCAACTCATTACCAAACTTAAAACCACGGAGAGACCTGGTCTGAACAAAGACATTGGATTCTTATCTCATTATACATGACTAAGCCATTTTTCACCTTCTCACCCCTTGCCTTTTCCTGCAAGACCCATTGCAGTCGTTAAGAGTCGTCAACAGGCTCATCTCAGCTATCTGCCAATCACCCACTCCCACCACCCTTCTGAGTAATACCCCTCCCCACCTTCTCACTATATAGAAGGATCTGGCAACTTCTGTTTCAGTGTATCTGAAGAAGTGTGCATGCACACGAAAGCTCATACCAAGAACTAACTTAGTTGGTCTTTAAGGTGCTTCTGGAAGGAACTTTTTTATTTTGACTATGGCAGACCAACATGGCTACCTATCTGTAATCGGTTTTAACAGTAAGTCCATATGTGACTGTGGAGGCCAGTTCTGGATCCACACGTCCTTCCACAGTGGGGACATTGGTTTCTGGGTGGGAGTTGATCACAGTGTGGATTTGCCAAGCGTGCCTTCCTCTTAGCGCGTTTCTCCCTTGCGTGCTGAATTTGAGTGTCTTCCAAGCCCAGGACACCTTTGGTCAAGGCTGTTCTCCAACTGGAGCGCTCGCAGGCCAGTGTTCCCCAGTTGTCAGTGTTTATACTACATTTTTAAAGATTTGCCTTGAGACAGTCTTTAAACCTCTTTTGCTGACCACCAACATTACGCTTTCCATTTTTGTTAGGAATATTGTTGCTTTGGAAGACAATCATTAGGCATCCGCACAACATGACCATTCCAACGAAGTTGATGTTGAAGAATCATTGATTCAAGACTGGTGATCTTTGCTTCATCCAGTACACTGGTATTAGTTTGTCTGTATTACACCATTGCCATAAACCCGTACGTTCAACATCTGTTGATGGGTTTGATGAGGCCAGATGAACATACAGCCCCAGGAAGGCCAGAAGGCAAGGATATGCATAGATAGTTTGATTGTTCTAGGTGGTGGGTACTTAAGGTGTCTGGAACTTAATCTGATAAAATAAAATTAAAAAATTAAAAAAATGTCCAGTAGCACCTTAGAGACCAACTAAGTTTGTTCTGGGTACAAGTGGTACCTTGGGTTACAGATGCTTCAGGTTACAGACTCCACTAACCCAGAAATACTACCTTGGGTTAGGAACTTTGCTTCAGGATGAGAACAGAAATCGTGCTCCCGTGGTGCAGGGGCAGCAGGAGGCCCCATTAGCTAAAGTGGTGCTTCAGGTTAAGAACAGTTTCAGGTTAAGAACAGACCTCTGGAAAGAATTAAGTACTTAACCCGAGGTATCACTGTATAAGCTTTCGTGTGCATGCACACTTCTTCAGATAAGAAAGCTTATACCCAGAACAAAACTTAGTTGGTCTCTAAGGTGCTACTGCACAATTTTTATTTATTTATTTCGAGTGCGTCAGACCAATACGGCTACCCACCTGAATCTTTAATCTGAGAAGCGGAGGAACTTGACAAACTTGGGTAACCTCATGACCCCCCCTCCCTCTCTGTGACATGTGGATGATGTATCAGTAATGTATCCATAATGCTGCTGGAAATGTATTCTGGGTAGCGTGTAGCCTATGTTCAGGGTTCTTACTCCTTGTGGGGATCTCTTGCGCAACAATGAAGGTCGTGGTCTACTGATTGCTGTTTTGCTCCATTCCTTGGCTGGAACTTCCTTCTTTTGCTGACAGCAGAGACCTGCGGGGGACTTGCACCCCAACCACCTGGGCTGTTGAGTATCCTGACTATCCAGTATGGAATCAAATAATCACCAAAATTCAACGGTTTGTCCCATTTCCTTGGTTCCAATGGCAAATGACTCCTCTGGAAGAGGAGGATTCAGGAATCCCCCAGGCTGCATAAGGCATCAAGTCACTTACACCTCCCAAGGGAAAAGATAACAATGGACCAGACAGATATCCCTTGATGGAGTTTGCAGAAGCCAGGTGTTCACAAAGCCCATCTTCAGGAAAGCCCAGAGGGCAAGGATAGGTGTAAATAGTTTTATTGTTCTCTTGGTGGTGCGTACTTAGAAGGTGTCTGGAACTGAATATAAAAAATTTCCTTCCAGTAGCACCTTAGAGACCAACTCAGTTAGTTAATGGTATGAGCTTCATGCGCATGCACACTTCTTCAGATACGGAAGCTCATACCAATAACTAACTGAGTTGGTCTCTAAGGTGCTACTGGAAGGATTTTTTTTATTTTGTTTCGACTACGGCAGACCAACACGGCTACCTACCTGTAACTGGAACTCAATATAACAGGGATGAATGATTGACTCATGTTACTGTGCACGATCCCCTCCTTCCTGGTGAAACATTGGTGATGTATCTGGAAATGTAGCATGAGGATTGGGGGGGGGGTGTCTTTAAAGTCCATGTAACCCCATGCTCATGGTTCCTACTCCATGTGTATTTGAACCTTGTTGCAACAATAAAGATCAGCTCTAGTGACTGCTGATTTGCTTCCTTACTTGGCTGGAAATTCCTATTTTTGCTGACCAGGAGACCCACAGGAAGTGGCAATCCAATGAGCTGGGCAATGAAGTAAACCAGCACCCAGAATGTTTCTGTAACAGCTTCCCACAGGCATCTGTTCTGTCCCTGTGAGAAGACAATGGTGGACTAGATGGGCCTCTGGTCGGATCCAGCAGCCAAGCTCTTGCATGAGCAAAAGAGAAGAGAATTAAAACAAAGAGACACATATATAAAATGACTGATGCATGAAATAGCTAAAGCGGAAGGTGATAGGAGAGAAGCAATGAATTCTATGGGCGAAACATAATCTTCTGTGAACTGCAAGGAGATCTACTCTGGGGAGAGATCATTGTATCAACTCCACTCTGGCCAAAGAGGGTCTACAGAACTCATGGCCATATCAGGGCAGACCCTCAACCTCTACCCCACAGGGAGAGTTCCAACCTTCAAACTTCTGGGTCCTAAGGGAATTAGGACTGACTGACCATCCACCTGCCCCCCCCGATATTCCCACAGACAGCCCACCCAGAGCACCCACAAATTCACCTGGCGAGCCTCCCTCAGGTGGGCAGGTAGAAAGAAGGCAGATCCCCTAGCAGGACAGGTACTGGACTTCCTGAAGGATGCCCTGGATCAAAGGCTCCCCTGCAACACCCTCCACACACACGTGGCAGCCTTGGGCTCAGGTGAGCAGGAGCCCCTCTGGGTTCCCACTGCCTGGTCCAACGCTTCTTGCAAGGAGGCAGCACAACTAAAACCACCCACAGGGCACAGGTTTCCCTCCACACAGTAGTGAAGGTGCCCACAGGTCCCCCCTTGGAGCCCCTCCAGAAGGACTCCTGAAGCTTCTGAGCTGGAAGGCTCTTTCATGGGTGACCATTAACCTGCAAGGAGTTGGGTATCATTCAGAGGGATCCTGCCATGCTGTGATGAGACCCCATCTTCACCCTGAAGGATAATTCCATCTTCCACAGGGCTCAGGAGGTGCTCCTCCCTCCTTTTCTCTAAGCCAAAGTCAGAGATGGAGGAAGAAGGGCACTCTCTAGAGGGGTGCACACCCTCAGGGTCAGAATTCACGATAACCTTAACAGATCCGAGAACTGGACCCAAACTAAGCAAATGAATTGCAGTAGGGACAAATGTGAGGTTCTGCACTTAGGCAGGAAGAACCAGATGCATCAGTATGAGATGGGGGGCACCTTGCTTATTAGTAGCACATGTGAAAAGGATCTAGGGGTCTTTAGTAGACCAAAAGCTTAATATTAGTCAACAGTGTGATACAGCAGCAGCAAAAAATCAAGCTAATGCTATCCTAGGCTTAATCAACAGAAGTGTAGTGTCCAGGTCAAGGGAAGTCACAATACCCCTCTATTCTGCCTTCATCAGACCACATCTCAAGTTCTGTGTTCATTGATGGGCACCACAGTTTAAGGAGGATATTGAGAATCTGAAGGCTGTGCAGAGGAGGGCGACCAAGGGGATCAAGGGTCTGGAATTATTGTATTATTGTATTTTAATATTTTGTTGGAAGCCGCCCAGAGTGGCTGGGAAACCCAGCCAGATGGGGTGTTTATCATGGAAAAGGAGACTAAGAGGAGCTACGAGAGCCATCTTATTCTTTTTTTAAATCATTTTTTATTTATTTTCCAATAGAAAACATCCAAATAAACATCTGATCATAATACTTCAATTAAAAACTAAAAAACTAAAATAAAAAGATCAAATTATAGTCCAAACTGTATTTATTAATTTCTTGGGGCTCCCCGTGGTCTGGATCTCTGGAGCAGATCTTTGTCCTGCTTCTCCTTCTTGTTTCCATATTTTCCACATCTCGATATTAACGCTTGGTATTTTTTTGTTCCTGGGCCCAGGATTCTCATTCATGTCAAACACCATATACAGTGGTACCTCGGGTTACATACGCTTCAGGTTACAGACTTTGCTAACCCAGAAATAGTACCTCGGGTTAAGAACTTTGCTTCAGGATGAGAACAGAAATCGTGCCCTGGCAGCAGCAGGAGGCCCCATTAGCTAAAGTGGTGCTTCAGGTTAAGAACAGTTTCAGGTTAAGTACGGACCTCCGGAATGAATTAAGTACTTAACCCGAGGTACCACTGTACTTTCATCATCCAAATAAAACTTTGTTAATATAAAATTTTTCCAACTGCCTTTTTCTCAGCTCAGCTTCGTCTGATTCCGTTCCAATTCCAGGATGTTGTCCAAGTCTGTTATCTTTGATGGGGCAGCAACTCCTTAATTGTCCAACCTTCCTTTTGAACTTTGTTAAACCAGTACCTTCCAAATTAAGTTATTAGGCAAAACTGTTTGCAATATTAAACTGTGTTCCACAGTATCAGTCATTTGGCGATCGATCGGCCTTTGGAAACCGCACTCTCCCCACTCTGGGCCTGGGGGGTGGGCTGCTAGACATCCCTTAGCCTTTTCTTTCACTCATAATGAATATAAAAAGCTTCTGCAAACAGCTGCGCTGTATATTGTTCCAAGTAGTTATCTTGATTCATCACAAAGTCAGTCAGCACACAGCTCCTCTTGTCTCAAAGAAAGGAAGAGATATAGAATTTCATGCTGTGTCGCTAGTAGAAACTAGTGGAAACCATCGTATCTCTTCCTGCATCTCTGTCAGATCTCTCAAATCCGAAATGAAGCTGAGCGGTTAAATGCCTAATTATCAATAAAAGTCCATCTGTACTCATTTTTTTAAAGTTTAAATTCTTAATGAGGCTTGGCATAAAAGACCAATTATAATTGTTGAGTATAGAGTGTAGAGAGGAAAAAAACATACCAAACGTGATCCAAACACCTTGATGAGAATCTCTTTGAAGTCAGAACTTAACCCCCAGGAACTGTACACTTCTGCAGGGTTTTTCCTCACACTCTTTCAATCCAGCTGTGTCTGTTCATCGTCAAAATCTATTAATAGTCCCAAACAGGTGCTCCCGGCTATGAGAATGACATCGAAGGAGTGCCATTCGTTCTGTGCTCGTTGACCCAGTGTCCTGCCAGCTGCACTTTAGTGCACGCAGGCAATCTCGGACAATCCGCGGGTCTTTGAGACAGTCCTCCCCTACCCTGCGGAGGCTGCCAGGGCTAATTACCCCCATATCAGCCCTGAATTATTGGAACGGCTGGGGTCCGATCTTGTGGGAGTCCGCCATTTCCCACCGCCAGAAACAGGAAGCCTTGAGAGGCATCTTCTAATAACTAAAGGGCTGTGCCATGGAAGATGGAGCAAAATGGTTTTCTCCTGCCACAGAGGTTAGGACTGAGGCCATTGACTTCAAGTTACAGGAAAGGAGATTCCAGCTAAATAGCAGGCATAACTTTCTAACAGAAAGAGTGATATCACTGTAGAACAGACTTCAGCAGAAAGTGCTGGACTGTCCTTGATTGGAGAGGCTGAATGACGATCTGTCACAGACAATGCTATTTTTCTAGAAAAAGAGGTGCCAGAACACACCATGAACTTCTCCCTTGTTTTCCTAGAATGGCAATGGCACCCACCTGAGAGGAGCCAGAGCAGAGCTCTGGTGAGCTCCAGCTGAAAAATATCAGCCCTGGTCATGGATGCTTTAGTTGAGCTTCCTGCAATGCATGGGGTTAGATTAGATGACCCTCAGAGTCCCTTCCAACACTGTTTTGGTTGTTTAGTGGTGTCCGCCTCTATGTAACCCCATGGACCAGAGCACGCCAGGCCCTCCTGTCTTCCACTGCCTCCCATAGTTTGCTCAAACTCATGCTGGTAGCTTCGAGAACACTGTCCCACCATCTCGTCCTCTGTCGTCCCCTTCTCCTTGTGCCCTCCATCTTTCCCAACATGTCTTTTCCAGGGAGTCTTCTCTTCTCATGAGGTGGCCAAAGTCTTGGAGTCTCAGCTTCAGGATCTGTCCTTCCAGTGAGCACCCAGGGCTGATTTCCTTAAGAATGGATACGTTTGATCTTCTTGCAGTCCATGGGACTCTCAAGAGTCTCCTCCAGCACCAGAATTCAAAAGCATCCATTCTTTGGCGATCAACCTTCTTGATGGTCCAGCTCTCACTTCTATACATCACTACTGGGAAAACCATAGCTTTAACTTTACGGACCTTTGTCGGTAAGGTGATGTCTCTGCTTTTTAAGATGCTGTCTCCGTCTTCCAACACTATGATCCTACAATTCAACTATTCTCCTGGTGAGTTCTTGGATGGAAAGTGGGCTTGGTCCTCTGAAGCTCTTTCTGCATTCCAAGCGCTGTTATGGTTTCTCCCCATATGGATTCTTTGATGGGAAATGAGATTGTCCTTCCGACTGAAGCACTTTCCACATTCCAGACACTTATAGGGTTTCTCCCCTGCATGGATTCTTTGATGGGAGGTGAGATTGGAGCTATGATTGAAGTTCTTTCCACATTCCAAACATTGATATGGTTTCTCCCCTGTATGAATTCTTTGATGGGAATTGAGACTTTCCTTCCAACTGAAGCTCTTTCCACACTCTTGACATTGAAATGGTTTCTCCAGTGTATGAATTCTCTGATGGGCAGTGAGACTTTGCTTCTGGGTGAAGCTCTTTCCACATTCCAAGCACTGATATGATTTCTCCCCTGTATGAGTTATTTGATGGTTGGTGAGAGTGGAGCTCCGATCGAATCTCTTTCCACATTTTAAGCACAGATATGGCTTTTGCCCTGTATGAATTCTTTGATGTAAACTGAGAGAGCCACTGTGACTGAAGATCTTTCCACATTCCAGACACTGATAGGGTTTCTCCCCTGTATGGATTCTTTGATGGGAAGTGAGACTGACCTTGTGAATGAAGCTCTTTCCACATTCAAAGCATTGATAGGGTTTCTCCCCTGTATGAATTCTTTGATGGATAGTCAGATGATTCTTTGTACCGAAGCTCTTTCCACATTCCAAGCACTGATATGGTTTCTGCCCTGAATGAATTCTTAGATGGACCGTGAGATGGATGCTTTTTCTGAAGCTATTTCCACATTCGAAGCATTGATAAGGTTTCTCCCCTGTATGAATTCTTTGATGGGAAGTGAGTATGGCCATGTGACTAAAGCTCTTTCCACATTCGAAGCACTGATAGGGTTTCTCCCCTGTATGAATTCTTTGGTGGGAAGTGAGACTGGAGCTTTGACTGAAGCTCTTTCCACATTCCAGACACTGATAGGGCTTCTCCCCGGTATGAATTCTTTGATGGGAAGTGAGATTGGAGCTCTGACTGAATCTCTTTCCACATTCCAAACATTGATAGGGTTTGTCCCCGGTATGAATTCTTTGGTGGGAAGTGAGATTGGAGCTCTGACTGAATCTCTTTCCACATTCCAAACACTGATATGGTTTCTCCCCGGTATGAATTCTTTGGTGGGAAGTGAGATTGGAGCTCTGACTGAATTTCTTTCCACATTCCAAACACTGATATGGTTTCATCCCAATAGGATTTATTTGATAGGGAGTGGAAAGGGACATGGAGTTCTCTCCACACTCCAAATATTCATATGGCTTCTCCACTGTGTGGATTTTGTCATGTTCTCCCTTGTTCTTCATTTCCAATTCAACACCACCTGTGATGAAGAAAGAAATGGATTAGAACCTCAGAAATAAATGGACCCCCAAATGACTGCACAATGAAACCTAACTCTTGTGATAGTGGAAGAACGGAAGAGGGTTAGACATGAAGTGTTACTACAGGGTTCACTGCCTGTGCTGACTGGTATTCATGGACGTATTTGTGGGAACCTGAGATGTGCAAAACCTGGCTCTTTTCTTGAATGGATTTTGTTTGGCCGAATCATGGAATTTTCTGCATCTCTATTGTCACTCACCTGTTTGTTGCTCCATTTCCAAGGTCCATAGTCTCTTTGGTCAACCAAAAACAGACAGAAGCAAAAACAAAAACTCAAATCCTGACAGAATCTACTTTCACTTTCCTAAAAATTCTGAAAACTAAATTTATGATGGCCTGGGCACTTCAAAGCAGGCTGATCAGGATTTTTAAAAGTCGTAACTGGAGGAGGAATTTTCACAGATGAAACAACCCATACCCCTCCAGTTATGGTGACCTGTGAAGTGTTAGAATCCCAGGTACTCTAGGTGGTGCTGTTGAGCTCCAAAAACATCTGGCAGGTTTCTCATTTTGAGATAGATAGACAGATAGATAGATAGATAGATAGATAGACAGACAGATATAAATAGATAGATGATACATAGATCTATGGAATTTCAAAGCAGATATTATCATCTGTCAGGGGTTCAGGAGCAGAGACGCAGAGAAGGGAGGAGACAGAGAGCGAGGGGGAGGAATACGAAGGAAGGATGAGTGGGGATGACGACCCGAGATCACCGAGCCTGTCTAGCGAGTCCGAGGATTCCCAGAAGGGAGCGCCAGCAGCCAGAGCAAGGGGGGAGAGCAGGGGGACACCCCAGGAAGAAGGGTCCAGAGAGGGATCAGAAAGCAGCAGTTGGAGATCGGGACCCACGTTCCCAGCCGGGAGCAGCGGGGAGAAAGGGGACCAGATATCGGGCTCCGGAGACTTTCAGAAGGAGGGAGGGCATGAGTCAGGAGTAGTCACGCCCACCTCGGGGAGCGAGGAAACGATCAAGAGGAAAGTGGAGAGTTGGGCGCGCGCGCCAAGTTCAAATGTAACGGAAGCTGGCGCAGTCAGCAGCCCAGAGAGTGAACCGGGTCCCAAAGCCCGCCGCAAGGAGGCGGAAGGGTCAGGGGGGTCCGCGTCAGAAGAGAGTAGGAAGGGAGAGACCCAGGGGGGCAGGAGGACCCAGAGACGGAAGGAAAGGCGCAGGAGGTGGAGCAAGGCTAGGGTATTAAGCTGGTGCGCTAGAGGCGGAGACTCAGACGGGTCTTCGTCGTTCTGACCTAGAAGAAGTAGGGCTGCACGTTGCAGTTTGGAAATGGAACCTGTAATCCAATAAAGACTCTTTGAAACTGAACGCTGGCTGACTTGGTCCTATGTGAGCTGGGACTGGGCGGCAGCCCTGACAGTAAGACCCGTCTCTCAAGCTTCTGACACCTGATACCTCGCAGCGGAGACAGAAGCAGCTGGAGGAGGGGATCGGTGTGTGGGAGCAAGCTCACGACGGTTGGCAAAGATGACGGAAGCAGAGAAAGTTTCAGCGCTGCAACAGGCAGTTACCCAATTGAATGCGGAGGTACTGGCATCCAAGAAAAGGGAGGAGGATGCGGCAGCCGCCTACCGAGATCTCCACGCCAGGTTTGAAGCATGGGTTAAGCATGGGCAGCCAGGACCCAGACCGGAGGGGGTTGGGTTGGCACGGAGAGCAGGAGGGCTGGTGGCTCACTTCAATGGGAATTTACAACAGTACCCCAACTTTCGAGCAGATGTGATGTGCGCACTGCAACTGCTGGCAAAAGACTTTAGAGATGAGCAAGAGAAAGTGGGGTTTATACTGTCCCATTTGCATGGGGATGCGAAAGCGTGGCTGCGCAATTTGTGGAGGGATAAAGATCCGGCGCTTCAGAGTGCAGATGCCTTTATCAAAGCGATGGATGCATGTTTTTTGTCTACCATTGATGTGGATCTTGCCCGACGGGAGATTCATGGACTGAAACAAGGGAGGGCGAGCGTCCGGCAGTACCACGCCCGCTTTTTTGCGCTGGTCAGTGCATTGGAATGGGACCGGGACTCGCCCCCAGTCAGGGACCTGTTCTGGGAGGGTCTCAGCTCTGCTGTGAAGGATGAAATTGCGAGGGGGGAGAGGCCCCGAAGCACGCAGGAGGTGGTCCAAAGGGCGCTGACTGTGGGGGTGAGGCTGGAAGAACGTCCATGGTGCAGAGATGAAGGACGTGGAGGGCGCGAAGCAGCGAGAAGTTTCTCTTTCGTTCCAAGGGAAGCAGCGCGTGCGCAATCCACACCTCCGCCAGGAGGGGGAGTGGAACCTATGGAAGTGGGAGGCGCCAGGGCTCAGTCAGCTAGCAGAGCCTCTGCACCGACAGCAGTCAAGACTAAACCTCCTAGAGGGACCAGGAAGTGTTACTTATGCGAGAGCCCTCAACACTTGGCGAAAGAGTGTCCCCAGAGGAGCTCCAAGCACACTGCAGCCTCCGCAACGGTGAAAGTGGCCACGCAATGCAGCGAAGCTCAGCAGGGAAACGACGATGTCTGGCTGGAGACAGAGGCACTGGGGCCCAGCCAGACGCATCAGTGAAGCAGTCCCCAGCGATATTGCAACCCACGGACCCCCTCCCACCCAAACCAGTAGTGCAACTCACAGCGTCTCTCCAGCTACCCAATGGAGTCACCATCGAAGTGCCGCTTTCTGTGGATTCTGGAAGCAACGCAGACTTTATAGCACAGGATTTTGTGGAGCAGCACGCTATAAAGCTGCTGCCTGCCACTCTGCCCCTGCAAGTCGTCACAGTGGATGGCAGAGAGTTGCTAGGGGGGCAGGTGGTGAAGCAGACGCCACCAATGGTGATGCAACTTGGTAACCACAGGGAAGTCATCAGTTTTAATGTCACCCGACTGTCGGACACGCCCATTGTGTTGGGCATGAGTTGGCTGGACAGGCACAGTCCAACGCTGGCTTGGTACCAGAGACAGCTGATCTTCGGCTCCTCTTACTGCGCAGAACACTGCATCCTGCCCAGGCAGGAGGGGGAGGAGGAGGACTCACAACTGCAGTTGGGAACGTTGCAAGCAGTTCCCCACAAATACGCGGACTTTCTGGAGGTCTTCTGCGAGAAAGAGGCAGACAAGCTACCACCGCACAGGCAATATGACTGCAAGATTGACCTCCTGCCAGGGGCGACGCTGCCGAAGGGGAAGCTATATTCCATGTCTGAGGACGAACTACAGGAACTCAAACAGTTCATCGATCACAATTTGCAGCGCGGTTTCATCCGGGAGTCCAGCGCAGTAGGGGGCAGTCCTGTTTTCTTCGTGAAGAAAAAGGACACGCCCCAAAAAAGATTGGTCGTGGATTACCGCCTCTTAAACAGAATGACCAAGCCCTCCGATTTCCCTATGCCCAGGATTGACGACCTGCTGGCGACGGTGCGCAAGGGACGCGTGTTCACCAAGTTGGACCTGCGAGGAGCGTACAATCTCATCCGCATGAGGGAGGGCGATGAGTGGAAGACAGCCATGTTCACGCCTCTGGGCACCTACGAATACAGAGTGATGCCGTTTGGTTTGCAAAACGGTTCTCACTGTTTTCAAGCTTTTATGCATCACGTGTTGGTGGGACTCCTCTACAAGAAGTGCGTCTGCTTTCTGGATGACATCCTGATATTCTCTGACTCGCAGCAAGCACACGACCAGGACGTTCGGGAGGTGCTGAAGAGGCTGCAGCAGCATAGACTGTACGCCAAACTGGAGAAGTGCCAGTTCGACACGACGGAGGTGGATTTCTTGGGTTACAAGCTGTCGGACAAGGGGCTAGCCATGGACAGCGCCAAGGTTCGTGCGGTGTTGGATTGGAAGAGCCCGCGCAACCGGAAAGAGGTCCAGAGGTTTGTCGGATTCGCCAATTTCTATCGCAAGTTTATCAAGGGGTTCGCGATGCAGACGGCAGCTATTACGGACACGCTAAGCTCCAAGAAAAAGAAATTCATCTGGACAGAGCAGGCGGAGCGGTCCTTTCAGACACTCAAGCGTCTCTTCGCGTCGGAAGAGCAACTGCTGCATATCGACCCCGGCAGACCGCTGAGGGTGGAGACAGACGCGTCCGATAGAGCAGTGGGAGCGGTACTGCTGCAGAAGGACCCGCAGGGGGTCTGGAGGCCGGGGGCGTTCTACTCCAGAAAGCTCAGCAAGTCGGAGCAGAACTACACCATCTGGGATAGGGAGCTGCTTGCCATTCATGCAGCTTTCAAGGCGTGGAGGCACTTCCTGATCGGCGCCAAGCACACGGTGCAGGTCTGCACGGACCACAAGAATCTGGAGCACTGGCGCACGGCTCGGTTCCTGAACCAGAGGCAGATCCGTTGGGCGGAGTTCTTTGCTGACTTCAATTTCCGAATTGAGTACGTCCCGGGCGACACCAACATCATGGCGGATGCCCTGTCCCGAAAACCGCAGTACCTCGAAGAGGCGACGCCAGCGGCGGCCATGCCCATCTTCGCGCCAACAGCGTGGGCGTGCGCTTCAGCCACAGTAGACCTGGATGCGGTGCGACGGGCGTTGACGGACGACTCATTCGCGCAGGCGAAGATGGCAGAGGTGCACAAGGGCACGGCGAAGGGCGACGAGTTCCAGATACGAGACGGCTTGCTCTTACGTAAAGGGGCCGTCTACGTGCCGGGAGACGAACTTCGCGCCCGGGTACTGCAGCAGCTGCACGACGCACCCACGGCCGGGCACTTTGGCACAGAAAAAACGGTGGAATTGGTCGCAAGAGACTTTTGGTGGCCCAGACTGAGGGGGGAAGTCGCGAACTACGTCGCGAGGTGCGACACCTGCCAGAGGGCCAAGCCGGTGCACAAACCACCGGCGGGACTGCTGGAACCGCTGCAAACGCCGTTTGAACCATGGGAGAGAGTGGCCCTGGACTTTGTCACGGATCTCCCCAGCTCGAGAGGCAAGACAGCTGTACTAGTGGTGGTGGACTTGTTCACCAAGATGGCACATTTCATACCGTGTGCGAAGGTGGCCACGGCAGAGCAAACAGCCAAATTGTTCATAGATCACGTGTTCAAAGTGCACGGGCTGCCGCGGTCTATACTGTCCGACCGCGGACGCCAGTTCATCTCGAATTTCTGGCAAAAGCTTATGGGCTTCCTGAACGTCAAGATCAACCTGACATCGGCAAGGCACCCGCAGACCAACGGGCAAGCGGAGAGGGTCAATGCCATCATGCAGCAGTACCTGAGATGCTATGCCAATCAACAGCCTGCGACGTGGGTGGATTACCTGCCGCTCGCCGAATTCGCCTACAACAACACGAAACACGTATCCACAGGGGTGACGCCGTTCTTCGCCAACAATGGGAGGAATCCCAGAACCTTCCCGGGACTGGACAGAGTGGGGGAAGGGGAACCACAGACGGCGGACGCTTTTGCATCTGAGTTGCAAGAGGTCCACGATCAACTCAGACGGCAGCTGGAGCTGGCGAAGCACGCATACAAGGTCCAAGCTGACAAGCACAGGCGAGTTGGCGAGGAGATCCGAGTGGGAGACTGGGTCTGGTTGGCAGCCCACGCGGTGCCGACCCGATCGTTAGCCAAGAGGAAGCTAGGGCACAAGCAACTCGGTCCATACCGAGTCGAAGCGCAGATCAACCCGGTGGCTTTCCGGCTGGTGCTACCAGAGGGTTCCAGGATGCATCCGGTGTTCCACAGGTCGGTGCTCACTCCCTACAGGGCACCGCACAGGTTCCAGGAACCAGGAACGGCACCGAGTCAGTCTCCGGAGCGGACGGAGGTGGGGAGATTGCCACAGCAGGACCCCATCAACGAAGTCACGGAGATTTTGGACTCCAGATGGGGGGAAGACGGAGTAGAATATCTACTAGCAAGGGAGGGCACCCGGGCCAGTACTAATAGCTGGGTGCCGGACTACGCCTTGGAGGAACCCCTGCTCAAGGATGAGTTTCATGCCCTTTTCCCACACAGACCTATGCCAGCGGGCTTCTTCGACGACTGGTTGTTCACGCCCACGCTTTCCTCCAGCACGTTCCATGGCTTCGACTCGGAAGGGGAACCCGCACCGCGCACACGTTCCCCAGAGGGGTCACCGGAGGGTTCGGCGTCCGACAACTCGTATTGGTGGGACGATCGGCCAGAGGAGCAGTGGCGCCGGAAGTGGCAGGAGACACCAGGTCCAGCGACAGACGCAGAGACAGACATGGACGTTTGCGGGGAGGACCTTGGTTTCGAGCACGGCGGCACCGAAATGGAGGCGGAGGAGACCACCGTTGACGAACGCGGGGAGGAAGACTCGGAGGTCTTCAGTTGGCGGCCAGCAACGGGGAGCGAACTGTATCCGACATTCACTCCCGTGATGACGGAGCACCCACCAACCACCCTTGAAAGCGGGGAGGGGGGAAGGGGGGGCTTCGAGGGGGGGATGGATGTCAGGGGTTCAGGAGCAGAGACGCAGAGAAGGGAGGAGACAGAGAGCGAGGGGGAGGAATACGAAGGAAGGATGAGTGGGGATGACGACCCGAGATCACCGAGCCTGTCTAGCGAGTCCGAGGATTCCCAGAAGGGAGCGCCAGCAGCCAGAGCAAGGGGGGAGAGCAGGGGGACACCCCAGGAAGAAGGGTCCAGAGAGGGATCAGAAAGCAGCAGTTGGAGATCGGGACCCACGTTCCCAGCCGGGAGCAGCGGGGAGAAAGGGGACCAGATATCGGGCTCCGGAGACTTTCAGAAGGAGGGAGGGCATGAGTCAGGAGTAGTCACGCCCACCTCGGGGAGCGAGGAAACAATCAAGAGGAAAGTGGAGAGTTGGGCGCGCGCGCCAAGTTCAAATGTAACGGAAGCTGGCGCAGTCAGCAGCCCAGAGAGTGAACCGGGTCCCAAAGCCCGCCGCAAGGAGGCGGAAGGGTCAGGGGGGTCCGCGTCAGAAGAGAGTAGGAAGGGAGAGACCCAGGGGGGCAGGAGGACCCAGAGACGGAAGGAAAGGCGCAGGAGGTGGAGCAAGGCTAGGGTATTAAGCTGGTGCGCTAGAGGCGGAGACTCAGACGGGTCTTCGTCGTTCTGACCTAGAAGAAGTAGGGCTGCACGTTGCAGTTTGGAAATGGAACCTGTAATCCAATAAAGACTCTTTGAAACTGAACGCTGGCTGACTTGGTCCTATGTGAGCTGGGACTGGGCGGCAGCCCTGACATCATCCAACTGGGAGCTTACCAAGGGAGGCCATGATCCCATGATTCTCCTCCATGACTTCCTTATGCAAAGCTCTCTGGTCAGGATCCAGCAACGCCCACTCCTCCTCCGTGAAATGCACAGCTACATCTTCAAAGCACAGAGGACCCTGAAAGGAAAAAGACAAGGGTTCTTCTCTAAGGCAGTCTAAAGAGTATCTACTACACTTTGCGGTGGTGTTTCCTGCCTGTTCATTGCTGTGTTGTGTTTATTGCAATGAGAAGACTAAAAATGCTGAGCAAAGGTCCACTAGGTCCCGGCAGGGATGGCGCTCTGAGGGTTGGGCACCACTAAGTGTTTTTGGACCACAAAATGGTAAACAAGTCTTAAATACTGGATGAACAGGCAGGAAAAAGGATCTGGGGTAGAATTCAAGGCTTGTGGATAGGTATTACTGACATGGCTTGTAGTTTTTGTTCTAGAAAGTATTTGTCTAATATGCAGAGATCTTTCCTATTATATTGATTCAAGAAGGTTCTGGAAACTTGTCTGGGTCTCACAAGCTACAAGCTGCTACAAGCTGCAAGCGTCTAGTCTCTAGATGATCAGCAATTTTTTCCATTCTGCCTGGAAACAAGCCGAAGGTTCCTGCTGTTTGGGTTACTCCTTCAGAGAAGCGGAGTACAGCTGGTTGAAGCTGGCCCTGTTAATTTTCTATCCCAAGGCCATGCTGCCTATAAACATAGGCCATAATTCCTCTGTCGTGGATGTGAGTCCAATTATGGCTTCCTTTGGAAGAGGATACTGTTTGGTACAAGGAAAGGGCAGGTCTTTGCACTATTTTAATTTGACTGCTGTGGCAGATTCAAGAGTTGCACAGGGTTAGATTCCAGCCCCCACAACCAAGGGGGTGTATCGTTCTTCAGCTCAAGGGGGAGGCCTCTAAACTCTCTTTCCTGCTTAGCCTCCTGCACTATCCCTTCAAACTTAAGCATTTAATAATTATGGGCTAATACTTGCCTGGATCTGCCTGGGGTCTCCTTTGACTTCTCTCATCTAAGGCGTTGAACACTGATTTGGCTATTGAAAATAACTTGCTAATGCTTTCCCCATCATAACCAATATGCAGGGTTAGGGCATTCCTGATGTCAAACATGGATTTGTCCTTAAAGAACCCATTTATAACACCCTTCATGTTGGGAGGTTTTCCAGATAAATCCCTGCCTATGTTTTATGGCGGCTACCAGACGGACGTAGCATTCAGATGGATGTTCATCTGTGTAGTCCTTGTATGACGGTTTACGACATTACACTGTTTGCTGACTGGCAGGTGTGATGGCATCTAGGATGGTTGCCTTAAAAATCTTCAGGCACTAGGATCCATGATCAGTGTTATGGCCCCAGTTGGGCTTGTTGGCTATGGGGTTCCCCATTGACAAAATGGAGGTAAGTCAAGGTCCCTGTCTCCGAAATGGCACTGGGACCCTGTTTTGGCCTGGTTTAAAGGTGGGGAAAGGCTGGGGATGAGGATCCACTCTGTACTTTCCCCATGCTCTGTTTTGGGGTGGGGGAACCTCACAATGACCAAAAGTCAACTTAACGGGTCATATGGAGGCAAAAATGAAAGGACGTCCTCTCTCTTCACCCCATGGTCTGTTTTTTTGGGGGGACGGGGTGTTGGGGAATCTTGGCCACTGTTTCTATGATATGTCAACTGCTTAGAAGCCCATCGGAGCACTCAGTCATAAATATATAAATAAAACTGCAAGTATTGATAAATAATACTAGCAACATACAGAAGGCTAGTTAAGGAGGGGAGGCTGTTCCTGATTTTCAGCAGATAGACCTTACTGAATGGCACTTTCAGCCTTTGTTTGGAACAGCTTTGACGAAACCAAAGAGGAAGAGAGGGATTTCTTCATTCCCAGAGACACCCTGGCTGCCCCACTCCTGAGCCTCTTTCCCCACTAGGCTCCTTCCTCCTACCTGATCTGCTTCTACAGCTGCTGCTTCCTCTCCACCACCAGGAAAAGATGGGTGAGGAGATCTTGTTGGCATTCTTCTTTCACCTGAGAGACAAAGATTAGTTGGAAGCCAGGAGTGCATGCTTCTCTGAGATGTACATTTTGACGGTTGTACCAATTTCATAGCTTTGTTGTGCTCTTCTGGGCTCTTGGGCCCAAATGTCTCCCCCCCCCTAATTTTTTTTGAAAGAACTCACAGATTACTTTCAAAAGCAACAGAAAGACCAAACGGAGAAGAAACTCCTTCCTCCTTACCTAGTGAACTCTCTCTGGTGTCCAACGGAGTCCTCTCTGCCTCAGAGTAATTGGAGCCCGTTTCTGCAGCCAGATCCTTTTCCTGAAAGAGCAACAAGAATTCAAAACTGGAGAGAATGGAGAGAAAGGCTAGAGAAGGAACGGGAGAAGCAACATCTTTAGGGGTATCTCATGTCATTTATTGGATGCCCCCCCCAAAGGATGAGCAATTAGTATAGGTTTTTAGGATGTGCTCCCTCCTGTTTGGAGCCCCTTGGGAGCATCCAGAGGAAAGTCTCTCTCACCTGCTTCTTCTCCACCTGCTTCCTCTCCTCTGCCTGACTCAGGAGGAAACCTTCGGCCAGGGCCACTGCCTGGGAACTGGTCTCTGCTCCGCATTCCCTCACCCAGCTCTCCATCTCCGCTGGAAGGACAGCCAGGAACTGCTCCAAGATCACCAGGTCCAGCATCTCAGCTTTCGTGTGCCTTTCTGGCTTCAGCCATTGACGGCAAAGGTGATGGAGTCGGCTGCAAACCTCTCGGGGTCCTTTGGCCTCCTGGGAGCAGAACTGCTTGAACTGCTGGCTCTGCACCTCTGAGCGGAGGGTGTCCTCCTCTCCCAGGATCTTCTGCACTGAGTTTTCCCATAATCCCCCACTGCTCCCAGTTTCCATGGCCTGGCCTCTTCCTCCTTCAGGGCCAGTTGAGTCTCTCTCATCCATCTGACCTCTCAGGAAGCCTGCAAGAGAGACAAAAGAAAACCAAAAATCCAAATTAACATCCAACATTCAAAAGCAATTTAAAATAAACCCTCTCCCAAATAAAACAGCACCCACCCGAGTTAAAACTCCATCACTGCTACAACAATAACTGGAATTTCTAGGCACCTATTCATTATATAAAGCAACGTATGAGTGGACTAAAACCATGTGCATTTACAAAATACACATTCAGGGGCCAAACAGTTCAGCCAGATGCCTGAAGCAGGAGTAGGAATCATCATAATAACAATAATATTATCATTTCCCATTACAAATATTTTCCCACCAGAGAAAAACGGACACTTTCTACTTTCAGCTACCTTCCAATATTCTGTTCCTGCGTCAGAAACTCGGCTATGATCTTTTCATCCGGTCGGGGCCTAGAATCCATTCAGTTATTCCATTTCGGGAAGCCCCCCCCCCCAATAAACCAGCACTGCTGCTGCCAACGTCCAGGCCAAGAAACGCAGCTGCGCTTGATTTTGGGAACAGGTAGAGGAAAGAAAGTCTGCTGGGGGGGGGGTGCGCGCCCAGATGGATCAGCTGAACACGGTGCCCTCCCGTGGGGGGGGGGGCTCAGCTCCCCGGCTCTGGACCTGAGGGGATCCTTGCAATGCCCTCTCTGCGGAGAAGCCCTGGGAGACGGGCTGGAAACGGGCCCCCACACCGCGGCCACATTATGGGCTGGGATGCCTCTCTTGAGTCATGGCATAGTTATACTCCCCCTTTATTTCTCCAGTGAGCTCAAGGGGGCATCCATGGGTCTATGGCTGCACACCTCCTGGGAAGGAGCCCCCGCCCTGGCTTTGCAGAGATGGAGGGGGAGGACCCTGGGCTCCCTCATTTGGGGTTCGGTGGGGGTGGGCAGGGGCCCCCTCTTCTCCCCAATGCCCCCTCCGGGGGAAGAGAGAGGAGACTCACCAGAGCGCAGAAGGCGCCGCCGAGGCAGCATTTGCAAAGGAGACGACAGCCCCCTCCTCCTCTTGCAGGAAGGGAGGGGGAAGGGAGGACCTGCCCCCCCCGCGACACATTTATATCCTGTCCTCTCTAGGAATACAGCTCAGCTCCTTTTAACCCTTGGCAACCCGTGTGCACCCAGCTCACCCTTCTCTCCCTCTCTGCCTTTTCGCCTCCGGAGCAGGAGACCAGGAGAAGCCAGTCAGAGAAGTTTTCTGGGGGGCGGTTCTAATCTGCTCCCTCCCTTGTGTTACGGAAATGAGGGGGGGGGCATTTTAGAGAGCAGTTTTCCGCCTCCTTCCCAAACCCCTGGACGATGAGCCCAGCCACCTTCATGGAATCCTAGAGTTGGAAGAGACCACAGGGGCCATCGAGTCCACCCCCCTGCCAACATCCCACCTTCCTTCCTAGTCGCAGAAGCACTGCATTAACCATGGCGGTAACCAGCACGTTCAATCGATCAATATTGTCGGAATGTTCCGGGAGGCAGGAGAGGATATATTGTTTAATAATATCCTTCCTAACTTGCCTTAGCAAGTTCAATAACTTAGCAGAGTTTAAACATTCCCCCTTTAAAGGCACAGCGGTTAACTTGTTGCCAGCTCGTTTGAGCTTCTAAATATAGGATTTCTCGTAATTCGCTTTTGTCCCTCTTTATAGACACGACAATCTTATTTAAAGTCAGCAAAAACAAGTTTACTCACAGTATCATCAGTGCACAATCCCATCCCTTAAGGCAGACATATATATACAAGAGGATCTATCCCATACGGGGTGCTCTGTGGGCTGGAAGGAAATAGCTGAAGAGCTGTTGCTTCTTCGATAAAAGCAAGATGGAGAAGACAGTCCAAGAGAGGAAGTGTGTTCCCTGCCTTGCTCTTTTGTTACCTGGCCAGGTAAGGCCACGCCCATCTCTAGTCACATGCAGAAGAAGTTTGTACAAAACATCCCCTTGCATGTCCACTCTAGGAATGTTGTGCTTGACTGCTATGTCTTTCACATCCCACAAATATATAACACTGAACTTATGTTACTGCTTGATGAATGAACCCTGTGTTTTATGAAGGGACTCTGTATTTTGAGGATTACCAAAGATCGACCAGCGGGGAGCTCTGAATTCTGACAGCTAACCAATCGGGTATTACCAAACAGCGCCCCCTATTGTGCGAAGTAGGTGAGCAGCAGGGAATGGCGCGAACCCTTCAGCCCAGCAGATCAGCCTTTGCGCGGTTGACTGAGCACCAGCTTCTGTGCAGATAATGGAGAAAGCTGGTAAATTGTATCTCTTCGGGTTTCGATTGCCAGAACCTCTTACATTGTTGCAAGAAAGCGTCAAATTGTACCGTATTTTTTGCCCTATAGGACGCACCTTTCCCCCTCCAAAAATGAAGGGGAAATGTGTGTGCATCCTATGGGGCGAATGCAGGCTTCAGGAGAGCCCCAGCGCCAGCCCCACAAGGTCGGGGGACAGAGGGAGGTGGAACGCCGCCATCCCGCTGTCTCCCGAAGTGGTTTGGAGGCTGACGGCGAGGAGACCCTGCCGCCAGCCCCGCAAGCTCCGGGGACAGCTGGGAGGCACAGCGCGTCTCCCTGCTGTCCCCGGACCTGATCTGAAGGCGGGCGGCAGGGAGAAGAGCGTTTCTCCCCGCTGCCAGCCCCACAAGCGCCTGGGGGGGGGGAAATAAAATGTTTTTCCTTTATTTCCCCCCAAAAAACTTGATGCGTCCTAGGGGCGAAAAATACGGTATTCCTTTGTCTTTGACAGTGCTGATGGAGTACTAACCTTTGAAAAAGCATATAAAATCAATGCCTTAACCAATTCTCCCCATTTCAATGACATTTTGCTTCAAAAGGGAAGGCAGATTTGGACACCCCCTAATCCCTGAGGCAAACAGTCATGTACACAGCACCCCTCCCTTGAGGGAAACAATGGACATCTTCTGATGGGTTTGTTCAAGCCATGTGTTCCCAAAGCCCATCCTCCAATCCTTGAGAAGGCCAGAAGACAAGGATATGCAATGATAGTTTTATTGTTCTTTAGGCGGCGGCTACTTAAGGTGTCAGTAGGGACGTGGGTGGCGCTGTGGGTTAAACCACAGAGCCTAGGACTTGCTGATCAGAAGGTCAGAGGTTCGAATTCCCACGGTGGGTTGAGCTCCTGTTGTTTGGTCCCTGCTCCTGCCAACCTAGCAGTTTGAAAGCACATCAAAGTGCAAGTAGATGAACAGGTACCGCTCTGGCGGGAAGGTAAACGGTGTTTCCGTGCGCTGCTCTGGTTCGCCAGAAGCGGCTTAGTCATGCTGGCCACATGACCCGGAAGCTGTACCCTGGCTCCCTCGGCCAATAAAATGAGATGAGCGCCGCAACCCCAGAGTCGGTCACAACTGGACCTAATGGTCAGGGGTCCCTTTACCTTTACTTAAGGTGTCTGGAACTTAATCTGGTGTCTGGAACTTAATCTGATAAGCGGGCCAACTTAACAAACTTGGGTATCCTCACAACTCTCCTCCCTCCTTGTATACCAGTATACCTGAAGGATACCTTAAGGAGCCATGTATACCTGAAGGAGCATCGCCACCCCCATCGTTCAGCCCGGACACTGAGGTCCAGCTCCGAGGGCCTTCTGGCAGTTCCCTCCCTGCAAGAAGCCAGGTTACAGGGAACCAGGCAGAGGGCCTTCTCGGTAGTGGCACCCGCCCTGTGGAACGCCCTCCCACCAGATGTTAAAGAAATAAACAACCATCTGACCTTTAGAAGACATATAGAGGCAGCCCTGTTTAGGGAAGTTTTTAATGATGATGTTTAATGTATTTTTAATCTTTTGTTGGAAGCTGCCCAGAGTGGCTGGGGAAAACCAGCCAGATTTTTTTTGGGGGGGGTATAAATAAATTATGATGATGATGTTGTTGTATCAGTGATGTATGAATGATGCTTCTGGAAATGCATTCTGGGTAGTGTGTAACCTATGTTCGGGGTTCTTACTCCTTGTGGGGACCTATTGCGCAACAATAAAGGTCGTGGTCTACGGACTGCTGTATTTCTTTGTTACTTGGCTAGAACTTCCTTCTTTTGCTGACCGCAGAGACCTGTGGGGGACTTGCACCCCAACAAGCTGGTCTGCTGAGTATCCTCGCACCCCGGAATTTCCCCTAACATTTGTAAACAGAAACAGGAGGAGCAGCTTGTAGGAGAAAAGGGTTGTGCCATGGGAAATGGAGCAAGCTGGATTTCTCCTGCTGCAGAGGTTAGGACTGAGGCCATTGATTCAAGTAACAGGAAAGGAGATTTCAGCTAAACAGTAGGCATAACTTTCTATCAGTAAGAGCTAATTCACTACAGAACAGACTTCACCAGAAGTTGCTGGACTGTTCTTGATTGGAGGTTTTTCAGCAGAGGCTGAATGGCCATCTGTCACAGACAGTGCTATTTTTCTAGAAAAATGGTGCCAGAACACACCACGAACTGTCCCTTGTTCTTTGAGAACGGCAATGGCAACCCACCTGAGAGGTGCCAGAGCAAACTCCAGTTGAAAAAACCCAAACACCTTTAGTTGAGCTTCCTGCATTGCAGGGAGTTAATCTAGATGGCCCTCAGAGTCCCTTCCAACACTATGATTCTGCAATTCAACTATTCTCCCTGCTGAGAGTTCTTGGATGGAAAGTGGGCTTGGTCCTCTGAAGCTCTTTCCACAATCCAAGCACTGATACAATTTCTCCCCTGGATGGATTCTTTGATGGGAAGTGAGATGGTCCTTTCTGCTGAAGCTCTTTCCACAATCCAAACAGTGATATGGTTTTTCCCCTGTATGAATTCTTTTATGGAAAGTCAGATGGACACCTTTTCTGAAGTTCTTTCCACATTCGAAGCATTGATATGGTTTCTCCCCTGTATGAATTCTTTGATGGGAAGTGAGACTGGCCTTGTGAATGAAGCTCTTTCCACATTTGAAGCATTGAAAACATTTCTCCCCTGTATGAATTCTTTGATGGGATGTGAGACCAGAGCTCTGATTGAAGCTCTTTCCACATTCCAAGCATTGATATGGTTTCTCCCCTGTATGAAGTCTTTGATGGGAAGTGAGGTAGGATCTCCGACCGAATCGCTTTCCACATTCTAGGCACTGATACGGCTTGTGCCCTGTATGAATACTTTGATGGGAATTGAGATTTTGCTTGTGGGTGAAGCTCTTGCCACATTCCAAACATTCATAGGGTTTCTCCCCTGTATGGATTCTTTGATGGAACATGAGATTGCCTTTTTGACTGAAGCTCTTTCCACATTCCAAACATGGATAGGGTTTCTCCCCTGTATGAATTATTAGATGGAAAATGAGACTTTCCTTGCGGGAGAAGTTCTTTCCACATTCCAAGCACTGATGTGGTTTCTCCCCTGTATGTATTCTTTGATGGGAAGTGAGATTTGTCTTCCAACTGAAGCTCTTTCCACACTCTTGACATTGAAATGGTTTCTCCTGTGTATGAATTCTCTGATGGGCATTGAGACTTCCCTTCTGGTTGAAGCTCTTTCCACATTTCAAGCACTGATAAGGCTTCTCCCCTATATGCATTATTTGATGAGGAGTGGAAAGCGTGTGAGAGCTCTCTCCACACTCCGCATATTTATGTGGTTTCTGCACTGTGTTGATTTTTTCGTGGTCTCCCCTGTTATTCATTCCCAATTCATCACCACCTGCGATGAAGAGACAAATGGATTAGAACCTCAGAAATAAATAGAATTTCAAAGCAGATATTATCATCCAACTTGGAGCCTTACTGAGGGAGGCCATGATTCCACGATTCTCCTCCATGACTTCCTTATGCAAAGCTCTCTGGTCAGGATCCAGCAACGCCCACTCCTCCTCCGTGAAATGCACAGCTACATCTTCAAAGCACAGAGGACCCTGAAAGGAAAAAGACAAGGGTCCTCCTCTAAGGCAGCCTAAAGAGTATCTACTACACTTTGCGGTGGTGTTTCCTGCCTGTTCATTGCTGTGTTGTGTTAATTGCAATGGAGATACTAAAATATGCTGAGCAAAGGTCCACTATGCTGTACCACTTGGTCCCTGCAGGGATGGTGCTCTGAGGGTTGGGCACCACTAAGTGTTTTTGAATGACGAACTGGTAAACAAGTCTTAAATCTTGGACCAGACAAAAAGGAGCTGGGGTACAATTCAAGGCTTGTAAATAGGTAAGAGGGAGGTGGTATTACTGGCATGGCTTGCAATTTTTGGTATAGAAAGTATCGGTCTAATATGCAGAGATCTTTCCTATTCTATTGATTCAAGAAGGTTCTGGAAACTTGTCTGGGTCTCACAGGCTAGAAGCTACTAAAAGCTGCAAGTGGCAAGTGACTGTTGTTGTTTAGTCATTTAGTCGTGTCCGCCTCTTCGTGATCCCCTGGACCAGAGCACGCCAGGCACTCCTGTCTTCCACTGCCACCCGCAGTTTGGTCAGGCTCATGTTTGTAGCTTCGCAAACACTATCCAGCCATCTCGTCCTCTGTCGTCCCCTTCTCCTTGTGCCCTCCATCTTTCCCAACATCAGGGTCTTTTCCAGGGAGTCTTCTCTTCTCATGAGGTGGCCAAAGTATTGGAGCCTCAACTTCAAGTGACTAGCTTGCCTGCAATTTTTCCATTCTCCCTGGAAACAAGCAGAAGGTTCCTGATGTTTGGGTTACTCCTTCAGAGAAGCTGAGTACAGCTGGTTGAAGGTGGCCCTGTTATTTTTCTATCCCAAGGCCATGCTGCCTATAAACAGAGCCCAGAAGAAACCTAGGCTTCATTTTTCTCTATCTTTCTTCCTGGTGGGGTGATCTGTACATAGTATGTCTGAGTGCTAAGTTCTTAGTCTTATTTTAAATTTAAGATATATTTTTTTTATATTGCGTCTGGATTCTTAAGTACTATGCAAATCCCAAAGAGTTGAATTCGTGAATAGTTATGCTCATTTCCCTTCAGTAATTAATACTAGATGAAGCTCCTGCGCCTGGTCTGTTTTTTGGGACCCTGCATTGTGTTTACTCTGCCAACAATTTGTTGAAGTCTAGTCTGGATCTTGATGGGGCACATCCTAGACAATTACAAGGTGACTGGAAGGGTCACAAATGGAAGGATCTCCTCTCTCCTCACCCCATCTGCTATGTTTTTTGGGGGGAGGGGTGGGTTATAAGTTCTTTGTGGTGTAAGTGGGCATTATTGTCTTGGAAGATGTTTACTAAGGCCAATTCATGCAGAAGATCACTTAAGGTAAGGAGGCTGTTTCCTTATTTTCAGCAGATAGACCGCCTTAAATGGCATTTTCAGCCTTTGTTGGGAACAGCTTTGACAAAAGCAAAGAGGAAGAGAGGGATTTCTTCATTCCCAGGGGAACCCTGGCTGCCCCACTCCTGAGCCTCTTTCCCCACTAGGCTCCTTCCTCCTACCTGATCTGCTTCTGGAGCTGCTGCTTCCTCTCCACCACCAGGAAAAGATGGGTGAGGAGATCTTGTTGGCATTCTTCTTTCACCTGAGAGACAAAGGTTAGTTGGAAGCCAGGAGTGCATGCTTCTCTGAGATGTACATTTTGACGGTTGTACCAATCATTGTTTTATTGTGCTCTTCTGGTTTTTTGGGCCCAAATGTCCCGTCCCCCCCAAAAAAAATTGAAAGAACTCAGAGATTACTTTCAAAAGCAACAGAAAGACCAAACGGAGAAGAAACTCCTTCCTCCTTACCTAGTGAATTCTCTCTGGTGTCCAACCGAGTCCTCTCTGCCTCAGAGTAATTGGAGCCCATTTCTGCAGCCAGATCCTTTTCCTGAAAGAGCAACAAGAATTCAAAACTGGAGAGAATGGAGAGAAAGGCTGGAGAAGGAACGGGAGAGGCAAAATCTTTAGGGGTATCAGATATCTTTCCTTGGATACTTTCCAAAAAAGGATGGGCCATTAGTAGAGCATCTGGGGATGTTCTCCGTCCTGTTTGGAGCTCTTTGGGAGAATTAAGAGGAAAGTCTCTCTCACCTGCTTCTTCTCTGCCTGCTTCCTCTCCTCCGCCTGACTCAGGAGGAAACCTTCGGCCAGGGCCACTGCCTGGGAACTGGTCTCCGCTCCGCATTCCCTCACCCAGCTCTCCATCTCCGCTGGAAGGACAGCCAGGAACTGCTCCAAGATCACCAGGTCCAGCATCTCAGCTTTCGTGTGCCTTTCTGGCTTCAGCCACTGGTGGCAAAAGTGGTAGAGTTGGCTGCAAAGTTCTCGGGGTTCTTTGGCCTCCTGGGAGCAGAACTGCCTGAACTGCTGGCTCTGCACCTCTGAGCAAGGGGTGTCCTCCTCACCCAGGATCTTCTGCACTGAGTTTTCCCAGAATACCCCAGTACTCCCAATTTCCATGGCCTGGCCTCTTCCTGCTTCAGGGCCAGCTGAGCCTTGCTCAGCCATCTCAGGAAGTCTGCAAGAGATCAGAAGAAAATTCTCTTTTTTCTGCCATTTTCTATCCATCCAAATTAGAGGTGCTGGCAAATACAAAGCAAATACATTTTTTTGCTATAAAACTGACACACTGTCAGGAGAAGAGAAATGTTCTCTGAGCAATTGTGGATGAGTCTTGCTAGGAACCGGGGCTGGACTGTACCAGAACCCAGGCTGTGAGTACCACAAGGTCCAGGTTCCAGAATGACAACATAGCGCTTGGCTCCAGGCTCCTTCTACAGCTCAGGAGCAAGGGGTTTACTCATGAGTATGCAGTCCTTGATACTCCTCTGATGATGGCAGCTATGGCTAGTTTATGGTCTGGAAGGCCGTATTGTATGAGATTATTTGGAAATAGCACAGGTCTCTGGCTCCATGTTCCTGATATTCCCTATGGAAACACAGGAGGGCCTTTTTTGGCTCCCCCCCCCACCTGCAAGTAGTGAAATCAGAGGGAACCAGACAGAGGGCCTTCTCGATAGTGCCACCCTCCCTGTTAAACTTCTTTCCCATTTCATTCTGGAGGTCCTTTCTTAACCTGAAACTGTTCTTAACCTGAAGCACCACTTTAGCAAATGGGGGCTGCTGTTGCGCCACTGGAGCACGATTTCTGTTCTCACCCTGAAGCAAAGTTCTTAGCCTGAGGTATTATTTCTGGGTTAGCGGAGTCTGTAACCTGAAGCGTATGTAACCTGAGGTACCAATGTATTTTCCTACCAGAGAAAAACCACACAATTTCTACTTTCAGCTACCTTCCAAGATTCTGTTCCTGCTTCAGAAACTCGGCTATGATCTTTTCATCTGGTGAGTGCCCTGAATCCATTTCGGGAAGCGCCCCCCCCCCAATAAACCAGCACTGCTGCTGCCAACGTCCAGGCCAAGCTGCGCTTGATTTAAGGAGCAGGTAGAGGAAAGAAAGTCGGCTTCGTGGAGGGGGGGGGGGGCTCAGCTTCCCGACTCTGGAAAACGAGGGGAACCTTGCAATGCCCCCTCTGTGAAGATGCCCTGGAAACGGGCCCACCACCCCGCGACCACATTATGGGCTGGGATCCCTCTCTTGAGTCACGGCATAGTTATACTCCCCCTTTATTTCTCCAGTGAGCTCAAGGGGGCATCCATGGGTCTATGGCTGCACACCTCCTGGGAAGGAGCCCCCGCCCTGGCTTTGCAGAGATGGAGGGGGAGGACCCTGGGCTCCCTCATTTGGGGGTCGGTGGGGGTGGGCAGGGGACCCCTCTTCTCCCCAATGCCCCCTCCGGGGGAAGAGAGAGGAGACTCACCAGAGCGCAGAAGGCGCCGCCGAGGCAGCATTTGCAAAGGAGACGACAGCCCCCTCCCCCTCTTGCAGGAAGGGAGGGGGAAGGGAGGACCTGCCCCCCCCGCGACACTTTTATATCCTGTCCTCTCTAGGAATACAGCTCAGCTCCTTTTAACCCTTGGCAAGCCGTGCCACCCAGCTCACCCTTCTCTCCAGCGCAGGAGCCCAGCAGAAGGCACGTGCGTTGCGCACAGTCAGAGAAGTTTTCGGGGGGGGGGGGCTCTTGGCTGACGTGCTAAGCTGCTCCCTCCCTTGTGTTACGGAAATGAAAGAGGGGCACATCTTAGATATCAGTTTTCCTTTCCAAACCCCTGGACGATGAGCCCACCTTTGTCCATAGTCGCAGAAGCACCACATTACACCTTGGCCATAAACCCGTACGTTCAAGCGATCAAATATACGCTCAATATATAACTTTGAAATTATGTTACTGGTTATGTATGAACCCTGTGTTTTATGAATGGATCCATATTTTGGGAATTACCAAATATCGACTAGTGGGCAGACCCTCAACCTCTGCCCTACGGGAGGGACCTGCTGCCACAGGGAGAGTTCCAACCTCCAGACTCCTGGGTCCTAAGGGAATTAGAACTGACTGACCGTCCACCTGCCCCCCCCCCGATATTCCCACAGACAGCCCACCCAGAGCACCCACAAATTCACCTGGTGAGCCTCCCTCAGGTGGGCAGGTAGAAAGAAGGCAGATCCCCTAGCAGGACAGGTACTGGACTTCCTGCCCTTCCTGAAGGATGCCCTGGATCAAAGGCTCCCCTGCAACACCCTCCACACACACGTGGCAGCCTTGGGCTCAGGTGAGCAGGAGTCCCTCTGGGTTCCCACTGCCTGGTCCAACGCTTCTTGCAAGGAGGCAGCACAACTAAACCGCCCACAGGGCACAGGTTTCCCTCGGCACAGTACTGAAGGTGCCCACAGGTCCCCCCTTGGAGCCCCTCCAGAAGGACCCCTGAAGCTTCTGAGCTGGAAGGCTCTTTCATGGGTGACCATTAACCTGCAAGGAGTTGGGTATCATTCAGAGGGATCCTGTCATGCTGTGATGAGACACCACCTTCTGTCAGAAATCAAGCCTTTATCAGGAGAAACTGGCAACTCTCCCAGGCACCCGGCTGGGTCTCCTGGTGACCTCCCTGTCTGCTTTCCCAGCAAGATCGCGATAGGCGATCCTTCTCAGCGTGAGAAGAACATCCCCCCTCTTTCCTGCCCCCCCCCCGGCAGGGGAAAGAGATAGACAGAAATGTATCTACATGCTTTTATTTCTGTCTTTGCAGCGTTACAAAAAACATGACTGCTCTCTTCAAACTCCAGCAGTCGAGAGACAAACACTTCATGTACTTCCTGTACAAGAGCAAAAGGAAGAGCTCATATTACACTCTGAGCTAATTCCGGTGCTTCGCACTGTGAATTGACTGTCCCTCTGTTTCCCACAGAACAGTCCCAACATTCCACCATGTGATGTTTTCAAGCTACCAGCAGCTCGCAGCTGCATTGCTTCAATATCGTAACACCTTCACCACATCTTCCACAGGGCTCAGGTGGTGGTCCTCCCTCCTTTTCTCTAAGCCAAATCAGAGATGGAGGATGAAGGGCTCACTCTAGAAGGGCGCAAGCCCTCAGGATCCACCTCAAGTGTGTGATGAATAAATGATCAAAGATAAATGCATTCACACATACACGGGTGAAGATGGACCCATGAACAGACTTCGGCTACCCTAATATCCGTTGGAAAACAAACTCTGCCAAGAATGTAATGTGCGACATTTTCCTCCATGTCTTGCTGATGATTTCAGTTCCCAGAAGGTGGAAGAAGCAACAAGGGGACCATCTATTATTTATTAATATTTCTTGTTTATTGAATTTAAATAGCACCCTACGTTCAGAGGTCTCAGGGCAGTTCATAAACAAGATCACAATATATAAAATCAAATTAAAAACCACAGCGTCTCGAAGGAACCAGCATGAGTTTGACCAAACTGCGGGAGGCAGTGGAAGACAGGAGTGCCTGGCATGCTCTGGTCCAGGGGGTCATGAAGAGTCAGACACGACTAAACAACTAAACAACAACAAAAAACCACAACCCAACAAACAAACAAAAAAACCCCAAAAGAGCCACATTCTAAAAGGGTATAGGATGTCAATAAGATCAACCAAAGGCCTGGTTAAAAAGGAATGTTTTTGCCTGGCACCTAAAGACGTATACTCTGTCTTGACCCGGCTCTCACCAACAGGGAGGAATTGATCAACAAAGTGGAAGTATTCGGACACTTGGGAGGAAGTGAGCATGTTCTCCTGGGTTTCATGATTCAGAGGAAAGAGAAATCTGAGTGTAGTCTGGACTTTAAGGAGGCCAATTTCAAAGAGGAATAAGTACGGGAGAGATCCCATGGTCAGGAATGCTGAAAAAGAAGGAAGTCCAAGATGGAGGGGAGTTTATTGAAGCTTCTTCTGCCTCCCTCTTTTCTTTCTTTCTTGCTGGAATTGTCTGCATTTGGGCCCAAATTGAAGGCCCAAATGCAGACAATTCCAGCAAGAAAGAAAGAAAGGAGGGAGGCATCGAAGGAAACCAGTGTGGCTGCAGAAGAAGCTGACAGATGAGCTCAGATTGAAGAAGGGCATTTATAAGAAATGGAAGAAAGGACGTACAGGTAGCTAGCAGGGTGAATGTCAGGTGGACTAAAGCTCAGGATGAGCTCAGCTTGCAAGAGAAGTTAAAAAAATGTCCAAAGTAAGAGGAAGAACAAGCAAGTAGTAGGTCCTCTGGGTGGAGAAAACAGAGAAAAGCTCTTGGGTGACAGAGAAAAGGCAGAACGACTCAACACCTACTTTGCCTCTGTCTTCACCCAAAAGGAAAGTGATTCCCAGCCTGGTGATGACAGAGTAAACAATGCAAGGAGGAGCTGCAGCCCAAGAGAGGAAAAGAGGGGGGAAGGGAACTCCTAGCTATTTTAAATGAATTCCAGGGCCTGAGGGGCTGCATCCAAGAATAGTAAAGGAGCTTCCTGATATAATGTCAGAGTTTCTGTCTATGATCTTTGAGAATTCTTGGAGAACAGGTGAGGTCCTGCAGACCAGAGGTGGGCTAATGTCCCCGTTCTCAAAAAGAAGACCCTGGGAACTACCAGCCAGTGAGCTTGACATCGATACCAGGGAAGGTCCTAGAGCAGATAATTCAACAGTCGGTTTGTGAGCTGTTAGAAAAGGATGGTGTGACTATTAAGACCCAGCATGGGTTTCTGAAGAACAAGTCATGCTAGACAAAATTCATTTCTTTTTTTTTAATGGAGTTACAAGTTTGGTGGATCAGGGGAATGCTATGTACCCAGACTTCAGTAAGGCCTTTGGCCATGTCCAATGTGATATTCTTGCAGAAAAGCTGGTAAAATGGAGTCTGAACAAGGAAACTCTCAGGTGGATGGACTGAACAACCCGAAGAGTATTCATTCCTGGTTCCCTGTCATCCTGCAAAAAGGGACACATGGGGGGGGCACCGTGTACTGTCCGGGGTCTGCTGTTGTTCAGCATCTTTATACATGACTTGGGCAGAGGAATTGAGGGGGGATGCTGACCAAATGGGATGGGTAGTTAATGCCGCAGAAGACAGAATCAGAATTCAAAATGACCGTAACAGACTGGAGAACTGGTCCCAAACCAAAAATGAATTGCAATAGGGACAAATGTGAGGTTCTGCACTTAGGCAGGAAGAAACAAATGCACCAGTAAAAGCTGGGGGACATGAACAGAAGTATGGTGTCCGGGTAAAGTCACATTACCCCTCTATTCTGCCTTCATCAGACCACACCTGGAGTTCTGTGTTCATTCATGGGCACCACAATTTAAGGAGGATATTGAGAAGCTGGAAGGCGTGCAGAGAAGGGTGAGCAAGACGATCAAGGGTCTTGAAGCCAAGCCTTATGAGGAAAAGTTGAAGGAGTTGGAGGCATTTATCATGGAAAAGGAGACTAAGAGGAGATACGAGAGCCATCTTCTAATAGCTAAAGGGCTATGCCATGGAAGATGGAGCAAGATGATTTTTTCCTGCCGCAGATGTTAGGACTGTTTGAAGTCATTCTCGAAAGAAACAGAAAAGATGATTGTAGCTTTAAGAACCTTTTCTGTGAGTTCTGGGTTTGGGTTTTTAGGCTGATTAGACACAGCTGGTGATGTGTATATAAAAAAAGGAGTCACAGTTTGAATTTTACCTGCGGAGAGAGAACAGCCACATGCTTTGTGTTTGTTCGTTTTTGTATAGCTGTAATAAAACCTTTGTTTGAGTGTTTTACACTGGTCTCATGGTCTCGTGGTTGTCTGCCACCAGAAGAAAGGCCCCCTCCCTAACAAGGACTGAAGCAATTGACTTCAAGTTACAGGAAAGGAGATTCCAGCTAAACAATAGGCATAACTTTCTATCAGTAAGAGCGATATCACTGTAGCACATACTCCACCAGAAAGTGCTGGACTGTTATTGGTTGGAGGTTTTTCAGCAGAGGCTGAATGGCCACCTGTCATACACAGTGCTATTTTTCTAGAAAAAAAGTGCCAGAACACAGCATGAACTTCTCCCTTGCTCTGGTGAGCTCCAGTTCAAAAAAACTCTTAATTGAGCTTCCTGCATTGCAGGGAGTTAGATGACCCTCAGAGTCCCTTCCAACACTATGATTCTGCAATTCAACTATTCTCCCTGCTGTGAGTTCTTGGATGGAAAGTGGGCTTGGTCCTCTGAAGCGCTTTCCACATTCCAAGCGCTGTTATGGTTTCTCCCCATATGGATTCTTTGATGGGAAGTGAGAGTCTTGCTGTGTCTGAAGCTTTTTCCACATTTGAAGCACTGATAGGGTTTCTCCCCTGTATGAATTCTTTGATGGGAAATGAGATGGTCCTTTCTACTGAAGCTCTTTCCACATTTGGAGCATTGATAGGATTTCTCCCCTGTATGAATTCTTTGATGGGAAGTGAGACCGGAGCTCTGATTAAAGCTCTTTCCACAATCCACACATTGATATGGTTTATTCCCTGTATGACTTCTTTGATGGGATGTGAGTCCAGAGCTCTGATTGAAGCTCTTTCCACATTCCAAGCATTGATATGGTTTCTCCCCTGTATGGATTATTTGATGGGAAGTGAGACTGGCCTTGTGGATGAAGCTCTTTCCACATTTGAAGCATTGAAAAGGTTTCTCCCCTGTATGAATTCTTTGATGGGAAGTGAGACTGGCTTTGTGAATGAAGCTCTTTCCACATTCCAGGCACTGATATGGTTTGTCCCCTGTATGAATTATTTGATGGGAAGCAAGGTAGGATCTCCGACCGAATCTCTTTCCACATTCTAGGCACTGATACGGCTTGTGCCCTGTATGAATACTTTGATGGGAATTGAGACTTTGCTTGTGGGTGAAGCTCTTGCCACATTCCAAACATTCATAGGGTTTCTCCACTGTATGGATTCTTTGATGGAACATGAGATTGCCCCTTTGACTGAAGCTCTTTCCACATTCCAAACATGGATAGGGTTTCTCCCCCGTATGAATTATTAGATGGAAAATGAGACTTTCCTTGCGGGAGAAGTTCTTTCCACATTCCAAGCACTGATGTGGTTTCTCCCCTGTATGTATTCTTTGATGGGAAGTGAGATTTGTCTTCCAACTGAAGCTCTTTCCACACTCTTGACATTGAAATGGTTTCTCCAGTGTATGAATTCTCTGATGGGCAGTGAGACTTCCCTTCCGGTTGAAGCTCTTTCCACATTTCAAGCACTGATATGGTTTCTCTCCTGTATGGATTCTTTGATGGGAAGTGAGATGGCCCCTCTGAGTGAAGCTTTTTCCACATTCTAAGCACTGATGTGGTTTCTCCCCTGTATGAATTCTTTGATGGGCTCTAAGTGTGTCCTTTTCACTAAACCTCCTTCCACATTCCAAGCACTGATATGGTTTCTCCCCTGTATGAATTCTTTGATGGGAAGTGAGACTTTCCTTCCAACTGAAGCTCTTTCCACACTCTTGACACTGAAATGGTTTCTCCCCTGTGTGAATACTCTGATGGGTTGTGAGGCTTTCCTTCTGGGTGAACCTCTTTCCGCATTCCAAGCACTGATATCGTTTCTCCCCAGTATGAATTCTTTGGTGGGAAGTGAGACTATACTTCCTGTTGAAGCACTTTCCACATTCCAAGCACTGATACGGTTTCTCTAATGTATGAATTCTCTGATGGACAGTGAGACTTTCCTTCCGGGTGAATCTCTTTCTACATTCTAAACACTGATATGGTTTCATCCCAATAAGATTTGTTTGATAGGAAGTGGAACGGGAGATGGAGCTGTCTCCATACTCCAAATTATTATATGGTTTCTCCACTGTGTGGATTTTGTCGTGGTCTCCCCAGTTCTTCATTTCCAATTGATCACCACCTGCGATGAAGGGAGAAATGGGTTAGAACTTCAGAAATAATTGGAACCCCAAATGATTGGACAATGCTAATTTACTCTTGTGATAGTGGAAGAACGGAAGAGGGTTAGGCATGAGGTCTTACTACAGGGTTCACTGCCTTTCTTGACTGGTATTCATGGACGTATTTGTGGGAACCTGAGATGTGCAAAACCTGGCTCTTTTCTTGAATGGATTTTGTTGGGCCCAGTCATGGAATTTTCTGCATCTCTATTGTCAGTCACCTGTTTGTTGCTCCATTTCCAAGGCCCATAGTCTCTTTGGTCAACCAAAAACAGACAGAAGCAAAAGCAAAAACTCAAATCCTGACAGAATCTACTTTCACTTTCCTAAAAATTCTGAAACTACAGTGGTACCTCGGGTTAAGTACCTAACTCGTTCCGGAGGTCCGTTCTTAACCTGAAACTGTTCTTAACCTGAAGCACCACTTTAGCTAATGGGCCTCCCGCTGCCGCCGCGCCGCCGAAGAACGATTTCTGTTCTCATCCTGAAGGAAAGTTCTTAACCCGAGATACTATTTCTGGGTTAGCGGAGTCTGTAACCTGAAGCGTATGTAACCTGAAGTGTCTGTAACCCAAGGTACCATACATTTATAAAGGCCTGGGCAGTTGGTTTTAATGCAGCCTGATCATTGTTTTAAAAAGCATAATTGGAAGAGGAATTTTCACAGATGAAACAATCCATACCCTTCCATTTAAGGTGACCTGTGCTCTGGTAGGATACCAGGTGCAGTAGGTGGTTCTGTTGAGCATCATCCAAATCTGGCAGACTTTTCAGTTTGCTATCTCTCTCTCTCTCTCTCTCTCTGGAATTTCAAAGCAGATATTATCATCCAACTTGGAGCCTTACCGAGAGAGGCCATGATCCCACAATTCTCCTCCATGACTTCCTTATGCAAAGCTCTCTGGTCAGGATCCAACAACGCCCACTCCTCCTCCGTGAAATGCACAGCTACATCTTCAAAGCACAGAGGACCCTGAAAGGAAAAAGACAAGGGTTCTTCTCTAAGGCAGTCTAAAGAGTATCTACTACACTTTGCGGTGTTGTTTCCTGCCTGTTCATTGCTGTGTTGTGTTAATTGCAATGGGGATACTCAAAAATGCTGAGCAAAGGTCCACTAGGCTGTACCACTTGGTCCCGGCAGGGATGGCGCTCTGAGGGTTGAGCACCACTAAGTGTTTTTGGACCACAAACTGGTAGACAAGTCTGAAATCTTGGACCAGCCAAAAAGGATCTGGGGTAGAATTCAAGGCTTGTGAATAGGTATTACTGACATGGCTTGCAGTTTTTGGTATAGAAAGTATCGGTCTAATATGCCGAGATCTTTCCTATTCTATTGATTCAAGAAGGTTCTGGAAACTTGTCTGGGTCTCACAGGCTAGAAGCTACTAAAAGCTGCAAGAGGCAAGTGACTAGCTGGTCAGCAATTTTTCCATTCTGCCTGAAAATGAGCAGAAGGTTCCTGATGTTTGGGTTACTCCTTCAGAGAAGCTGAGTACAGCTGGTTGAAGCCAGCCCTGTTATTTTTCTATCCCAAGGCCATGCTGCCTATAAACAGAGGCCATAATTCCTCCATCATGGATGTGAGTTTTTTTTATATATTTTGCAAGTGGATTGTTAAGTACAATGCAAATCCCAAAGAGGTGAATTCGTGAATAGTTATGCTCATTTCCCTTCAGTAAATAATACTGGATGAAGCTCCTGCGCCTGGTCTATTTTTGGGGATCCTGCATTGTGTTTAATCTGCCAACAATTCGTTGAAGTCTAGTCTGGATCGGTATGGAAGGGTCACAAATGGAAGGATCTCCTCTCTCCGCACCCCGTCTGCTTTTTTTTGGGGGGTGCATTGGGGAATCTTGGGCACTGTTTTTATGGTATGTCAATTGCTTAGAAGCCCATTGTTGCACTTAATTATAAATATATCAATAAAACTGCAAATACTGATAAATAATAAAAGCAACATTGAGAAGATTACTTAAGGTAAGGAGGCTGTTTCCTTATTTTCAGCAGATAGACCTCATCAAATGGCACTTTCAGCCTTTGTTTGGGACAGCTTTGACAAAAGCAAAGAGGAAGAGAGATATTTCTTCATTCCCAGAGACACCCTGGCTGCCCCACTCCTGAGCCTCTTTCCCCACAAGGCTCCTTCCTCCTACCTGATCTGCTTCTGGAGCTGCTGCTTCCTCTCCACCACCAGGAAAAGACGGGTGAGGAGGTCTTGTTGACATTCTTCTTTCACCTGAGAGACAAAGGTTAGTTGGAAGCCAGGAGTGCATGCTTCTCTGAGATGTACATTTTGATGGTTGTACCAATCATTGTTTTATTGTGCTCTTCTGTGCCCTTGGGCCCAAATGTTTTCCTCCCCCAAATTGAAAGAACTCACAGATTACTTTCAAAAGTAACCAAATGACCAAACGGGGAAGAAACTCCTTTCCTCCTTACCTAGTGAACTCTCTCTGGTGTCCAACGGAGTCCTCTCTGCCTCAGAGTAATTGGAGCCCATTTCTGCAACCAGATCCTTTTCCTGAAAGAACAACAAAAATGGTAGAGGCAAAATGCCTTGGATACTTCCTAAAAAAGGATGATCAATTCGTACAGTATTTTAGGATCTTCTCCCTCCTGTTCAGAGTTCCCTGGGAGAATTAAGAGGAAAGTCTCTCTCACCTGCTTCTTCTCCACCTGCTTCCTCTCCTCTGCCTGACTCAGGAGGAAACCTTCGGCCAGGGCCACTGCCTGGGAACTGGTCTCTGCTCCGCATTCCCTCACCCAGCTCTCCATCTCCAGTGGAAGGACAGCCAGGAACTGCTCCAAGATCACCAGGTCCAGCATCTCAGTTTTCGTGTGCCTTTCTGGCTTCAGCCACTGATGGTCAAAGTGGTAGAACAGGCTGCAAACCTCTCGGGGTCCTTTCACCTCCAGGTTGCAGAGATGTCTGAACTGCCGGCTCTGCCCATCTGAGCGAAGAGTGTCCACCTCATGCAAGAGCTTCTGCACAGAGTTTCCCCAGAATCCCCCACGGCTTCCAGTTTCCATAGCATGGCCTCTTCCTGCTTCAGGGCCTGTTGAGTCTTGCTCATCCATCTGTGCTCTCAGGAATCCTGCAAGAGATCGGAAGGAACCTTTTTTTCTGCCATTTTCTGTAGGTTCGAATTAAAGGTGCTAGCAAATCCTACAAAGCAAACACACTTTATCGCTATAAAATTGACACATTGTAAGGAGAAGAGAAATGTTCTCTGAGCAAGTGTGGATGAGTCTTGTTAGGAACCAGGGCTGGACTGTACCACAGCCCAGGTTGTCAGCACCACAATCTCCAGGTCCCAGAATGACAACATAGCCCTTGGCTACAGGCTCCAGAGTCCTTCAGCAGATCAGGAGCAAGGGGTCTACTCATGTGTATGCAGTTCTTGAAACTCCTCTGATGATGACGACTTTGGCTAGTTTGTGGTCTGGAAGGCCATAATGTATGACATTATATGGAAATAGCAGAGCTTTCTGGCTCCATGTTCCTGATATTACTCCCCCCGTCTTGCTGTGTTGTACTTAGCGTGAACCCCCAGTGGAATTACACTGGCATTATGTTCTGACCTTGCTTTCAGTCAGGATGGGATCCAGATTGCCTGTGCTTGACCTGGTTGTGGAGTTTTGTTTTGTTTTGGACTCTGCTGCAAAGGCAACTCTGCTCGCATGGGTGGGAGGCTGAGATGCCCCCAAATGCCCACGGAAGCAGGCGGAGGGCCTTCTTGGTAGTGGCACCCTGCCTGGGGAACTTCCTTCCCAGCAGATGTCAAGGAGATAAAGAACTACACAACTTTTAGAAGATATCTGAAGGCAGCCCTGTATCGGGAAGTTTTCAATGGCTGCTGTTTTATTGTGTTTATAATATTGTGTTGGGAGGCACCCAGAGTGGTTGGGGCAGCTCAGTCAGGTGGGTGCGGTACAAATATTATAACCACCACAACCGCATTGTTTTAATAATATACTGGATTGTTTTATTAATATACTGAGTGCATATGTGCATATATCCTGGGTTTCTGATGAAAACATCTTTTCCCTTATTTAAGCATAATTTAATAATGTAATTTAAAACAAAGTAACATTTATTTGTGGCATCTGATGTCTGGTAGACTATTTCTATATACGGAGGAGGGTCCATACCACACATTTGTGATCTCCTTGTTCCAATTTTTCACCAGTTTTTCTTTTTCTTCATTTCATTTAGAAATATTTCTATTATTATTATTTATTATATCTGTATACCACCCTACACCTGTAGGTCTTAGGGCGGTTCACAACACACAGTTACAATATAGAAGGCACAAAATACAAATTAAAAATAATTTTAAAAACTAATGTATACAAACTGGGGGGAAAATACACTCCCCAACAAAAGCCACTAATAGAAAAGAAATCTAAGAATCCAAATTAACACCCAACATTCAAAAACAATTGAAAACAAACCCACCCCCAAATAAAACAGAACCCTCCCAAGTTAAAACATTCATCACCGCTATAACAACATCTTGAATTTCTATACCTATATTCATTATGTAAAGCAACCTAGGAGTGGACTACAACCATGTGTAGTCACAAGCAACACATTCAGGGACCAAACAGTTCAGGCAGACGCCTGGATCAGGAGTAGGAGTAGTAGCAGCAGCAGCAGCAGCAGCAGCAGCAGCAGTAATGTTAACGGAAAAATCTGAGGGCTCTCTTGGACAAAACAAAGACACCAACCAGGATAACATGGAGCAAAACAGCAGCCTGTAGGCTTGGCCTTTATTGAACTGTTGCAACAGGGTGTTCCCCTCACTAGCAAGAGAGAGGAAAGACCCAGAACAATGGGCTGCAAGACCTTATAAAAACTTTTGAAATTCCCCTCCTCTAGCTCAAGCCCACCCCCAGAAACATCATGCATACATTACAGAAAGGAGGGGTTGACATCATGCATACGTTACAGAAAGGGTTGACATCATGCATACATTACAGAAAGGAGGGGTTGAGGGAGGAGTTGTGGTGGTAACCTGAGTGTCCTGTCACCCAGCTGGTTCCTCCTTTCCCCCTCCCCATGAGTACCTTCCAGGTGACAATGGGGAGTTTGCAGTTTCCTGCCCCCAGAGGGAAGATCTGATCATTGTCCTTTGTTTCAGTCTGTGGTGAATCCACTGTTCTTTGTGATTTTGATTGTCTTCTGTCTGGGATTATCAGGGTTGACATAGCAACTGGGCAGGGCTCCTGTGGATGTGCTGGGATGGTGAAGGGATTATGGCCGACCAGAACAAAGCCACCCCCCCCTTTGATAGTCTTTGTCATATGGAGTAAAATAAAAATGGAACAGTGCAAATCCGATGTATGGTTGATTTTCTATGAATTTATAACAGAAATGGGACGTATGTAGTGTGTGAGTGTGAGTGTGTGTGAAGTTTGTGCAAACAGAATGATTGGGGTGGGGGGGTTCCTGCTACAGTAATAATAATAATATTTTCCTTTCTTATTACAAACATTTTCCCACAAGAGAAAAACGGACACTTTCTACATTCAGCTACCTTCCAAAATTCTGTTCCTGTGTCAGAAACTCGGCTATGATTTTTTCATCCGGTCGGGGCCTAGAATCCATTCAGTTAATCCATTTCGGGAAGCCCCCCCCCCCCAATAAACCAGCACTGCGGATGCCAAAGTCCAGCCAAGAAACGCAGCTGCGCTTGATTTTGGGAACAGGTAGAGGAAAGAAAGTCTGCTCCGGGGGGGGGGGGCGCCCAGATGGATCAGCTGAACACGGCGCCCTCCCGTGGGGTGGGGGGGTCTCAGCTCCCCGGCTCTGGACCCGAGGGGATCCTTGCAATGCCCTCTCTGCGGAGAAGCCCTGGAAGACGGGCTAGAAACGGGCCCACCTTCCCGCGGCCACATTATGGGCTGGGATGCCTCTCTTGAGCCATGGCATAGTTATACTCCCCCTTTATTTCTCCAATGAGCTCAAGGGGGCATCCATGGGTCTGTAGCTGCACACCTCCTGGGAAGGAGCCCCCGCCCTGGCTTTGCAGAGATGGAGGGGGAGGACCCTGGGCTCCCTGATTTGGGGGTCGGTGGGGGTGGGCAGGGGACCCCTCTTCTCCCCAATGAAGAGAGAGGAGGAAGAGAGAGGAGACTCACCAGAGCGCAGAAGGCGCCGCCGAGGCAGCATTTGCAAAGGAGACGAGAGCCCCCTCCCCCTCTTGCAGGAAGGGAGGGGGAAGGGAGGACCTGCCCCCCCCGCGACACATTTATATCCTGTCCTCTCTAGGAATCCAGCTCAGCTCCTTTTAACCCTTGGCAAGCCGTGCGCACCCAGCTCACCCTTCTCTCCAGAGCAGGAGCCCAGCAGGAGGCACGTGCGTTGCGCACAGTCAGAGAAGTTTTCGGGGGGGGCTCTTGGCTGACGTGCTAAGCTGCTCCCTCCCTTGTGTTACGGAAATGAAAGAGGGGCACATCTTAGATATCAGTTTTCCTTTCCAAACCCCTGGACGATGAGCCCACCTTTGTCCATAGTCGCAGAAGCACCACATTACACCTTGGCCATAAACCTGTACGTTCAAGCGATCAAATATACGCTCAATATATAATATTGAAATTATGTTACTGCTTTATGAATGAACCCTGCGTTATATGAATGAACTGCATATTTGTGAATTACCGAAGATCAAACAGTGAGGAGCTCTAAAATCTGAAAGCTAGCCAATCGGGTATTATCAAACAGTCACCCCTAGGGTGGAAAGAAGGTCAGCAGCGGGGAAGGCGGCAAAACCTTCAGCTCAACAGCTCGGCCTTTGCAGGGTCTTCTGTGTAGATAATGGAGAAAGCTGGTAAATTGTATCTCTTCTGTTTTCGATTGCCAAAACCTCTTACATTGTTGCTAGAAAGTGTCAAATTGTATCTCTTTGTATTTAACAGTGCTTTGAAAAAGCATATAAAATCCATGCCTTAACCAATTCTCCCCATTTCAATTACATTTTGCTCCAAAAGGGCAGGCGGACTTTGATATCACCTTCCTCCATAATCCGCTAAGTGAGAGGTCACATACACAACTCAACAATGCTTCTGGAAATGTATTCTGGGTAGGCAGGAAAGGTCTTATAAGAGCGTGTAACCTATGTTTGGGGTTCTTACTCCTTGTGGGGACCTGTTGAGCAACAATGAAGGCCGTGGTCTACTGATCGCTGTTTTGCTCCATTCCTTGGCTGGAACTTCCTTCTTTTGCTGACCGCAGAGACCTGCGGGGGACTTGCACCCCGACAAGCTGGGCTGCTGAGTATCCTCACACCCGTTTGGAAACAGAAACAGGAGGAGCAGCTTGCAGGGGGAAAGACCAGTGACTCATACCCGCCAACATTTATCCGGTGAAAATAGGGACGTCACATTCCATAATGATAATTTTGCTATTTATACCCCACACATCTAAGTGGGTTGCCCCTGCCACTACGGGCTGCTTAAAACATAATAAAATGTTAAACATAAAAAACCACTTCCCTATGCCGTCTGATTGCCTTCACGTGGCTCAGGGGTAGGATAACTCCATACCCTCCAACATTTATCCAATGAAAATAGGGACACCCTAAGGGAAAGCGGGATATTCCAGAATCAAATCAGAAACCATGATGGCTTCTCTAAATCGGGGACGTCCCTGGAAAAGAGGGGCACTTGGAGGGTCTGGTGACTCCCTTGCAAGCTTTGTGCAAACAAATCCAGAAAAATGCTCTACACGCAATCCTCAACCTCCTCGGTTGAAGGCAGTGATGCTTCTGAATGAGTTTACGGAAGCTGCGGGAGAAGAGAGGACTCTTGCGCTTGGGTCCTCCTAGTGTTCTTCCCCACAGGCATGTGGTCAGTCCATGTGAGAAGAGGATGCTGGACTACATGGGCAATGGGCCGAATCCAGCAGCCTGGCTCTGGCATGAGCGGAAAACAAGAGAATGAAAGTGAAGAGACACATATATGAAACGATTAATGCGTGAAATAGCTAAAGCAGAAGGATAGGAGAAAAGCAATGAACTCTATAGGCGAAGCATAATCTTCTGGGAACTGCAAGGAGATTCACTCTGGGGAGAGATCATTGTAGCAGCTCCACTCTGGCCAAGGAGGGTCTGCAAAACTCATGGCCCTATCTGGGGCAGACCCTTGACCTCTGCCCTACGAGAGGGACCTGCTGCCACAGGGAGAGTTCCAACCTCCAGACTCCTGGGTCCTAAGGGAATTAGGACTGACTGACCGTCCACCTGCCCCCCGATATTCCCACAGACAGCCCACCCAGAGCATCCACAAATTCACCTGGCGAGCCTCCCTCAGGTGGGCAGGTAGAAAGAAGGCAGATCCCCTAGCAGGACAGGTACTGGACTTCCTGCCCTTCCTGAAGGATGCCCTAGATCAAAGGTTCCCCTGCAACACCCTCCACACACACGTGGCAGCCTTGGGCTCAGGTGAGCAGGAGCCCCTCTGGGTTCCCTCTGCCTGGTCCAACGCTTCTTGCAAAAAGGTAGTGCAGCTACAACCTGCCATTGAAATGCTAAACAATAGTGATCCAGAGTAGATTCCAATGTATAGGTAGCAGAGTAAAAACTTAAATGTTGCAAAATTCCAAAAAATTGACCAGAGGCAATTAATATTTCATTCAACAGAGCTTTACTGCTACTGAAGGCAAATGAGCATAATGGTCACAAATCCAATACATTCAGAAATCCAGTTACAGCACACTTAACTTAAGCTTCAATAAAACAAGAAGACTATACTTTAACACAATATACAGAACACCACACCAGAAGGGAGAGAAAGAGAAAGTGAAACTCAGGCTCCTTCTGGCCTTCCTTTTTTAGTCAGCATGACCTTGACAGAAAGAGATAAGAGAAATGGTTTAAACCAGCTGTACTCAGCTTCTCAGAAGGTATAACTCAAACATCACGAACCTTCTAGAAGCTTCCAGAACCCTCTAAAATTAAGTAGAATAGGAAAGAAAAGGAGAGATCTCTGCATATCAGATCAATACTTTCTGCACTAAAAAATGCAAGCTGACACACCCACCCACAGGGCACAGGATCCCCCCATACAGCATTGAAGGCACTCACAAGTCCCCCCCTGGAGGGGAAAGGTCTGGCTGGATCGCTGTCAGTGCTGTCTGGGATTGGCATGTGCGTGCGTGTGGGTCCTTCTGCACCCGCATAGATGTGAACGTATCCTCAGAGTCCCTTCCAACACTATGATTCTACAATTCAACTATTCTCCCTGCTGTGAGTTCTTGGATGGGAAGTGAGAGTCTTGCTGTGTCTGAAGCTCTTTCCACATTCCAAGCGCTGTTATGGTTTCTCCCCTGTATGAGTTCTTTGATGGGAAGTGAGATGGTCCTTTCTACTGAAGCTCTTTCCACAATCTAAGCACTGATAGGATTTTTGCCCTGTATGAATTCTTTCATGGAAAATGAGATGGTCCTTTCTAATGAAGCTCTTTCCACATTCCAAGCATTGATATGGTTTCTCCGTTGTATGAATTTTTTGATGGCAAGTGAGATGGTCCTTTCTACTGAAGCTCTTTCCACATTCCATGCACTGATATGGTTTCTGTCCTGTATGAATTCTTTGATGGAAAGTGAGATGAACGCTTTTTCTGAAGCTCTTTCCACATTCAAGACATTGATAGGGTTTCTCCCCTGTATGAATTCTTTGATGGGAAGTGAGATGGTTGCTGTGACTGAAGCTCTTTCCACATTCCAAGCACTGATACATTTTCTCCCCAGTATGGATTCTTTGATGGGAAGTGAGATTGTCCTTTCGACTGAAGCTCTTTCCACATTCCAAGCACTGATATGGTTTCTCCGCTGCATGGATTCTTTGATGGGAAGTTAGTTGGGAGCTCTGACTGAAGCTCTTTCCACATTCCAAACATTGATATGGTTTCTCCCCTGTATGAATTCTTTGGTGGGAAGCGAGATGGGAGCTATGACTGAAGTTCTTTCCACATTCCAAACATTGATATGGTTTCTCCCCTGTATGAATTCTTTCATGGGCAGTGAGACTTGCCTTCCAACTGAAGTTCCTTCCACACTCTTTACATTGAAATGGTTTCTCCAGTGTATGAATTCTCTGATGAGCAGTGAGACTTTCCTTCTGGGTGAAGCTCTTTCCACATTTCAAGCACTGATAAGGTTTCTCCCCTGTATGAGTTATTTGATGGTTGGCGAGTGTGGAACTCCGACCGAATCTCTTTCCACATTTTAAGCACTGATATGGCTTCTGCCCTGTATGAATTCTTCGATGTAAATTGAGAGAGGCGCTGTGACTAAAGCTATTTCCACATTCCAAACACTGATAGGGTTTCTCCCCTGTATGTACTCTTAGATGGGAAATGAGAATTTTCTTGTGGGTAAAGCTCTTTCTACAATCCAAACATTGAAATGGTTTCTCCCCCATATGAATTCTTTGATGGGAAGTGAGATTTGACTTCCATCTGAAGCTCTTTCCACACTCTTGACAGTGAAATGGTTTCTCCAGTGTATGAATTCTCTGATGGGCAGTGAGACTTTCCTTCCGGGTGAAACACTTTCCACATTCCAAACACTGATATGGTTTCATCCCAATAGTATTTATTTGATAGGAAGTGGAAAGGGAGATGGAGCTCTCTCCACACTCCAAATATTCATGTGGTTTCTCTACTGTGTGGATTTTGTCATGGTCTCCCTTGTTCTTCATTGCCAATTCAACCTCACCTGCAATGGGGAGAGAAATGGATTAGAACCTCCGAAATAAATTGAGCCCCAAATGATTGGACAATGAAAATTAACTCTTGTGATAGTGGAAGAACGAAAGAGGGTTAGGCATGAGGTCTTACTACAGGGTTCACTGCCTGTGTTGACTGGTATTCATGGACTGATTTGTGGGAACCTGAGATATGCAAAGCCTGGCTCTTTTCTTGAATGGATTTTGTTTGGCCGAATCATGGAATTTTCCATACCCCTCCATTTAAGGTTCCTTGTGCCCTGTTCGGATACCAGGTGCAGTAGGTGGTTCTGTTGAGCTCCATCCACATATGGCAGGTTTATCATATATATATATATATATATATATATATATATATATATATATATATTTGTTTTCGTAGATTTTCACGGGTACAGGAATGCAGGTTTTGGTGTCCTCGGGTGTCTTCCCGTGTAAAAGTTGGGGTGTCTAGGCGACGTTTCGACGAGGTCTCACTCGTCATCTTCAGGCTGGTGCTTTCGGCTGGTGCTTTTTTAGCCGAAAGCACCAGCCTGAAGATGACGAGTGAGACCTCGTCGAAACGTCGCCTAGACACCCCAACTTTTACACGGGAAGACACCCGAGGACACCAAAAAATATATATATATATATATATATATATATATATATATATATATATACACACACACACACACACACACACACACACACACACACACACATATATATACACACACACTGTATTTTTTGCTCTATAAGACTCACCTTTTCCCTTCTAAAAAGTAAGGGGAAATGTTTGTGCGTTTTATGGAGTGAATGCAGGCTGTGCAGCTATCCCAGAAGCCAGAACAGCAAAAGGGGTTGCTGCTTTCGCTGCGTAGCGATCCCGCTTGCTGTTCTGGCTTCTGAGATTCAGATTTTTTTCTTCTTGTTTTCCTCCTCCAAAAACTAGGTGCGTCTTGTGGTCTGGTGCGTCTTATAAAGCGAAAAATACGATATATGTCTATATCTATCTATCTATATATCATCTATCTATGGAATTTCAAAGCAGATATTATCATCCAACTGGGAGCCTTACCGAGGGAGGCCATGATCCCACGATTCTCCTCCATGACTTCCTTATGCAAAGATCTCTGGTCAGGATCCAACAACGCCCACTCCTCCTCCGTGAAATGCACAGCTACATCTTCAAAGCACAGAGGACCCTAAAAGGAAAAAGACAAGGATCCTCCTCTAAGGCAGCCTAAAGATTATCTACTAAACTTTGCGGTGTGGTTTCCTGCCTGTTCATTGCTGTGTTGTGTTAATTGCAATGGGGATACTAAAAAATGCTCAGCAAAGGTCCACTAGGCTGTACCACTTGGTCCCGGCAGGGATGGCGCTCTGAGGGTTGGGCACCACTAAGTGTTTTTGGACCACAAACTGGTAGACAAGTCTGAAATCTTGGACCAGCCAAAAAGGATCTGGGGTAGAATTCAAGGCTTGTGGATAGGTAAGAGGGAGGTGGTATTTCTGACATGGCTTGCCATTTTTGGTATAGAAAGTATTTGTCTAATATGCAGAGATCTTTCCTATTCTATTGATTTAAGAAGGTTCTGGAAACTTGTCTGGGTCTCACAGGCTAGAAGCTACTACAAGCTGCAAGCGGCAAGTGACTAGCTGTTCATCAATTTTTCCATTCTGCCTGGAAATGAGCAGAAGGTTCCTGATGTTTGGGTTATTCCTTCAGAGAAGCTGAGTACAGCTGGTTGAAGCTGGCCCTGTTATTTTTCTATCCCAAGGCCATGCTGCCTATAAACAGAGGCCAGAGGAAACCTGATTTTCACTTTCTCTCGCTCTCCATTTCTGGTGGGGTGATCTGTACATAGTATGTCAAATTGTTTAGTTCTTAGTCTTCAAGTTTTTTATTTTTGTTTTTTTACTGCAGCTGGATTCTTAAGAACTATGCCAGTCCTGAAGAGTGTCGGGCTTCAGGAAATCAGCTTCCTCCCCCCTTTGGCAGCAGATAAGCAGAATACATGGAAAGGAGACTTCCTACCAGTTAGAACAAAAAATCCATTTCCTAGGAATGAAGGTGCTCCCAATTCAGGGTTTCACCCACATCCGCCCTAGTCACCCACGTCACTACCACATCTTCTAACCTGATCTCCTAACCACTGTGCTCTCTGCGCTGCCACTTTATCTGCTCTTCTGAACTATGTCCCTCTGCAAACCACTGTTCCAAATCTGTACTGTCCCTCTGCTCCTGGGAAGATTCAGGATCCTGATCAGGAGCAGGGAGAGGGGGAGGGGGAGGCTCCCACCATTCCTCCTCAGGGCAGCCCATCTCAGCATGGTCCCTGACAGAAAGTTGGATTTGTGAACTGTTATGCTCATGGCCTTCAGCAAATAATACTGGATGAATCTGCTGCGCCTGCTTCATTTTTGGGGATGCTGCATTGTATTAGGTCAACTGCTTAGAAGCCCAGCAGAGCACTCAATCATAAATTTATTAATATAACTGCAAATGCTGATAAATAACACTACGGACATACAGAAGGCTAGTTAAGGAGGGAAGGCTGTTCCTGATTTTCAGCAGATAGACCTCCTTGAATGGCACTTTCAGCCTTTGTTTGGAACAGCTTTGATGAAAGCAAAGAGGAAGAGAGGGATTTCTTCATTCCCAGAGGAGCCCTGGCTGCCCCACTCCTGAGCCTCTTTCCCCACAAGGCTCCTTCCTCCTACCTGATCTGCTTCTGGAGCTGCTGATTCCTCTCCACCACCAGGAAAAGAGGGCTGAGGAGGTCTTGTTGACATTCTTCTTTCACCTGAGAGACAAAGGTTAGTTGGAAGCCAGGAGTGCATGCTTCTCTGAAATGTACATTTCGGTGGTCATACAAATTTCATAGCTTTGTTGTGTTCTTCTGTGCCCTTGGTCCCAAATCTCTCCCCCCCCCCCAATTGAAAGAACTCAGAGACTACTTTCAAAAGTAACAGAATGACCAAACGGGGAAGAAACTCCTTTCCTCCTTACCTAGTGAACTCTCTCTGGTGTCCAATGGAGTCCTCTCTGCCTCAGAGTAATTGGAGTCCATTTCCGCAACCAGATCCTTTTCCTGAAAGAGCAACAAAGAATGGTAGAGGCAAATATTTTATGGGTCCTGCCTTGGATGCTTCCTAAAAAGGATGAGCAATTAGTAGAGTATTTTAGGATCTTCTCCCTCCTGTTCAGAGTTCCCTGGGAGAATTAAGAGGAAAGTATCTCTCACCTGCTTCCTCTCCTCCGCCTGACTCAGGAGGAAACCTTCGGCCAGGGCCACTGCCTGGGAGCTGGTCTCCGCTCCGCATTCCCTCACCCAGCTCTCCATCTCCACTGGAAGGACAGCCAGGAACTGCTCCAAGATCACCAGGTCCAGCATCTCAGCTTTCGTGTGCCTTTCTGGCTTCAGCCACTGATGGTCAAAGTGGTAGAACCGGCTGCAAACCTCTCGGGGTCCTTTGGCCTCCTGGTAGCAGAACTGTCTCAACTGCTGGCTCTGCACATCTGAGCAAAGAGTGTCCACCTCACCCAACTGCACTGAGTTTTCCCAGAATCCCCCACGGCTTCCAGTTTCCATGGCCTGGCCTCTTCCTGCTTCAGGGCCAGCTGGGTCTTGCTCATCCGTCTGTGCTCTCAGGAAGCCTGCAAGAGATCAGAAGACAGCTTCTACAGCTCAGGAGCAAGGGGTCTACACATGAGTATGCAGTCCTTGAAACTCCTCTGATGACGACGACTAAGGCTAGTTTGTGGTCTGGAAGGCCATAATGTATGAGATTATATGGAAATAGCAGAGCTTTCTGGCTCCATGTTCCTGATATTACTCCCCCCGTCTTGCTGTGTTGTACTTAGTGTGAACCCCCAGTGGAATTACGCTTGCATTATTTTCTGACCTTGCTTTCAGTCAGGATGGGATCCAGATTGCCTGTGCTCGACCTGGTTGTGGAGTTTTGTTTTGTTTTTGGACTCTGCCGCAAAGGCAACTCTGCTCGCATGGGTGGGAGGCTGAGATGCCCCAAAATGCCCCCGGAAGCAGGCGGAGGGCCTTCTTGGTAGTGGCACCCTGCCTGGGGAACTTCCTTCCCAGCAGATGTCAAGGAGATAAAGAACTACACAACTTTTAGAAGATATCTGAAGGCAGCCCTGTATCGGGAAGTTTTCAATGGCTGCTGTTTTATTGTGTTGATACTATTGTGTTGGGAGGCGCCCAGAGTGGTTGGGGCCACTCAGTCAGGTGGGTGCGGTACAAATATTATAACCACCACAACAGCATTGTTTTCATAATATACTGGATTGTTTTATAATATACTGAGTGCATATGTGCATATATCCTGGGTTTCTGATGAAAACATCTTTTTCCTTATTTAAGCATAATTTAATAATGTAATTTAAAACAAAGTAACTTTTATTTGTGGCATCTGATGTCTGGTAGACTATTTCTATATACGGAGGAGGGTCCATACCACACATTTGTGAGCTCCTTGTTTCAGTATTTCACCAGTTTTTCTTTCTTTTTTTATTCATTTCATTTAGAAATATTTCAATTATTATTATTATTTATTATATCTGTATACCACCCTACACTATGTTCACCAGATTTTTTCAATGAATCCGGGGACCATTATTATTATTATTATTATTATTTGAAGCAGAGTAGCAACAGGGAGTCGGTAGTGGGGATGGCAAGGCAAAAGACCCTGGGCCTATAAGAACAACAACTTGAATTTCTAGACCTCTATTCCTTATGTAAAGCAACCTAGGAGTATTTACAAGCAGCACATTCAGGGACCAAACAGTTCAGGAAAAACTCACAATTTCTACTTTCAGCTACCTTCCAAGATTCTGTTCCTGCTTCAGAAACTCGGCTATGATCTTTTCATCTGGTGAGTGCCCTGAATCCATTTCGGGAAGCGCCCCCCCCCCCAATAAACCAGCACTGCTGCTGCCAACATCCAGGCCAAGCTGCGCTTGATTTTGCAGCAGGTAGAGGAAAGAAAGTCCGCTCCGTGGGGGGAGGGGTTGCCCAGATGGATCAGCTGAAGACGGCGTCCTCCGGGGGGGGGGGGGGCTCAGCTCCCCGGCTCTGCACCCGAGGGGATCCTTGCATTGCCCCCTCTGTGGAGATGCCCTTGAAGACGAGCTGGAAACGGGCCCACAATCCCGCGGCCACATTATGGGCTGGGATCCCTTTATGGCATAGTTATACTCCCCCTTTATTTCTCCAATGAGCTCAAGGGGGCATCCATGGGTCTATGGCTGCACACCTCCTGGGAAGGAGCCCCCGCCCTGGCTTTGCAGAGATGGAGGGGGAGGACCCTGGGCTCCCTGATTTGGGGTTCGGTGGGGGTGGGCAAGGGATCCCTCTTCTCCCCAATGAAGAGAGAGGAGGAAGAGAGAGGAGACTCACCAGCGCGCAGAAGGCACCGCCGAGGCAGCATTTGCAAAGGAGACGAGAGCCCCCTCCCCCTCTTGCAGGAAGGGAGGGGGAAGGGAGGACCTGCCCCCCCCCCGCGACACTTTTATTTCCTGTCCTCTCTAGGAATCCAGCTCCTTTTAACCCTTCGCAAGCCGTGTGCACCCAGCTCACACTTCTCTCCCTCTCTGCGTTTTCGCCTCCAGAGCAGGAGACCAGGAGACGCCGTGTGCGTTGCGCAGTCAGAGAAGTTATCTTGGGCGACGGGTGGGGACCCTCTTCATAGAATCACAGAATCCTAGAGTTGGAAGAGACCACAAGGGCCATCGAGTCCAACCCCCTGCCAAGCAGGAAACACCACCAGAGCACTCCTGACATATGGTTGTCAAGCCTCTGCTTAAAGACCTCCAAAGTAGGAGACTCCACCACACTCCTTGGCAGCAAATTCCACTGTCAAACAGCTCTTACTGTCAGGAAGTTCTTCCTAATGTTTAGGTGGAATCTTCTTTCTTGTAGTTTGGATCCATTGCTCCGTGTCCGCTTCTCTGGAGCAGCAGAAAACAACCTTTCTCCCTCCTCTATGTGACATCCTTTTATATATTTGAACATGGCTGTCATATCACCCCTTAACCTCCTCTTCTCCAGGCTAAACATGCCCAGCTCCCTTAGCCGTTCCTCATAAGGCATCTTTTCCAGGCCTTTGACCATTTTGGTTGCCCTCCTCTGGACACGTTCCAGTTTGTCAGTGTCCTTCTTGAACTGTGGTGCCCAGAACTGGACACAGTACTCCAGGTGAGGTCTGACCAGAGCAGAATACAGTGGCACTATTACTTCCCTTGATCTAGATGCTATACTCCTATTGATGAGGCCCAGAATTGCATTGGCTTTTTTAGCTGCCGCGTCACACTGTTGGCTCATGTCAAGTTTGTGGTCAACCAAGACTCCTAGATCCTTTTCACATGTACTGCTCTCAAGCCAGGTGTCACCCATCTTGTATTTGTGCCTCTCATTTTTTTTGCCCAAGTGCAATACTTTACATTTCTCCCTGTTAAAATTCATCTTGTTTGTTTTGGCCCAGTTCTCTAATCTGTCAAGGTCATTTTGAAGTGTGATCCTGTCCTCTGGGGTGTTAGCCACCCCTCCCAGTTTGGTGTCATCTGCAAATTTGATCAGGATGCCCTTGAGTCCATCATCCAAGTCGTTGATAAAGATGTTGAATAAGACCGGGCCCAAGACAGAACCCTGTGGCACCCCACTAGTCACTCTTCTCCAGGATGAAGAGGAACCATTGATGAGCACCCTTTGGGTTCGGTCAGTCAGCCAGTTACAAATCCACTGAGGGGTAGCATAGTCAAGACCGCATTTTACCAGCTTCTTTACAAGAATATCATGGGGCACCTTGTCAAATGCCTTGCTGAAATCTTGGCTGACGTGCCAAGCTGCTCCTTCCATTGGAAACAGAAAGAGGAGCAGCTTGCAGGGGGAAAGGTTCATCAGACCAGTGACTCATACTCTCCAAAATTTCGCCGATAAATTTTAGTGTTTATAACCTATACATCTTACTGAGTTGTCCCAACCACTCTGGGTTGCTTCCAACATATATAAAAACATAATAAAACATTAAACATTAAAAAATACTTCGTTGTGCCATCTGATTGCCTTCAGACAGCTCGGGGGTCAGATAACTCCATACCCAACAACATTTCTCCAATGAAAATAGGAGAAAAGCAAAAAGTCCCATGGACTGCAAGATGTCCGTGACTCCCAACTTGGGGTGTGTGTGTGTGTGTGTGTGAGATACCGCACCTGGGTACCACATGGCCTTGCTACACCTCTGAGTAAGGGAACTCCTAGCTATTTTAAATGAATTCAAATCTCCAGGCCCTGAGGAGCTGCATCCAAGGGTAGTAAAGGAGCTTGCTTATGTAACTTCAGAGTTTCTTTCTATGATCTCTGAGAAATCTTGGAGAACAGGTGACGACATCCTGCAGACCAGCGTTCTCAAGAAGGGGGGGAGGGGAATAAGACCCAGATATGTACCAACTGGTGAGCTTGACATTGATACCAGGGAAGATCCTAGAACAGATAATTCAACAGTCGGTCTGTGAGGAGTTAGAAAAGGATGGTGGGACTACTAAGACCCAGCATGGGTTTCCGAAGAACAAGTCATGCCGGACGAATCTCATTTCATGGTCATTTGAGGCTCAGGTGGCCTCAGTGACTAGGAGTGCCCATTTCCAGCTCAGGTAGTTTGCCAGCCAGTTTGTCAGGCTTCAGGGAATCCCCCTCCCTCACAGCAGGCTGCCAGTAATGGAAAAACAAGAAGCTCTTACCAAAGTCTTTTATGCAATGCTCACAGAGAGAGATGCAGGATGCCGTTTCTTGGAGAATGGCGTTGCTCTGCGTAATCTCCTCCCTCCCCCACTTTCCTCTCAGTTGTCAGCAGCGCCACCCTTTCACAGTGGCTGCATAAGGCCCCTTGCCTATTCCCGTTCTGCTCTCCCACTTTCACTGCTCTCTGGGTCCTAGGGGAAGGGGGGTCTGGAATGCTTTCTAATGATAACATGCCAGCCAGCTGCTCTGGCTCTGCTGCTCCCCCCCTTCTCCCATTATCTCCCAGCTTTGTCCCTCTTCTGTCTCAGAGTCATGACCTTCTGCAAACCACTGTTGTACATCTATTCTGTCCTCCTCTTCTCGGGAAGGTTCAGGAGAAGGGGGAGGGTGGTCACCACCATTCCTCCTCTGATGTCCAGTCCCTGACACAGTCCATTTGGGACAGAGAGTACTTGACCATGGCATTCCATGCTCTGGATCGGATGGGACCATTGCAATGCCCTCTGCATGGAGCTGCCCTTGAAGACAACTCAGGAACCGTCCCAAAATGCAGCAGCCAGATCATGGGTTGGGTTCCCTCTCTTGATTCATGGCATTTCTATCTCCCCCTTTTCTCCAAAGAGCTCCCGGTGGCATCCATGTGTCTCTCCCTCCTCATTGAATTCCCCAAACCCTCGAGAACATATCTAATTCCTCTCTTAAAACAGCTGCCACGGGTGTCCATTCATTTCTGGGCCCAATTCAAGGGGCTCACAGGAGACGTCCACTTAGGCCTCCCAATATCTGAACAACCGCCTCCTTCCCCACAGACCCTCTTGGGGGTTAAGGTTGACAGAAGGGGCACTCTTGGCAGTTTGGGGTGGCCCTAGAGGGGCTATCCTGGGGCCAGTCCTTCAGTTGGGGCATTCCCTCCCCACAGAGGGGCGCCTGGCCCCTTCCCCTCTTGTCCAAGGCCTCTGACTCTTGCCTTTTCAGGACCCACCTTCCTATGGCTGTCCTTCGTTCTAACTCCTTTTAATATGGAATGTTAAAATGCTTGTAACCTGCTCTGGGTAATAAATGTATTGTCATTAATGTTATTATTTATTTAATTTGTATTCCGCCCTTCATCCGAAGATCACAGGGTAGTTCACAACATAAAAAACAGAATGAAAACATAAAATGCAAAACAAAAGCAAAACCAAACCAATAACCCGCCTTCCCACAGACACATCTAAAAGGCCATTTGATGTGGATCAGGCAAATGTTGCCTGAAGATTTGTAACAAAGGCGCCAGGTGGGGCTCCCTGGGGAGGGCATTCCATAAACGGGTAGCAGTAATAAGAGTAAAGAGAATAACAACCAGAACAACAACAACATAAAGCCTCAAGCCTGAGGGTGGAAAATTAAGCCTCAAGATACACACAGAGCCTCAAGGAAGCCGAGCATCTTCAGTGCAGGATCAGACCACTTTAAAGAGCCATGGCTTCCTCCAAAGAATCCAGGGAACTGGGAAAGCTTTACTTCTAACTGAAGGGCAACAGAGGACTTGCATCTGGAGGAGCTCAGCATCAGAGCAGGAGAGGAGCCCTGCAGGATGAGGCCATTGGGCCCCTCTGGAGTCTCCCCACCTCCGTTCCCACTGGGGCCTCAATGGGAAGCCCCCCAGCAGGACTGGGGTGCAAGAGCCCCCCTCCCCCCCCTGCGCTCCCTTCCAGCAACTGGGATTCAGCAGCATCTCTGGGGAGACAAGAGCTCAGTCCTCGAGGATGAAGCCACCAGGAGCCTCTTCTCCTCCTCCCTGCCCTGGTCCCAGCCTGGCCTCCTGGGGCGGGGAGTTCCGCAGGCTGGACTCTGCACCGCACCAAGAAACGCTTTCTTTTCTCTGCCCCCTCCCCTCTTCCCACAGACTTTCTTTCTTTCTTGCATAGGTCAGGTTTTCCTTTTTATTTCTTGCATTTATTTTAAGTCCAAATGTTTCTGTTGGGCTACAGCCCCTGTTAATAAATGTATCTACTGAGAGAGAGAACTTTGTATCAATGTAACATTTTTATACGCAACTGTGTCTTTTTGAAATGTGTATTTGTTTACATTGTTGTTGCTGCCATTTCCTGTGCACCGTTTATATTTATAATATATTAAGTATATAATAATATATTATTATATAAATTAATATAATATAATATAATATATTAATTTAATACTATACCAATACTGTACATAATCCCCCCTCTAAGCCAAAGACCCCTCCCCAAAGTGTCAAGCAGCGAATGGATCCAAATGAAGTTGCAGATCTCCTGCGCAGGCAAAGGGCGGGGATTGCCTGACTTGGGGGTCCCCGCATGCACCTCGCCCCCGCCCCCCCCCCGCGCATGCACCCTTCCCTGCAGCCTTGGGACGCCCTGCCTTCTCCCCAATGCGCTATCAGAGAAAGGAGGCCCACCGGATTCCAGAAGGCGCCCGCAAGGCAGCTGGTGCAGAGAAGAGAGAAGGGAGACGAAAGCCCCCCTTGCCTTTGCGGGAAGGAGCTTCGGAGGAAGGACTCCCCCTCCCCTGGCCTCTCTCGGAATGCCGCTCTGTTCCCTTTCACCTTTGCAAGGCGACGCCCCCGGCTCAAGGTGCGTCTCCCTTGGCTTTCCTCTAAACGAGAAAGAGGCAGCCTTTCTTCAGAGGGAAGTCTCTCCCCCCCCCCCCCGGCCTGGATCATTCGGGCGGCCCTTTCTGCTCCGAGGCGAGGGGGCCAGAAGTGGACCGAGGATTCCCGGCGTGGTCGCCCCCTCGATCCGTAGAAGGCCATTCTGGTGCTGGAAATGTGATGCTCAGTTCCTTTCCTACTGTTACGGGGGGCAAAGCGGAGGGGGCTCGTCCGCCCCCTGATCGGATCAGCCTGACCGGCAGCGCGCAAAGGCCGAGGCGAAAAGGCACAGAACAAGACTTGCGCAGGCACAAGAGCCAGCGTCAACTTTGGGGAGCAGGAGGGAAAGAGCGCCTTTTCTTGATCTGGCCGACCAGGAGCCGCCCTGTTGAACAGCTGACCAATCACCGCCTGCAGAACAGACCTCGGAACCTTCATCCCGCTTGCGAATCCGCAGCCCCTATAGGGAGAAATGGGAGGCAGGCCGAAGAAAAGGCTGAGTCGCCTCCGTCAAAGTCTGCCAGGAGCCGCCCTCAAGACTCTGCACCTCGCTCGCCCTCCAAGGGCCGGAGGTAAATTAAAATTAAAAAAAACGGAGGTAACCTTTGATCTTGGTTCTTCTTTGCTTTGCTTAAAGTTAGAAACTTTGTGGCAACAAAATCAACGATTTGGCGTGGCTGCCGCTGTTCTTCTCGGCTGTGGTCCCTTGCCTGAACACGACTGGTTTGGGACCCGCAGAGCCAGACCTCTTGAAGTTGGGGAACCCCTCTCGCTGGGGCTCACAAGTTTTGTTGTTTATTTTCCCCTTGAACACAAACAATCCCTAACACTAACATGACACCTCAAAATGTACGTATTATGTCCTGATACCTAAGTACTTATATAGAAAACCCCAAAACTCATGTTGCTGCAATGGAACATTTTTTTAATGTCAACAACTTCAAAGTAAATTCAAGTACGGGGTGGGGGGGAGGGGAAGAAAGGTGCTTTAAATGTATGGTGGACAAAGCCTCATGGCCTCTCCAGGTTCCCCAGCCTCAGATTTCTTGAGCTAAAGAACTGGAATGCCCATATCTAAGCAGGACAGGATTTCTGTGACCAGTTGTTTCATTGCAGTTTCGAAGCTGGGTGTCTTAGTTCAGGTTCAGGGACTCCTCTCTGGAAGCAGGAGAACCCGGCCCCCTCGCCACTGTCTTTGGAGCAATGCTCCATCCTTGCAGGAAATTCTGAAACATTTCATTTTGATTTCATGTGGTTGTTTTGAAGTCTGTGCTCTAGTTTGGTCTTGCATTCAAATGCAACCGTGGCCATTGCAAAAAGGAATCCTTGCGATTGTTAGTTTTGCGGCATAAACCATCATTTGTATTGATGCATTTATTTTAAAGATTATGTGATTATGGGTCATATTAAGCAGAGAGGGAGCTGAGAGGGGGGAAAGAGTGTGTCACCACTCAGCCACAAAGCTCACTGTGCGATCTTGGAGCAGAAAGTCCTTGTCTCTCAGCCTAAAGTACCTCACAGGATTGCTTGTTTGTATGTTAATATTTATGGACATCTGCATCAGAAAAATATGCCAGTGGTTTACAGCAATATAAAAACATAAAACCAAACAAAAACATCATTAAAACTTAACAACAGGTTAAAAGCAAAAGGAAATATCTAAAACACAAGCATCAATAGACCCTTGTGAGGGATGTTGTCTTAATGGCCTGCAGGCGTTTAAAAGCTGGCACAGAAGGCGCCCCCTGAATCTCTAGTGGCAGGGGGTTCCACAGGACTGGTCCATGACACCCAAGGCTTGAGATCAACACTGGTAAAAGGAGACCCATGAATACTTCTTTGAGCACCTTGCAGGAGAAGTGGAATAGGTATAACTGCAATGCAGCTAAAGAACCATAAAAATATAAGAAATGTGTCTCCAGCCCACATCCCTGATTTTGAAGTGTGTGTGTGGGGGGGGCCAAGAATGGACTCATGAAAAGCCCTCCCTAAAAACCAAACGAAAAGAACCTGGGACACACCCGGGATATTCAGGGCTACAGACTTGGGCCCTAGGCTGTGTGCTGGGAGAGGTCTGCCTGCCCATTCTTCATGGCAACTCCCTTTCCTCTGCTCCAGACTTAGAGCAAAGTCACAGCCACATTCCAGCTCAAGGCAGCATACATAGCTCAATGCCCCTTCCAAAACACCCCCACTTTGAAATCACAATTTAAGAAAGCAATAATTATGAAACCCGCTCTGGTCCAGGGAGTCAAGAAGAATCGGACACGACTAAATAACAACAACAAAACTGGTTCCGCCAGTGCTGGTTGTGTGTGTGTGCCCAATACAGATGTCAATAAGCAACACAATTCAGAGTGGATTTTGTGTGTGCAACTTGCAGAGAACAGAGTCTGTGAGTCGAATCCCTCTCCACTCTCCATCCCTTCTCTCAACTTCCTGCAATACTGGGGAAATGCTGCTGGTCCACCTTATAGGGATACTGTAAGAATGTCTTTATGAAGAGCTTTGAATGCTTCAGAATGCCCTATGCAGAGGTCTAGTTTGTTTCCCAATGTTCTGCCGCCACCGCCTTCTCTGAGAGGTGCTCTGGCACCATCCTGGCACCACCTTCCCACTGTATTCCAGAGGCACAGAGAAAGAAAGGAAATTCAAACATCAGGCAGAACTTTCTGGTGGAACGAGCTGTTCAACAGTGGGATGGACTCCATCAGAAGATGGTGGGACTTTGCTTCATTGGAGGTTTTAAGCAGAGGTTGGATAGTCATCTGTCATGGATGCTTTAGCTACGATTCCTGCACTGCACAGGGTTCAGCTAGATGCCCCTCAGTGCCCCTTTCAACTCTACAATTTTATGCTTCTATGGTTTCTCCCCTGTATGAATTCTTTGATGGGAAGTGAGATGGGCGCTCCATCTGAAGCTCTTTCCACACTCCAAGCACTGAAAGGGTTTCTCCCCTCTATGAATTCTTTGATGGTAAGTGAGACTTTTTTTCCAACTGAAGTTTTTGCCACATTCGAGGCACTGATATGGTTTATCCCCTGTGTGAATTATTTGATGGGAAATGAGACTGGCCCTCTGACTGAAGTTCTTTCCACATTCCAAGCATTGATAGGGTTTCTCCCCTGTGTGAATTCTTTGGTGGGAAGTGAGGTTGGCACTGTGACGGAAGCTCTTCCCACATTCCAAGCACAGATATGGTTTCTCCCCTGTATGAATTCTTTGGTGGGACGTGAGATGGATGCTCTGTCTAAAGCTCTTGCCACATTCCAGGCACTTATATGGTTTATCCTCTGTGTGAATTCTTTGATGGGCCCGGAGATGGGCTCTCTCACTGAAGCTCTTGCCACATTCAAGGCACTGATATGGTTTGTCCCCTGTATGAACTGATATGGCTTCTTCAATGTGTGGATTTTGCTGTGGTCTCCCTTGTTCTTCTAATTCATCACCACCTGAAACAAAGACCGAAGCAGATTAGCACCTCAGGAAGAAATGGACCACCAATTATTGAACAATGCTAAAGACCACTTGTGATAGAGGATGAACTAAGGGGAGTTAAATGTGAGCACTTCCCACCTTCACAGACATATTTATGGGAACATGAGATCCAAAAAAACTGGCTCTGTTCTGGGATGAATATTGTTTGGGCCAATCATTGTATCTGCTCCACCTTGGTCAGTCACCTCCTTGGTCAACCAAAAACAGACAGAAGCAGAAACAAAAACACAAAACCTGACAGAATCTACATCCGCTTCCCTAACAACTCTGAAGACTACATTTAAGAAGGCCTGGGAACTTCAGACCAGCCTGATCATGGTTTACAAAGGCATAACTGGAGGAAGAATCTTCACAGACCAAAGAGTCAATACCGCTTGATTCAAGGTGAGCTTTAGGGGTGTTAGAATCCCAGGTGCTCTAGGTGGCGCTGTTGAGCACCATCGAAATCTGGGACATTTGTCACATAGAGATACAGTATTATGGAATTTCAATACGTATATTATGATCCCACAGGGAGCCTTACCAAGAGAGTCCATGATCGCATGATTCTCCTCCATGACGTCTTTATGCAGAGCTCTCTGGTCAGGATCCAGCAACGCTCACTCCTAATCTATGAAACGCACAGCTACAGCTTCAAAGCACACTTTACCCTGAAAGAAAATGGGAAAGGTCCTCTTAGATAATATTACTGAAAACACATTGTTCTTTTCTTTTCTACCTATTAATTGCTGTGTCCCTTTAATGGGCTGTTTTGCTGGACATTTTAATTATGGATGCTTAACATCTTAATGGAATTCTTTTACTGTGTATTTTAATGAAGCCTATTTTAGTCTTCAACAATAAACATAGAAATAAAAATGCAATGACTGATTTAAAGAATCATAGAATTGTCGAGTTGGAAGGGGCCCTGAGTGTCATCTGGCCCAAGTCCCTGCAATATAGGAGTCTCATCTGTGACAGATGGCCACCCAGCCTCTGCTTAGGAACCACCAATGAAGGAAAGTCCACCACATTCTGAGGGAGTCCCTTCCACTGTCAATCAGTTCTTAGCATCAGAACAATCTCCACGATTCAGACTCTCCCTTCTTGCAGCCAAGAACTTGAAGCCATTAGTCTGGATCCTCCCACTGAAAGCAAGAGAAAACAAGCCCGCTTCGTCCTCCATGTGTAAGCGCTTTAGACAGTGGCTCTTGGCTACAGCTGGGTTCCTCCTCCTGGGTCTTCAAGAGCTGCTCTCCTGCCAACCCAACTTCAGGGCACGTTTGCCTCATTTTCTAGCACTTGGAATCTCCAGCGCTCTCAATCCATACCCCTGAGGTGGGACACTTTTTATTTGTTCTGAGGGCCAGATCCTGATCCCAACCCCCCTCCCCAGCTGTAGGGCCAAGTGGGAGGGGCCAAAGTTCATGTGGGTAGGCTCAAAAGACAGCTGTCAAAAGTAAGCAGGACTCACCTTCTTTTGTGATTGTTAGTTTTTAAAAGATGTTTTTAATGTTGTGTTTTTATGTCATCTGTCCTGGGAACTTAGGGTGAAGGCAGGTAAATAACAATAACAATAGCAATAATAATGTGACATTGTTTAACCCTCACACAGCCATATCTCCTTGCGGCTACTCCTATGGGATTATTGCAATGCCCTCTGTGTGGAGCTACCCTTGAATTTGACTTAGAAAGTGGTGCAAAATGCAACGGCCATGTTATGGGCTGGATTCTCTCTCTTTACTTATGGCATTTCTACCCCCCCCCCTTTCTCCAGGGAGCTCAAGGTGGCATCCGTGGGTCTACCCCTCCTCACTGAATCCCCACAACGACCCTTGAGAACAAATTTAATTCCTGTTTCAAAACAGCTGCATTGGTTGTCTCTTCATTTCTGGGCCCAGTTCAAGGAAGTCTTCACTTAGGTCCCCCAACAAAAGAACCTGAGGAAAGCTGGGGGGGGGGGGCTGTTGAAGAAATGAAGCGCCCAGAACACACACACACCGTCAGCATTTGGCTCAGTCTGGTTGATCTAAATTTGCTGACTCCCACGGTCATCAATAGACCAATACTTTATATGGTTTCATAGGTGACATAAGAGGAAAAATAACCATTGCACAACCACAAGGGCTGCTGACTCGGCTCTGCGGTGTTGGCTGTTCTCTGTTTACTCTGCTCTATCCTGCTCCCCCCTTTTCTCTTTAAACCAATTCATGGACCAAAAAGGTGAGTGGGGCTGAGAGACTTCACAGAAGTGTGACTGGCCCAAGGTCACCCAGCAGCTGCATGTGGAGGAGCGGAGACGCAAACCCGGTTCCCCAGATAACATTTATTTAAAATGCATCTCTGGGTTATTTGTGGGGCATAGGAATTCGTTCATTCCCCCCCAAAAAAACATAGTTTGGCCCCCCACAAGGTCTGAGGGACTGTGGACCGGCCCTCTGCTGAAAAAGTTTGCTGACTCCTGTCTGAAGGCTTGCATGCCTGAATTGGAGCAGGTTTATCAGCCAGGAGTCTGAATAGCAACCTTGTCTGATTCATATGGGGCGGCGGCGGGGGGGGGGGTGCTTTACTTCCAAGTGAAAGACAGCTGAGGAGTCTGTGCATCTGGAGGAGCTCAGCACCAGAGCAGGAGAAGAGCCCTGCAGGATCAGGCCAGTGGGGCCTCCTCTGGAGTCTCTCCCCCCTCTCCCGTTCTCACAGGGGCATCAACGGGAAGCCCCCCAGCAGGACTGGGGCGCAAGAGCCCCTCTCTGCACCTGCACTTACCAGAAGATGGGAAACAAGTTAAATTTGTATACAGCGCCGTCCTTCACGGGAAGATGAAACCAGCACTTTGAACTGGGCCTGGAAAGTAACTGGCAGCCGGTGAAGTCAGGCCAGGATTGGTGTTAAATGCTTAAACCGTCTTACTCCTCCAACGGTGGGGTCAGAGCACAGGATCCACGCATCACCCTCTCCTCCTCTGTGCTTTGGCCTCATTCTCCCGTTAAAGGCTGGCGGCCTGCTTGCCTCCTGCGGGAGGGAGTTCCGGAGTTTTCTCTCTGCACTGCAGGAAAAAGCACGCTTTTTTCTCTGCCCCCCCTTTCAACGCACTCTGCATTTCCTGCGTAAGCCAGGGTTTCGTTTTTATTTTAGGTCCAATTGCTTTGTACGGCTACGATCTCTGTTAATAAATGGGACTCGTTCCTCAGTCTGAATGGGGTTTATTGGCATTCCTCTTTTTTCTCTCCCGAAAGGGAGCGTCCAAAAGAGGACACAATTGCAGACCACCCACGAACCTACGTGGCTTAGCAGAGAGGAAGGGGGAGGTCCCTTTGCTCCCTCTCTTGGGGGTCGCCCCCATGCACGAGCTGAGCAGGACCCCCTGCATCCTCCCATGCAGCCCCGGGACCCCCCCCCTTCTCCCCAGCGCGCCCTAAGACTGAAGAGACGAGACTCACCGCATCCCAGAATGCAGCCTCTCTCCTCTGGCAGGAAGGGACGCAGGGGGGAGCTTTGGTTCTGGAGGACCTGATCCCCCCCCCCGCTCTTTTATTGCCTGTCCTCTCTAGGAACCCAGCTCTGTTCCGTTTAACCCTTGGCAAGCCGATTGCACCCAGCTCACGCCTCTCTCCCTTTCCAAACAGGAGCCCGGCAGGAGCCGTGTGCATTCCGCACCCCCAGAGAGGGTTTAAGGGGGGGGGGCTCTTGGCAGACGTGCTGAGCTTCTCCCTACCTTGGAAACAGAAACAGGAGGAGCAGCTTGGGGGGGGGGTGAAGGCTCTGCAGGAAGCAGGAAAGCCCATCGCAGAATACGAGAATCCTCCACGATTTGCGAGCATACCCAGAGCGCGCCTGCACCCGCGCCCATCCTCCTCCTCCTCTTAGTCCAGAGGATCGCGAGGAGAGGAGGAGGAAGGCAGGCAGCCCCCCCCTCCCCCGGCTCCTTTCCCAGCCACTCACCCTCCCGACGAGCCCCGGCAATAGCCCCAGGCACGCGCTTTTAAGCACAAGGGCTTAAGGTACTCTGCTATGGAAGTTATTCTACACTATTCCTGTATTGTACCGGGGAAGCATGGCCAGAGATTTCCATGGAAGCCGAAGAGCAGCCCAACAGGTTAATCCGGAGTGGGACTGCATCACGGGACTCCGTTAAATGGAAACGAAGTATCCAGAGGCACCTATTTACAGAGGATGCTTTCACTTAGCTCCGTTATCCCGATGAAAAACACCTTCTTGGTGAAATATCACTTTTGCCAGTAACACCTGCACAGAACAAGTCCTTTCCAAGTCCTTTGTATTCGTTTTGTAGCCCCCCCCCCCATGAATAATGGGTCCTCAAACAGGTCCTAGGAATCCTCTCAAGGCCCAACATAGTCCCTTTCACTCTGTCGTCATATTGTGGGGGTTTCCAGTGAAAATCCCATATTTGGCAGCACTCCCTAAAATTGATGTCATGCAATGGAAACCCCAAAAAGTCCCCTGGGCTTTTAAAATATGGAATCTGTGGAAATAAAGCTTCCATCCCCCGTCTATTCTGTTTTCATTCACTCATCGCACCTCTACACTCCTGGAATTTGTGGAGGTCAGTTTTTGCGGCGCTGCCAAATGTTTCGAAAACAGGATTTGTGCTACAAAGCACCTCATAATAATGGCAAAAATTGCAAAACTGAAATTGGAACTGTAAAAGATAAAATTATTACTACAGTCAAACCCCGATTGTTGGCAGCTCCATTCTCTCAGCCCCACGCCTGATCTCCAGCTTCAGAATCAGAATTTTATTATTACGGTCACAGACCAGTTCCGGGGTCCAGTTTCAGACATTCTGATATATTGGAATACCATGATGTTTAGCTGCTGATACACCACAATGCTGAAAACCAGATATCACTCAGCCCAGTCTGTTTTTTAGCACAGTCACACCTCGGCTCCCGAACACCTTGGGAATCGTACATTTTGGCTCCCAAACATCCAAAAACTGGACGTGAGTGTTCTGGTTTTCGAACGTTCTTTTGGAAGCTGAACCTCTGGTCCTCTCCAGGAATCCAGCTCATCTCCTTTTAAACCTTGGCAATCCTTGGCAAAATATGGTCTGAAGCTCAACATAAAAAAATAATAATAATTAAAATCATGGCCACTGGTCCCATCACCTCCTGGCAAACAGAAGGGGAAGAAATGGAGGCAGTGACAGATTTTACCTTCTTGGGCTCCATGATCACGGCAGATGGTGACAGCAGTCACGAAATTAAAAGACTGCCCCAGACAGACCTCAATATCTCGCCCCCCCCCCAAGGGAGTGACGGCCAGGAGAGATCTGAAGAAGTGTGCATGCACACGAAAAGTGTGTATCTGAAGTGTGTATCTGAAGAAGTGTGCATGCACACGAAAGCTCATACCAAGAACTAACTTAGTTGGTCTTTAAGGTGCTACTGGAAGGAATTTTTTATTTTGGCCAGGAGAGAGACAGGCAGGCGGAGCGGCCCCCGCCCCAGGTTGCCACTGCCGCCGAGTGCGTGCGCGAAGCGGGAGCTGGCGCTCTCCAAAGAGGAGACGCGAAGGGCAGGCACCCCGGGAGCCCCCGGGAGGAGGAGGAGGAGGCGGCGACGGGGGCAGGTGGTGGGCTTCTTCATCGCTCCAAGCCCCGCCACACAGTCTGACCGGGGGGCGGGGGGCCACGAGTCTCCTGAGCTAATATTCCCCAGGCTCTCTGAGCGCACGCAGAGCGCCCGTGCACCCACACACATCCTCCCCCCTCCTCCCCGGGCCAGAAGATGGCAGGGAGGCAGGCAGCCCACCCAGCCGCGGCTCCCCTCGCGGGCGCGCCCGACACTCAGCGCCCGAAGAGTCCCGGCAGAAACCTCAGGCACCTGCTGATAAGTAGAATTGCATTGGATGGGCGAGGCCATTGCTACAAGAAATTTAAATGACCGTTATATGATTTATAAAGTCTCTAGGTCCTCTTGTTTCCATTGTATCATTTCGTATCATTGTATCTGTGTTCTTATACTGTATCACTGTATTCTTGTATCTTTTATTACATTCCTGTATCTTTTACTTTATACTGTGTCCAAAGTGTCCAATCTTTACATTGTATCCATGTATCTGCAAGTATGTACTGTATCAGTTTAACTACTATATTTTACCTGCTAGAGTATGCAGGCTCCCTCGGCCAGTAAAGTGAGATGCGCTCCGCAACCCCAGAGTCGTCCACGGCTGGACCTTTACCTTTCAGCCAGGTGTCCCCCATCCTTTTTTGGGCATCTGGTTCCTCCTGCCTAAGTGCAGAACCTGACATTTTTCCTATTGAAATTCATTTCGTTCGCTTGCACCCAGTTCTCCAAACTGTTAAGGTCATCTTGAATCCTGATTCAATCTTCTGTGGCATTTGCAGTCATCTGCAGATTTGATGAGCATCCCCTCAATTCCTTCATCCAAGTACTTTATAAAGTTATCGAGCAATGGGCCCAGGACAGAACCCTGCAGCACCCCACTTGTTACTTTCCCCCAGGATGACGAGGAACCATTGAGCAGTACTCTCTGGGCTCGGTGAGTCAACCAGCTACAGATCCACCTAACGGTTACCTCATTCAAATCAAATTCACCAGCTTCCTTGCAAGAATATCATGAGGGACTTGGTCAAAAGTCTTACAGGAATCAAGATACACTGTGTCCACAGCATTCCCACTCCACCAAGCTAGTAATTCCTTCCAGAAAAAGAAATGAGATCCTTCTGGCATGGCTTGTTTTTAAGAAACCCATGCAGGCGCTTATTAATCACAGCATCTTTTTCTGAGTGCTCACAGACTGACTGCCGAATTATCTGTTCTAGGACCAGTGCTTTTTTTCTAAGGAAAAAGGTGCAGGAACCTTTTCCCCGCAGTGGGGAGCGGTGTGCCTCAGTTGCTCCTCCATTTCACTGTATGGCCTAGCGGCTCTCAGCACTTCGCCCCCTCCCTTTGCACAAGGCAAACCTCCTGATGCAAGGAAGGGGGCAACCCTGCGCCCCAAATGCCTTCAGAAGCGGGACAAAAAGGAAAAGAGTGCCTTGCACTGCGCTTTGCCCCTTCCTTGACGTATCAGTTACTGTGCCTTTTGGGTAGCACTGCCAAACATGGGGCTTTTGCTGCACAAAAGGACAAAAAAAATGGGCACAGGTTGGGAGTGAATCAGACAATGCTGGGTTTCTGGGGGGATACCTATGACCCCCAGTTTGAAGCTATTATCAGGTATCTTGACAGACAGGAGACAAGTCATACTGTCAAACTTCTGTTGTAGACCACACCTGTATGATGTTTTTGGGGTGGTCTTTGGCAAATCTCCAATGCCTTTACAAGTTGATACACACCTTTGCTATCAGGGTAAGGACTCCAAGATCTCCTGCAATGACTTTGCAAAGCTTTTTCCAGATAGAAGTGCTCACATTTGGAAAGAGGGAGACTCCACCATGGCAGCAGGGCTAGGGTGAGAAAGTGCCAGAGCTCTGTCTAGTCAGGTTGTATGGGATCAGTTTCAACCTGTTATATCCAAGGATGTGGACAGACTGCTTGGATGAGTGAAACTGACCAATCTCCTTGATCCTTAGCCATTCCGGCTCATGAAAGGAAGCTAGACAGGGCTGGGCAATGGGCTCTGTGTGGTGGTGAATGCTTCCCTCTGTGAGGAAGGTCTTCATGGACTCACTTAAAGAAGCGTCTTAAAAATATATATTTGGACCTGGCCATTATGACCAACTATCACCCAATCTCAAGTCTTCCATACCTCTAGGCAAGGTGATTGAGCAGGTGATTGCTGAACAACTCCAGGCATGTCTGGAGGATGTGGACCATTTTGATCCCCTCCAGTCGGGATTCAGGCCATATCATGGAACAGAAACTGCTTTGGTTGCACTCGTCAATGTTCTCAAACAGGCTAGGGACAAAGGTGAAAGCAGTTTCCTGGTTCTGCTGGATCTCTTGGCGGCTTTTGATACCATCAACCATTGTATCCTTTGGGACCACTTAAGGGGGTTGGGAGTTGGGGGCACTGTTATGCAGTGGCTCTGCTCCTTCCTCCTGAACTGTCCAGAAAGTGGTGTGGGAGGATGAGTGTTTGGACCCCTGGGCACTCACTTGTGGGGTGCCTCAGGATTCTGTCCTCTCCCTGACACTTTTTAACATCTACAGTATATGAAGCCACTGGAAGAGATCATCAGGGGAATTGAACTGGGTGTTCACCAGTATGTAGACGACACCCAGCTCTACCTCTCATTTAAATGAGAACTAGAGAAGGCAGTAATGTCCTGTGTGAGTGTCTGGAGGATGGATAGTGGTCAACAGATTAAGGTTGAATCCCAACAAGATATAAGTACTGTTTCTTGGAAATGGGACGTCTGAGTGTGGGGGCTCCCTGGTCCTGAACGGGGTAACAGTGCCCTTGAAGGACCAGGTGTGTGTGTGGCCTGGGAGTCATTTTGGACTCACAGCTGTCCCTCATTGCCAGACATGAGGTTACAGGGAACCAGAGGCCTTCTTGCTAGTCATGCCCATCCTGTGGAACACCCTCCTATCAGATGCCAAAGAGATAAATAATTACTGTATGCCATCTTTTGTAGACATCTGAAGGCAATCCTGTATCGGGACACTTTTCATGTGTGATGTTCTGTTCTGTTGTGTTGTTGTGTTTGTATATATTATGTTGGAAGCTGCCCAGAGTAACTAGGGTAACCCAGTCATATGGGTAGGGTACAAAACAGTAAGTATAATTAATTAATTAATTAATTAACCAACCAATCAATTAAAATGTTTACATTAAAGTTAATTATTATATCTGTTGCCTGGAATCACAGGTGGCGGGGGGAGTGTTGTTGCTCTCAGGTGTGTTTCTGGGCTTCCTCAATGGGCATCTGGATCCAAAGACAGGATGATGCACTAGGTGGGCCTTTGGCCTGATCCAGCTGCAGAACTCTTCTCATGTTCTAACGAACAATGGGGCATTTTTCCATGGGGGGGGGAGATTCCCCTTGGGAGGTTCAAGTAGAGAAGCTCACACCAGATTCTCCACCAGCCAGACTTTATTCAAAAATGCAAGAGCATTTCCACTGGGGATTTTAATGTTTAATAGGTTATTGTATTTTAGTGTTCTGTTGGAAGCCGCCCAGAGTGGCTGGGGAAACCCAGCCAGATGGGTGGGGTATAAATAAATAATAATAATAATTATTATTATTAGCAAATGGATGTCTTATTAGCTATTCATCCTCCACCCAAGCACCTTCTGGCAAAACAACCCTTCCCCAGCCCTTATTTAACCTCAGTCCATGATAAACAGCTTACGCTGTATGTGGCAGAACCCTCCTTAGTGTTTTTCACTGGGCAATTCACCACAAGGTTCCTCTTCAACTGGTTCTTGCCAGTCTTGTGGTCAGGTTTTATTCTTGCATATGTGACCATTGGCTTCACTAAGAATGGTTCTAACATTAATTCCACCTCACAATGAATGGAGAATAGTGGCCAGAGACCACTCTTTATTTGTTTGTTTGCAGCTACAACAGGTAGAACTCAAACCAGTGGCTACAAGTTTTAAGAAACAAGATTTTGGGAGATTTTGACAAAACGTCAGGAATAACTTTCTGATGATAAGAGTTGTTTGACAGCAGCATGAACTGCTCAAGACATTTAAAGCAGAGGTTGGATGGCCATCTGTCATAGGTCCATTCCAACACTATGATTCTGTGACTCTATGGTTTCTCCCCACTGTCAGCGCTTTGATGGGAATTGAAATGGGAACTCTGTCTTAAGTCCTTTCCAAATTCCAAGCACAGATATGGTTTCTCTCTTGTGTGAATTCTTTGATGGGAAGTGAGACTTCCCTTTTGACTGAAGCTCTTTCCACATTCCAAGCACTGATATGGTTTCTCCCCTTTATGAATTCTTTGATGGGAAGTGAGAGATCCATTCTGACTGAAGCTCTTTCCACATTCCAAGCACTGATATGGTTTCTCCCCTGTATGAATTCTTTGATGAGTAGTAAGATTACTCTTCTTACTGAAGTTCTTTCCACATTCAAAGCACTGAAATGCTTTTTCTCCTGTATGAATTGTTTGATGAGAGATGAGAATGGCACTCTCGTTAAAGCTCTTTCCACATTCCAAGCACGGATATGGTTTCTCCCCTGTATGAATTCTGTGATGGGAAGTAAGAGCGCGGCTGTCCCTAAAGCTCTTCCCACATTCCGTACACTGATATGGTTTCTCCCCTGTATGAATTCTTTGATGGAAAGTGAGGTGGCCCCTCTGAGTGAAGCTCTTCCCGCATTCCATACACTGATATGGTTTCTCCCCTGTATGAATTCTGTGATGTGACGTGAGAGTGGCGCTGTGACTGAAGCTCTTCCCACATTCTAAGCATTGGTAGGGTTTTTCTCCTGTATGAACTCTTTGATGGGAAGTGAGACTGTTCCTCTGACTGAAGCTCTTCCCACATTTCAAGCACTGATAGAGTTTTCCGCTTCCATGAACTCTTTGATGATAAATAAGACTGTTCCTCTGACTGAAACTCTTCCCACATTCTAAACACTGATATGGTTTCTCCCCGGTATGAATTATTTCATGGAAGGTAAGATTGACCTTCTGTGTGAAGCTTTTCCCACATTCCAGGCACTGATATGGTTTCTCCCCTGTATGAATTCTTTGATGGGAAGTGAGATTTTCCTTCCGAATGAAGCTCTTCCCACATTCCAAGCATTGGTGGAGTTTCTCCCCTGTATGAATTCTTTGATGGAAAGTGAGATTTCCTTTCTGACTGAAGCTCTTTCCACATTCCAAGCACTGATAGGGTTTCTCCCCTGTATGACTTCTTTGATGGGAATCAAGAAGGCCACTCTGACTGAAACTCTTTCCACATTCCAAGCATTGGTATGGTTTCTCCCCTGTATGGATTCTTTGATGGAAAGTGAGATTTCCTTTCTGACTGAAGCTCTTTCCACATTCCAAGCATTGATAGGGCTTCTCCCCTGTATGAATTCTTTGATGGGAAGTCAGAAGACCACTCTGACTAAAGCTCTTTCCACATTCCGTACACTGATACGGTTTCTCCCCTGTATGAATTCTATGATGGGAAGTGAGATTGACTTTTTGACTGAATCTCTTTCCACATTCTAAGCATTTATAAGGTTTCTCCCCAGTATGAACCCTTCGATGAGAAGTCAGAAGACCACTCTGACTGAATCTCTTTCCACATTCCGTACACTGATATGGTTTCTCCCCTGTATGAATTCTTTGATGGAAAGTGAGTGTTTCCTTCCGAATGAAGCTCTTTCCACATTCCAAGCACTGATGTAGTTTCTCACCTGTATGAGTTTTTTGATGGAGATTGAGACTGCCCTTTTGACTGAAGCTCTTCCCACATTCCAAGCATTGATATGGTTTCTCCCTTGTATGAATTCTTTGATGGGAAGTGAGATTAACCCTGTGCCTGAAGCTCTTCCCACATTCTAAGCATTGATAGGGTTTCTCCCCTGTATGAATCCTTTGATGGGAAGTGAGATCAGTTCTCTGACGGAAGCTGTTTCCACATTCCAAGCATTGATAGGGTTTCTCCCCTGTATGGATTCTTTGATGGGATGTGAGATTGCCTTTTTGATTGAAGCTCTTTCCACATTCTAAGCATTGATAGGGTTTCTCCATTGCATGAATTCTCTGATGGGAAGTGAGATGGGAGCTATGTTTGAAGCTCTTTCCACATTCCAAGCACTTGTAGGGTTTCCCCCCTGTATGAATTCTTTGATGGAAAGTGAGATTGCCCTTTTGATTGAAGCTCTTCCCACATTCCAAGCACTGATAAGGTTTCTTATTTGTGTGAATTCCTTGATAAGAAGTGAGATTGCTGTTCTGATTGAAGCTCTCACCACACTCCAAATATTTCTGTGGTTTCTCCACTCTGCGGATTTTGTTGTGGTCTCCCTTGTTCTTCATTTCCAATTCATCACCACCTGCAATGAAAAGAGAAACAGATTAGAGCATCGGGAAGAAATGTAGCTCCAAATTATTGAACAATGTTGATTAATGCTTGTGACAGAGGAAGAACTAAAAGATCTTACATGGGAGATCCTACTACAGGATTCATATCCTTTGTTGATGTGCATTCATGGATGTATTTATGGGAACCTGAGATTTGAAGAGCCTGGCTTTCCTCTGGAATGGATTTTGTTTGGCCCAGTCATGGAATCCCCTCCATCTCCAAGGTCAGTTGTCTCTTTGGTCGACGAAAAATTGACCACAGCAGAAGGACAAGCACAATGCCTGACAGAAGCTCCCTCAACTTCCCTAACCACTCTGAAGTCAGCATTTAAAAGGGCCAGGGCAGTTCAGGACAGCCAGATCATTCTTAAGAAAGGCATAACTGGTCAAAGAATCTTCACAGACAAAACAGTCAATAATCCTACATTCAAGGTGGCTTGTGGGGGTGTAAGACTTTAGATGCTGTAGGTAGTGCAGTTAATCAAAATCTTGGGAGTTCATTACATATGGAATTTCAAAACAGGATGGATGGCAGCTAACAGATTGAGGTTGAATTCTGACAAGACAGAAGTACTGTTTCTGGGGGACAGAAGGCGGGCGGATGTGGAGGATTCCCTGGTCCTGAATGGGGTAACTGTGCCCCTGAAGGACCGGGTGCGCAGCCTGGGAGTCATTCTGGACTCACAGCTGTCCATGGAGGCGCAGGTCAAGTCTGTGTCCCGGGCAGCTGTCTATCTCCTCTATTTGGTACGCAGGCTGAGACCCTCCCTGCCCACGGACTGTCTCACCAGAGTGGTGCATGCTCTAGTTATCTCTCGCTTGGACTACTGCAATGCGCTCTATGTGGGGCTACCTTGGAAGGTGACCCAGAAACTACAACTAATCCAGAATGTAGCAGCTGGACTGGTGACTGGGGGCGGCCACTGAGACCACATAACACCGGTCTTGAGCACCCAGCCCATTTCTGAGCACAATTCAAAGTGTTGGTGCTGACCTTTAAAGCCCTAAATGGCCTCGGCCCAGTACACCTGAAGGAGCGCCTCCACCCCTTTCATTCTGCCCAGACACTGAGGTCCAGCTCCGAGGGCCTTCTGGCAGTTCCCTCCCTGCAAGAAGCCAAGTTACAGGGAACCAGGCAGAGGGCCTTCTCGGTGGTGGCACCCGTCCTGTGGAATGCCCTCCCACCAGATGTCAAAGAGAAAAATAACTACCAAACTTTTAGAAGACATCTGAAGGCAGCCCTGTTTAGGGAAGCTTTTAATGTTGGAATAGGTTATTGTATTTTAGTGTTTTGTTGGAAGCCGCCCAGAGTGGCTGGGGAAACCCAGCCAGATGGGCAGGGTATAAATAATAAATTATTATTATGATGATCCAACAGAGAACCTTACCGAGAGAGGCCATGATCCCACGATTCTCCTCCATGACTTCCTGATGCAGAGCTCTCTGGTCAGGGTCTAGCAATGCCCATTCCTCGTCTGTGAAATGAATAGCGACATCTTCAAAGCACAATGAACCCTGAAAGGAAAAGGTCCTCCTCTTAGACAGTATAAAACGAAGTACTACACATTGTGCTGTTGTTTTCTGCCTGTTAATTGCCCTGTTGTTTTCATGGGATTGTTTAATGGGATTGTTTGCATTTTAATTATGGATACTTATCTTAACATCTTAATGGAATTCTTTTATTGTGTATTTTAATGCTAGTTATCAATCTTTGTGCAAATGGATGGAACTCCACTATTGTCTGCTCAAGCTTTCCATTTGCCAGATGGAAGAGTCCATTCCCTTCTCTCTCTGTCTGCTATTGGGAATGAGGTTAGGGGAGACTTTCAGGGGGTAGAAACAGTGGGAGAAAGCCCTATTGCACAGCTGATGGGGCTGGTTAGGTTAATCCTGATCACCGAAGAAATGACTGATAAAATAATAGAATTCTTGAACTGGAAGAATTGGAAGAGACCCTGAGAGTCAGATAATCCAAATCCTGCAATGCAGGAATCTCAACTAAAGTATCCCTGACAAAGGACCATCCAACCTCTGCTTAAAGAGCTGCAATGAAGGAGAGTTCACAACTTCCAAGGGGGGTCAGTTCAACTGTCAAACATCTTACTGTCAGAAACTTCCTCCTGATGTTTAGTTGGAATCTCCTTTGTAGAAGCCTTTTTTACTATGTTATCTCCTCTCAGTCTCCTTGAGGCTAAACATACCCAGCTCCTTCAACCATTCCTCATAAGGCTTGGTTTCCAGGCCCCTGATCATCTTGGTTGCCCTCCTCTGTACACATTCCAGCTTGTCAACATCTCTCTTAAACTTTGGTGCCCCAAACTGCAGACAGTATTCCAGGTGTGGTCTGAGCAAGGCAGAATAGAGTGGGACTATTACTTCTCATGATCAGGACACTAAACTTTTGTTAACACAGCCTAGAATAGCATTAGCTGATTTTGCTGCAGTTCTGCCTTTTGTCTGTCATCCAAAAGCATTTTTCCCTATTCTCTATGCATGGGAACTACTATTTTCTTTTTCTTCCCCTTGCTTCAAACATAGCCAAATAAAACTTTTAAAAATTATTTTGAACCTCTCTTGAAAACCTGAGCTTCATTCTGATCTTTGCCCCACCAGACCTTCTCCCCACAACTGTTGCCTCCTCTTGTCTACTCCTCCTTTGTGCCCTTCTTACTTTTCAGCTCACCTGTAAGCTCCTTATGTAACCACATCAATTTATCTAGATGCCTCCCACTTTTTTGTTGTTGGACTTGCCTGTATTTGTGCCTTCAACACCTCACCTTTAAGAAACTCCCAGCAACCTGGGAAACCCTTTTCTTTGACTATTTGTGACCATGGGATCTCACCCAGAAGCTCCTTAAGCTTTTTGAAATTGGCCAGAGTGCATGTCTGAATATACTCCATTTTCAGTTGCCTCTGAATCATGAAATCCAGGAGGACATGATCACTTCCTCCCTCATTTCCCAGTAATGCAACTTTGTTGACACAAGCCTAGAGGAGAGACACTTGTTTGGAACCAGAGACACCCTGGCTACCCCACTCCTCAGCCTCCTACCCCCTACCTGATCTGGTTCCACAGCCACTGATTCCCCTCCACCATCATGAAAGGATGGATGAGGAGGTCTTGCCGGCATCATTTTGTCACCTGCAAGAGACAAAGTTAAGTCAGAATCCATGAGTGCACAATGCTCTCAGGGGTGAAGCAGTGCTTATCTACCTACAGATCGGCCTTAGAGAAATTATCCCCTGCTGATGTTTGTACCCATCTCATATTTTCATTGTGCAAAGAAACATCTGACCTCCAAGTGTCTTACCCCAAAATATGAAAAGAATTTACAGATTAGTTTCTAAATCCACAGCATGTGACTCCTTCCTCCTTACCCAGCAGCCTCTCTCTGGTGTCCAACGGAGTCATCTCTGCCAAATCAGGGCCCATTTCTGCAAACAGATCTTTTCCCTGAAAGAAAAACAGGGATTCCAAACAGAGAATGGGGAGAAAGATCAGAAAGCGAATGGCAGAGATAAAATCTGGGGGTATCATATATTCTTCCTTGGATGCTTTCCAAAAAAGGATGGGCCATTAGTAGATGATTTTAGGAGACTCTCCCTCCTGTCTGGAGCCCCTTGGGAGCATCCAGAGGAAAGTCTCTCTCACCTGCTTCCTCTCCTCTGCCTGACTCAGGAGGAAACCTTCGGCCAGGGCCACTGCCTGGGAACTGGTTTCTGCTCCGCATTCCCTCACCCAGCTTTCTATCTCTGATGGAAGGACAGCCAGGAACTGCTCCAAGATCACCAGGTCCAGCATCTCAGCTTTCGTGTGCCTTTCTGGCTCCAGCCATTGATGGTCAAGGTGGTAGAACCAGCTGCAAACCTCTCGTGGTCCTTCAGCCTCCTGGTAGCAGAACTGCCTGAACTGCTGGCTCTGCACATCTGAGCGGAGGGTGTCCTCTTCTCTCAGGATCTGCTGCACAGAGTTTTCCCAGAATCCCCCACTTCTCTCCGTGCCAATGGCATGGGCTCCTCCTGCTTCAGGACCAGCTGAATTTTGCTTATCTGCTCCCAGGAAGTCCTCCAGAGATCTCAAGGAATCTGTTTTTCCTTTCGTCATGTTCTGTCTGACGGTCTGAATTAGAGCTGCCAGCAACTTCTAAAAAGCAAATATATTGTTCCATTATAAAATTGTCACACAGTTAGGAGAAGAGAAAGGTTTCCTGAGCAAGCGTGGATGAGTTTTGCTAGGAACCAGGACTGGATTGCACCACAGTCCAGGCTCTGAGCTTTCTTTAATAAAGAAAGGAAGGAAAAGTAATCCTCTAGCCCTCCTGTAAGGGAAATGACCATAAAAAATGTGCAGGCAATAGAATGGATTTCTGGGAGTTGAAACGGCCTGATTGCTTCTACCTTGCCATGTTTTCACTCAAGGAAGGAAGTCAGAACTATGAGTGATGAGCAAGCCATTTGTGGGGGTGCTAACCCAGGGATTTTCAAGAGTTGCTCTCCCTCCCACTCTGACTTCAGGGCATGTGTTTCCCTGCTTGCGTCTCATTTTCTAGCACTTGGAACCTCCAACCTTCTCAAGAAAGACTCCTGGGATGGGGTCCCCCTTCCTTTATTCTGAGGGCCAGGTCCTGATCTGCCCAACTCCTTGAGGGCCAAGTGGGTGAAGCCAAAGCACAGCATTTAAAAGCAAGCAGAGCAGGACTCACCTTCTTTCTGTGATTGTTAAGCTGTTTTAAACCTGTTTTTAATGTTGTGTTTTAATGTTGTTACCTGCCCTGGGAACTTAGAGTGAAAGGCAGGCTAACAACAACAACAACAACAACAACAACAACAACAACAACAACAACAACAGACTTTAACCCCCCCCCAACCATATATGCTTGGGATACTCCTATGCTAAGGGATCGTTGCAATGCCCTCTGGGTGGAGCTGCTCTTGGACAACTTGGAAACTGGTTCAAAATGCAGCAGCCAGATAATGGGCTTGCTTCGCTCTCTATTCATAGCATTCCCATGCCTGCTTTTTCTTCAAGACAGGAGCAAAACTAGGTTTTATTTCACCCAGGTCAAACAGCCAGTTTGCCACACACCCCACGTGCATTTGAACACACAGAGAGACAGGCTGGGAGCCTTAATGGCTTCCCTCTGGGGGCTCCACGTGGGGCCAAGAGGGCATCCCAATGCCAATTCCTTGGTTGGGGAAGGCCTGGTTCCCCCCCCTCTCCAGATTGGGACCATGGCCCCCCGGCCCCCTCCACTGCGCCACTGCTTTCCACACCCCCACGTGGGCTTCCTTTCTAGCAGGGCCTCTCCTGCCTTGGAGGGTGATGTTAAGCATAACTGGTTTAATTCACACTGAAATGGGAATGTCTGTGCACTGCCAAGAAGAGAACAAGCCTTTTCTGTGGTGGCTCCCAACTGTGGAATGCTCTCCCCAGAGAGGTTTGTCTGGCACCCTCATTACATATCTTCAGGTGCCAGGCAAAAACATTCCTCTTTACCCAGACCTTTGGCTATTAAATAATCTATGGCCTATAAAAGTATGGGGGAGAGAACTCTTACGATGATGACTATTTTATTATTAGGCTATTTGTCAGTATGCTTTTTACTAAGTTCTTATTATGTTTTTATCATTGATGTTCTGTCATGATTTTTTAATGTTGTACAGCACCCTGAGATCTTTTGATAAAAGAAATAATAATAATAATAATAATAATAATAATAATAATAATAATAATAATATATTGGTGAAAGGGTTTAACTGGAAGATTCCATTGACTTCAGACAAGCAAGAAGAGCGGTCTCTTGAGCTTGAACTAGTTGATAATTAACTGGTTGTTGTTCTCTAGCAGCCAGGGAGTGACCTTAGATCCCATGGGAGGCTACTGAATAGCAAATTCGCCATCTTGGCAGGGTGGTGACTGAGTCTTTTGTTTTCTCTGACTCTCCTGAAGTGAGAGAAAACGGCTCCAGAGAAAATGGAGGCTGTAGCAAGAGACAGACCTTATGCTTATGTCTGTTTGGAATGTGCTTTGTTCTCTCCCAAAACCGGATGGAAGGAGGATGTAAAGGAAGCGCACGAGTGGTCCTCCCCCCCCAATTCACCTCCACTGTGCCTCTGAGCATGTGCAGAGTGTCTGCTCTCCTATCTCCATATCCGAATATCCCAGTGGACATGGAAGTGTTCTTTTGTTCTTAGGGGGAGGGGTCAGGGCTGCCGGGGAGTGGGTCCCAGCCCACAAAATGGCTGGGGCATGTTCCACAGGGGGGGATGCACTGGGACAACCGATCTCAGTGATCACGGGTAGGAGGAGGAGTTACGCTAAGGCTAGACCATGTCATTACAGAGGAGGCAGGTTTAGTCGTTGTCTGAGGACTATTCCTGCCTCCGGGTCTGGTCCTGACCGGATGGATACTAGAATCAGCAAGGGATACCCACATGACCTGAAGGTGCTGCTGTGCAATGCCAGGTCAATGATTCATAAGACCACTGCCATCCATGACTTGATCATGGATGGAGGACTTGACCTGGCATGTGTGACAAGAGACTTGGTTGGCTGAAGCAGATGGGCCTGTCCTTGCCGCTGCTTGTCCACCAGGTTTCTCTTATGCACAGCAACCCAGGTCATGTGGGCGGGGAGGGGGGGGGTTGCAGCGATTTTTAGGAAGTCATTAGTTTGCACCAGGCGTCCTATTGGGAAGACCCAGTTTTCCGAGTGCATGTTCTGGAAGTTGGGCAATAGGGGCAGTACAGGATTCCTTTTGGTGTACTGACCTCCCCGCTGCACCAAGGATTCCCTGCCCGAGCTGCTTCAGGTCGTGGCGGATGTTCTCCTGGAGACACCTAGCTTGGTCGTCCTAGGGGATTTTAACATCCATGCCGACACGACCTTACAAGGGGCCGCTCGGGACTTCGTGGAAAGCATGGCCTCCATGGGGCTGTCCCTGAATAAGTCTGGCCCAACCCATAGCCGTGGACATGCCTTGGACCTGGTGTTTACCTCTATGGATGTTGGTGATCTGACACTAAGTAAAAGCGAAACGAAAGAAGTGCCATGGTCAGATCACTTCCTGGTGCAACTGGACTTCTCTGTGACCCATCCCCTCTGCAGGGAGGTGGGACCAATTCGGATGGTCCGCCCCCGCCACTTAATGGATCCAAATGGTTTCCAGAGAGTGGTAGGGGATGCTTTATCCCATGTTGATGGCCTTTCAGCCGATTCCCTGGTGGCCCGCTGGAATGTGGAGTTAACCAGGGCTATTGACTGTTTGGCTCCGAAGCGCCCTCTCCGATTGCATGGAGCCCGGACAGCCCCGTGGTTTTCCATGGATCTGAGGGCAATGAAACAATCGTTGAGACGGCTAGAGCGCCGGTGGCGGATAACTCATTCCGAATCTGACCGGACACAGGTTAGAGCTCAACGTCGAGCCTACCAAGTGGCGATAGCGACGGCGAAGAAGACTTTCTTCGCCGCCTCTATTGCATCTGCAGAAAACAGCAGCAGGAGACTTTTTCAGGTGGTTCACAATTTAGCGGAACCACCTGCGACATCAGGGCCCAGTACGGGCCACATGATCTCCTGCAATGACTTTGCAAAGTTTTTTGCAGATAAAATCGCTCAGATTCGGGAAGAAGTAGACTCCACCGTGGGAGCAGGACCAGGGCGGGAGAGTGTTAGAGTCCTGTCTAGTCAAGTTGCATGGGATCAATTCCAATCTGTTACCTCCGAGGATGTGGACAGGCTGCTTGGACGAGTGAAGCCAACCACCTGTCTCCTGGATCCTTGCCCATCCTGGCTTATAAAAGCTAGCCGGGAAGGGCTGGGCGATGGGCTTCATGGGGTGGTGAATGCTTCCCTCCGTGAGGGAGCCTTCCCAGACCTGCTGAAAGAGGCGGCTATTAAACCGCTTCATAAAAAACCATCTTTAGATGCGGCCACGATGGCCAATTATCGCCCAGTCTCAAATCTTCCATTCTTGGGCAAGGTGATTGAGCGAGTGGTTGCTGAACAGCTCCAGGCACGCCTGGAAGAAGCGGACCATTTGGATCCCTTCCAGTCGGGATTCAGGCCTCATCATGGGACTGAAACTGCCTTAGTCGCACTGGTTGATGATCTCTGGCGGGCTAGGGACAAAGGTGAGAGCTGTTTCCTAGTTCTGCTGGATCTCTCAGCGGCGTTTGATACCATCAACCATAACATCCTTCTGAAGGAGCGTCTTGAGGGGCTGGGAGCTGGGGGCACTGTTATACAGTGGTTCCGCTCCTTCCTCCTGGGCCGTGTTCAGAAAGTGGTGGGGGGGGGATGAGTATTCAGACCCCTGGGCTCTCACTTGTGGGGTGCCTCAGGGTTCTGTCCTCTCCCCCATGCTTTTCAACATCTACATGCGGCCGCTGGGAGAGATCATCAGGAGGTTTGGGCTGGGTGTTCATCAGTATGCGGATGATACCCAGCTCTACCTCTCTTTTAAATCAGAACCAGTGAAGGCAGTGAAGGTCCTGTGTGAGTGTCTGGAGGTGGTTGGAGGATGGATGGCGGCTAACAGATTGAGGTTGAATCCTGACAAGACAGAAGTACTGTTTTTGGGGGACAGGAGGCGGGCAGGTGTGGAGGATTCCCTGGTCCTGAATGGGGTAACTGTGCCCCTGAAGGACCAGGTGTGCCGCCTGGGAGTCATTTTGGACTCACAGCTGTCCATGGAGGCACAGGTCAAATCTGTGTCCAGGGCAGCTGTTTACCAGCTCCATCTGGTACGTAGGCTGAGACCCTATCTGCCTGCGGACTGTCTGGCCAGAGTGGTGCATGCTCTGGTTATCTCCCGCTTGGACTACTGCAATGCACTCTACGTGGGGCTACCTTTGAAGGTGATTTGGAAACTACAACTAATCCAGAATGCGGCAGCTAGACTGGTGACTGGGGGCGGCCGCCGAGACCATATAACACTGGTCTTGAAAGACCTACATTGGCTCCCAGTACGTTTCCGAGCACAATTCAAAGTGTTGGTGCTGTGAGCCCTAAACGGCCTCGGTCCAGTATATCTGAAGGAGCGTCTCCACCCCTATCGTTCTGCCCGGACACTGAGGTCCAGCTCCGAGGGCCTTCTGGCGGTTCCCTCATTGCGAGAAGCAAAGCTACAGGGAACCAGGCAGAGGGCCTTCTCGGTGGTGGCGCCCGCCCTGTGGAACACCCTCCCATCACATGTCAAAGAGAAAAACAACTACCTGACATTCAGAAGACATCTGAAGGCAGCCCTGTTCAGGGAAGTTTTTAATATGTGACATTTTAGTGTATTTTTCATCTTTGTTGGAAGCCGCCCAGAGTGGCTGGGGAAACCCAGCCAGATGGCCGGGGTACAAATAATAAATTATTACTATTATTATTAACAGCTACTGCAGAATGGCAAGAAAAAAGGGAGCAGGAAACGTAGGTGGACCTCCCAGCAGTCCTCGGGTTGGCCTCTCCCTCCTTTAAAGCCACCCGGGCAGGCGGCCCAGCCTTCCTCCTGCAGGAGGGAGTTCCCCAGCTCAACCAAGGACAGAGGGAAGGTCACTCTTTCTTTATTCCTTACGTCAGGCTTTTGTTTTTATCTCGGGCGTATATTTGTGTCCGGCTTCAACCTCTGTCGATCCTCAGCCTGAGCGGGGTTTTTAGACCTGCTCTTTTCCTCTCCCCAAAGGATACAGTTGCAGCCTCCTGGGAGCTGCCCCTCCGCGGCTTGCAGAGAGGGATGGGGCAGGAGCGCCGAATTTGCCAACCAGGCAGCGCAGGCCCCGGTCTCGGGGCCCCACGCCTTTTAGGGGCCCCACGACAATGGATCCAAAGAACATTGGTTTGATCTTGAAAGAACATGACCATCAACCCCAGGCAGGAGCTTCGACATGATTTGCGAGGGACCCTGGAGGTTTAACCCGGCGCTGGATTTGAGGGTGTCCCCCCCCCGCCCCCTCCCCGGCAGCCTTGGGACTCACCAGATCCCCGAAGATGCCGAGCCGAGACAGCAGCGCCTCCCTCCACTTGCACGAAAAGACTTGGGAGGGAGGGGCTTTTTCTCTGGAGGACCTGACACCCCCCCCCTTTTAATACCTGTCCTCTCTAGGAAGGCAGCGCCCATTTCTTTTAACCCTTGGCTAGCCGAGCACACCCCATTCACCCTTCTCCCCACCATTTCCCCACGATTGTAGGCTGTTTTGAACTGTTCTTTAATCTTGTGCTTCTCTGTTGTCATCTGCCCTGTGAACTTTAGGTGGGTAATTGAAAATAATAACAATAATGATTTATTCTATGCAATAATATTATGATCCTATGATGACTGGGGAACTGGTCCAAAATGCAGTGGGCAGGCGAGAGTCGTAGTCCAAGCTCCTGGTCAGCGTCAGGTGGGGGGAGGGGAGGCTGGTGTGGGACTAGGGCGGAGGGCAGGAGCTTCTGTGGCCGGAGGCCCCTTTCCCTTCTGGGCAGACAGACATCCAGGCGCCGCTGTCAGGGCTGACAAGGGGACAAAGGAGCCTAGGCCGACCTCTGTCTCCTGCATGAATTGGCCTCATCCCCTTTTGAAAGCCATCTCGGTTGGTGACCATCCCTGCCTCCTGTGGGAAGGAGTTCCATAGTCTCCACAGTGCACCGCATGCAGAAGGACACCCCCCCCCGCCCTCAATCTTCCAACAGTCTTTCTTGATTTCCTGCAGAGGTCAGATTGACGTTTTTATATTACGTGTATATTTTATGTCCAAATATTTCTGCCTGGCTCTGTTAATAAATGTGACATCTAAATGGGGGTTTGTTTGCATGCCCTCTTCTTCCCAACCCAAAGACCCCTCCATAAAGTGGCAAGCCGTACATGGATCCAAAGGAACAGCAGACAGGGAGGAACCTCTGCTCCCTGATTTGGGGGTTGTAGGGGGTCCCTCCATGGATTAGCTGAACAGGTCCCCTGCACCCTCCCCTTCAGCACTGGGTCAGAAGAAGATAGACTCCCCAGGTCCCTGGAGGCATCACTGATACAGCACTTGAACAGGGCGAGGAAGGGACTTTTGCTCCGGAGGACCTTGTTCCACCCCACTGCCTTCATTTCCTATCCTCTCTAGGCATGCAGCTGTCTTCTTTTTACAAAAAGCTCACCCTCTCTTCCCACTCGGCATCTTCTCTCCAAAGCAGGAGTCAAGGAGGAACCTCAGGCACTCTGCACACACTCAGAGGTGCTTTATTTGGGGGGACTCTCTTGGCCATGGGTAGGCAAACTAAGGCCCGTGGGCCGGATCCGGCCCAGTTGCCTTCTAAATCTGGCCCGTGGACATTCTGGGAATCAGTGTGTTTTTACATGAGTAGAATGTGTGCTTTTATTTAAAATGCCTCTCTGGGTTATTTGTGGGGCATAGGAATTTGTTCACCCCCCCCAATAAAATATAGTCTGGCCCCCCACAGGGCCTGAGGGACAGTGGACCGGCCCCCTGCTGGAAAAGTTTGCTGACCCCTGCTCTTGGCAGTGCGATGCAGGAGCATTAAAAAAGCTACTGCTCTTTCAGGCTGCATCATCAGAGTCTAGTGTCCAGATCAAGCTCAAGGATGTTGACAAGCCGAAACATGTGCAGAGCAGGGCAGCCCAGATGGAAAGCAGGCCTGATGAGGAATGGCTGAAGGAGCTGGGGGAGTTTAGCCTGGGAAAGAGGAGACGGAGAGGAGAGAGGAGAGCCCTCTTCAAGGATCTCAAGGGCTCAGGAACCAAACCAGTGGATTCAGCTTAGACTAGATGACCCTTGGGATCCCTTCCAACACTAGGATTGTGTGACAGGAGATTCATCTGGAAGAACTTTCTCTCTCTCTGAAATGCTTTTCCATCTGCTCCAGGCAGGCACCACCCATGTCTTCAGTCTGGCTTGGAGGTCCCGAGTGGAAGACTCCGGGCTTCCACAGCTTTGCTGCACTTGGTGGGGCGGCAGACTCGGGCCCCTTGCCTCGCCCGCCTCCCGCCTCTTCCCCCAGGGCTGCCTCCCCTCCCGGCCCCCAACTCCTCTCCCTCGGCCTTCGCACCGAGGACAACGGGGCGGCTCCCTTCCTGCCCGGCCTCTCCATCTGGAAGACGAGAAGCCCCTCCGCTCCTCCACCTTCGCCTCGCTCGCTCCCTCGCCTGCTTCTTCTTCCGCGGCACATAAAGGGACTGAATTCTTCCTCGTTGTGGCTCCAGAGGCCATTTCTCTCTCTTCCTTCCCTTCCCGGCCCCGCCCGCCTTTCCTCTCCCTCGGGCGCCCCGCCCACTCAAGGGGAAAGGCGCGCTGCGGAGCCCCGCCCCCGGCCATAGAGACGCCTCGGAGGACGGAGTGGCACTTCCCTCTCGCCCGCTAGCTAAGGGACAGAGCACGACTGGCAGGTCGCTTCCGCGTTTGGGCGGAAGAGGCTTTGCTGGGGGAAGCGGACGCCGGGGGGGGGGCTCCCTCCTGGGGAGCTGGCCCCCAACCCCCCCGGACCCCCCTCGCCCTCCCGGCGACGCTGAGCTGCGAGGGGCAGGAGGTCTTTCCAGGCCCCCCCCCCAAGGGCCCGCTTTCTCGCTCAGTCCGAGGTGATACGGAACGGAAGGGGGGGGGCTCCTTTCCCCCTTCCTTCTAGGAACATCCGAGGCCCCGCTTATTCCTATGGCCCCGCTTTAGCCAATCACAGACCTCCTGTTACAATGTATCCATTCCCTATAGTACAGAATGGGTTTGAAATCATTGAAATCTTTAAAAATTGATATAAAATCAACCGTAACTCCAATTTCTTCGCTCTCAGTGTCATTCAACTCAGTTCCCCGTGGACTCCATGATGCTATCCCTACTTCCATAATCCCCGAAGCGGCAGGTCACGTACGCAGGAACTTCTTAATTTGCCAAACCTTCCCTCTAGGCAATATTAGGTGGCAGACGATGCATATCTCTGACCCATTGTCTTGCCACCACCGGTACTCAATAAATGTGTATCTATGTATATTTCCCGCTCCGCATATCCCCCCTCCCTCATCCGAAAATGCTAATTAATGTAATCCCACCTTTTCATAATGTATTCATGACGTGTAAAGTATATTCATGATGTAACTTGTGAAACCCAACCTTCCCATAATGTATTCATGACGTTTCATGCACTGTATTCTGGGATATGGAGGGAAATTTCAAAAGTTCATGTCACCCCTTTCTCGGGGTTCAATCTCGCCTTGAACCTGTTGCGCAATAAACTTGGATCTTCTGCAGTTTGCTCCTGCGTCCGGCTGAGCTCATTTTCTTCCGCAGGGACCCACGGACTTAGTCCGATGAGCTGGGTGGCAGAGTAACACTGCACCCAGATTTTTCCGTAACAGTTGGCGCCCAACGTGGGGCTTGCGGTTCTCCCAAGCTGCTGACTGGGGGCCCCGAAATCTTCAGCCGGCTCCGGGCCATTTTGCCTGGGAAGATCCTTTTGGACCCCCAGCCATCTTCTGGGCGGTAATCGAAAGCCCTAGGAGTTCAGCCGGGGAGCAAAAGAGGGATCCAGCCGGCTTATTCATCGATCCCGGGATCATCATAGAAGACGCGTGAGTATAAGGAAAAAGGAAAATCCAGTGCACTGGTGGGAAGGGGGTGGAATCTCCTGGCAACTGAATTCTCTGCCCTCCTCTCTATCGCTCCTTCTTGCCTTTCTCTTGGTCCGGTTAGTGAGAGAGACCGTGGACCGCTGCTCAACCCGAAGGGGGGTTCTGAGCTCTATCTCTTTTCCTTAAAATCTCCAGCCAGCCGCACCAATTGGGAGCCCGAAAGTAAGACGGTGAGACCCGGCTTGGAAAGACAGCCGACTCTCCGCAACGGGCATCTCAGTTGAAAGCAAGGGGTTGGAGTTCTCTTTCCGAACTTCCCGAGCGTCCTTGCTAGGGGGCAGGAAGTGGTCTTGCTTTCTATCCCAATCCCAGCCGCACTGGTCGGTAACATGTGTATCGTGCGTGAGCCCGCTTCCAAAAGCAAGGGGGATTTTCAGTTCGAAATTCTATCCAGGGATCACCCGATCTGGCACCGCATGGCGCGGGCGTCCAGTAGGGCCCCTTTTCCTGAGATGTGACGATAGGTAGGAGGTTGCCAGGAGGGATAGCCCATGAGGAATTGGGCAGGACCGGCAGAGTGGAAAGAGACCCCAGGTTATAGGAAATAAGGAAATAGGAAATAAGGAAATAGGAAAGGGAACGCAAGGAACCGGATAGCTAGAGCTCTCTAAAACCCACTAAGGAAGTTGCCAGGCAACTAGAAGCCCCTTCTCCTCTTTACTATACGTCCCTGTACTAAGCATACCAAACCCCTAGACATACCAATCCTAATCAACCCCTCTCTTTCCCCCTTCTCTATCCCAGACACACACCCCCCCCAAAAAAAGCAAAAAGCAAAAAAGCAACAACAGCAACGCATGCATCTATAAAGGGGTACCCAGTCGACCAAGCGTTATGAGCCCTACCAGTTTGATTAACTGGTGGTGTGTTTGAAGAGGCAAGGAGGCTCATAAAACCATGTGGGACCTTCCTACTAATTTCACTTAATGAAGCCAGAGGTAGTGGCCCAACTCCTTGCAATAACCAACTAAAGGATGAGAATATATCTGTTTATATGTTACATGTTGTCTGTTATGTGTGTTGTCTGTTAATACATATATGAGAATATGTATGTTTACATGTTGTCTGTTATGTGTGTTGTCTGTTCCTTCTGTCTCTGGCAGACTGCTTTTCTTAAGTGTGCATAGTTTAAACTGCAAGCTTGCTTCAAAATTTAAATCTAAGGAAGCCATGCTGGATCTTAGCAGTCCTAAATAAGACAAGATGAGAATGAAGTGTGCAAATGTTTACCCCACCTCTTGCTTTGCCCCAACTTTTGAGATTGTGAGTCTACAGTCTTATTTTGGAAGGTGATGATAACCTAATGTTTCTGCTGCAAAAGCCTAGTTGAGCACAACTGCTCGCTCAAGCTAAAATGCAGTGTATGTATTTCATTAAGCGTATGCCTATAAAAGTATGGTGTTCATTCTAAGAAAAAATATTTGAGTCCAGTTTCAACTTTGATTTGGTTGGACAGAAGAGTTATTGTAAGGCTCCTGATATCAGTCTCTATAAGACTTCATGGCCTCTTTTGTTAGAAAATGCCCCCCCCTCCCCCTTGTTTCACTCTGCCTCTTTCAGTTGGTTTCTCCCTTCTTACTTCTGTGCTAGGTAAATTTACTCCCGAGTAAGCTTCCTTTAAAGGAAACTGCAAAGAGGGGAGGGGGCAACACTTGTGTATTCCCTTTAAAAAAATCAAATCTAGGGCTGCTTTAACTGTGCTTTATAAGAGATCCTCTCAGGAGTATAGATGTTTCCTTTCCCAGCTGTAAATCTGTACTTAAATGTGTATGCCTCTTTGGTAGTACAAATCTTGCTGTGAAATCTTGCTGTGAACCCTATATTTTGGAGGGTTGGACTAGATGACCCCAGGGTCCCTTTCAACTCTCCCAATTTGTGGCTGTGTGGAAGACCATGTGTCTGCAAGCATTGGAGGGTAATTCTTAAATTCTGGTGTGGTAATGGAGTTGAAATTCAGCCTAGCTTTGCTCTTTAGTTTTAAAAGGTGAGAGGTGAAGCCCAACTGGTAATACCAAGCATTTGAGTGATTACTGTGTTTATCATTTTGTCTACTATTTAAAAATCAGACTTAAAAGTCTACTCAAAGTTTAAGCACATACAAATGAATAATCAAGTAGAATTAGCCTTGACCATTCCTGTAAATAAAGGGCAGGAAATAATAATAATATTAATAATAATAATAATATTTTTTTGTCTGCAAATGGTAAGGCTGAAATGGCTGAGAAGTTAAAAAAAAAAAAAAAATCCTATGAATTCTAACTCTGGCCATTTTTTACTCATAAATAAGAGAGCGGTTGATTGTTCCGCGAATGGCCAGAGGGATATTAGCCCTTTCCTGTACATAAAGGAAGCAGTCTCAGTTTGCTTGGGCTGAAATTGCTAGCTTTGGTGAATACTTAAATTGCTGAGTTTCTTTTTTTTTGTTTAAAATCAAACCCTGTTTTCAAAATCTACTCCTTACCCTTCCTTTCCCTTATTCAAATGGTAATTTAGCCAAAGGATGCAACATTTTCAATAGTATAAAAGGTTTGCTGAGACATGAACTCTGCACATGCACAGAGGCTAGATCAGCTAAAGAAGAGAGAGAGAGGAAGGGGGGAACTGTAAGGGGGGAGAGGAGGTTTCTTCCAAAAAAAAAAAAAAAAAAAAGGAAGAAAAGAAAACTTGAAACCATTGAGGAACCATTGAGGGAAATCACCCTTAATCTGTCTTTGCTCCAGGGGCTACAAGACAAAAGGCTAAAAACAAAAAAAACAAAAAAACAAAAAAAAAAAACAAAAAAAAACCACAATAGAAAAAAAAAACACCAAAAAAAAAACTAGCCCATCGAAAGTCAAGAGCTTTCCAGGTTCCAAATCTTAACATGCCAAATTCTTTTCACAGGTAAATATCAAAGCATTCCCCCCCTCAATGGGAATTTTAGGAACAGCATTTCCTGACAAGCTTCTCACATGAAATAATTTTCCCTTTTAACAGGATATGTGAACCCCGATAACAAAGTGTTTGTCCCTTTTTCCTCCCACAGCAACTTTCTTTCTGTTCTGTGAAACAAGTCTGAATCCCTGCTATATTAGTAACTCCAATCTCTTTGTGGCCTTGACACTTTTTTTTTTAACTTACAAATAATCTGTTTTCATTTATTTAATCCGTTTCTCCATGATGTCTATGAAGTTAATCGAAGCACAACCAAACATTGTTTGTGGAATGGTACTTGTTTACCTTCGGCCTGAGCATCTCTTATTAATTCTGTCATTTTGGCTAGTGCAAGGTACTTACACAACTTTAAATTGCCATTCATTTTTTCTTGGTATTAACTCATTTCCCAGTATTAACATCACAGCTGATGATGTCACATCAAGAAACATTTTTATTTTCATTTGGGATGTTAGAATGCCAAAACAGATTACTTATTAATTGTGTGTCTTAGCATTTATTTATTTTTGGTTCCTCATAGCTCATTTTGTGTGTTTGTGTTTTACTTTGGGGACATGTTCATCACATGTTGAAAGCCAGTCTCATGAAGTTCTTTTATTGGATAGCACATGGTGAATTTTAAGTTTTCCCCATTGTTTTCCCTTTTTTTCAGTCCAGTAGTAATATGTGTGATTTTGATAATATCTTTGTACTATTTAATAATAGTTATTTTCTGAATCTGATGTCTTTGTGTCAAGTCCATTTTCATCTAACTGGTAATCTAATTTTTTTTGCTTCCTTTTTATTTTTTAACCTTTGTATTTTTACAGTTCTCTTTCTATACATGTGGAGTAATTTTTTATTTTATAATATGAAAAGAACAACAACAACAAAAACTAAGTGAAGAAAAGCAAACAAACTTAGCAGATAATAACAGTAGTTATAGGAAAATGTGATAATAATATTGGAATGAATGAAACGCTTAATTCGCTAAGATTTTATTATTTGCAACTTCCAACAGAAACCGAAGGACATCACATCCTTTTCGCCTTTTGCCCCCTCCCTTTTCTAACTGTCTTTAAGCCCCAAAACCCTGCCCCTTACAGGATATCACTTCTACAGATGTGCAATGATGAAAAGCAGCAACAACCCCTCATGGCTAAGGGGAGGAGTTGAATTGCAAGGACATTTTCTCACTTTTGAACCTTAAGACTGTGCTCCAGGATTCAAAAGATACATGCATAAAAGATCACAATTGTGTCAAGATATGTAACTGATATTTAATTAGTTTGTTTTGTATTATGTGTTATTATGTAAGAATGTTGAAATGTGTCTGACAGTATGATTTCCACAAAGGGGGGCAATTTTTGTGTGTAATTGTTTTTATGTTTAATGTCTTATTGCTTACACACCAATGGAGAATTCTCATGCATTTTATACTTTCTAATAGCTCACACTATTGTGTAGTCCAATGTTTAGATCAACTTGTAACCACATTTAATTGTTCCACCGCCAACTTTCCCTATCCATTTTAAAATGTGTTAAACCTCGTTTTGCCAAGGACAAGCTTCTGGATCCATAAAACACCAGGTACATGAAGGTGCGTATGCTTTGGTTTAGCAGGAATGATCCCTTATAGAGTTAAATTGACTTATTTGGACAACTGCCCTTGTTAAGAATGGTTTTCTTTTAACAGATTGGTTTGAAGAGTTGAGAACCATGGGGCAAGATAAATTCAAATTGGACTCAGTTTGAATTGGGCAAGTGTATCCAGGCTGCAATTAGCCTTTTGGTCCTTTAAGTGCAAGTGAGCAACCCCCATGCGTGCAAAACCACAGCCTATAATAGAATCCCATAGCTAAAGGCCAAGGCGAAGACCTCTCCCTCACGAGATGCCCAAACCTGTGCCAGCTATGGTGAATGCCAGGCGACATGGTTAAATGAAAGCCCTGAGGGGATTCAACAGACAGGATGTGTTGCTGTAGCACTATGTCAGTGTGAGACCACAGAAGAGCTACCTTGACACCTGAGAACACACAAATGGCGGGGGGGAAGCCAACTGCATTTTTCAGTCAATTAGACCTTCCTGCTAGGTGTAAAGCATAAAACACTATTGAGAATGCCACAACTAATTTAGCAACAAAATACAAGAGGTGTTCTTTATATAATACCCTATATGCAGCTACCTGCACTGCTATACTTGCAAATGACCGTAAGAGGCATGGCTTGCAAGTCCCTTTCAGGTTTGCATAAAGCCACACATCCCATTCACCGAGATTTAGGGTGCGGAGAAAAGATTTGCAAGTTCTTACAGAACTTTAATGCAAATCTATCTCCGAATGGGGGACTGATACGGAACGGAAGGGGGGGGCTCCTTTCCCCCTTCCTTCTAGGAACATCCGAGGCCCCGCTTATTCCTATGGCCCCGCTTTAGCCAATCACAGACCTCCTGTTACAATGTATCCATTCCCTATAGTACAGAATGGGTTTGAAATCATTGAAATCTTTAAAAATTGATATAAAATCAACCGTAACTCCAATTTCTTCGCTCTCAGTGTCATTCAACTCAGTTCCCCGTGGACTCCATGATGCTATCCCTACTTCCATAATCCCCGAAGCGGCAGGTCACGTACGCAGGAACTTCTTAATTTGCCAAACCTTCCCTCTAGGCAATATTAGGTGGCAGACGATGCATATCTCTGACCCATTGTCTTGCCACCACCGGTACTCAATAAATGTGTATCTATGTATATTTCCCGCTCCGCATATCCCCCCTCCCTCATCCGAAAATGCTAATTAATGCAATCCCACCTTTTCATAATGTATTCATGACGTGTAAAGTATATTCATGATGTAACTTGTGAAACCCAACCTTCCCATAATGTATTCATGACGTTTCATGCACTGTATTCTGGGATATGGAGGGAAATTTCAAAAGTTCATGTCACCCCTTTCTCGGGGTTCAATCTCGCCTTGAACCTGTTGCGCAATAAACTTGGATCTTCTGCAGTTTGCTCCTGCGTCCGGCTGAGCTCATTTTCTTCCGCAGGGACCCACGGACTTAGTCCGATGAGCTGGGTGGCAGAGTAACACTGCACCCAGATTTTTCCGTAACAGAGGGGAAGGGCAGCGCGCCTCAGTGGGCGGAGCTGGCAGCTTCCAGCCCGGCGCCCAAGAGGCCTCTCCCGCAACGGCCCTTCGGCAGCCTGTGGAGGCCGAGCACCCTGGCCAGGACCCCCCGCTGGCTCCCTCCTCCTGCCCAAATTTCTTTCCTCCTCTTTTAAAGCCGTCCAAGCTGGAGGTGGTCATGGCCTCCTGCAGGAGGGAGTTCCGCAGTTTGGCTCTGCGGCGTGAAGAAGGGCTTTTTCTAATCTGTCCTGACTCATCCTTGGAGGAATGTCTCCCCCCCCTCCTGGAACACCCCCAAAAACACACCAACACTTTCCCCCAGCCAGCGCAGTTTATTTGCAAAACACACAACGTGGAGTCGGAGATGCTTTGGAGGCAAATAATAATACAAAATATATAAATAACATAAAAATTAAATAAAGTGCAATGGAATGGGGCCCTTTGGCCTGAGATGGCAGGAGGGGCTGGGGTGGAGGCCTGCCCACCCCTCTCCCGCGGGTGTAGCAGCTGCCAGTGTGAAATGGGGCGGGGGGGGGGGTAAGAGAAATCTGCCCCCTTCCCAGTCCTCAGAAGTGGCACAATCCAGTGTGATCCAGAAGATCCGCAGCAGCAAAGGTACCCCTCCACCAGCAGGGGGCAGCACAGATTCGTCCCATAACCATAGACCTGTAGCGTTGGGAGGGACCCCGAGGGTCATCTAGTCCAACCCTCTGCAATGCAGCTGTCCAGTGGGTGTACCGTCAAGCTCCAAGGTTTAGCAGCAGCAGCAGCAGCAGCTGATTCCTGATCCTCAGCCTGGGGCAATTGGGGGAGCTGCCCCCCAAGATTCTTGGCCTCATTTGCACACACCATGGAGGACGACGTCAATGAGGTTGGGGGTATGTGCCCCCCATTTTGAAGGAGCAAATGTGGGGAGGGGGAGCAGCCAAAACCCCCAGAAGGAGAGTGGGAGATGGCACAGTGAGGGGGGTGTCTCATTGGGGGGGGGCTGGAGCTCTGAGCCCCCGCAAGGGAAAGGGAACAGCAGAGAGAATTGGAAGGCTCCCCCACATTTATTGGGTGTGCTGAGATTTTTCCTGGGGTGGGATCACATGCGCGGCTTTTATTCCATGGGGGGCAGCACTGGGGCGTTTGCAGGTTTGGGGGCAGGGGAGGCAGGAGGTTTGTTCCCTTGCAAGGCAGGAGGCAGCATCTCCCTTTTGGAGGAGGGCAGGGAAAGGGGGTGGGGTCTCTGCCCCCCACCTCACGTGACGGGGGCCACCACCAGCACCTTGCACTCCCGCTTGGCAATCTTGTCCAGGGAAAGAGCAGCCTTGTCGGGGGGCAGGTAGAGGGGGCGCCCCACGGGGGAGCCCACGGGGGGAGTGATTGCTCGGCGCTCCATGACACTGCCTGACCTGTGGGGGGGGGGAGAGAAAGAGAGGCCTCAGTGGGGGGCAAGTGGGGGGCCTTGGCTGACCCCCAGGAGAACCCAGGAGCCCTGCCTCTCTTGTCTGCCCCCTTCAGCCCACCCTCGTCCTCCATTCCCTCCCTTCCTGTTCCCTGAAAGAGTGAGAATCATGGATTGTAGACTTGGAAGGGACCCCACAGGGCCATCTAGCCGGACCCCCTGCACCCACCTCATGAGGTGGCCCCTGGCCGGCTGCTGGTGGGAGAAGCTCTGCGAGCGGCCCAGGCTGGCCTGGTGACGCTCCACCAGCTCCCGGACAGCCGGGCTGCCTGGGCTGCTCTTGCGGGAGACGGGCCGGGCCTCGGGAGGCGGGTTCGAGACGCTGGCGGTGAACTGCAGCTTCAGCTTCATGTGCTGGGAGAGCTTCCAGGGAGCAAAGAAGGAGGAAGAGAAAGAGAAAGAGAAAGAGAAAGAGGTCCATGCCTTCTGCAGCTGGGCAGTGCCAAACAGAGCGGGAGCCCAGGAGGGCAGCAGCTGCTGCTGCTTCCAAATAGCAGTGGACTGTAGAGTTGGGAGGGAGCTCTGAGGGTCATCCAGTCCAGCCCCCTGCAACTCAGCAGGTCCAGAAGGAAGGGCTTGGCTGCCCATCAGCACCACCCTGAGCACAGACACCAGCAAGGTCCTCTGCAGAGCCCCACAATCCCATCTCCCCTCTGCCAGAAGGGCCTCCTGGGCCAGAGGGGCCCATCCAGTCACAGACCCTTAGAACCATAGTGTTCTAGGGCTGAAAGGGACCCTGGGGTCATCTAGTCCAACCCCCTGCAATGCAGGAATCTCAGCTCAAGCAGCCATGAGAGATGACCAGGCAGCGTCTTCTCCCAGTGGCCAACCTGATGCCCACTGTGAGATTCCTGCAAGCAAAATCCAAGCGCAATAGCCACTCCCTCCCCGCCTGTGGTTTCCAGCAACTGGGGCCACCTTGCAAGAGTTGAACTCTGGAACTCACTGCCACGGGAAGCAGAGCTGGCCATCCACTTGGATGGCTTTAAAAGAGGATTGGGCAGGTTCATGGAGGGGGCTGTGACAGCTACCAGCCCCTGGGAAGATTTGGGACAGATGAAGGAAAATCCATCTTCCTGCAGGGTCCGATCCTCTCTTAATGCCATCCCTCTTGTGGGAGGGAGTTCCACAGGTTAACTGTGCTGTGCGGAGAAAGTCTTTCTTTTACCTTTCCCAAATCTGCCCACATTCAACCACAGCATTGTCAAGAATTCCCCAAGGGCCATGCAGCCCAGCCCCCCCCCGGCAGAAAGGAGCCCCAGAGCCCGGAGGGAAGCATGTGCTGGCACACAGGAGCGTCTTACCTCGTACAACCCGGCGCGCAGCGCCTGAAAGGTGACGCAGAAAGTCCGGGCGCTGCCCTTCCGGGAGAACCCCAAGTTGTTGAGCGGCGTGTGGCAGACGATGGCGTCCTGGGCGTCCTGGATGGCGCGCCGTTCCTCGCAGGACAGCTTCTTGCCTGGGGGGTGTCAGGAAAAGGAAAGGGCAGCAGCCTTGTCCCACCTGAGGTGCCCCAGAGAAGCCCACGAGCGAGAACCACCAGCTCCGGCTTTTGCGGGGAGACTGCCCCTGAGCTTGGAGGCTCTGCTCCCTGTGAGCCGGACCCAGGAGCTCTTTGTCACTCACTTCCTCATGCTCCAGCCCCCCCACCCCCCAGACCAAGAGCGGCAAGGCTCCCCCCACAGAATCGTAGAGTTGGAAGGGATCCCCACTGGTCATCTAGTCCAAAGCTCAAGAATCCCTGAGAAATGGCCCCCAGCATCTCCCTAAAGACCTTCCCAGACAGTATTTCCAGGCAGGACTCATAGAATCATGGAAACCCAGGGTCACCTAGGGATGGCAGAGAAGCCCTGCCTCTCTCACCCACCCCGTCAGCCTGCCTCCTCCATTGCCCTCCTTCCCTGCTCCCCAAAACAGGAGGGAAGAATCATGGAACCATAGACCCCAAGGGTCACAAAAGAATGCCTGACAGATGGCGATCCTCCAAGGAAGAAGAGACCGCCACAGAATTATGGAATGGCTGGGCTGGGCAGGGGCCACCAAAGGTCATCCAGCCCAGCCCACCATGCTCTCACCAGCAGCCGCACTCTCCGGAGTCCACACCAGGCGCACGGCCAGGAAGTCCTGCAGGTTGTTGATGAGGGTGTAGGTGACGGTGAAGCGGCGGTGAAGGGCGACCGGAGACTCGCACTCGGCTGTCATGACGAATCGGGGGCGGGCAAGGCGGATGCTGGGGAGCCTGAGAAGAAGAAGAAGAAGAAGAAGAAGAAGAAGGAGATAAATTGAAATTGCAGAGCTTTGAAAAACTAAAAAACAAAGTGCGAGATTGGCTTCATTATTATCAAATAATGGAGGCATACAATTTGGACAAGAAAATTGGCTTCCAGGTGGAAAAATCAAAACTGGAAACAGAACTGTTAGATTCTAAAGTTAAGAATTTGTCCAGAATGTATAACTTGCTGTTGAAATGGAATACTCAAGATGAAACAGTGAAATCTGTTATGATTAAATGGGCACAAGATGTTGGACATAACGAGGGATTCGACAATAGGTTTGGGTGGCACGCTTATTTATGGCAGGAGGGTAAAAAAGGTCATCAATCTTTTGGAAATCATATATTCCGGAAATCGCTAATCGAAGTATGGATCAGATATAAAAATATATTAGAAAGGGGGGTACCACATTGGTTATCCCCTTTAGAGATGATGGGAATTAAGCAACTCAATATGAGAAGTAACTGGGTCACATATGGAGACCTGGTATTCAAAGAAGGGGACAAATGGACAGTTAAACCATATGAACAAGTGAAAGAACATGTACGGGACTGGTTGCACTATTGGCAGATAAGTAATATGTTTAAAAAGGAGGTGAAAGAAAAAGGGTATGAGGAAAAGGATTCGAAGTTCCAAACAGAAATTGTTAATAATGATCGTAAAACCATATCAAAAATGTATAAAATCCTACTAGAATGGCATACGAATGATGAGGAGGTGAAAGAGGTAATGATCCACTGGGCCAGAGATCTAGGGTACAGTATAGAGCTGGAAGAGTGGCAAAAGATATGGAATCAAAATCTGAAATTCACAGCATGCATAACACTAAAAGAAAATGCCATGAAGATGGTATATAGATGGTACTTAACACCGGTTAAATTGGCCAAAATGTATAAGATCTGTAATAAATGCTGGAGGTGTAGAGAGAAAGAGGGCACGTTTATGCATATGTGGTGGGAATGCGAGAAAATGAAGGGTTTCTGGGGAAAAATATATGATGAAGTAAGGAAAATGCTACAATTTAGCTTTGTTAAGAAACCAGAGACCTTTCTACTAGGGATAACCAGAAGGGAAATTAAAAGGAAGGATTTCAAACTTTTCCAATATGCAATAACTGCCGTGAGGACGCTGACAGCTCAAAGGTGGAAACAAGAACAAGTACCGACTCTGGACGAATGGAGAAATAAACTAATTGATTATGCGGAATTAGACAAACTAACGGGGAAAATTAGACTTCAAAGAGACCATAAGTTTTTGGAGGATTGGGGAAAATTTAGAGAGTATTTGAAAACTATATGTGAGGAGAATACAACGCTAGTGTGTTTTAAAGAGGCTTTGTGAAAAGTGAGGAACATCGCAAAAATGTAAATAAGGATATAAAGAAATTACTTAAAGGTGATACTATATATTAAGAAATGTGTAAATAGGAGAATTATTATGGATGACTGTCAGAGGAGTGGAGGGAGGTTCAACAAACTAAAATACGTGATGTGGAAAATGGAAAGATGGAAGTTTTTATAGAAAATGTAATAAAAAATATTTGCAAAAAAAAGAAAAAAGATGTTGGACATAACATTATGATGGCTGACTGGGAACAGTTATGGACCACAGGTATGAAGTTCAAGGCATGTAATGCAGCCCCACTCACCTCACAGAGTGTTTGTTGTGGGGGAGGAAGGGAAAGGAGAAGGTTAGCCGCTTTGAGACTCCTTAAAGGGAGTGAAAGGCGGGATATCAAATCCAAACTCTTCTTCTACTCTTCTTAAGAGAGAATATTATGAAAATGATATACAGGTGGTACATGACACCAGTCAAGCTTGCCAAAATCTATCATTTGCCCGATAATAAATGTTGGAAATGTAAAGAAACTGAAGGTACATTCTTTCACCTTTGGTGGACGTGCCCAAGGATTAAGGCTTTCTGGGAGATGATCTATAATGAAATGAAAAAGGTATTCAAATATACCTTCCTGAAGAAGCCAGAGGCCTTTCTCCTGGGCATAGTCGGCCAATTGGTGCCAAAGAAGGATAGAACTTTCTTTATGTATGCTACAACAGCAGCAAGAATACTTATTGCAAAGTACTGGAAGACACAAGATCTACCCACCCTGGAAGAGTGGCAGATGAAGGTGATGGACTATATGGAACTGGTGGAAATGACTGGCAGAATCCGAGACCAGGGAGAAGAGTCAGTGGAAGAAGATTGGAAGAAATTTAAAGACTATTTACAGAAATACTGTAAAATTAATGAATGTTAGAATGACGTCGGAATGAAGCTAAGGGGTTTTTAGTAGCAATGTTATAAGGAGTATGTAAAAATGGACTGCTAACAGATGAGAATATACAGTTATTACATATTAAGACAAAGGACTAAGATAAAAACAAAGAGGGAAAGGATTTGCTGAATTAACTTACTGAACTGGAATACAAAAAGGGGAGGTGTGAGGAGGTCAGGGAAACAAGTGAATGAAAGACAAGATATGGAAAGATTGATTTGTTTTTAATTGTTTTTACTTCTTTGTATTTTGTATTCTCTTTTTTCTTTTTTTGTTCTTTTTTCTTTTTATTATTGTAACTTTTTTTTGAAACTTTAATAAATATCTTATAGAAGAAGAAGAAGAAGAAGAAGAAGAAGAAGAAGAAGAAGAAGAAGAAGAATACCGCCCCATCTGGCTGGGCTTCCAGCACATATAAAAACATAAGAAAGCGTCAAACATTCAAAGCATTTAGCAGCTTAGGGGAGGAAGGGAAGCTGTGCTGAGTGTCAGGGCAGGGAGGCCCAGGAAGGGGGCAGTCAGGGTCCTGCCCCACCGCAGCCCACGGGGGGGGGGGTTGACCCCTTCGTCCCTGGGAACGTGAGTGGGAAAGTAAAGATGTGGCAGCAAGATGGGCACCCAGCAGCGGGGAGGCAGCGTCCATCGTCCTCATGGAGTTGAGAGGGACCGCCAAGGGCCATCTAGCCCACCCACCCCCGGCAGGGCAGGAATTGCAGCTCAAGATTTCTTCATGACTGAGAGAAACACCTTTTGGACGAAGTGGGTGGAGGTCCAGCCAGTTGCGGGTGGGCCTAGCTCCCCTTTGCTGTGGTCACTCTGTGACTTGACCAAGTCCAGTAGCCCTGTATTTCCCTCTCTTCTTGCAGGGCTATGCCTGATCCTCTTTTTTTAACCATCATATGGAGGTTTTGTGCAGACTTCCCAACCTTCCCTTCCGTGGCATTCTTAATAAACCTAGTTTTTGCTGCACTCTAGTTTTCTCCTTGTAGTCCTTCGTTATATTGTTTATACACCCCTACTTGTAGAATGATTTTAGCATCATATTTTTTAAAATATTTCCCAAAGCTGTCCCATCCCTTTGTTTCCCCCCATCTCGGTTTTTTATTTTGGCTGTGAGATTTGCGAGTTCCGCAAATTCTATTAGTTTCTGCAGCCATTGTTCTTTAGCTGGAATTTCTTTTCCTTTCCAACTTCTGGCATATTCTAGTCTGGCTGCAGCCGTCACATAGAGGAATAGGTTATGAATCTTTGTAGGGATCTCATCTTCAATCATCACTAGTAGAAAAGCTTCCGGGTTTTTTGGAAATGTGATCCGGAAAAGTTTTCTAAGCTGGTCATAGACCATTCCTCAGAACTTTGGGGCAAGTTTACACTGCCCTCATATATGGACAAAGGATCCCTCAACCTCTGAGTATTTCCAGCAGAGGTTGGACCCTCATCTGTAATTCTTAGCAAGATTATTGGGGGTCAGGTACCACCTGTACAGCATTCTTTGTATATTTTCTTTTATCAGGCCGAAATATTAATAGTTTTGTTCCACAGCTTCTCCCAGGCTGAAATTTCAATGTTGTGTCCAATATCAATAGCCCAGTGTATCATTACTTCCTTGACCATCTCGTCTTTGATCTCCCATTCCAGTAAAATTTGATAAAGTCTAGATATTAGTTTTTTTATTATTTCCCAATCCCGCTTTCCCGAATTCTTTCCCTTCCAAAAAAACCTTTGTCTTTATCTTTCCTAAAGACCTAGTGCATTTGAAAGTACTGAAACCAGTTTGGAATCCAGCTTTGCTCCTCTTCTTTTTTTTAAAGTCCTATAGAGTCCTCTTTGATTTCAAGGAGGTCCCTGTATGTACCCCAATTCTTACTCAGCTTTAGTTTCTTAACAGCAACTATCTCGATAGGGGAGATCCACCGAGGGGGGGGGGTCTTCCTTTCTAGGAGGTCTTTATATCTCACCCACATTTTATATAGATTATTCCTTGTCACACAAATATGAATTCTCTTATGAACTTTGGCTTTGTCATAGCACAGGCACGTGTGCCATCCATACATCAGTCAAATCCTTCTAGGTCCAGAACATTTGTGTTTTTCAACTCTACCCACTCTTTCATCCAACATAAACAAGCCTCTTCATAATACATTTTCAATGTCAGGCAGCCCAAATCCACACCCCTTATTCTTTATGTCAATTAAAATTTCATATTTAGTCCAGGGCTTCCCCCCCTGCCAGATTAAATTAGCTACGTCCTTTTTCCGTTTCTTTAAGCAGTGAGTGCCACTAAATACTAGAAGGCTTGAAACAGAAAAAGCATCTTGGAGAGAAAGTTCATTTTGATCGCAGATATTCTCCCTAGAAACGAAAGCTTCATTCGGTTCCATTTCTCAAGGTCTTTTTATTTATTTATTATTATTTAATAAATCAGGGAGCGGTGAGGAAAACTTTTCGAGGTCTTTTTAAAATTTCAACCCCAGTCTCTACATACTTAACTTGAAATAGCTTCAAGTTTCTGGGTCGAACCACACTCCCAAATATTTGACTTTCTTTTCTGCTTTGATATCATGTCTGATCCTCTTTCCCAGTTCCCTTACCTGTAGTGGGTGTAGATGCTGGCGGTGAAAGGCAGCTTTGGGGTTGACCACTGGACCACGGCGATGAGAGGGACTTCCAGGCCCTGCGATTAAACCAGAGAGCCATAGGATGGTCAGGTTGGAAGGGACCCCAAGGGTCATCCAGTCCAACCCCTGCAAGGCAGGAATCTCAACCAAATCAGGATGGCACGCTGCATTTTTCAACTTGCAACTTCCAAAAATTGAGGGGCGCTAAAAAGTTGTGACAGGACTTAGGAATTCAAGAGATATTTGGGTTAAATTAAAGCAATTTAGTTCTGCTTGGTTAGTAAAACATGTAAAATGCCCTAGAGATAATTAAAAATGAGTGTCAAGTACTTGCAGTTATATTATATACTAAAATTATTACTTTTATTTATATAATATGCATTGCATATTTTATATTACCTGTTGCCTACCTTTCAGAAGGCAAAATTAAAATTATTTGGTTTTCTGAGAACAGTTTATGTGCTTCTTAGTCAAATATAGACTTACCAAGCTAACTGTTGCCCAATCACAAAAATAATAGCAGATATGGATTCCTCGCACCTAAATATATATTTAAGACCCCTCGCTGCAAAAATTAAGTTTCACCCCTTAAAATTATTGCAGGCAGGAAATGATTGGCAGACATGCTGGCCCCACCCACCCCATGCAGTATATCCCGCCTCTTCCCCCCATGGCCCCTCCCTCATAGAATCCCAGAAGGAAGGGATCCCCAAGGGACATCTAGTCCAATGGCTCTCAGACTTCTTTCTCTGGGTCAGACGTTCAGAACAAAAATGTTCTTGCACTGCACTGATTTTTTTATGGATAAGAAATGCAAAAAGAAGCAACTCCAGGCAACTACTTTATAGTATGATCACGGGACACCCAGAAAGCATAAAGCAACGGAGCTAGAGAAAATACATGCATCCTTCCCAAAATATATTTATAAATGAGTCTCCTCCATCTGTACCTCCAGGAGGTCTACACAGTCAGTGAGAGGCGTGAGCCAGCCTTTGCCGGGCAATCTCATTTATATTAGGCCTAATTTGAGACAAAGAAGCCCTCCTCTCCTCCTTGACACAAAGAAGCCTTTCTCTTCTCGGATCTTTCATATTTGTCAGAGTTGAAGAACAGCCCGTGCTCTGGAAGAGAGGCTGGGATACTGTTTCTGGTCGTATATCCCCAGAGCCCAGAGGCACGCTCCTGTGTTGCATTTCTCATGTTTTGGCAACAGAGAAGCTGTCCATGTTTCTCATTTATATGAGGTCTAATTTAAGGTGGACAAACTTTCATCTCCTCAACACAAAGAAGCCTTACTCTTGCTCTCGTTTTGAAAATATACCTATCTATATTCTGCAAATAAATAAATAAATAAATAAATAAATAAATAAATAAATGTTTTCCAATTCAGGCCTTGCCTTGTTATCATTAGGCTCAAATTTAAACAATAACTGTCAATGCAGAAATTGGTTGTTTTTTTAAATCAGCAGTGCAATTAACACTAGCCTGATACTGGTAACAATTTATGGAATTCCCCCTTGAAGTCTGGCTAAATAATATTTGGAATGGGGCTGTATCAGAATGCCTCACTCATCCCAGAAGGGGAACAAAACGCGCTGCAGGGAGACCTGCTTTCGGCAAACTTTGCTTCCTTTCTTTTCCTTTATAAATGAGACAGAAGATACTTTTATTCCACCCCCAACACCAGAACTTGTGGAGAGGAGAGCTGAATAGATAAGGCATCAGTAAACATATTGCTTGTGTAATGCCTACAAAGCTTAATAAGAAGGTAGCACTGGACCAAAGAGCCCCGTCTTTTCTTCATACAAGACTATCCTATCCTGCCCTGAAATGTGAAGTGCTTCTTGGAGAAGCCCTGCTCTAGCCCCACCCCCCGTGTCTGCCTTGAGGAGGTGGCAGCAATCCTAGCAGCAAGGCGGACCCCCCCGACCCCCCCTCCACCGGGTGCCAGTGGGGTGGGTCCCAGCCGGGTGGGCAGACCCTCACCTCCTTGGCGCTGTCTGGCGGGGGCTGCTCGGGGGCCTGCAGCTGGAAGAGGAAGTTCTGCTCCTCCAGGGCCCTCAGGGAGCAGGGGCAGGAAGCTGTGGCCGAGGGCACCCGGGAGAAGGAGGCCATGGACACCTCACCCGACTGGTGGCTGGAGAGAAAGGGGGAGAAAGAGGGGTAAATGGGGAGGAAAGAGGCCCCCACCTCCCAAGACTCCTGCCTCCATCCCTCCGACTGCCCCGTCCCTGTAGAATCGTAGGACTGAAGAATTTGGAGGGGTCCCCAAGGGTCATCCAGCCCAACCCCCTGCAATCCTGAGTAAGCTGCGTCAGCAGCACTGAAGTGACCTCCCCAAGGCTGTGTGTCTGGAGGTCCTGGGCTTCCCAGACAACAAGACCCCCTTCTTGGCCTGGCTGATGGGCTCCAAAGGAAAGCAGCGCAAGATGTTTGCCACCAGCTGGGCTGCAGGAGTTGCCAGAAGGAGGCCTGCAAAGCGCCAGTGGTCCTGGGGGTGGGGAACGCTGCCTGCAGGGACATGGCGTGCGTCCCAGGGATGTGGTGTGCTGCCTGCGGGGACGTGGCACCCAGCGCGTGGAGGGAGGGGCAGCCACGATGGCACTCCACGGGGATCGTGCCGCCAGGGTCGGTTCGATCCCCCTGCACCCCTTTTCCTCCGCCAGTGCAAGGCGCCACCCAAGCATCTTAGGGACTCTACTCTGGATTTGCATAGGGTTTACTCCTTAGCCATTTCTTCCCCCTCAAAGATCCTGCAAGGCAGCAGAGGTTTAGGATCAGAGTTTTCCTTCCCTTAGAGGGGCTCCCTTCCCAGACGGAGAAGCCCCACCTGCCCCTCACTTTCTTCATCCACAGCAGGAGCAGAAACTGTCTTCTTGACTGCTGAACCCCTTCTTGATCCCATCTGCTCAATCCACCAGAGCCTGACCACACACAGGGGAAGCCCCTAACTCTCTGGGGGTTTGAGACCCATTAGCAACCTCAGCTGTCTTAGCTGGCCAGTCGAAGACACTCTGAGTGCAGGGTGGGGACCAAAGGTCAAAAGCCCCAGAATGAAGTGGAGGCCTTTCCAGGCCACAATGGCAGATTGGGGGTCACCAGCTCCAGCTGACTGCCCACCCATAAACTGTTCTCTTACCAGACATCATCAACGAGCAAGACGGACCCATCTGGCATCATAGGAAGGTAACTGGTGTTGAAATTGGGCAGGATCCGCACATCCCACACAGAGAGCTCCTCCTGCGAGGCTGCGTTCAAAACTGGAGGTGGGGGGAAAGAGGGTGGGTGTGCAAAAGATTAAAGGCAGGGGAAAGGTCCTGGGATCCAAAGAGACAGGGGCTCTTGCAAAGGATGGCGTGCGTCATTAATCTATGGAACTGCCTTCCACAGGAGGCAGCAATGGCCGCCCACCTGGATGGCTTTAGACAAGGACTGGACACATTCATGGAGGAGGAGAGGGCTACTGGTGGCTTCTAATCAGGAGTTCAACTCCTCCAAGGGAGTCCCTGGATCATCAGCCTGGCCGCCCCCATCATCACAGCAGGAATGTTGGGGGTGGAGAGAGAGAGAGAGACCGTGATCCGCTGGACTTTCCAGGACACCTGTGTGCTTGATCAAGCAGCTTCTTCCGATGATCCAATGGAACCTCCAGGCAGGTCCAGAGACAGTCTATCTGGATTTCCTGGTTCCAAGGGGCATTTGGCCACTGTGAGGACAGGGTGCTGGCCTAGGTGAGCCCCCCTGGACCCGATTCAGCATGGCTCTCATTATGATCTTGTGAGGAGGAACCTAGAATGGGGCCCTCCTTTCACTCTTCCCCATATTAGACGCCTGGTTGAGAAAAGGAGGCTGGACTCCAGGTGGGGTGCCAGACCTTGCGCCTGAGCCTGCAGGTGCTCCGCTCTCCTGAGGTTCTTCTGCACCCAGCCTTCACTTAGAGACCCTCCAGTTGGTGGGGGGAGAGGATGTCGGTCCCCCAGCCCTGCTTACACATGTGGGGGGGGGCACCACCCACAGGAAATGGCAGAGCATGGCCATTGGCAGGTCCCTGGAAGATGGCGAGGCCCCCTGCCCCCCTCATGCCCCTGCCCCAGCTGCTCCCCACATTTCCCCCAAATGCCCCCATGTTGGCTCTCCCCCTGCTCCCTCCATCCACGCACCTTTTAGTACCGTCAGGTGTTTCCCCGACACATTCAGGGGTTGGCACTTCAGCTCCGGAGGGGGCAGGACGGTCAGCATGGTGCTCACTGCAGGGAGGGGGTCAAAGGTCAGAGGGTGGCACCCGCCCCAGGCACCTAAGAGGAATTTTTGGGAAGGCGGGTGGAGCGAGGGGGTGTTTGGCGGAGACCCCCACGCTCCTCTCAATTCCGAGGTGCTGCGGGGAGTGGGCTCTGGGTCTTGAGCGCCCACCTTGCGCCTTGAAAGCCCCCTGCTCTTCCCGGAATGTCTGCGAGGGGGCCCGATCCTGCAGGATGCTGAGGTAGCCGCGCTCCCGCACCTCCGCCTTCTCCTGGTCCCGCTTCCAAACCGTCACCACGATCTGGGGGCGCAAAAACGATCCGTGGGTGTTTCGTGGGGTGGGGGTGGGGTGTCCACCCAGGTGAGCCTCCTCCCCACCGTACCTGCCCGGGTCTCACCTTGGCCTTGACGGTGGTGGGGGGCAGCTTGTCCAGGCAGATGGTCAGGGGGAAGATGACCTCGTCCGTGGACACGATGGGCTCTTCCATGGGCACCTGCGCGGGCCGGGAGGGAAGCGTCAGCGGGCCGGATCCAGATTCCTCCCTCCCGCAAGGCACTCCGCCTCACCGCCCCGCCACCCGCGTCCGCTCCGGGCCTTACTCCTGCGGCGGGTCTCCCGGGGGTCCCCTGGCCGTGGGTCAGCAGCGCCCGGCAGTCGCGGAAGAGGCTCCCGGGGGCCGTGTCCTCGTCGTCTTCGCGGGTCGGCTCGGGCTCTCCGCCCAGCGTCGCCTCGCCGCCCAGGCTGGCCCCGGGGCTAACGCTGGCCAGGGCAGAGAGGGACCCGGCCAGCTCCCCCCAGGGCGCCCTCCCGCCGCCCTCCCCACCGGCGCCCCCCGGCCGGCAGCGAAGCACCAGCAGGAAGCGGACCGTCTCGCCCAGGTAAAGGTGGTTGCGCCGCGGCAGCGCCCGGTAGCGCCCGGGCTCGCCCAGCAGCACCTCCCGCGCCGGGAAGGGCACGGCCGGGAAATACATGAAGTAGTCGCACTGGGACTCCATAGCAGGTGCGGGGGGGGGTGTGCTTCACTCTCGGAGTAGCGGGGGCGTCCACATTCGAGGGGGGCGGAGGAGAGGGAGCCCCACAGATGCGGGGCGGGGGGCGGATTCCCGGCGGCGGGGGGTGGGGGAGAGATCAGCAAGCAAGAGGGAGGGAGGGAGGGAGAGAGAAGGAAGGGAGGGGGGTTGCGCTCGGAGGGGCGGGGGGATCCGCCTCCGAGGGAGGTGGAAGAGATGCGGAGCAGAGATGAGGAAAAGGGGGCAGATTCCCGGCGGCGCGCGGGGGGGGGGGCAAAGATCAAGAAGGAAGAGCGAGAGAGGGAGGGAGGGAGGGAGGCGCCGGTGCGGTGCGGTGTGGGGGGGCGGGGGGAGGCCGGGCCAGGCCGGGCTGTGCGGCGCGGCGGGGCGGAGCGAGCCAGGAAAGAAGGAAGGAGGAAGGGAGAGAATGAAAGAAAGAGGAAGGAGGAGGAGGGAGGGGGAGAGGGGATGCGCTCCCCTCCTCCTCCTCGTTGGCTCTGTCGGCCCCTGCCCCACGACAATGCAGCTCCCTCCGGGGACCCTCGGCCTCGGGGCTGGAGTCTCTGAGCAGGTGCCAGGGACTCCCCGGAGGCGGGAGGGCGAGCGCGGCCCCGGGTGCGACTGGTTTCCCGGGTGTCTCTGCAACATCCCCTTTTTTGCGACCGTAGCTCATTCCTGTATTCTTCTGGTGCATTTTAATGGAGAGACGCATTTGGCCTCAACGTCGCATCCACGCAGGTATTAATAATTGCGTTCCTCTGCGGTTGATATGATCGTGAAGGTCAAAACAACGGCAAGCAAGGCAAGAAAGGAGATCTCGCCTTCGCGGTGGATTCCTAGCGGGCGGTCCAGGCCTCCTTCCGCTTCCATAGGCTCCTGGACCCCTTCTGCCCCCTGGAGGGTCATCTGCGGGGTGGGGGGTGGGGCAGAATGCCAGAATATTTGCCGCATAAAAACTCCAGGATTTGAGCGGGGCGTTGGGGGGGTCCCAGAGGGGCAACTTTCAGAGGCAGAGATCCTGGGGGTGCAATAGTGAGCCTAGAGGCTCTTCCTGACTTGAGCTGGCAAGACACCTGCCTGGAGGCAGCTTTCGCACTCATGGCCTGCTGGTGGGCTTCAATGCATCCTGGGGGTCGCATCCAGGTGTTGTAGGGCTCTTCTCCTGTTGCCCTAGTCCAATGGGGCTTCCTCAGGTGTCCTTATCCAGCCCTCACTCATGTGGGGTTGGCATTCTGGGGTGACCCCCACCCAAATTGTGGGGTGCTCTTCCCAGGGTGCTCCACCCGGCACCCACTCAGGCATCTTTCCAGGATCCACCAAAGGCCTTTTGGATAGTCCCAGGCCTTTGCAGGGAAACTGCATCTCTCCTACATTCAAGCGCTGCTGCTCTCATGACCTGAGCTGCTCTGCGTCTTAACGCTCTTCGTCTTTCTAGGGTTGCTTACAGATTCATAGATGCACATTCACTTGCGAGGGAACAAAAATATATGAGTGTGCAGAGCAGCCACAAAAAGTCCAAGGAATGGACACTTTGTCATCCTCAATTAGAGGTCAAAGGGCTTCTGCGGATGTCTTCTAAAGTCAGAATAAACTTATCCCTTATGATGAGGATGAAATAAAGGTAAAGGATAAAATATTTGTGCCCCGCCTTTTCATGTGCGTGTCTGTGCATGTCTGTACCACACACACACGTTTATTAACAACATACAATCTCAATGAGAACTGCATAGCACCAGCTGTTTCATTAAAAGCAGCCATTTCCCCAAAGCCTGTTGGAACAAGGTCTTCACCTGCCAGCAGAAGGACAAGGAGGGAGCCAGTCTGGCTTCTCTAGGGAGGGAGTCCCAAAGTTGTCTGGCAGCAGCCACCACCACAAAGCCACCTGCCACGTCCCCACCAAGGGTACCTTGAGGGTGGCAGGAGCAGGAAAAGGGTCTTCCTGGAAGATCTCAAAACCAGGGCAGCTTCCCATGGGGAATAGGGTCTATTTAGGTCAAAAGCAGCACTTTGACTAGTGCCTGGAAAAACTGTAGACCAGTGGCCATTGGGACTGTGGCAGCCCAGTAACCAGCCCTGGTCAGCAGTCTGGCTGCAGCTGACGTGTCTGAGGCAACTAAGGCAAGTGCTGCTGTGGCCCAGTCGGGCATCTCAAGGACCCGGGGCAGGTGCCCCGCTGGCTTTAAGTGTGCAAATGCGCTCCTGATGCAATACATACAGTGCATGAGCTGCTGGGACAAAGCGACGGGAGCGCACCCTGTCATGTGGATTCGAACTGCGGACTTTTCGGACCTTCCGATCGGCAAGCCCTAGAGGCTCAGTGGTTTAGACCAGTGCCAGTCTCGTCCCGCTCACTGGAAGGACAGATCGTGAAGCTGAGGCTCCAATACTTTGGCCACCTCATGAGCAGACCCTGATGTTGGGAAAGATGGAGGGCACAAGGAGAAGGGGACGACGGAGGACGAGATGGTTGGGTGGTGTTCTTGAAGCTACCAGCATGAGTTGCGGGAGGCAGTGGAGGACAGAAGTGCCTGGCGCGCTCTGGTCCAGGGGGTCACGAAGAGTCGGACACGACTAAAGGACTAAAGAACAACAACCACCAGTCTCGTCCCTCGGCCTGAAGTGAGATGAGCACCGCACCCCATAGTCCCACTTGTCTGGATTTAACTTTTAGAGCTTCTGCTGCTTTTACCATCACCTGCCCACACACCTGTGTTTTCCCTGACATTTTGCCAATTCAGCAAAATTCCCCCCAACACCATTTTTGCACCCGGAAACCAGGACGACCTGTCAGGAATGGGCCAGCCTAGCCATGATGCCGCTCCCTGTGTGTCCCGGCCTTTCGGCCTAGCCTCCCTCCCAGGGGGGCTGTCCATCCCCTTGGGCTCCTTGGAGTGGCCACCTGTCAGGGATGCCTGAGATGAGATTCCTGCATTGCAAAGGGTGGGGCTAGATGACCCTTGGGGTCCCTTCCAACTCTGATTCTAGGAATACAGGTGCAGTAAGTAATAATAAGCAAACAAACTCCAGGTCCCTGCTGAGCAACTCCAGAAATGGAGGCGGGAAGGACGGAAAGAAGATGAAACGTGGAGCACACCAAGTAGCCAATAGCATTTCAATCTATTGAAAAAGGACCAAAAAGAAACAAAAAAGGATTTCCCCCTTTTAAAAAAAATGGTTAAGAGTAACATCATTGAAAAAGAAAACAAAAAACACCAAGCCCTAAACTGCCTTGTGGTGGGATCTGTGGACCCAGCCGTGTCATAAGAGCCCAACAGCGCCCACCGCTGGTGGGAAGAAGCTCCACAGTCCCCAATGGAAACTGATCAATGGTGGCTGGGTGGGGGAGGGGAGGTTGGACTGGGGGTCTTCCTCTCCCTCCAGCCCAGCTAGCAGCTCTTTGTATGTGGCCTCCTTGGCCATGGAGAGAAGGGAGCAGCCTTGGCCAGTCTGGTGCCTTCCAGACATTGTGAACTATAACTCTCATCATGGGAGCTGTAGTCCAACGTGTCTTGAGGTCACTGCCTGGAGGAAGGCTGGGGCTGATGGCAGCTGGAGCCTAAAAGGCCAAAAGAATACCTGCTGATGTGCAGCCTCTCGCCTCCAAAGGATGTCTTGGGACATAGGTGCCAACTCCCTGGGGCCTGGGTGCCCAAGCACCCACAAAATTCCCCACGAAGGGGCTGGGCACCCACCAATTTTGGTGCCAGGGCCCTGCATGCTGCATGGCACCCACGGTCGCAGGGCCAGGTTGGCACTCCTGCCTTGGCATATAGGACCAGGTGGGCATCTGTCACCAGCCCCTTGGGGCATGCTGGGGCCCATGAACACTTCTGCCCTCCCCCACCCCACCTGCAGGACCAGCCTCAGCCCCCATGGCCAGAGCATGCCTGGCTCTGCCCTCTAACCAGCACCAGTTTAAGCTGCTTCCCTCCACACACCCCACAAGGGTTTAAAGCCCTCCATGTGAGTTGCTTCAGTGCTCCACACAACAGCCCTACAAGGTGGGTGGGGCAGTACCATTAGTCTTCCATTGCAGATTGTGGGTGGGGAGGGGGGAGAGAGAGACCCCATCTCCTTCCCCATCACGAGTCTGCGGCCAAAGCAACAAAATGAACCCGGGACTTTGAGGCTCCCATGCCAGCAGGCTGCCCCTGCCAAGAGTGACTCAGGCCCGCTGTGGCTGAGTCCCAGGTCAAGAGGTGTGGGGTCCCCCCCCCGATGCAGGACCCCACTCTCTTGTGCAAAGTCAGGCCTGCCTGAGGAGGCCGAGCTGATTCACACGGCAGGATCCAGCGGCTGCTCTTGAGTTGTGCCTGAAAAGACATTGTCGGGTCCACTTTTCATTCCGTCCTCACTGACAGAAAGGCCTCTTGAAGCTGATGACCCAGCAGTGGCCACATTTAACTATGGGCTGTAGTGGCATAGCATGTGGGGGTGCTACCGGGGCAACTGCCCCAGGTGCAAAATACTTGCCTTGCCCTGGGCGCTGGCAACCCATGCTATGCCATTGATGTAGTTACAGGTAGGGAGCTGTGTTGGTCTGCCATAGTCAAAACAAAACAAAACAAAATAAAATAATAAAATAAAATAATAAAACACTTCCTTCCAGTAGCACCTTAGAGACCAACTAAGTTAGTTATTGGTATGAGCTTTCGTATCTGAAGAAGTGTGCATACACACGAAAGCTCATATCAATAACTAACTTAGTTGGTCTCTAAGGTGCTACTGGAAGGAATTATTTTATTTTATTTATTTTATTTTCTGCCATTGATGGGCTGCATAAAGTCCCTCCTCTCCTTTGGCGGTTTCTGCGTAGAGGTCGGATGGTCATCTGCCACGGATGCTTTAGTGGTGATTCCTGCATTGCAGGGGTTGGACTGGATGACCCTTCCAACACTATAGTTCTACAAAGAAGCCCTTCCTTCCACCTGAATCTCCCAACATCCAGAGGGAGCTTCTTCTGGGAATCCCAGAAATGTGGGCAGAATGAGATTTTGGGTGGCAGCTCAGGTCCTCTGTGCCTTCAGCACCCAGCCCATGCCAAGCCTGTTGGGGGCCAGTTGGCCTTCTTGCACCCCCTTCCGCTTGCCACTGCTACCTCACCCCGCCGGCTTGAGAGCCGTTGCCCTGGGGGGGCGGAGGAAACTGTTTGGCATCCAGAAGGTCCTTGTACTGGAGCTCGGGAGTCACCATGCGCTGGCACAGCGCCTGCCATTCGGGGTCCAGGCTGGGCCTCAGGACATAGCCCAGGATGGGGGCCTGCCCAAACTGGAAGGGGCGGATGCGCTCGTCCGCAATCTTCCCCGCCTCCAGAGGCCCCCCTCCCCACAGGCACTGCTGCATCCGCTCTGCTCGCCGCTGCCGCAGGGCATCCACCTCCCGGGCCAGGCGCCCACGGCCAAAGCGCTCTGCACGCTCCCAGAAGCTGCGGTTAAAGTGAGTGTAGAGGTGCCAGTCCAGGTTGTTCCAGGCCTGGAGTCGGGCAGCCTCCGCGGGCGCCAGTGGGCGGACGGACTCAGGGCTGCGGAAGTTGTGGCGGAAGGCCAGGATGTCCTCCTCTCCCCAGCAGAGGGCATCGCGCAGGAGCACCAGCGACTCGTCCATGTGCTCCGTCAGCAGGACCAGGTGGAAGGTGCGCTCCAGCGTGGCCAGGGCAGCCTGGATTGGGGCCAGGCCTGGGGCTGCTGGTGGGTCCAGGCCAAAGTCGAACCACAGCAGGTTGCGGGCGTAGTGGTTGCCCCTCTCGCTGGGGCGGTAGAAGCGCTGTGGCGAGGCCAGGAACTGGGGCAAGGTGCCGGCGCGGCGGAAGGCAGGGACAACGCTCCGGTAGTAGGAGAAGGCCGACTCGGCCAGGGAGACGGGGTGCCTCACGATGGAGAAGTAGAAGCTGTCCGGGGGCATGACTTTCTGGACCTGAGGAAGGAGAAGGAGACATGTTGGAGGGAGTATGTGGGGCAGAGTCCGGTCCTCCAAATCCCCCAGCCTCATGTGTGTCTGAGGCCCAATTTGCCCTTTGGCAACGGACAGGCTCTCGGCACTTGCTCAGAGACACATGTCTGCAGTTCTATGAGTCTTTGAAATGTCCAGTTTTGCACTTGGGTAGAAAGACAAGCTGCATTTGCCAATATAGTGGTACCTCGGTTTACGAACTTAATCCGTTCCGGAAGTCCATTCTTAAACCAAAACAATTCTTAAACCGAGGTGTGCTTTCTCTAATGAGGCCTCCCACCGCCGGTGCCCTTCCACCATCCAGATTCCATTCTTAGAGAGAGGTAAAGTTCTCAAACCAATACACTATTTCCAGTTTTGCAGAGTTTGTAAACCAAATTATTCTTAAACTGAACTGTTCTTAAACTGAGGTACCACTACAGTTGTACCTTGGTGTCAGAATTTCCACTCTGCCAAGCTGATAAAGCTCATCTTCTGGCTGAGTCCTTCGGAATCGCCCTCCAACGAATAATTAACGACCTGAGCCTTTGATGAGGCTTCCAGGCACGTTCTGATTCAGCAGAGAATCAAAGCAGCACGCGGAAGTGATGAGATTTATGGCTACATCGCTATGCTTAATTTCTTACTACGCAGACAGCAAAGAAATATACATCCTCTCTCTATGAGCACAACTCTCTCTCTATGAGAGCAACTGAAACAAAGGAACAAAGGAACAGGAAACCAGTAATGTCACATCTGTCTCCCGTGAGACTTCCAACAGTCTGGAAGGTCTCTGGAATGTAAACAGAGTCCTGTGACTCTAAGCAGCTGCTCAGTGGCAAACAGAAACTAACACATGGATCCCGAACGCCTTGTAAGTTGAACGTTTTTGCTCATGAATGCTGCAAACCCGGAAGTGAGTGTTCTGGTTTGCAAACATTCTTTGGAACCTGAATGCCTGATGGGGGAGCTTCCTGCAGCCCATTGGAAGCGGCACTTGGTTTCTGAATGTTTTGGAAGTAGAACAGACTTCTGGAAAGGATTCTGTTCGTACTTCCGAGGTATGACTGTGTATGTGAAAAGGATCTAGAAAAGAAATAAACCAATGCTGTACCAGCAGAAGTCTAGTGTCCTGATCGAGGGAAGTCATAGTACTCCTGTATTCTGCCTTGGTGAGACCATGCCTGGAATACTGTGTCCAATTCTGGGCACCGCAATTTAAGAAGGATGTTGACAAGCTGGAAGGTGTGCAGAGGAGGGTGACCAAGATGACGAAGAGTCTGGGAACCAAGCCCTATGCGGAATGGTAGAGGGAGCTGAACAGGAAGAGCCATTCAACAGTGCAATGGACTCCCTTGGACGCTCGATTTCTGGTGAGGCAGCCTAGAAACGCCTTTATTTCTTTTGCTGCTGCATCACAGGGTCTGAAAGACTTTTAAAACTGCCATTGGAACAGCCCACTTCTAGGTGGATGTCAAGCCATTACTCATGCAGTCCCCCAAATCTGAAACCCAAGTTTCCACTCCTGCACGGGGCTAAGGCTGGGAACCCTCTTCGCCTGCACCTACTCATGGATAGCCACCAGTTTTCTGGGGAATCCTGCCTTGCAGGGGCTGGACTATCTGGCCCTGGGGGATCCAGCTGGATCAGAGCAATGGAAGCCCATCTAGTCCAGCCTCCTTTTCTCACAGTGGCCAACCAGATGTCCATTATGGGAAAGCTGCAAGCCAGGTCTGAGCAGAAGAGTGGGATTCAGAAGCATGACTGCCTCCGACTGACTGTTGTTGCTGTTTAGTCGTTTAGTCGTGTCCGACTCTTCGTGACCCCCTGGACCAGAGCACGCCAGGCACTCCTGTCTTCCACTGCCTCCCGCAGTTTGGTCAGGCTCATGTTTGTAGCTTCGAGAACACTGTCCCACCATCTCGTCCTCTGTCGTCCCCTTCTCCTTGTGCCCTCCATCTTTCCTAACATCAGGGTCTTTTCCAGGGAGTCTTCTCTTCTCAGGAGGTGGCCAAAGTCTTGGAGCCTCAACTCCGACTGACTAGTAGCCATCAATAGCCCTTCTCCTCCCCAATGGGTGTGTCTGATCCTCCTTTAAAGCCGCCCAAATTGGTGGCCACTGCTGCCTCCTGTGGGAGGGAGTTCCACAGTTTAACAAAGAAGGCCTTGCCTTTCATCTGCCCCGAATCTCCCAGCATTCACTCTCCTTAGATGCCCACAAGTTTGAGAGGGTGCATTACAGAGGCACTGGTTCAGACACCAGCCTCCACATCATCATCATCAAATGTTATTTGTATCCCGCCCGCCCTGGCCAAAGCTGGGCTCAGAGCAGCTAACAATAAGTAAAAATAGTACAGTGTACATAAAACCACACAGTCAATTAATTAAAATACATTCCAAAATCAATTCAGAATCAAATTAATGTTAACCATTGGGCTAGAGTTCTATGAGGATTACAGAAGGAGAGAAGGGGTCAGACTGTGCCTTGGCCAGAGGCCTGGCGGAACAGCTCCATCTTGCAGGCCCTGTGGAAAGATGTCAAGTCCCGCAGGGCCCTAGCCTCTTGTGACAGAGTGTTCCACATGCCCCCCAGCCCCACTCTTTGAGCCCCACCTAGTCTCACCTCTGGCAAGTTGAAGCGCATGTGGTGGCAGAGGATGTCGAAGGGGCGCCCTCCGGGATGCCACCCTTTGACCCGCCGTGCCTGGAAGAGGTTAGGGTAGCTGAACTGGTAGCGGGCGGGGAGGGCAAAGCGCAGACCCCGGGCGTCCCCAAAGCGGTGCAGGAGGTTGATGATGGTGCTGCTGCCCGTCTTGTGGCTCTTCAGGAAGACCAGGTGGCGTCTCGGCTGGCAGCGGTGTCCTGGCCGCCCCTCCGCCTCCTCCTGCTCCGCTTTGGGCAGAGGGGGAGCCCAGGGGGTTGGAGGCAGCTGGGACAAGGAAGCCCTGGAGGAGGAAGAGGAGATCAGAGAAGCCCTCACTGGCCAGCCTCAGTGTCACAGGGGGTTGGGCTGGATGACCTCTGGGTCTCTCGTCTGACTTTCCAATTCTAGGATTCTATGGCATTGCTTTGAGTGGCCACCGGGGGCACTGCTGAGCATTGGGTGGTCCTGAAGGCCAGGAAGGTGGAACAGTTACCTCTTCTGAAAGGAGACCCCGAAGAGCTGGATGGTGAAGCCGATGGTCATGGAGACAGCCAGGGCGGCCCACAGCACCTGGAAGCGGCAGCAGTGCCCATAGAGAACCCTCATGGTCCTCTGGCCTCTGGGGGGCAGGGCGAGAGAGGGGCAGGCCAGGACGCCACAACCCTGGAGGGGAGGAGGAGGTTTGTAAATGGAAGAAAACAGACCCTCAAATCATGCCCCTCATTTGTCTCAAGTTCATAGAACTGGAGAGCTGAAAGGGACCCCTGGGGGTCATCCAGCCCAGCCCTCTGCAATGCAGGAATCTCAGCTCAAGCAAGTGGTCTCTGCTTTAAAAAAAACCCAAGGAAGGAGAGTCCACCACCTTCTGAGGGAGCTTGTTCCTCTGCCATTTGTCCCTTTCTTCCTTGTCATCTGAATCCTGCAGTGCAGAGGGTTGGACTAGATGACCCTCAGGATCCCTTCCAACTCTATCATGCTACAAATCCATTGGTTCAGAGCATTGGAAAAGAAGCTTGCTCCCTCCCTCCCAGGCATGGGCAGCAACCTCTGCTCAGCCTCACCCACAGGGAGAGCTCGCCTGAGGACCACCCAGGGCTGCAAGAGGCAGATTCTGCGCTCAGTTCCTGGAGGTGCCTGTCCTGTGGGGGGCAGTCAGAGGAGGGTCATGGGGCTCCTCCCCAGAGCTGCTTCTGGCCTTCCTCACCCCACACCTGTGTCACACTCCCCATTGCATCCTGGAGCCCAGCACAGAAGAGGCAGCCATCTCTGGGGTGTGCAGGAGCAACACCTGGTCAGTGCCAACACTGGTCCTGGCCCTCCCCGCCCCACACCTGGCCTCCCCCCCCCCACTCTGTACACATCTCGGCCCAACCCAGCTGCTGCTGCTGCGCTGTCTGGAAGGACGAGGAAGCAGCCAGGCTGTGCTTGCGGCAGGAAGGAAGCCCCTCCCTCAAAAGAACAAACGTCCCAGCCCCAGACAAACCAGGTAGATGGGTAGGCTGGCATTCCACTGGGCAGGAGAGGCTCCACTGGGTCAGGGGCTCCATGTCCCTGGGGAAGGGCGCCTGGGAGAGCCTCCCGGCCCCTCAGCCACCCCATTGCTGCTGCTGCTGCCTCCTCTTTGGCGCTTGCCCTGTGCCTTCCGCCTGCCACTCCTCATTAAGGACTAGGAGGATTAGAAGGCCTGGAGCAGCCTGGCAGATGGCAGCAGCCCTGCGGAGGAGGCTTAGGCGGCACCAGGGGAGGAAGGGGCCTCTGTGGGTTGGGACTGGGGCAGCCCAATGGGCCCTGCTGCTGCAAGGAAAGTGAGAGGGGATCGCATCCTCCACCCTCCCCTCCCAAGGCTGCTCCTTGGTCCTTGTGGCACCTGAGTGTCTTTGAGGGCCCTGGCATGGAAAGAATGGGCAGAGAAGCAGTTTCCTCCCTGGCGGGCAGCCAGCGAAGCCCCATGTGGGAAGATTCAGGGCAGGCAAGAGAAAACCCTTCTTAGTTAAACTGGGGAACTCCCTCCTGCAGGAGGAAACAATAGCCACGACCTGCCTGGCTTTCCAAGGGAGGGCTAGTAGCCAGGGTGGTTTGGCTCAGATCCTGCTTGCAGGTTTCCTGAAAGGCCCTTCTGAATGTCTTCAGTCCTTCCAGGGCTCCCCAAACCAGCCCTGTCTGGAGCAATTGTCTGCCCCCTGTCCGGGTCTCCAGTGGGGTAAAGGAGGGTCTGCTTGTGGGGAGACTGATAAAGTGTCCAGGAGATCTAGAAACCGAGCAGAGCGAGGAAGGCTTGAGGGAGTTGGGGGTGTTTGGCCCGGAGAAGAGGAGACTGAGAGGAGATACGAGATAGCCATCTTCAAACATCCCAAGGGCTGCCACATGGAAGAGGCAGCAAGCTTCTTTTTCTCCTGCTCCGGAGGAGAGGACCCAAAGCAACGGATTCAAACGACAAGAAAGGGGATTCCGACTCAACACCCGACGGTAAGATCCCTCGGGAGGTTGCGGACTCGCCTTCTCGGGTGGTTTTTGAGCAGAGGTCGACTGGCCCGCGTTCAGGGATGCCTTAGCGGTGACTCCTGCGCTGCCGGAGAAGACCCCTGGGGGTCCCGCCCAGTGCCACAGTTGTGTGACTCTGCGCTGTCGCCTCCTCGCCCTGCGCCCTCCCTCTCCCCCCGCAACCCCTCCCGGAGCGCCCCGGGGGCGAGGGCCGGCTTCCCCCACGTGGCTCCCTTGGCACCCGCAGCGGAGCAGCTGCCGGCCAGCTGTCCCGGGGACACACGCCCTGCCCGGGGGCCTGGCGCCCCGCCCTCCCGCGTCCACCAGTAACTCCGAGCCGAGGCTTCCCTCCGGAAGAAGGCGAAACACAGCGGCTTCTGGGCACGTGCAGAGCGCCTTCTCCCTCTCTGCGCTGTAAACTGCCCCCGCCCCTGGGTCTGGACCCAGCTGCAGAAGTTGGCTCTGCTCACCAGCCCCCCCCCCCAGCTCCGGCTTCGCTTCTGCTGCCCCGGACTTTTTTTTCCGGTGGGGGCATCATCTGTCCATGCAGACTAGCGGAAAATGCATGAGATTATTGCGGGGAGGGTAACCAGCCGGGAGGGGAGTTCCAACCACCGGAGATGCGTGGGGGGGGGGTCCCTCCTTCCTCCGCCTTGCCCTCCCCTGCAATGAATCAGACCCATCCACCCCCTCCCGAAGTGCAGCTGCCCCCGCCTCACCTGGGAAGGGCAGTGTGTGTTTGGGGGTGTCGCTCAGAGCCGCCCCCCGCGGCTGCCCGGGCGCCTCAATTCCATCCTGGGGGGGGGGGCTGGGGAGAAGAGAGCCCGATCTGAGCCTCTTCGGGGGAACCCCTCGTTCCGAGGGTGGGGGGCAGACTGGCGTGGCGGAGCTCCGCCACCTCTCTCCTTCCCTCCCTGCGCTGTCCTTCTCCTCTTTCTCCTCCCGAACTTTTTCCTTCCCTCCTTCTCTCCGCCCCCTTCTGCCTTCCCAACTTTTCTCTCCCCTCCCCCGCCGCCGCCGCCCCGCCGGCCGTCTTTTGTCTGCGCCGCCCCAGCCCCTTTCCGGCCCCTCTCCCCGGCCGGCGGCCGAATGGCGGGGGGAGACGGAGCTGCGCACGATTCTCCCCCGCCGCTTCGAAAAGAGCAGCGAAACGCCGCCGCCGTCCCGCGTCTCCTCCTCTTCCTTGGGCACGCTGCTCCCAGAGCCAGTCTCCTGCGGATCCTCAGGGGGCAGGAAGCGCACTCTGCACATGCTCTGGAGTCTCTCTCTCTCTTGCTGGATTTCGGGGCTGAATCCTGCGGTGCGTGGGTTCGCGTTCTTCCCGGCTCAGTGCCTTCTCCTCCAACTTCAGCAGCCCAGACGCCCCCTCCCTGACCTCCCCCCAGGATATTTTAGGATTTTTAATCTCATGGTCATGGGTTCCAGCCCCACGTGGGGCAAAAAGATTCCTGGATTGCAGGGGCTTGGGCAGGTGACCCTCGGGGTCCCTTCTATGATTCTATCAGCTGCTCTTTGGGCCCTCAATGTTTGGAGGCTCCATGGCCTGCAAGGTGAGGGGCAAAAGTGTCCCCACCCCAGAGGCAGAAGATTCCTGCATGGCGGAGGGGTCAGACTAGAGGACCCTTGGGTACCCCTTCCAACACTACGATCCTGCAACTGTCTTTCTTTCCCCTCCATAGGGCCTGCTCTGGGGAGGGGCACACAGAGGGAGACCCACTCCGAGGGAAGAGGTTGGGCTTCCGTCTTGCAACCGGAGGTCTCAAGTCCACCCCCCCCCCAGCATCTCATGTCAGGGTTAACACAGCAAGTCAGAAGAGCCTGCAGCTGCCTCATGGCCGTGGCCCCTTGAGTCCAGCTGCCACCCAGGTGCCTCAGTGGGGGGTCCACAGGCAGGACCTGGGTGCAAGAGCAGCACCCTCCCCTGTGGCCTCATAAACCCTGAGGAGCTGCTGTTGCCAGTCAGGGCAAGTGGGATGGACCCCAGGGGAAGTCTGGAGGGAGCACCCTCTTGGCCTCCCCCCTCAGGCAGCTGGGCCTGAGCTCAAGAGGCAAGGCCACCCCCACCCACTGCCTGCCCCAGGCCTCTCTTTTACCCCCACCCCCTCTCCACTCCCCCATCTCTTGCACAAACAAACATCACCCCCAAAACAACCACCTTTGGCAGCAAATTATACCTGGCAAGCAAAGGCTGGCTGTCAGCTGTGGAGATGGCCTGCTTGCCTCAACACCCCCCCCCCCACTCACTCACCCCCCCACCAATGTGCAGGGTTCATCTCTCCCCCCCCCCCAGCACTTCCAGAGGTGGGACTCTGGCTCCCTTCCCTTGCATTCTCTTTCGCAATCTCTCTGGCTCCTTCCTAGGAGCTGGCTGCCTCCATCCCTGCTCTCTCTCACACAGGCACACCCAACAGCTGGACAGAGTTTGGCCCAGGAAGGAGGGGAGCCAGCACCCCCCCCCACTCCCACCCCTGGGGATGGTCTCTCCTGGCGCAAAGCAGATGTGGCCAGTGGGGAGCGGCAGCTGCTCTCCAGAGCCCTTTCGCAAAAATGATGAACGTAAGAAGAGCCCTCCTGCATCAGCCCAGGGTCATCTGGCCAGAGCCCAGGAGTGGTGGGAGGCACCAGCTGGGGAGCCCCCAGGGGAAGAAAGCGCAGAACTAGAGGACTGGTGGTGGGACAACGATGAGAGGTCAGAGGGAGAAGAGGGGGCAGCCTGGGAGGAAGAGGTGTCAACTGCTGGAGAGGCAACAGGGTTCAGCGAGCAGGAAGAGGCTGGAGCAGAGAGCAGCTCAGATTCTGAGGCTGAAGTAGAGGCTGGAGAGGAGGAAGGCTGCTGAAGAAGCCAGAGTGTCTCCTCCTCCTCCTGCCTCAACCACCTCCCCTCCCCTGCTGGTCTCCCAGAGCCAGAAGAGGGATGAAGAGGGTGGAGCAGAGACAGACAGGGTGAAAAAGTTTCCAATTGCTTGGCAAGGACTGGGGAGGAGGAGACCACCTCATTGGGGGGAAGAGTTGCTGTGCTCACTAGGCCTGGCCTCCTCTTGGAATAAAAAGGGTTAACTTTGCTGACACTGTGAGTTATTGCTGACCTGCTCCTGACCCCCAGCATCCTGACCTCACAGTGGTTGAATAGTTGCCTGCTGTGGGAAACCAGCAAGCAGAGTCCGAGCAGAAGAAGAACTCACCCCTCCTGGGGTGTCCAGCAACTGGTGTTCAGAAAGATGGCTGCCTCCAAGCATGGCCAGAGCCTTATTTCCTCCCCATAAATTTGTAGAATCATCTTTTAGAGTCATCCAAGCTGGTGGCCATCACTGCCTCCTATGGGAGGGAGTGCCGTAGTTTATGTGCTGCCTGAAAAAGCATCTCCTTTTAGGTGTCCTGAATCTTCCAAAATTCAGGTTCATTGGATGTCCATGAGGACCATAGAATTGTAGAAGTGGAAGGAACCATCTAGTCCAACCCCCTGCAATGCAGGAATCTTTTGCCCGACTTGGGGATTGAACCTGTGACCTTGGAATTAAGACTCTCCTGCTCCATCAAGTGAGCTATCCAGGATGCAAGCAAAAGGCTCAGGGGGTGGAGCAATTCCCCTATGAAGAAAGGTGGGCTGTTAGAATCATAGAATGTAATGCAGAAATCCAGAGAGTTTAGAGAAAAGGCTGGTAAGAAGCAACACAACAGAAGTTGTGCATGGCTTGAGGAATGTGGGTGGGGAGACATTTTTCTCCCCCTGCTCCTAATCACAGTGGGCTCACCCAATGAGTATGTACATCTAAAACTCCGTGGTCTGTTGCCGTGGGATGCAGCCATGACCGCTGCCAACTTGGGGGGCTCCATCATGTGGGGATGAGGGGCATGGTGTCCTCAGTGTGTATCTGCTCCTCCCTCTGTGCAGGCCTTGAGTCAATGCCCAGAGGCAGTGCTGGGCTGGAGTGGAGTCAGCAGACGGAGTCTGGAGCCAGGAGGTGGTTCTCGTGTCCAAGGGATGGCCTGTTGTGGGAGAGGCTGTGCCCCTGCTGCAAAGGAATGGGTCCCTGATTGAAATTTGTGGCTGGAGGTTCATGGAACTGTAGCCTTGGAAGGGACCCCAGGGGTCATCTAGCCCAACCACCTGCCATGCCAAGTCTCAACTGACAGATGGCCATGACAGACGGTTGGCTTGGCTTGGGTGGTGTGGAGTGCTGATGCCCAGGTATGAGACTGGCACACTACTCATGTTCTTTCCTGGGTGCAGGCAGTTTGGCCCTTCCTGCCCCATGCCCTGCAGAGCCCCCTGGGGGATTCCCTAGTGGGGTGTCAGTGTATAGGACCATCAGGCTTTGCAAAAGGTGATATTCCTCAACCAAGTTCACCCATTTGGCCAACTTAATTAAACTAGCTTTAACTGGGTTTTGAAGAAATGTGCAATTAATCATTTCTGTTCCAAATTTGACTGTGTTGTTATCTTCCTGAGCAGCTTGTGCAAACCGCACTTCTGAATAATGCTTTTTATAGGGTAGGGAGGCAGCAGAGGGGGTGAGTCTATGGAACTAAGCCGGGAGCAGCCCAACAAGTCTGGGGCCTGCTGCTGTAATGTCCTCCTGCTGAGACCATGGCAACATGCTCTTTGTGAATCCGGTGCCTGGTTGGCTGCTGTGAGAACAGGACCCTGGAGCAGACGGGTCATTGGCCTGATCCAGCCTCAGGCTGTTCTCATGTTCTGATGAAGGTGCCCTGGAAGCTGCAGCTGTTGCAAACCCCCCAAGCACTGTGAGGGGCTGGTGATGCAAGTGCAAATCCCTGAATGGCCAGGGAGCCCTCAGTGCTTTAGAGAGGGCATCTCCCGGCCTCCACCGCTGGTGGGGGTGGGGTGTGGGAGAGAGAGACAAGACTCAAGTTCTCCTTCTTGGAGGCTCCATGATGACGGATTCTTTGCATTGCAGGGGGTTGGACTACATGACCCTTGGGGGTCCCCCCTTGGTGATGCGTGTTTGTCACCATCGTTTGGGCATGAAAGAAAGGAGATTTTGACTAAACATCTGGAAGAACCATCTGATAGCATGAGCTGTTTAACAATGGAAAGGTCTCCCTCGGAAGGCAGTGGACTCTCCTTCCTTGGAGGTTTTTAAGCAGAGACTGGATGGCCCTCTGCCTTGGATACTGTAGTGAGGATCCTTGAATTGCAGGGGTTGGACTAGATGACTCTTGGGGGTCCCTTCCAACTCTACAATTCGATGACTCTATAGAAGCATTCCTGTTCACCCAGGTCTGTATTCTGAGGTGAGGACAGAATAATTGCTGCACAGAAAATGTGTTTCCTTTTCCTTTTTTTGTATTTTTCAAATTATGTTGTAAGGCTGCTCTGGATTCTTTGGGAGGAGCAGCAGGGTGGGTATTGTAGAATCACAGAATTGTAAACTTGGAAGTTTACAATCAATGTGCAGAGCAGCTGTAGCCTGACACCTCCCAGATGCAATCCTGGCTGGAAAAGGATCTGGGGCCAGGGCCCCCACCTCTGTTGATGGGAGCCAGGAGACTCCGGTGTCTCACCTGCTGAGTCACGGTTCCTCCTGACCCCAAAGGACCTTTCCTGGCAGGCACCCACTCTGGACGCCAGGTGTCCTGGACGGAGCCCAGTCTGTGCCTTTCCATTCCCTGAGCAGGGAGCCTGGCGCCAAAGGGACAGAGGGACCTTCCAGGCCAAGTCCCCACAAAAGAGCGCCAGTCCCCATTTTCCACGGCAGCCCAGAGAGAGAGGGGCTTCCACCTCCCCCAGCCAGTTTAAAAGAAAAAGGAAAGGGTTGTATCTCAGTGGCAGAGCACTTCTTTTGCAAAATGGTCCCAGTTCAAACCAGGTAAGCTCTGGGGTTGGGGCAGGCGGGGGGCAAGGAGGAGCCCCTGCAGACCTAAGGATGCTAGTGGTGTTGTCATGAAGTGGGTGCCTACAGAGGAATGGTGGGAGGAACCAGGTGGGGAATCCCCAACGGAAGAAGGCGCAGAGTCTGGAAAGGGGTGGTGAGACAACGATGAGGGTCAGAGGGAGAAGAGGGAAAAGACGGGGGGTGAGGAGGTATCAGAAGCTGAAGGAGTAACAGGGTTTAGTGAGCAGGAAGAGCCTGTGGCAGAAAGAAGTCCAGAATGAGAGGCAGAAACAGAAGCAGGAGAGTAGGAGGACAAAGGCCAAGAGGCAGAGATGAGTGGGGCTGGTGAAGACTCGCAGGTGTCTCCCCCTCCTGTGTGGGGCAGTTCCTCTCCAGTTGCTTTCCCTGAACCAGAAGAGGTATTGAGAGGGTAGAGCAAAGGCAAGCAAGACAAAGGAGCCTCAGATTGCTTGGGAAGGACCACGGGGAGGAGGAGACTGGGGCAACTGGGGAAAGACCTTCAGTCCTTGCAACTGCCTCATTGGGGCAAGACCTGCCAGGGAGAGTTGACATGCTCCCTAGCCTGGCCTTCTGAGATGTTCTATTTCTTTGACTAAAGAGAGTTAACTGCACTGACTGACCTGCTCCTGACACTGCTGCTGTCATGCAAGGGTGGGGTGGGGGGTTGGTGCAGTTGGGGGCCAAGGCAACTTGCCACCCCCCCCCCACATCTCACCCGATGGCCAGCTGTGGCCTCCCATGCCCTGTGGTCCAAGCACAGTGGGCAGCAAAAGAGGACAGGGATGTGACTGGATGACCACCCCATCTTCAGTTCTCCTCCCTCTCTCCCAACACCGAAAGCTGAATGCTGGAAGATTCAGGACAGGTAGAAGGAAGGCCTTCCTTATGCAGTGCAAACTGTGGAACTTCCTCCCACAGGAGGCAGCCGTGGCCACCAACCTGGATGACTTTAATGGTGGAAGAGAGGGCCCTCAATGGCTCTGCTGGCGTGGCTCTGGTCGGCAGCCGCGCTTCTGAATCCCAGTTGCCAGTGACCCCAGGAGGGGGGGGGGAGCTGCTCTCGTGCTCAGTCCTGTTTGGGGGGCATCTGGTTGGCCGCTGTGAGAAGAGGATGCTGGGCTAGATGGCCCCCCTGTGGCCTGATCCAGCAGGCTCTTCTTACAGGGCTCATGGTCAGCTGCGATTCCTGCGTTGCAGAGGGTTCGACTGGATGACCTTTGGGGGTCCCTACCAACTTTATGTTTCTATGATTGTTAGAATCACTGAATCGTAAAGTTGGAAGGGATCCACAAGGGTCATCTAGTCCAACCCCCTTCAATGCAGGAATCTCGGCGAAAGCACCCATGACAGATGGGCACCCAACCTCTGCTTACAAACCTGCAAGGAAGGAGAGTCCACCACCTCTCATGTGAGCCCATTCCACTCTCAAACAGCTCTTAGTGTCAGAAAGTTCTTCCTGACACTGAATCTGAATCTCCTTTCTTGAAGCCTTGGGTTCGAGTCCTACCCTCCAGAGCAGGAGAAAACAACCTTGTTCCCTCTTCCATGGGATAGCCCTTGAGATATTTGAAGAGGGCTATCCTATTGCCTCTCATACTCCGCTCCTTCAACCGTTCCTCAACAGGCTTGGTTTCTTCTGCTCTCCAGGGTAAGGGGAGAGTCCCAGCACCTGGCTTGTCTGCCTCAGGTGCCCAGTGGTGCTTGGCTGACCCGGAGGGGTCAAGACTTGGCTGCGTGGGGGAAGGGGAAAGCAGGTGGCTGCCCCAGGGCGAGTGGAGGCCCGTCGAAGCCGCCCAGACCCCCGCCCGCCACCCCCGTCAGCAGTTTTGCAGGCGGCTGGCGAGGCATCCGAGAGAGAGACAGAGACGCAGAGGGAGAAACAGGCCCCGGCAGGTTCACCGTCTGGCCCCGGCGGGAGGCAACAGGGGCGGGAGGGGCACCGGTTGCTTGCCTGCCCCTCTCTGGGGGTGGGCGCCGCTCCTCCCCTTGCAGCGCCTCTTCTCCCCTGCCCCATCCCAGGCTCCAGGGCCGCCTCCCGCTCCGCTGGCACCGAGACACAGGCTCCTTTGTCCGCCTTTGTCCTGGGAAGGGGATCCGGGCGGGAGGGAGGCCGTGCCGCTCATTCATCCGCTCTCTCTCTGTGTGTGTGGTTCCGCTCCATATAGGATCGTAGAGTTGGAAGGGGACCCCAAGGGTCATCTAGCCCGACCCCCTGCAAGGCAGGAATAGCAAGCAGCCAAAGTCTCCCTGGCAGGGGCAAGCTCCAGGGACGGAGAGCGCCAGCCTTCGAAGGCGTCCCGGGAAGGGCCTCCTCCTCCTGCCCGCCTTGGGCTCAGCCTCCCGAGACTTGATTTAATCCTTTTCCCGGCAGGGCGTCGGATGGCGAGTCTCCTTCCGATTGTCCTCTTCTAATCCCTCAAAGGGATTATAGCGCCGAGGGGTTTGTCTGCTGTGGGGCGGGGCGGGGGAGGAAGATCGGGGCACAGATGGCTCCGGACAGGCCTTCTAAGAACATAAGAACATTAGAAGCGCCTGGCCGCAGGATCCGGCCAAAGACCCATTTGCCCAGCATCCGAGCCCAGGCAGCGTCTTCCTTCCACTCCTGCGGCTTCCAGGAACTGGAATCTGGAAGCAGAGCCCAGCCGTGGCCTAGCAGCCCTTCTGAGCCACTTCCTTTTGCATGGATGAGTCCAGTCCTCTGCTAAAGGCACCCAAGGCCTCCTGAGGGAGGGAGTTCCACAGTCTAACTCTGTGCTTCATGAAGAAGTCCTGCCTCTTTCAACCTTCAGCTTCACTGGATGCCCACAAGGAAAACTTCGTCCTCTTTCTCTGGGCCAGGCATCATTTTACAAACTTTTATTGTGTCGCCTCTTATTCTTTTCTCTAAACTAAAAAGTCCCAGACGCTGCCACCTTCCTTCTCAGGGAAGTCACTCCATTCCCCACGACCCTTTCAGTGGCCCTTTTCTGAAACTTTCCCGGCTCCAAAAGATCATTCTTGTGGCCAGGGGACCAGAACTGCACACTGCATTCCGTTGTAGAGCAGCCTCATGATCTAGGCAGCTTGGTTTTCAGTTCTTTTCCTAGGAGCTCAGTCTCCTCTGCTCTCCAGGGTTTGGGGTGGAGCCTTTTCCCACCGGGAAATGCCAGCGGTGGTTGAACTGGGGCTTTCCTCCCGGAAAGTGGGTGCTCTGCCACAGTGGGCGGTGAGGTCCTTCCCCAAATGGCCCACCTCTGCTGCTAAGAGGGGCCTCCGCAAGGAAGACCTCGCAGTCCTTTCCCTGGTGCTGCTTGTGGGAGACCAGCCTCTCCGCAGGGGGGGGGATCTGCTGACTGGCTTCACAAAATGTCGCTTGATGGTAAAAGCAAGCGCCTCTCAAAGCAGCTTGCAAAAAGATTAAACATAAAAATAAAATCAATAAAATATAAAACAGTGAAATTGGGAAAAATTCACAATATGTTAAAGCTTACAAAAAAGTTAAAATACTAAGTTTCACACCAGCATTTCTTTCTTTGTATGCTCTAATTTATTTTGAAAAATGATATCTAGATACAGAATAAGAAGAATGTCTCCAGGAGTGCAGATATTGGTTATTTCTGAGTCAACAGGAAATATAACTTTTAACCCCGCCCTGACTCCTACATAGTTATTTTTTGTTTGCAATCCACACACAGTGCATTCTCTAGAATAACAGCATAACTCTATTACAAGTGAGACAAAGTATAAGAATAAGACCAGAAAATAATATTTAAACACATCATTAACCATCTTTAGGTGCCCGGCAAAAATGCTCCTCTTCAACCAGGCCCTGAAATCTTTTGATGAAGAATATAAAAGGATAAGATCATCGCCAGTAAGTTCAATGAACAAGATGGGAATAAAGTACTGAAATATAAATACAGATGTTAAGTGTTCCACAGTATGAGCGAAGATGCTGTGTATAGTCTTTATTAACACAACCAGGGGCGCCGACTTGCCACATTGGGGGACACATGGCATGGTGTCACAGGATGCGTTCTGCCCCCACCCAGCGTCTGAGCACTTGTGCGCTGGGCCAGGTCAAGCCACGCGGGCGTCCTGCTCCTGCCACTCTGATGCCGGCCCTTGCGCACCAGGTGGGGAATGGGGATTGCGGAGACGGGCTCTGCACTCGGCCTCCTCCTTCTCCCTGCAGTCTGAATACCGGGCGCTGGTGAACACAACTAATAAAAGAGCTCCAAGTTGAAGCACAGCAGCATTTCTAAACATTTGTCTAACAAGAATGTTTTTAGCAGGTGCTGGAAAATATTATTATTATTATTATTATTATTATTATTATTATTATTAATCCCAGCTGGTTGGGTTTCCCCAGCCACTCTGGGTGGCTCCTAACAGAATATCAAACGGAATAAAACTTCAAACATTAAAAAAAACTTCCCTAAACAGGGCTGCCTTCAGATGTCTTCTAAAAGCCAGGTAGTTGTTTATTTCCTTGACATCTGGTGGGAGGGAGTTCCACAGGGCAGGCGCCACCACCGAGAAGGCCCTCTGCCAGAGCAAAGGCGCCTGCTCTTGCAACAGGGTGTTTCCCTCACTTGCAAGAGAGAGGAAAGACCCAGAAAGATGGTGTGCAAGACCTTATAAAAACTTTTGAAATTCCCCTCCTCTAGGTCAAGCCCACCCCCAGAAACATCATGCATACATTACAGAAAGGAGGGGTTGAGGGAGGAGTTGTGGTGGTAACCTGAGTGTCCTGTCACCTGGCTGGTTCCTCCTTTCCCCCTCCCCATGAGTCACTTCCAGGAGACAAAGGGGAGTTGGCAGTTTCCTGCCCCCAGAGGGAAGATCTGATCATTGCCCTTTGTTTCAGTCCATGCTGAATCCACTCCCATATGCAGGTTCTTTGTGATTTTGATTGTCTTCTGTCTGGGATTATCAGGGCTGACATAGCAACTGGGCAGGGCTCCTGTGGATGTGCTGGGATGCTGAAGGGATTATGGCTGACCAGAACCAAGCCACCCCCCCCTTTGATAGTCCTTGTCACATGGAGTAAAATAAAATGGAACAGTGCAAATCCGATGTATGGTTGATTTTCTATGAATTTATAACAGAAATGTGGCGTATGTAGTGTGTGAGTGTGAGTGTGTGTGAAGTTTGTGCAAACAGAATGATTGGGGTGGGGGTTTCCTGCTACAGTTCCCCCCTTCGGAGATAAGATTGCAAAGGGGGCTACTTTGCAATCCTTTTCTCCGCACAATTTAAGGTGGTAAATATTAACCTGCTATTCTCCGTCCCAGATGTCCATGTGTCCATGTGAACCTGAAAGGGACTTGGATATCATGCTTCTTTAAGGATATTTGCATAGAAATATAATGGTGTAACAGTGCACATAGTTAGACATAGGATATCACGTAAAATTAATATTTTGTTGCTCAGTTACTTGTGGTATTCTAGCACCTTGGAAGAAATATTTTCTCAATAGTGATCTATGCTTTACATTTAGCAGGAAGGTCCACTAATGACTGAAAAGTACAGTTTGTTTCCCCCCCGCCATTTTTTGTGTTCTCAGGTGTCAAGGTAGCTCTTCTGTGGTCTCACATCGGCATGGTGTCGCAGTAGTGGCAATCCCTGGTGAATCCACTTAGGGCTTTCATATTTACCATGTTGCCTGGCACCCACCACAGCTGGCACAGGTTTCGGACACGTCATGAGAGAAATGTCTTCGCCTTGGCCATTCCATGGGATTTTTTATTATTATTATAGGCTCTGGTCTTGCAGTCATGGGGAGTTGCTCACTTGTACTTTAAGGACCAAAAAGCTAATTGCAGCCTGGATACACTTGCCCAATTCAAACTGAGTCCAATTTGAATTTTTTTCTTGCCCCATGGTTCTCAACTTTTCTGTTAAAACAAAACCATTCTTAAAAGGGCACTTTGTCCAAATAAGTCAATTTAACTCTATAAGGGATCATTCCTGCTAAACCAAAGCATATGCACCTTCATGTACCTGGTGTTTTATAGATCCAGAAGCTTGTCCTTGGCAAAACGAGGTTTAACACATTTTAAAATGGATAGGGAAAGTTGGCAGAGTGTCAGGTGGAACAATGAAATGTGGTTATAAATTGATCTAAACATTGGACTACACCAGTGTTTCCCAACCTTTTTTGGGCAAAGGCACACTTGTTTCATGAAAAAAATCTCGAGGCACACCACCATTACAGCCCCGTGACGTCAGCGCGCAGCGTCACGCCGGGAGGGACATGAATTGCTAGCAAATTACATAATCACCTCCTTGAGGGCTGGCTCATCTTCTCCGAAGGCAGAACCCCATTAATTAACAGCACAGACTCACACCATAGCCAAGACGAGGGGGGAAAACCTCAGTCATGCACAGTCATGCACATGTGGGGGCTAAATGAGGATGAAGACCGAGCAGAGAGCAGGGTTCAAATCACCCCACCTGGCCAGGACAATCCCTGGGTGCTCCCTTGGGCCACTCGCCTGACCCACCTCGCAGGGCTGTTGTTGCAAGGATAACACGGGGAGAACCACGCGCGCCCCCGGGAGCTCCTTGGAGGAGAAAGCGGGCGATGAATGCAATGCAATATATGAGAGGCGACCAGGTTTTGCAGGTGAGGGGCCCCTGCCAGCCTCCACTTCCAACACCCGGCGGAACGACGCCGAAGTTTCCCCCCGGGCTCAGCTCGGGGAGCAGCGCTGCTCCCCCCCGGCTCCCCTTCGCCCTCCCGGCTCTCTCTGCCGCCCACTGGTGACCCCCCTCACCTGCCAAGTCCGGAGCGCCTGTGGAAGTTGCATGCATGCATACAGGGCGCCGCGTTGCCATTGCATTGCACTGCACTCCATGCAACGCCTGCACGCATGCATTGCCTTGCACGCCCACCAAGGGGTCTCCCCGCGGTCCGATGCGTCCCCTCCGGCGCGGATGCAGCATTGCAAAAATAACCCCCCCCCGACGCAGCCCTACCTGGGGGGCAGCCAACGCCTCCGCCGCTCCGCCTCCGCGGGGATCCCCGGGCTCCATCCTGCCGCCCGATCTCCGCGGGGGCGCAGGTAGGCTGCGCGGGGTCTGCGCGGAAGAGCCCCTGCCCGCCCGGCCGCCGCCGCTGCGCTCATTCCATGGCCGGGAGAAGAGCGCTTCAAACAAAACGCCCGGCCCGCCAGGCCACGCTGGGAAACGTAGTTCGCGCGGGCGCGGAGCCCAAGGGCGAGGGGACTACGGATCCCGGCAGCCCCCGCGCCGGGGACGGAGGGGGAGAGGCCGGGTGCAGGGATGGAGGGACGGGTGGGCGAGCGAGTGAGTGAGTGGCAGCCGCCAAGCCTTGGCCGAGAGCCAGGAAGGGCCTCCCCGGAGGAGGAGGAGGATGAGGAGGGAGGCGCAGAGCGGGAGGGAGGGAGGGAACCCCAGGGGTCATCTAGTGACGGCGCCCGAATCGAAAATTTGACTTTAAAAAAAAAAATCTTTCGAATTTTTTAATTTTTCCCGCGGCACACCAGGCAACATCTCGCGGCACACTAGTGTGCCGCGGAACAGTGGTTGGGAAACACTGGACTACACAATAGTGTGAGCTATTAGAAAGTATAAAATGCATGAGAATTCTCCATTGGTGCGTAAGCAATAAGACATTAAACATAAAAACAGTTACACACAAAAAATTGCCCCCCTTTGTGGAAATCACACTGTCAGACACATTTCAACATTCTTACATAATAACACATAATACAAAACAAACTAATTAAATATCAGTTGCATATCTTGACGCAATTGTGACCTTTTACGCATGTATCTTTTGAATCCTGGAGCACAGAGGCTTGAGGTTCAAGTGAAAAAATGTCCTTGTAATTCAACTCCTCCCCCCTTTGTGGGGGGTTCCTGCTACATGTGGCACCAGCAGGAGGAGGTGGGGCTGGACACAGTGCATCTCCCAGCTGCTCTGTGCAGAGTTTGCTCTTCTCTCAGGCTGGGTCTTCCTGCCCTCAAATCCACCAAACGGAGAGCTCACCCCCCCGCCACTTCTCTTCCCCCCTCCCAGAATACTCTAATTTTGATGCCTCAGCTCATGGCCACCAGGAATAGCAGTGGCTGGCCTGGGAAGGCCACAGGAAACCAGCGGGAGGAAATTCTGCTTTGAGCAGCATTTGTCCCAGGCAAAAGCACCCAGCTGGGCTCAGCCTTTGGAAACAGTTTGCCGCAAAGCCATCGCTAAGGAGACTGTGGCTTGGACTGCTCTGAATAGCCATAAAGAAAACAAAACATGTAGCGAAGACTTCCAAGCAGAGCCCAACGTGGATGTCCCCCCACCCCATTTGGAAATGTCCTGGCAATGCTTCGCAGGGATGCCTCAGACTCCTGGCCACTTCGAAGTTGCAAATTGCTTTGAATAAAATAAGGAAGGGACGTTTTCTTTGAAATTGTGGGTCAGTTTCTGTCTGAGTAGGAGTGTGCAAGTTTTCAAGAACCCACACAGCTTAAGATGAAGAGCTCTGTATAGGTCTTTAAGATTATGGTTTCTGATTTGATTTCATTTTGATGTAAGCTAGGACCCATCACTCCACATTGTTGTGAGTTTTTGGGGGGTGGAGATGGGGGTGTCAGTCTGCATGGTGTTCTGATTCCTGTGATTCTTGAAAAGAGGAGACTGAGAGGAGAGATTATAGCCCTCTTCAGATATCTCAAGGCCTGTTGCATGAAGGAGGGAGCAAGCTTGTTTCTTCCTGCTCTGGAGGGTAGGACCCAAACCAATGGATTTGGGTTACAAGAAAGGAGATGATTCTTGGATCCAGCGAGGGTTAATATGTGATGGAGGATTCCATTGCTGGGCTAGTCCGTTAAGTTTCCTAAGCCCTGTTTGCCCCCTAAGCATTCCCTTTGTCTAGACAAAGGCTGCTGGCCAGGGAGTTAAGCACCATGATCAGCCTCCCAAAGGAAGGAGCTGGGTTGCCAGGGCTGCAGTTAACTGATGGTGGGCTAATGGGTGGGCTCACCTGCTCACCTGGCCAGGATTCTTGAAAAACAGTGTGGGAGCAAAGCTGGAAGCAGGCAGAAGCGGACAGGCAGAGACATGCTTGATTCCTGCTTGATGCAAAGGCTGTCTATGGGAGAAGATATACCTTTTGGGGGTCTCTATGCTGTGAGCCCCTCCATCCTATGCTTAGGTTGTATATTTTGTTGTTTGTTAGTCGTGTTCGACTCTCTGTGACCCCATGAACCAGAGCATGCCTTGGAAACTCTCATTCAAAGCTTCTCCTTTTTTATGTCCATGGAGTTTTCTTCCCCCCCCCCCAATTTTTTGTATTGGTTTTCACAGAATTATAAACAAACAAACAAACAAACACATAAAACAAACAGACATAAATCATAACCTTATTAAAAATTACACTTATTAACATTGTTAAGTGACCTCCTCGCTTCCCCTTGGTTGAATTTCAATGCATATCCTTTTAACGGTTTTCCAAATCACAGTTCTTATAAAGTTTAACTTGAACATTAACATCCTTAGATCTTTTCGTTTTGAAATTAAACATATTAATTCATCACTTAACTTATATAAAATCCTAAGCCAATTGAGTAACTGCAAGCTGTTTCCAGTTAATTTAACTTGACATATTTAACTAAGTAATCATTAAATTTAGTCCATTCTTCCTGGTACTCCTCCTTCTGGTTGTGGACTCTTCTGGTTAGGTCGGCTAGCTCTGAAAAATCCACCATCTTCATCTGCCATTCTTCCACCGTTGGTAATTCTTGTGTTTTCCACTTTTTAGCTAGTAAAATTTGAGCAGCAGTTATGGCATACAAAAATAATTTAACATCTTTCTTGGGCAATTCCAAACCTGTTATTCCAAGAAGAAAGGCCTCTGGTTTCTTTATAAATGTATATTTCAATATTTTTTTCAATTCATTATGAATCTTTTCCCAGAAGTCTTTCACCTTGGGACAGGTCCACCACATATGATCTTTGGATGATCAGACAGCAAGACTCTGTTGCACAGTGCACTGCATTCGAACCCCAAGAAATCTACACCCCCCCCATCTCTCTATCCAGGCTGGGAAGAGGCAGTCACCTGCCAAGGCTCTTCCCCTTGACAGCTGGTGCACAGCAGGGCTGGATCCGGGTCGGGGGGGGGGTGGGGTGGGGCTGGTGAGAGTCCTCAGGAGGGGCTGGGCAGAGAGGCCTGGGAGGCTGCATGTGGGGCCTGGACGGAGGCGTCTCTCTCCCCCACAACCCCGCTCACACGAGTGCTGGAAAGGAACCTCTCCCTACCACTCCCTGGGGCAAAGTCCTTCCCGGATGCAGGAGAAGCCAGGCGGTGATGAGTGGCGTGTGCACCTCAGAATGGGACCTGGATGGCTTCCAGGGATGGCATTTGCTCTGTGCAGTCCCTGCTGTAGGGCCTGTGACTCTCTTTCCTCATGAAAACAACCCCCAAGGTATCCAGCTTGACTTGGTTGTTCAGGCAGAATCTCCTTTTTTGCTGTTTGACTCCATTTGTTCAGCTCCCATGTACATATGAATGTATATACAGTGGTACCTTGGTTTACGAACTTAATCTGTTTTGGAAGTCCGTTCTTAAACCAAAACCGTTCTTAACCCGAGGCTCACTTTCCCTAATGAGGCCTCCCCCTGTCAGTGCCCTTCCATCATTCAGATTCTGTTCTTAGACCAAGGTAAAGTTCTCAAACAGGAACATTACTTCAGGTTTTGCGGAGTTTGTAAGCCAAATCGTTTGTAAACAGGACTGTTCTTAAACCCAGGTAGCATTGTACAGAAGAATGTAAGAAGAGCCTGCTGGGTCAGGCCAGTCCAGCATCTCCGTCTCACAGCGGCCAAAGAGTTGTCAACAAGCAGGATTTGAGCTCAAGAGCAACTCTCTCCTGCCTCGATTTTGAGCAACTGGGATTCCGAACACAAGATCCCGACCACCGACGGTGGAGGCAGAGCAGAGCAATTGCGGATAGAAGCCATTGATAGCCATCTGCTCCACAAATTGGTCTAATCTTTTATGACCACCACTGCTTCCTCCTAGGGGAGGGACTTTCACATTTTAATGGTGTGTTGGGTTAATGGTTAATGCTTTGCGTGTCTGGTGGTGCTGGGGTGTGTGTGTACTGGGAGAAGAGACCCCCCCCAGTGAGCTCACGTGCTCCTTCCATGTCTGTGGCCCCCACGTGGGCACCTCGCTCCCTGGCACAACATACTTCCCAGAGCAATGGATACTGAGGGTGCTGCAATATATGGCCACTGCCCCACACTTCCATGTATGAAAGAGTTAAGCGGATATCAGACCTCAGGCTGCAAGGGGCTTAGTCGGCTCTCAGCAGCCTCTGCGCCCCGCTTCTCAGGGAGATTTTAAAGCCTGCATCTTTGCTAACCCTAATATTGCATGATCTTTTTCGTAAGGAAACAAAGTACTATTATTTTTAAGTCGTTTGGAGCCTCTCTTTTTTGTTCTTTGTTTTACTGCCAGCGAATAGAGACATGTTTGCTGTAACTTCTGGCAACTCTGTGAGTAAAATAATGCCTTATTTGCAAAGTTAAGTGTGTGATTTATTGTAGCCTAAGCGTTTGTTTAAAGGCAGGTGACGAAATCTAACTAAGTTTAAATGTGAACTCTGCTGCTGCAGAATAGGCATATATTTTCCAACTCTCACTTTCCAACAGGGGGCGCCTCCCACTTGCATAATATTTGTGGGAGGGAGATTTCCCAAGCAGTATATCCCCCCTCCCCATCTCAAGGCTGAGCTGCCATGGGGTGGAGAAGAGCCAAGCTGCTGCAGGGGCGACATCTCTTCCTGCCCCCGTTCCCCTCGCCCCTGCATTTTAATCGGCTGTAGGATCGCTCAGCGCCTTACTTCAAACTATAGGGAAGGAGAAAGACATCTACTTCTGCTTCATTGACTATGCAGAAGCCTTTGACTGTGTCGACCACAGCAAACTATGGCAAGTTCTTAAAGAAATGGGAGTGCCTGATCATCTCATCTGTCTCCTGAGAAATCTCTATGTGGGACAAGAAGCTACAGTTAGAACTGGATATGGAACAACTGATTGGTTCAAAATTGGAAAAGCACTTTCCGGCGCTGGGTCCTCCCTGTCGCAGCAGCGCCCCTTGCCGCTTGTGCGGGGAAGCGCAACCGCAGACTCCTCCGGGCCCCCTCCGCTCCCTTGGGATCCAGAGCCGGGCGCTGGCTCGCTCGCTCGGGGCTGGAAGAGGCACGTGAGGTCACGCACAGGACAGCTCCCTGCGGGACAGGAAGGATGCGACCCCCACAGACCCCCGACAGGCCTCGCTCCAGCCGCTCCTTAAGCACTTCCAGCAAAGGCAGCGCCTGCTCCGCTGTGGAAGCGGCTCCGGCCCCAGGAAGCATCGCAATGCGCTTATAGCAGAAATCTCGGGCGCGACGGCAGGTGCAATAATGCTGGGTCCAATTCTGTTAGCCTCGCCTCAAGAAGGATGTTGCAGAGTTGGAGAGGGTTCAGGAAAGGCAACCCAAATGACGCCCCTGTGAAGAAAGGCTGCTTTATAGCTTATAAAAGGCGAATAAGACGATAGAAGTGTATAAACTAGTGGATGGCATGGGACCGTGGAGACAGCGGAGAACTTTCCTCTCTCCTTCTCCAGGAACAAGAACTCGTGGGCATCCACTGAAGCTGAAGGCTGGAGGATTCGTGACAGATGAAAGGAAAAAATTCCTTCCAGTAGCACCTTAAAGACCAACTAAGTTAGTTCTTGGTATGAGCTTTCGTGTGCATGCCCACTTCTTCAGATACACTGAAACAGAAGTTGCCAGATCCTTCTATATAGTGAGAAGGTGGGGAGGGGTGTTACTCAGAAGGGTGGTGGGAATGGGAGATAGGCAGATAGCTGGGAGGGCCTGTTGACGACTCTTAAGGACTGTAATAGGTCTTACAGGAGAAGGCAAGGGGTGAGGAGGTGAGAAATGGTTTAGTCATGTATAGTGAGATAAGAATCCAATGTCTTTGTTCAGCCCAGGTTTTTCCATTGTTTTAAGTTTGGTAATGAGTTGTAATTCAGCAGCTTCTCTTTCCAGTCTGTTTCTGAAATTCCTTTGTAGTAAAACAGCTACTTTGAGATCTTGTATAGAATGTCCTGGGAGATTGAAGTGTTCTCCTACTGGTTTCTCTGTTTTGTGATTCTTGATGTCAGATTTATGTCCGTTTATTCTTTGGCGTAAGGTTTGGCCTGTTTGTCCAATATAGAGAGCTGAAGGACACTGTTGGCATTTGATGGCATACACAATGTTAGACGATGAGCAATTAAATAGTCCCGAGATGGTATGTGTGATGTTGTTGGGGCCAGTAATGGTGTTGTCCGGGTGTATGTGGCAGCAAAGTTGGCATCTGGGTTTATTGCAGGCTCTGGTGCCAGTGTCTGTGTTAAGTCTGGTTGTAGTATTATTGTGGGTTAGGAGTTGTTTAAGATTGGGTGGCTGTCTGTAGGCAATGAAAGGTCTTCCTCCCAGAGCTTGAGAAAGAGAGCTGTCATTGTCCAGGAGAGGTTGTAGATCTCTGATGATGCGTTGTACTGTTTTAACTTGGGAGCTGTATGTGATGACTAGAGGTGTTCTGTTATTTTCTTTTTTGGGTCTGTCTTGCAGCAAGTTCTCTCTGGGTATCAGTCTGGCTCTGTTGATCTGTTGTTTAACTTCTTCTGCTGGGTATTTTAGTTCTGAGAAGGTTTGCTGTAGATCTCTTAGGTGAGAGTCTCTGTCTGCAGAGTTGGAGCAGATGCGGCTGTAACGTAGTGCCTGGCTGTATACAATGGACTGTTTGGTATGTTTGGGATGGTAGCTGGAGGCATGTAGATATGTTTGTCGGTCAGTTGGTTTGCGGTATAAGGTGGTGTCTATGCGCCCATCCTGTATTTTTATAGTAGTGTCCAAAAAATGTATTTCTTGCATAGATTGATTCATTGTAAGGTTGATTGTGGGGTGAAAATCATTAAATTTCTGGTGAAAGGTGTCCAGGGTCTGTTGACCATGTATCCAGATGATAAAAATATCGTCAATGTATCGCAGGTACAAGAGAGGTTTGAGTGGGTAGGAGTTCAGGAAACGTTGTTCTAAATCTGCCATGAAGATGTTGGCATACTGTGGGGCCATGCGGGTGCCCATTGCTGTGCCGCTGATCTGAAGGAACAGGTCATCACCGAATTTGAAGTTGTTGTGGGTAAGGACAAATTGGCAGAGTTTGGTGGCAAGGTCCGCTGTGGTTTTATCTGCTATAAGGTTTTACAAGCTATAAGGAACACCATTTCAGATAAAACCACAGCGGACCTTGCCACCAAACTCTGCCAATTTGTCCTTACCCACAACAACTTCAAATTCGGTGATGACCTGTTCCTTCAGATCAGCGGCACAGCAATGGGCACCCGCATGGCCCCACAGTATGCCAACATCTTCATGGCAGATTTAGAACAACGTTTCCTGAACTCCTACCCACTCAAACCTCTCTTGTACCTGCGATACATTGACGATATTTTTATCATCTGGATACATGGTCAACAGACCCTGGACACCTTTCACCAGAAATTTAATGATTTTCACCCCACAATCAACCTTACAATGAATCAATCTATGCAAGAAATACATTTTTTGGACACTACTATAAAAATACAGGATGGGCGCATAGACACCACCTTATACCGCAAACCAACTGACCGACAAACATATCTACATGCCTCCAGCTACCATCCCAAACATACCAAACAGTCCATTGTATACAGCCAGGCACTACGTTACAGCCGCATCTGCTCCAACTCTACAGACAGAGACTCTCACCTAAGAGATCTACAGCAAACCTTCTCAGAACTAAAATACCCAGCAGAAGAAGTTAAACAACAGATCAACAGAGCCAGACTGATACCCAGAGAGAACTTGCTGCAAGACAGACCCAAAAAAGAAAATAACAGAACACCTCTAGTCATCACATACAGCTCCCAAGTTAAAACAGTACAACGCATCATCAGAGATCTACAACCTCTCCTGGACAATGACAGCTCTCTTTCTCAAGCTCTGGGAGGAAGACCTTTCATTGCCTACAGACAGCCACCCAATCTTAAACAACTCCTAACCCACAATAATACTACAACCAGACTTAACACAGACACTGGCACCAGAGCCTGCAATAAACCCAGATGCCAACTTTGCTGCCACATACACCCGGACAACACCATTACTGGCCCCAACAACATCACACATACCATCTCGGGACTATTTAATTGCTCATCGTCTAACATTGTGTATGCCATCAAATGCCAACAGTGTCCTTCAGCTCTCTATATTGGACAAACAGGCCAAACCTTACGCCAAAGAATAAACGGACATAAATCTGACATCAAGAATCACAAAACAGAGAAACCAGTAGGAGAACACTTCAATCTCCCAGGACATTCTATACAAGATCTCAAAGTAGCTGTTTTACTACAAAGGAATTTCAGAAACAGACTGGAAAGAGAAGCTGCTGAATTACAACTCATTACCAAACTTAAAACAATGGAAAAACCTGGGCTGAACAAAGACATTGGATTCTTATCTCACTATACATGACTAAACCATTTCTCACCTCCTCACCCCTTGCCTTCTCCTGTAAGACCTATTACAGTCCTTAAGAGTCGTCAACAGGCCCTCCCAGCTATCTGCCTATCTCCCATTCCCACCACCCTTCTGAGTAACACCCCTCCCCACCTTCTCACTATATAGAAGGATCTGGCAACTTCTGTTTCAGTGTATCTGAAGAAGTGTGCATGCACACGAAAGCTCATACCAAGAACTAACTTAGTTGGTCTTTAAGGTGCTACTGGAAGGAATTTTTTTATTTTGACTATGGCAGACCAACACGGCTACCTATCTACAGATGAAAGGAAGTCCTTCTTCACGCAGGCAAACAGGGGAGGCAGCGAGGGCCACCCGCCTGGATGTGACCTGTCCCGCTCTGTCTTCTGCGTGACTGACAACCCTCCAGGGATATCGGGTGAGCCCTCTCCCGTCTCCCTGCTTCTCCACGGTAAACACACCCAATTGTTTCAGGTGCTCTCCAGAGGTCACCCATCCACACCCTGGCCGACTCTTCTGGACATGCTCCAGCTTCTCAGTGGCTGGGGGTTGGACTAGATGACCCTCGGGGTCCCTTTCAACTCTACCAGTCTATAATTCGTCGCCCAGGTGTGGAGAATGAGAGACTGCGGAGGTGAATGTTTTAGGTGGGTCTGGCCCGCGTCGGCGGCTCATTGGCCAGAGCAGCAGCACAATGGAGCCTCCATGATCAGAGGCAGCAGGAGGCATCTGCGCGCCAAGCCCTGGCAGAAAACAGGCGGACAGGCGGGGAGGGGAGGGCAGCCCCCGCTGGACTCCCAGAAGCAGTTGGCTGGACGGAAATGGACGGAGAGGACTCCGTGGACGGATCTCCTTGGGTCTCCCCAGGTAGAAGCATAGAATCGCAGACTTGTAGAGTGGAAAGGGGCCCCGCGGGTCGTCTAGTCCAGTGCCCAGCGCAGAAGCCACCCAGTCGCTCCGATGCAGCTTCGACGCGCCTTGGCGACGGGCTTTCCAGACAAGTGGCATCCAACCGCTTCGGCGTCCGCTTGTCGCTCACGGACCGGGAGGGGGGAAGCAGCTGGGTCCCTCCGTCCCTCGCCCCCGCTCCCCCCCCCGCAAGATCGCAGTCTCTCCCCGCCCCCGCCGTCTTGCACCCGCCCCTCTGGCCCGGCAGGAGAGGCGGGGGGCGCTAGGACCCCTCCCTCCCTCCGAGCCCCCCGCGCGGCCCCCATTGTCTCTCGCCCGACGGGCCGGGCGGCGCTAGGGCCGGGCGGCGGCGGCGGGCGCGGGCTGGCCCTTGCCATTGTCTCCGGCCGTTTGCTGCGCCGCGCTGCGCTCCTTTGCGCGCTTCTCGGCGGCGGCGGCGCGCTCCTTCCCCGGCCGGCCTCGCCCGCAGGGGCGCTTCTCCCTCCATGGCGCCTCTGCGCCTGCTCCTCCTGCCGCTCCTTTGTGCCGCCGCCGCCGCCGCTGGCGGAGAGACGCGCGGGGCGGCGCGGAGCTGCGCGGAGAGCCGGCAGGCGCTGGCCGGGCGCGGCTTCGCCCTCGCCTCGCTGCCGCCCAGCCTCATCTCCGGTAAGCGGGCGCCCCGTCCTGGCACCGCTGGGGGCACGCGCAGCAAACTTTCCTGGCCGTCTCCAGGACGTGGATCAGGGAGAGGGGCGTCTCGCGTGGGTCCCCACCGCCCCTCTTCTCCGGGTCTCGGAAGGAAGTTGCGGGGAAGGCGCCCCCCTCGCCCGGACGAGGCGGCCGCAGAGCGAGCGGCTGGGCTCGCGCCACCCCTCCCCCCTCGCGCCCGTGGGGACTGTCCCCTGCCCCGCCATTGCCCCTTTTCTCTGGGTCTTTCGGGCAGAAGTTGCGGGGAAGCCCCCCATTTTCCCAAGTCCGACGGGACGTTTTCTCCGTCTGCCCGTTCAAGCCTCGTGGAGGGACGCTTCCCCGACCGAGGGACCCCTCACAGGCAGCCAGCGCCCCCCGCGCCCTTTCGCTGCCTCTTCTCTGCCTCCTCAGCACTTCAGAAGCCCCTCTCCGCCTCTCCTGTCCTCTGGAAGGGCTCTCCGTTTTCTGTGGAGTTGGGGGGGGGGCATCCCCTGTGCCAGCAAGGAGGAGCACCCCCAGCCCCTCCATTTCTCTTAGCTTCTTTATTGTACCTCCAGACCACCTCTTTTTCTCCAGGCAAGTTCATGGCGATGCCCCTAGTTCTCTTTCTCCCCTCCGTTTTCTCCTCACAACAACCCCGTGAGGTCCGCTAGGCTGAGAGAAGGCAGTGACTGGCTCTGGAGGTTGCTGAGCGGGGGAATTTGAACCCTGGTCTCTCCCAGGTCCTGGATGGACGCGCTAACCACTAGGCCACCACTCACTTTCATGTGTTTATGTGGAAACTGCTCCTGGCTGCAATTTTGCCACACACTCCAAAAAACCCCACTCTCTGAGACTCCTGTGTTGCAGGGGCTGGACTAGATGACCCTCAGGACCCCCTCCGACTCTCCAATGCTGGGCTGGGGAGGCTGCCACCGCCTTTGTTCCCCCCTGAGGGGTGGGGAGCACTTCCCTCCAGCTGTGGGGCCAGGCAGGCTAACAGCAGTCCTCTTCCCCCCTCCCAGGAGAGCACCTGCGCATCTGCCCCCAGGAGTACACCTGCTGCGCCAGCGAGACGGAGGAGCGTCTGAGTGAGCAGAGCCGGGGGGACCTCCAGGGCCTGGTGGGAGAGGCAGCCGGCTTCCTGCTCAGCACCCTAGGCTCCCGCCAGCGCCGCTTCCAAGGTGAGGTGGAGGGAGGGTTCCAGCACCTCCCTGTTCCCTTTGGGAAACCCCAGAGGCTGTGGGACCCCCAACCCACTGGAGGTCCTGAAGGGCTGGATGAAAGTTATCCCCCACTCTATGCCAGAATCTGCTCCGGATCCTTAAGAAAGCGGGGGGGGGGGGGGACACCTCTTGGCCAAGGGAGCTCCTGGGGTGAGGTGGGGGGCCTTTTGCCCTGAGCAGCAGAGGAAGCTGGTCTGCCCCCCCCCCAACTTGGCTTGTTGCCTCCCCACTCTCCTAGTTTCCAATTTCCACCCAACTGCACACCCGCTTTGCACCCCTAGGTTGTGCAATGGGGCGCTGCAGCTTGCGGCTGCCTGGAGGCCTTTGTCCTGCACCCCAAAGGGGGGCAGTAGTGAGGGAAGCGCAATGTGCACATGCTCAGGAGAAGGCTCCTTTTCGGAGGCAGAATTTTGGCTCAAGCTACCTTCTTCCTCCTCTTCCTTTTCTTCTTCCTCTTCCTCCCCACATCTCCCTGCCTCCACAGACTTCTTCCGGGAGCTCCTGGCAGGGGCAGAGCAGTCCCTCCAAGCCATGTTCACCCGCTCCTATGGGCGCCTCTATGCCCAGCATGCCCGCCTCTTCCAGGGGCTCTTTGTGGAGCTGCGGCACCACCTGCAGGGAGCACGACCTGGGCTGGATGAGGCCCTGAGCGACTTCTGGGCCCGCCTGCTGGAGCGGATGCTGCCCCTGCTCAACCCCCAGTACAGCTTCCCCGAAGGCTACCTGGAGTGTGTGGGGCACCAGGCAGAGGGGCTGCGGGCCTTTGGGGACAGCCCCCGCCAGCTCCGCGTGCAGGTGAGTCCACCCCCTGGCCCTCCCCTCCCCACCCTCCCTGGGACGCCACAACACCCTCTTGCTTCTTCATGTGACCCATAGTGAACCCATGGAACTCCCTCCCACAGGAGGCAGGGATGTCCACTAACTTGGAGGGCTTCCAAAGAGCGTTGGACCGATGCACAGAGGAGGAGAGACCTCTCGGGGCCACTGGCCAGACTGGCCCTGCTCTGCCTCCACATTTAGAGGCAGCAGGAGGGAAGAAAGGCTATTGTGCTTGGATCCTGCTGGCAGACTTCTCACGAGCATCTAGCTGGGCCCCTGGCCTGATCCAGCAGCTCTCTCCTCATGCACTTGCAAGGGATGGGCTCAGGCCACAGGGACCCCCTCTTCTCTGGGGCTCATGTCAGCCCTCAGCTGCGGGGCAAAAGGCAAAGTTGGGCTGGAAGTAGTCCAGAAATGTTGACTGAGGCGTCCCTGACTTTGTGTGCAGGATCAAGAGCATAAACAGTTGGCTTCCAGCTGTGCCTGAGTTCTCCACCAACTCTGGGCGCAGATGAATTACCCATAGATCCAGCTCCCAGCCGCTGACACACACACACACACACACACTCTCATTCCTGCATGGGTGGGGCTGCCATATCTTGAGGAGCAAAAAAGAGGACAGCCTGAGTTGCTTGGGCTGGCCGTGGTGTGCAGAGCAGCCCACACCTGAGCCAAAAACAAACAAACAAACAAACAAAACCACACAACCCAGAAATAAATAAATATCCCCCCAACCCTGAACCTTTGTTTTAAAATGTAAAAATTCCCCCGGATGGGCTTGTTGGCCCCCCCAAAAGAGGACATATCTGGGATTTCATGGGCGTATGGCAACCTTAGCCCTGCATGACTGTGGGACAGGTGGGTGGGAGGGTCGTGGGTGGGTGGGTGGTGCAGGGTTGGCCCCCAACATGTTGGCACCTGAGGCAAAACGCAAAATTGCCTCTTGCCCAGAGAAGGCAGGTGAGCGAAGATCTACAGCTGGAACGAGCTGGGGATGAAGATCTACATCGGGAACAAGGCAGGGGGAGAGACCAGCAGCACCTCCAATTGGCCAGGAGGCCACTGCAGCGTTGGGTGGAGGGCAGAACCTGCCTCCAGGGAGGGCACCACGTTCGTGGCAGCAGTGGGCCATGCATTCCTTGGAGTCCGGATCTGATGCCCCTGTGGGTCCCGCCTCACCTTGCCTCAGGGGTGGGCTGTCCTGGGCTGCGTGCATGCATGCGTGTGTCCAGCTGCTCAGCTGCCCTTCCTGGCCGCTCTGTCCTGCTCCCCTGCAGGTGACTCGCGCCTTCATTGCTGCTCGAGCCTTTGTCCAGGGCCTGGCGACCGGACGAGACGTGGTGGTCCAGGCGGTCAAGGTGAGAAGCCTGCCTGGGAAGAAGGTTACACTTCTGCAAGCATCTTGCTAGAGGGAAGGAGCCTAGATGGGCAGGATATTATTATTATTATTATTATTATTATTATTACCTGCCCCCACCCAGCCGTGCTCCCTAGCAGTCAGCTTTGCTCCACTGCCCCCACCTTCCCTCTCCCCACACCCCACATTGCTGCCAAAGTCCTCTCCAAAGGAGCAGCAATGTTGGGAGGATATCAGATCAGTCGCTTCTGGCTTGCAAATATCTCCAGGGAAAAGGAAGGACTACTTCACACAGAACCGTTAACTTCGAGTGGGAAGGGATCCCCAAGGGCAGTGCAGGAATCCTCCTCTGGCTCCACAATCGGAGGCAGTGGTGCTTCTCCATAATACCACTTGCTGGAAACTGCAAGGGGGGAGAGTGGCTCTTGCGTCCGAATCCTGATTCTGGGTTTCCTGCAGGCATCTGCTTGGTCACCATGAGAACAGGAAGCTGGACCAGAAGTCCATCTTTGGCCTGATGTAGAAGGATCTTATGATGTTCTTCTGAGGGTTTCATCTGTAGACATGAGAAAAGAGAGACGGGTGGGGGATGTAATGGACAATGCAGAGAGCACTTTCCCTTTGCTGCCATCACAAAGAGTTTCTCTGAGCACATGCAGAGAGTTTCCATTGCAGGTCTCCCTTGGGGGACTCTGGCTGGCCAACTGAGAGAGCAGGAGGCTGGACTGGAGGCACCACTGGCCTGATCCACAAGGCTCCTGCAAACCTTGCAATTGCCCTGAAGCCGGCAACGGATGCGCCTGGGAGAGCGTTCCTGACACAGGTGGTGCTTCTGGCACCTCGGCCCTCTTTCCCTGGGAACCTGCACTAGACAGTGGGCAAAACATCGGAGCTCTGATGACAGGGAGGGTCAAATGCCAGGCTTGCCTAATGGAGAATGCAGTGAAGGTCAATAGGCAGGGAGTTCCAAAGGGTGACCTCTCTGCGCCTCCTCTGTGCCTGCGGCCATCCTGGGAGAATCCTCAGGCTGCCAAATGCTCAATCTGTTCCCCCCCCATTTCTCCCCCCAGCTCTCTCCCAGCGGAGAGTGCCGCCGTGCCCACATGCGCCTCTCCTACTGCCCACTTTGCCGTGGCACTCCAGCCCTCAAGCCCTGCAACGGATTCTGCCTCAACGTCATGAAGGGCTGCTTTGCCAGCGCAGCGGAGCTGGACCCCGAGTGGGAGCGCTTTCTCGGTGAGCACACCCCCGGGGGAGGGGGGAGGGCTGGGGGAAAGGCTGGCAGTGGGAAATGGCAGGAGGCAGGGTTGGACGAGGGGAGAGCTTGCCCTCAAGTGGCATTTTAGTCAACTGTGAGGCAGAGTGGTGCAATGGGCATAGCCGAGTCTTGGGCTTCAGCTGGAGAAATCTCTGATCAGCCGGGGAGCTCCCTGGAGGCCTTGAGGGTCAGATTGCCATATATCTAGAGGGGACTTCTTAGATTGGTAGAGCTGGAAGGGGCACCAAGGAGCATCTAGTCCAACCCCTGCCATGCGGGAACCAAAACGAATGCTAGCCTGGGTTTATTGGTAGAAAGGCAAGATGAAAGTCTGAGTCTGGCTGGCTGTTCCGTTCAGTGCAAGTAGACAGGGTCTTTGGGCAGGGGGGGGGCTCTTTCCCCTTGCCCCAACCTAGCCCCCTTGGCCCACTCCCTCTTTCTCCCTCCCAGATGCTTTGACCCAATTGGCCGAGCGCCTCGGGGGGCCCTTTAACTTCGAACTGGCGGCTGACTCCATCGGAGTGAAGATTTCGGAGGCGATCATGTTCCTGCAGGAGCACAGTGTCCAAATCTCAGCCAAGGTGTGTATGGGGGGGGGGGCAGGGAGAATCTGACTCCTCTGCTCCGTATTATGCCAACCCACCTGCAGGCAGGCTCAGGAGCACACCTGACACAAGTCCAGAGGGGAGCCCCCAAGAGGCTTGGATGGCGCTTCGTACGCCTCGTTCCAGCATCTCCTGCAGCCAAGCTGGTACCAAAAGTCTTGCTCTGCTTTCCTTTGGAGCCCATCAGCAAGGCTGAGAGGGGGGGCTCTTCGTCAGGGCAGCCCAGGACCTCCAGGCACACGGCCCTGGCTTGCACCCTGGGGAGGTCACTTCAGCACTGCTAACACAGTGGTTTGACTTCACCCCTGGAGGTGCACTCCATTATCTCTTGAGACAGATGCCAACAACCTGCAGACAGACCAGCAGAGGTTGGGCAGGCATCTGTCAGGGATGCTTAGCTGTGACCGCTGCCTTGCAGGGGGTTGGGATAGATGATCCTGGGGATTCTCTTCCAACCCTACAATCCCAGGATTCCCTGTCAGATGCCCATCCAACCTTTGCTTAAAACCCTCTGAAGAAGGAGAGTCCACCCACCACCTCCCCAAGTAGTCCCTTTTAATGCCCCACAGCTCTTCCCCTTAGAAAGTCCTTCCTGAGGTTAAGTTATAGAATCATAGACCTGAAGAGTTGGAAGGTACCCCAAGGGGCCATCTAGCCCACCCCCTGCAATGCAGAAATCTCCACTGAAGCATCCAGGACAGAGCCTGCTTCCCCTTCCTTGCCGTCTGAATCTCCTACCTGAGCTTTGGTCTCCTACCAGCTCTGGCAGCAGAATGCCTTTGGCCTTCATGTGGACTTGAGAGAGCAGCTCAGAGTGTGGGTGTTTCTGGGGTGCTTGTGGGGGTCACCTGTGCCTTCTTCCCCCCTCAGGTGTTCCAGAGCTGCGGCAGCCCCCGCCCAGCCCCCGCCCGCTCTCGCCGCTCCCCCCGGGAGGAGGCCAAGCGCCGCTTCCGCACTTACTTGCCCGAGGAGAAGCCCACAACCGCGGCAGGAACCAACCTGGACAGGCTGGTAGGTATTGTGGGGACCCCCCCCGGCTCCGCCTGCATGGTACGTCCCCCCAGAGCTCAGCCTTGAACTTGCGCCTCTTCTGCCTTGTCAGCCTTAGCCTTTGGCAGTCCAGGAGATGCTGCCCTGGGGGGGGGGCACTGCCCACCCTGGGACAACTCAGCACCACAACGCTGCATCTCGTGGTGTGTATAAGAACAAGCAGGCGGCTTCTTGCCACACTTGGGGCTTCTTAGTTTAGAGAAAGGGCAAAGAAGCCGCAGAGATAGGAGTTTATAAAATTATACAAGTCGTGGAGAAAATGGATGGAGAAAAGCTTTTTCTCGCTCACCCCTCATGCCAGAGCTTGTGGGCATCCTATGAAGGGGAATGTCAGAAGATTTGGGGCAGAGGAAAGGAAGCCCTTCTGCATTAATCTCTGGAATGCCTTCTCCCAAGAGGCTGTGATGGACGGCAACCTGGATTGCTTTAAAGGAGGACTGGACGAATTAATCCCCCCTCTTCTCCCCCCCCCCCAGGTGTCGGATGTGAAGGAGAAGCTGCGTCTAATGCGGCGCTTCTGGGTGATGCTTCCCCACGCCCTCTGCAGCGACGAGAAGGTGGCCGCTGATGTCACCAACGAGGACAGCTGCTGGAACGGGCAGGCGAGGGGCAGGTGGGGTGGGGTTGGACCCTGCTAAGGGTGCAGGCAGGGAGAAAAGGACAAGGTTGGGCTCAAGGGGAGATGGGGAGCAGGGGGGCTGGATTTCTCTCCCCCGCCTTGAGGCTGGAGGGGACAGGGGGCACTTGACCCCTGAGGCTTTTGGGGATACATTTGCACCCAAGCCCCTGAGCATGCCTGTGAACCTGGTCATTGGGTGGGGCCAGACTTTCCCCACGCAGAGCTCAGGGCATCTTTTCCGCCACCATGAGAACAGAAGGCTGGACTAGATAAGCCTTTGACCTGACCCAGCGGAATGGCCTTTCTTCAATTCTTACAGATCCTCCAGGTCCAGTGGCAGTCTCTCTTGATTCCTGGGTTCTTAGAAGTACTAGGCCACTGTGAGGACAGGACTGTGAACCAGATGGGCCCCTTTGGCCTGATCCAGCCACCAGGCTCTCCTTAGGTTCTTTTGGGGCTGGGTGCTCGGTGCATTCTCTGCCTAAAGGCTCTCCCCCCGCACCTTTCCCTTTTCCCCCTCCCAGGTACCTCCCAGATGTGACGGGTGATGGGCTGGTGAACCAGATCAACAACCCCGAGGTGGAGGTGGACATTTCGCGCCCCGACATGCCCACGCGGCAGCACGTCCTGGCCCTACGCAGTGCCACCTCCCGCCTGGTGGGCGCCTGCAATGGGCAGGACCTCGACTTCCAGGATGCAGGTGAGGCCTACAAGCCCTTCCGGGCACCCACTCCCCCCTCTCCTTGTTGGGAATCGGAGGAGAGACCCACACAGCAGGAGTTGCCCCCAGTTCCAGTCACCACACTGGCAGCCTAAAGTCCAGAAGATAAGGCTTCAGTAATACAGTGCATGATGCTCATAGATATACATTCCGCTTGGAGGCTTTGCAGATACAAAGACAGATAAATCAAAGCGCAGAGTAGCTGCAGCTTCAAACATAACAGGAACTTGGACTCACTGGCTGGCCAATGAGCTGATGTGCCTTGATCATTGAGGTGGACCCAGGTTTCCAAACTTGGGTGTCCAACTGGTTTTGGACTACAGTTGTTATAATCCCTGGTCACTGATCCTGCTAACTAGGGATGATGGGAGTTGTAGTCCAAAAACTGCTGGAGACCCAAGTTTTGGAAGCACTGGTGTAGACCAGTGTTTCGCAGCCATTTTCTGACCGTAGTCCCCTTCCAACCTTGTTTCCTTCCAATGCCCCCCATAGACGTAGCCAAGGGGAGACTGGGGGGGGGGCAGCTGCCTCCCAATAAGAAAAAATCAACACAAACAAAAGCCTGCCCCCCCATCAAAAATCCTGGCTATGGCCATGCCTGCCCCCGTCCTACCAGTAGAAAGGTAGCTATTTAAATGTTTTGTTTGTAAATAGAACATGTTTTATTTATGATGTTTATAATTTATACGAAATAGAATCACATAAAATGATAGGAACATAATAAAATATTCCTGGAGCAGAAAAACAGAATCATGGAGCTGGAAGGGCCCCCGAGGGTCATCTAGTCCAACCCCCTGCAATGCAGGAAACTCAGCTCAAGCATCCAGGACAGATGGCCATCAGAGCTCCGCTTAGAAACCTCCAAGGAAGGAGAGTCCAAACCTCCTGAGACAGATCCATCTTCCATGTATTATAAAAAGTAAACACTTATTTGGCCTCAGTTATTTGACACAAAGGGGGAAACCCACAGATACAGTCCAAAAGGCGCACAGGGAGTTCTCTATATATGGGAGAATGTTTAAAAGCAAGTGGTCCTCACTGACTTGGTGCAAAAAGATATTGACACCTGGAGGAGCCCTGGCTGCCTAGATGAAACACTCTAGCCTCCCACACCCTTCACTGAAGCCTTCCAACACTCCCCCCCCCCAACCCCAGCTCCTAGGGAAGCCTTTGGCTCTTAAAATCACAGAACCGTACAGTTGGAAGGGACCCCAAGGGTCATCTAGCCCAACCCCCAGCATAGCTGTCTAGCAATCAGTTGGTGGTGCCTAGACAGAAAGGGGTGGGAGCAACCTGCCTCACCCCCGTCCCTCTCTGGCAGGGGCTTCCCAGCGAGGGCTCATCCACATATCTATTTGCCCCATGGTTGTGGGAATGTCAGCTGGGTTTCCTGTGTTAGGAAAAAACCTCTAGGTGCGAGGCTGCTCAGTCCCCCGAGGTCCCTGCGGAATAAAGGAAGGAGTCCAGCCAACCGGAGCAAATAGCTGTAGACCAAAGTTTATTGCACAGTAGTTTCAAAGAGCAAATTTTGAACCCCGAGGATGGGGTGACAAAGACTTTTAAAACTTTCCCACCATATCCCAGAATACAGTTCGAAGGGGAGGGGTTAACCTTGGCAAACATGTCCAGACAAGTCCTTGGTACAAGATTAGCATAAGGGCAAGACTCAGGTATATGACTAGCATAGACAAATATGTCTTAAGTACCCACCACCCAAAAGTACAATAGAAGTTCCTTTGCATGTCTGGAGCCTGAGGCGAGTCAGGTGATGAGATTTGGCTTCCTTTGGCTAACAATGAGCCCAGCAATTGTCACCTCTGGAGTCCTTTTGCAAGGGGAAAAATAGCTTTGGAATGGGGGAAACTGGGAAAGGAGATGATTTTATATTATTTTTAAAGCTAGGTGACCTCCCTGAGCTGTCAAGTTGGAAGGATATATTCAGGCATAATATTTGTAATATTTAACTTTAAAGATGTGCCCCCCCCTGTAATTTCTGTAACACCTGCAGATTGGCGCTTGAGAGAACAAGACCTTTCCACCCTCCCCTCTGTTTTCTGTTCCAGATGAGGACGGCGGGAGCGGCTCAGGTGCTGGGTACAGCGAGGACCGGCCGGCCTTGGGGGCTGGAGCAGGGGGGGCTGGGGGTTCCCCCACGGGATCCCGCCCTTCTTCCGATGCCCGCCCACCTCGCAGGGAGCGGCCTAGGAAGGGCTCCTCCTCCTCCCGACAGAACCAGAGTGGGGGGCGACCAAGCAGTGGGGCTGGGCTGCCCCCCACAGGGGCCACTTTGCAAGCCAAGGTCTTTTTCCCCCTCTTCCTGCTCCTCCTGCTGGGGGGCTGGTGACCCCCACAGTGGTTTGGCATCTCAAATGGCTGACTTCCTCTGGCATCACCCCTCCCCCAACACCACCAGGAAGGGGGGAATCTCCCTCCGCATCCAGTCAAAGGGGGGCTGGGTTGGGGCTCTCATTCTCCCCCATGCATAAACCCCCACTCACTTGTGAGGTGGGGGTTTAATTTTATGGGAATGACAAAGAGAGGCCGGGGGGGGGATTGGGAGTCAATTGTTGTAGGGTGGTTTTTTCTATTACCTGGGGAGGGAAACCAGGGTTTTTTTAAATGGGGGCTGTGAGGAGAGGCCTAGCAATGAACTTTCACTTCTTTTCTATACCTTTTGAGTTCACCTCTCTTTTTGGTGGGGATCTAAGAGGGGGTGGGGTGGGTGAAGGGAAGGGAAGGGGGGAGAGGGGGGCAGACAGCTGCCCCCTATTTTCTCCCTCTCAGAGGAGGGGGGCTAGCAGCTTGTAGGTGAAGAGGCAGCCCCTCCAACTAGGGCAGCGACCAGACTTACAATTCTGCCCCCACCCCATAGGCTGTCGATCCTTCTGCAGACCTTCCAGGGCATTGGGGAGGGGGTTCCCAAAGCACTGAGAAGCCCCCCTTTTTAAGCACAAAGGAATTTGTCTTATTTTCTGGATCCGTTTTTTCTTAAATTATGGAATAATAAAATATTTAATTTATTGATGTCCTGCTTCTGCCTTGTCTCCTGGGGTTCTGGCAGCGGCCTCCTTGCCCCCCCCCCCACTTCATGGCTTCCAGGAAGGGTCTGAGGGGAGTGTGGGGGCTTGTGCTCTGCAATTCTGCCCTTCCCCTTCCTGCCCAGACCCCAAACACAGGATGGAGGGCGAGGGCTGGGTCAGATTCTGCTCTTCTTCCCCCACCTTCTGGTTGTGGGAAGAGGAAGTGAGATGACGTCTCTGCAGCCGGGAAAATGGTGGGCGGCAACATGTGCCTCAGTCTCCCTTTCGCTGTAGGCCAGTACAGATGCTGCGTGCGGCAGGTGAGCGAGGAGCCTCTGCCTGCCTCATCTAGGACAGGAAGGCGTGTGGACAGACCCCCAACGCCCCCCGCCCTGCCCAGGGCTGCGAGGACCGTTGTGCATGGCCCTGATTCTGCCAAGCGTGAGACCAAGGTGGGCAAAGGGGCTTTGGGTGGGTCTGCGGGACTGGAAGGGGAGGGAGGCCTGGACAGAGCGTGGTGCTGATAACGCCAAGGTTGCAGGTCCGATCTCTGCATGGGGCAGTTGCAGAATCTGGCATTGCAGGGGATTGGACTAGATGGTCCTCTGGGTCCCTTCCAACTTATGATTCTGTGAGGCTGAGCAGCTCCGGGGCACGGCTGGAAGGGGCTTCCCCCTATCAGAATGTCAGACCAAAGGGGGGCCCCTAGCTCAGCATCCTGTTACCCCAGTGGCCAAATCCCCCTAGGAATCAAGGTAGACTGCCTCTGGGTGGGGAGGTTCTGTGAGAACCAAAAAGAGCTCTACTGGATCAGGCCACAGTGGCCCAGGAATCAAGTTAGAATCATACAATTGTGGAGGAACCCCCAAAGGTTTGGGGGGCTAGGGTTTGGGGGCCTCCAGGCAGTTGCATTTCCTGTGTTGTGGGGCGTTGGACTGGATGACCCTTGGGGGTCCCTTGGATGACCATCTGCCATGGATGTTTGATTGGAGACTCCTCCCTTGCCAGGGTGAATTCCCTTCCAACTCTGCGATTCTAGGATTCTATAGCTTTGCCATCTCCATATAGCAAAAAGCCTGGACTCTGGGGAGAAGTGGGCTTGCTTGGCAAGCGGTTCAGATGGGCTTGATTGTGCACCCTGAATTTGCTGGCATGTGGTTGAATTTGCTCCTGAACTGTGATGGATTCTTTAGCTGTGATTGCAGGGGGTTGGGCTAGATGACCCTTCCAACTTTACACGTCTAGGGTTGTAACTGGCATGGGCTGTGATATTATTTGGAGCTGCCAAATATTCCACACTGCAGTGTGTTGAGGAGTGTGGAGTGGGAGTGGAAATGCAGGTCCCTGCAGGAAGGCCACCTTCTCTTTGAAACACTGGTTTCAGGAGGAGAGCATCCAGGACAGAGCTGCCTCTTGGCCCCAAGTGGATGCCAAACTCTTTACCTTCCTCCAGGAGTGCCAGCTTGGCACCGAAACTTGTAGGTGCCGGGCTTTGTGGGTGCTTGGGTCCGGGGGCCCCAGAGAGTTGGCGCCTATGCCTTCCTCCCTGGCCTGTTCTGGAAAAGGCAATTCAACACGAGGAGAATAATGAGGCTGGAGGCAAAGTGAAACCAAAACAAACTTAGCTTTTACTAAAGGTTTTTGCAAGGCCTTCTGCCTTGGTCAGATCACACCTGGAATGCCATACCCTCCAACATTTCACTGATGAAAATAGGGACATCGGATTCCATAATGATAATTTTACTATTTATACCCCAGACACCATACTGGGTTGCCCCAGCCACTCTGGGCAGCTTCCAACATATATAAAAACATAATAAAACATTAAATACTAAAAAAAGCCCCTTCCCTATACAGGATTGCCTTCAGACAGCTTGGGGGGTCAGATAACTTCATACTCTCCAACTTCTGTCCAATGAAATTAGGGACATCTTAAGGAAAAGTGGGATATTTCGGGATTAAATCAGAAACTGGGAAGGGTTAAATCAGAGATGTCCCTGGAAAATAGGGACACTTGGAGAGTCTGGAATACTGTGTCTGGTTCTGAGCACCACAATTTAAGAAGGATGTTGACAAGCTGGGATGTGTGCGGAGGAGGGCAGACAGGCTGATCAAGGGTCTGGAAACTCCATGCTGCGGATGTCTGCCCGCCGCGCGGGGCGCTCTGCTTCAGGGCACCCCGTGCGCCGGGTGGCAGGCTGCTATCCGCAGCTTAGGGAGCCCTGTGGGAACTCCTGCGGGCTCCCCAGGCTTGCTGATAGCTTCCTGAAGCCTGGAGAGTGAGAGGGGTTGGTGCGCACTGACCCCTCTCGCTCTCCAAGCTTCAGCGAAAGCCTGTATTCGCCCCATAGGACACACACAGATTTCCCCTTCATTTTTGGAGGGGAAAAAGTGCGTCCTATAGGGTGAAAAATACGGTAAATGGCAGACAGGAAATAAACAACATACTCAGGATTCTGTTTTAGATGTATTGGGGGAGGTGGTCCTGGGCTACACCCCTTCTGTGATGTATGATGTTTCTGGGGGTGGTCTGGAGTTTGAGGGTGGGCAATTTAAAAAATCTATATAAGGGTGGGTGCACCTTTGTTCTGTGTCCTTCCTCCCTCCTGCGTGTGGGGAGTGAGGACCCTGTTGCAACAGTTAATAAAGATCAGGCTTACTAGCCGCTTTGCTTCTCAATATTCTCTGGTTGGTCTCTGTTATTTTCTCCTACCGATAGAGAACCTACAAAAGGACTCTGTATGGGCTCTTGGACACCCCATAAGGGAAAAGGAGCAGTTTTTTCTCATAACAACACCACACATTTGTCATAACTGTGTCATAAATTGGGAGTGTCTTCTGGCAGAAACCTGAGCACCAGGCTTGCCCTGTCCCTCACATGACCTCTACCTCCTACCTGTTATGGAAAAATTCTGGGTGCAGGTTTACTCTGCTACCCAGCTCTCCTTGTCAGCAAAAGAAGGAATCTCCAGCCAAGTAAAGAAGCAAATCAGTGGTCAGTAGACCTAATCCTTATTGTTGCAACAAGGTTCAAACACACAGAGAGTAGGAACCCCAAGCATGGGGTTGCATGGACCTTTAAGACCTTCCCTCACTTTCCATAACACATTTCCAGATACATCATCAACACATCATCAATACATCACCAATGTGTCACCAAGAAGGAGGGAATCTTGCATAGTAACAGGAGTCCATTATTCAATAAAACTATTTAGACCTATCCTTTCCTGAAGATGGGCTTTGTGAACACCTGGCTTCTGCAAACTCCATCAAGGGATATCTGTCTGGTCCATTGTTATCTTTCCCCTTGGGAGGTGGGAGGTATAAGTGACTCTATGCCTCAGGGATTATGGAGGCTGGGGAAGCCCTGGATTCCCCACTTCCAGAGGAGTCATTAGCCATTGGAGCCAAGGAAATGGGGCAAACTGTTGAATTTTGGTGATTATTTGATTCTATATTGGATAGTCAGGGAAAACACTACAATACATTTGCTATTGCTACACTTATTGCTGCAGTTTTATAGACTACTTTTTAGAGGCTGTGGTAGGGACTTGGGATTTTGGGGAAGTCATTTAGCTGCCCCCCCCCCCGGTTATAACACACCCTTTAGGTAAAACAAGGGTAAGTATTTACATGTTTCGGTTTCCCAGTCCAATCCATTGAGGCTGGACATGCTGTTGGTCTCGGAATGAATACCTGTCTGGCACTCTGGTACCAGGATGTCAGCAATTATGACCCAGGCAGTGGTCTGCTGAGTATGTGGTCTCACACTTCAGGGATTATGGCTGCCCCATGCCATAGCCCAAGCTTCTCTGGTAGCCATTTCCCTTCTGATTAGAACAATGTGGGAATGGTGTAAATCCATAATTAGAGTGATTTTATATGAGTTTTATATGAATTTCAAGTTTTCCCATTGAGCCAGTATAGTGAATTATTACATTTGGTAATGTGCAGCGGTGGCTCTTTGTCTTTGCCTCGTAGTGCGGAGAGGCAAAGCTGGGGGGGGGGAGTTCTTATGGAATAAAACCAAAATAAATAACTAAAGGCATGGGAATGTGCAGAAGGGAGGGACTGTAATTATTTACTGAAGAAGGCAAAGTTACCTTCCCTATAGCAAGGGAAGGTAAATGAAAGTATTCAAATGCCCAAAGTCACTGTATCAGCCAGATTCACTTGTGGGTCTTCGAACATATTCCTCTTTGCTTAAAAAATGAATTGTTGTTGTTGTTGTTTAGTCGTTTAGTCGTGTCCGACTCTTCGTGACCCCATGGACCAGAGCACGCCAGGCACTCCTGTCTTCCACTGCCTCCCGCAGTTTGGTCAGACTCATGTTTGTAGCTTCGAGAACACTGTCCCACAATCTCGTCCTCTGTCGTCCCCTTCTCCTTGTGCCCTCCATCTTTCCCAGCATCAGGGTCTTTTCCAGGGAGTCTTCTCTTCTCATGAGGTGGCCAAAGTCTTGGAGCCTCAGCTTCATGATCTGTCCTTCCAGTGAGCACTCAGGGCTGATTTCCTTCAGAATGGAGAGGTTGGATCTTCTTGCAGTCCATGGGACTCTCAAGAGTCTCCTCCAGCATCATAATTCAAAAGCATCAATTCTTCGGCGATCAGCCTTCTTTATGGTCCAGCTCTCACTTCCATACATCACTACTGAGAAAACCATGGAAAAATGAATTAAGTCAGACCAAACAGGTACAAAATAGTCCTTTTTCCTTTGACCCTGAGGACTCTCAGCTTATCAGTTAGTTTTCCCAGCAGGGCAATCTCCCATGCTTCAGTGTACCAAGTAGTAAAACTGGCCCCATCTAGTTTTTCCCAAAACTCTAGCGGTGGTCCTAACCACTATAAGCAGGTGCTCTTTCAAGTCTTTACAATGCAGATTTTGGTTACCCTTATCAAATGTAGGTAAAAGTGCTAAAACTGAGAAGCTGGGATAATGTGGCAGTTTAAGACCTTAGTGGTATTTTTGAACAACTGCTCCCTCTGTTCTAGCTCAGCTGATGCACAGCTGCCAGACAGGTCCCAATCCCAAAGTCCCTGTTGCAGGAAGGGAGCCTGAGGAGCTGAGGCAGATGGTGGTGGCAAAGGACTGGGTCCTAGACTTGATGGACAAAATAGAAACCGATGAATCCCTGTGCCTGGATGGCATCCACTCCAAAGAACTCAGATGCAAAATTGCTGCTTTTTTAAAAAACAAAAATGTACGCCTGGCCCCTCAGATCAGCCTCCATCACTGAGGACTGGGAATTGTCCAGTGTAACACCATATTTCAAAAGGGATCCATGGGTGGGGCTTTTGGAAATTACAGGCTTGTTAGCTTAATGACTGCCCAGAGAAAACTGATGGAGAGCATTATTATAGAAGAACAAGCCTTGCTGAAGCAGAGCCAGCATGGCTTCTGCCTGGAAAGTCCTGTCCTGCAAACCTTTTGAAGTTCTTTGAGTGTGTCAACAAGTATACTGGCAGAGGTGGGTCTGTCAACGTTGTCTTTAGCAGGGCTTTCTTTCAGCCAGAGCTCAGCTCCAGCACCTCTCAAGTGGGCACCATTGCCATTATAAGATAATAAGGGATGCATTCAGAGTGAGTTCCAGCACCTCTTTTTCTAGAAAAATAGCAATGGTCTTTAGGCTTTCAAAAAGTTTTTCATGGGAAGCAGAGAGCAGGAATAAATGGACTGTCCTCCCAATGAATAGCTCCAAACTGGGTGAATTGGGAGTCAAATGGCAAATGCAGACCATGGCAGTGCATGCACACCAGAGCAAAAAATTTGACCCTCATATAGATGTGAACAGGGTCTGAATTGGCGATGACCAACCAGGAACAAGAATTTGGGGTCCTAGCGGAGAGCATGATGCAAGACACTCAGGTTGGAAGTTGCTCCCCTCCCCACCACACTGACACGAAGGAGCTTCAGCTGTTGAATTTCTGCCAAGCCAGCTGCTGTTAGAGGCCCAGGAGGAAATGTTGCACCTCCTGACTTCAGTCCAATGTGCACTTTCGTGGGAACAAGTCCTGCTGCATCTGGCAGGGCTTGCCTTCAAGCCAGCACGCACAGGATTGCGCAGGGTGCTTAGCACCTGCCACAAGGCGGGCTCTTTGGCCTCATCGCCAACAGCTAAGAAGAGCTGGATTCGTCATTCAGGGTTAATGCTCAAAAGCTTGGAAGTCCCTGATTAAATCGCAACAATACAGAGATGCCGCTTGATAAAGGAGGCAGTTGGTGTTTGATTTCATTATCCACAATTAAATGAGTGACTTTGGAAGGGGCCACCTGAAATCTTGACATTTTCCAGAGTCATCCCTTTCCCTGGAATTTACTGTCAGTTCTTCACATAGCACCCAGCAGGCTCTTCTTATGTTCTTAGCTAGAAATTGGGGCTTTCGTGCTGTGGCTCCAGCCGCCTGCAACCCTCTCCTGACTGAACTGGGGCTCTTGCTTCTAGAAGCTTCCGCAGACACCTTTTCTCTCTGACGGAGCTTCCTCTGAAGTGTGACTTCGCTGTTTTTACGATCCAGACTGAATTTGTGTGATCTGATCTTTTAAAGATTTGCTTTCAAACTGCTATGTATGTGTTTACTTCTATTATATATTTTGTTATGTGATATTTTCACTGTACACTGCAATCCACTTAATGGATTCTTAAATACAGGTAGTATAAAACTGATCCCTCCTCAAACAACTCATTTCTTCCTCTTGGAAGATCTCCTCTTGGAGGTGAAGCTGTAGGCATGAGCTGCCTTGTGCTGAGACAGGCGATCCTGAATCCTGCATTGCAGGGGGTGGACTAGATGGCCTTCCACCTCCCAATTCCATGGTTCTATCTAGCTCAGAATCAGTTTCACTGATGGGCAGCAGCAGCTCCCTAGAGGGCTTTCCGTGGACACACCAGGGACTGAACCTGAGACCTCTTGCTTGCCAGACATCTGCTCTGCCAGCCTGTCCCTTTTATTACCTACATTAAAAACCTGCCTTGATCCTGGTATTTTGGGCCAGGGCCACTATCCAAGCATTGCCAGGACAGATACACTTTGAGGATGCCCCAGAATGCCACACCAAGTCCACAGCCCCCCTGTGGTCTGAGTGGCTGATCGCTTTGCACCTGGGTCCAAGTCACAGCCTGTGCCAGGGTAAGGAAATGCAAGGGGGTGATAAAGGGGGCAAGGGGGGTCACTGGAGCAGTTCTGACTTGAGGTGACACTTCAGACCAGACACTGAGGTCCAGCTCCAAGGGCCCCTCATTGTGAGGTTACAGGGGATGTCTCCCCCCCCCCTTCAGATGTGAAGGATATAAACAATGTCATGACTTTTAGAAGACATCTGGAGGCAGGGAAGTTTTAAATGGTTGGTGTGTGGCTGTGGGTGTGGGTGTTTTCCTTTATATTTTGTTGGAAGCTGCCCAGAGTAGCTGGGAGAACCTAGTAAGATGGATGGCATATAAAGAATAAAATGATTATTATTATTGGTCCTGAATGGGGTAACTGTGCCCCTGAAGGACCAGGTGCGCCGCCTGGGAGTCATTTTGGACTCACAGCTGTCCATGGAGGCACAGGTCAAATCTGTGTCCAGGGCAGCTGTTTACCAGCTCCATCTGGTACGTAGGCTGAGACCCTATCTGCCTGCGGACTGTCTCTCCAGAGTGGTGCATGCTCTGGTTATCTCCTGCTTGGACTACTGCAATGCGCTCTACGTGGGGCTACCTTTGAAGGTGATTCGGAAACTACAACTAATCCAGAATGTGGCAGCTAGACTGGTGACTGGGGGCGGCCGCCGAGACCATATAACAACGGTCTTGAAAGACCTACATTGGCTCCCAGTACATTTCCGAGCACAATTCAAAGTGTTGGTGCTGACCTTTAAAGCCCTAAACGGCCTCGGTCCAGTATACCTGAAGGAGTGTCTCCACCCCCATCGTTCTGCCCGGATGCTGAGGTCCAGCGCCAAGGGCCCTCTGGCGGTTCCCTCATTGCGAGAAGCAAAGCTACAGGGAACCAGGAAGAGGGCCTTCTCGGTAGTGGCGCCCACCCTGTGGAACGCCCTTCCAGCAGGTGTCAAAGCAATAAACAACTACCTGACATTCAGAAGACATCTTAAGGCTTCAGGGAAGTTTTTAACGTGTGATATTTTAGTGTATTTTTGGTTTCTATGGAAGCCGCCCAGAGTGGCTGGGGAGGCCCAGCCAGATGGGTGGGGTATAAATAATAAATTATTACTATTATTATTATTATTATTATTATTATTATTATTATTATTGCTTCTGGGGTCTGGATCCTATCCTGCCTTCCACCATCTGGATCCAGAGCCCACAGTTGCTTTGGAAGGGGGTGCTGGGATGCCAGCTCTTCCCTCCAACCTTCCTGCAGTGTGGGAAGTCTGGGGGGCAGAGAAGCCTTTGACCAGATGAGGGGAGAAGCTGGGCAGGAGGCAGCAGTCACTGAACAGAACCAGGACCCACTGCAGGGGAACACACACTTGCAGTTGGGGAAGGGAGTTTCCTGTGAATCAATGAATCTTTATTTGTGTCAGCCATCGGCCATAGCAATAAAACAACAATACAATATACGAAGAATAGAAATAAAAAGTCAGTTATATAAAATACATTTTGGGGTTTTGAATCAATAGTCAAATGGTGGACCTTATTCTGATTGCCCAGCTAAAAACCTTGCCGCCTTTGCTGTCTCCTGCTCGTCTTGATCTGCAAAGAGGAAGGACAGTGTGGCAGTGGTTGGGCGACCCGGAATGGAGAATAAAAGAGGGGTGATAATCTCATTCCTCAAGTCTTTATAAAGAGTGCAAGCCAGAAGGGCATGCGCCACCGATTTGGGACTGCCATCTCCACAGGGACAAAAGCATTTTTCATGTGGAATCTGTTGGAATCATCCCTCAAGTCCAGCTGAGGGACCTCCTTGCTGCTTCCATCCAGCAGCTCAGACCTTCCTGCTCTGTTCCTAAGCTCTTGGAATGCCGCTCCTGAATGTCGGGGCTGCTGTCTGCCTCGTCTCATTAGATGCCTGGATAAAGCACCCTCGCTCTCCCACCCAAGTAAGAGGCCTTGCCTGGATGTGCAGGGAGTAAGCTTGGAGAGCTAAGCAGTGGTGTAGCAAGGTCAGGTGGTAACCGGTGAGGAAAATTTCTTGTCATCTCCCAACTTGAAATTATTAAAAGAAGGAAAAATAAGATACTTAAAGTTGCAAGCGTTGTTTTCTGGTTTATTTACTTAACATTGTGAGCATAAGCACTTAAAAACTTTTTTCCGCGATGGGAATTTCTTATTTTAAAAACACATATTTTTGCCATTTTGTCACCCCCCTCAGCGATGAGATCTGGGGCGGACCACACCCACTGCACCCCCTTCCTATGGCACTGCTGCTCAGCAACGGTGATCAGCTTGCTGATGTTATAGAACCAGCCAGGTACCAGGAACCAGAGCAGATAAGGGCTGGCGAGTGCCAAGGGAGAGGCACATTGGCAAGGGAACTGACATTTTCTGAGATGTCTGAAAGGTGTATTGGTTGGTTTAGCACTTGGGGGTTGCTGTTCTGTGGTCCCTTGGGAGGACGGGGGGGGGGGTATAGATTCAGTAAATTCAATAAACAAACAAATAGGGATTTTTCAGACCAACCGAAGAAAATATATGGGGATAAAAGTATGCCGATGACACCCAACTCTATCTGTTGATGGATGGCCATCCTGACTCGGCCCCAGACACACTGACCAGATGTTTGGAAGCTGTGGCTGGATGGTTACGTGGAAGCCGGTTGAAGCTAAATCCTTCGAAGACAGAGGTCCTCTGGCTGGGACGGGACGATATGGGATCGAGGGGGCAACTCCCATCTCTTGCGGGGGTGCAATTAGTGCCAGCACCGTCTGTTAAGAGTTTGGGTGTAATCTTCGACGCCTCCCTTTCCATGGAGGCGCAGATGGCAGCTATAACAAAGACGGCATTTTTCCATCTCCGCCAAGCTAAGCAGTTGGCTCCTTACCTCTCTTGCCCTGACCTAGCCACTGTGATCCACGCGACGGTCACCTCAAGACTGGATTATTGTAACTCACTCTATGTGGGGCTGCCCTTGAGGCTGACCCAGAAACTCCAGCGGGTGCAGAATGCTGCAGCGAGACTCCTTACGAGGTCTTTGCTGCGAGATCACATTCACCCGGTGCTATACCAGCTGCACTGGCTCCCAGTGGAGTACAGGATCAGGTTTAAGGTGCTGGTTTTAACCTTTAAAGCCCTATATGGCCTAGGACCCTCGTACCTATGGGACCGCCTCTCCTGGTATGCCCCACAGAGAAACTTACGGTCTTCAAATAAAAACATCTTGAAGGTCCCAGGCCACAGAGAGGTTAGGCTGGCCTCAACTAGAGCCAGGGCTTTTTTGGCTGTGGCCCCGATCTGGTGGAACGCTCTGTCACAAGAGACCAGGGCCCTGCGGGACTTGACATCTTTCCGCAGGGCCTGCCAGGCCTCTGGCCAAGGCACAGTCTGACTCCCTCCCTCGGCAATCTTCGTGGAGCTCTGGCCCAATGGTTGCCAGTGGCTTGAATTAATTAATTTTATAATGAATGATTTTAGAGGGTTGGTTATGCTGTACTTTTGTACTGTTTTATTGTTCTTAGCCGCCCCGAGCCCGGCTTCGGCTGGGGAGGGCGGGATATAAATAAAATTTATTATTATTATTATTATTATTATTATTATTATTATTATTATTATTAGGACAGACAGGGTCCAGCCAAGAAGATGTACAAGAGCCAAAGCAACAGGTTAGAATGGCCAAATGTGAAAGGTTTCCCCCTTCCAGCTAAAAAGACTTAAGATTAAATGTCTGGGCTGCCCTCCCCCCCCCCACCTTGCATGTTGCTTGTGGTGAATTTGAATGATGCTAGCACAGTGAGATTAGCCTCCTGTTGTTAAGGTTTAAATAAAAGGTGTGAGATGCCTGCCCTCTGAATTGTGGATGGCTCATTCACTGGCTCCAGCATTCATTTAAAAGGTTCTGTGCCTTGATTACTTTTGCCTCATAAGGAAGCCTGTTCCTATACTCTTCTTGCACAATTACCCAAGCAATAAAGCCTCATCCCAACTGCCCCAGAGGTGTACATGAGTCCTTCCCTGCTGAAGGGTGCCACATTCTAGCAGCAAGACACCCTGTTTTTGGGTGTTCTAATCCCAAGGCAGTGTAACCCTAACCCCAAGGCTTCTAAGCAAGGTTGCAGGTACTTAGCTGCTGCAACCTTTTCCTTAGCTGTTGAAACTTGTGACCTTTTGGCCTTTCATGAAAAAGTGAAATTTTCATTACACTGACTGACACACAAAGAATCAGAAGTTCTCTTTTCTTCCCCTTTTCTCCCCCCTTTCTCCTTCTTCTTCTTTCTTCCTTTTTCTTCCTTTTTCTTTTACTCCTTTTGATTTAAATTTATATTTAGATTAGTTTTTTATCTTTGATGATTATACACACACACAAATCTGAACAACAATAATAAATGAACAAATGAAAAAGTGCAGGCCTCATAGATTCTATGATAACTCCACCATTACATATAGTTCCAGGCAATGCAGCTGTACCTGGAGAGTCAGCTTGCATTTTAAAAAGGTAGATGAAGCCTTGAAAAGAAAAAGGATAAAAAGCTCAGTATAGACTTCCGTTTTTCAAGGTTAAAAAGGGTCAGCCAGATTTATAAGTGACTAAAGAGTTAGCTGGAAGTTCCAACTTTCAGTTCAGTTCAAAATGAGTTAAAAATGAACTTCCCTTTGGGACACCAGGTTGGCCACGGTGAGAACAGGATGCCAGGCTGAGGGGCCTGATCTGGCTTCAGGGCTCTAAGAAACAAAATAACCATGAAACCACCTTAAAACAGCAGCAACTGAAACAGTCCCACAAACAGTTGTTGTTGTTGTTGACTCTGTTCCTGGCATTGTGTTTCTGAACCTTGTTCACCCTTGTTGTTTAGTCGTTTAGTCGTGTCCGACACTTCGTGACCCCATGGACCAGAGCATGCCAGGCACTCCTGTCTTCCACTGCCTCCCGCAGTTTGGTCAAATTCATGTTCGCAGCTTCGAGAACACTGTCCAACCATCTCGTCCTCTGTTGTCCCCTTCTTCTTGTGCCCTCAACCTTTCCCAACATCAGGGTCTTTTCCAGGGAGTCTTCTCTTCTCATGAAGTGGCCAAAGTATTGGAGCCTCAGCTTCACGATCTGTCCTTCCAGTGAGCACTCAGGGCTGATTTCCTTCAGAATGGAGAGGTTTGATCTTCTTGCAGTCCATGGGACTCTCAAGAGTCTCCTCCAGCACCATAATTCAAAAGCATCAATTCTTCAGCAATCAGCCTTCTTTATGGTCCAGCTCTCACTTCCATACATCACTACTGGGAAAACCATGGCTTTAACTATACGGACCTTTGTTGGCAAGGTGATGTCTCTGCTTTTTAAGATGCTGCCTAGGTTTGCCATCGCCTTTCTCCCAAGGAGCAGGCGTCTTTTAATTTCGTGACTGCTGTCACCATCTGCAGTGATCATGGAGCCCAAGAAAGTAAAATCTCTCACTGCCTCCATTTCTTCCCCTTCTATTTGCCAGGAGGTGATGGGCCCAGTGGCCATGATCTTGGTTTTTTTGATGTTGAGCTTCAGACCATATTTTGCACTCTCCTCTTTCACCCTCATTAAAAGGTTCTTTAATTCCTCCTCACTTTCTGCCATCAAGGTTGTGTCATCTGCATATCTGAGGTTGTTGATATTTCTTCCGGCGATCTTAATTCCAGCTTGGGATTCATCCAGCCCAGCATGATGAATTCTGCATATAAGTTATATAAGCAGGGAGACAATATACAGCCTTGCCGTACTCCTTTCCCAATTTTGAACCAATCAGTTGTTCCATATCCAGCTCTAACTGTAGCTTCTTGTCCCACATAGAGATTTCTCAGGAGACAGATGAGGTGATCAGGCACTCCCATTTCTTTAAGAACTTGCCATAGTTTGCTGTGGTCGACACAGTCAAAGGCTTTTGCATAGTCAATGAAGCAGAAGTAGATGTCTTTCTGGAACTCTCTAGCTTTCTCCATAATCCAGCGCATGTTTGCAATTTGGTCTCTGGTTCCTCTGCCCCTTTGAAATCCAGCTTGCACTTCTGGGAGTTGCTGGTCCACATACTACTTAAGCCTGCCTTGTAGAATTTTAAGCATAACCTTGCTAGCGTGTGAAATGAGTGCAACTGTGCGGTAGTTGGAGCATTCTTTGGCACTGCCCTTCTTTGGGATTGGGATGTAGACTGATCTTCTCCAATCCTCTGGCCACTGCTGAGTTTTCCAAACTTGCTGGCATATTGAGTGTAGCACCTTAACAGCATCATCTTTTAAAATTTTAAATAGTTCAGCTGGAATACCATCACTTTCACTGGCCTTGTTATTTGCAGTGCTTTCTAAGTCCCATTTGACTTCACTCTCCAGGATGTCTGGCTCAAGGTCAGCAACCACACTATATGGGGTATACGAGACATCCATTTCTTTCTGGTATAGTTCCTCTGTGTATTCTTGCCACCTCTTCTTGATGTCTTCTGCTTCTGTTAGGTCCTTTCCACTTTTGTCTTTTATTATGGAAATCTTTGTACGAAATGTTCCTTTCATATCTCCAATTTTCTTGAACAGATCTCTGGTTCTTCCCATTCTGTTGTTTTCCTCTATTTCTTTGCATTGCTCGTTTAAGAAGGCCCTCTTGTCTCTTTGCTATTTTTTGGAAATCTGCATTCAATTTCCTGTATCTTTCACTATCTCCCTCGCATTTTGCTTGCCTTCTCTCCCCCGCTATTTGTAAGGCCTCATTGGACAGTCACTTTGCTTTCTTGCATTTCCTTTTCATTGGGATCGTTTTAGTTGCTGCCTCTTGTATAATGTTACGAGCCTCCATCCATAGTTCTTCAGGCACTCTGTCCACCAAATCTAAATCCTTAAACCTGTTCCTCACTTCCACTGTGTATTCATAAGGGATTTGACTTAGATTGTATCTTACCGGCCCAGTGGTTTTTCCTACTTTCTTCAATTTAAGCTTGAATTTTTCTGTAAGAAGCTGATGATCTGAGCCACAGTCAGCTCCAGGTCTTGTTTTTGCTGACTGTATAGAGCTTCTCCATCTTTGGCTACAGAGAATATAATCAATCTGATTTTGATGCTGCCCATCTGGTGATGTCCATGTGTAGAGTCGTCTCTTGTGTTGTTGGAAAAGCATGTTTGTGATGACCAGCTTGTTCTCTTGACAGAACTCTATTAGCCCTTGCCCTGCTTCGTTTTGATCTCCAAGGCCAAACTTGCCAGTTGTTCCTTTTATCTCTTGACTCCCTACTTTAGCATTCCAATCCCCTATAATGAGAAGAACATCCTTCTTTGGTGTCAATTCTAGAAGGTGTTGTAAGTCTTCACAGAATTGGTCAATTTCAGTTTCTTCAGCACCAGTGGTTGGTGCATAAACTTGGATTACTGTGATGTTAAAAGGTCTGCCTTGGATTCGTATCGAGATCATTCTATCATTTTTGAGATTGCATCCCAGTACAGCTTTTGCCACTCTTTTGTTGACTATGAGGGCCACTCCATTTCTTTTGCGGGATTCTTGCCCACCGTAGTAGATGTGATGGTCATCCAAACTGAATTCACCCATTCCTGTCCATTTTAGTTCACTGGTGCCCACGATGTCAATATTTATTCTTGCCATCTCATTTTTGACCACATCCAACTTACCAAGCTTCATGGTTCTTACATTCCAGGTTCCTATGCAATATTTTTCTTTACAGCATTGGACTTTCCTTTCGCTTCCAGGCATATCCGCAACTGAGCGTCCTTTCGGCTTTGGCCCAGCCGCTTCACCAGCTCTGAATCTACTTGTACTTGTCCTCCGCTCTTCCTCAGAAGCATGTTGGACGCCTTCCGACCTGAGGGGCTCATCTTCCAGCGTCATATCTTTTATATGCCTGTTGTCTTTGTCCATGGAATTTTCTTGGCAGGGATACTGGAGTGGAAACAGTTACAGCAACAGTTGTATAGTTGTACACAAACAGTTACAGCAACCCAAAAGCAGTCTACTAATATGCTCACATCTGGGCCATTAAAATAGCTCCTTTGCCCTCCTTAAAATGCTGAATAATTCACTTCCCCGCCACCCTCAATCCTCCTCACCTTTTTAAAGAGACCTGAGCGCAGTGAATCAACTGGGCGGTGGCGGGGTGTGTGATGTCAGGACACTGCCCGCTTTCTCTCCTCCCAGCTGCTCCTCACCCCGAATAGCTTCCTCTCACGCAGCAACATTGCGGGGACTCCAGCTTCTCTTCCCAGAGTTCTCCTCCTGCCTCTCACCCAGAGGCTTCCTCCCAAAGGGGCTCCTCTTGAAGCAGCCCCTCCCTCTTGCTTTAGACCCCTCCCCAAAAGGCACAGAGGTCTCTGCCTCCTTCCAGAGCAAAGGGACTCCAGGCTCTAAAGCCCCCCCCCCATCTGGCGATCTTCCTGCCTGTTATGTACTGAGTTGAATAGGATCCAAAATGCAGCAGTCTGTTTGGTCCTAGAACAATAGGATTCAGAATGCAGCAGTCTGATTGGTCCTAGAACAATGCAGCAGTATGATTGGTTGGCAGGAACCACCCAATCCTGCTCCAGATAGAAGTGAATCCACAACTTGATTGGCTTACAGTAGAATTCCGGGATTAGCCAGTCATGTGCAGCCCATTATGTAAATAATGTATATAAAGCAGATACTGTGAGGGGACTTTCATTCATTCCTCCTCACCACTATGAGCTGAATAAAGAGCATGAAATCACTTTGCGACTCTGAGTATATTTCACTGGCGACGAAGGTGGGATCCCGCTGAGCTGACTGCCACGCACAGCACCGCAGCACCGCCACCTGCCGCACCGCTGCCTCGCACCGTGTATCCAGGCTTCAGCTCCGGGGCACAAGGAACTCAGAATGGCAGCCAACAGCAGCTTCTCGCCATTCAACCCAGCATCTGGAGACTGGGAAGCGTACGCCTCCCGTTTCACCTTCCTCCTAGAAGCCCAAGGGGTCACCGACGAAGAAGACGCCAAGAAGAGGGTGATATTCTTCAGCGTCTGCGGAGAGGAGACGTTTGAAGTCGCCCGGGCTCTCCTTGCGCCTGAAGACGTCGCTACTGTTCCATACAAAACAATAATGAAACAGCTGAAGGGGCACTTTTCGCCGCAGCCCTCAGTAGTGGCTCGTCGAAATGCCTTCTACGCAAAGTGGCAAGCCCCTGGGGAAACCATAACTGGGTTTGTGACCTCTCTCCGCCAAGCCGCCCGGTTCTGCAACTTCTCAGAGCTGGAGAACATGCTTCGTGACCGCCTCGTCGGTGGCCTGAAGGATGAGAAGCTGCAACGACGCCTCTACGCTAAGAAGGACCTAACGTTCCAGGTCGCTCAGGAGGAGGCCCTGGCAACGGAAGCTGCCGAGAGGTCGACGCAAGAGGCACAGCCGAGCCTGCCATCCCAACCGAGGGTCCACCACGAAGACCTCACCAACGACTCAGGATCCGACAGGGAGGAGGTGCACCGAGTACAGCAGCGCACTCAAGCAGCCCACATACCACAGCTGCCTCGACGAGAAGGAGGAAACTGCCCAAGCTGCGGGGAGAGTCACGAGAGGAGGACCTGCCGTTTCCGCAACGCAGAGTGCAGGCAGTGCAGAAAATTGGGACACATCGCCCGGGTGTGTCGGGCTCGGCCCACCCGACACCAGGCATCAGATGACCAACCCAAGAGCCCCAGGTCCCGGGGCCCAACACACCAAGGCAACTCGACGGAGCTCACGGACTGCCAGGTATACCAGTTGCCCCACCCCAACGTAGAGAAAATTTATGTAGAGGTACAGATAGAGGGGGCCCCATGCCGCATGGAGCTTGACACTATCCATAATCTCAGCAAGGACCTTAAGGAAACTGTGTCCTACTGGGGGTCCCAAACTCAGGCCGGCACCATTCACCCTACTGGACTTCCAGAAACGTAAGGTCCCCACAATGGGGGTGGGGACCTTCAGGGTGCAATACCGAGGGCGGACGCGGCAACTGGACTTGCTTGTGGTCAAGGGTCCCTACATTAGCTTACTGGGATTGGCATGGTTTGGACCACTGGGGCTAGCTGTCACCGGGGTGAACCACACTAGCTTACAAGTGGACGTGGACGCCATATGCAAGGAATTTCCAGGGGTTTTCGACGGGAAATTGGGACAGTATACGCCCCCCCCATTGCGCTACAGCTTGACCCCGCAGTACGACCGGTCAGGCTCAAGGCCCGCCGGGTCCCGTTCGCCTTGAAACCCCGTATAGACGAGGAATTGGACCGACTCGTGGATCAAGGAGTGCTGGAGCCGGTGCCTAATGCCCCCTGGGAAACCCCAATCGTCACACACGTCAAGCCTAATGGTTCAGTCCGCATCTGCGCAGACTACAAATGTACCATAAACAAGGCCCTCACGGCCCATGCATACCCAGTGCCAGTGGTCAGCCATGTCCTTGCCACCCTGGCTGGGTCGAAATTTTTTGGAAAGCTGGACTTGGCCCAAGCATATCAACAGCTGCCAGTAGATGAGGCCACAGCAGAGGCACAGACGATTGTGACGCACAGAGGAGCGTTCAGGGTAAAGCGGCTGCAATTCGGGGTCAGTGTGGCACCAGGCATATTCCAGAATCTAATGGACTCTCTCCTTAAAGGGATTTCTGGCGTCACCCCCTTCTTCGATGATGTGTTGATTGCCGGACCCACACCAGAGGAGTTTGAGGACCGCCTCCGCACCGTTCTGTACCGTTTCCAGACGGCGGGTCTCAAGGTGAAGCGGGAAAAATGTCTACTAGGAGTGCCTAAGGTGGACTTTCTGTGATTTATGGTGGACGCAGAAGGGGTCCACCCGACTGGGGACAAGGTACGGGCCATTTGTGATGCCCCAGCGCCCAAGAGCAAGACTGAACTTCAGGCCTTCTTGGGACTATTGAACTTTTACCATTCCTTCCTTCCCCACAAGGCGGCAGTAGCGGAGCCCCTACACAGACTCCTGGACAAGCAGGCCCCTTGGGTGTGGGGCCAGCGCCAGGAGGCCGCATTCCAGGCAGTCAAGGACTTGCTTGTCTCAAACTCGGTCTTGGCACACTTCGACGAGAGGCTGCCGGTGGTGCTAGCATGCGACGCCTCACCCTATGGCATTGGCGCTGTCCTGGGGCACCAACTCCCGGATGGAAGAGAGGTACCGGTGGCGTACTTTTCCCAGACACTCAACGCAACCGAGCGGAACTACTCGCAAATTGACAAGGAGGGTCTGGCAATCGTGAAGGGAGTAAAAAAATTCCATGATTTCTTGTACGGGCAGCCCTTCACCGTGGTGACTGACCACAAGCCGTTGCTTGGCTTGTTTGCCCCCGAAAAGCAGACCCCCCAAGTGCTGTCTCCTCGCATCCTCAGGTGGTCAATTTTCCTTGCCAGCTACCAGTATGCACTGATTCACCGCCCTGGGAAGGCGATGGGCCATGCGGACGCCCTCAGCAGGCTACCACTACCGGAAACAGGCCCTGACCCAGCACCTGCACAAGAGGTTATGAGCCTGGAGCTGCTTCCCGACCGCCCCATTCAGGCACAAGAAGTTGCACACCATTCCAAGAAAGATAGGGTCATCTCCCGAGTCCTGGACTGGGTGTGGAGGGGATGGCCCAGCAGCACCCCCGGGCCAGAATTCGCCGGCTACACAACCCGCAAACATGAACTGTCGGCCCACAAGGGGTGCCTGTTATGGGGAAGCAGGGTCGTTGTTCCCCAGCCCCTCCGCAAAAGGGTCCTCACAGCCCTACACGAGACACATCCAGGGGTAGTAAGAATGAAGGCCCTTGCCAGGAGTTATGTGTGGTGGCCGGGGATCGATGGAGAGATAGAGGCCTGGGTCAAACACTGCCAGGCCTGCCAAGAATCCCGCCCAGATCCCCCAAGGGCCCCAGTCCAGTCCTGGGAGTCCGCCCGAGCACCATGGTCACGCCTGCATGTGGATTTCGCTGGCCCCTTTCAGGGGAAAACATTCTTCATAGTGGTGGACTCCTACACCAAATGGCTGGAAGTCGCACTGGTACCGTCCACTTCCACGTCCGCAGCCATCCGGGTACTACGCAGGCTGTTTGCAACCCATGGGCTCCCTGACACTCTTGTCTCAGACAACGGGACTGCATTTACATCAGGAGAATTCCAAACCTTCACAGCGCAGAACGCCATCCGCCACATCCGTTCGGCGCCGTTCCACCCTGCCACCAATGGCCAAGCAGAACGCATGGTGCGGACCACCAAGGACACCCTTCGCCGCATGACACAAGGGGATTGGGAGTACCGCCTTGCCACATTCCTACTAGCACAGCACAGCACAGCACCCCCAGCTAAACGACTGGCCAGAGCCCCGCTGAACTACTAATGGGTCGGCGCCTTGCAATCAGATTGGACCGCCTTCACCCCGATAGAGTTCAGGATGAGGTAGTGGTGGGGGAAGGCAGGAACCCCCGGACCTTCGAGGCCCAGGACCCAGTGTACGCAAAGAATTTTGGGGCAGGCCCAGCATGGGTACCCGCCACAGTCACCAGGGTCACTGGCCCCGTGTCGTACGAGGTGCTAACGGATGGGGGGCAATGCTGGTGCCGCCACTGCGACCAGATACGGCGACGATTCCCGGGAGAAAACCAGGAGGAGGACAGGTCAGAGGAGTCCCAAGGGAACAGCTGGGCAGTGAGGCCCATAGAGCAGGAGGGGCCAGCAGGAGAGGCAGAATCAGTAAATACAGAGAGGACCCGCGAGGCCGAAAGGACACCGGAACCAGAACCACGATTGAGCGAGCCGGTTGCGCCAGACCAAACAGGCCCATCACAGCCAGCATCCTTGGAACACGAGCCAGAACCTGGAGCCCGGACCAGGGAACACCCCAGGCCGCAACGCACACGTAGGCCGCCGGCGTACCTCGAGGACTATGAATGCGACCTCCCGGGCAGGACTGGAACTTAGAGGGGAGGGGTGTTATGTACTGAGTTGAATAGGATCCAAACTGCAGCAGTATGATTGGTCCTAGAACAATAGGATTCAGAATGCAGCAGTCTGATTGGTCCTAGAACAATGCAGCAGTATGATTGGTTGGCAGGAACCACCCAATCCTGCTCCAGATAGAAGTGAATCCACAACCTGATTGGCTTACAGTAGAATTCCGGGATTAGCCAGTCATGTGCAGCCCATTATGTAAATAATGTATATAAAACAGATACTGTGAGGGGACTTTCATTCATTCCTCCTCACCACTATGAGCTGAATAAAGAGCATGAAATCACTTTGCGACTCTGAGTATATTTCACTGCCCCACGAATGCTGCTGCGTGAGGGCTGGGGGGGGGCACCTGTGACTCTCCAGATGCTGCAGTGTAGCCTAACCACTGCCCCCACCTCTGGCCATCAGACATCCTGGCAGCCCAAGCCAACCTCAGCAAGTGATGGTGTAGTGGTTTGAGGGCTGGAGCAGGAACTGGGAAAGAACCAGGGTTCAAATCCTCACATGAAGCCAGTCTCTACCTCTCAGCCCAACCTGCCTCTCAGGGATTAATATATAAATATAATATATTAATAATAATAATAATAATAATAATAATAATAATAATAATAATTCCACCTTGAGGTCCACAGGAAGTGAGCCATGGCTACTTATGTACAACATTATGTGGCTGCCTGCCCAGCCAGAGGAGTGGCTTTCCAGCAGCTGCCCTGCCTCTCCCTGGGGGTTCCCGTTCCCTGGGAAATGGAGCTTTGCTCCTCAGGTGCTCCTTTTGAGAAGGCGGTCCAGGAGGAGACACCCTCTCCTCCTCCGCCCCTTCTGCAACTGTTCAGAGTTGCTTGCCCTGCAGACAATATTGGGGCCTTCCTCCTCTTCTTCCTCCTCCTCCATGGGCTCTGCCTCAGTTGCTGTGATGGCACCAGAGATGGGGCTGGGAAGGGGCCTCTGAGGAGGCCCTGGAGGAGGAGATCTGCTTGCAGAAGTCCCTTCCCTGGCAGGCGGCCATTGAGGTGGAGATCCAGTGCAGGAAGGGAGAGTCCTCCTCTCAAGGTCCGTAGCCTGGCTGTCAGAGTCCCACTGCAAGGTCCAGAGCGGGAGACAGGCGTGTCCCTGGACCCAGGGCTTCACTGCTCCACTCCCTTCCTCCCTTCACCTGGGCTGCTCTCTGCCCCTCGCAGGTTGCGCTTGGCCTCTCTGAGAGCAAGTCACTCCCACCTTCGTGCCCTGTCAGCACAGACCGTCCTGCAGAGGAAGCAATGAGGCACCTGGCCAAGAAGACGTCTGGGGGCTGCCGACCAGCTGCCTTTTTCTGCTTTGGACTAGCCCTCCTGCTGGTGGTGAGTCAAGGGGGCAGGTTGACTGGGGGAGTATCATGCTGTCTAAAAATACCAGGCCTGGGTGGGGGGGGGGGTAAAAGCTGAATGGAGCCCTTTGGGAGGATGCAGTCTTTCGAGGGGCGGGTGGGCGTGCATCTCCTGGGGCTGCTGCTGGTCACTGGGCTAAGTCAAGTTGCCCCCAACTAAAAAGCCCCAGCAGGGAGTGGGGAGGGCTCAGTGGGGTTGACTTTGGGGTGTGCATGTGATTGAAAAGGAATGGTGATGTGGGTCAAGAGCGGACATGTTGCCTCTGTGGGGCCTGTTCCTGGTCTGTCCTTGCTCAGCCCCACTACTTGCATTCGCCATCAAGCCAGACAGTGTCAGACAGACGTGCAACCTGACCGGGGGGGGGGGGGTCCCATCCCAAAGTTCCCACAAGAACTTACAAAAGACCCATGGGGGGGGTCTCTCCTTCCTTTGAGGTTTTTAAGCAGAGGTGTGTGGCTATCTGTCTTGGATGCTGTAGTTGAGATTCCTGCATTGCAGGGGGTTGGACTATGTGAAATATAAAACACCAGCCCCAAGACTCTGGGTCCTGGGACCTTTAAATAAAAATTTGAGCAAAATTGGTGAAGCAGCAAAAAGTTAGTTTATTGATTACATATACGTTTCTTTCAAGATTTGGGCGTCCCAAAAGCAGGTACACCCCAGTTTAGTAAAACACAAGTTTATGTCACCTGTTCCCCATTGGGTGGAGGCACACAGGGGTTACAGTCTTATCAGGACCGCTTAATTAAAATATTAAACTCTCTGCCCCTATTGACATCCCTCTAAATCCAGGGACCATCACTCTTAATTACCGTACTTATACCCAAATAAGAAAGTGTGTTCTCATGCATTTACCCAAGCGATGAAGCCACATCCTGACCACCCCTTAGGCGCACATGATTTCTATCCAGTTCTACCCTACTGAAGTGTCTAAACCACATTCCAGCAGTAAGCCACCCTGTTTTCTGGCATTCTAACCCCAAGCCAGTAAAGATAAGTCCCCAAGCGCGTCTATGGTTTCTGAGTTGTTGCAACATTCTGCTCAGAAGCTGCAACTATTGGAGGCCTTTTGACCTTTTATGCTTTTGTGAAAAAGAGACATTTTTATTCCTTACAGACCAGATGACCCTCGGGGTCCCTTCCAGTTCTACGATTCTACGATTCTATGAGCTGCCTCTTGGTTTGCCTGGAGTGCTCACATTTTGCTCAGTAATGTTTCAGGGGCAAGTGAGCTGGGTGCCAAAGGGAATGAGATGTGGAAGAGCCCATCTCTCGGGGAAAGGGGTTGGGCTGGGTGGTCTTCTGAGTTCCTTGTGCTTTGCTGGCCCCTTGGGTGGGCAGGGGGGAAATGCAAAAAGCTTGACTGACTGGTGGAGATGAGAGGGAAGTGCCGCTTAATCTCCCCCTCCAGCCCTTCTCAGCCAGGGTTCTGGATGTGCACATTTAAGGGACACGGCTTCCCCCCCAGGATCCTGGGAGCCATAGTTCACCCCCAACTGGACCAGATTTCCCCTCACCCAAACAAAATCCAGGAATCTTTGAGGGGAGTCGTGTGGTGCCTCTATCCAAGTTGGCAGAAGTTACTTGAACCTCTTCCTTTGGGGTCAAACGCACTCTGCAATGGTTTGCCCTCAGAATCCCTGCTGGATTTGGAGCTTGGAGGAGGGGATTTGACCCCCTGCCCGCCCTCTCCCTCTGAAGGAAGAGGACTTGCAGAATTGATGGGTGTTGCTGTGTGTTTGGTGTGTGTGAGGAGCAAAGTAAGAGCAGTCCAAATTGGGAATTAAGATTAAAAAGGGAAAAGGTAGCTTTGCTTTAAAAATAAAATCAAAAACTTCCTTACAGGGAATCAAAAACTTCTTGTGCAGGGTCAATTTTTTGAGAGAAAATGTCTCTTGCTCCCTCCCCCAAAGGAAACTGGGAAGTTTTTGTGTGTGTGTGTGTGTGTGTGTGTGTTAGCAGGGGCTCTGCCTCCGGGCACTCCCCTCCCCTCCTTCCCTTTGGCTCTTCCCAGATCCTTCTTGGAAGACTCTGTTCCTGCTCTGTTCCTGGGTTGCAGCAAATATAATAAGCGGTTGTTGGGAGTATGATGGATGCTCCTTCCACTTCCGGAGCCGCACCTCAGCCTCAGATGTTTGGATTGCACCTCCCTGCCTTCCATAGTTCACTCAGCCCCACAAGGGCACCAGCGGAGCTTAACCAGGAGATGCCTTGCTCCCCTCTGCCCTGCCCCTCCTTCCTGCAGGGCTTGGGGTCCCAGTGGGCTGGGGAAGGGTCCCACCCTCAGGGTTGGGGGGGGGTCTGCTGAACCTTGAAGGAGCACAGTTTTCCTCCCTTCTTGCTTCTCTCTTGACTCATGGCTTCCCGGGGCTAAGGAGAAGCAGGGTCAGCCTGGAATAATATTGAGTTGGATAATGGCTGGTGGGAAAGGGGTTAGGCAGGGACCCTCTCCTCTACGCTCTGCTGCCCCCCCCCCTTCAGACTGCTCAGGCCAGGTAGAAACCTCCTTCTACTAAGTAAGACGTAGGAAATGCCACTAAAACAATTTTGCTTTATCCCAAAGCTGTGGAAACTTTAAAGATATTGTACACTTTATCCAAAAACGGTGTTTTTCTTGACTGAAAGTTACTCTGGCTGCTACTTCGTTCTGCAGCTCTAGCAGCACTTCTTGAAAAGAAACAGCAACGTCTTTTTCTTGTTTATTTCTCTAGGTCACTTCTGTTTTCTTCACTTCTCACTTCTCTCTCTGCCCCCCCCCCCCAGTCTCGTGCCGTACCCGCCCCATTTACACGATTTTCATCTGTGGCCCCCTTGGAATATCCTGGGGGGAGGGCCCAGGGAGCCATATGGCCCCCAGTTGAGAAACACTGCGCTAAAAGATGGCCAGAATGCAGAAGCCTAATACAAAAAAGTCATAAAAATCCAAATCTGTCAGGAGCACCCATCCCTCTGCCCTTCAGCCTCACTGGAGGCACCTGGCGCACAGAGGGAATAGACACCCCCCTGCGCAAAGCCCGGGTCTGGGGTCTCTCCTCGGTAGCCAGCGGGCATCGTGGGGAGCGTGGAAAGACCCGGTGCAGGATGTGAACGGCCATGTTTATGCTGTGAAGCGCCCTGAGAGCTATGGATGAAGGGCGGTATACACATTTAATTCACCACCACCATCATCTTCGAGGGTGGGGGCTGGGAAAAGAGGGGGGGGTCTCCCTTTCTAGACCTCTTTAAAATATGCTCGCGATGGCTCCTGGCCACAAAGGCTAAGCCTCAGTGGCGTAGCGTGGGGGTGCAGGGGGGGGCGGCCGCACCTGGCGCAACATCTGGGGGGCGCGCTCCACGGGTTAGGGGGCGCAAAATCCACGGGTGCTGACAACCCACGCTACGCCACTGGTGGCACTCTACAGAGGCAGCTATGCTTCTGGGTGCCAGCCCTGCCAGGAGGGGAGACGGCCCTGCGCTTGGAGCCTGCTCGCGAGTTTTCCTTCGAGGCACCCGCTCTGCTGCCCGCCTGACGGCTCTCCTTCGGTCTCCGCAGGTGCTGTACTACATCATCGCCACCGAGGAGCCCCGGGCCCAGTCGGCGCCCCCGCCCGCGCGCGACCCCCGCCCGGCCCCGATGCCCTCCCCAGACGCCCGCGAGATGCAGGCGCTGCTCCAGCTGATCGCGTGGCCGGCTCCCGCCGAGGCCGCCGACGTGGCGTTGGCCAGCTCCACCAGCCCGGAGAAGAGCGGCTACGCGCTCCTGCACGCCCCGCGCAACTACACGGTGGGCGACACGCTGCTGGTGCGCCTGGAGGCGCGCGACCACGCCGGGCGGCGCAAGCGCTACGGGGGCGACTTCGTGCGCGCCAAGGTGCACTCGCCGGAGCTGAAGGCGGCCGCGGCCGGGACGGTGCAGGACCACGGCAACGGCTCCTACACGCTGGCCTTCCCGCTGCTGTGGGCGGGCGCCGTGCGCGTGGCGGTGCGCCTCACCCACTCCAGCGAGGCCGTGGCGCTGTTGCGCCGCATCCGCCGCTCGCAGCCCTCCACGGTCGCCTTCTCCGGCTACTTCGCGCAGCCAGGCCAGCCGGGCAAGGAAGAGGTGACCGAGTGCAACGTCCACCCGCCGCCCGGGCCGGCCTGCCAGTACGTGGACCCGGGCACCGGCGAGCGCTGGTTCTGCGTGCGGCCCCAGGCGCACCCTTGCGCGGCCCTTGTGCGCCACTCGTCGGGGCGCTACAAAAGCGTGCTGGCGCCCAGGGAGAAGGCTCTCTTTGCGAGGTGAGGGGGGCGTCGGGGAGGGTGCCAAGTCGCCCAGGAGGCTTGTTAGACAGGTCTTTCAAAGAGAGAGGTGGGGGTTTTGTTTCTGCTTTTAATAAGGTTTTATTAAAGCATTTTCATAACAGAGTAAGAGAAAATAAATTAAATGAAAACAAACAGCGAGAGAAAGAGAAGAGAAAACACCAAAGGAAAACAAAAAGAGGAAAGGAAAGGAAAGGAAAGGAAAGGAAAAGAGGAAAAGAGAGGGAAAGTAAAAAAGACTTATTTTTCTGTCAGTTACATAAAAGAAAATATTCAAAATATTCACTCTAGAATGACCTACAACTGGCAATATTTCCTGAAATGTCCAACACAAATGTCACAGATTAATTCGTTTTCCTTTTTACACAAGAAGTTCAAAAGGTGTTCTCTAATTATTCTTATTAATAAACGTTAGCAATCGTTTTTCTCTAATCAGACATATCAGCTTTGTTTCCAATAACTTCAACAACCTCCATATTAAACAATAATAAATACTTCCATCTTTGTCGACACAAGAGTCTCTCTGCTGTAATCATTTGGAGGTCTTTAAGCAGAGGCTTGACAACCATATGTCAGGAGTACTCTGATGGTGTTTCCTGCTTGGCAGGGGGTTGGACTCGATGGCCCTTGTGGTCTCTTCCAACTCTATGATTCTATGATTCTATATATTTTTAAAAATTCCAGTTATTTTCTAATGTTTTGAATAATTTTTATATGCAGTTGACAGACAAAGAATCAGAAGTTCTCCTTTTTTCTTTCTTCTTTTCTTTCCCTATTTTTCTTTTTCATTTTTTGTTTGTGCTTTTATTTAGATCTGTTTGTTTTATCTTTGATATTCTTAAAAGGTATTCGATATTAATTTTTGTATATCCCCACCCCCAACAGAATCTTTTGAAGAAAAACAACAGAGAGCAGGGCGGGGAGGGCAGGGGAGGCGCCCCTCCATCTCCCAGGGGCCACCTGGGCGGCTTCTGCAGAGTGTCTCTCTGGGCCCTGACTCCACAGCCGTCCCGTGACCCTTTCGTGTAAAAGCAGCAGGTGGGAAAGGCGGAGGCGAGGCAGGTGAAGGTGCCTGAGGGGGATGCACCAGCACGGTCAGTCAGTAGCCAGAACCAGCCTCTGGAGGGGCTCTGGGGGCCCTTGATGCCCTTTGTTCTTCCCTAGGGCCAGGAGTTTCCCAGGAGAAGCGCAGCCCAGGCCGCAGCACCTGCAGGACCCCCTCTTCCCCTTCCCCTCTTCTCATTTCTCTCTGTCCACACAGGGCTGTGACAGACCAACCCATCCCAGGGAGTGTGCCTGTCATCCGGGTGCTGTCCAACCCCCAGCAGGCCATCGGTGAGTTGCCAGGGGGGTCAGTTGCCCCCTGCTGGTCCCTGGTCCCTTTATTACCTGGTCACATATTTCTCTAACATATTTCAAGTCTGTCAATCGAGTTGGCAGGAAATACTTGATAATGGATGTCAGAGACATCCTTTTGAAATGGTGAATTCCTGTCTCTTTGGACAGAGTGGCACTTTTCGGGCCTGGTGGGAGCTGACCATCTCTCTCCTTTGCCCGCTTCCCTGCAGTGACGCCACCCCCTCAGCCGTGCCGCCCTGGCCTTGCCCCCGCCAACCCAGTGGGCTTCTACTACCAGGACACCTGGGTTTCCTTGCTGTGTTCCAGTCGGCCCTTCACTACTCCAGACTCGGCCCTCAGCTGCCTGAAAGGAAAGATCATCCACATGGTTGGAGACTCCACCCTGCGCCAGTGGTGGGAGTTCCTGGTGGGATTCATCCCTTGTGAGTGCCTGGTCCCCTGGGGCAGTGGCGGGGGGGGGGGACACTTTGGGCATTCAGGTGGAACCGGAGGCAGGTTGAGCTGGGCTGAGCTGAGGAGACCAGGCCAAAAAAAAAAAAAATGGAGGGAAGAGGACAATGAGCAGGGGGGTACAAGGGAGGTCCCGTTTGGTCATGCCGGGTGGAAAGAGGAGGAATGGATGGCTGGGGCTAGGAGAAGCATGGAAGGGGCCAAATAACTATATTTTACCCAACATGGGTCATGACCCTGAGTGAAAGATTCTTGTGCTCTACCAACTGAGCTATCCAGCAACTCTTCAAACCCTGGTCTCTCCAAGGTCTGAGTCCAACACTCTAACCGAGCGGCGGGTTCTCAAAGGGTGTGGCGCACCATAGTGGGGCAGCAGGAGAGGATAGCAAGTGTGGCAGAAGATTCAAGGGCAATTCGAGAAATGCTTAAATTATAGTATAGTACAGCATCAAAACCCTTTTTTGCATTTGCAGAATATGGATAGATCTATTTTCCAAATGAGAGCAAGAGCCTCAGGAAATGCTGAGGACAATCCAACTTGGGTTTTCCAACACATTTCTTATTAATGAAAAAGTTTGGTGTGGCGGGAGTAGATTTTTATTCCAAAAGTGCAGCCCAGAGAATAAAATTTCAGTACATTACTCCTGAGTTGCAGAAGGTTGGAGTAGATGACCCTTGGGGATCCCTTTCTACTCTGTGATCCTAACCACTGCTCTAGCTGCTCTGGGTCCCTGTGAGGGTGGGCAGGACCCAGAGCAGGAGAACCCAGGGATGTTTGGGGTCTGAATCTCTCTCTGTCCCCCCTCTCTCCCTGCCCCTCTTGCCAGCACTCCAGCAGATCGACCTCCACGTCACTTACCAGTCGGGGCCTCTCCTGGCCGTGGAGGCCACCCGGGGCCTGGTGCTGAGCTGGCGTGCCCACGGTCTCCCTCTGCGCACTGGCAAGACCATGATGGCTGACTTGCACTACCTGGCCAACGAGCTGGATGCGCTGGGCGGTGGTCCTGACATCGTGGTGGCCTTCACGCTCTGGGCACACTTCACCACCTTCCCCCTGGAGGTCTACGTCCGGCGGCTGCGCCGGGTGCGGCAAGCTGTGGCCCAGCTCTTGGCCCGCAGCCCCCTCACCACCGTGGTCATCAAGACGGCCAACACCGGCTACAAGTCTGTCTACGGCAGCGACTGGCTCTCCCTTCAGCTGGACCACCTGCTGCGCGCCATGTTCACCGGCCTGCGCGTGGCCTTTGTGGATGCCTGGGCCATGACCTCCTGCCACTACCTGCCCGACAACATCCACCCTGGCAAAGTCGTGGTGCAGAACGAAGTTGCCTCCTTCCTCTCCTACGTCTGCCCATGAGACTGAGCCAGGAGGGAGAGGGAAGGAGCCCCAGGCAGGGGTCTCCAGATGCCTTGCCACACTCCGCACAGCGGGTCGAAGATCCCCTGCAGTGGGGAAAGGGGCCTCCAGAAAAGTGGGGGGCACCCTTTCCCCCCAGCCACAAATGTTATGGGGAAAATGGGGGGACTTTGGGTCCCTGGAGATCTGCTGTGGTCAGAGATACAAATGGAAGGAAGCAAGGCAAGCTGCTGATCTGTATTGGTCTGTTGCAATAGACCAGGGGTCGGCAACCTATGGCCCATGGGCCACAAGTGGCCCACAGGGGTCGTTTAACCGTCCCATGAGCCCCCCCCCCCGAACCAAGCCGCCCGCTCGGCAAGTCCCTACACGCTGTGGTAAACTGGTGTAGCGCAGCACGGGGACTCACTTTCCCAATGCTGGAAATTGCATCTGTGCAGACGCAGATGCTGGAAATTGCGTCTGCGCAGATGCAAATGCTGGAAATCACAGGCACACGCCATCCAGCCCACAGAGGGATCTCTGCTGGAGTGAACCGGCCCAGGCGAGGTAAACCTTGCCAACCCCTGCAATAGACTCACCCCTGCCTGCCCCCCTTGCAAGGAGGTGAGGGAGCCCTGAACAAAAGCATGTTACAATTTTTAAACCCTCAGAGAGTGACTGCCCTGTCACAGAAAGAACACCCCAACACACATCACCGGTGCATCGCAAAATTGGCTGCACATGGAAATCAGATCATGCTCAGAGTCCATATTTCTCCAACGTATTTCAAGTCTGTCAATCAAGTTGCCTGGAAATACTTAATGGATGTTGGAGACCTCCTTTTGAAATGGTGAATAGCTGGACTCCAGAATCCATTGCCAAGGACAGATATCTGCTCCTTTAACAGGTCTGCTTGGCCATTCAATAGATCCTTGTCAAATCTGTTCACAGAGGGGCAACCTATTAGGAATTCCCTGCTCTGTGTCTTGAGGGAGTCTCTGAGGTTGGCTAGGAGCTAAGCATGGCTGCTGTACATTTTCAGAGATGAGGTTTATGCAGTTACGTGGGTGCATTTACCTTGTGCACTTAGGAATGTGCCTTTTATTCATGACACTTTAGAATTCACAAACCCAGCCTGGAGCTCGGGGGGACCCAAAGTGTCCTCTGTCATGAGCAGGGTGGGAGGAAGACTGTTGCACTTGTGGCTTTGGGGCCTGATGCTCCCTTCTACCCCAGAAGGGCCAGCGAGGTCTCCCCTGAGAGGCACTGCGCCTCCCTCACACCACCCCAGTCACACTGCTGTCCTCTTTGGCTGCCCACTGTGCTTGGACCTCAGAGCATGTGCAGTTAGGCTGTATGATGCCTGTGTCGTAATTCCTGGATCCAATAAGGGTCAACATCTAATTGAGGATCCCTTTGTTGAATTAGTCAGGTAAGGACCATAATGACCCCTAAATATGGGTCACTAGTATAAGAATGGAATGGCTTTGTGTCAGAGGGCAGACAGGTAGATCCCCTCCCTTACCTGGCTGGTGGTGAGAAGGCCAATGGCCAGAGCTGGGTGTGTATGAGCTGGGCTGGAAGCAGGCAGAGGCCAGAGAAGGAGAGACATGCTGGATCTTTGCTGGAATCCAATGCTGGAAGAAGCAAGACCTTCTTGGGTGTCAGTGCTGGGAGCCCCAGCACCCTATGCTTGGGTTGTAGATATGTGTAAATAAGCCACACATCCTGAAGATACCATGGTCTCTGCTGGCTTTCATTCCAACCAAACTGAACCCTGGGTAAGTGCCTGGAATCCCTGGGGACTCTCAGCGCTTGGAGATTGGGGTGGTGTGCAACAGATCTATTAAATGAAATGAAACAGAATGATAAATGATATAAACCTTATGCAGGAGTGGCATAGAAGATTGAATTTAAAGGAACTAAGGCAAGATGAAATATTTAAGAATAAAGTTATTTTCACATTATATTAAATGCAACTTAATTTGCACAGGAACTAATAATCAGCAAGCACAGAGCTATCAGTTACAGCAAATAATGCAACGCCTGACTCCCTCCAACCCATCTGGTTGTGAAACTAATCTAGGTTTAGATCAGTAACAACCCATGGCTGCCAGCCTCATAACGGCATGCGAAGTAAAGCAGGCACCAAAGCAGAAAAGGAAAAACAGCCAGGGAAACCTACCCCTGCCAGCTGCCCTGGATCAGCAATGTTCCAGGGAATGGAGGGAACTTTGAAGCCCCTTCAGCGCCGCTTTGCCAAAGCGCCTGACACCTTTGTCTTGGATCCTGGCTGCTGTTCCTGCTGCCCAGTTGTAAGGCCAATGTCTCCATGAACCTTATCTAAAGCAGCCAATATGTGCACACGGCTCCAAGCAGTTTGTTAGACACAAAGGAGGTCTGGTGTCCTTCATCTTGATATATCATGGCTGCTCTGCTGTGTGCATGACGGAGACGTAGGCCTAGCAGGGCCCAGATTAGCAATCTTCCTCCTTGCATTCATCTGTCTCAGGAGACCATGGAGGAGTGTTCGTTGGGGGGTGAAGTCCAACCATTGGAAGGTTGCAGCACCTGCTGTGGCTGTAGACACCCATATAGGAAAGACATGCCTTGTTGCAGCAGGGGCAGATGAATTTTGATAGAAAATCAAAATAAAGAGTAAATTGCATATAACCTCCCTCTGGAAATTTTTGTCTTCAGCCAACATGCTGATCATCAGGGGGTTTGGGCTGGGTGTTTATCAGTATGTGGATGATACCCAGCTCTACCTCTCTCTTAAACCAGAACCAGTGAAGGCAGTGAAGGTCCTGTGTGAGTTTCTGGAGGCAGTTGGAGGATGGATGGTGGCTAACAGATTGAGGTTGAATCCTGACAAGACAGAAGTACTGTTTTGGGGGGACAGGAGGCGGGCAGGTGTGGAGGATTCCCTGGTCCTGAATGGGGTAACTGTGCCCCTGAAGAACCAGGTGGACAGCCTGGGAGTCATTTGGACTCACAGCTGTCCATGGAGGCGCAGGTCAATTCTGTGTCTGGGGCAGCTGTCTACCAGCTCCATCTGGTATGCAGGATGAGACCCTCCCTCCCCGCAGACTGTCTCAACAGAGTGGTGCATGCTCTGGTTATCTCCCGTGTGGACTACTGCAATGCGCTCTACGTGGGGCTACCTTTGAAGGAAGATGGGAGGGGTAGTAGTAGTAGTAGTAGTAGTAATAATAATAATAAGAATAATAATAATAATAATAATAATAATAATAATAATAATAATATTCTGTTGCGGTTGCATCAAACCCTTCAATGTAACCCAGGGCTCAACGAGTCCATTTATAAAGGCATCTGCATATGTTCCAGAAAATATTTAACATCTACACACCATTCAAAGTGTCCTGAAGCCACCCTGGTTTCTGCTGTGATCCCAGAACCACTGGCAGAGGAGCGGGGTGAGCGCAGAGCCCCCAGCACCATTGGGGAGGGGGGTACCATTGCGGCCACCCCTGGACACACGCCACCCCCCACTGCGCCATGCGCTACGCCCCCGGGACGTGTGCCATGCCCCCACGGGCGACGCACCACACTCCTCGGGGATGTGCGCCAGCCATGCCACCACCTGTTATCCACCCCAGGTGCCAGACCATGCAGCTTCGCCATTGCCCAGAACACCCCTATTTCCCCTGGCAGCTTGGGCAGCTCCTAGCGGTTGCTGGAGAGCAGGGGAGGAGGAGGAGAGGCTGCTGTTGCCCAGTGCTGCATGACATACTGGCTCTGAGCAGCAGGCAGAGGGAAGGGCCACCCTGGGTGGGACTAAAGGGAGAAAGAGCGGAGTACAAGGAATATTGACTTTAAAAAAAAAAAAAGCTTTGTGCATCTGTGTCTAATCATGCCCCTTTCTAAAATTTTGTTATTAGTGAGTGTTTGTCTTGTTGTAAATCTACCAATCAAATCAAATCAGAATTAAGAGGTTTTCTCAGGATGGTGGAGGGTGTCTGTGCTGGGTCCTGTTGGTGTGCTGCCCACCCTTCTTCTGATAGGAAATGCTCTAAAGGGGGAAGAACAAAAAATTGGCATCGAGGAGGGTCAGTTGGGAGAAAGAAATGTCCCTATTTTCATCATCTGAGGATTAGTGGAGGGCCTGCATCAAAATATAAACAGCCTGAAAGTTTTCACGTTAACACTTGAAAAAGATAAATATGAGCAAAAATTGGGTTATGTATGAAAAATTAGTACAAGAGGAAGGAAATAAATGGAAAATGAAGCCTTATGAGGAGGTAAAAGAATATGTTTTGACGTTTGTTTCAATTCAACAGTAAACTGCGGGTTTTCCCTGGGAAAGTGGTGAGACCAAAGAAGAACATCTTGGACCTGTGACTTGAAATCTGAGCCCTCAGATGAAACATATTCACACTGTCGAAACAAAATTAAAAAAATCCTTTCAAACTTAGCTTTCAAACTTAGTTGGTCTCTAGGGTGCTGCTGGAAGGAATTTTTTTATTTTGTTTCGACTACGGCAGACCAGCACAGCTACCAATCTATAACTATTCACACCGTGTGAGAGGTTTTAATCCTTTCCGTCTCTTTCCCCAGGAGGGACCATATACTGAATACCTTCTCCTTTCAGAATAATTTACCGTATTTTTCGCTCTATAACACGCACCCGATCATAACACGCACGTAGTTTTTAGAGGAGGAAAATCCGTAGGCATGCCACCCGTAGGCATTTCCTCCATAACACGCACAGACATTTCCCCTTACTTTCTAGGAGGAAAAAAGTGAGTGTTATGGTGCAAAAAATACAGTAATTGCTTTGTCAATACATAAAGGGCTTTTTCAAAACAAAGACTTCATATTAGGAAATGAAACCTCCTCCTCCTCCTCCTCCTCCTCCTCCTCCTCCTCCTCCTATTTATTTAAGAACCTCAGGAGAGCCTGGCTGCTGAATCAAGCCAGTGGCCCGTCTAGTCCAGCCTTCTGTTCTCACGGCGGCCAACCAGGCGCCCCCAGAGGGAAACCCCCAAGCAGGATGGGAGAACAAAAGCCACTCTCCCTCTGGTGGCTTCCAGCAACTGATGTTCAGAAGCATTGCTGCCCCTGACTAGGGAGGTAGAACAACTCAATGACCTGCATATTGAGCATTCAAACTGACTGGTTTGCAGACAAATCTCTGGTCTGAGCAGCAGGGCTCTTCTTGTGCTCTGGTCTGGAAGGGACCATGGCCCCCAGACCATCACCCAGCCAGCCCTGATCACGCCCAGACCTGCTTCGCCTCAGCCAGGACAGCAACTTGATCTCAAACTTCTGCTCACACTTGCTGGCAGTAGCAGAGCGCCGGGGGGGGGGGTGTGCCAGGGGAGGGGGTGTGAGTGCACCAGGGGCACAGAGGATGGAGGAGCCTGTGGTGGCACCCTTGCCCTCATTGCCAGAGTGACCCTTTGTCCTGGAGCCAAGCAGGGCCGCCCTGCGCTGCCTTCCCACCCCCAGCCAACACACCACTTGCTGGGCATGGAGCAAGGGGTCCCATGCAGGCACCCCCAGCATGGAGCCTGCATGGAGGGGGCTCCTGCTTCATGGCCCCTCAAAAAACTGTGCCTGGGTCCATGGCCCCTCTGACACCCCCCAGGCTATACCCCTGCCTGCGGGTGTCTGCTTTAACCCCTTTCAAGGCCAGTAACGCTCCCAAACTAGGACAGAAGGAGATGCCTGTTTTATTCACAAAGATCCTGAGCTGCAACAGCTGGACAGAGATGCAAGGATACATGGAAAAGATTTGCCTGCTACTTTCCATCCAAAGTCCTCAAAGAAGCGTATGGCAGGAGGGGTTCCCAAACTCCTCTCCTCATGGGCTGTTTGAAAATGGCTGAGGGATTTAGCAGACCACTTTTGTTCAGCTTGTTGCAGCCTTTGCCATGTTCTTTGTTAGATGCTGTGTGATCTTTCCTTGCATTTTTATTGCTTGTTTTATATCTTACACATTGTATTTTACCATTTGCTACACAATTCAAACTGTAATACAATAAAGTACAAGGAATAAGAGGAGGAACTAAAATGCAATTAAAAATCAATAGGAATATTTACTGGGATAGATGTACCTGAGGGATAGAACCTTATCTATTAAGAGGCTTAATATCAGAGTTGTAGGTTCGAGTCCAACGTTGCACAAGATTCCTGCATTTCAGGGGCTTTCTGGTTTCTGCCTGCTCCCCAGGGCAAAACAACACTGTGATACACTGGGGGAGGTTTCCTGCATTTATAAGTGAATTAAAAGAATTTTGCCTTTAGCCACCCATTTATTACATTTCAAACTGGGGACCCACAATATTCAATAATATCAGACAGTTCCGCGAAAGAAGGTGCTTCCTTGGAAAAGTCAGATTTCTGATCTGTAATTAGTTAATTTATGGTAAATAAAATCCAGGGCAGGCTTGGGCAGGCTCTGGGTGTTACAGGGAGAAACACTGGGAGAAAAAAAGGAAGAGGTTGAGAGGAAAATTAAGGAGCTGGGAATAGAGTGTAGATATAGGCTAAAACAACCATAACAGGGCATATTTTATGCAACTTAATTGCTTTTTGAAGTTTTCTAGAGAATTATATTTACTAATCTTGACACTATTTTCTATGTGGAAATTTGACAGGGATCAGACTTTGAACCCTGATTTTTACAAAAATTCACAAAGGTAAGGTAAAGGTAAAGGGCCCCTGGACAGTTAAGTCCAGTCAAAGGAGACTATGGGGTGCAATTCTCATCTCTGCTTTCAGGCCGAGGGAGACAATGGGATGAGTACCAAAGCACATGGAAAACCATTTACCTTCCTGCCACAGTGGTGCCTATTTATCTACTTGCACTGGCATGCTTTTGAACGGCTAGGTTGGTAGGAGCTGCAAAAGAGCAAGGGGAGCTCACCCCGGCACACAGATTTGAACTGCCGTCCTTACAATTGGCAAGCCCAAGAGACTCAGTGGTTTAGGCCACAGTGCCACCCGCATCCCTATAAAATTAACAAAAGAAGCAGACAAAAGAGACCACATACAAATAGCAGATAAACAAAACAATAGATCAGCCTGTCCAAGACTTAGTGATGGAACCATTTAAGCAACCACTACCATTCCAGACACATACTTCAATCCACTGGTCCTCAAGGATTCTTCCCTGAATTTTACGTCTGTGGAAGAACGCTTAAAGCAGCATCACAAACGGAAATTCACAGCAATGGATTCATAAATGGGAAACTCATTCAAACCAAAGGATGCTTCCCTGAAATTTATTTCATTGCAATGGAACTATTTTAGAGGTGTCCTGGGTGAACGAGCCGGAATTAAGATCGCCGGAAGAAATATCAACAACCTCAGATATGCAGATGACACAACCTTGATGGCAGAAAGTGAGGCAAATGTTGTCCCTATTTTCAAAAAGGGGGAAAGAGAGGACCCAAATAAATACCGCCCAGTCAGTCTGACATCAATACCAGGGAAGATTCTGGAGCAGATCATTAAGCAAACAGTCTGTGAGCACTTAGAAAGGAATGCTGTGATCACCAATAGTCAGCATGGATTTCTGAAAAATAAGTCATGTCAGACTAACCTGATCTCGTTTTTTGACAGTATTACAAGCCTGGTAGAAGAAGGGAACTGTCAGAGCTGCTCCCAGATCCTAGCTCACAGAGGATCACGCTAGCCAGCATTCACTTTATAAAAGTCTTTATTGAGTTACAGTTTCCATTTCCAAGCTGCCGCGTGCAGCTCTACGTCTTATAAGCTAGACCGGCGAAGCTCCGTCTGAGTCCCCGCCTCCTGTACACCAACTTAATACCCTAGCCTTACTCCACCTTTTCCGCCTGACCGTTCTTCTCTGGGTCCCTCTGCCCCCCGTGGTCTCTTCCTTCCTGGACTCTTCTGACGCTGACCCCCCGGACCCTTCTGTCTCCTTGCGTCGGGCTTTAGGACCTGGCTCCCTTTCCGGGCTGCTTACTGCGCCGCCTTCCTGTGCATTTGAACTTGGCGCGCGCGCCCAACCTTCCACTTTCCGCTTGACCGTTTCTTCGCTCCCCGATGGAGGTGTGGCCACTCTTGACTCATGCCCTCCCCCCTGCGGCGAGCTGCCGGAGCTCGATACCTGGCGCCCTTCCTCTCCACTGCGCTCTGTTGGGGATGCTGGCCCCGATTTCCAACTGCTGCCCTCTGAACCCCCTCTGGACCCTTCTTCCTGGCGTGTCCCCCTAGGCTCCCCCCTTGCTCTGGCCACTGGCGCTCCTTTCTGTGAATCTTCTGATCCACTGGAAAGACTCGGAGATCTCGGGTCGTCATCACTCATCTTTTCTTCGGACTCCTCCCCCTCGCTCTCTGTTTCCTCCCTTGCCCTCGCCTCTGCTCCTGAACCCCTGACATCCATCCCCCCTCGAAGCCCCCCTACCCCCCTCCCCTCCTTCAGGTGCGGGTGCTGGGTGCTGCAGTGTCATGGGGGCGAATGCCGGATACAGTTCGCTTCCCGTGGCGGGCCTCCAACTGAAGACTTCCGGTTCTTCCTCCCTGCGCTCGTCGACGACGGTCACCTCTGCTTCCATCTCTGTGCCTCCGTGCTCGAACCCAAGATCCTCCCCGTACATGTCCACGTCCGTCTCCGCCTCAGTCGCTCCCGGGTCTGTCGCTCGACCTGGAACCTCCAGCCACTTCCTGCGCCACTGTTCCTCTGGTCTATCGTCCCACCAATACGAGGCATCCGAGGCTGATCCCGAGGGTGATTCTTCCGGGGAGTGTGTGTCCAGTGAATGTTCCACGTCCGAGTCAAACCCGTGGAACGTGCTGGCTGAAAGCGTCGGTGTGAAAAGCCAGTCGTCGAAAAAGTCTGCTGGCATGGGCCTGTGTGGGAAGAGGGCATGAAATTCGTCCTTGAGTAGAGGGTCTTCCAAAGCGTAACCTTGCACCCAGCAATTGGCACTGGCCGGGGTGCCCTCCCTGGCGAGAAGGTATTCTACTCCCTCTTCCCCCCATCTAGAGTCCAAAATCTCTGTGACCTCGTTGATGGGCTCCTCCTGTGGCACTCCCCCTTGCTCGGTCCCCTCTCGGAGCGGACTCGGTGCCGTTCCTGGTTCCTGAAATCTGTGAGGTGTCTTGTAGGGAGTGAGCACCGATCTGTGGAACACCGGATGCATCCTGGATCCCTCCGGAAGCGTCAGCCTGAAGGCCACCGGGTTGACCTGCGCTTCGACTTGGTAGGGCCCTAGTTGTTTATGCCCTAGCTTCTTTTTCGCTAACGACCTGGCCGGCACTGCGTGGGCTGCCAACCAGACCCAGTCTCCCACTTGGATCTCTTCGCCGACCCTCCTGTGTTTGTCCGCTTGCACCTTGTATGCGTGCTTAGCCAGCTCCAGGTGCCGCCGGAGCTAATCGTGGACCTCCTGCAACTCCGACGCGAACGCATCTGCTGTCTGCGGCTCCCCCTCCCCCATTCTTTCCAGTCCCGGGAAGGTTCTGGGGTGCCTTCCGTTGTTGGCGAAGAACGGCGTCACCCCCGTGGACACGTGCTTCGTGTTGTTGTAGGCGAACTCGGCGAGGGGCAGGTAATCCACCCACGTTGCAGGCTGTTGATTCGCATAACATCTCAGGTACTGCTGCATGATGGCATTGACCCGCTCCGCTTGCCCGTTGGTCTGCCGGTGTCTAGCCGACGCCAGGTTGATCTTGACGTTCAGGAAGCCCATCAGCTTCTGCCAGAAGTTTGAGATGAACTGCCGCCCCCGGTCGGACAGTATAGACCGCGGCAGACCGTGAACCTTGAACACGTGATCTATGAACAGTTTGGCGGTTTGTTCCGCCGTGGCCACCTTCGCACACGGAATGAAATGTGCCATCTTGGAGAACAAGTCCACCACCACTAGCACTGCTGTCTTGCCCCTCGAGCTGGGCAGATCCGTGACAAAGTCCAGGGCCACTCTCTCCCATGGTTCGAACGGGGTTTGCAGCAGTTCCAGCAGTCCCGCCGGCGGTCTGTGTACTGGTTTGGCCCTCTGGCAGGTGTCGCACCTCGCCACGTAGTCCGCGACTTCCCCTCTCATTCTGGGCCACCAGAAGTCTCTAGCGACTAATTCCATCGTCTTCTCGGTGCCAAAGTGCCCGGCAGTGGGCGCGTCGTGCAACTGCTGCAGTACCTTGGCGCGAAGATCGTCTCCCGGCACGTAGATGGCCCCTTTACGGATGAGTAATCCATCGCGCACCTGGAACTCACCGGTCGCCGCCATGCCCTTCTGCACCTCTGCCATTTTTGCTCGCGCGAAGGAGTCGTCCTGCAACGCACGCCGTACCGCCTCCAGGTCAACAGTCGCCGAAGCGCACGCCCACGCTGTCGGTGCGAAAATGTGCATGGCCGCCGCTGGCGTCGCCTCCTCGAGGTATTGCGGTTTACGGGATAGGGCGTCCGCCATGACGTTGGTGTCCCCCGGGACATACTCTATACGGAAGTCGAAGTCCGCAAAGAACTCTGCCCAACGTATCTGCCTCTGGTTCAGGAACCGCGCCGTGCGCCAGTGCTCCAGATTCTTGTGGTCCGTGTAGACCTGCACTGTGTGCTTGGCTCCGATCAGGAAGTGCCTCCACGCCTTGAATGCTGCATGAATGGCCAACAACTCCCTGTCCCAGATGGTGTAGTTCTGTTCCGACTTGGTGAGCTTCCTGGAGTAGAACGCTCCCGGTCTCCAAGCCCCCTGCGGGTCTTGCTGCAACAGAACTGCTCCCACGGCTCTGTCCGAAGCGTCCGTCTCCACCCTCATCGGTCTGCTGGGGTTGACGTGTAGTAGCTGCTCCTCCGACGCGAAGAGACGCTTGAGTGCCTGAAAGGACTGCTCCGCCTGCTCCGTCCAGATGAACTTCTTCTTCTTGGAGCTGAGCGTGTCTGTGATGGCCGCCATCTGCATCGCAAACCCCTTGATAAACTTGCGATAGAAGTTCGCAAAGCCGACAAACCGCTGGACCTCCTTCCGGTTGCGCGGGCTTTTCCAATCCAACACCGCGCGAACCTTGGCGCTGTCCATGGCGAGCCCCTTGTCTGACAACCTGTAGCCCAGGAAATCCACCTCCGACACGTCGAACTGGCACTTTTCCAGCTTGGCGTAGAGCCTATGCTGCTGCAGTCTGCTCAGCACTGCCTTGACGTCTCCGTCGTGATCCTGCTGCGATTCAGAAAAGATCAGTATGTCATCCAGGAAACAGACACACTTCTTGTAGAGGAGCCCCGCCAACACGTGATGCATGAAAGCTTGAAAACAGTGGGAGCCATTTTGCAATCCAAAAGGCATAACTCTGTATTCGTAGGTGCCCAGGGGCGTGAACATGGCTGTTTTCCACTCATCGCCTTCCCGCATGCGAATGAGGTTGTACGCCCCTCGCAGGTCCAACTTGGTGAACACGCGGCCTTTGCGCACCGTCGCGAGGAGGTCGTCGATCCTGGGCATGGGGAAATCCGATGGCTTGGTCATAGCGTTTAAGGTCCGATAGTCCACTACGAACCTTTTTTGGGGCGTGTCTTTCTTCTTGACAAAGAATACAGGACTGCCCCCCACTGCCTTGGACTCTCGGATGAAACCGCGCTCCAAATTGTGATCTATGAACTCTTTGAGTTCCTGTAGTTCGTCCTCAGACATGGAATACAGCTTCCCTTTTGGCAACGCCGCTCCTGGCAGGAGGTCAATCTTGCAGTCGTATGGTCTGTGGGGGGGTAGCTTGTCCGCCTCCTTCTCGCAGAAAACCTCCAAAAATTCTGCGTACTTGTGGGGAACTGCTTGCAGCGTCCCCAGCTGCAGCTGTGACTCCTCTTCCTCTCCTTCCTGCCGCGGCAGGATGCAGTGTTCAGCACAATAGGAAGAGCCGAAAGTCAGCTGCCTCTGGTACCAAGCCAGCGTCGGGCTGTGCTTGTCCAGCCAACTCATGCCCAATACAATAGGCGTGTCCGATAGTTGAGTGACATTAAAGCTGATGACTTCCCTGTGATTTCCAAGTCGCATCACCATTGGTGGCGTTTGCTTCACCACCTGCCCCCCGAGCAGCTCCCTGCCATCCACCGTGACGACCTGCAGGGGCAGCGTGGCAGGCAGCAACTGTATAGCGTGCCGGTCGACAAAGTCTTGCCCTATAAAGTCTGCATTGCTTCCTGAGTCAATGGTGATTGGCACGTCCATGGTGAGTCCATTGGGTAGCTGGAGCGATGCGGTGAGCCGCACTACTGGCTTGGGCGGGAGGGGGTCTGTGGGCTGCAAAATCTCTGGGGACTGCTTCACTGACTCGTCTGGCTGGGCCCCAGTGCCTCTGTCTCCAGCCAGACTCCATCGTTTCCCTGCTGTGGTTCTCCTTGCTGAGTAGCTGCAGTTACCATTGCTGAGGCTGCAGTGTGCTTGTGGAGCCTCTGGGGACACTCTTTCGCCATGTGCTGGGGACTGTCGCAGATGTAGCACTTCCGGTTCCCTCTAGGAGGCTTCGCTTTCACTGCTCCCGGTGCTAGGGCTCTGTTTGCTGACTGAGCCCTTGCACCTCCAACCTCCATAGGTTCCGCTCCTCCTCCTGGCGGAGGCGTGGATTGCGCACGCGCTGCTTCTCTGGGAACGAAGGAGTAGCCTCTCGCTGGTTCGCGCCCTCCACGCCCTTCGTCCCTGCTCCATGGACGTTCTTCCAGACGTACCCCAACCGCCAGCGCCCTCTGAACGACCTCCTGCGTGCTCCGGGGTCTCTCCCCCCTCGCAATTTCGTCTTTAACCGCGCCGCTCAAGCCTTCCCAAAACAGGTCTCTGACTGGAGCCGAATCTCTGTCCCATTCCAGGGCACTGACCAATGCAAAAAAGCGGGCATGATACTGCCTTACACTGGCCCTCCCCTGCTTCAGTCCATGTACCTCCTTCCGGGCAAGATCCACGTCTATGCTTGATAAAAAGCACACATCCATCGCTTTAATGAAGGCATCCGCACTTTGGAGCACCGGATCCTTCTCTCTCCACAAATTGTGCAGCCATGCTTTAGCATCTCCATGCAAATGGGACATGATAAACCCCACCTTCTCTTGCTCATCTCTAAAGTCCTTGTCCAGCAGTTGCAGGGCACACTGTACATCTGCTCTAAAGTTGGGGTACTGTTGTAAATTCCCATCGAAGTGAGATACTAGACCGCCTGCTCTTCTCCCCAACCCAATCCCCTCCGGTTTGGGTGTCAGTTGCCCTTGCTTCGTAAGCATTTCCAACCTGACCTGGAGATCCCTGTAGGCGGCAGCTGCTTCCCCCTCTCTCTTCCTTGATGCAAGTATCTCGGCATTCAGTTGTGTCACTGCTTCTTTGAGATCCGCTATCTGCTGTTCGGCCGTCATCTTGTCTGCCGTTCGTGAGCTCGCGAGTAGGCACCAGCCTTCTCTCCTCTCCGCGAGGCTTTAGGTGCCAAAACTTGTGAGACGGAGCTTACTGTCAGAGCTGCTCCCAGATCCTAGCTCCCAGAGGATCACGCTAGCCAGCGTTCACTTTATAAAAGTCTTTATTGAGTTACAGTTTCCATTTCCAAGCTGCCGCGTGCAGCTCTACGTCTTATAAGCTAGACCGGCGAAGCTCCGTCTGAGTCCCCGCCTCCTGTACACCAACTTAATACCCTAGCCTTACTCCACCTTTTCCGCCTGACCGTTCTTCTCTGGGTCCCTCTGCCCCCCGTGGTCTCTTCCTTCCTGGACTCTTCTGACGCTGACCCCCCAGACCCTTCTGTCTCCTTGCGTCGGGCTTTAGGACCTGGCTCCCTTTCCGGGCTGCTTACTGCGCCGCCTTCCTGTGCATTTGAACTTGGCGCGCGCGCCCAACCTTCCACTTTCCGCTTGACCGTTTCTTCGCTCCCCGATGGAGGTGTGGCCACTCCTGACTCATGCCCTCCCCCCTGCGGCGAGCTGCCGGAGCTCGATACCTGGCGCCCTTCCTCTCCACTGCGCTCTGTTGGGGATGCTGGCCCCGATTTCCAACTGCTGCCCTCTGAACCCCCTCTGGACCCTTCTTCCTGGCGTGTCCCCCTAGGCTCCCCCCTTGCTCTGGCCACTGGCGCTCCTTTCTGTGAATCTTCTGATTCACTGGAAAGACTCGGAGATCTCGGGTCGTCGTCATCACTCATCTTTTCTTCGGACTCCTCCCCCTCGCTCTCTGTTTCCTCCCTTGCCCTCGTCTCTGCTCCTGAACCCCTGACAGGAACACAGTGGATGTAGCCTACCTTGATTTCAGCAAGGCATTTGACAAGGTGCCCCATGATATTCTTGTAAAGAAGCTGGTAAAATGCGGTCTTGACTATGCTACCACTCAGTGGATTTGTAACTGGCTGACTAACCGAACCCAAAGGGTGCTCATCAATGGTTCCTCTTCATCCTGGAGAAGAGTGACTAGTGGGGTGCCACAGGGTTCTGTCTTGGGCCCGGTCTTATTCAACATCTTTATCAACAACTTGGATGATGGACTCAAGGGCATCCTGATCAAATTTGCAGATGACACCAAACTGGGAGGGGTGGCTAACACCCCAGAGGACAGGATCACACTTCAAAATGACCTTGACAGATTAGAGAACTAGGCAAAAACAAACAAGATGAATTTTAACAGGAAGAAATGTAAAGTATTGCACTTGGGCAAAAAAAAATGAGAGGCCCAAATACAAGATGGGTGACACCTGGCTTGAGAGCAGTACATGTGAAAAGGATCTAGGAGTCTTGGTTGACCACAAACTTGACATGAGCCAACAGTGTGACGCGGCAGCTAAAAAAGCCAATGCAATTCTGGGCTGCATCAATAGGAGTATAGCATCTAGATCAAGGGAAGTAATAGTGCCACTGTATTCTGCTCTGGTCAGACCTCACCTGGAGTACTGTGTCCAGTTCTGGGCACCACAGTTCAAGAAGGACACTGACAAACTGGAACGTGTCCAGAGGAGGGCAACCAAAATGGTCAAAGGCCTGGAAACGATGCCTTATGAGGAACGGCTAAGGGAGCTGGGCATGTTTAGCCTGGAGAAGAGGAGGTTAAGGGGTGATATGATAGCCATGTTCAAATATATAAAAGGATGTCACATAGAGGAGGGAAAAAGGTTGTTTTCTGCTGCTCCAGAGAAGCGGACACGGAGCAATGGATCCAAACTACAAGAAAGAAGATTCCACCTAAACATTAGGAAGAACTTCCTGACAGTAAGAGCTGTTTGACAGTGGAATTTGCTGCCAAGGAGTGTGGTGGAGTCTCCTTCTTTGGAGGTCTTTAAGCAGAGGCTTGACAACCATATGTCAGGAGTGCTCTGATGGTGTTTCCTGCTTGGCAGGGGGTTGGACTCGATGGCCCTTGTGGTCTCTTCCAACTCTATGATTCTATGATTCTAGGAGGAATTAAAGAACCTTTTATTGAGGGTGAAAGAGGAGAGCGCAAAATATGGTCTGAAGCTCAACATCAAAAAAACGAAGATCATGGCCACTGGGCCCATCACCTCCTGGCAAATAGAAGGGGAAGAAATGGAGGCCGTGAGAGATTTTACTTTCTTGGGCTCCATGATCACTGCAGATGGTGACAGCAGTCACGAAATTAAAAGACGCCTGCTCCTTGGGAGAAAGGCGATGGCAAACCTAGACAGCATCTTAAAAAGCAGAGACATCACCTTGCCAACAAAGGTCCATATAGTTAAAGCCATGGTTTTCCCAGTAGTGATGTATGGAAGTGAAAGCTGGACCATAAAGAAGGCTGATCGCCGAAGAATTGATGCTTTTGAATTATGGTGCTGGAGGAGACTCTTGAGAGTCCCATGGACTGCAAGAAGATCAAATGCATCCATTCTTAAGGAAATCAGCCCTGAGTGCTCACTGGAAGGACAGATCCTGAGGCTGAGGCTCCAATACTTTGGCCACCTCAGGAGAAGAGAAGACTCCTGGGAAAAGACCCTGATGTTGGGAAAGATGGAGGGCACAAGGAGAAGGGGACGACAGAGGATGAGATGGTTGGACGGTGTTCTCGAAGCTACAAACATGAGTCTGACCAAACTGCGGGAGGCAGTGGAAGACAGGAGTGCCTGGCGTGCTCTGATCCATGGAGTCACGAAGAGTCGGGCACGATTAAACGACTAAACAACAAGGGTGAACAAGGTTCAGAAACGCAATGCCAGGAACAGAGTCTCTTAGATAATGTCACACCAAACACAGTTTATCGAACTCCAGTAAGCAGGTTCATTGCTTTGGAACTGGGGAAAAGGTACCAGGGCAGCCACCACACTTAGGAAAGGATTGTGTAGGGCATCCTTTGTGTGGTGTCTCTGGTGACAATGCCAAGGAGCCAGGTCTCAAAGCAAGTCTAAGCAGATTTCCACCAACACAATAGGCTCATACCCTTACTGATAAAAATGACTCACAGAATTCCACTGAGCCCCCTTGCTTTTGACCTCACCTCACAACACTTGGCTGGGCAGCTGGACTCATCTTCCTTCCTAACCTGATCAACAAGATTTTCGGAGACCTTCACTCTCATTGGGCATTCATACAAACAAAACAAATAAGGACAACACAAAATTCCCCTGTATATTTTTTTGGCTGCAACCACCCAGCATATCCGGCAATACCAATATAACCAGCAACAACAAAAACCTTATTTCAATAAAACCAGCAAACCACCTCAAAAATAACTTGTAAAACAAAATGAAAGAAATTTTCAGTTAAAGCCTGCAATAAATGGCATAGGGGTTAAAACTCATACATCCACACAAGCCTCAAAGACGCCAGTGCTAAATGTTGACTGCAGGACAGGCAACGGAGGAGATTTTTAAATTTTGGTTATTTTTTAGGCACCTCTGCCAGTGACAGTCTCCCCACTTCAATCCAGTTCCTGAGACTCTGTGGTGTATCAGTCAATCCCACTTTTAACATGAAATGGAGAAATTTAAAAGTGGTTCCTAGACTTGAGGTATCCCACCCAGAAACCCAACAGAATAGGATGCAAGTTCCAAGTAAAAAGATAGTCTTTTATTGAAATCCAAATGTGCCTGGGGGCAGCCTCAAAAATACGAAGGCTGCAAAGAACCACATCCAAAGCAATGTTTTGTTTTGTTTTTTAAATCCTTCCAGTAGCACCTTAAAGACCAACTAAGTTTGTTACTGGTATGAACTTTTGTGTGCATGCACACTTCTTCAGATACACACTTTAATACACTTCCATGTTACAAATGATTTCTATTTACCAATCAAAGGATCACAGCAACCTGAATAGTCGCAACCTAGTGTCGCCACCGCGAATCAATCAAAATCACCTAGTTCAAATCAGTGTCCTTCCCTGTTTAGACTTTGACTAATTTTCCTATTCATTAAATGTCTCTCAATATCCTTTTTCATCTGTCTACAAAACAATTCAATATTAATCACCACTGCCATGCCTAGCTGATTCTCTTTTCATGCATACAGTGGCCATCATAGAGTCTAACAGTTTATTCTTTTCAGTGTTCTGGAACGAACATTCGTACCTAAAAGCAACTAGTTCTGTGCTGTAAAAAAACAGGTCCAGGCCTCTTCATTTTAGCTAGGCCATAGACTCAAAAGAAAATGAAACCATCAAGTATACAGTTCTCTGAAATTATTGTTTTCTCCATCATTGGACTAGATGACCCTTGTGGTCCCTTCCAACTCTACAATTCTATGCTTCTATGATTCTGCCGTCTCCCATCTTCAATCACAGAAAGGGCAGGAACAAAGTGTCATCCTACTCAACACTCAGTTGATATCTGGTTGAATGTAATGATGGCCACCTTCATATATCTCAAGGGCTCTCCCATTGTTGTAAATAAAAATATGCCCTTTTCCCTTATGGGGTATCCAAGAGCCCATATAGAGTCCTTACATAGGTTCCCTATTGGTAGGAGAAAATAACAGAGGCCAACCAGAGAATATTGAGAAGCAAAGCAGCTAGTAAGCTGGATCTTTATTGATCTGTTGCAACAGGGTGCTCCCCTCACACGCAGGAGAGGAAGAGGACCCACAAAAATGCTGTGCAAGGGCTTATAAAGACTTTTGAAATTTCCATCCTCTAGATCAAGACCACCCCCAGAAACATTATGCATACATCACAGAAGGGGTGTAACCTAAGACCACCCCTCAGATACATCCCAGAAAAGGCGGTCTAAAACAGAACATTTGCGTGTTGTTTTTCTCCTGTCACAGTTTATCTCCTGTCTGGCAAGTTACTTGATTGGATTGCCTGGGGAGCCTGGCCATTCTTTTGTAGTGGTAAAATACTTATTTCCTGGGCCAGGTCACAGGCTCACACCTTATTCATATCTTACATGTGTCCTTAAGACAGGATTTGTGAGGAAAGAGACAATGGGGAGACTTTTCCAGTTTGACCTTGCAGAGAAAACATTTGGTCAGTTTAGGAATCAAAATGGTTCCAGGTTGGTCTTCCTGTGGTGGTCTATGTATGTGCAGTTATGAACATTACCATATATCTAAGACCATAAAATTCCTATCACACCATGGAAGATGGGGCAAGATTGCTTTCTCCTGCTCTGGAGGGGAGGACCCAAAGCAATTAATTACTTCAAGTGAGAGGAAAAGAGATTGCAAGTAAACACCAGGAAAGCTGTTTGATGGGAAGAAGGTGATGGGATCTCCTTCCTTGGAGGTTCTTAAGCAGAGTTTGGATGGCCCTCTATCCTGGATGCTAGAGAGGTTAAAAGCAACAAAAAAGGCTTTTATGGGTATGTTCGTAGCAAAAGGAAGAACAAAGAAACAGTGGGGTCACTCAGAGGAGAAGATGGTGAAATGCAAACAGGGGACACAGAAAGGGCTGAACTCCTCAATGCCTTCTTTGCCTCAGTCTTCTCCGATAAAGAAAACAATGCCCGACCTGAAGAATTTGGAGCAAATGATTCAGCAAAGGAAACACAGCCCAGAATAACTAAGGAGATAGTGCAAGAATACTTGGCTAGTTTAGATGTATTCAAGTCTCCAGGGCCAGATGAACTGCATCCAAGAGTATTAAAAGAACTGGCAGATGTGATCTCAGAACCACTGGCAGTCATCTTTGAGAATTCCTGGAGAACAGGCGAAGTCCCGGCAGATTGGAAGAGGGCAAATGTTGTCCCTATTTTCAAAAAGGGGAAAAGAGAGGACCCAAATAATTACCGCCCAGTCAGTCTGACATCAATACCAGGGAAGATTCTGGAGCAGATCATTAAGCAAACAGTCTGTGAGCACCTAGAAAGGAATGCTGTGATCACCAATAGTCAGCATGGATTTCTGAAAAACAAGTCATGTCAGACTAACCTGATCTCGTTTTTTGACAGAATTACAAGCCTGGTAGATGAAGGGAACGCAGTGGATGTAGCCTACCTTGATTTCAGCAAGGCATTTGACAAGGTGCCCCATGATATTCTTGTAAAGAAGCTGGTAAAATGCGGTCTTGACTATGCTACCACTCAGTGGATTTGTAACTGGCTGACTGACCGAACCCAAAGGGTGCTCATCAATGGTTCCTCTTCATCCTGGAGAAGAGTGACTAGTGGGGTGCCACAGGGTTCTGTCTTGGGCCCGGTCTTATTCAACATCTTTATCAACGACTTGGATGATGGACTCAAGGGCATCCTGATCAAATTTGCAGATGACACCAAACTGGGGGGGTGGCTAACACCCCAGAGGACAGAATCACACTTCAAAACGACCTTGACAGATTAGAGAACTGGGCAAAAACAAACAAGATGAATTTTAACAGGGAGAAATGTAAAGTATTGCACTTGGGCAAAAAAAATGAGAGGCCCAAATACAAGATGGGTGACACCTGGCTTGAGAGCAGTACATGTGAAAAGGATCTAGGAGTCTTGGTTGACCACAAACTTGACATGAGCCAACAGTGTGACGCGGCAGCTAAAAAAGCCAATGCAATTCTGGGCTGCATCAATAGGAGTATAGCATCTAGATCAAGGGAAGTAATAGTGCCACTGTATTCTGCTCTGGTCAGACCTCACCTGGAGTACTGTGTCCAGTTCTGGGCACCACAATTCAAGAAGGACACTGACAAACTGGAACGTGTCCAGAGGAGGGCAACCAAAATGGTCAAAGGCCTGGAAACGATGCCTTATGAGGAACGGCTAAGGGAGCTGGGCATGTTTAGCCTGGAGAAGAGGAGGTTAAGGGGTGATATGATAGCCATGTTCAAATATATAAAAGGATGTCACATAGAGGAGGGAGAAAGGTTGTTTTCTGCTGCTCCAGAGAAGCGGACACGGAGCAATGGATCCAAACTACAAGAAAGACGATTCCACCTAAACATTAGGAAGAACTTCCTGACAGTAAGAGCTGTTTGACAGTGGAATTTGCTGCCAAGGAGTGTGGTGGAGTCTCCTGCTTTGGAGGTCTTTAAGCAGAGGCTTGACAACCATATGTCAGGAGTGCTCTGATGGTGTTTCCTGCTTGGCAGGGGGTTGGACTCCATGGCCCTTGTGGTCTCTTCCAACTCTATGAGTCTATGATTCTATGATTCTATGATTCTATGCTTTAGCCGAGATTCCTGAATTGGGGGTTGGACTAGATGATCCTCAGGCCCTGTCCAATCCTCCAGTCCTATGATTCCAGGATGGAGTTTCCTGCTTCTCGCAAAGCCTTTCCCCCTGCAGGCTGCTCTGCCTCTTTCTGTTTCCAAGGAAGGAGCAGCACAGCACGTCAGCCAAGAGGATCCCCCAAAATAAAACATCTCTGGGTGTGCGCAACACATATGGCTCCTCCTGGGTTCCTGCTTGATAAAGAGAGAGAGAGAGAGAGAGAGAGAGCACAGAGGGAGAGAGAAGCAATTCTTTATATGCTTAGCTTTGAAAGGGTTAAAAGGAACTGAACTGGATTCCTAGACAGGACAGGAAATAAGGGCGGGGCAGATCCTCCCGAGCCAAAGCCTTCTCACGTCCCTTCCTGCAAGGGGGGGGGGGCTGCGGAGGGGGCAGCTGTCGTCTCTCTGCTCTGCACTTTCTGGGATCTGGTGAGTCTCTTCTCTCTTCTGCTATAGGGTGCATGGGGGGGGGGAAGATGGGGGTCCAGGGAAGGATGAAGGTGAGTGTTCAGCTCCCGCAACCCCACCCAGAACACAAAAATTGGACCCGCAAAGGAACTGACAACCAATTCAACTGTTCTCAAGGGTAGTTGTGGGGATTCAGTGAGGTGGCGTAGATCCATGGAGGCCACTTTGAGCACCTTGGAGAAAAAAGTGGTGAGATAGAACTGCCATTAATAAAGAGAGGAAGCCCAGCCCATAATAGGGCTTCTGCATTTTGGACCAGCCTTCTAGGAGGGCAAGAGGCTTACTTCACCCTCTTCCCTTTTTTTCTTAAAGAAAGCTGAGAGTGTGGGCTGTGGTGCTGTCCAGCTCTGGTTCCTAGCAAGACTCATCCAGGGAAACTCTCTTTTCTCCTGACACTGTGTCCATTTTATAACACACAGGGCTTTTTGTGTGGCCAGAACTCACTAGAACTCCATTCTGGCACCTCTCAGGGGGTGCCATTGTCATTCTAAGAGAAGGAGGGAGGGAGGTGTTCACAGTGAGTTCCAGCAGCTCTTTTTCTAGAACAATAGCACTGATAACAGAGCAATGTGTTTGCTTTGCAGCATTTGCCAGCACCTCTAATTTGGACAGACAGAACATGGCAGAAGAAAAATGGAATTCCTTTCGCTCTCCAGAAGGCTTCCTGAAAGCACAGATGGATGAGCAATACTTAGCGGGCCCTGAAGCAGGAAGAGGCCATGCCATGGAAACTCGGAGCAGTGGGGGATTCTGGAAAAACTCCATGCAGAAGATTCTGAGTGAGGAGGACACCTTTCGCTCAGAGGTGCAGAGGCAGCAGTTCAGGCAGTTCTGCTACCAAGAGGCCAAAGGACCCCGAGAGGTTTGCAGCCGACTCTACCACCTCTGTTGTCAGTGGCTGAAGCCAGAAAGGCACACGAAGGCTGAGATGCTGGACCTGGTGATCTTGGAGCAGTTCCTGGCTGTCCTTCCAGCGGAGATGGAGAGCTGGGTGAGGGAATGCGGAGCAGAGACCAGTTCCCAGGCAGTGGCCCTGGCCGAAGGTTTCCTCCTGAGTCAGGCGGAGGAGAGGAAGCAGGCGGAGAAGCAGGTGAGAGAAACTTTCCTCTGGGTACCCCAAAGGGCTGTGAACAGGAGGGAGAGTATCCCAAAATGCTCTAGTAACTTTGCACCCCTTTTTGGAAACCATCCAAGGAAGTATATCAGATAACCTTACATTTTAACTCTGCGATTCCTTTTCTTATCCTTCTCCCCATTCTCTGTTTTGAATCCTTTTTGCTGTTTTAGGGAAGGATTACCTTTGCAGAAAGTGGCCTGGATTCCTCTGAAGCAGAGCGGACTTTGTTGGACATCAGAGAGAGGCCGCTGGGTAAGGAGGAAGGAGTTCATTCTCCGTTTGATCACATTCTATCGATTCTGAAACTATCTGTGGGTTCTTTGAATCTTTTGGGGAAAGCACTTGGGGCCAACTAATATGAAATGGGTACAAACATCAAAACGCACTCAGCCGGGGAGAAGCATCGTGCCCTCCTGGCTTCCCACTTCCCTTTGTCTCTCACAGGTAAAAGAAAGATGCTGACAAGATCATCTTTTCATGGTGGCGGAAGGGAAGCAGCGGCTGTGGAAACAGATCAGGTAGGGGGAAGGAGCCTTGTGGGGAAAGAGGCTCAGGAGTGGGGCAGCCAGGGTGGTTCTGCCCCTGAATGAATCTCTCTTATCCTCTTGCCTTCTGTCAAAGCTTCCCTTAACAAAGGCTGAATATACCACTAGAGAATGTTTATGTGCTGAGAAAAACAAACAGCTACTTCGTCCTAACTCTCCTTCTGAATGTCACTAGCATTATTTATCAGTCGTTGCAGTCTTCTTTCCATGTTTATCAGTGAATGCTAAAATAGGCTTCTAAGAAAATAACGTACCATAAAAAACAGTGGTCTGGATTCACCTAGCCAGCCCCATCAGTTGCTCCATGGCATTTCCCCCTGTCTCTTACCCCTTCCCCTGCCCACTGTTCCCCCTGAACTTGGCTTTAGGGCATCTGCAGGGTCCCCTCCAAATATACACAATAAAATACACAATAAAATAATTCCATTAAGACATTAAAAGATGCATCCACACTTAAATTGTGCAGCAACAAAATCCAATTAAAACAGCAGAACAATGTGTAGAAACTAGTCTTTGTGCTGTCTGAGAGGAGGGCATTCTTTTTCTTTCAGGGTTCACTGTACTTTGAAGATGTCGCTGTTCATTTCACAGACGAGGAGTGGGCATTGCTAGACCCTGACCAGAGAGCTCTGCATCAGGAAGTCATGGAGGAGAATAATGGGATCATGGCATCTCTTGGTAAGGCTCCCTGTTAGATCATAATATCTGTTCTGAAATTCAATCCATATCTCTATGTGACAAACCTTCCATGTTTTGATAGAGCTCAACGTTGCGACCTACATCTAAGATTCTGACATCCCCACAGCAAACCTTGAATGGAGGGGTTTTGACTGTTTTGTCTGTGAATATTCTTCCTCCACTTATGCCTTTTTAACTGTAGGCTGCGCTGTAGGCCTTTTAAAATGTAGGCTTCACAATAGTTAGGGAAGAAGAAGAAGAAGAAGAAGAAGAAGAAGAAGAAGAAGAAGAAGAAGAAGAATAGTAGTAGTAGTAGTAGTAGTAGTTTGGATTTGATATCCCGCTTTATCACTACCCGAAGGAGTCTCAAAGCGGCCAACATTCTCCTTTCCCTTCCTCCCCCACAACAAACACTCTGTGAGGTGAGTGGGGCTGAGAGACTTCAGAGAAGTATGACTGGCCCAAGGTCACCCAGCAGCTGCATGTGGAGGAGCGGAGACGCGAACCCAGTTCCCCAGATTACGAATCTACCGCTCTTTAACCACTATACCACACTGGCTCTCATTTCACTGGAAGTTGAAATGGTTTCTGTCAGGTTTTTTGTTTTCGCTTCTGCTTCTGTCCATTTTTGATTGAAGCAAAATGTAATTGAAATGCAGAGAATTGGTTAAGGCATTGATTTTACAGTGGTACCTCAGGTTAAGTACTTAATTCGTTCCGGAGGTCCGTTCTTAACCTGTATTTTGGAGCTCCATTTCTTCCTTAGGCTCTAATCCATTTCTGTCTTTGTTACAGGTGGTGATGAATTGGAAAAGAAGAACAAGGGAGATCATGACAACATCCACACAGTGGAGAAACCACATAAATATTTGGAGTGTGGAGAGAGCTTCAATCAGAGCAGCCACCTCACTTCTTATCAAAGAATTCATACAAGGAAGAAACCTTATCAGTGCTTGCAATGTAGGAAGAGCTTCAGTAAGAAGGAAAGTCTCACTTCCCATAACAGAATTCATATGGGGGAGAAACCACACCAGTGTGTGGAATGTGGAAAGAGTTTCAGTCGGAATGCCCATCTCATTTCTCATCAAAGAATTCATACAGGGGAGAAACCTTATCAGTGTGTGGAATGTGGAAAGCGCTTCACCCAGAAGGAAAGCCTCAATTCCCATCAAAGAATTCATACAGGGAAGAAACCACATCAGTGCTTTGAATGTGGGAAGAGCTTTTATACAAGCACAAACTTTCATCGACATCAGAGAATCCACACTGGAGAGAAACCCAATCAGTGCTTGGAATGTGGAAAGAGCTTCAGTCAGAGGTCCCATCTCACTGCCCATCAAAGAATTCATACAGGGGAGAAACCTTTTCAATGCCAAGAGTGTGGAAAGAGCTTCAGTAAGAGGGCCCATCTCACTGCCCATCAAAGAATTCATACAGGAGAGAAACCTTTTCAATGCCAAGAGTGTGAAAAGAGCTTCCGTCGGAAGGAAAGTCTCACTTCACATGAAAGAATTCACAGAAGTGAGGAACAATATAAATGTTTGGAATGTGGGAAGAGCTTTAATACAAGCACAAACTTTCGTCGACATCAGAGAATTCACAGTGGGGAGAAACCTTTTAAATGCCAAGCGTGTGGAAAGAGCTTCAGTCAGAAGGAAAGTCTCACTTCCCATCAAAGAATTCATACAGGGGAGAAACCATATAAGTGTGTGGAATGTGGAAAGAGCTTCAGTCACAGCTCCACTCTCACTTCCCATCAAAGAAATCATATAGGAGAGAAATATCAGGGTGTGAGGGTGGGTGTCAGGAGCAGGTCATTAATAACTCACACGGTGTCAGTGAAGTTAACTCTCTATTCAAAGAAATAAAACAGCTCAGGAGGCCAAACCTAGTGAGCACAGCAACTCTTTCCATTAGTTCTTGACCCAATGAAGCAGTTGTGAGGACCTAAGGTCCCCACCTTCCCACAGTTCCTTAAGTCTCCTCCTTCCCAAGCAATCTGAGATTTCTTTGCCTTGTCTGTCTCTGCTCCTCCCTCATCTTTACTTTTCTGGTCCTAGAAGATCAGCGGTAGAGTAGCTTGTTGCTGCAGGAGGGGGAGACTGCCTGTTTTTTCCACCAGCCTGACTCATCTCTTCCTCTTGGTCTTGCTCCTCTCCTGCTTTAGTTTCTGCCTCTGGTTCTGGACTGCTCTCTGCCACAGAGTCTTCCTGCTCTCTAAACCCTGTTAGCACTTCAGCTTCTGACACCTCCTTCCCCAAGTCTGCTCTCGCTTCTCTCTCTGGCTGCTCATCATCGTCCCACCACCAGTCCCCAGGGTCTGAGCTATCTTCCCTTGGGGGTTCCCCAGCTGATGCCTCCCACCACTCCTCTATGACACAGTGTTTGGAATGTAGAAAGAGCTTTAATACAAGCACAAACTTCCATAGTAATCAAAGTATTCACCGTGGGGAGAAATCATTTCCATGTGAGTGTTAAAAGAGGTTCTGGTTACATATCCTGTTGGTATACTAAGGTGTAAGCTGTCAGGCCCCCAAGAATCCTCAGAAAAACATGAATTCTCCAGAGACTCCTGGTGAACCTGGCTCTCTGAGAAAGTTGGAGTTATTCTCAATGCAGCATCATATCTGAATTGAAATCTCTCTCTGCCTCTTGATGTTACACAGGCACCGTGGCTCTACGCTTTGTTCAGGCAATCCTTTCTAGATGCATAGAAGTTGATGTGCTTTAATCTTATACTGTTAGTTTTAATGTATTTATGATTTTAATTTTAATAATAATTTTAATATTGCTGTGTAAATGCTTTTAATTGATAATTTTAACTTTTCTAGTTAAACTGGTTAAATGTTTTGTTACCAGTTACCATCAAGTGGTATTTTATTCAATAGAAATATTTATTCCAATAGAAGTAAATCAAGGGTGCCCAAACCTTTTTCAAAGAGCTTTTTTTAGGATTGAAGTTGCTGAGCTTTTTGGGGGGATTTTATCCCAGGACGTATACTGCCACAGGGGACTGATTAAATCGACAGGTGAGCTGTATTAGGCCCCCGAAACAGACCCTGGACATACCTGAAGTAAATAAATCCCACCCCTATGGGTGTGTGTGTTAGAAACCTGGGGGTTGGGGGTTGGGGGGGGGATGCTTGCAACTGGGACTTTTTGCCCAGCCAGAGTATGTAAGAAATAAGGACTGCTTTCTTTGTGTGCCTGTTCCCTGACATAAGCAGAGCAGCTCTCTGCAACCTCTTATTTGGATCAATAGACCTGGGAGTTGGCCTAAGCAATGAAGCATGCTGGGATCAGCCTTTCTGTTTGACCTGGCTCTTGGTTCTGGGCATGAAATTAAAGACAAGAGTTGCTGACTCTCCAGAATTGAGAAAGAGACTGACCAGGTAAAGATCCCTTAACCAATATCTTTCCTTCTTTTTAATATTTATTTTTGCTTTGTTTAATATACGACATCTGTTGGAGTTTCAGGCGGATGGGATCCTGGTTGCAGAGCTTTCCTGGCAACTGGTGTGACTGGATTTGGCTGAGGTTGTAGATGTTGCAGATGTATTCTTAGGACATCAAGTATCATATCTGAAGCAGGGGAAGCTCCAAGTCCCAGGAAAGGAGAGTCAGTGAAAGTGTTTTCAAGAGAATCTTCATGGCAGTTCATGAAAATGTGACATTTGAAGCTATATTAACTTTTCCCATAAAGGAAAAGGTATTTGCAGAATTAACTTTGAGTGGTTTATCTGTGCACCTTATCAAAGAAACTGCAGCTCTTTCTATTGAAAATCTTTCCCTGAGTATACAGTACAATGCAACATGAGAGGCATTTGGGGTCCCAGTTAATACTAGTGTTAAAAGCCCTGCATTAATTGGGACCCATGTGCTTTAAAGTATGCATTCATGCATGCATGTATTAGAATTGTAGAGTTGGAGGGAACCCTGAGGGTCATCTGGTCCCTGCAATGTATGGCAGATGTCCATCCAACCTCTGTTTGAAAAGGTCCAAGGAAGGAAAGTCTGTTACCTTCCAAGGGAGTCTATATATACCTATATAATATTGTGGGAATTACACAAGATACACTCTTTTTAAAGTTTAAATAACAAATAACTTTTACTCAGTGTACTTGCACTTGTTAGATTAAATGTACAAGGCTGGGAGGTATTACTTATGTTGCTAAAACATTTTACATACATTTGTATCTAAGGCAAAAACTGTTACAGATGGACAAACTCTGAGGCAGAACAGAAGACATCTACTGCTCATTACTGCCATAGCTGCCACAAGTGACATCACTGCCTCTGGCAGAAGGCATATGACATCACAGAATTCTTTCTTGAAAAGCTATAGCATTAACCCTTTGCTAAGCATTTTGGATGCTTTCGAATCTATCTATACCTATATAGCTACACACACACATACAAAATACAGAATAGAAACATATCAAAATATATTCGGTACAAAATAAATTAATTAACAATAAGAACCCAACACTGCATGGCAGCTGCTGAAACTATTGCTGATCAATTTTAAAGCCTGATTTGTTGTGTTTTGTTGTATTATTGTGTGCAGTTTGCTGTTGCGTTGTGTTTTTAGTGTATAAAATGCATTGTAAATTGGTTTTGAAAATAAATATATCTGTGAACCATATAAACAAAGGAAGCAACATCCTATTCCTGTTTTAACAATAGGAGCAACTTCACATTATCAAAGAAATTGACCATAACAGATTGGAAGACTGGGCCCAAGCTAACAATATTTCAATAGGGACAAATGCAGCCGTACAGTATAAGATGGGGGATACCCGACTTATTAGCAGCACATTCGAAAAAGATCCAGGGGTCTTGGGGGACCACAAGCTGAACATGAGTCAATATAATTTGACGAATGGTATCTGAGGAAGTGTGCATGCACACGAAAGCTTATACCCGGAACAAACTTAGTTGGTCTCTAAGGTGCTACTGGACAATTTATTTATTTATTTATTTTGAATGAGTCAATAGTGTGATGCATCAGCAAAAAAAGCTAATGCTATTCTAGGCTGCATCAACAGAAGTCTAGTGTCCAGTTCAAGGGAAATAATAGGATCTAATAAGTGTTGGAAATGTAAAGAAACAGAGGGTATGTTTTGCATGTTTTATCCTATGTGGTGGGAATGTAGGAAGGTAATTTTTTGGGGGGGAAATGGTTTATAATGAAATGAAGAAAATGTTCAGAGTAACCTTTGTTAAAAAAAACAGAAGCCTTTTTATTAGGTATTGTAGGAGCAGAGATTCCAAAAGACCAGTGAAAAATGTTTATGTATGCTATGACGGCCGCCTGGATACAGTTAGCCCAAATATAGAAAGAAGAAGCAGTCCCGACCAAAGAAGATTGGCAAACCAAGTTAATGGACTAGGCTGAAATGGCAAAACTAACCGGACAGCTCAGAAATCAAGATGATAAGAAATTTTTAAAAGAATGGGAAATGTTTATTGCGTATTTGCAAAAGTATTGTAAACAGGTTAATACATTGGTAGGATTTTAAGAACACTTGTAATTTTTAGAATATAGGAAATTTGAGGTAGAAAAAATAATTTGGAGTAGAAATGACATGTAATTGAAAAGGCAATTTAAGGTAGCAGAGGGGAGGGAAGTCACAGGATTAGGAGAATCTGGATTTGATATTGTTGTTGTGTATAATTTTGTTTGTTGTGTTTGTTGTGTGTGTATGAATGAACATTTCTCTTCAGTCAGGCATTGGGCTGATTAACATCCTATATATCCTTTAAAATGTATTTGTATGGGGGTGGGGTGGGGGTGTTGTTGTTTTGTTTTTGTTTCCATTATGTATTTTGTTTTTTTATCTTGTCTTTTTTTGATGTGAACTGCCCTGAGATCTTCAGATAAAGGGCGGTATACAAATGTAATAAATAATTATAACAATTCTCTTATATTCCACACCGACATAGTGCTTTTCATAATATGCTTTGCCCATTCTCACACATTTTCTTTCTGAGTTTCTAAATTGTCACCACTTGTATGCAGTTATGTCAGTAAATATCTCACATTCATTTTACTTGTAATCTGGACTTTTCTTGCTTCTGGCCCTGGAAGTAGAATAGGGCAACGACATGCATATTGAGCATTCAGCCAGATTAGTTTGCACCAGGTCTGCCGGGAGGTCTCTGGTCTGATTCAGCAGGGCTCTTCTTGTCTTCCGGTGTTGAAGGGACTGGGGTTCCCAGTCGCCCGCCAGGCCCTGATCACACCCAGACCTGCTTCACTTCAGCCAGGAGGACACCTTCTGCTTTGACCCCCTTTAGGGCCAGCAACCCCCCTCCATCTGGGGTGGGAGAAGAGGCCCATTTGACTCACACGGATCCTGGCCCACATCTGGGCAGAGGTGTAAGGATACATGGAGAAGGTTTGCATGCCACTTTCCAGCCGCAGTCCTCGAAGCAGCGTATGGCAGGGGTCTCCAAACGCCCCTCCCCGAGGGATTTAGCAGACCACTGAATGGTTTTGTTCAGCTTGTAGCCTTTGCCATGTTCTGCACTAGACGCTGCATGATTGTATTGCTTCTTTAATTGATTACAAATTGTATTTTATCATACTCCACAGGATATAAACTGTAATACAATATAGTATGAGGAATAAGGGCAGGAACTAAAATGCTATTAAAAATCACTAGGAATATTTCCTGGGATGGATCTACCGCCTCCTCTCTTCAGTCACAGAAAAGGCAGGAACCAGGTGCCTCCTCCTCATCCCTCAGCCGAGATCTGGCTGAATGAGAGAGATAGGAGAGCCATCTTCCCATATCTCCCATATGCTTTGGAAGAAGGAGCAAGCTTGTTTTCTCCTGCTCCGGAGGGGAGGGGAGGGGAGGAACCGAACCAACGGATCCAGGGATTCCATGAAGCTGTTCCTCTTGTTTCTGGTCAAGGGAGTTGCAGTCGAGAGGGTCTCCCGAAAGAGCTTCTCTGGGTGTGCGCGATGCTTTGGAGACGGGGGGAGGTATCAGCTGGGCGCGTTCGGCTGGGCAAGGGTTAAACCGTTAACGGGAACTGAGCTGGATTCCTAGAGAGGACAGGAAAATAAAGGCAGGGAGCAGGTCCTCCAGAGCAAAAGGCCCTCCCTCCTCAGTCCTTTCGTGTAGTGTAAGAGGAGCAAGGCTGTTAACTCTCTGCTGGCTGCAGGACACCTTCTGGGATCTGGCGAGTCTCCTCTCTCTGACTGCATGGTGTGTGGGGGGGGGGGGGAGAAGGGGGCGGGGCTGCAGGGAAGGAGGCAGCGGTGGGAGGGGCAGCTCAGCGCGTGCGTGGAAGGAACCCCCAAGTCAAGGGGGGCAAAGGGTCCTGCCCCCTTCCTCTCTCTGCAAAGCCACGGAGGAGGGGCAAGGTCGGAGGAGGTCTGCAATTGTACGATGAATTCGGGTGCTTTCACTGCTTGCCACTTTGGGTTAGGATAAAAATTGATGGGTTGATGGATTAGTTAATTCCTGTACGATTTAATATATTAGAAATGTCTCTCAGTAGTGCACAGAAAATGGAAGTATCAACAGACAAATATATTACAAAAATGCCCAGTTGCATATAAAATGTTACACTGGTACAAAGTCATTAGTATATATAAATCAATAATGCAGCTAAACCCAATTCAGATTGATGAATAAATCTCATTTATTAACAGAGTTTGTAGACAGACTCTTATGTACTGAGCTGAATCCTAGAACAATAGGATCCAGAATGCAGCAGTCTGATTGGTCCACCATTCTTCCTCAACCAGCCAGTCCCTGACATCCCTGGGAGCAGAACTGCCTGAACTGCACTTCGGAGCTCAAAGTGTCCTCCTCATCCAAGAAAAGGGTTCTGTCTCATTTTCAGCACTTGGTATCTCCAAAATGCCAGGCGGTGGCCTTTGCCGAAGGTTTCCTCCTGAGTCAGGCAGAGGAGAGGAAGCAGGCAGAGCAGCAGGTAAGAAAGACTTTCCTCTGGATGCTCCCGAGGGACTTCGAACATGAGGGAGAGGATCCGAAAACCTCACCTTTTTTGGAAAATATCCAAGGATGGATATCAGATAACCTTAAGATTTGGTTTGGCTATTCCTTTTCTGATTCTTCTCCCTAGTCTCTGTTTTGAATCCTTGTTGCTGTTTCAGGGAAAGGATCTGTTTGCAGAAATGGATCGTGATTCCTATGAGGCAGAGAGGACTCCACTGGACACCAGACAGAGGCCACTGGGTAAGGAGTGTAATAGGAAAATTCCTGGGCTCACTTGGATTGCCAAAGACACCAGCAAAGGAAATAGGAGCAAAACAGCAGCCAGTAGGCCTGGTCTTTATTCAAAAACTGTTGGAACAGATTTCCATCAACCACATGGGAGAAGTAGAATGAAGACCTGAACAAAGGGGTGTTCCCTCTTTTATAAGTTTTTCCTTTTTCCCATGAACACCTCTGGTGAAGCATCATGCATACATCACATATGTCACAAACAGGGAGGGGTTTTCTGGTAGAAACCAATTCGTTAGGTTTGCCTCTGGATGATGTGCCGTTGCCAATGGGAAGACGGTGTGTCTGGCAATCATCTGCCAGGATGCCAGTGATTATCTCTTGTGGAAGAAACTGCTGTGTACATGATCCCAGGTTTCAGTGATTACGGTTGCCCACATCCCAGACTCCCCCCTTGGTAGCCATTCTTTTTCTGATTTTGTATGACTTTCTAAAGTTTTGCCAGTGAGCTAGTATAAAGAAACATTTATCAGTGAATTGTTGCATTTGGTAATGTGCAGTGAAGGCCCTTTGACTAGAGATAGGGTTAGGGTTAGGGGATTAGGGTTAGGGGTTAGCGTTGTTAGGGTTAGGGTTGGGGTTAGGGTTAGTGTCAGGGGTTCAGGAGCAGAGACGCAGAGAAGGGAGGAGACAGAGAGCGAGGGGGAGGAATACGAAGGAAGGATGAGTGGGGATGACGACCCGAGATCACCGAGCCTGTCTAGCGAGTCCGAGGATTCCCAGAAGGGAGCGCCAGCAGCCAGAGCAGGGGGGGAGAGCAGGGGGACACCCCAGGAAGAAGGGTCCAGAGAGGGATCAGAAAGCAGCAGTTGGAGATCGGGACCCACGTTCCCAGCCGGGAGCAGCGGGGAGAAAGGGGACCAGATATCGGGCTCCGGAGACTTTCAGAAGGAGGGAGGGCATGAGTCAGGAGTAGTCACGCCCACCTCGGGGAGCGAGGAAACAATCAAGAGGAAAGTGGAGAGTTGGGCGCGCGCGCCAAGTTCAAATGTAACGGAAGCTGGCGCAGTCAGCAGCCCAGAGAGTGAACCGGGTCCCAAAGCCCGCCGCAAGGAGGCGGAAGGGTCAGGGGGGTCCGCGTCAGAAGAGAGTAGGAAGGGAGAGACCCAGGGGGGCAGGAGGACCCAGAGACGGAAGGAAAGGCGCAGGAGGTGGAGCAAGGCTAGGGTATTAAGCTGGTGCGCTAGAGGCGGAGACTCAGACGGGTCTTCGTCGTTCTGACCTAGAAGAAGTAGGGCTGCACGTTGCAGTTTGGAAATGGAACCTGTAATCCAATAAAGACTCTTTGAAACTGAACGCTGGCTGACTTGGTCCTATGTGAGCTGGGACTGGGCGGCAGCCCTGACAGTAAGACCCGTCTCTCAAGCTTCTGACACCTGATACCTCGCAGCGGAGACAGAAGCAGCTGGAGGAGGGGATCGGTGTGTGGGAGCAAGCTCACGACGGTTGGCAAAGATGACGGAAGCAGAGAAAGTTTCAGCGCTGCAACAGGCAGTTACCCAATTGAATGCGGAGGTACTGGCATCCAAGAAAAGGGAGGAGGATGCGGCAGCCGCCTACCGAGATCTCCACGCCAGGTTTGAAGCATGGGTTAAGCATGGGCAGCCAGGACCCAGACCGGAGGGGGTTGGGTTGGCACGGAGAGCAGGAGGGCTGGTGGCTCACTTCGATGGGAATTTACAACAGTACCCCAACTTTCGAGCAGATGTGATGTGCGCACTGCAACTGCTGGCAAAAGACTTTAGAGATGAGCAAGAGAAAGTGGGGTTTATACTGTCCCATTTGCATGGGGATGCGAAAGCGTGGCTGCGCAATTTGTGGAGGGATAAAGATCCGGCGCTTCAGAGTGCAGATGCCTTTATCAAAGCGATGGATGCATGTTTTTTGTCTACCATTGATGTGGATCTTGCCCGACGGGAGATTCATGGACTGAAACAAGGGAGGGCGAGCGTCCGGCAGTACCACGCCCGCTTTTTTGCGCTGGTCAGTGCATTGGAATGGGACCGGGACTCGCCCCCAGTCAGGGACCTGTTCTGGGAGGGTCTCAGCTCTGCTGTGAAGGATGAAATTGCGAGGGGGGAGAGGCCCCGAAGCACGCAGGAGGTGGTCCAAAGGGCGCTGACTGTGGGGGTGAGGCTGGAAGAACGTCCATGGTGCAGAGATGAAGGACGTGGAGGGCGCGAAGCAGCGAGAAGTTTCTCTTTCGTTCCAAGGGAAGCAGCGCGTGCGCAATCCACACCTCCGCCAGGAGGGGGAGTGGAACCTATGGAAGTGGGAGGCGCCAGGGCTCAGTCAGCTAGCAGAGCCTCTGCACCGACAGCAGTCAAGACTAAACCTCCTAGAGGGACCAGGAAGTGTTACTTATGCGAGAGCCCTCAACACTTGGCGAAAGAGTGTCCCCAGAGGAGCTCCAAGCACACTGCAGCCTCCGCAACGGTGAAAGTGGCCACGCAATGCAGCGAAGCTCAGCAGGGAAACGACGATGTCTGGCTGGAGACAGAGGCACTGGGGCCCAGCCAGACGCATCAGTGAAGCAGTCCCCAGCGATATTGCAACCCACGGACCCCCTCCCACCCAAACCAGTAGTGCAACTCACAGCGTCTCTCCAGCTACCCAATGGAGTCACCATCGAAGTGCCGCTTTCTGTGGATTCTGGAAGCAACGCAGACTTTATAGCACAGGATTTTGTGGAGCAGCACGCTATAAAGCTGCTGCCTGCCACTCTGCCCCTGCAAGTCGTCACAGTGGATGGCAGAGAGTTGCTAGGGGGGCAGGTGGTGAAGCAGACGCCACCAATGGTGATGCAACTTGGTAACCACAGGGAAGTCATCAGTTTTAATGTCACCCGACTGTCGGACACGCCCATTGTGTTGGGCATGAGTTGGCTGGACAGGCACAGTCCAACGCTGGCTTGGTACCAGAGACAGCTGATCTTCGGCTCCTCTTACTGCGCAGAACACTGCATCCTGCCCAGGCAGGAGGGGGAGGAGGAGGACTCACAACTGCAGTTGGGAACGTTGCAAGCAGTTCCCCACAAATACGCGGACTTTCTGGAGGTCTTCTGCGAGAAAGAGGCAGACAAGCTACCACCGCACAGGCAATATGACTGCAAGATTGACCTCCTGCCAGGGGTGACGCTGCCGAAGGGGAAGCTATATTCCATGTCTGAGGACGAACTACAGGAACTCAAACAGTTCATCGATCACAATTTGCAGCGCGGTTTCATCCGGGAGTCCAGCGCAGTAGGGGGCAGTCCTGTTTTCTTCGTGAAGAAAAAGGACACGCCCCAAAAAAGATTGGTCGTGGATTACCGCCTCTTAAACAGAATGACCAAGCCCTCCGATTTCCCTATGCCCAGGATTGACGACCTGCTGGCGACGGTGCGCAAGGGACGCGTGTTCACCAAGTTGGACCTGCGAGGAGCGTACAATCTCATCCGCATGAGGGAGGGCGATGAGTGGAAGACAGCCATGTTCACGCCTCTGGGCACCTACGAATACAGAGTGATGCCGTTTGGTTTGCAAAACGGTTCTCACTGTTTTCAAGCTTTTATGCATCACGTGTTGGCGGGACTCCTCTACAAGAAGTGCGTCTGCTTTCTGGATGACATCCTGATATTCTCTGACTCGCAGCAAGCACACGACCAGGACGTTCGGGAGGTGCTGAAGAGGCTGCAGCAGCATAGACTGTACGCCAAACTGGAGAAGTGCCAGTTCGACACGACGGAGGTGGATTTCTTGGGTTACAAGCTGTCGGACAAGGGGCTAGCCATGGACAGCGCCAAGGTTCGTGCGGTGTTGGATTGGAAGAGCCCGCGCAACCGGAAAGAGGTCCAGAGGTTTGTCGGATTCGCCAATTTCTATCGCAAGTTTATCAAGGGGTTCGCGATGCAGACGGCGGCTATTACGGACACGCTAAGCTCCAAGAAAAAGAAATTCATCTGGACGGAGCAGGCGGAGCGGTCCTTTCAGACACTCAAGCGTCTCTTCGCGTCGGAAGAGCAACTGCTGCATATCGACCCCGGCAGACCGCTGAGGGTGGAGACAGACGCGTCCGATAGAGCAGTGGGAGCGGTACTGCTGCAGAAGGACCCGCAGGGGGTCTGGAGGCCGGGGGCGTTCTACTCCAGAAAGCTCAGCAAGTCGGAGCAGAACTACACCATCTGGGATAGGGAGCTGCTTGCCATTCATGCAGCTTTCAAGGCGTGGAGGCACTTCCTGATCGGCGCCAAGCACACGGTGCAGGTCTGCACGGACCACAAGAATCTGGAGCACTGGCGCACGGCTCGGTTCCTGAACCAGAGGCAGATCCGTTGGGCGGAGTTCTTTGCTGACTTCAATTTCCGAATTGAGTACGTCCCGGGCGACACCAACATCATGGCGGATGCCCTGTCCCGAAAACCGCAGTACCTCGAAGAGGCGACGCCAGCGGCGGCCATGCACATCTTCGCGCCAACAGCGTGGGCGTGCGCTTCAGCCACAGTAGACCTGGATGCGGTGCGACGGGCGTTGACGGACGACTCATTCGCGCAGGCGAAGATGGCAGAGGTGCACAAGGGCACGGCGAAGGGCGACGAGTTCCAGATACGAGACGGCTTGCTCTTACGTAAAGGGGCCGTCTACGTGCCGGGAGACGAACTTCGCGCCCGGGTACTGCAGCAGCTGCACGACGCACCCACGGCCGGGCACTTTGGCACAGAAAAAACGGTGGAATTGGTCGCAAGAGACTTTTGGTGGCCCAGACTGAGGGGGGAAGTCGCGGACTACGTCGCGAGGTGCGACACCTGCCAGAGGGCCAAGCCGGTGCACAAACCACCGGCGGGACTGCTGGAACCGCTGCAAACGCCGTTTGAACCATGGGAGAGAGTGGCCCTGGACTTTGTCACGGATCTCCCCAGCTCGAGAGGCAAGACAGCTGTACTAGTGGTGGTGGACTTGTTCACCAAGATGGCACATTTCATACCATGTGCGAAGGTGGCCACGGCAGAGCAAACAGCCAAATTGTTCATAGATCACGTGTTCAAAGTGCACGGGCTGCCGCGGTCTATACTGTCCGACCGCGGACGCCAGTTCATCTCGAATTTCTGGCAAAAGCTGATGGGCTTCCTGAACGTCAAGATCAACCTGACATCGGCAAGGCACCCGCAGACCAACGGGCAAGCGGAGAGGGTCAATGCCATCATGCAGCAGTACCTGAGATGCTATGCCAATCAACAGCCTGCGACGTGGGTGGATTACCTGCCGCTCGCCGAATTCGCCTACAACAACACGAAACACGTATCCACAGGGGTGACGCCGTTCTTCGCCAACAATGGGAGGAATCCCAGAACCTTCCCGGGACTGGACAGAGTGGGGGAAGGGGAACCACAGACGGCGGACGCTTTCGCATCTGAGTTGCAAGAGGTCCACGATCAACTCAGACGGCAGCTGGAGCTGGCGAAGCACGCATACAAGGTCCAAGCTGACAAGCACAGGCGAGTTGGCGAGGAGATCCGAGTGGGAGACTGGGTCTGGTTGGCAGCCCACGCGGTGCCGACCCGATCGTTAGCCAAGAGGAAGCTAGGGCACAAGCAACTCGGTCCATACCGAGTCGAAGCGCAGATCAACCCGGTGGCTTTCCGGCTGGTGCTACCAGAGGGTTCCAGGATGCATCCGGTGTTCCACAGGTCGGTGCTCACTCCCTACAGGGCACCGCACAGGTTCCAGGAACCAGGAACGGCACCGAGTCAGTCTCCGGAGCGGACGGAGGTGGGGAGATTGCCACAGCAGGACCCCATCAACGAAGTCACGGAGATTTTGGACTCCAGATGGGGGGAAGACGGAGTAGAATATCTACTAGCAAGGGAGGGCACCCGGGCCAGTACTAATAGCTGGGTGCCGGACTACGCCTTGGAGGAACCCCTGCTCAAGGATGAGTTTCATGCCCTTTTCCCACACAGACCTATGCCAGCGGGCTTCTTCGACGACTGGTTGTTCACGCCCACGCTTTCCTCCAGCACGTTCCATGGCTTCGACTCGGAAGGGGAACCCGCACCGCGCACACGTTCCCCAGAGGGGTCACCGGAGGGTTCGGCGTCCGACAACTCGTATTGGTGGGACGATCGGCCAGAGGAGCAGTGGCGCCGGAAGTGGCAGGAGACACCAGGTCCAGCAACAGACGCAGAGACGGACATGGACGTTTGCGGGGAGGACCTTGGTTTCGAGCACGGCGGCACCGAAATGGAGGCGGAGGAGACCACCGTTGACGAACGCGGGGAGGAAGACTCGGAGGTCTTCAGTTGGCGGCCAGCAACGGGGAGCGAACTGTATCCGACATTCACTCCCGTGATGATGGAGCACCCACCAACCACCCTTGAAAGCGGGGAGGGGGGAAGGGGGGGCTTCGAGGGGGGGATG